>NC_084460.1:279696191-280896191 GCF_027409185.1 Cynocephalus volans | reverse complement strand
TCGGGCTCAGAGAAAGATGCAGCCTGTTTTATTTATTTATTTATTTATTTTGGTCTGCTAGCAAAGGCCTAATTTCTCTCCCAGAGCCCTAAAGAATTAAATTGGAAAGAAGATGGAAGGAAACCCACAGATTGGCCCCCTACTTCCCGGTGGCATCCCCAGGATGGAGGCCCAGGCAGAAGAGGCAGGACCCCTGCTTCAGAGTGGGGCTTGCAGCCCCAGCCTGCCGGGACTTGGCTAAGACCCGTCACCAGCAGGATAACATGTGGGCGCTCATCAGCATGGAGAGGAGGAGAGGCAGGTGGAGCCAGGACTGGAGCAGGGAAGTAACACAGATGCCCCAAGCAGCTGAGACAACAGGAACTTATTAAGGAGAAGAGGCATGTCGGAGGAAATGGGACCCATCAGCTTATAAATGAAAAAGTTGGACAGAGTAGCAGAGTCCAGGTTCATATTTTCTGAAAGGTGGGGGAGGTCAAGGAATGAGAAGGCAAAACAGTGAGGCTCAGAGTCCCCCAAATCAAATGAAAATACTCGCAAACACGTGGCAGAAAATGCGGGGAGAAATAAATTTCATGCAGTGGTGGCAGGGCACAATCGCATGTCAGCAATGGTACGGAGAGGACAGAAAGAAGCAATGCAGGTAGACAGGTCCAAGGGTTGAAGAGAGACAGGGTAGTAGAACCAGTGTCTTCGGTTTTCTCTGCAGAGTGGCCCTTCAGGATGAACCCATGATGTTCTAGACATATCAATTTAAAATCACAATTGCGATTTATATTCTGTCCAATGCTTGACGCTTTACAGTCTATTTCATTTTATTTTTATAGTTACTTTGGGAAATCAACCTTATCTGCTGATGGAAAGTGAGGTCCTAAAGTGACTAAGGGACTTAGCAAAGGCACCAAGCAGCCAGGGACGCTGGAGACTACAATGTGTAACTGGCCATCAGGGGAACGCTAGCTTCTGCTCTGAGATCTACCCACCAATTCACTGCTTTCGAAAAATCATCACTTTTTGATATATTGAAATAAATATATTCAAACAACCTGATTTTTCTTACTACTATAATGTCTTATGTAATTAGAATGTGTGTACAATATGTAGATGAGTGAAAAACAAACTAAATGCTGTAAGCCATTGAGAGGCCATGTTAGAAACATAATTAGAAGAAGAACTTGGAAAATGCCTTGTGCAATTGAAAAATAGCAGTTACAATGAAGATGTAGTTCTTTGTCCCTAACCTACTTCCTTGAAAAGAGTCAACACATAATTGTGTGCTGAGGAAACTATTTTAATTTCAACCTCATCTCGAATGGTTTCTCTTATAAGGGCTTGTGAGAATTGAGCTGTCTTGGAATCACAGAGATCGCTGGTTTGCTCTTAATTGGGGTTGAGTTCCCCTTTGGGCACTCAATCTGGCAGCTTGGCTGGATTTTCATCAGGAAATGAGCTGCAGCACTTGGGGCTGTGGTCTCTGTCAGCGAGCTGTGCTGGTGTTCAGTGTGAGCAGAGCAGTGGGCTCCACGACCACCTAGCTCGTTTTGCAGCAGAGAAGGGGAAAAATAGGGTAGGCTGCTGAGTCCTTTGGCGTCTAGGAGGGAGGCTGCCAGCAAGAGAGGGAGAAGGTCAATATGTGCTACAAGGTCAAATACGATCACTTCCAAAGCACAGACAAAGAGGAACAACGGTATTTAGAGGGAGCTGTGCATTGGAAGGGTCTAGAAGTGTCCACAGAGGAAGGCTGGCTTGCATGTGTTCCCTGAATGTGGCAGAGAAAAGTTGGAAGGAAATCCCAGGGAAGAGATGGGGAGGCAGAATGCTGGTGAGTGAGGGAAACACTGGAAAGGTCAGAAGTGTTAGTGCCTAGAGTAGGAGCCGCACACTCAGGAAGAACATTTGGAGTATGTTATGGGAGGCCCAGGGAGGTAACATGACCCTGAGGCCAGCACTGAGTCAGGAGACCTAAGTGTTCATCCAACTTCACCCCCGCTGGCCATGGGTTCATGGACAAACCATTTTCTCTCTCTCTGTCTCTCTTTCTGGGCCTCAGCTCTATTGTTTGAGTAAGGAACAGATTAAGGAGGTCCTCACAATAGCTAACACACTGTGAGCCAGGCTTTGCTCTAAATGCATTAACTCCATGCTTAAAACAATTCTGTGGAGTAGGACCTGGGATTATCCTCAGTTTACAGATGAGAAACTGAGGCACAGAGAATTAACTTCTCCAGGGATGTACAGGTCATTTAGTGGAGAAGCTTAGACATACAATTCTACATTCTGGCTTTGGAGTTTGTGTTCTTAACCACTACTCTATCCTGCCTCTTCAAAGTCCTCCCAAATTGGCATGCAAGTGAAAAGTTTGAATGAGCTGTCTTCTTTCCTAAGCAAAAATAGGACATATGACCCTTTTCTCCAAAATCATACCTCCCTCCTTCTGCAGCCTGGGCTCACCCCAGACTCCTGCTGACCCAGGAGAAAAAGTAACCTGGCTGAGCCCTGAGGCTGGGCCTGCCTGGGGGCAGGGAGTGGAAGCATTTAGTGACTGTCACTCCAGCCCCTATAGAATATCTGTTACAACTGTGATGGCTTACAGCATGCCTGGCTGATGTCCTTGTCGTAATTTGTGCTCCAACTAGACTGAATGGAGTAATATATTAAAAAGTCATTATTAATATGAACAAAGGCAGTAGTAATGAAATTAATGATTAAAGATCCCTCCAAGGAAGACAGGGGTCACAGAACACAGAATTATAAAATACTGTGCTCGGAAGGTCACTTAGAGATTATTCATCCAGCCCCCTTACATTACTGATGAAGTTGGACTTGAAGAGGTGAAGTCCCTACTTGGGGCCACTAGGCTTATAGCACCAGCTGTGACTGGAACCCACATTTCCTGAGTATGTTTACTAAAGATCATGCTAGAAAAGTTGGGTGTCTTCTAGTTCTACCAGGGTGACTCTTGCATTCAAGGACACCAACTACGATTCCCAGGATACACAGGGTTGCTGGGTTGGAGATGGGGAAAAGTCTGGAACCACTGGCTCGATGAACTAAGAGGTGCCTCATAGCTCCCTTCCTGTTATCCATCCTTCAGCCTACAGGAAGCTAAAGGTGAAAAGCTCCTAACCTTGAACACATGACTCCCATGTGTTCCTGCCCAGAGTTCAGAGCGGTTTTCAAGTTCTGGCCTTTATCCCCTGGAAGAGGAGCTGTGGCACCCAGAGTCTTAGAGCATTTTCATCTTTTGACCTACCAGGGAACCCAGACTTCAGAAGAATGGCTTTTAGTGCATTTCCCAAGACTGAAGGTTCCTTGCCTTGTGTTAGGCTCAAACAAAATGTTCTCCACAAAGCGACTGCACCTGACTTGGCCATGCACTTGCATTAACAGCTATGTGACTCAGGCATATCAGTCCAAATTTCTAAGCCCCACTTTTGGCAACTGTATAATAAATGAACTTTTAAAATGCTACCTTCCCTGAGCTCCTGGGACATGCTTAGGGCCTCACCTGCTCTGGTGCGCAGTCCCATGCTGAGGTGGCCCTTCTTGCTGGTGAGTATCGTCCACCTGCCCCTGCCAGCCCAGCAGGCAGCAACCCCAGATAAATACCTAGAAAGGTCCTAAATCCCGAAAAGCATACGGTGTGTGTTGGAATTTAAGTCACTTCTCTCTAGGTTCCCCCAATCTCTCCCTATTTGTATTTGGGGGCCCAGCTTTGCTACTAGAACCCTTGGCAAGTACTTCCTCTGTTTATTGGTTTATCCACTTCACTCTGAGTGCATTTGTGTAAGCTAAGAAAGAAATAAAAAGAATCACAAAAATCCCAAAGTATCTGGTTGCAGCTACTTGAGCTAGTTATAAACATCTCAGTGAGGTCGGAGCATGGAGGCAGTTGGCCTAGGACAAATGTGCCCCTTTTCAGGCCTGCTCCACCTGTGTGGACGTTCATGGTCTCTGCTTCCTCCTTTTTTTCTTGTTTTTTTTTTCCCCCTTGTATATTTAAAACCCAGTCTTATCCCAAAAGAGATGGAAGATCTTGCTGTGACATTGGTCCTCCATTCCACATCCTAGGAAGCTGCCTGAGGTTGTCCCTTACTTTCTATTGATCATGCAGCTCACCCCACCAGGGAACCCCAAGCATCCTCACTCCCTCAACGCTTTCCAGGTCCCCAACTTTTCCTCCTCCATCTAGACGTGGGCCAGCTCTCCCATCAAACATATTATAGTCCTATCTTGAATGACTCGGCTGCCAGGACGGCCCTTATTGCTTCCCCGAATTAATTAAATTACCTTTTTTTCAATTAATGCATGGAGTCCACAGGCATCACAACACTCCCTGCTTTGTCCGAAAGAGAGATTTCTCTACAGAGATGCTGACCTCTGTTCCTGCTCGGTGTCTCAGTGAGAGCACCCTGGCCACAGCCTTGTCCCCTGTTCTTTGTCCTCTGCTCCTCTCTTCCTCCTCCCAGTACAACACTGACTGCACTTTACAGAAAAAAAAAAATCCTTCAAGTTGTTTCCTTAGCAGGCGTGAAGGAGAAGCATGTGCAGGGAGCCAGGGGCGAGGGTTATTTGGCAATATACTTTTAAAAGAAATCAACGTAAATGCTCATCTGCATGGCTCAACATTTCTCGTAGAATATGGATCCAATGGCTGAAAGGAGCTGGGAGAAATTATTCTTGCCTCAGGGCAAGACTACACTGTGATCACGTCAGACCGCTGACCTCCCCTTCCTGAAGGTTCTTTAGGAAAGGAGGCTTCAGTAATTTTCCCTTAGTCCTACGTCGAATGCTTTCGCAATTCTGGCTGCAGGAAATGGTTTCTTAATGTCTGACTTTAATTCCTCTTGCATCAGCAGGGCTAGATCCCTGCTCTGCCTCTGATTTTCACAATTTTCCATCACTCTCCATCAGCTTCATCTAGCAGGCCTGACGACCTCAGCCTCCTGTAGGGGCCAGGCTGGTCACAAACAGGAGAGAAGCCTGCCAGGTCTGGGTCACGAGGGTGGACAGAGGCAGACTGAAGGGCCCATGCCTGGGCTAAAGAGAGCTATTCAGGGGTTTGAATGGGAAGGGTGGCCCCAGTGGGGCTAGGTCTTCAGTACACTTTAAAAGAAGTCAGATATCTAGATTTCTGTATGGGATCTCCACACATAAGTTCTGGGCTGAAGGCAGCCTGGAAGCCTCCCATTTTCCACCTCTCCTATAGACCAGAGCTCTGTGTCTACGTGTTCACGTCCAGCACGGTACCTGCTTAATTCTTCCCTAAAGTACTTTTAAATGAATTAATGAGCAGACGAGTCTCTGGTTCCTGCCAGATATAGAGATGGCCCCTGGAGCCCCTTGTCATTTCAGCTGACTTTCTCCCAGGGGTTTCTGAACTTGAAGCTCACTAAGACTGTCATGACAGTCTCTAAACTATTGACAGTGGGGAGGTCCTTGATGTTTGTGTACTGAGCATGTTTTGGCTTCAGCTTCTCCCAGGACATCATGAAGTACAGAAATCATTCTTGCTAAGGATGCATATTCTAAACAAACACACAATCACCCTTAAATGACTGGCTTCTAAGTGAACCTGGCCAACAACACAGGCTTCGTCATTTACACTCACAGTTCTATGTGCATTGCATGGGGAAAAGCACATGTTGCTAATGAAGAAATGCAGGGCTTTTTGGGGTGGGGGCAATACAAAAATAAAACACAACATCATAGAGCCAAGGGAGAGGAAAAGTTTGGGAAAGTTAGGAAGAAAACCTGAGGTTGGCTAGCATCCCTGGACATGGTGGTCAGTGATCCTGAACCCCCAGTTAAAGCCCCTGCAGATTGCTCCCCATACTACCTTGCTGATGCGCTGAGGCGTGTCTCCTGCTTGGGGTGGGCTCCAGTAAAACGGCCTCGTAGTGGGGTTAGACAACTACCGGCAGTTAGTTGTTATTAGATAAACAGCAGCTTTCTAACTCTCCTCTTGAAGAGATTACGTGATTCTGGTTCCCAGGGAACAACAGATCAAAGTGAAATTCTGACACACCGCCCAGGACTGAGACTCTCAGGAGGGGAGGGACGACAAGACTCAGGCTGCTGCTGACACTGAATGGCCCCCAAAAGTGAACCTTGGTTTGGGGCTGAGAGCAGAACGCTGAGGATGCCTGGAGGGGGCTGAGGAGGACCTGCTGGGGGAGGATCCCGACCCCGACCGCGTGGTAGCGGAGGCTGCAGGGCAGTGGCTGGAGTGGCTGCCAGGTCTTCCATGGACTCTGCTCTCAGAATTGCCACCCTGTGGGTCAGCTCTCATGCCTCCCCTGGGCTGGGTGGTAAGTCACTCCTGCTTGTGTTCATGACCTCAGGCAGAAGATGAAGGATGGTCATTTGTAGTCTCATAGGCTGGGATTACAGGGATAAAATTATCAGAAAAACACACCAAACCCAAAGTCAGAAGAGACAGATTCTGATTGGAAATTTGCCTCTAAATAGCTTTAGGCTTGTTGGCCTATTCCACATCTGCAAAAAAGAGGGGGTCCGTCTGGATCATCTCGCAGCTCCCAGTTTAAAAAATCTTCCCTGTAGGCTTCTTCTGCAGCCTCTTGCTCATGATTAGCACCCATCCCCAAAATACACACACACGCACAACATGCCACACAAGCCGCACACATACACACCACACACACTACACATGTACACATACCACACAGCACACACGTACCACACACACACTATCACAAATGTACCACACACACGCCATACACATGCTACACACACACACTACACATGTACACCCCATACTCATACTACACATACACACCACACACACATGCACATACCACTTCATGTACCACACACACAACACATATACATACCACACCACACACACATATGCCAAGTACCACACATACACATATATATACATCACGTACCACATACACCCCACACATGCACACGCACATATATACACA
The DNA here is from genome assembly GCF_027409185.1 of Cynocephalus volans. Taxonomy (NCBI): domain Eukaryota; kingdom Metazoa; phylum Chordata; class Mammalia; order Dermoptera; family Cynocephalidae; genus Cynocephalus; species Cynocephalus volans. Next base: position 280,889,241 of record NC_084460.1, on the reverse strand, counting down.
CACTGCACATATATACACACACTACATATATTTACCACATATACATAACCCCACAACAAGCAAACTCAAGATCGTGAGGGCAAGGCGTGTGGGCAGGAAGCAGACCCCAGGAAAAACAGCAGGGAAAGGTAAGGACATGGAAGAGGAAGGCACATGCCCCAAACTGCAGGTTTTCATGTCCCAAGACTGTAAAAGCGCAGCAAAGCCAAGTGTAACTGAGGGTTGGAGGTGGGAGGCTGGTGTGCAATCTCTGCGCTAGACCCCCCTTTCCACCTGCCAGACCCAGCTCCAGTAATGTGTTCTTCCACAGTAGGGATTGCCTCACCCCTCCTAACTTGACATAGAATAAGAGGACCAGCCAGGGCCTAGGAGCTGCCAGTTCATGGGGTGGCACTGGGCAACAACAGATGTGTGCTACAGGTGCAGTGACAGTTCTTGGATGACAGCCCAGGAGACAGGTACCATATTTTACAATTAAGAAAACCAAGGCACGAAGAGGCCAAGGAAACTCCCCAAGCTAGAAATGGGTGGGTTTGGACGCATCTGACCTCACTGCACTGCCCTAGGTTTGTGATGCGAATAGAGACAATCATTAGCTCCATCTGAGTATCATCTTCTATACATTTAGAAAAAAATACACGTATATTACCATATACACAGGTGTGCACATCAATCGCTTACATATGTGACCTATAATTTCATAGGCACTTTTTGAAGACAAGAATAAAAAAACAAAGTAGATTGCTTTAAAGTTGTTTTAATGCAAATATTAGGTAAATAATAACACACGTGGTAGAGGAATATGGCAAAAACCAAAGAGATTGGTATGAAAATGGTGCTGGAAAACCGTCACTGGCCTGCCAGGACAGAGGTGAGAACACCCCTCCTTATATGGAGCTGAGCATACCCCAGATGGCTCCCATCCTTCAAACTGGCTGTGTCTCTTTGGGCAGCAGGCACAGGTCTGACCTTCTATAGGCTGCTTCTTCCAATACTCCAAATAAGGAAAGTGCCCTGGAAGCCCTTCCCTTTTCCATGCTCAACTGTTCCAGCTCCTCCTGTAGTTGGTAGAAATGCCTGAGACCCAAATGCTCTTCCCTGCTGCCCACCCTCCCTCTGCCCATGTCTTGTGTTTCTGTCTGACCCGAACCCTCTGTTGTCCCCCATTCAGACTACACAGTTCAAATTGTGGGAATGGAGGCAGTTCCCGCCACCCTAGCATTTGGGCTACAGCAAAGTTCAAGCAGCTCATGGTGAAGATCAATGGCACGTATGGCACTGCCAACAGCAGCACACGCTGGTGGAAAATAGTATAAAAGAATGTTAAGGAGGAGGGCTGGGTTCTGAATTACATAGCAGGCCTGGAGTCTGGATGGTTTTCATCAGGAGCCACGTCCTGGAGGTAGCAAGCCATAAACAGCAGTTTAAAGCAAAGGAGGAATGCGTGAGGGGCCTCAGTGATGTGCCAGGCCAAGGCAGGTGTGGGAGGGAATGGAAGCAGCCACCAGCACAGGAGCAGACACTGCGGCGCTGGGAGGAGGCAGGTGGGCAACCTGCACAAAGCAGCAAGTCATCGTGCTGAGGACCAGCAGTTCTGTTGGATCAAGAATCACCTGCAGGGCTTTTACAATCCCAGATGCCAGGTGCCACCCGGACCAATTGGTTCAGAATGTCTGGATGAGCAAGCTTTTGTTTGCTTTTTTTGTTAACTCCTTTAATGACTTAATGTGCAGCCAGAGTTGAGACCACGCAGTTATAGAGTGTAAGATGTTGGGTATATTTTAAAAAGCTGGGTGAACTAAACGATGTGTCCCTGCCCTCATAGAGCCTTAAAGCCCGGGGAACAAGATCAACATTCAGCACGAAATGACGTGCAATTACACGTTGTGGTTTGGGCTACAAAGGAAAAGAGCAGAGTGGAGGTTGTGAGTGTCACAGTGAATAGTGCATCTCTACAGCTTCTGGAAGAAGGTACTCAATGGTTATGAACACCATAGAATTCAGCTACATGAAATCAGCCACATAAATTGTGACTAATGCTTCTATTTGTTGAGCAATGATGTAAACATGGCAAAATATAAGCAAGATAAAACATTTGAAAAATAAGATACTGAGCTCTATCTCTGTTCTCGGGGCTAGAGAAGATCTTACCCCCCAAAGAAGAAAGAGCATTTTGATCCTAAACAGAGAAGCGTGAGGTGCTGGGGCCGATACCGTAAAGAGGACAGGATTGTTCAGTAAGTCTCAGAGAAGATAAAGGGAGGCGGCTGGTTCAGCTGGGAGAAGAGGAGGCTAAGAGGAAAGAGGATATGGGAATCCAGACATTTCCTGAGTTTTCTTACGTTGAGTGAGAAAGCTGAGTTTCAGCTTCTTCAAGGACTATACAGCAGTTGGAAGAATAGATTACCGTTTAAACTGTATAATGTTGGGTGCCAAGCACTGTACTGAGACCACCCTGAACCTCATCAGGAAAGGAACTGTCACCAATCCAGCAGCTACTATGGACAGGGCACTGTGTTTCAAATTTTATAAATGTCATCTGTTCAGTTCCTCCCAACAAGCTCAATACCTTGAGCGAGGTATTCTTTTCTTTGTTTTCAGATGAGGAACACTGAAGTTCGGGGAACCTTTTCAAGACCAAGAGCTAAGAACGTGATGGAGCTGAAATTGAAATCCATTTGCCAGAGAGAATGTTGTGGGGGGTGAAGACAAGAGGAGACGGAGAGGAGGAGACAATGAAGCAGAAAGAAAAACAGAATGATAGAGGGTGAGAAATTGAGGTAGAGAACGAGAGAGAGCAAGAAAATAAGGAAGAGAAAGATAAGGGATGGGGGATGCAGAGGGAGGCAGGGGGAGCCTGCCTGGGGTGACGGGCGGGCGAAGACTGGCACTTTTCCCGCCTCACTGCAGCTGTGCTGGAATGACCCCCTCTGTCTGCTGATGCATCTGGTTTGCAGTTCAGGGTGTTCCATTCAGTTTCCTGAAGCCACGGCCCTCCCTGCAGACCCCACCTTGTTCTTCTTTTCCCAGCCTCTCCCAGGTCCCCAGATTTGAGTGAAGCTTGCACTCCGGATGCCTCTGTTTGCTCAGACAATAGCTTAACTGCCATTTAAGAGAACGGATGCAGCTGACCTTTAACACACGTTGGTTACATGACATCCAAAAAGAGAAGATAGAGACTTCCTTTTGTGAATGGGAAACTCCTCTCACAGCAGTTACTCCCCAGAAGGAAGCACAGGCAGGTGGGCCTCGGCCACAAGCCGAAGCTCTGTGACTGTCTCCCTCTGTGGGCTGGTCAGAGTTTTTGGGTGATTCCCAAGGGTCCTTTGTGCTCGTTCACCTTGAGTGAATCTTCCATTCCAGAATAGGAAGGGGCCAGAGATTGCTACGTGATTTGCCCTTCCAAAGGTTTTAGAGCAGCCCCCAGGTGCACGCTACTGCTCCCAGGACCTGCTTCTGAAAGCAATTGGCACCTTTCCTACTCCTCCCATGGGTCATGGGACTGGTCAGCCCCAGAGGGAGGAGCATTTTATCTCTGACACCGTTAGAATTGATTATTGCTTTTAAGTCCTTTACAGACACTGCCTCCCCCTCCTCACCCCCACATTGCTCATTCCTGGAGATAATCCAAAGCAACGGTGAGCCACTGCCCAAGTTAATCGGCCCAACAATCGGGTCAAACTGCATTGCTGTTTTGTTTCAGAGAAAATTCTCCATATGCAATATCACATGTACGATAACTCTGGTGACTCGGTCTCAACTCAAATGTCACCTCCCCAGAGAGGCCCCTCCCAATGACTTTCCCAAAGATGACCTCCATTCATTCCCTTTCCTGGGCTCTCGGGGGCATGTCACCCTGTTTTATTTTCTTCACAGCACTCACCCTGACTTGCAGTTCTTTTACTTCTGTAACCCAGGCTATGGCATTGATGAACTCCTCCCATTGCTGGTTTTCGCAATTTCTACTATAACCCCTAAGCCTAGAACAGTGTGGTTCCTAGCCGACTTTCAATAAATGTGCATGCAATTGATGAAGGAATAACACAGAGGTCAGCACCAGAACGCAGGATCCCCAAAGCCCTGCTCCCCTCTCCCTACCTGTTCCTATCACCAAGGGATTCTTTCCTCTTCTTCTTTCTCCTCTTTATTAGAGTGGAAAGCACTAGATCCTTACAGCCATCACCCTGGTATATCTCCTCTGCCACTTTCTGGCTGAGTGTTTTTCTTAGATCATGCAACTGCTCTGTAAACACATGGTTGACAACAGTATTATTTTGAGGATTAAATGAAATAGGAAGTATGACTGGGCCTGACATATATTAAGCATTTAATTAATATTAATTACTTTGTGTTCTTCATTTCTCTTTTCTCCTCTTTTTCCTTCCTTGTAACAGTTCCCTGCCTTTATCTCAGTCTTGACGTCCCACTCCTGAAACTTCTACCAGAATCGTCAGCAGGATTTATGTGCTGGAGTTGGACTGAGTTAGGGAGGCGTGAATACAAGGGAAGCAGGCTGTCCCAGGGGAAGAATATGTGAAGGCAGAGTGATCTGGGCACCATCATCAACTGCAAGACCCAGGAAGAGCCCGGGGAGAGGGGCTGGAGCATGACAGTCAGTCCTCTCAGCAGTAGCCGTGGTGCTTGGGGTGTGTGTTCAGACTGGCAGTCCCTGAGATCCTACCCTACTTATTCAGGAGACCACTCTTTCATTAACCCAGCTGGGCAGATAGATTTGGGAATATTTATTGCATCAGATGTGGGGTGGAAGAAAGAAACCTGACTTGGGAATGAAGAGACGTGTTTCACCTTCCCTCTGCTCTGCCAGTAGCCAGCCAGGGGGCCTAGGAAAAGTCTATTCACCCCTTGGACCTCAGTTTACCCTCTGGCAATTAAAGGGAGACCAGAAATCTCAGCAGCATCTTCCAGCTCTGACATGCCACGGCAAAAACAGACCAAAAAGTTTTCTGCAGCTGTTTTTGAAAGGTAGTGAGAGCAGAAAATAGTAGACGTTTAGAGATGCACTATTTGCAGTTTTCTGTTTTGTTCCCAGTAATCTTACTTATCCGCAGCATGGATTCTGTTAGGCTTTGATTTGTGTTTTGGCCACCCTGGTTTGGTAGACTCATATTAATTGGCATGGCTGTTTGAATTTTCTCTATCCAATTTTGCCGGGGTCTCACCTGCTCTTTAGTGGAAGCTCTTTTCAGGATCACCGAGCTGAAATTTCTTAGAGGCACCTGTACATGGACTTGCCTCTGATCTGCTATATCCATCCGAAGCCAACCCTCTCTGGGCCAAAGCCTCTCACTAATTAATACATTTCGCAGAGTGAATGGAGCGCCACGCCACTGCCAGCTTGGGGCAGCTCCCAAAGCCACGAGCCTTGCCCAGTGCCCAGAAAGCCCTGCCTGGAGACCATCAGTGCCAGTTTCCTTTATGCCAGCATCTCACCCTTCCCATCTGAACCTGGAAACGTGTTGCCGGCCAGTGTTCCCTTCCACCCACAGCTGTGTCATTCCCTCCTTCACCTGCTTACATTTCCAGAAAAGCCCAGGTCACAGTCATGGGGCGCCTGATCTATTTTTCATTCTCCCTGTCATTGGGAGATGGATCAACTGTGGAAAACCCATTAGGGAAGGGCTGGGCCATCCTGCATTTCCTTCAGGCCTGTCCAGGTGACTTTGAGTCAAGCCACTGAGAGACATTTGGCTATGGAGCCATCTCAGTGGGGCACCATGTTTATTTGGGCCATTGACCCTGGCCTTAGAGGAAAAGGTGAAGGATTAGGGACACTCTGTGCCCAAGTCCCTTCTCCCTACATATTTCTACTGGGGACTTTTTGGAGCCTCTTTAACTTACACTCTGTTGAGAAGCACCCATGCCCCCGAATGACTGTCCACCCTACCTGCACTCTAGGCAGGACCCTTCCTCACCCATCAGTGCCAGACTACCTGCAGGCACAGGTCTTCAAAATTCCCAGTGAGGTTCCAAACAGCTGGGAAGCTGAGGAAGAGATTAGGGGACAGCAGTGATGGCTGTTCATGTCATCACGTTGTTTGCCTGGGGAAGGGCTGGTTGTTTTAACCTCACAGTGGTTGGTGTTCAGGCATGCAAACTGATGTGGTTCCCACTCTTCTCTTCAGACAAGGCTCCAGCTCCACAGGGCTGGAAGTTTTCAGCTGAAATTTCCAGCTTCTTCAGTCAGGATCAGATCATTGCATTCATCCAGCCCAACTTTGAGTAGCAGGACAATGCCTTTCCCTCCACTGTTTCCTGTTCTACCCCCTGCAACTGTGGTTACCAATGGCCTGCTGATTCTCAAAGCCCCAGCCAAAGCCTCACTTTCTCCGTGAATTAGCTAGCCCCCTGCAGTTCCATGCAATGTCTCCTTTATTTTCTAGCTCTTCGTGACATTCTTCAAATGAATATATTACCATAATTACTATTTAACCCTCATGCTTTTGATCTCTTCATCTGCTGCAAAGAACGCCCAACTCTTTTTGCAAGACACCATGCCTAGCATGTCTTTGCATCCCCAATAATGCCTAGAATAAGGCTGACCACATCATAAAGTATAATTAAAGATTTCCTGGTAATGCCTAGACAGAAATACTGGCCTGCTTAGTAGTTACATTTCTTTGGGTAAAATAATAAATTGACTTTCTGCTTCGGATCAGAGGATTCATCTCAAATGGGAGGCAAATCACTGCTGGGTAAGTGACTCACAGCTAGGAAGATGCCCAGATGCCAACTGGAAAAACCTTGGCCGCCAAGCCAATCAAGTGTTGTCAGGACCTTCTTTGTGATAGCAAAGCCAGTCCCATGGACTAACACTATTCTTTCAGAGCGAGCCTACACATGGAAGACAGTAATGTTCCCATCTCAGCTGACTCATCTGCTGGGAGTAATAGATTCATATGGCGACTCCTAGGTTGGCCCACACAGCTCCACCAAAATTAATTAATTAATTAATTAATTAAGTTATTTCTGCTAATTACATCAGAATTGGGATGGATCTCAGGATCTCAGCTTTCTCATCAACAGAATATGGAGTTGGATTAGGGATTATTTAAGATTAACTTGAATTCTACCATGTTTTCATTAAAAGTTCCCTCTTATACTTGCGATCTCTCTTTTACTGGTCTTTGGCAGGGACAGCATTGTCTGTTCAGCCCAGAAGTGCAGGGTGGGGTGGAAGCAGAAACAATGCTGACCACTCTCTATCACCTCGCCCTGCCCCTCTGCTTAGTCAGACAGCCCACCAGAACTATTTCCTGGCAGCCTTTTCCCTTATTTTAGCACTTAGGGTGGAAAAGTCAGGGACAGCGTGAGCCTTTCTGTGGGTGGTGCCATTCATAGAAACCCCGATGGCACGTGACCACCTTTTCCCAGATGTCCCTGGAGGCAGGAATTCATCAGCAAAGGGACCCTTGAAAGAAGTGGCTATTCTCCACGCAGACCATTGTGGGGTTAGGTGGATATTAGCAAGAGGGAGTGTGTGCCCACCTGAAACCCACAGCAGCTGTAGTAAACCAAGTTCTCTCCCTATAAGTCTAGGTTTTTTAGAAGAAACATTTCCATGCATGACTCAATTCCTTGTTGTGAAGTGCCTAAGAGATTTAAAGAGCAGTGTTAGAAAGGGCAGAGATGGTTGAGAACAGATGGACCCCTCTCCCGGATGTGCGAGTGCAAACCCTGGCTTATCAACCAGAGCACACTGCGGTTTTGGCCTTCAACATTTTTGTAAGGAGCATGGCAAATGGTCCCTCCACCTTAAAAGAGATCAGAAAAAGAAGATGTGACCTGAATAAACAACAAAACAAGGTCATGATCTTTTATTCAATAACACTATATGACCTACATACTAGACTCAAGTGATCAAGGGAACATTTTTCCCAGAGGAAGGGGTGACTCTTGCCTTCATAAGTTGAATGTGCTCACTGGGGTCAGACAGTGGGACAAGATGGCTTCTATGCCACTGTTACCTAAAGGAGAGAGTTTCTAATGAGAAATATTTTGTTAAGTCCTGTGACCCCACCCAGATTTCTTTCAGCAATAACAGAATGGGAGAAGGGCCCATTTCAAGTTGAAACAATTGAGTGGTAAGTTGAACTACATTCTTAAGACAGTGATAATAATGGTTTCAATTGAACTAATGTCAGTGCAAGAGAAAAGGGGGATGGAGACCACCTTATACAGGTGAAAAAGAACCTCATTAAATTACAGTCTCCAGAATCACTGCATGGAAAGAACTGAGTCACCTTTCTAAGTGCCAGGTTTGCCCCTCAATGCCGTGGCTCTAGCCTCTTTCCAGAGGCTTCCCTTCTAGGACCTTATTTTCGCTGGTGGCCAAAATGGGGCAACTGTGCAATGAAAAGCAAGTAAGTCTCCTCCGAGTGAGTCTGAAAGCTGGGGACTCCTGGGTTTAGGCTGGGATATCCTGAAATCTTCCTTCCCTATGGATAACAGAATGATTTGCATTTTGATTATGCCTCTAAGGAGGAAGACAGGGGGCAAGAGTGAGGTCGTGTGAGTTTTTGAGAAGTGAATGAGGAGCTTCCAGCACATTCTCATCAGGGAACTCTCCTGGGGAAAGACGATGTCCCTGGCACTGCCCTAGGACTCTAATAACCTCTCTTCACTGAAAGAGGCCGACACCGTGACAACCCAACCTGCCTCCACTGTGTGGGGACAAGTTTGGTCTTGGGTGAGTCCTGCAGGTCTTAGAGCTGGAAGGGGCTTTAGAATTCTACTGATCAATGCCCCTTATTTTTTCATGTGAAGATTGGGGAAGGCCTGGAAGACCTGATTTCCCTGGGATCACAGAGGTTATGAGTGACAAATGCCAACCTTGAACTCAGATCTCTTGATTCCTAGTTCAGACCATGACATCCAGCCCCAAATACTTTCCTGAAACGTTCCATTTTGTCTCTCTGCCCTCTCTTCTGGGGAATCTCTACCATTAGTCCCTGTTCTCTAGGAGCATGTGTTTTACGCTTTCTGACCCCATCCCCAAATATAACTGATTGGATCAGAGTGGACTCCTGAACCAAGGACAGTCCATCCATGAGATGGACAAATTTCTGGCCTGACTCAGAGGAACTGGTAGACCAACCCGAATCCCTATATCAGGAACTGGTGCTAAGATCCACAGAGGGAAGGTGGTGCTGGACTCCAGACCTAAGCCGAGCAGTACAACGTGGGGACTCATGCAAGACGAGTCAGCAGAGAAGCCTGTAGGAGACAAGAGAAAGACGGAGCTGCTGAGCAGAACAGACAAAGGAGAGGAGTGACTTTCTCCTCTGCTGTGCTGAGACCTGGTGTATTTCTGATTCTGCAGTCCTTTCTGTGTGTTTCTTCTTTTTTACTTCTCCAGCTCCCACCTAGGTCTGGGATGGATCCTCCACCTGATGGGTTCTCACTTGCTTTGCTGGCATGCCTCACTTCTGGGGTGTTGGCACTTTCAGTTGTTACAAAGGCAGGCAGGCTTTGCCTTAAAGGACGATATTCTTACCAAACATGGAAAGGAGGCAACGTAAAATGGCACATGTCTACCGCAGTGATTCCAAGAATACTGGGTATTTCTGGGCCATTCCAAAATCCTCTCCTTGGCCCTGCCTCTTTCTGCTGTCGCTGCTCTGCCAATCAGCCCCATGATGGCATTGACTGGCTTTGTGCAGGTACCCTTGGGCTGTGCCTCAGCTGTGCCCTGTGCTTCACACCTCTCACGTCCTGCTCCAGTGCAGGGGGTGGCACAATAGCAGAAGCTGCGTTTCCCTGATTTCCTCACACTTGCTTCCCAGGAGCCCATGCCAAGGCACTGAAAAAGCTGGTTTTGACCCTTGCATCCAACGCATTATTAATTAAAAGAATTGTATGTACTTGAGGATGGTCCCCTGAATCAGTATGGTTTTATTCTTACCTGTAAGTTGCCATTTGCTCATAGCTCCAAATTCTCATGGTCTGCTCTAGAATTAAATAGATTCACGCTGAATCCTGAGTCCTAAGAGACCAATATCCCACGTCCTCTTCAGAAGATGAACAATCCCATAATGCTTTACTCATTCTCTTCCCTAAGTCCAGTGCATGGGAGAAATTGGGGAATACACAAAGAAAATCAGCTAGATAGAAGCTCAATGCTCTTGCCCATTTCTCCTGTGCTAGATTCTTATGGGAATCTGTGACCGGTTGCTGTGCTAGTTTCATAGGGCTGCTCTAAAAGGTTACCATGAACTGGGCGGCTTAAAACAACAAAATTTTATTATATAACCATTCTGGAGGTTATAAGTCCAAAAATCAATGTTTTGGCAGGGCCATACTCTCTGTGAAGGCTCTAGTGGAGGATCCTTTCTTGATTCTTCCCAGCTTCTAATAGTTACCGGCAATCCTTGGCACTCCTTGGCTTGGGCAGCATAACTCCTATATCTCTCTGCCTCTGTTTTCACATGGCATTTTTCCTCTGTGTGCCTGTGGATCCAAATTACCCTCTTCTTATAAGGACAGCAGTCATTGGATTGGAGCCCAGCCTAATCCAGTACGACCTATTTAATTTTATTATATCGGCGAAGGCCCTATTTCCAAATAAGGTCACATTCACGGGTTCTGTACAGACGTGTATTTTGAGGAAGCGTTACTCAACCCAATACAGTTGGTGGGTAGACTAAGGAAACAATTGGCTGTTCCCTGAAACTGGTGAGATGAGGGGAACATTGGGGTAAAAGGAGGGTAGAGGCTTGGGGAAATGCACATGGCACCAGGACCCACTTGGCAATAATGGTGGTCCTAATTTAGGACTAGAGGAATTTTGAGTCTGCCCACAGGCCAGCTTCATGCTTGGCTGAGGTGAGACAGTCTTAATAGCCACTCCTTTAAAGAAACATCCTGTGTATACAGAGCTGCTGAGATCCTGACTAGCAAATCCTTATTTTCCCCTGGAGGATACTGTGTCAGCTTCTTAGGGGGTAGGATTAACAATGGCTTTCTTTTTATAAAGGTGAGGATTAAATATTTCCAAATAAATGGGAAAATGGGTAAATAAGGAAAACAGCTAGCTTCTAAGAGTGAGTCTTGGCTAAGGCCTGATGGAGCCTCTGAGGAACGTTGGATAATCTCAGGGAAGGGAGAAGCTTGGCTGAGAGTCAATGATGACATTATGAGATGAGAACTCCTGGGGGCATCAGGAGTGTTCCTCTGGCTCACCGCAAGGCCTTGGGCAAGTCCCTTTAACTCTGGGGATCAGTTTGATTGGCATTGACATGCCAATCCATGGTGCGTTATCCACTGTTCAGTGATTCAGAACTATAACCTCCTTGAAGGCAAGGACCACATGTCTCTTGTTTTTTGGGGGGTCCCCAGGTCCTAGAATAGTACATGATACTTAGGAAAATATCAGGTAGTTATTTCATGAATGAATGTTGAGAATGAACTGCTTAGATTGAACAGGAGCTATTTATTTTCCAACCAGAAGTTGGAGCCCAGAAGCCATATTTTCCACAGAGGGAGAAAGAATATAAGGGGTAGAACACTGGGTATTTACTGAATAGGTATTTATTAAGCACCTGTTATGTGGGACACACTGTAAACAATGTTAAGAGATAGGAGATAGGACAAAGTTGAAATGGTTGCCTCTGCTTCAATTTGTTAATACCTATAGAGAGAAATAAGTCAAACACTCCCAGATAGTACAATTACTTAGTAACAGCCGGCCCTCCATATGCATAGGTTCCACATCTATGGAGTCAACCAAATGTGAACCAAAAATATTTGAAAAAAAAATTGCATCTGTTTTGAACATGTGTAGACTTTTTTTTGTCATTATTCCCTAAACAATGCAGTATAACAACTATTTACACAGCGTTTATATTGTATTAAGTATTATAAGTAATGTAGACATGATTTAAAGTATACAAGAGGATGTGCATAGGTTATATGCAAATACTATGACATTTTATATCAGGGACGTGAGCATCCTCGGATTTGGGTATCTGTAGGAGGTCCTGAAATCAGTCCCCCCCAGATAGCGAGGGATGACTGTATGAGATTTTTTAAAACTAATTTTAAAAAACCACTCCCATAACATTCATGTGACATATAAAAGGGGAATAAAGCTACTCCTGATTAAGGTAACCAAAGAAGTCTTCACTGAGAAGTAATGCATTTCCTTAGGAAGCTAATAACATTTATAATACCAGACCTAAGAATATCTTGAAATTCATTATCTCTTGGAAATACCCAGACTTAGAAATAACTTTTGGAACATGGTCAGTCCTGAAGTTGGAGGAACTCCTGCACTACTCTGATTCAGAGTTCAAGGTAACGTCCTTTAGGAAAGGTGCATTTCAACAGTTTAATTTAAAACAACACTGTGATTTTGAAATGTTCAGCACATCCAAAAATCACAGCCAAGGCCACCCATTCCTTCCAGCACAGGGATCATTGGTTGTAGTGTCAACTTAGCCTCTGAAAGATGATAGTAAAAATGTTTTGGTGTGAATTGCTTCCATCCTGTGTCTTCAGTAGAATTCAGAGAAAATTGATGGCCCTCCCTAAATCCAACTGCCTGTTTGGCTGTACATTCTGAAACCAATACTCAAAGGGAATCTCCACAGAGAGCTTACAGGGACCACCCACCCTCCCTTAAACTCACCGTAGATTATTTAAGATCTGGAACTCTCCCTCAGGAGCCACAATTAAATTGGGGTTTAGAAGGACCTGGATTCCACTTCCTAGACCACAGCCCGAATAAAGTCAGTGGAACCAGGAAAATTATAGCCCAGTCATTAACCACCATAACTTCTACTTCGCATTCATGTGCTCTTTCATGCATGCTGTAGGTATGGAGTGCTCACTGTCTGCTCAATCCTATGTGACAGAAAGAGAGCCACCCTGAAGGAGGAAATAGACTGTCAGTGATCTGCATTTAATATGAGCGCATGTCACTCGTTCACTTACAAGGAATAGAAACTCAATTCAAACTGATTTAAATGAATAAGGAAATACACCAGGTCATGTGATTGAAAAGTGCAGGCATGGCTGGTTCCAGGTACACAAATGATATCCTAAGGAGTCTTTTTTCCCTTCATCATCAAAACTCCATGGCTAAATTTTCAATGGCCAAATCTGGATACTTTACCTATCCCTAAGCTGATCATTATAGTCAGCAGCATGGGATGTGCTGATTGGCCAGATCTGAATCACATGGCCTCACCTGGACCAAACAAGTCCAGAGAATAGGAAAGGGATGGTTTCTCAAAGAAAAATTAAGGCTCTGTTCCAGTAAAAGCAGGAGATACTCTCTGGCAGGCAACGACAATAGATGTCCCCTATGGAATGTAACAGAGCATTTTAGTCATGGCAAGTCCTGGAACTCTGAATAGGGCCACTTGCCCAGATGACCTTGGGGATTCCATCACTTCATGAATAAAGCTCCCACCAAATCACCCCCTTGGGACTTCTGTATCATCCTGCCCAATGCCATTGTGACCAGGAATATATATCCACCCTCAGTCCCACGTTCACATTAAGAAAGGCTGGAACCCGGGTTGATCAACAAAGCCAGTTTCCTAAAGTCCCAGCCTGCTTCCAGGATGGCAGGCCAAGGTGAATTCCAGGAGTAGCCACTACCACCTCAAGGACCCAGAGTCCAGAAAGAGGACCCAGCCAGTGAGGCCTTGGGACTCCACCCGAAAGGCCTTTCCTGGTCCTGGCCTCACAGCCTTACTTTTCCAACAAACGCGCACTGGGCCATTTTCTCTCATCCCTTGCGTCAGATGCTGAAGCAGCCCGTCTGTTCTCACTCCCTTATCCCAACTTCTTTCTCCAACTATGACTAGATTTTTCCTTACCCCTCCTGGTACCATGGCATGTTTCCACCCAGAGGAGTGAAGCAATTCGTTGCTCTTGCCTTTCCCCAAGTCGCTACTTCAGCTGCAGTTTGATGTCTTCAAGCACCGGGGGTGGGAAAGATACATATCATTAGAAAAGTAAACAATAATACAAAGGCCCTGTTACCGAGCTTTTCTGGATGACTGTTCGAGTCAGAAAAATAATAGTGCTCAGCGGACAGAAATGAGCCCACACACTGGAGAGTGGAGACAAGGAACTGAAATCATGGAGCAGGGCAAAGCCAACTCAAACAGCCGGACTTCGTGTCTTGCTCAGATGAAAGAGTAAGGCACACAGCAGGACAGAAGCCGGGATGGCACTGCTGGCGCCTCTCAGCTCTATCTCGGCAGCCTCCACTCCCCGACACACCTAATCTGTTCAACAAGCAAAGCCGGCCTGTGAGCTGCATGCTACAGCCATGTGACTTCAGGGACAGCAAGACCTCCCTGGCTCACCCCCATCATCAAATCAGCAGCACTGACCCTTAGTGGATCCCAGGAAAGATTTTGAGGATTTGTATCACAGCATCCTTGGGACTTAGTGGGAAATTTTCCCTGGTTGCATTGGCATTCTTTGAGAAAACTCAGCCAATTTACAAAAGGTTTCAAAACCCAATTTTGTAGATAACCAGAGTCAGACTGTCCCCCAAATCTTCCCTCCCCATGGAAAGAACAGAACAAAGTGCATAATGTAAGCAGCAGTCTGCCCACAGCCTAGGGACCAAGCCTGACTTCAGAGATGGATATTTTAAAGGTTATTATGTTCTTAAAAGCTGTTTCTACATGACCCCAACACAGCCAATTAAATAGTGGAAATTTCAGCTAAATCTCCCAATTGTTTTATCACGAAAGCCCAGCTCTAAAGATAGGCACAAGGCATTCACTTCAGGAAAATTCCATCCATTTGGGTCAGCAAGGACTTCTTCAGCATTTGGGGTGCCCGTGCTGTGCTAGTTCCTATGAGCAATGCAGAAAATGTGTGTGTTCTGACCTCTACCCTCAAGCTGCTCCTAATTTACTGGTTTCAACAAAGCACAAATGTCAGGGGGAGGGAGTAGCTAAGGCTGCAAATCTGCAGAAATTCCTATGCACCCAAATTGAACACAAATCAAGCAGATTGAAGAAACCCAGAAAGACACTTTGACTTTTTTCCACCTTCAACCAGGAGAGAAACTGTGTTATTGGAGAAGTCACTGTGGGCTGAATCCAGCTTCAGATACTGGTGCTTTACTTATGAAGGAAAACCCACAACCCTGGCCAAGGGGGAGCATTTCGGCCCATGGTAGTGGGGGACAGTGTAGGAAAACACAGGCAGTTGGGAAAATAAGAAAGGAAACAAATTAGCATGTAGAATTAGAAGGAGCATGTGAAAGCAGGATGTTACGTGTGGGGGCAGGGAGGGGGCTGTGAGTGGTGCTGGAGGGGGATGAGGAAAAGAGATTGGGGAAGATTCCCAGAAAAGCCAAAAGTAGAGCTAAATGTTTGAGTTCTGTGGAGAGTGTGGCTTGGCAGAAAGGGGGAAAATATTCCCAGGCTGGGAGAGCAGCTTGTG
This sequence comes from Cynocephalus volans, assembly GCF_027409185.1. Lineage (NCBI taxonomy): Eukaryota > Metazoa > Chordata > Mammalia > Dermoptera > Cynocephalidae > Cynocephalus > Cynocephalus volans. The sequence goes on along the minus strand of NC_084460.1, from coordinate 280,873,806 downwards.
AGGAGGTAGAGAAGACCCCGTGGATCCTACACACTCCCCCAGCCCACCCCCTTCTCACTCGCCTTCCGAGGCTCTCTGCAAGCAGAGGGTTACCCTGTCTTGTGGTGTCTTTTTCCTCACCCTGCCCTTCACAACGGGGGGTGGGGGGGAACAGAGGCTTGGAAGCCAAGCCCCAAATTTCATGCTGATGTCTGAACGGGGGAGAAAATCGTGAAATCTCACTGCCTCTCACAACACACTTGTCTGATTGTCCCATGAGGCCACAGGGGTTACTGAGTGAAATCGGTCACAAGGTGGCCAGGGTTTAATGTCTGTCCTGGCTCTGAGTTACCACATTACTCTACCCCTGGCAAGTGAGACAGCCTGATCTCAACCAGTAGTCTCAGCCCCATGCCAAACTTGGAGACCAGTCTTGGTTTCTGGCAGTGGCCAACTTTTTGTCTACTCTTGCTGTCTTTCTGCTGGTCCAGCTTGATTGTGGATCTCTTGCTCCCCAGTAATCAGGTTCTTGTCTATTTCTTGATCAAGCCTGTCTTAAACCCCAGTTTTTTCTTACGTTGTGTCTCGGTCCAGGGTGATTAAGATTCAGAATGCTTCCCAGTCTCTGCGAAGAGCCTCTCTTGGCAGCCAGTCTCCTCAGCAGCTGGGGTGCCCTGCCCCTGACCTCTGATTCAGTCCCTACCAGATCATCCCTGATGCCACTTTCTGCCTGTTTCTACTGACTGATTGCCTGTCCCTTGGACCTGCAGTAATAAAGGTGTCATTCCTGTCTGAAATGCTCTCTGGACCTTGGTACTAGTACCCACCTCAGCCAGCGGTGCTCCTGCCTGCTAGCCTTTTGGAACAACCTCAGATGCATAAATTCATACTTCTGCATGCTGATTTGTGGCCTTATTCAGATCTATTTGGTTTATCCAGCAAAGGCCTAGGGTTTAAAACTTTGTTTTTGCCTTCAACGAACAACAAACCAAACAGGAACCCAAGCAGGACTTGATCCCAAGTTCCCTCTGAGTCCAGTGCTCTTTCTATAGCTTGCGGTGGTCCCTGATCACCAGGTCTCCAGTCCTCAGTCTCCCTCCCCAGCTAGAAAAGGAACCTAACCAGCTAAGAGGGACAACCTCTCATAGAGGCACAGGGCTCTGCCCCCACTGTGGTGCAAAGACAGCAGGGAAGTTACAACTCCAGGCAAGTCAGTTCCCGACAAGCATTCTTCCACTGACCCAACCAAACCCTCCCCTGAGACATCTCATGCCTCAGCTGAGCCAGTGCTCCACTGCCTGCCCCCCTCTCCTGCACAGAGTCAGCACAAGTATATGATAGACCCTCCCCTTTCAAATTCATCACCAGACTGCCCGGGGCTACCTTGTTCTCCCAGCCTTCCCATTCTTGACTCAGCACTATGACAGAGGCTATGGAGAACCCTGAAGAACTGGAGGCCCTCAGGGAATTGGGCAACAACCATAAGCACAAGAAATAAAAGGAACCTCAGCCATCACTATTGTGTCACCAGTTTCCATGTCCCCAAAACTTACGAAGATACCCCTTACATTCCATGAAAGATAACATAAAAGAAAGGTAGAAAAGAAGTTCTATTTGGGGTGGACTGTTATGGAGCAGCCTGAATTCCATTAAGACAGAAGCCAAAAATTGGCAGGAAGGATCCTGTCTGCAAGTGTGTTTTATTTTGTTGGCTGTATTAATTTTTTAATTGGTCATCAACATATAAAATCGGGATATTTCACATAAATATTAACTTTCTGTCTTGTCTTGAAATATCAGAATATGTGGCCACACCAAGTCCATAACCTGCACTGGGACCACTGCCTGGCACAACGTGGACCCTCTCCTCCGTTCTCGCTCAGACACGTGCTGTTCATTCTGCCACAGACCCCACCCAGCCCAACCCTCTAGTTTAAGCCGGCTCACATTTTGGATTGCAGACAATGCTTTAAGACCTCTCTCTGGTTCTTCTTGAACTGCACATTTCACATCGTCAATGGCCACTGTGGCCCCACAGAGAGATAGCCCTGATTCTCTGCCACTGGGAAAGCCCCTGGGTAAAAGCCCAGAGCATCCATCATAGATGTTCAACTCCCTTACTTTTCCACCATTCCCTGGACAGAGCATAACACAATTTTTTTTCAGGCTTTGTGAACCTTTTGCAAGTAACAAGTGCTTTTCCACACTTGCTCGTTGTATTGTTGGAATCCTGTGGTGACTTCAGACCTCCCTCCTATGTTCCAAGCATTGGGATCAGATAGGAATATAATAATAGTGAACAAAAGAAACCAAGCACAGCTCTTGCAGGGTTTACAGTCACCTGGTAACTCAGGAAGATGAATATTGTCTGAGTAAATGGAGTGAGCCACTCAGTATGACCTTTCTAGTACCTTCTAGGTGTAGTGGTGTACAGTGTATACCCCCCAACCCCCAAGAGATCACTTTTCTTCTTCCTTCCTGTCCTTGCTCTGTGTTTTATGGGTCCAACATAAGAGGCCTTGGTTTTTTTCAGGAAGCACAGCACCCTGCACTCTGGATGAATCCAGGGCCCAGCAGACCTTTGAAAGAACAGAAAGAAGTGGAGGGTGGTCTGATAAACAGTTTGTTTTACCTCTGCTTCTCTGAGGGTTTCTCACAACTTGTCCCAGAGAAATTTACCACCCAAGCTCTCAGAGCCATGGAAGATGAAAGAGGGAAAAGAGACATTTAATTTCTCCAGGAAGAAAGGCAATGTCTGGACGAGCAGGCCCACTGGAGTCCAAGGCTAATTCACGCTGTCCTCATGCACGTTTGACTTGCTCATGGTCTGGCTCTGGCCTCTGAAGGATGGCTCTCGACCAAGGGCCTCTAGAGGAAGCAGGGGCTGCAGCCTGGGAGGATCTTGGCCAGGGCCTCAGCCGTGACCTCAGGCCCTTCAGCTGCACCTGAGTACACATTTCCAGGGGAAATGTGCTCTCCATGAAGGAATGACAGCTCTGGCCCATGGGGTCTCTCTGAGATCACCCCAGCTGGTCTGAATTAGTGTGTGTCTCACACACACACACACACACACACACACACACAGACACAGACACATGCGCACACGTGCACACACACACTTTTTTTTAAAGCCCAGAACATATAATCTCCTTTTTTCATTCTTGATTCTATGTTCTGCCTTTCTGCTAAATCAACTTTTGTTATATATAATGTTCTCTTCTGCTTACCTAAAACGTTTCCACACTAAATTTGCTGAGCAGCCAACACATTTGTAAAAGCACGCAGGCAAGCTAAACTCACTTCCTCAGCCTGCTTCACACCTGAGCATAGACAAGGTGTCCAGGACTCAAAACTGAACTGCTTTCCTGACAAATCTCCCACTTCCTCTCCTTTGTCTCAATCCTGTTTTCTTCTTTCTCTTCCCTGAATTTCAGCTTCAGATCCCAAAGCCCAAATAAGGGGAGGAGGTTTCATATCTCTTCAGATGACTAATCCCAGTTCACCCAGGCACACAGTGTTCACGCACGGTGTTTATACATCAGGGTTACTGCCTGCTGGGCTGATCTCTCTCTGCCCCACTCCCATTCCTACAAGCCAAGACCTGGAGGTAAAAGAGAAAGTTCAAATCATATTTAAATCACAGAGTGAAGCAGAATGATTTTAAAGGAAAGAGGAGAAAACCAGAGACGTCGCCATCTTTACTTGTTTTTGTCTTCTTAAATTTCTGTACTCTTAAAAGCCCTTTACTTTTAAAAGACATTTTGGTGTTTTGCTTCATCTGAGTCCAGTGGGCATTTACATTTAACATACTGTAGCCTCATGCGATGGGCAAGCTCCTGTTTATTATGCCACGTCTTCTAACGATTAAGGGAAAACAAAACTTTACCCAGGGAAATGCTCGACCTAGCTTTATTTCTAAAGACACATATCTCCGTATCAGTCTATGTCAAACTGAAAAGAATGAAAACTACGCAGTCTGAAACAGAAGGATTTTAGTACAGCTAACCAGTTGCCCAGGCAATGGAAGAGCCGAGAAGCCAGACAGAAGACAATGAGGCCAGAGGGCAGCAACAGCAGGATGTGGCTGCAAGGACAAAGCAGAAGGTGCAGTTATCAGAACCAGGGCCAGGGTCAGCAGGCAAAAGGTGGAACCACAGCACACCAATCTAGTAAGATCTGGAAACCAGGAGGAGAGGCAGCGACTACCGGAGAAACCTCCCAGGTCTGGGAAGACAAAGGAAAAATAACGTGGCTTCTTTCTGCCTCGCTCCCTTCCTCCTTCCCTCCCATCTCCATCCAGTGCCTCCCCCTGGCTGACCCTCACTAGAAGCCAGCTGATCCAGGAACCTAGCAAATGCAGCCTGAGAATGGTCAGCCCCTGAGGCACACAGCAGGGTTGAGGAGCTCAAGTTTGTTGAAGACAAACAGGTTCAGGAATACACACACTCCTGTCTCCTTTCCCTCCACTGGGTCCCCACTGCCCACGTCCCCACCCAGTCGTTGAATGAGCAGGATGGACATTCTAGAGAGGTTGGAGGTTGGGACTGCTAGGAAAAGTGTCATGGGAGTACAGATCAAGTTCATGCACAAATTCAGCTCTACAAAGCTCCAATCCTGGACAAGTTTTACCCAATCACTGGGGTTGCCACCCTGTCTAGTTTGTCTGTCTGATACTAAGATATGGGAAGGCAGTGAGACCCAGGCAGAGCATGGAATATTACTTGTGACCCATGTCAGAGAGCATTAAAACCAAAGCTAGGCTGGAAGAGTGTTCTTCGTGGTGGCACAGAGTACTGAGTCCCATACTTTACCAAGAGCGATGCCTAGTCATGTAAGAGGATACAGGGCCAGAGAAGAGATATTAAGATGTCTTCCCTGAAGGTTCCTCTTCAGCTTTTCTGGCAACAAAGCCTTGTTAAACATGCCACCCTCAACCCCACAAGGCTGGCAGGAAGCCTACAGAGACAGCTCCTCAGAGGATGACTCTGTTCAGGAAGGCTCAAGAAAGAGCCATGAATTTGCTCTTAAATAAGCCACTCAGATGGAATTCAACAAATCACAGCTAAATCCTTCTTTTGGCAAAATGTCTCATCTTAGTTATGACTGTATTAGCTTCTTGTATTACTAAACATGTCTTTTTCTGCCCTTAAAAATGGGAGGGGGGCACAAGGGGGAAGTAAAAATATAATATAAACAGAAGGATGGAAAATTACCCCTGCAAAGGATAATGGCTAAACAATGACTAAGGGGCTGTGATACGCATCAGCATGGACCCATGAGTGTAAACAGTGCAGTGCGAAGGGAGATTTGGCTGAACTAGACAGAGAGTGGGATTTCGGTAGTGGTGAGTTTCCTCCCCATGAGGGGGTAAGGGCACTGTCAGGAGGATGGCAGAGGGAGCTGGGCTCTTTCACCATGGCCTGGGAAGTCCTGACTGACAAAGGCACTGCCATACAGCCCAAACATCTTCCCATTCACCCAGTGAGGCTGAGAGAGAACAGTCCAGCAGGACCTGTGACTGCCTTGGTTTGTGACTCTGTTTTGTCACCTGATGCAAATGATTTATTCCCTTAGAACCTCAGACTTGTCATCTGTAAAATGAGATAACTCACATAACAAATGATCATGGAAAGATTTGTATTATCTTTTAATTCTTTTTCCACAAACTTTTTGAAGTACCCTCATATTTGTTGAATATCTGTTCTGCACCAGGCACTCTTCTGGGAACTGGGAATACAGCAGGGGAAAAGGTCATCCTGGCTCTCAAGGAGTTTATATCCTGGTGGGAGTAGGGGAGGGGAAATAGAGATTAACAAATAAATATATACTATCATGTTGATCAGTGCCACAAAGAAAAGTAAAGCCAGGTGAGAGACAGAGAGTGGTACCAGAGGAGGGTGAGCTATTTTATACAGAGTGGTCAGAAAAGGACTCACTGAAAATGGGGCATTAGAACAGAGATGGGAAATAAAGGGAAAAGTGCCACCAGGGTGCAGGTGGGGCATGGTTCCAGGCAGAGAGAACAGCAAGAGCAACACTCTAAGGCTGCAGAGGCTCATTTTATGGGCACATAGAAAGCATGAGCACAGTACAGTTTCTGGCCCACATTATGCACTTAATAAATGTAAGCTACTGTTTTTAATCATAAATGAAGTATCCAGAAAGCATTCTTGCTCAAGGGAGAGCAGCAAGAATGGTGAAGGATCAGCAACCTCCTCACATTGGGTCCTTCTTCCCCTACTCTATGCCACATTCTTTTGTCTATAAAGACAGACAATGCTCTTAGTGTTCAGGTATCTACAAAATAAAAAGGGGCATATCACATGCTAATCCAAGCTAGCAGATAGCCCAAATTGCCCATCCACATTTTTAATGGATGACTTTGTGCAAAATATTTACTTGCCTAGTTCTGTTTTACTTACTCTAGCACCAACAGGAGGGTCGTGTGGTATAAAAGTTGGCATCCATGCATTCAATTCTGGGGTGTGGGTTGTTAGACATGTTCCTTAACTTCTCTGAGCTCGCAAGGCTGTGATGAGGATCAAGTGAAATGGTGACTGTGGGGGCCTTTGTGAATCATAAAACTGTATTTGATTATTTTTGTATGATGGAAGTGAGTGACTCCTCTGAGCCCACAACCACGTTGTGGTGGGACATGGCCCACCCACATTTTGGATAACAAAGGAGACACAAGTCTGAGGCCAATACTTGCCCCAGGGAAGTCACAAAACCAGTCAGAGTCACAAAGAAACTCCTCTGTTTTTAATACTCCCTGGATGAGAGTTGATGGCATTCGTTTAGATTGACATTGAAAGGGAATCATTCTGTTGTGAATCTGAGTTGCTTAGAAAAAAGTTGATGTTCCCACCAACAATCTGATTAGAACAGGCACACACTGCAGGGTGGAGAAGGGGAGAGGTCATTCTCTCACTTTTCTACAGAGATACAGATGACAAAATTAAACTCTAGACATGACATGGCTTCACAGGAGACTCAGCCCAGTGCTAAGACTAACAAGTTTTTCAGGTGCTGAAAATCAGATTCTTAAGGTAGAGATTCACAGAGACCATTTTAGTCATCCTTCATTATTTTAGGACCACTGAATTTTAGAGCTGAAAGAAATGAAAAGGTTTCTAGAAGTGACTTCTTCTAAGTGCTAGGGCTAAAACGACCAAATAGAAAGAATCACTGTGGCTCCACACTTTAAGGACAGTAGCACCCCAGCAACATTCCAGGCTATTATTGAGCAAAGGGTATTGGGCCAGATAGGGACTTGCCCTGAAATTCAATTTAGTGATAATTACTGGCAGAAAAGGAGAACAGAGAAGTATAAAGAGAACTCATTTAAAATTCCTGAGACCCTCCCCAAATTTCTTTCAAAACAGCAAACATCTGATTGAGTTTGGTTGGGTCAGGTTGGATTGGGCTGGCCACCCCCATACTTTTTTCATTCTCAGAAGTTCAAAGAGTGTCTCAGTTGGTATCTATAAGGGAGCTCTCCAGCCAAGCTCGATGTCAGGCCAGTAGGGTTGGGAGAGGACATGGTGGAGTGGAGAAGGTACATTCAAGTCTTCCAAAAACAGTGCTTTCAGGAATTCTGAAGTCTCCCCAGTGCTTCTGAAGATACATGTTCTCACACTGAATGCCAATTCTTTTAACTCTCAGGCAAATGCCGAGCCCTCTTTCCATCGATCAGACAGAGGGGGATATTTATGTAAACATAAACACCAAACTTTAACCCATCTTGGAGCAATCACTGGTTTCCCATTCAGGAGATGAGAAGAATATGATGACAGTGAACATGTCACTGCATCCTCCAAAGACCAGGTAAAATCAAGGCCAGTTGTGCTGGAAAGTAATGGGCCATAATGTACCTGCCAAGAATGTTCCTTCGAGGGAACCCAGTATCATCTAGATCTTCCCCACCATGCCAACAGTGTATTTGGTAGCTAATAAATGGGCAAGTGGCAACTTTACTAAGTGTAAGCGTTCTGGATTATTTACTTATTGAGGAGAAAGGATAGAGAATAGAAACAAGAAGATTCAAGATAAACAGAGAAGGAGAGAAGGAGGAAGGAGGAAGAAAAAGGGATGAGATAAAAGAAGATACAGAACGATGAAGAGGCTGCATGCTGCTGCTTAGAAAGGGTGAACTCAGACCTCTGAGCTGGCTTCACATTCTATTTTAGTCACTGAGTCTGTTTTATTCCACCCCAGTCATAAATGAAAAACAGGAAGGATGGATGGAAGGAAGGAAGGAAGGAAGGAAGGAAGGAAGGAAGGAAGGAAGGAAGGAAGGAAGGAAGGAAGGAAGGAAGGAAGGAAGGAAAATTCCCATAGTCTAGTAAGCAGCTAGAGGTAAAAACTTGCAGCTTCCCACCACTCCTTCCCAGGGGCTGTCCCTTTCTCTCCCTCCATAATTGTCCACTTATCTCTTTCCAGTTCTATCTCAAGCCTAAGAGGAACCTGGACCGCCACACTGAGCCAGGCTTTCAAAAAACTCAGATACTTCTTGGACCTTCATATTCTAGAAACTTTGGGATCCTGAAGACTGGGAGGTTTTGATTCATGTAGAAAGATTGGATACCTGAGATCAGGAGATTTAATCTGATTCATGTGGAATACTTAACCACAGTGAAAAAAGTATTGGAATAAAGCATGTTTGCCAACCTGAAACTTGTGCTCCCTGGAACTCCGTCTCTTCAACTGCCCACATTTAGTGGTCAGCTGGGGAGTCTTGGGGTATTAACATTAAGTAGAAGAATGACCCCAGAAGCCTGGGGCAGAGTCTGGCAGATGAGTTCCATGGGAAGCCCTCCTCTGGCAACCAATGTTTTAAAATATGCTTGACAAGCAGATAGAAAAAGGAAAAAAAAAGTCTGTAAATGCCTCTACTATAACAGAACTGTTTGCTTTGAGAACTATGCCTGGAGTTGTTGTTTTCAGGAGAAAAGGATGGGATGGAAACGGACAGTTTGTTTATTCAAAGTACCCTGGCTTGTGGGCCCTACCATTGGGACTGCAAGTGTTTCTCTCTGTGGTCATATCCTCCTTTCAGCACATTCAAAGATCTCACTGATGGCCTCCTGGCATCTGGCCTGGAGGAGAGATACCACCCTGCAAGATACAGGACAGGGACAGGTCCTTAAGTATCTAAGGCAGACATGCAGGCAATAAAGACTATTTGGAAGGAACAGGCCGCAGAATGAAAATTGTTGATTGAATGAATATTGGAGCATCTCATAGCTTAAATGGATGAAAGAGCCAGTGCCCATTGTTTAAGGGTGAATTAAATTGAGCTTATATTACAGTCAAAATAGTTTTGTTTTGTTTTCAAATAATCAATCACCTTGGAAACTGAAAAATAAGCATGGACAGAATATCATATAATTAGAGATTCAACTTCAGTCTATGGATTTTCAGAAAAAACAAAACAAACTTGGGTTGGAATTCCTAGTTCATCACTTTTTTACCATAGGACTTTGAACAAAGAATCAAATTTTTCATCTGAAAAGCAGGGCTAATAAGATATTTCTTATAGGATTGTCACGAAGATGCAAACTTGGCCTAGGTGCATGCTTCTGAGTTGGCATGCAGTAGGTGGGAGCTGTAACTGTCACCGCTATTGTTTGGGTGAGCCAGTAGATGGTCATCTCCCAAGCAAACTATGGGGTTCACAGAGCTGTTAACATAAGCACCTTCTTCTACTGGAGTGAACCCTCGAGAAATCAGCTCTACCGTATCACACATGGCAGAGTGACTGAGAGCACAGCTTCCGGTCAAAAGAGGGATTACAGTGCTGGCCATCCCACATCCACTAGGAATGGGTAAATTCTTTACTCTCATTACACCTCGATTTCCTCATCTTTAAAGTGGGGGAAATAATAGTACCCATTTCATAGAGTTAATGTGAGGATTAAATGAGATAATACAGGCTAATGTGTTTGGAACAAATGCCAGGTACATAGTGAGCACTGTGTGAAGATTAGCTGTCTATTATCACACGGTCCAGCTTTTAGCCAGGATGTGGCTAAAAGAATGCAGGTCTTTTTTACATGAGGTCAGGGCAGTCTGTTTCATCTAATTTTTTTATTTTTCTGGAGGGAGGTGAATTATGCAGTTAATGAATTAGATTGGAAAAATTACCTGTGTTTTATGATCCATTAGGGAAACACTGGTGATAAAGTGATACACTGGTCCTGATCACACTGAGGATTTGAGGCCAGGTCACCTGATGCTGTGAACTAATTACTTGATGTGATTTCAGTTTCTTGATCTATGAAAAGAGGGTAATGACAAATGCTTTTAAAAGTTGTTGGAGAATGATGAGAGAACCGTGTGAAGGTTCTGGCACGTAGATAGTACACACGTTTGTTAAATTGCTTTTATCGGGAAGACTCAGGCAATGGGGCAGTGGAATTCTAGCAAGGAGATGGGTCCAGCTGAAATGCCAATGCGTGGTAAGAATGCCACCTCTCTTCATTTTATGCGCAGGGAGTGGTCTGGCAAGGAGAGGGAGTTTGTGTGCTAGGCATAGTTCTGCACTCATTGGCAAAGTTCCATAAATAACCAGGACTTTCTAGCACAATCACCCTATCATCCCTACTAAATATGGTGTATATTGCTATTGATGAAAAATACACAAAGCCCTTTCAGCATCCCTCCTGCAGGGAGATCTCCTGGTGTGCTGAGGAAGATTATATTCAACAAGGGACCCCTTGGCTTTTCTGGCCCCCATTTCTCCTTCTTTCTGTTCCGGTTCAGATATCATTCATGTATTCATTGCAGCAAAACAGGAAGCTAGATGTGATCCTCATCCCCATTTTACACACAAGGGAACCAAAGCTCAGAGAGACTGAGAAATGAACCCCAGGCCTAGCTAGTGAGCATGAGGGCCGGGATCGGAGCCCCTACCTTCAGATGCCAGCCTTTGGTTTCTTCCACAAACCACAGCAGACTTGGGTCCGCCAGCCCAGCCTGCGAATGCACATGGCGAGCCTGGTGGGGAATGCTCAGGCTAGGTCAAGAAAGGGATGGGCATGGACTGGCATTTTCTCCTCCTGTGACTTTTTGCTCATTCCCAAAATCATTCCTAAAGTAGTTGAAATAGTGAAACTTGGGAGCTGCCTGTCTATGTCTGAATTCTATAAATGAGGGTTTATTTGAAGTGTGGTATTTTTTTCAAAAGAAAAATTTAAAAGGCAGCTCTAGAGGGACTAGGCACCCGTTGTTGGTGTTTTTCTCAGAAGCTTATAATGAGCTCATAATGCTAATGAGGAATATTCTGTGGCTCCTCAGCAGTGCTGAGTCAACCTAGCCATGTTCAAGGACAGAATTACGCACGGGCTTGGGATATTTGTAGCCACCCCGCCACCATGGGGCTGGCTGGTTGCATCAGGGGGAACACTGTCTGCTTGGTCAGCTCTCACACTAGCCGACCTGCACTCTTCCCACCGCAGCCTCTTTGACCTAGATTATTCCCCTTGGAATGATGGTTTCAATGGTCTCTTTTAAAAGTCAGCCCTAGGAGTTCTCAGCTCTCCAAAGGCTTGATCAGTGGGTATGGGCTGAGTACCCATTACTGTGCCAGAACTTAGCTAGGAGCTGTGAGGTAACTCACCACATGTGGCCTCCAGTCTCATCACCTTGTCATTTAGTAGCCTCCACAATGTGGCCCTAAAGCATCTGCATCAATCACAATACCAATAGGAGCAACGGGCACAAAAGTTGGGACATGGCAGAGAGTTTAAGGAAGGAGTTATTTACCAGGCAGGGCAGGATTAAGAGATGACAAAGTCCCCTGCTCTGACAATACCCAACACAAGGAGACGTTGCCACCCCTTGGCTCAAAGCAACAGGAGGAGGGGTAGCTAAAAGCACCCTAGCTGTCAGAGAAGGTACTGTTGGGAGCTTCGGTAGAGAAGCAGCCCCTGTACCTGCAGCCTGGCATGGGGGGAACCCAGGGAGGACACCCCCTGGCCTTATCCTCCTCCTTCAACTCAAACAGAAGCCAGCAGGCAAGGGAGCCCATCAGAGGCTGCTCAGAGGCAGCTTCCAGGGCACAGAGTAGGGTACAGAAGAGAAGGAGTGCCAGTCTTGGGGGACCAAAGGAGACTATCCAGCAAAAACAACTCTCTGACCTTATTTCCTGAGGCATGCAAAAGAACCTGAAGATTAAGACAAACGTGAGGCACCATTCCTACGACTGGCCATTTTCTCTGCCTGGTGCATCTTTGGATGTCTCCATCCATGCCCATATGAACATATTACTCACTTTCCAAACTTTACAATACATGCCAAGTTCTCCTCGAAATGTTCTCCAAGTCGGCCTTTGATTGCAGGTGTCTTCTATGTTTCTCTAAGGCTGCCAGTCATCTCTGTAAGTTACTCAAAGAAAAGAACCATGTCTTGAACTTCCTGTGTCTTGCACAGGACAGATCGTTCTCCAGTGTGTATGAGAAGGTGGATCAGAGATGGATGGGTGGAGGAGTAGAGGTCATCTTCTGCCCTCGAGGCCCTCAGACTGTCTATCCATGTAGTTAATGGATTGGGAGGTAGATGACTCAAACCAAGTTAAAGATGGACCCATGACAAATGTATAGCCCAGTTTAATGAGAAATATCCCCCATCCTCTGCCTGGGCTTAATGAATGGAAAGAAAATGGAAGTTGGGGATACAGGAGTTGACCTTAGTCCCTATGGATCTGGAAAGATGCACTTTGTACATTGACCAACATAATTATTTTACATTGTGGAATACATAAAAATACCATGGTATTCACTATAAAACATTGCTTAGAAATCACTAAAGGGCTTGGTCTACTGCATCCTTCCTCTATAGCCATTGCAGCAGCTACGCAAAGAGGGACAGGACAAGGAAAGGGGAACAGAAAAATGTAGATAATAGCACTGCAGCATGTTCTATGAAAAACATCCTGTTTAAATTTAATCCTCACAATCCTGTGAGGTAGCATTCACAACTTAGAGATGAAGAAATAAAGACTCAAGGGATGGCTGTAACTTCTCCAGGTCACTGGTCACACAGCTGAGCCAAAACGAGCAAAGAGTCTGATATCCGCAGGTGCACAGCGCACTTCTGGGATTGGCTCCAGCTCTTCCAGAGACAGAGGCTCTGCTCTCCAAATCTGCAGTGGCGTCTTCTGATGGCCACTATGGTAGGTCTGGGCTTAGGAGATGAACCCTCTCTGCTCCTACAGATCATAGCCTTTCCCATAGGAGCGGATCGGTTGTTGGTGAACAGCCAGCCCTGCTGAGGCCAGAGGAACATGCAGAAGCAATCTAGGGTTTCCAGGATCCTGTGAAGTGGCATCAGGGTCTCTTTGACACTGAGGTGTCCTCACCTTCTGTATACTAGGACTCCTGGAAATGCCCCAACCTGCTTTAGGAGCAGATCCCTGGGCTTTTGGAGCTGTGCCTCCTGGGATGGGCCTAGAGATTATACATGGGCTTCTAAGATATCCTCTCATTGTTGTGACTTTCCTCCACTTTTCTCTACAGCTTCCGTGCTTCTGGCAAAGTGAGACTGGGTGAGTAGGGTGAGGAGTAGGAGGGCAAAGAAAAAGATATCAAAAATAAAGGGTGGAGAAATAAGATGGTAAATCTGGCTAAAGCATTGTGCATGTTTTCCCCGGTAGAAACTGCTCCCTCTGCCCACTCTCCCACCTCCTGGAAACTTTGACTTGGGAATGGCTTATCCACCTAAAAACAAATCTGGCTTGGTTTCTACAGAGTGAAGGTCAAGGCCAAAAATTTCCAAGGAGTGAAAGAGTTAAAGTGATGTACACCATCTGGCCAGAGTGAAAAAAATGAGATTCTTTGTTTAAAAAAAAAAAAAAATAGCCAACAAAATAAAGGAGAAAGTGGGCGGACACATTTCCAGAAAGGTGTGTGAGGTGATGTCTGAAGTGTGTGCCACTCGTTGGAATGGGAGCGTGCGTGTGTGCACATGCGTACACGTGTCTTTGTGCATGTCAGTGCTGGGGTTGCTAGGGAGAAACGCGTGGGTGTGGTAGAAACAGCTGACAAACCAAAGCACAAAACTGCTAACGCCAAGCAAAGGGGCGTCCTCTAAACCCCTCTGGCCTGCTTCCACTTAGCTCTCTCCTAAGTCGTCTTCATTTCTGTCTTAGGTTTCCATAAACACTGCAGTTATTTATTTTATTTTTGTTTGAAATTTTAAACAAGCCCCAAAAGGAAAAGCTGTGGGGGCAACTTGCGGTATCTGCAGAGGGAAGGTGCACCGCAAGCATTTTCTGCAAGGGCTCGGCGAGGTTGCCTCTCCCCTGCATGCCAGCCCAGGACTCTGCAGGGGCTCCCAGGCACCCCTGCCCCGGCTTCAGGGCCCTGAGAAACCCGGGGTTCTTAATCCGACCCGTTTTTGCTCCCAGAGTGCAGCTCATTGCCCCAAATTCTTCCACAGAGAACTCTCTCATAGAAGGGCCTCTCCAGCCTGAGAGACCGATTAATAATACTATTAGCAACAGGGACAACGAGAGAAAGGCTAATATTCACTGAGTGCTTGCGAGTACTAGGTACTGTGGGAGACGAAGATGAGACACATGTATTCACACATTTCCCTCTCAGCACAAGCCCATGTGGTAGATGCTATTATTGTTGCCATTTTACAGATGAGAAGCCTGAGGCATGGATAATTAAGAGATTTGATTATGAGAGGCAAGGCCAACAGCAAAGGGGCTAGGCTAACACTAGGGAGGTGCCTTAGGGGCAAAATTTAAGGGATCACTGAAAAACTCAGTAATCAAGATAAATAACATTTTAACACAATTTTTAAAAATATGAAAATTAATGCAAAAAATTCATGATAACAAAATGTCCAGATTTCAAGGGAAGACAGGACCAGTAGGTTCAGCTCCTGTCCGCCTGGCTACAGCTCTTCTCCACCAGGCCGTGCTGCCTTGCTCAGCACTGCTTTAGGGCCCAAGACATGCCATGCAGCAGCCTTGCCTTTTCACAAGTTCTCTCTTTCATTCTTGTAGTTTTATGTGATGAGTGCGGTAACCCTCATCGAAGAGATGGGAAAACCCACCGAGGGAAAGGTCTTTCGATCTGTCCTTTGCTTGCTTCCGTTTGCATCTGCCTTCAGTGATGATCAGTGATGGGTACAGGGCAGTGTGCATGTGTGAAACGTATTTCTTGCCTCCCAAATTGGTTTTCCTTCCTCTGGGAGTGTGCAAGTAGACACCATCCCACTGACCCGCCGCCGTGAGAAGCTCATGGGGAGCAAAGTCAACATGAGGTGAAATGACAATTCTGCACACAGACCCATACTTGTGCCCACCTTATGACAAGCTGCAAGAGAGATGCTGGATGCTGAATGCTGAGGATGGAGGGTGGGAAAACCTAGGAAGTTGCCAGGATGGCTAAACACTAAAGACAATCTTTACACCTTTCTGAAAGGGCTTCTGTCCCTCAAAAGCAAGCAAGATGAAGCCAAGTTGAAAGGGTCTTAAAGAAGCCGGGAGGAGGGTTAAACATCACTTCCTGCTTCGGATCCTATTTGGGTTTGTCATGATGAAGGACTCATGAGAGACAGTGGGAGGGTTTGAGGACACCTTACCAATAGCACCCCTTTCCCACCAGAATTCTGAACCATGGAGAAATTTAAAAAGGGGGGGGGGTGCAGCAGGCGGAGAACAAAATACCACGTTCATCACGGTTAAATCTAGTGAATGTGGCTTAATTATGGGGCACATGGCTTTTCTAATTCTGAATCCCAGAATTGTATACAGAATTAGCCACCCAGTTGCAGGCTTGTTGGATGAGGCAGGGTCCAGCAGGGCGGATTCTGCCACTGAAAAACCAGAGATCTACAGGAGCAGGCCAGAGTGTATGTTTCGCATAGGTGGGCTCACTCCAAGAGAAAGAGGACTGAGAAGGGAACAGGCCACAATTTGCCTTCCAAGTTCACCGGATGAGGTCACTCCTCCTCCCCAGGGAGGAGTGAGCAGACAAAGAGAGGCAGGAATGTTATCTAGTGGAGCCCCTTCACCTGCAAGGCACCATTGGGACTGAGGAAGACTTCCTCAGCAGCCCCCACCCTGACACAACAATTTTTTTCCTCCAATCTGCTAACAACAACAAAAACAACAAATATATGTATATATTATTTTATCTAAAAAAAAATAGAAAATAATAGAAACTACTTTTTAATATTTTTGTGAATTATAAATGAAACAATGGCATTTAGTGCATAGTAAGCCCTTAATAAATACTGGTCATAATAGTAACAAGAATAGCCACTAAACACTATACGAGGTAGAGTGGGATAGAGGATTCATTAGGTCACATCTGCTCAGGACATTTACTAGACAACAGAGATCAAAACAGGTACACAGAGGAATCTAATTCGAGGCCGAGTAAGAGGACTACCAGGAAAGAAGCGTCTGGTGCGGGGAGAATGGCACTGACCCACCCAGGCGGTGAAGAAAGTTCTATGGCCACAGTCACCTGTGAGCTAGCCCTTGGAAGATGTTCTTGGGCAAAGACACGGGAACAGGGAGTGTAGTCCAGTTTAAATGAAGTGTTGTCTTCTCAAAGAGAGTAATGGGCAGTGAAGTTTCACATTTATTTACGTACCACCACAGTCTCTGCATTTGGTGGCTCCCTTACCTACAGGAGAAGCAACATGTGGATTGGTTTGGCAAAGCCGCAGAGTAGGGAAGGGGCTGTAAACGCCCTTCCAGCCTCTTGTCCTCACATCCGTGTTCCTTCCCCTATGTGGGATGCTGTTGAGAGCTGAGAGTTCATCTCTGTCTAGTTCTAGCATCTTCCTGCCTCCGCCTATCCCTTAGTGGACAATCCTGTCCTAAATGGCAGTTTTCTCCCAGCTTCGTCTTCCTCTGCTCCCCACTGATTCAGCCACAACAATCCTCTGGGCCACAACAACAATCTGCCCCCTTCCCTGCAGCCACACCGTAGCACGGGCTGGCAGCTTTTACCAGGCCACATCTCTGGGCGTTGGTGGTGCAGAGAGAGCTCATGGCAGCAGCTCCACCTCTCCCCCCAAGCCAGTCCCTGCCTCCCCTTAACCACAGGCCCTGCCTTCTCTGGACACTCTCACTGTCAGCACATTCCCAGTTGCGAGCTAACCCTGCTGCACTCTCCTGGAGACATGTGACAGCACCATCCTAGCCTAGATGCATACGTTTGTCCCAGGTCCCACAGACATTGTGGAAGCAGAGTTGTAGAAGGTTACAAGCCTGTCAGAGACACCAGAACAGAGCCCTGCATTACCTGTAGGAGTGAGGGGTAGGCGGTTCCTTCTGGGCTCCTGGGCCCATGGAGGGCATACATGGGACATCCTAATATTCAACTTGGTTAAAGGTTGGCTGCTCAAATCCAATTCCTTTTTTATTTTAGTTGTAGTCTGACAGAAATTTTAGCAGCCGCTTTTGGCTATTTCTTAAACTCAGTTACCATCACTCTCATCTGAGTTCATTTTGTCAGGTGTAAAATGGAACCAGGCTCAGCTCATCAGCATTTTTCCAATATTGATGGAGAATGAGAAATAACGCTGACTTTGCATATGTTCCAGGGCAGACAGACGGGTGAACACAGAAAGTCTTTTGGATGATGGGCTGGCTGGTTAGCTCAGTTGGTTAGAGCGCAGCCTTATAACACCAAGGTCATGGGTTCGGATCCCCGTACAGGTCAGCCACCAAAAATCAGGAAGTCATTTGGATGAGAAAACACTACAGACCAGCTGGTTGCACGAATATCACTTCTGCTCAGAGGCTCTCCTGAGGGAAAGAACTTGACCAAGTCAAAAGCACTAGAAACTTAGTCATTAGAAATAAGCAATGCTATATATAACTTCTATTGAAAACACCTTTTGCTGGATACACCCATAAGAGATGACACTATTTCTGTTCAGAAACAGAAGAAAAGATACAGCCATACTGCTCACTGCTGGTCACCTGGGCTAGAAACCGCACCATCATTTCTCCTCCCTTCATCTCCGTGTTCAATGGACACGTGCCCAGTTTGGCTGCACTGTGTCCTCCCTTTCCAGTCCCATTGCCACCACCCAGCTCAGACCTGCTTCTGTCGCCCTCCACCTGGATTAGAGAACAGCCTCCTGTACCATTTGTTTCTCCATTTCTTCCATCTCAACCCACCCAACATTCTGAAGCTGGATTTATTTTCCTGGTTTTAATCCATTGTTAAATGATTCTAATTATTCCACACATCCCAGCAAAGATCAGACTCTTTAGCTGGCACCCAAGGCTCCCCTATCCACCCCTCCAGCCATATATGCCATTGCTCCTTTCCCCAGATGCCAAGAGAAAGGCAACCCTTGGGACTCTCTGTGGCCTGAATTTCATTCTCCATTCTCCTGCACCCTGCCTTGCTTTCTGTAGAGAACGCCTCATTCTTCACCCCATCTTCTCCCAACTATCTCTCTATTGATAGCAACCATCCCTTCAGATGTGTTTTACAGCAGGGATGTTTGAGATTGGCTGGCCCAGCATCCCCTCATCTGAGGGTTTCGGGTCTTCTTCACTCCATTCATGTGGGCAGGCACCTGTCCTGTGTGCCGATTCAATTATTCCATTGCCAAGGAGGCAGGATCGGTCCAGATTTGGTGATGAAAGCCGTGCAGGAACAGTCGAGTCTTCTTGGGATGTTGACAGGTGGTGCTGGAGAGGAGGGATGTGCTGGGTAAGTGCTTGACACCTGGAGAGAGTTGCTCTGTCCCTCGGCTTCAGGCTCTGATCTGTGTGTTGACTTCATTCTCAGGCTGTCCTGATAATATCACAAGTCTTTGGATATATCTGTGTCTGAAGCCAGCTGTGCCTTTTGGCTTAGCAGTTGTGTGAAGCAATAATTAATTCCTTGTTTGATTTCAATAAATAATTCCTTTTGTGTTTAATAAATAATTCCCTTTTTGCTTAAGTTGGAGTTGGGTTTCTGCCACTGACAAGGCAAAAGAGCCCCGACTTGGACATTGACTGTGCTTTGTGATGAGCATGAAGACATATGCATATTCTGCCTTGCATTATTTACTGGAGTGTTAGCATCATTCCCATGCGGTACACTGTAGCCACTTCAGGGTGGTTTAGCTTATGCACATCTGTGTCCTCTATGGTACTTAGCACATAATATGGCTTCAAACATATTGTTTGCGTGGCAGAAAGAATGAAAAGATTAAATATTAGACAAAATAACCTATTTCCCAACAGCATGAGTCTCACTGATCACTCTCCTTCATTCATACACTCTGGAAATACAGACAAATATATATTATGTTGCCAAGGACATTTTCAATCTGTAAAAATAAAATAAAATAACGTCATCTATGTTTCCAGACTTCACGAACATCCTGTAGCAATCTAAGTGGGGAAACATGGCTTGGGGGCCGGTTAGATGATACTTTCTTCATGATCAGCCTTTCCACCATCTCGGGGCCTACGCAGAGTTTGCTGAGGGATGTCACTACGTGCCCTAGTCACACCCAGATTCCACTGGACCTGGGAACCCAAGTAACTGCTAAAAGAAGCTGTAGACATGAGAAAGCAGAGTGTGGACCTCTTCAGGACCAGCTGCAGAAGGAACCCTGAGAAAGAGGCTGGAGTCACAATATCCACGTCAGACAAATGCTGGCCAGACACTCCAGACACGGAGAGCCTGCCAGCCATGTTTCTCAGTAGCTAGGGCAAGGTCAGACTAGTTTTCCATCTCATTCTACAAGACGATGATCTGTTTATCTAAGGGGATGGTTAAGGAGTGTTTTGGTTTATTTAGTGGCTGTGTCTTTTTGAAATTTTCTGTTTTTTCTTCCAGTATGTAGGATGGGTTGTCCCAGGCCTCTGGACAGGGGCTTCTTTGGTACTGGAACTGTTGGGCTGCAGGGCCTGCATTTCCTTCTGACTTTCTTGCCCAAGCAGCCCCCGCCCCCCACCTACCCAAACCACTGTTCCTCACTGTACTTCGGAAAGAACCCAGTGGCCCAGTGAGCAGCTGTTTCCAGTCAGCTGGCCAAGTGGAAACTGGGTCAGAGCCCCAGCCCACTGTGCCTTTTTGGTGCCCGCAGAGGACAGTGGGCAGACAGGGCTCCAAATGCTGTTGTCTACTCTGCCATTCTCTTGATTCTCTCCATCAAACAGTCCACCCCCCATTCACTCTGAGCCCATAGGAGAGGATGAGGAAGCCTATGCCACACCTGAGAAAATCTGTCCTCTTTCTTCACGGCAGGAAGAGACATCCCCGTTGGGAGAGGAGGTCATTGGTTGAAAGGTGGGGGCCATGTCTTTCTGTCTGAGGTCAGACTCCTTCCTGCTAGAACATCTTGTCTGCCTGTCAGCAAGCTTGACAATCTGGAAGTGGGAACAATGCCATTCAGATGAATCTCCTTGAGGATCTGCAGGGTGTGTGCACATGTGCATCATGAAGACTTGTGCACACACACGCACATGCAAAGGCAAGCATGCACACGTGCCAGCCCTAACTTGCACTCTATCTTGTGCAGAAATATGGGAGAAGAAACGGAGTGGAAGAAAAGGATAGGAGAACCGATTCAGAGGAGACAAAGGTAGGTAAAAACAGTGAACAAAGGAGGCATCCTCCCCACCCCCTTGTCCTGGGCCCTCCTCCTCCTTGGGAATCTCACACTGGAACATTTTTCTTCCTTTTTCCTTTGTCTTCGACCTCTTACCTCTGCATATAAATATTCTTGAATTCCATTCTCAAAAGAAAGCAGAAAAAGGAAAGAGAGAAGAAAGAAAGGTTCAAAAAAGAAAGAGAAAGGAAAGGCAGGAGAGGAAGAGGGAAGGAAGGAACATCTAAATCCCCTACCCAGGCGTGCTCCTCCTGCACACACAAATGTCCCCTGAACATCATCACCTGATGACGTGAGGTCAGACTAACACGCCAAATGCCAAATTTATCCTGCCTCCCTCCCACCCCCAAATTTGCTTCCCTTCCTATTTCTGTAGCCAGTATGTTTGTAACTGCACAAAATGAGAATCCTGGTTTTAATCTAAACTTCCTTCTTAACTCTGCGATTCAATCAGTGACCAAATCTTATCTCATCTACTCTTTAATGTCTCTCGGGGGGTTTTGTCATCCCTGCCATCCTATTTCTCTGCCCACTGCAGACTTCTCTCTCTTCAGTGGGAACCACCAGTCTCCAAACAGGTCTCCCACCTTCGACTCACCGCCTTTATTCCATTCCCATCTTTGAGCAAAAAAAGTAAACTTTCTAAAATATAAAGCTAATCCTAAGAGTAGGCTGCTTAAAACCCTTCCCTGGCTCTACAGAGCCTCCAGGATAAAACAGCCCATCAGTACGACAGCCGAAGCCCTTTGCAAGCGGGCTCCTGCCCATCTCTCTGGCCTGAGCACCAGGTTCCCACAGGCATTCTGTGTCTCCCTCACTCCCACCTCCTCCAAGTGCCTGAGCCTGCTGTGCTCTATCACATGCTGTCGCACATCTCAGGCGGGCTTCTTACGTACTGTTTCCTCTCCCTGGGAGGAGGGGTCCCACCTCCAGTGTCTGTCTAGAAAGCACCTAGTCCTCCATCAGAGCTTAGCCCCAGTACTATCTCCTTTGTGAAAACTTGCCTAGCATCCCTGGGACAGGCTGAAGGGATACCCTTCTGTTTCACGTGACACTTGACACATTTCTTTGTTAACATTATTTTTCATTGTATTGTAATTGTTTGCATGACTAGCTTCCAAACTAGACTGAAATCTCCTCGAGGAAGAATGCTGTCTTTTTCTCTTTGTATACCCATCACCAGAACAGTGTTTACTATCCAATAGGCTTGTAATTCATAGCAAATATTTGTTAAGTGAATAAAGAGAAAACCAAATAAACAGTGACTGGAACCAAGGAGAAAAGGGCCACAAAACCAGAAAGCATTTGATGCACTAGGGGTTTAGGGTAAATGAGTCAGAAAACATAAAAATCACCAGGTTGGTGCAGCATCGATACTCAGTATAGTGTCTCTGGGGGTTGAAATCAGGGAGAAAGAAAGCAATAAGCTAGAGAGGAAATTCAGTGACGAAAATGGTAGCAGCCTAAACTATAATTGCAACAGGGAATTGCTGACTATTAAACTAACTTGATTCAATTTAACTCATGAATTGGTTTTTCAAGTAATGAGAGACCTGGTCTTTGTGGCTTGGGAGAGTGGAATTAGTTCCCACTGGAAAGTAAGGAGAGGCAGATTTCAGTGCAACATCAAGATCTTTTTAGCACTAAATCTGCTTATATTTGGACTGGGTCAGAATGTAGGAGTTTGCCACTTACTAGCTCTGTGACCTTGAGCAAGTTACTTACTTAACCTCTCTGAGCCCTAATTTCCTTGTTGTAAAATGGGCACAATAGTAATATACACCTGAACATAAATATTATAATGATGTAATATTTTAGTGTGCAGGAAGCACTCAATGAATATGAATTTCTATTAGTAGTGGTAGTTCCCTATAATTGAAACTTTTGGAACACTGATGGAATAATCACTTAGTGTAGATATTTCTCTATACTTTTTCCCTAGTATTATAGTTATTTGTATATCTTATTCCCTAGTAGATTGTAAATTTTTGAGGGCCTGGTTCAAACCTGTTTCATTTTGGTAACCTCCAGAGCCCTTCAACCTAGGAAGCATTTGATGAATGTATATTGGATTGGGAGATGAAGACCATTTAGCATCAGAGGAAAGACTGGGCTAGATCACCTCCAAAGTTTATTTGGACAATAAAAATCTCTCATTCATTCATTTGTTCATTCATTTACTCAACGAAATGACATTGGGTAGCAACGATGTGCCATGCAATGCCTAGCTGTTGGGGATGGGTTACAGAAGCAGACATGGTCTCTGACCACGTAGAGCTCATAGTCTATGATTCTGTTGAGTTGAGAAGTTGCATGTTATCTAAACTACCCTTGAGATATTTTAATGCTAGTGACTCAGTTCTTTGTTTTGTTCCTCTAAACTGCTTGCTTATTTGGTGCTATCCTTGAAAGCCATTTAGGAGAGTGGATGTTAGAGAGGAGCAAAGGAGTGTGGCTATGGTCCAAAACAGAGAGCTATTTTTGGAAATACAAATCCAGACCTCTTGGAAAGTAAGGGACAAAATCTTTATCAGTAGCATAAGGCCTAGCAAGGTCTCCAATTAGTGCTCCCTTTCCTGCCTCTTCCATTTTATTGTGGTAACCCACCCCCAAAGCTCCAATGCAAGGCAGAGTTTGGGAGGTGGACACATGACCTTAGAAAGGCTACACTTCTGGTACACGGAGTCCAAAATAAAGGAAGGAAGTCCAAAGGGAAAGGAAGCAACATAGAACCACATGCTCAGACTTGAGATGGGGGTTGAGGGGGGGCTGTTTTATATAAAGCTAATGTAATAAATGCTATGGGTAACCAAAGGGTGTTGAACTTTCTCTGGAGATGCCTAGTATTCCAGAGGCTGTAAATATTTTCTTTACTTAAAACACAAGTCTTTAACCCTGGTTGATCATGAGCCTTGGGGATCGGTGACGTCCTAAAATTGAACACAGAATTGAGTATGTAGGTTTTTCTTAGGGAGGGGTTTCATAGCTTACATAAGATCCCCAAAGAGATCTGTGGCCCCTAAAAAATCTATCCTGTTAATAGGAGATATGCTGCTGACCAAGCAGTTATTCTGAGTTGGAGACTAATGGAAGGTTCAGGAAACACTCCCATTGTGCTCACAGCAGCCAGGCCAATCATACTTTCACCTGTCTCTGAGCACACCCCCTATTATTCTTCTTCTGGAAGTTGTCCTCAAAGAACACTGAGTATTCTATAGCACTCAATGTGCACTCACATGGAGAGTGTATGGGTGTGGATGTGTGTGAGTGTGTATGTATGTTGTGTGTGCATGCACAATCATCTGTAAGAGTCCAAGCAGAAAAAGACAGTGCTCTGAAACTGGATAATTCACAAAAAGTTTAATAAAGGTTCTATTCACAGGGTGGAGTGAAATCAGAAGGGATCGTGAAGTACCCTGGTGCTAATAACAGCTGGAGTCACGACCATCCATAAGCTTTAAGGAGCAAGAAGAGGAAGTGGTGTCAAAAACCAGAGTGGGCTGTGTGTAAAGCATTGCCTGGCAAGAGGGTGACTTTCTGCCAAGAGACAAAGACTGCGCCAAATGACCCATAGGAAGGGAATATCACAAGAAAAAGTACTACAACTTCTCTCCTTCTTTTAATGGCCTGCCAGGGCTCCCCATGTGCTGAATCTAGGGAGACAACTGATGTAGTCCATAAGATCAGCTTTCATAACATGTAGAGCAGATCTGGAGAGGCAAACTAAAGGAATTCTAGCACTGGGGTGTGTGTGTGTGTGTGTGTGTGTGTGTGTGTGTGTGTGTGTGTGTGCGTGTGTGTGTGTGTGTTTGTGTGTGTGTGTGTGTGTCCCACGTGTAGGAGAGTAAAAGGTCTACATTCAGATCCACTGATCTAAGTTAAGCCAGAGGCTGGGTATAAATAAGAGACTTGTTTCTTGCTGACCTCTCTGCACCAGTCACTACACTAGAGTTGCCTCTTACATTCTTCTGCTTAAGACTGGAAATGACCCCAAATGGTAAAAAAGGGTAAAACCTATTTACTTTCAGGTTGGATTCATTCAGCTCATGCCAAAATAGTGACCTGGTGGTGGAATACATCTTTCAAGACTTTACTGAACGAAGGGTTTATGGCAGCAACAACTCGACTTCTCCCTAACTCTTATTTCTTTGTACTGCAATTTCTCCTCAATCCTTTGTTGAAAAAATAGGGGCAGATCACCTAAAAGTCAAACTTCACTGTCCAAGCACATGTTTCTCTTTACTTATGAACCAGCTGTGTAACTTTGGGTAAGGCTAGTTTCCCTGTGGGTGTCAGTTCCTCATCTATAAATGAAAGGGTTGGACCAAGGCCCTCTGGTTCCATATTTAGTCACTTTACTTCTCATATCCCTACCAACATTTTGGATCCCCAATGCCCAGTGCAGTGATCACATGTAGTGGGTGCTCTATAAACAATTGGGAACTATAGAGCTCAACTCAGTTCCACAAATACCTCTCAAGTCTAATTCTCACTGTGTGTTTAGGTCTTGTATTGCTCAATCCAGGTTTATCTCATCAAAGTTCATTTTCAGTAACAGTCTTCAATTTGATTATTGCCATAATGGAGTTAAAACTTTCTAGTTCTTCCCAGTACTTCTAATCTCCTCAATATTGTGTGCATTTTATATCCCACTCCCACTTTCCAGGTTAAGCCTAGGTAACTCCTTGCACAATGACTTCATCATGCATTAATTAAGTCATTGCATGTTCTGGCTCTGTGGTGGTTAATTTATGCATCAGCTTGACTGAGGTAAGGATGCTCAGATAGCTGGTAAAACATTATTTCTGGGTGTAACTGTAAGGATGTTTCTGGAAGAGATTAGCACTTGAGTTGGTAGACTGAAGAAGATTGCCTTCTCCAATGCAGGTAGGCATCATTTAATCCCTTAAGGGCCTAAATAGAACAACAACAAAAAAAAAAAAAAAAAAAATGGAGAAAGGGCCAATTCTTGCTGCTGGAGCTGGAGTATCTGTTTTCTCTTGCCCTCGGATATCTGCACTCCTGGTCCTCAAGCCTTCAGATTCAGAGTGAAACTTAGATTATTAGAAGAACATTTCCCCACTCTCTTCTTTGACTTTCATTACCTTGACATTGTTAAACAGTACGAGCAATTGCTTAGGTGACTGTCCTTCAACTGGATTTGTCTTTTGTTTCCTCTAGTCACATTCATGTTGCAAAATTTTGGCTGGAATGTAACAGAAGTGATGCTATGCTCTTCTCCATGTATACTGTTGGGAAGCACAAGATGTCAAATTGCCCCAGTGTTATTAATAATAACCTGTACTGTTTGGTTAAGGTGGTGTCTGCCAGGTTTCTCATTACAAAGTTTTTTTTTTTCTTTATACTTAGTGAGTAATCTGTGACAAGTTACTGTGAGGCTATGTAATATTCTGTTCCTCATCAAACATTCATCACAAGTTTATTATCCATTCATTATTCTTACCTAAACCAATTATTATTGTAATGGTTGCAAAATGGTAATTTTCTAACTCTATTATTCCTTTTACATTGATTAATTAGCATTCTATTACAAAGAAAGGCTTTTCTTTCTCCTCACTTATTCATTAATTCACCCATTAATTTATATCAGTATAGACTCATGTATTCTTATTTTATCAAATAGGTTAAAACGTGTAACTGACATTATTATGGTGTTCAAATTTCCAAGACTGGCCAGTGGGAGCTGCTCACACTGGTTCCTGAATCTTTTTTACATATCCTCATCATTTTTTAAAGGACTTTCTTTTTTTCTGGCACAATAAAATAGTCTAAGCTCATCTTGTACCTTCCCTGCCACAATCCTATGGTGAAATCAGCCAGTTCTTCAAGAAACACTGGTTCCTTTTATTGAGGAATGGTATTTAGAAAGCAAGGTCTCGGCACTAGATGTGCTCAGTTTTACTTGAGTGTCATTGCTTCCAATACATTCAGTAAATGATGCTTTTTACAGGAGAGTATATGTATATATACAAATAAAATGCAGATATACATATATAATATTATATGCTAATAATATGTATTTATTAAATGTTAATATATATTTAATAAAACCATGAGTTTATACTAATACCTACAATTTTGACTCAGCACCATTGGTACATTCAAGACTTTCCTCTTTACATACCTTTAATTGCTTCTTCAACAGTGAGAAACCTGGCTTTCTTTTCTCTTAAATATATTTATTCATTTGTTTATTTGCTCATTTCTACATTTCACAGAAAGTGGTTTTCTAATTGCTAACACATATCTCTGTAGAAGACAAAACTAGTAACTAGAATTTAATATTTACTTGTAGTTTTTTTTATCTTTGGTCTGACAGTAGATAGTCAAAGAATTGACTTCAAAAGTTACTTGTGTCAGTTCAAAATTTTTTCCCTTAGTTCAGTGTGGTAATATTACTCATTTATCATACAATTACAGAAAATTATGTTAAGTTAAGTAAGCCAGGCACAGAAAGAGAAATACCTCATGTCCTCACTAATATGTGGTAACTAATAAATAAATAAATAAATAAATAAATTTTTAAAAAGAGAAGAGATACAACAATCACAATAATACATTGAACATTTTAAGAGAAGAGAACAGAACTGAGGTTTCCAGGAGTGAGAAAAGGGGAGAAGGAGAAGGGGAAAAGGAAGAATTGGTAAAGGGCCATGAACATCGATTTCATTGTATAATGAGGAATATACTAATTATCCTGATTGGAACATCACATATTGAATGCTGGTACTGATATTCAATGCTGTACCACACAGATATGTACAACCAACTATGTTCCAATAAAATATATGTGTGTGTGTGTATATTTTTTTTAAATTAGATTTTTTTAATGTAAAATGTCAACATGCTTCCAAAAGTAAAAGCTATACAAAAGGTGCACTCAGAGAAGTGTCACCCCCTATTCCCACTACCCATTCTTTCCACTCCATCTGCCTGTGTTCCCCCTAGGTGACAAATTTTATTTATTTCCAGTTTATCCTTCCTGTGTTTCTTTTGGCAAAATTAAACAGATATTATAAATATGTATGAGTTCATCTTTCTCCTTCTTACACAGAAGGCAGCATAGTTTACATCGTATATATACTCTTTTGCTTTTTGATCTTTCCACTTAATAAAATGTTTAAAAATCACTCCTTATCAAGCATAGAGATTTCCTCACTGGTTTTTACAGCTCTGTGGGACTCCATTGAGTGGATGTATCATAGTTTACTCAGTCTACTAGGTATGTAAATTTAGGTTGTTTCCAATATGTTGCAATTATAAACAATGCTGCCATGAATAACTTTGTGCAAATGAAGTTTCATATTGTTGGAGGTAGATCTTCAGAGTAAATTCCTTTGAGTGGGGATTGCTAGGTCAAGAGATAAACTCATACGTACTTTTGTTAGATGTTACCAACTTCCCTTCCAAGGAGTTGTATTGTTTTCATTTACACTAGCAATGAGAGAGTTTGCTTTCTCACAACTTTGTGAACAGAGTATGTCAAGCATTTAAAATTATTTTTTTTCATTCTGATAGGTGAGAAATAGTATCTCATTTTAAATTTAATTTTCATTTCTCTTATTATGAGAAACATATTTAGAACATATGTTTGAGGATATTTCAAAGTTTAACATATTTTTATATATTTAAGAGCCATTTAAAAATTATTTGGACATATTTTTACCCACTTTTTCTATTTTTAGTTTTTCTTTTTCCTCAATTATAAAATTCCTTTATACTTTGGGGATATTAGCTCTTCATCTGCAATATATGAAGAAATGTTTTCTTCCAGTTTGTCACTTGGCTTTTGACTTTATTGCTTATGATGTTTCTGGCCACACAGAGTTGTTGTTTTAAAATTTTACGTAGTCAAATTTTATCATTATTATTATTATTACTATTACTAGTAGTAGTATAGGATTTTAAGTCATAATTAGGCCCAGGTCAGATCCAAGTGAGAAATTAATTTACTCATGTTTTCTTCTAACCAGTATCCCAGATTTATAAAGTTTTATTTTTTACACTTATTATCTTCAGTAAATTTGAAGGTTTTTCTTGTGTATGGTTTAGAATATGGATTTCATCTTGTCTTTTTTCAAATGGTTGTCAAGTGATTGGAACTTCTACTTTTATTATATGCTAAATTTTCATATGTATGTGGGTCTGTTTGGGGATTATACTTTATTCCACTGGTTGTTCTGTCTCCTTGTGCACAAGGTTTACTCTCGTTTAACTACAGAAACTTTAGAGTATATTTTAAATTCAGGCAGCATCAATCTTTCATTGTAGCTCATTTTTATCACCTAATGTTTTCCTAGTTCTTCCTGCATGTTGATTTTTCCACATAAATTTTACTATCAATTTCTCTCTGAAATTTTTAAAATGTAATATTTTTATGAGGATTGTATTCAATTTGTAAATTAACTGAGAAGGAAATAACATCCTTATGATATTAAAACATCTTAAGAAAAAACAAAAGTTGTCTTTGTATTTGTTCGATGCTACTTTTGTTTCTTTAAAGATTCAAGTTCTCTTTTTTGGATTTTGCACATTCTTATCAAACTTATTCCTGAGGATTTTGTCTTCTTTGGTGCTATCATTATTATATCCTCTAACTGGTTATTGTTTGTGTACATAAGAACTACTGATTTTTGAATGTTAATTTTAAATTCTGCTACTTTTTCTAAATTTAGTAAAATCTTTTATTGTTCAAGTTAGTTTTATCATTGATTAAGTTTTCTGTGGATACTCTCATATAATCTGCTAATAGTGATAGTTTTACTTTTGTTTCCAATTTTACTCCCCTAATTGATTTATCTTGTCTAATTACACTGGCTAGTATCTCCAATACAATGTTAAATGAAAAGGAGATAGTGGCCACCCTTGCTTTTTTTTTTTATAAATCCCTGTTGTTCTTAAGATAAGGATATGCCCTTAATGTTTTCTCAAGGAAGACACTGGCTTTAACACCAAACTATATATTTTTTTGTCTTGTTAAGGAAGTAGCCATCAATTCTTACATTCTTGAGTGCTTTGTCAGGAATAGGTGTTAAATTTTTTAAAAGGCTTTTTCATCATCTATGGAGATAATTATGACCATTTTGGACAAATTAATGTAGTATATTATTTTAAAATATTTCTAAAAATTAAACAAAATTTGCATATTTGCAATAAATTCTACCTTGTAACATATAAGAGTACTTGAAAAATTTCACAGGAAAATAGAATTAAAAGATAATACAAACCTTGCTATGAACTTTTTGAAGTACCCTCAAATTATTTTCTTAATATGGTATTGAATTTTCTTCACTACGTTTTATTATAAGTCTCATTACAATCCTCTTATCCTCATCTAAATCCACTCCTCAATTATTTTATTCTGACTCACCTTTATCTCATGTAGAGAAAGAGTCCATGAAAATGTGGTTTGAAAGTTTTCTTGGTGTTTAATTGAACTTCCTGTTTATGTTGGTTCAAACTCGCTTCTATCTTCAATAAGGGAGATGGAAACAATCACACTTATGGACCAAGCTGATTCAATTGACTCTGACATCAGAACCAGAAATAGTCATTGATACTTCTCAGAGTGTGTGTATTAGAGTGTGTTAAATTTCCATACCCACTTCCAGCACAGCTGAGAGAGCTAACCAAAACTCTTAAAGGCCTTGATTAAATAATTCCTTAGCTTTCTTTACTGCAGGCCAAAGCCTCCTCTGTTTCAGAGGAAGAAGTGGAAATTGTGAGGCCTCAAGGTCTCTGCATACGTAGCCTAAATGTCACCTTCATGGAAAAGCCTTCTCTTACTATCCTATTAATCCCTGTTATTCTCTGTCCCTACATCTTGTTTATTTCTTTCATGGCACTTATTCAAGTTAAATTTAATTAAGTAATTGTGCCTCCCACCACCACCACTAAAGTATAAATTCCAGGAGGACAAACACTATGTCTGTTTTGTTCACCTCTGACTGTCATATCCAAGCACCTAGCACAGTGCCCAGTAGGTATTACGTGCTCACTAAATATTTATTGAATGGATGAATGAATGATTCTGGTGGAAAAGAAAGCACTGAACCATCTGACTCCTCCAGATGTAGAATGTCTACCATCAACCCAAATTGATGGTAGAGCTGGCAAAGTTATTTCTCCAAACTTGAAACTCCCAGGAAAGCTGAGAGCTGGTCTAGGGTTTGAGAAACCTTTCAGGTACTTTAGGGCAACCCTAACAAAAGCCTATTTTCTCATGCCTGGGGAGCTTATAAGTTTCTGAGTTCCCAGACTCACAGTTCTGAGCATATTCTCCCTGGGAAATTTTAAGTCTAGCTCATAGCTGCTCTGTTATATTTTTCTCTCTTTGAAAAAAGCAGTTTTTTTAAATTTAAAAAGAAAACAAAATGGTAACCTAAAGTGGAAAACTCCAGACACTGGATTTAATTTCTTAGAGGGGTAAAAAAAAAAAAAAAAAAAATGGCATGTGACAACATCAACACTGAGCTCTTTGCTTTTATGTGTGTATAGGTGTTTGTGTGTGTGTGTGCCCGTTCACTTATATACATATGTGCAAGCTCTCTCACCATTCAAATCTCCTTGACAACCACTTTTAATTAATTCATGTGGACCTAATCAAAGATGTTGTAGACCATTTTCTTTCTCACTTACTGTGTAACTTGGGCTCAGATAATTTGGGAGATTCCTTTTGAAGGAACATCTGGAGCCCCGAATGCTGGACCATTATTCTCTCTCTCTTTTCTTCTCTCTCTCTCTCTCTCTCATTTTCATCTTCCTTTGAAGAAGCTGTTCTGGTTTGAAAATTTCTAACCCAGAATTTCTGGCTCTGAGATATTTCACTCAGTTCTTTAGAGTCATTTACAAATAAACCCGCCAGGCAAAATCTCATTTCTGGGAACCCACAGTGGCTCAAGTCATCTGTTTATGGGGATCTGGTATCCTAAGGAACATAATTGGCTCTAAGGAAAGCTTTTGTGGGGGTGAATGTGACTTGGGGGTAGAAATGGTCTCGGACAAGAATCCCACAGTCATGTGTTGTATGTATTCCTCTTCCAGCTCCTCAGCAACTCACAGAAATATAAAAGTATCCTAGGAAAGAAGGGGAGAAGAATATGATGAATATTTGTCCACTGTTGTGAAAACAATAACCTTGAGGAACAAAAGTATATATTTATGTTCATACAGAAAAGCAATGGGTAGGACTAGACACAGAGACCAGATTTCATGACGATCACATCATCCTCTTTACTACCTAAACCTTTACAGAAGTAAAGAGCTTTGTCATTGAATCCTAGAACCAATCATCCCTAGTAGAGGTGATGAACTTTGTCTTTCCACCTAAGCACAGCATCCTCCTTTCTGAAAATACTGAGCATCTACAAGACCTCCAGACAACCCTGTCCTAGCACTGGGCAAGAAATACAGTGTGACATATTTGTATTAGTGACCCCAATGACCACCTTTCCTTATAGCCATGTCCTTATGAAACTTAGAAAAATCCTCTCACAATGGGTGATGCTCGACCCCTACCCCTGATTTTAGCCAACATGACTTGTTCAGCCAACAGAAGTGATGGTATGTCAATTCCAAACCTAGTCTTCAAGAAGCCATACATGTTTTTACTTGCTTTCTTAGGCTTCCACCATTAATCTGTGAAAGACACACTTGGGCTAGCCCACTAAGGAGGAGGATGAAAAACATATGCAGCCACATTTGCACAGCCAGGCCCAGCATGGTCAGCCAAACCCAGTCACCAAAGCAAGCCCAGCTTGGATCAGCTCAACTCCACAGATGTGTGAGAAACAAATGTTTATTGTTGCATGCCACCAAGCAGTTGTGGTTGCTTGCTCCACATCAAAAGTTAACTGATCACAGAGCTAAAAATTAAAGCTCTTAAGAAGCTCTAGATTGGAATAACAACAATGCCTTATATTCATATAGCATTCTGAGGCTTTCTAAATATTTTACACAGTATATCTTATTAAGCTTTTATGATAACTGTGAAGTGAATGGGAGAGGTCTTACAATTCCATTTTATTGCTGAGGATACTAAGGTGCAAAAAAGTGAAATGGATTTGCCCATAGAAACAAAGTTGAAAGGGGAAGAGAAGCCACACCCCTGTCATGATTAGCTCAGCACTCTTCTCCCCACTGGAGGTTGTAGGTGGGGGAGGAAAATGAACATAAAAGTAGCTAACGTCATACAACCTAAGACTATGGTGAAAGGAAATTTGAGTGAGAAAGAACATCAGCTGGTGGTTTAATGAACTGAATTCCTCTGGGAAAAAAAATTCTGGAAAAAGCAGGCCACAAGTGGTATTTTTAAAAGAATAGAATTATGGAAGACAGAAGAGACAAAAGTCTCCGAGTTCTTGAAGGTTACGTAGACAATATACGTATAATTTATTGCTGTTTGCAATGTGCCAGGAAACCTGCTAGAAGTCTGACATGCATTATCTCATCAATTTTCATGACAACACCATGAAGAAGATTGTAATATAACACAATATAAGGTAACATAACATAACATAACATAATAAAATCCCCAGAAATTAAGCAATAGAACAACTTGCCAAAGCTCACACAGCAAAGAAGTGGCATTGGGTTGAAGCCCAAATTTGACTGACTTCTGCACTGGATCCTGTGTCTTTGGTTGAGGGTGAGGGTCATGGGCAAAGAAGCCAACCCAAATAAGCTAAGAAGAGGAAAGAGGTAAGAAAGCTGGAGTGGAGGAGTGGCTGAAGGCTGGAAAACTTCCTGAAGACAATGAACTCCAAATGCCCAAGCACTGGCTCTTGATTATTCCGTTAGAAAAGCTGTGGCTCATAGGCCCTCTTTGCCAGTCAGTTGACTCTGGATCATGGCTTCCCAGGAGAAAAAATCCCAGCATTTAGCTGCACCCCCTTTCTCCTCTCTATTTCTCTCTCCACATGTGGCAGCACTCAAGTGGCTTTTCTTCGAGCCACAATTTGTGACTACACAGTATGATGGGAAATATTGAGCATCTACAAGACTTCCAGACAGCCCTGTCCTAGCACTGAGCAAGAAATACAGTGTGGCATATTTGTATTAGTGACCCCAATGATGACCCCTCCTTATAACCATGTCCTTATGAAACTTAGAAAAATCCTCTCACAGTGGGTGATGCTCGACCCCTACCCCTGATTTTAGCCAACATGACTTGTTCAGCCAACAGAAGTGACGGTATGTCGATTCCAAACCTAGTCTTCAAGAAGCCATACATGTTTTCACTTGCTTTCTTAGGCTTCCACCACTGATCTGAGAAAGACATGCCATGATGGGAAGAGCATGGGCCCCAAACTTGACATCCCTGGGATCAAAACCCAGCCTGGTTTAGTGGCTGTGTTTCCTGGGTAAGTGACTCATTTCTCTGAGCCTCAGGGGACAATAAGAGTGTCTACCCCATATGATGCTAGGGGGACCAAAAGAGATCCCCAGGTAAAACCCTTGGTCAGTGCCTCCTCATTCAAGTATTCACTATGTGTTCTTTACCTCCCAAACTACTTCTCAGAAGGCCCAACTTTCCTTCTAGGAGGCCACGAAGGGGAAAGCAGAGGTGGCCAGAAGATGGTCGGGTTGTGGGGAACAGGCCACCACAGGTAAACCTAACCTGACAATTCTGCCTGGGCCCACTCCTCCTGCTGCTTTGTTTACTGACCCCAGCCCTTCCCACTGCCACTGAGTACAGGGCTGGGACAAAACCCCAGCACTGACTTTCAACTTCTTGCACATGTCTCAGAGCCCACAGGATTCTCCCCGTATATCTCTAGGTCATGTCCCTTTGCAAGTGAACAAGTTTGTTTCCCCACTTTCTTCTCCAAACACCCCTAGTCTTCATTTACCCTCCTCCTAGCCAGGGTGGGGGATTGGGCCTCATGGCCCTGTGCTTACTGCAGGAACCAAAGCCTCAGTTTCTGAGAAGTAACTATAACTTCCTGCCACCTCCCATGCCTGGAGAGGGTTTGGGGCAGGGTGCTGCTCTAGGTCCCAAAGGACAGCTGCAAAACTTGCCGACTATCTGCAGTTAACAAGGAAACCAGCTGCTCCCTTTGGCCACACATGTCCAAAAGAGACTCTTCCAGCAGCTTTTTCCTGCTGCTGGTGAAAGCAAATGGGGTCTCATATTTCCCAACTGGCACCCAAAAGAATCTGCTGGCTACTGATGCAGTTCATGGTCTTAACATTCCTGCCAGCTGTATGAGAAGAAGGAAGGAAAAGAGATGGGGAGCACAGGGAAGAGGGAAAAGACCAGACAGAAACTCTCTGCCCACCCACCTCGCTCACAGCCCTTCTGTGGCTGGGCTCTGGGTCTTTGCCTATGCTATTTACTGTGCCTGTAATGTCCCCCCCACCAACACCACCTCTTCTTGTTCTTAAGATCTAGTTCAAAGGCTCCCCAATCTGTGAAGTTATAAGTGCACTTCTAGGCAGAGAGGGTTAGTGGCTGCTCCCTTGGGGTCTCCTTGCGTTTCACTCCCGCTTCTTGCAGAGGACTAATTCCATTGCGTTGCACAAGGCTGTGAACTCTTTAACTTCCGGTGGTTCTTGTGTATCTTGATTCTTCAGCACTTCGACAAGTGCCAGGCCTACAGTAGGTGTCCTGTGAATGTTTGGGAAGGAATGAATGATTTTAAACTATTCTTTCTGGATACCTTGACTGCACAAGTTCCAAGAAAAGAGAACACAGCAGCACATGAAGTAGTTGAGGAAGGATGCACAGAAGAGATGGGACTTGAGAAGAGGAGAGAGCTCCAGACTGAAGAACAATACAAAATACAAGCAAAGATGTAAAAGTCACACGTTGTACATTCAGGAGATGGTCTAATGCCAGCCAGACATATTAACTCTCTAAATCTCTTAAATCAGGAATTCCCTTCTTAATAAGAGGATCCAATTTTTAAATTTCGAATCAACTTTAGAAGGGCATAAGATAAAATTAAATGCACCCATTTAAGTGTACAAACTGATAACTTTTGATTGATAAATATGTATGAGTGTGTGTGTGTGTGTGTGTGTGTGTGTGTGTGTGTAACCACTACCACAATCTGGAGATTACTTTTGCTTTTTCTAGAATTTCACATCAATAGAATCATTACAGCATGCACACTTTCATTTCTATCTTCTTCTGCTTATATGACGATTTTGAAATTTATTCATATTGTTGCATGTTCCAATATTTTGTTTCTCTTTATTCCATTATGTGGGTATGTATACAACAGTTTATTAATCCTTTAAACTGTTGTTAGACATTTGGGTTCTTACCAATTTGGGATTATTACAAATAAGGTTTCTACAAATATTCATGTAAAAATTTTTGTGTAGACATGTTTCATATCTCTTGGGTAAATACCTAACAGTAGAATTGTAGGGGCATAAAATGAGTGTATGTTAACTTTATAAGAAACTATCAAGGTGTTTTCTGTAGTGAGTGTACTATTTTATGTTACCACCAGCAATGTATGAGTTCTGTTGTCCACATCCTCACCAATAATTGATATGGACATTTTTTTTTTAAATTAAGTCCCTCTAATAGGTATATAGTGGTGGTATATGATTGTCAATTTAATTTGCATTTCCCTGATGCCTAGTGATATTGAGCATTTTCATGTAGCCATTCACATGTCTTTCTTTGTGAAGTATATATTCAAATTCTTTGCCTATTTGTAAAATAAGCTTTTTGACTTCAGAATAGTTTTAGATTTACAAAATAGTTTCAAAGATAATACAAAGAGTTTCAATATACCCCACACCCAGTTTCTCCTATTATTAACATCTTATATTAATATGGTAAATATGTCACCACCAACAAAACAATATGGCTACATTATTATTAACTAAAGGTCATATTTTATTCAGATTTCCTTAGTTTGTACCTAATGTCTTTTTTCTGTTCCTAAAACTTGTCCAATATACTACATTACATTTAGACATCATGTCTCCTTAGGCTCCACTAGACTGAAAGTTTCTCAGACTTTCCTTGTTGTCGATGACCTTGACAGTTTTGATGAGTCATGGTCAGGCATTTACAGAATGTCTTTTAGTTTGAGTCATTCTTTGTTTTTTATTTTTTTCCCCATTGTTAGACTGGGGTTATGGGTTAGGGGGAGGAGGACCACAGAGGTAAAATGCTATTCTCATCACATCATGTCAAGTGTACCTACCACTAACATGACCTGTCACTGTTGTTGATCTCAGTTACCTGGCTGATGTAATATTTGTCAGGTTTCTCAACTATACAGTTTCTCCCCACCCCCACCCCCATTTTCATACTGTACTCTTTAGAAGGAAATCACTATGTGCAGCTCACATTTAAAAGGTAGAAACTTATACTATGCTTCCTTGATCCTGGGGAGAGTTACTACAAAAATTATTTATAATTCATGTGCATGGGAAAATTCTCTATGCTCCCTTATTTATTTTGCAGTCATTTATTTATGTCAACATGATACTCAAAGATACTTACCTCATACTTTAGTTATACTACAGTACCACTTACATATCTTGTTGCTCAAATTGTTTCAGCTTTGGACATTGGAAGCTCTTTTAGTTGGTCCTTGTGTCCTTTTCACATACTCCTATCATTTCATTTATTGAGCACTTCCATATTTTCTGGCAGTATAAGATGCTCCAGGCTCTTTTTCTATGTTACCTGCCCAAGCCCTAGAATCAACCATTTCTTCAAGGAGCCCTCGTTATATAGAGAAAATGGTATTAGAAACCAAG
Organism: Cynocephalus volans; assembly: GCF_027409185.1. Lineage (NCBI taxonomy): Eukaryota > Metazoa > Chordata > Mammalia > Dermoptera > Cynocephalidae > Cynocephalus > Cynocephalus volans. The sequence goes on along the minus strand of NC_084460.1, from coordinate 280,836,477 downwards.
ATCTGGGTGTTGGGTGAGCTCACTGCTACTTGGGTGTCACTGCTTTTAGACTCTCTCAACAGACAAAGCTAGGAAATAAATGTGTATCCATACCATACACACATAACCTATGTATCCATAACATATCTTTATTTATTTATATATAAGTGTATATGTATCTATATCAAGCTAAACATGCGTTCATACTGATGGCACCAACTCTAACCCAGTACTGCATGTTCTTTCTAACCTTCCCTCTTGCTTATCAGTAACCTGCCACTCCAACAATGAGAACCTGGCTCTCAGAATCTTCCGTCTGTTTACTTATTTCTTTAATCTCAGTATACATGTACAGTGGTTTCAAAATTGTTAATCCTTACACCCACGAGAAACAACTTTACCCACTAGACTATATTGCTAATGTACGGCTCCTTTTGTCTTTAGTCTTACAGTCTACACTTATTTCCAAACTTGCTTGGGTCAGCATCTGTTTCCCCCACCCTCTTCAGTGAGGTTATGTTACACATTTGTAATCTGCTTAGATTCTTTTATCACTGTCTGCATTTCATCCTGGAATCTTCTCACCTCCTATTTGAATGTCTGTAATTTGCAAACATTAAGGTTTACTCTTTGTGCTCTAAAGTTCTATATGGTATATGCATAGTGTCATGAATCACAGCTGAAGCATGACAGAGAATAGTTTTACTGCCCTGAAAAAAATTCCCTGTACTTCATGTATTCGACTCCTACTCTAAACCCTTGGCAACCACTGATATGTTTTCATCCCTACAGTTTTAACTTTCCCAGAATATCATATAAATGGAATCATACTGTTAGCTTTTAAACATTGGTTTCTTTCACTTAGCAATATGAACTTTAAGATTCATTCATGTTTTTGCATAAATTATTAGTTTAATCTTTTCAGTCATTGGATAGTATTCCATTATATAGATGTACCATAGCTTGTTTATCCATTTACCTATTAAAGGAAATCATAGTTGTTTTAGTTTTATCAGTTATAAATAAAGCTGCTATAAACATTCTCATGGACTTTTTTTTGTTTGTTCATTTGCTTGTTTTTTGTGGACATAAGTTTTCTTATCACTTGGGTAAATACCTAGCAATGCAACTGCTTGATCATATTATAAGACAATGTTTAGGCTTCTAAACTCTCTTCCAAAGTTACTGTCACCCTCTGCATTCCTATAAGCAATAAGTGAGCATTCTTGTTCTGCATCCTTGTCAGCAATTGGCATTGTCAATTTTTTGGATCTTACCCATTCTAATAGTTGTATAGTGGATCTTGTTATGTAAGTTTGTATTTCCCTAATAACAAATGATGTTGAGAATCTTTTTATACACTTGTTTTCCATCTGTAATCTTCTTTGGTGAGGTGTTTGTTCAGATCTTTTGACCATTTCTTAATTTGGTTTTTCCTTATTATTATTGATTTGTAAGAATTTATTCTGTATTCAGAGTACAAGTTCTTAGATATAGATATAGATATAGATATAAACATATATAGATATAACATATGTAGATATATTTTTTTCCAGTCTGTGGCTAGCTTTTTTATTTTCTAATTATTTCTTTCAAAAGACAATTTCAATATTTTAAAAGTTTATTTTAACATTTATTTGTTCATATTCGTGGGGTATAGCATGTTGCTTCAATACATGCATATATGACACAATGATTCACTTAGAGTAGGTAGCATAGTTTTGTACCCCTTAGTCCACCACTTTGCCTCCCCCCACACCCTCTCTCCTCCTTCCCGTCTTGTAACCATTATTCTACTCTCTACTTATATCAGAACCACTTTTTTTTTTTTCAATTCCACATATGAGTGAGACATGTGGTACTTGTCTTTCTGTGCCTGACTTACTTCACTTAAAATGATGGTTTCCAGTTCCATCCATGCTGCTGCAAATGATAGGATATCATTTCTTTTTATAGGTGAGTGGTGTTCCATTGTGTATATATACCACAGTTTTTTTTACCATTCACTTGTTTTTGGCATTTAGGTTTATTCCATCTCTTGGCTATTGTGAACAGCATTGGGAAGAACATCGGAGTGCAGGATCATAAGGTAGATCTATGTGTGGTTCTCTGAGGATTCTCCATACTGTTTTCCACAATGGCTGTACCAATTTACATTCCTATCAACAACATAGGAGGGTTCCCTGTTCTTTGCAGCCTCACCAGCACTTGTTATTTTATTTTATTTTATTTTTTATTTTAATTTATCAATATACAATGTTGTTGATTTTTGTGTCCCTTTATCAATTCCTCTTTACTACTTCCCTCTCCCCCCTTTACCCCCATCAACATCATATCTGTTCACTTGTCTTAACAAGTTCAAGGAATTGTTGTGATTGTTGTGTCTTCTTCTCCCGCATTTATTTGTTTGTATATTTATTTATTTTTAGTTCCCACAAATAAGTGAGAACATGTGGTATTTCTCTTTCTGTGCCTCACTTATTTTACTTAATATAATTTTCTCTGAGTCCATCCATGTTGTTGCAACTGGTACTTCATTCCTTTTTATAGCAGAGTAGTATTCCATTGTGTAGATATACCACAGTTTCCGTATCCACTCATCTGATGATGGACATTTGGGCTGGTTCCAACTCTTAGCTATTGTAAATAGTGCTGCAATAAACACGGGAGTACAGGTATCTCTTCGACATGATGATTTTCATTTCTCTGGGTATATACCCAGCAGTGGTATAGCTGGGTCATATGGTAGATCTATCTGTAATTGTTTGAGGAACCTCCATACCATTTTCCATAAAAGCTGCACCATTTTGCAATCCCACCAACAGTGTAGCCAGGTTCCTTTTTCTCTGCGACCTCACCAGCATTTATCACTCTCAGTCTTTTGGCTATTAGCCATCCTAACTGGAGTGAGATGGTATCTCAGTATGGTTTTGATTTGCATTTCCCAAATGCTGAGTGATGTTGAGCATTTTTTCATGTGTCTGTTGGCCATTCATATATCTTCCTTTGAGAAATGCCTATTCAGCTCCTTTGCCCATTTTTTAACTGGGTAACTTGGTTTTTTGCTGTAAAGTTAAGTTCCTTGTATATTCTGGATATTAATCCTGTGTCAGATGTATATTTTGCAAATATTTTCTCCCTTTCTGTTGGTTGTCTTTTCACTCTGTTGTTTCTTTTGCTGTGCAGACTTTTAGTTTGATATAATCCTATTTGTTTATTTTTCCTTTGGTTGCCTGTGCTTTGGGGGTCATATTCATGAGTCTGTACCCAATCCGACTTCCTGGAGTGTTTCCCCTGTGTTTTCTTTGAGGAGTTTTATTGTCTCAGGATGCATACTTAATTATTTCTGTTTTGTTGACAACAGCCATTCTAACTGGGGTGAGGTGATATCTCATTGTGGTTTTAATTTTCATTTCCCTGATGATTAATGATTTTGCACATTTTTTCATGTGCTTCTTGGCATTTTGTAGGTCTTCTTTTGAGAAATGTCTGTTCAGGTCCTTTGCCCATGTTTTCAGTGGGTTATTTGGTTTTTTGCTGTTGAGTTGAGTTCCTTATATATTCTGGATATTAGGCCCTTGTCTGGGGTGTAATTTGTTGGAGCTTGTTTTGTGACCTAATGTATGGTCTATTCTAGAGAATTTTCCAGGTGCTGCTGAGAAGAATGTGTATTTTGCAGCATTTGATGAAATGTTCTACATATGCCCATCAGGTCCAATTGGCCTATAGTAGAGATTAATTCTGATGTTTCCTGGTTAATTTTCTGTCTGGATAATCTGTCCTATGCTGAAAGCGGAGTTTAAAATTCCCAACTATTATTGTGTCAGAGTCTATTTTTCTTGTTAGGTCTAACAGCAATTGCTTTATATAACTGGGTTCTCTGAAGTGAGGTGTGTATATATTTAGAATTGTTATAGCCTCTTGTTGAATTGACCCCTTTATCATTATATAATGACCTTCCTTATTTATTTATTTATTTAGTTTCCTTGGCTTGAAGTCTATTTTATCTGATATAAGTACAGCTACTTTTGCTCTTTTCTGGTTTCCATTTGCATGAAATATCTTTTTCCATACCTTCACTTTCAGAAAGCGTGTGTCTTTATAAGTGAAGTGAGTTTCCTGTAGGCAGCATATTGTTGGTTCTTGTTTTAAAATCCATTGAGCCACTCTGTAACTTTTAAATGGGGCATTTAATCCATTTATATTTAGAGTTGTTAGGGACTTGTTACTGCCATTTTGTTCCTTTTTTTCTGGTTGTTTTGTTGATCCTTTTTTTCCAATCTTACTGTCTTTTTTTGTGATTAAATGGTTGTCTCTAGCAATGTATTGATTTCTTGCTATTTATTTTTAGCATATCTTATAAGTTTTTGTGTTATGGTTAATATGAGGCTTACAAAAAACATGTTATAGTTATAACAGATTATTTTAGACTAGTTATAGCTTAACTTTGATATCTAATAGAAAAGAAAAAACCAAAGGCAACTCTATGCTTTGGTGTCACTCCTCCCCACTTTTTGACACCTTGTTGTTTCAAGTTACATTTTTTAATATTGCTTAGCTCTTGTATGGTTGTTGTATATGTTAGTGTCTTGTTAGGTTTGTCCTTTAGTCTTCATACTAAGGATATAAGTGGTCTGTTCACCACCTTTGAGACACTGGAGTATTCTGAGGTTGTCTGTGAACTTATTTTACTAATGAATTATGTACCTTCAAATATTTTCTTGCTGCTCCTTAGCATCATCCTCTTTCAGAATGAAGAGCTCCCTTTAGCATTTCTTGTAATGCACGTCTAGTGTTTGCAAATTCCATTAGCTTTTGTTTGTCTGGGAAAGACTTTATTTCTCCTTCATATTTGAAGGTTAGTTTTGCTGGATAAAGAATTCTTGGTTGACAGTCTTTTTCCTTCAGTACCCTGAATATATCATCTCATTCTCTTCTGGCCTGGAAGATTCTGATTGAGAAATCTGCTGAGAGACATATTGGGTTCTGTTGAATATTGTGCATTCCTTTTTCCTTGCTGCTTTCAGTATTCTTTGCCTTTGGGTTTTGATAATTTGATTATGATGTGCCTTGGTGTGTTCCTTCTTGGATTGAATTTGTTTGGCAACAGCTTAGCTTCCTGTACCTGGATGCTGTCATCTTTCTCCATACTTAGGAAACTTTCAGTCATTATTTTCTTAAATATGCTTTCTACATCTCTTCTTTTTCCCTCTCCTTCAGGTATGCCAATTATGTGGAGTTATTTCACTTGAGGGAGTCCCGTATTTGCTGTATTTCTGTTTCATTTTTTCCTATATTTTCTTTTTGCTCCTCTGATTTGATCATTTCATATGTTTTATCTTTGAGCTCACTGATTCTTTCCTCTGTTTCATTAAGTCTGCTGTTGGAGTTTTCTTTTGAGTTTTTCAGCTCAGATAATGTATTCTTTATTTCTAGAATTTCTATTTGGCTTTTTTAATGATTCAATTCTTTTGTCAAGTTTCTCATTCACTCCTAGATTGTTTTCCAGGTATCATTTCATTTTTTATCTGCATTTTCTTGTGATTCCCTGAACATCCTTAGTAGGATTATTCTGAATCTTCCGTCAGATATTTCATAAATCCACTGTTCCTCTGGGTCCATTGTGGTGGTTCATTTGTTTTCTTGTTGGTGCCGTATTTCTCGTTTTTTGTTGTTGTTGTTGTTGTTGCTGCTGCTGTTGTTGTTGATCTTGGTGTCTTTATGTTGATGCCTGGCCATTTGAGAAGACTGCTACCTCTTGTAGGTTTTATGGGTGTTCTTTGGTGGTGTAAGAACTTTACTGGTTAATATCAGAACTTTGTCTCAGGTCTGTGGTTTGGGTTAATTCTAAAATTGGGGAAACTTCCTGTGGAGACCAGCACTTGAGCTTGTGTTTGTGCTAAGTTGCTGCTTTGCTGCTGATTCTGTGGTGAAGTCTTTTTGTGTTGACTAGATTTTAATTGTTGGCCTTTTAATCACATCTGGGTCTTGTGAGGTCAGACAGACCTAAGCTGTGTGGAAATTCTAGCCTGGGACTGAGTCTTCCCAGCACATACTCCCCCTGCAGTTCTGTATCCCTGGCCCATCTCCACTGAGTGGGACTGTGCCCACTGGAAGGCAGATCAGCTGCCCATTCTGCACCCAATGTTCTCCTAGCAGAAAAGCCTGCCTCCTGCACTATAAACACATCCCATGAAGCAGGCTGTGAGCAGGTCTCTCATGATGACTCACTGGCCTCTGGGTGGTTCCTTTCTTCAGTCATCTGGGACCCCTCACTACCATATGGGTCCACAGGAACCCTGTCAGTGCTCTTGCTGGCCTGGAGGCTGGTGAGGTGCACTCCGATGCCCTTTTCTCCACAGCAGACTCCAGGCAACTTCACACAAAGGGCTCAGCTGCAGCTTTTGCTGGCTCCTGCTCAGTGTGCTGCAGCTTCTTTCTGCCTTTCACAGGGCCAGCCATGAAGTGATTGAAGCTTGAAATGGTGGCAGCGGTTTCTTCTTCCTCTTGCTATGGCTTCTCTTGCCTACAAACTCTGCAAGTTTCTCCTCCTCTTCCCCCGAGTGCCGCTGGCCCAGGTTGGCAGTCTTTCCTTTTTAATAGTTGTAAATTGGTCAATTGTGGAGGAGAGTGATGCTGGGGACCATCTATTCTGCCATCTGGATGACATCACTCCAATTTTTAATTCATTTTCTTGTATTGTTTTTCCTTTTTGTATCTTACCTAATTTTTTTTTTTAATCCCAAGGTTGTGAAGATTTTTATTCTGTGTTTTCTTATACAAGTTTAAGAAGTTTTAGCTTTTACTTTTTGGGTCTATAATCCATTTCAAGGTAACATTTTTGTATAGTATGACATATGGATAATTGTTCACTTTTTTCCATATAGATATCCAGTACTGTCACAATCATTCTAATTAAAAAGACTTTTTTCTCCATTTAATTACCTTAGTATCTTTTTTTTGAAAATCAACTGACTGTATATGTGTGGGGTAATTTCTGTTCTACTGATGTATATGTCTACTCTTATTTCAAAGCCATGCTGATTTGAATGCTGTAGCTTTATAGTAAGTCTTAAAATAAGGTATCACAAGTTCCCTAATTTTATTCTACTTCCTCAGAATTTCTTTGGTTATTCTAGGTATTTTGCTTTTCTATATAAATTTTAGAATCAGCTTATTGATGTCTACATAGAAAATATAACTGGAGTGTTGATTGGAATTGAATTGAGTCTATAAATGAATTTAGTAAGAATTAACATCTTAAAAATACAAAGTGTTCCAATCAATGGATAGAATGACTTTGCATTAATTTTAATTTTCTTTCATTTCTCTTAGCAATGCTCTTTAATTTTTATTGTATCAGTCCTTATAAAGTTTGTTCCTAGATATTTTTTGTTTTTTGGATTCTATTGTGAGTTAGCTCTTTAAACCTCACTGTCCAAATGTTCATTGCTAGCAGGTACATATAGAGCAATTTTTTATATTGACCTTTTGTTCTAGGATATGGCTTAATTCACATTAGTTTTAGTAGTTATTTTGTAGATTTCTTAGCTACATACATAATTGTGTTGTCTTCAGATTAAGACATTTTTACTTGTTCCAGTTGTGGTGTCTTTCATTTCTTTTTCTTGTCTCCTTATTATTTTATTAAAATGAATTAGTTTAAGATAGGTGGAAGTATATGAGCAAGTTTTGTCATAATCGGTGACTCAATAAAACACGAAAGGTTGACATATTTTTTCTCATTTCTAGAATCCAGACATCACTGAAATTTCAGGGACAGTGTCCAGGAGTTAGTTAACAGCTTTACAGATCCATTTATATGCCAGATATATCAACAGAAGCTTCTAATGTGGTGACAAATATCAAGATCCCAAGACCACGGATCAAGGAATATAGATAACCCAGAGGAAAGCACGTCCGGATTTCAGGTTGTCCCTTCCCATCTCCTTTGCTTTCTTTCTCTCTTTTCTCATATCTACCCACCTGCCTCCCTTTCTCCCGCTCCCCATCTCCTCCTCTTCGTACTCCTTCCTTCATTTCTTTTCTTTTCTTTTCCTTTCTGCTGTTTTCTATGCTTCTGTCTCAGTCAGTTTCCCCAGACAATCACTTTCTCTAACTCCTCCCTTCTCCAATTCTTGCTCATACCCCAATTTGCAGAGTGTAATCATCATTTCTCTCTTTACAGCTGGTTTCTTTTTTTTTTTCACTGCCACACCCTGGGGTCTGTCCAATCTTTGCTATTGTAACTAGCTCTCTGTTTCTCTCTCCCAGCCTCTCCTGGGAGTCTTTCAACTGCTGGCCAGACTGGGAGAAAATCTTCCTGTTCTGCTGCAAAGTCTTCCATAGGTTTAAGTCCCACCAATGTGAACCCAATCAGCCTAAAATTCCATCATTCTGTTTTCTTAAATCTGGCCCTTCTAAACATATAAGGAAATGATTCTCAAATTTTAAAGATCATAAGAGATCCATTAAGTCTTGGGATGGGGCCCAGGAACCTACCTATTTAACGAGTATCCCCCACTCCAGGTGATTTTGATTCAGGTTGGATGTGGACCAAGTGTTGAGAAACGCTGATATGGGAAGAGTCGGGAGGGACGGATGAGGTAGGTGCTCTTTTCAGTGTGCTGAAAAATGAGTTCTGAGGCCTAGTATCTAGTCCCAGATCCATTCCGCCTGGCAGGTGACCCAGATTATTTAATCATGCCTCAGATCCTCATGTGGAAAATGGGGCTTATAACATCTACCTTACATATTTCATGGAGTTATAATGAGACTCCGGTGAGTTAATCTGAAAGCTTTTTAATATTATAAACTATTGAAAAAATGCAATACTAACATATAAATTTCAAAGCACACAATAACCTCAAAATTTCTTCTATTACTTAGAAAAAGCCTTTGAAGACATTATAAATTCTGAAAGAAGAAAATCACAATGGCATTGCATGCTTCTCAGTAGTACATGCAGGCTACATTGATCCTTCTCAAGCTAATGCCATATGAACCACCTGGGGATCTTGCAAAGGGCTGATTGGGTTCAAAGATGTGGCCTGGGTGCTGAAATTTTGCATTTCTAGCAGTTTTCAGGTGATGATGATGCTGTCAGTCAGCGAGACACATTCTGATTAGTGAAGAGATTTATGCTCCTAACTAAGAAGTCAGAGAACAATGGAGTGTGTTAACAATAAGATGGTAGGACCCAGTTAGGCTCTTGAGAAAGGATAGAGGGTGAGAAAAGAACAGAGCTCAGACTCTTTCTAGAATCTTATTCTTGAGGGGGTCACAGCACTGGTGTCAGAGTAAAAGGGTCTTTCATTAGGTAAGTCTCCCCAGAAAACACAGAACAGGAGAAGGGATTCTGCTCTCGCTCCTTTCTGAGGAGAGACAAGTTTCAGGTTCAGAGTTGACAGAGCTGTGAAGTCTCCAAAGAACACAGCCCTGAATGCCCGGGAGATTTAGTTCTTAGAGGGAGACAGCTTTGCCATGACTAGATTGTGAGGAAGCTTGAATGTGGCAGATTTTTCCTGGCTGACAGGATAGCACCCTTTACCGAACCTAGAGAACGAGTCTACTGACCTTTTTACATGCTACAATGAGATGTATAGAAAAGTAGGCATGAGGTCTTTACACCAGAAATATAAACATCTGTGCTAATTTTTAAATTTTTGCCCCTCCAGGCTCACTCTCTACCCTTCTCTACCCTTCATGTTTCCCAGAAGGCTGAGCTTTATTGAAATGTTTCACTGGGCTCCATTGCCAACTGGCTTGAGTTGGGTTCTACCATTAGGAGGCACCCGCAGGAGATCACAGGAAGGAAGGAGAAAGACTTTGGGTATTTATTCTCCGGGTACCTCCCTGCTGAGCCATGATTGGCAGTGACAGTCTTCTCAACTGAAAGCCATGCTCTTGCCAGGCACTCCTAAACTACACCTTCTGCTACTATGCCTGGATTCTGCAATCCCAAGCCCTTCAGACCTCGGTGTGGGAAGCGCGCCTCACCGTCGCTTGCCCTGGGTGGCCTCATCATTGCTTGTTGATTTCCCTTAAACCTCTCACAATTTTGTTAACAATGCCTTTATTTCAACTTTCCTCAGTTTACTCTGTTGGTGTGTTTCATTTCCAGATCTACAAGTATTCTGCTGTGATATCCATAACCAGAACATTCTCACAATGTATCATGGGAGTAGGAATACTGGAGGGATAAAAACAAAGAAACAAACAAAAAAACATTGTTAATGTAAAGACAGTGAAATGGGGAGAGGGTCACATGAGCATCAGGATCAGTGGGGGGAGCAAGATGGTTCAGTGACCTATGGATGCAGCGTTAGGAATCCAAGCCCGCCCATCGCCTACTGTTTCCACATGTCCCACCCTCCCACTTCTGCTGGTCATCTTTAGAGAGCTGAGGAGGGGCCCTCTTGAACGCTGAGGGAGTCCACTTCTTAGCTTCTCTGTCGTTTGCATCAAAAGCCTGAGCTCTGGGCCAGAGATCCAGCAGGTTTAAATTCCTTGTTCACGCTATTTGGGAGGAGAACTACTGTGTGGGATCTTTGGGTAAACATAAGTTGAATGCTCTCTGGAAGTGGTGGATGCAAAAGATGGCTGGGGGAGGGGCATGTGAACCAGTCAGAGAGCCCTAGAAACAGTAATTAAGAGCCTGAACTTTGGTGCTCAACTGCCAGAGTTTGAATTCTGGTTCTACTGCTTCTTGCTGTGCAAGCTTCAGCCCTTTACTTCATCTTTCTGAACATGAGCCCCTCGCTTTATGAAAAGCTAATGATTGTGTAACCTATCTCAAAGGGTCACTGTGAGAATTAAATGATACAGTTCATGTGCATTACTTAGCACAGGGCCTGGAACCTAGTAAACACTCAGTAGGCATCAGCCAATATCATGTTATTTCTATACTAACACCTTCATCATCATCAACACCAGCATCATCATCCGTGGAGTGAAGTCGATGATTCTAAGAATAAAGACAGACCAGCTTCTTACAAATCCCACAATTCATTTACTCATCCTGTCGGAACTGGAAGTTTCTTTATTTTATCCTGCCCCTGGGTCTACAAGATAATTTGGTCATGACCGGAGAGACCACAGATAGGGATCTCACATTGCCTGGGGACTTCCCAGGGACACATTAAGGGCAGTGGAGGAAGGAAAAGTAAGTGGGATGAAAGCAAGGGTCCAGGAGAAAGCATTTTTTAAAAATGAGTGACAGGCACTGACCCTCTTATTTCTAGGGGCAAAACCATGTATCGTCTCTTGCTAAGACCTTCCATGAGCACCTCTAATAGCTCCCTGACCTTATGAGTTGGACACAGGCCTTGGACCTTTGAGTTACACACTCCACCCCTGTGTTGAGACAGCAGGGCAATTATGTGAAAGGAGATTTCTGTCAGAGACCTTTGCTTTGGGGTCAGACTGCTTCCCATAGGCTGAGCCAGCGGAACTGCTTAGCCCTGAATTCATCTTGGCTCATCCACCCAGGTCATACATCTGCACATCTGTACATCTGAGAAGCTCAGGAAAGAGCTGAAGCGGGGCAAGATGCCAGGAGACTCCAGAAGAATCTAGACTCTGGTGACCTTTCCTTGATTCTCCCAGTCTGGTGGAAATGCTTGCCTCCCTCAGTGTCCACAGCTTCCTCTGGACACAAGGCAAGAGAGCCCCATCTCCCTGAGGATTCTCCTCTTAGAACATTCTCTAGCCTGTTTCCCATATAATAATAAGGAGAGTTAACTTTGTACAATGCTTCACACTTTACAAAACTGCCAAGTGAATTAATCAAGATAATGTATTTGGAAAGTGCTTTGTAAGTTACACACTAGCAGTACCATTTCACACACCTGAAAACAGCCTTCATGGGGTATAATAACATGGCCAGGGGGTTGTCTGGTTAGCTCAGTTGGTTAGAGCTCAGTATTATAACACCAGGATCAAGAGTTCAGATCTCCGTACTGACCGGCCACCAAATGGAATAAAACAAAACAAAAAAACATGGCCAAGGTCACAAAACAGGCAAGCAGCAGGACCATGATTTGAACCTGTGTGTCCAGCCCCCAAGCCCTATGCTTTTTCTCCTGCATCACCTGCATGAAAGGTCCCACTATGGGCTCCTTTCATCTGCATGGATGTGCTCTTATTTTTACAGTCACCTCTTGGACACTCACTACATACAACCTAAAAATTTTAAATTATTTCCCATAGATGTTAGCTTTTCATCTAGCTAATAAACCCAGTAAAAAAAAAAAAACTTCACTTATATTCCTTTCTAACTCTGGCAGAGTAAGATGCATATCTGTGGGTTGATTAATACTTTGACCCATTCAGCCAGGGATAAAAGGGTACAGGAGCCAAGCCATTTCTTTCCATGACATTCCAACAAGTCAGAAAGAATTCACTGAAGGCTGCCTTGGCCCATGCACACAATGAAAGCCAGAATGAAATAAAGACATGAGCCTAAAGAAATGGGGGAAAAAATCCCATCTTCATCAATAGGTTTATTTTTTTTACTAGTGTGTTCCTTGGAATGTAAAATCATAACCACTTCTTTTTACTTCTCTCCTTCTTATTCATCTTATTCTGGACATTTTTTCCCCTCCTTTTCCTCTCTCTTTCTCCTCTCCCTCTATTTATCATATTCCTTTCTCATGTTTCTTCAGCATCATTCTTTCCAAAAAGCCATCACCCCCCAAAACTAGGTGTCTAAATAATTTATACTGAAAGCCATCCCCTACCCTCTCTGAATCCACAACACACTGAAAACCTTAGAGAGGACTTAAAGAACACTGATCCCTGCCATTTTAATTAATTCATTCAATTGATCTTGGATTTTGTTGTGTTGTTGCTTCTGGTTCCCATTTATGGTTTCAATCAATTGTATACTTAGGGCTGGAATTAACAAACTGTTTTTGAGAACATCAGCAAGTTATTTTAAGGAAGATAAAAAACTAAACACCAAAGAATTCGTCTACATAAATATTTCTAATTCCACATACAAAAATAATTATCAGTTTAAAGTTTCATTGAACAAATGCCAGATGACTAGAAACACACTTCTTCTCCAGGCCAGAGTGTACGGGTCTGGGCCTTGGCCCCAGATGTTCAGTGATTCCTGGTTCCTGGCTGATGTACACTCAGGTGGAGGTAGCAGTTGGATGGAGAGTCTGGGTGGGAGCACAAAGGTGACTGAGGATATTCATGTGGTCAAGGTTCAGAGGAATGGGACCCAGGACATTTCCTCTTTGTCTCCTCTCATCACAATGATTAAAATGTGGTGGAGGGGACAAAAGGCAAAGGATCTCCATCTCCAGGCAGGTGGCAGGTGATGTAATCCACCAAGACTGACTGAGAAGGGGCCGGGGCTGGGACTTGAGGAGGGAGGGATCATGTTGCAAGAATATGTACAAGACTCAGGGAAGGAGTAGTCCAGGAGCACAGGGAATCCTGCTGAGGCTGGGCAGTGAAGAGCACGAAGCACACAGCAGACCCGGCAAACTCAGTGCTCAGTGACCAGGGAACAGAAACAGACCTAGTGCAAGAGGAGGCCCCCAGGGCTGAGGATGGATGACATTAGCTAAAAGAAAAGGGGATGAGAGCAGAAAGAAACACTTAACACTCATGGCTAAGGGTCTTTGAATGATCACACAGAATGGGAGAAATGCCCAAAGAATCAAAATAGAGAAATAGTTTTCTCAATTTTTATTTATTTTATTTTTTTTAATTTTTTGTTTGTTTTCTCAATTTTTAAAATAAGAATAAGATTTGATTCCAGAAATGAAAATGTGAACATTTGACATTAATAATCTGTGCTTTAAATTTATTTTCCAGAAACTAAACAAGTGATTGATGAGCCTTTATAAAAGTAATTGATACTACTGAAAGCCAGAATGCACTCACTGAGAAAACCCTAGTAGGACCAGGGCATAGGTTTTAATAAATTGCAGGTAGATTACAGGAATGCCATCAACATGGGGTAATGTGATTTTATCACAATTTAAATAGATGTTTTGATATGTATACCTATATATATAAGTATAGATGCTTTATATATCTATATATGTGTGCACATATATATATGTTTGTCACTATTATACTGACTACACTGGAGAGAAATTGGATGCAAAAATTTTTAGGTATGGTTTTTATATGTACATAAAAAAATCCTACATATTTGACTTTATATTTCAATTTCCTTAGCAATGGAAGAATATCTGAGCTCAGAGGTAGCTTCCCTTTTATTGAATGATAGGAAATCAATTTGGCCATTGATACAGCTGACTACAAGGATACAGTACTTGATATAATCCCATCAAATACCAACATTATGTCTCAGATACAAAGCAAAGATTAATTTATGGGAGAGTGATGTCTCCAAATGAAATTCATTGACCTATTCCAGGCATATTTTTGTGATGGGGAGGGACGTTACAAAGGTTGTTCAACAGTGGCTTTTATTTCCCACAAAAAGAAAAACAAAAAAACACCTTGAAATCCTGTGAACAGACGTAGTTAAAGTTTTAAAAGCTATTGAGTTAAAGTAATTGTCTCCCCAGCTTCACCAGACAAAAGCCTGGTTGATGTTGGTTAATGACTCTCTAAATCCTGCAAACCAGGACAGAATCTCAGATCACAACATAACACCTCTGTTTGGCTTGATGCTCAGTGTCTATTGCTCCTCCTCACTTCCTTTTAAGAATGTAAATAAATAAAATGTGATATTTAAGCCAGCTAGTTTTCGAGCCAAAATTAGAACTCACATCTTTAAATTCCCAATGCAGTGCTCTTTCTACTGCATCATACTCATTCTCTTGGTGAAAAACATGAGGAAGAGTATTCCTATCCAGCAGCACCCAAGGGGCCCAGCCAACATGGCCAGCCATGTCCCTCCTTTTGGCCAACAGCTGCTGCATCAGTGATGCAATGTACTAGAAAACATGACAGCCTGGTGGAATGTAACTCACGCTGCTGCCCAGGGAGACGAGAAAGGCCAATGGGCCAGAGGTAACCCCCAAATGCTTCATTTGCACTCCCCTGGGCTTTAATATGCGTTGCATGGACTGCAAGGAGCTGCTGAGGTAAAAGAGGGAGGGAGAGGAGGGCTGGATGCTATCTAGATATAGACAGAGGGAGGACAGAGCCATGGAGAAGAGGAGAATCGAACTCGGACTAAATGTCCCCTATATGTGACAATTTACTTCTAGAGACCAACATCTTTCTTGCATCACCCAGCATCATTTGTATATTCTGGAGACTTAATTTTCTTTTTCAAGATGAACAATGATCCCAAACTCACCCAGAGTGGAATGAAAAATCTCACCCGACTGTCCACCTATCAACTGTTGAAGTGGACATTGATTGTTCTGCCTGCCCAGCATTCCCTCCCCTGGGAATGGTAGCCTTGTTTCTTTTGAGTGACCATCCATGGGGTTTGGGAGAGGCTGCTCTTAATCCCTGGCTCTGGGGCTGGGTACCTTCATGAGGCTAGGCTAATAGAAAGACTACGTTCCACTGGCCACTGTGATTATTTCAGAGGAGGCCGCGTGAGCCGAGCTGAGCCCCTGAGAGCCCTCCCCAGGGCTTTGGCAGACCACTTCGGAAGGAGCCATTCTCTTCCTGCTTGGAATTTTCAAAGTTATAGGATGAAACTGCTGGAAGACACCCTTGCCTTCACTTGAATAAAGTCTGCCTGGAAATGCAGCCAGAGAAAAGCAAAACAGAGAAAAGAAATGTTGAGAAACTACAGCCAGCTATGCCCCAAACCAGTTGCACTTCTGGGCTGCCAAGTTAAAGTGGCATTAAATACCCCATTTAGCTTAATCTAGATTGAGTTGGGCATCTATCACTTGCAACCCTACGAATTCTGATCATTTCAATTTTCCGCTATTAAATCCTGAGGGAGTAGGGGCAGGGCAGAGAATGGGGTCCCTCCAGAATAGCCTTAGCTCTCTCCAGTGCTTCCTGATCCCCCATCAACTGTTTCAGAGCCTCCATTATCCTAGTAACATCAGAACTTGAGAAAGTCTTCTAAATCATTCTTCTCACTATCCATGCATTTGTAACCAAACTATCTCAAACAGATGAGTCTGATAATTTTTTTTTTTTTTAATTAAAGCACTTCCAAAGAAGAGTATTTCTAAAATCATCAGACCGTGGTGCTATGAAGAGTGTTTGACTGCAGTGATTTTATGTTGACCCTGGAGCTAAAGAGCGTATGCAGAGAAAAATCACAAACGTTTGAGACATTATGCAAAATAAACACAATTCCTGCAGGTTTTCACAACGATGTTGGGTCAGGCAGGGTGTGTGCATGAGAAAGACAGATGGAACATTCTCTTGTTTGGTGTTAACTTGGGAAGAGTTTTGAACTGTGTTAGGAGAAGGACGGAACACCCTGACAAGTGGAGGATGGGGTAAGTGAGGGTGCATGGGAGAGCAGCCTAAGCAAAGTGGGGTGCATTGTCTGAACTAGAGGCTTTGTGGTCTAGGGGTTCTTTCTCCATCAAGCCCATCTCATAATTCCATGTTTCCCCCTCCTTTCAGCAGAGAAGAAACATCATGCAAACTGGAGTCAGGATTGATACCAACACACTCAAGAATGCTGAGCATGAAATTAACAGCCTCTGAAAAAGAACAGACACTCTCAGGGAAGGAACCTGCAGGGTGGCCAATTGACACCAACCAAATCATCTAAGAGTCTCTGCTGACTCTGTCCTAACAGCCCTGGGGTTTTCCTGGAGCCATTAAGAAAATGTGTTGGGTGAGCAGGGTGTGTTGGATTTTATTTTATTTGATTTCCTTCGTTAAAGCAGATTCTAACCAAAAGAACACAGGGTACACTCTCAGTGGCTCAAACACGATGAACTTGGAGGACTCCTAAGTTTTTCCATAGCTCAGATGTCATTCTGAGTCTCACCTCCTTGAGAAGGAAAGGTCCAGGAAGGTTTGTAGTGCCCCATGGTTAGCATGTGGCCTTAAAAAGAACTTTGACTTTGGTCAGAGCAGCAGCTGGCACCTGTTTTGCAAGGAGGGTGGCTAACCCAGAGAGCCAGCAGAGTGGCTTTCCTCCCCTTGCAGGACTTTGTGTGCTCAATGAAACTAATTGGTCCCCACGCTGCCCACCCAGAAGAAAAGCAACTGCTTCTGCATCAGGAAGAAATAACCCAAACCACAGCCAGGCTCCCCAGGCCAGTTGCCATGCAGTGATAAACATCTGGTCAACACTGAAAAACCCCCTCCATACCAGAGGCAATGTCATACCTACCATATGTACCCTGCTCTAGACACTAGGGATTTTAAGGTAAATATTTATAAATAAAGTCCAATTGACTGGTCAACTAGTCTCAACCAAACTCCCAATTAAATACATGAAATTATTATTTAACTGAAATTTTCCAGTTTATATACAAATTTTTAGCATTACATATGTCAATGCTAATTCATTTTACTTCCACCCCATTTCGTCAAACTTTTTACCCATCCTAACAACCATACATCATTTAAACTGGATTGATACAATATAACTGTGCTCTTCACATGTTGCAATAAAGTTTTTTCTGATGATGTCAACAATGGGATAGATTAAATGGGTGTGAAAGACGGAAGGAATAGCCTAGTTTATTTAATTAACTAAATTAAATAAAAAATCATTGATTATACAGAGAAAAAAGAATTTAGGTTCTTACTTCACACCTTATACCAAAATAATTCCCTATAAAGAGAAAAATAGGTAACTACTATATGTGAAATCACCTGATTGGGAGTGAGAAAGGTGTTTTAAAAGTATAAAAGTAAAGACTTTCTTTTTTACAATAAAAAGATTAATAAATGTGACCATTTAAAAATGTTAATGTCTATAAGTTAAAAATAAGTTATGCACAAAATTACAAAGTAAGTAACAAAATGGAAAAATGTTTTTAAAAAGGGGTTACAGATATGTGACAAGAAAGGGTTAACATATTTATATGTAAAGAGCTCTTACAAATCATTAAGACAATAATCGTTCAACAAAATGGAGCAAAGGATGCAAACAGTCCATTCATAAGAGATGAAATAAAAGTTTCCAATAAACATGGAGAAAAAGTTCAAAATCACTTATAATTACAAAATAGCAAATTGAAATAACAATGACAGGCTTTTTATGCCATAAAATAGGCCCTCTCATACATGGTGTTGAGAGTAAAAATTAGTATACATGTTCTGAATATTAATTTGACAAATGCTTCAAATGGCTTTAAAATGTGAATGCATGTGACCCAGCAAAGCTGTATGTGATGGAGCACACTGCTACTAAGGAAGAGATCACTGACCAGAGTAACAGAGCCTGCTGTTTGTCCGGGCTCTGCCCCTTGTGCCCTGCAGGATGAGATTAGCATTCTCAAACCCAGGGGGCTGTGCCTTGGTGTTCTTGCAGCTGGGGGTTAGAAAGCGGCCAGAGTTAGACTGATTGAGATCTGGCTTATAAGAGGGAGCCCAGAGACCTTCTAACCTTGACCCTCTCATTTGATAGATGAGCAAGGGGTTGGGATGTGAAGAACCACCTGCCCAATGACTCCTAGTGGATTCATAGCAGAGCTAGGATTCGTGTTCTAGCCTCCTAACTCCTAACCCAGGCACCTACCACTATGCGACCCTGTATGTCCCATTGCAGCTAATTGACCTTATGAATGACGTGTTTTGTGGTTCGTCATCTGGTTTTCATTATTAACCAGCTAGTTTGGTGCTTTGTAATGATCTGTCACAATGTCCATGGCTGTGTTTTGGCTTCAGTATCTTCTGGTGCAATGTAACAGGAACAGTCCTGACCAGCAGTGGTCTGCAGGTGCCACCGTAGAGCAGTATGTACTTGATGAAGTCTTTTCCCTACCCTATGCATTGGTTTTCACCTGTATGAAAGAAGAAATTCAAAGTTATAATTTTTAGACTCTTTCCAAATCTATCTTTTCCATTTAAGTATTTTATGAATGTCTTGCTATTTAAAAAAATGCATAAACTATGCGTGCGCACTTCATAGAACAGAGAGGCATGCAAAAAATTCAAGATTCCAAAGCAATTGTTGTCCAAGTGTAGACTTGGAAGCTAACTCAAAGAACAAAACTGGAAATTAATGGATTTTCTTCAGCTGAAGGGGGTTCAGCTTAAAAAGCCCTAAACCCCTATAGGGATAGTTGATATATTGCTTACACCTAGGAGTAGTCATGAAGTAGGCCTAAGGTATACCCTAGACCAGCTTTGTTCAATAGAAACATAATGTGAGCCACATTTCTAATTTTTAGTGTTCTGGTAGCCACATAAAAAAGTAAAAAGAAGCAGATGAAATTAATTATAATAATATATTTTATTTCACCCCATATATCCAAAAACTATTATCATTACAGCATATAACCAAAATTTAAAAATTAATAATGAAACATTTTACTTTTTTTTTTTAACTAATCTTCAAAATCTGGTAATTTATACCTGGAGCACATCTCAATTCAAATGCTACAATCTTTTTTAGAAATACTTAACTTATATTTAGATCACATAAAACTTAGTTTTAAAAATTTTTTTATTATTTATTATTAGCATATTTATTATTACAAGTTGAGATTTTTCTTTATGCCCTTTACCCAATCTATCACTCCCCAAACCCCCTCCCTCCCTCCCCCATCTCTAGAATCCTTAGATGTTTTCTCTCCTTCTGAAAGTTCAACTTATTATTGTGATCTTTTCTTTCTTTCTTCCTTCCTTCCTTCCTAGCACCCAGTTATGAGTGAGAACATGCAGTATTTCTCCTTCCTTATCTGGCTTATTTCACTTAAAATAATATTCTCTAGATTCATCCATGTTGCTGCAAATGGCAGAATTTCATTGTTTTTTATAGCTGAGTAGTATTCTATTGTGTATACATACCACAGTTCCTTCATCCACTTGTCCATCAATGGGCACTTAGATTGGTTCCATATCTTGGCTATTATAAATACAGCTGCTATGAACATGGGAATGCAGGTATCCCTTTGATATGATGATTTCCATTTTTTGGATATATACCCTGTAGTGAGATTGCTGTCCGTGCTGTGCCCCAGTGTTCCCCTGGTGAGCCTGTCTTCCCCACTGCCCTCACTCCAAATACTTCCCATGGTATGAGCCATGTGCCGGTCCCTTGCAATGATTCACCAGCCTCTGAGTCACTCCTTTTTTTCAGTTATTGTGGCTCCTTACTCCTAAGTCTGTCCATGGGAACCCTATTAGTAGTCTTGCCACCAAGGACCTCTTCTCTCCTGCTGCCTCCAAGCAACTTCATCCAATGGGCACAGCTACAGCTTCTGCCAGCTCTTGCTTTGTGCACTCACCAGCTCTAACCTGGAAGCAGCTGGGATTCAAAATGGTTAGAGCAGTTTTTCTTTTTTTTTTTCTCATCATGGCTTATCACACCTTCATGCACTTCATAGGTCTCTCTTCCTCTTCCCCTGAGCTCTAGCAGCTCCAGCTTGGCTGTTGTTACTTTTTAATAGTTGTAAATTGGTTGATTTGTGGGAGAGAATGACATTAGGAACCATCTATTCTGCCATCTTGACCAGAAGCCCTGCTTTTGGGGTCTTATTCATAAAGTCTTTGCCCAGTCCTACTTCCCGAAGTGTTTCCCCTATGTTTTCCTTTAGTAATCTTATGTTTTTATGTCTTATATTTAAGTCTTTAATCCATTTTGAGTTGATTTTGGTATATGATGAGAAGTCTTGTTTCATTCTTCTGCATATAGAGATCCAGTTTTCCTAGCACCATTTATTGAAGAGGCAGACTTTTCCCAGTGTATGTTCTTGTTGCCAGTTGGCTGTAAGCATGTGGGTTGATTCCCAGGTTTTCTATTCTGTTCCATTGATCTGAGTATGTGGTTTTTGTGCCAGTACCATGCTGTTTTGGTTATAATAGCTTTGTAATATAATTTGTAGTTAGGTAGTCTTATGCCTCCAGCTTTAATTTCTTTTTGCTCAGAATTGCTTTGGCTATTTGGGGTCTTTTGTTTTTCCATATGAACATTAGTATTGCTTTTTCTATTTCTGTGAAGAATGTCATTGATATTTTGATGGGGATTGTATTGAATCTATAGATTGATTTGGGTAGAATGGACATTTTCACAATGTTAATTGTTCCTGTCTAAGAACATGGTATGTCTTTCCACCTTTTTGTGTCCTCTTAATTACTTTCAGTTGTGTTTTGTAGTTCTCATTGTAGAGATCTTTCACCTCCTTAGTTAAATTGATTCCTAAAACTCTTAGAGCTGATTAAAACTTATAGTTGAAATGTGATCAAGTTGTTTCAAACATACTTAAAAGCCCTGCAAAAATTAAAATGCATGTCAGTTTTTAAATTAAATTAAAAATTCAGTTCTCATTTGCATTTGTCACATTTCAATTGCTCGGTAGGTACAGGTGGCTAGTGCTACCATATTAGACAGCTTTAGATAGGGCCCCATGATGATCTCTGAGTCATTTGGCCACTCACCTCCATTCTTAGGAGAACATTTCATTCTTCAGTCCAAAGCACCAGATTATTCTACGAGAGAGAGCCTGGTACTGAGTGAAAGGTCATCAGAGTAGAAATAATGGTCAATTAAATAAGTTAAAAGGATTTTCACTGGGGTGGGTGTGGGGTGCTGCTAGAAAGAAAGAGTGAGGTTTGCATGGTCTAGGAAGAGTCAGAGAGAAATGAAAGATCAGCCACCCCTCTGCCCCCAAGAAAGCTATTGCCACTTCTTCAGAATAAATATAGATATAAAATATTCGATAAATATAACATCCCTGAAGCTATAGCCCTCTGTGACTAACCTACAAATGCTTATATCCCTTAGCTATAGGCAATATGCATCAACATGATATGTCCCTACCTCTAAGAAATTATAGTCTAAGAAAACCTAATCTTTGAAAAGAAAAATGGTTTTTACCACTGTAAAAGAACTTTGTAATGAGATCAACTATATGATTTCTTCAAATACCCATTCCTCCTGATATATTTAGACTGTGATTAGATTGACATCTGTGATTGATTGATTAGATTAGATTGACAAAATTATTGACACTCAACTTTTCAAGAACACATCTACTACATAAAGCAAAAGGCACCTGGTGTTGATCTTATCTTTTGAATCTTAATTTGGAAAGTTGTTTTCATAGCCAAAGCATTCCTTGCAGAATGTTCCACCCAGTGCTCTTGGTCCTAAAACTTTGGAGATGCAGGTTGAGGATGTAATTGTTTAAAAGCCTTGGGCCTACATGTTGGAAAAATTGACCCAATTCTCTACTCTCTAGACCCATTTCAATATTCACAAGTATATATTCTGCCAGAGAAATAATTTCATTTACCAGATGTTGACATTGTGCCATTTCCACTCACACCTTCTATGTATAGTAAAACTTTCCATGCCTGTAGAATTTTGTTTGAATTTTAAAAGTCTATTATTTATCTGTACATTTCCTTTACATTCATCCTCATTTAGACTATCTATTGAGATAAACCTGAAAAAGGTCAAGAACCAGATTAGTTTGGCTCCCTTCGAACCCCTGGCACTGTACTCCATGCCTGCTGTGTTTAAGAAAGCCTCCTTATGGTACAGGAGAGAGAGACAGTGCCTAAAAGAAGGCATGGCACAGCAGAACCTCATTTGTTAAAGAAAAGGAGTTGAAGATGGAAACCAGAAGAAAGGCAGATGAATCCAGAAGACAATGCTTGGGAAAGCAAGATGGACAGATGCTTTCTGATCTGCCTTCTGTCTTTGGTTTTCTTCAGGTCAACACATTCAGCCCCAGACCAGTTAAAGAGCAGCAGCAAAGCCAGGAGTGGCAGACAAGGTAGAAGTACCAGGTAGGAAATAAGATAAGAAATGCAATTAACCCACCCACCTCCACCCCTTAGAAGAATATTCAGTCCTCTAGCCCAAAGCACCAGATTATTCAGATATACGTTGATTGAGGTAAGTTTACAAAGAGCAAGTGACTCAGGAAGCAAATCAGACAATGATGTCCAGCATGGATAGGTGTATTTTCACCGTCTCCACAATGTAAGCTGGAAAAGCCATACTTTTTTTTACAGGGGACTGGGGATTCTTTCTGCTAAACTCATACAAGGTGGTGATTTATGGTGCAGCAGGTGGGGATAAAAATGCAGCAGGTGCCATAGCTTCAAATCCCACTAAAGTGCCACGGCCCATCCCACCATGTAAGGCTTTGCCAGGCCTCCCTGCATAGATACTGGAGGGAAAATAAAATGATCAGACTGGGGTTGGGGTGGATAACTAGAGATGGTTGCTAATGGGGTAGAGGTGGAGGAAGAATGAGAAATGGATTAGTGGCTCTCTCCCAATCTAGGTAGGGTTTCCATAAGGACAACGTTGCCTTGATGTCTGCTAACGTAGGCAGCTACACAGCAAGAGATGGCCCTCATTATAACAGGAAGAAAGGGGGCTTAGACGGGCAGTTTGGGAAAAAGAAAGAAAATTACCTGGGAGTGAAAAGAGCCATCTTTAGTCCTGGCCATGCTATGAACCAGCTCTGTAGCCTTCAGTGAGTCACTTTCCTTCTTGACTTAATAGCTTCACCCTACAATATATAATAGTATAATAGCTGTACTACATATTTTCTACTTTTTAGAATCATGGGATTTTGGAGATATTTATCTTACTAAACCCTAATATACCACTTAAAATGGAAAGGCATTATTCTAAGCATTCTACAAATGCTAACTTTGTTAATCTCCATAACAAACTATGGGGCAGAGCATATTATTATCCTCATTTTACAGATGAAAAAGGTGAAGCACAGAGAGGTTTAGAAACTTGCCCGAGGTCATTCATCTCATAAGTGGCAGAACCCAATGTGGCTTTGGGGTCCATTTTCTTGCGACCACACCACTATGCCTGGTGCTCAAGACAGAGAACATATTGCTCAGGGAATGCACACTCTGCTGAGGCTTCAATGAAGGCCCAGCTCAGAGATCATCGCTGAGGGCCACATGCTCAAAGCACAGAAGGGCCATCTTAGGGTGCTTCTGTAGGCAGAGTCCAAGGGACAGACTATAGAGTTTCTCAAAGTGTCCTCCAAGAACCACCTCCACCAGAATCACCTGCAGAGTTTCTTAAAAATGTGATTCCTGGGCCGGCCCCGTGGCTCACTCGGAAGAGTGAGGTGCTGGTAGCACCGAGGCCATGGGTTCGGATCCTACATAGGGATGGCTGGTGCGCTCACTGGCTGAGAGTGGTGCAGACCGCACTGTGCCGAGGGTTGCAATCCCCTTACCGGTCAAAAAAAAAAAAAAGTGATTCTTGAGTATAGCCTAGACCTCCTGAATCATACTCTCTCAGGGATCAGGCTTAGCCTCTTCATTTAGACATGTCCCCCGGGGACTCTGGTGTTGACTTGAGTGTGAGAACCAGTGGTCTGGTGTCTGAGAGGAGAACACACTTAATGTGAAGCCAAAGAGTAAAACCCCAGCCTTGCTTCTCCCAAAAAAAGCACTCTGCGGGAACTGTTGAATGTTGAACTTGACTTGCAATAACTAGAAAGCCAAGGGAATAGAAAAGACAGTGCACAGCAAGATTGGTGCCCCAGAGAAGCTGCAGTCCAGATGGGCACCAGAGACTGGAATAAACTTGTTTAGTCAGGCTCCCATTGTGGATTAAACCACTATTGGAGGGCCCCATGTGTAACTCATGCCTGCTGCATAACAAAGGGAACTCTGGTGACAAAAGTCATTGTGAACTTTGCAGGGGCTGGCTGAGTGTGCTGTATTTAAAATCCCACCCAAGAATCGAAAGCAGGCAGACCCCAAATCAAAGCAGTCCCATCTCCAGCAGAAAACCTCTCTCCTCTTTCCCCAGATATTTTACTCTTCCCAGGAGTTATTTGTTGACACATTCAGAAAAGTAGCAGCAGGAAGAGTCTGTTTGAAGTCTGACCTGCTTGGGGTTATTTCTCAACAGCCTGACTCTCCATCTCATGCCATAAGCATGAGGTGGTCTTAGCCACAGGGCAGTGAACAGAGGTTTGCTTTTAACTCCAGAGGAGAGCCCCTGATACGAACTCAAGTTCTGATGATGATTGATGATTGTAGGATGCCAACAAACCACTCCACTGCTCTAGGCCACTGGTTCTCCATTTGTGAAATGAAGGTGCTAGAGATGGTTCTCTCTCTGTTTCTTTCATTCATAATACCATATGGGTCTAAGTGGGCTGAGCCTTCCGCAGAAATAAAACAACTGTCCAATGTAAGAAGAATTCAATTCAACAGGATTCTACTATGACAAAGCAGTACCTATACTAGTTGTACCTAGAGATCCTCAGGGATGTAAGTCGAGAAAAGAGCATAGGCCTTTCAGACGCTGCCCTTCCTTCTGTATTTCAGAGTAATCACCTGCAGGACTTTGGGAGGAGGGGGCGGTGCTGGTGGCAAAGACTCATTTTTATTGGGGCAGAAGTGAAGTCAGGCACTGAGGAGTTACAGGCGCTGGAATTTGAGTAGAGAGATTTCCTGGGATTCTCGCGTCCACAGCCAAGCTCCTACAGGGAACAGATCAAGGATCCCATGAGAGTTTCCAAGGCACCTTTGAATGGCTGGGGAACCCAGGCAGTGTCGGTCATGCCTGGGAAACAGAAAGCAACACTTGGTGGAATCTCAAATTACCTAGTATAGAGCTGAGCTTCACAGCCATGCACAGCAGAGGGTAAGGGGACACAAGCTATGAAAATGAGGAAAAGCAGGACATCTTTCACATGAGAAAGTGACAGTCCAAGAAATACTCTCTTCACTGCAAGTGCCATGTCCAAATGTCAGGGTGAGGGAGCTGACATGCTCACCCCATGGACAGCCTGGGGCCTCAAGGCAAGGCTGTCTTCTTCCAGGTCTGGCACCTGTCCACAGACCTCACCTACCCGCTATCATCCAATGCCTTCAGTTTGGGGTCTTAAGGGGAAGAGGAAAAAGGGTCATCATGCCATGGGATGCTGTCTCTGAGTATTTGCTTCAATTCTTGACTTTTTAAGGTGTATCTCCGTTGGCAGGTTGAGATAGCAGAGGAGAAACAACTTCATTGGTCAGATATCTATGTTGTTAAATTTTGACTGAGCCTTTCCTTGATACATGAGACTTTCTTTTCTTGGCGGGTAACATCTGAAATAAAAACAACATTATCTGAAATCTTGAGAGCCTCTGATACCCACCTCTTTGATACCCTCTCCTGCTTCTCTCCTCTCTCTTATACACAAGGCCAGGATTTTTCTGTGTGAGGTGCTTTCTTCCCCCTCTTTCTCTCACCATGTGTGGTGACTCCGACTTCCCTGCCCCTCTTCCTGAAACGATGACAAATCTGTGGACAGCCAGGGTGAACCTGTTCCCTTTCCCATCCTGCCAAACTCAGGTAACTCCCGAGGGGTCTGCAGTGTAGTCTATGTTGCAGGAGAGTCCAATCTTTTAGCAGATGGCAAAAGAGAGAAGCCACAGAGATAGAAGCCATGTTCTTACAGAACCTGAGAGAGGCCTCCTGCCCTTTAGAGGACAAGGCAGGAAAATGCTTTCTCAAAACGAACTAAGAGCAGTCAGGGGGTCAGGTCTAGAGCTTTGAAGGGAGAGGAAAAGGTAGACAAACAGGATGTACAAATGTAAATGAAAAAAAAAAAAAAAAGAAGAGGCATTTTCAAAACTATACCCAAGTCAATGAAGACAGAGGGGTTGACCTTTCTGTCCACTTAAGTCCTTGGCATGTTAGTCTGTTGCTTATAATCGAATACCTGAAAGTGGGTAAAGTATAAAGAAAGGAAATTTATTTCTTACACATTTGGAAACTGGGAAGTCTATGGCCCAGGGTTGCATCTGGTGAGGGCCTTGCTCTTGTTGGTGACTGTCCATAGTAACACAGGGTGTCACATGGCTAGAATGGCCTGAGCAAGAGTGAGCTAAACTGCTCACACACTCTCCTTATAAAGCCATCAGAACCACACCCATTACTCCATGAACACATCAATCCATTCACAAGGGCACAGTCCTCACAATCTAATCACCTCTTAAAGGCCCCATCTTTCAACTACCATAATTAATTCTCCCACCCTCTTAACACTGTTACCATGGAGATCAAGTTTCCAATACATGAACTTTTGGGGGACACATTTGACCCATAGCACTTGGAAAAAGGAGAGTGTGGAGTTTCACACATTTGTGTTCTGGGAAATCTGTCCTTAGAGCAGCAGAGTGTTAACCCTAACACACAGAGCCAATCTGTATCTTTTAAGCTAAAATCAGCCAACTAATCAATCAATCAATGTAAATCATTTTGTTCCACAATAGCTATGTTTAGAATTCAATCACCAGGGTGTTTGGTTACAAGCATCTAGAACTTTCTGCATGTTGGTAGACACCATCATAGATTTGTACCATCTCTCATGCTACCTCTACTCTTGGTGTCTGATTGTAGTCAAAGACTCCTCCAGGTCAGTTAACTACAGCTGGACCACCACTAACAGCCTCCAGTTTTTAAACAGTGGAACCCTGTGATCATATCTGACTCCCCAGAAATACTGACTGAGCTGGGGAAAGGGTTTATTGAACATAAACCTGCCTGAAGAAATTACAATATTTTTCACCAAGTCATGTCAGCATCTATCAGTGGATATACATTATATGTATTGTGTAGGTCCCTTGGAAACATCCCTGAATGGAAGAAAGGAAGCATTTTGAAAAGTTAAATTAATAAATAAGACAAGGAACAAAACCCAGAAATGCTTAGATGAGAAATGCGAACTGCTGAAAGTCTAAACACAGTCCTTAACCCAGGAAATGTGGCTGCTGCATGGAAGCAAGAGTCTGAATTAAATGCCCTCCCAAGGCTCCTTCCTGTCCTGGGATTTTAGCTCTCTGATTAATTTTCCAGAAGAGAGGCGACAGGGAGGGAGAAACTAGGAAGCGTTCATGAAAAAGGCTAGTAGAGAAGGTGAAAAGGAAAATAAGCAGTAAAACATTTCCTGATCCGACAAGAAGCATGTGTGTCTGGGCGTGGTGGGGAAGGAGAGAACCTGTCATCTGAGTGTTGAGCAAAGGTTCAAGATCATTTCTGGATTCATCAAAACAACCTCTCCCCGTACTTGTTGGCACATGGTGGATCTGGGATTTGGGGTTTTGGCAAAGACAAGAAAATTAGGAATTCAGCAAAAAACCTTTCCAGCTTCTGAGAGGCAGAGAAGATGAAGAAGGCTGAATTTATTGGGGTGGTTGCCAAGGGTAGGGCTGATGAAGAAAAGAGAAACAATGAGATCCAAGAGAATCTGCCTGTGCACAGCGGGAGGCCACCAAAGCTCAGGAGGCGTGAGGACTGCAACTGTCCAGAGCATGGAGTGAGCACTGTGGGAAGAACAGCCCTGTCCACAGGCACTGTTGGGTGACCAGGGCTGAGATCCAGCTGTCAGAAAGGACACTGGACACTAGGGACCAGCAGCTTGCAGTGTCACTGATGACCCTATGAGCCTTGCAGACATCAGGCCTTGTAGGCAGAAGGAGCGTGGGATTGGGATCCCATTGGAAAAGTGGCCCCACAGTACCACCCTGGACCTGGGACAGCTGAACACTGACAACAACCTTCCCAAATCTTTCAGGAACTTTACCCATGAGAAAATGAGAGAAATCCTTATTTCAAAGGCAGCATGAAGTGATTTGCAAACTTACTTGAATAGCACAACTATTTTTTTGTTCTGCTTTGTTTTTGTTTTTTAAGCAGAACCCTAATCTATAAAACAAGCCAGAGGAAAACTCGTTGAAACAAAGTCTGGCGTAGTGAGAACCAGAAAACTTTCATTCTCCTTCCTACCCCTACACACTAACACACTCACACACTCGCCAGGCCCTGGGGCACCAGCAGGCCTCTGGGGCCCTCTGGACACATTGAGGTAGGCTGAGTACCACAGAGGGGAGTTAGACAGCCTGGGTTTAAATGAAAACTTGACCATTTAATTACCTGTGTAATCTCAGCCTAAATGCTCAACCTCTTTGTCCCTTAGTTTCCCCATTTATAAACAGCAGGTAATGCCTACCTTGTGAGCTTCTCATGGGAACTGAATATCTTACAAATAAGACTTAGATTTTATGAACATGGCTCATAGTAGGTGCTTTGACAATAGTTCCAGTTCCCATTCATGTAAATAATCTCATTATCAGTGAAGCCCCCAAGTGGCTTGCACTCAATGTAAGTATTTATTCTTATTAGCTTTAAATCAGCATAAAAATCAATTGTCCTGCATATCTCTGTGTTCATGCTAAGGGTTCTGAAGCTCCATCCTAGAACACTAATCTACAGTATACAAACCAGTCAAAAACTCAGAGAAATAAGTCAATCCCCACATTAGTCTATAGATTCAATTCAATCCCAATCAAAACCCAAGCAGACTTTTTTTAATAGAAATTAACAAATTGATTCTAAATTTCATGTGTAAACTTAAAGGACCTAGAATAGACAAAACAACTTAGCAATAGAAAACACAAAGTTAGAGGACTTAAATGACCTGATTTCAAGATTGATTATAAATAAATCTTGAGAGTAATCAAGAGAGTAAAGTATTGGTGCCAAAACAGACAAATAGATCAATGAAACAGAATATTAGTTCAAAAACAGAGCCCTAAGTTATGGTCAGTTATTTTCAACAAAGGCACAAAGGCAATAAGGAGTAGAAAACACATCTTTCTATGAATTTGTTCTGGAATAGATGGAGTTCTGCCAAAGTGCAAAAAACCAAAAGGTCCTCATACCGATTGCACAACTCAGTCTTTTAGTCTACGTGACCTCAGTTTCACTCTGTTTGTAATAAAGACAGCCATGTTGAGGGTCTGCTGAGGATTTGATGGCACCCTTCAGGAAACGTGCCCTGGAACTGAAATATCCTAGAGGATGATGCTGCTGCCGTGCTTGACCTACACATGACTGCACTGTCCTCCAGATGTGGGATCTGAGCTGCTCCTCTGGTCAAGGATTTGGAGCTGAACTGATTCTTCCCCACCTTCTTCTGCATCCCCACAGGGACCGCAACAGCGTGCCATATGCATTACAAGACATCTGGCCAGCATTTGGAGCCTGAGCTGTGGCCACAGAATAGCAAAGCTGAATGACCACACACAGGGTCTGAGGCTCTGACCGCGTCCCCTCAGCTCTGCCTGCAAACCAACCGAGCTAAACGAAAGTGTCCTTTCTGCCCTGTACACGTCAGACATGTTCCAAAGGAACGTTCTCACCACTCACTCCCAAGCTGCTACAGCAGAAAGAATTCTTCCCTTCTTACGTAGCCCCTTGCTTAACAAGGGCAGCCAGATTGCCCACAGCCTGCTGTGTGGCTAATGGTAACTTTGGGCTTCAGAGCAGAAGGCAAAGCCATGGTGCAACAGAAACTCCATCAAGCACCAGGGTCAAGCAGAAGCCAAGTGACCCAGGAAAGAAAAATGATTTTGTCACGTTAAGTCACTTGCTGACCTTCCCTGCTATCTCATCTATATGCTGAGTCTCCTTAGCTTTTCCCCGAAAAAGTAATGAATAACCCATGAACATTTTCCAACATTAGCTTCCCCTGGTTCTTTGCCATGTCCCTGGCTGGCTGCCCTCTGTCTGGGTGGCAGAGGACCGTTGCCCTCTGAGAGTGTCTGTGTTGTGGTGAAGAACATGGACTGAGAAAGACTGCCTGGGTCCACATCCAGGCTCTCTCATGCCCTCGGCAACCTTAGACAGCTCATTTAATCTCCAGTAGCTTCCGTTACTCTGTGTGAGTAGCTGCCTCACAGGGTTATTGTAAGGGGAAAATGAGGTAGTAAGAGAAAGCCCACAGCACAGTGTGTGACGCATAGTTACCACTCAGATATTACCTAATATCATTCTTAATATCATTTTCACTATTATTTTGTTGTCATTATTATTAGTAGTATGTGCTTTCATGATGATAAAATATTCCACTCCTCAAAATGTTACTGTCAGTATAAAAGAGTGTATTAGTCTGTTCATGTTGCTTATAACAAAATACCTGAAACTGGATGATTTATAAAGAAAAATGACATTTATTGCTTACAGTTTCTGAGGCTGGGAAGTCCAAAGTCCATCTGGTGGTGGTGACAGAGACCCAGGGGTTCACATTGCAAGATGGTGGAAGCAGGGAGAGCAGAGAGAGAGAAAGACAGACTCTTCTCTCTTCTTTTGAAGCCCTCAGAACCACACCCCTGACCACCATTATTAACCCATTCACTACTGCATGGTCCTACAATCCAATCACCTCTTTAAGGCTCCACCTTTCACTTACCAAAATAGGACTTTCCTCCCTCTTAACAGTCAAAGTGGGGACCAAGTTTCTAATACATAAAACTTAGGGGACACAATTCAGGCTTCAGTGAGTTTGGGGGGACATAGTACAATCCACTACAGAGAGACACCAGGGAGAGGCTCCTGACAGGGGCCAGGCTGGCCTGCATCCAAAGCAAAATGTGAGGCACTAGAGAACTTTCAAATGTAACAAAGGCCAGGGGGAGCTGGCCCAGAAAAGCAGCTGCACATTGTGTTATCGTGAAGGAGATGCGGTAAGGAAATGCGATGATTTCCAGGACACTTAAATCCAGGAGATGAAAATGGACAGCTGGGCAAAGGGAGTGGGAGGGCACAGAGATGTTGTGTCTGTGGGATCATGGGAGAGCAGGAAATTGTGGGTGAGACAGTGAGAAGCCCTCGAAATGGAAACAGATGGGAAGTTCAAGGTGAGGAGAGCCTAGGCTCTGAGTTTCCAAGCGGCTGGTCCAGAATGTAAGGGCTGAAGAAAAACGTGATGGACAAGCAAAGGCAGAGGACATGCCAGACACACTGACCCTCCTAATTCATCCTTGCTGTTGAGGACCCTGCAAAGAGAGTTAGCAGACCCAAGACTTCACAAGACTGGTTCTCAAAGTATGCCACATGAACAGTAAGTGGCTCCCTGTAACAGTACCAGCTCCATCAAAAGCCAAAAAAGTAGATTCTATGGCAAATTGGAGAACAAAACTTCACCCAAAATTCAAAATAAGTAGAAGCAGAAAGTGTTAGAAGGGACAAATCAACCTAGGCTGACAAAGGAAGAAAGACTGAAGAAGACATAGGGAAGTCAGGCAGTTTGGGGAGTGTATTAGTCTGATTTTGTTGCTTATAACAAAATACCTGGAACTGGGTGATTTATAAAGAAAAACAAAATTAATTGCTTACAGTTTCTGAGGCTGGAAAGTCCGAAGTCCATCTGGTGGTGTGACAGTGACTCAGGGGTCTCACATTGCAAGATGGTGGAAGCAGAGAGAGCAAGAGAGAACATGACAGACTCTCCTCTTCTTTTAAAGCCCTCGGAACCATGCCGCTGACCTCTACTTTTAATCCATTCCCTAAGGCATGGTCCTACAATCCAATCACCTCTTCAAGGCTCCACCTTTCAATTACCATAATAGGATTTCCCACCCTCTTAACAGTCACAGTGGGGGCTAAGTTTCTCATACATAAAACTTGGGAACAATTCAAGCCTCAGTGAGTTTTGGGGGGACATAATTTGATCCACTAAAGGGAGTGTTCTACACTTCTAAATCTCGGCAGGATAGGTAAGGTAAAACCTTCACCAGAAAATCAATGAGAAAACAACTGTACATATTCTGTCCCCCAAGTCTCCAAAACCTCAATAATCAATGACCAGTTTTAGCTGGACACAAAGAACGTGTGTATGAGATACTGCATCAGAAAAGATGAGGGATAGGGATGCTTCCAGAGAGACAGAAAGTGTCAGAGGGAAAGACCATTTCCTCTGGTTACACCCACGGGTATGCCTGAAAGATGTCACTGGGGATGTAGGATAAAATGGAAAACCTTGCCTGCTACTCTGGGTAATGTAATGTCTTGTTTTGTTACAGATTATACAGATCTTGCCCTGATTATTTTTCAAAAAAATCAAATTTGATTTGAAAACTCATCATTATCTTCTCTAGAGATCATAGCAATGGGACTTCCAGCCACATATCTGCACAATACTTCCTGAAAATAGGAAAATAATTTGGGTAGGGCTCTCTTAGTCCCTCCTTCTGGCCATAAAAAAAAATGTTGTCTGCCTTGGAGATTCCTCAGTCTTCAGGAAAATAAAGTTTTATTTAAGCTGCAATCAAACATGATGAATAAGGTAAATTTGTGGGCTGCACAAAAGGAGATTTCATCCTAATCCAACAGAAAAGGCTTTCTCGAATTATCCACACATTGTGTCCTACCTACTCTCCTCCCCAGCCCAAGCCTCATTAACATGGATAGACAAAGGTGGATGATAGGGCATGATTCTAGTGAACATTCCTGCAGCGAACAAGCTTTTCCCTTGTTCTGTCCCTTGGCACCAGACCGTCTCCTTCTCTCTCATGGTCTCTCTGACATCGTATGATAGGACGTCACCTCCCACTTCTCTCTCTTTCCTCAACTGCCTCCTCCATCTCCACATTGCCAAACGAGTATGATTTGGCAGATGGAGACTTGGTTGCCAGCAGAGAACTGCGTGATGTAACTTTATGGCCATTTCTGTTCTTCCTCTAAAGTGCCACATGGCCTCGAGTTAGATGAGTTCATTTTTTTTTTTTTTTCTCTTTTCATGTCTCGATTTTCTCCTATGAGCATCACACACAAGAACTAGCAAAAGAGTCAAGGAATTCCACCAAGAGTCAGAGAAGTCCCTAGAAACCTGTCCAGGGAGGCCTGTGTGGAGCAGAACGGCTTCCTCCTGATGTGTTGGTAATGACACATCTTCCATACAGATGGACCAGATTGGAGTATCTCCCATGGCTCTCCACGGCAAATGCCTGGAGATACTGACCAATGGAGGAGGTAGGAAAGACGCCCTTCGATGCAGGGAGGACAATTCTCCAGGATTAAAAATGTAATGAGGAGAAAAAGAAGGGAATGGACAGGGCAGGGAGAGAGGGGGAGAAAAGGAGGTAGGGGAATACAGAGAAAGGAAAATGAGAAACGGGAAAGGAAATGGGGAGAAAGGAGAGGGGAGAAAAGGAAAATAAACTAAACGGTGAAAATGCACCCCACCCTTCATGCCGCAAGCATGCCAAGTGCCGCTTTTGCAGACTTTGAGAGGCATCATCCCATTTAATTCTCCTAACAATTCCATGAACTACACAGCATCCCCCTTTTCCAGATGATTGAACTGATTAAAGATTCAGAAAGTTCAACAAGCGAGCCCAGTTTATACAGCTAAAGGCAATGGAACAGGCATCGGATGGAACAGATCCATTCGGCTTCACGACTGTGGCCTTCCTGTGACACAACTTCCATGCCGATCATTCTATCTAGCAAATAGTTTTAATATCTCAGGATAATAGACTGTGACAAACTCAGACTTTGGAATCATAAGTTCCATCTGACCAGTCTTGTCTCTTCCTGATACTGAAGTCAAGGAGGCACAAGTGACTCTTGGTTCTCCCCTGAGTTCAGTAGGTTTAGATTCTAATTATGAAGACACTTGCCCTTGGAACTTTAGCATATCGCACCTGAGACACTCTGTTAATAGGAGGAGAGAGCTACCCAGGAGCAGGTGTCTATCCCAGCTCTCCAAAGTCACCCAGAGTCACTTGAGTTTTCTATCCTCTTCAAATGCCTAGAACTGAAAGAATCCTGTTTCCTTCCTCTCTCCTCCCACTTTCCCATTCTCCTCAACCCAGAATCCACTCTCTTTTTTTTCTCAAACCACACCTGAACCCAGTTTTGTCTCCCTGAGCATGTGGAAAAGAAGGCTCTATGTCCTATAGCCTGCCATGTCACGAAAGCATTCAGAGCATGCCAAAATCAACAGGACAGAGCTCCTCAGGGTCTACAAGGTGCCACGTACTGTCTCCTCTAAGCCTTGCATTACAAGGTAAGCATCAGCGCCCCCCTCTTGCATACAAGGAAACTGAGAGATTAAACCTAAAGTCACATAGCTGGTAACTAATGGAATTGGAACGGGAGTCCAGGTGGGTCTGGTTCTAATGTGTTTTCTCCATCACCAAACCAGACAATTTCCCAAAGTTAGAGTTAAGGTGATGGATGGGTGAGAGACCACCTGGGCTCAAAAAAAGTAGCTCCTGTCGTTAGGAGAGGCAGTAGGCAATGAGCCATTATCCAAAGCTTGAGAAGACTCCAAGAGCCCTCATTATGACAAACTGCAGTGACCTTGCATCCTGTGGTCTGTCCCATCTTCTTCCACAATTTGACAATTCCTGAAGCAGATACCACACAGTCTTTCTGCAAATCTCAAGCCAACTCCCATCAAAGGCTAAAGGAAAACCTGTGTTAAAGAACAACTGCGATGACCTTTCAGAGAATGGAAACTAGGGAGAGCACAAATGAGAACGAAGGAAAGGAGAGAAAGAGAAAGGGCGTGTGTGTTTTCCTTAAGGCTGGGAAGGGACCCAAGGAGCCTGGAGATGTAGTGGGATATGGTACAGATTACTAAAGTTCTGTTACAGCTGTAATAGCTTTCCACAAAGGCATGGCCCTCCAGAGAGCTATATTTCATCTCCGCTTTCCCCACCACACAAGACAAAGGGTGAGGAGCTGGAAGGCGAGCTTGGAAACTCATGCCGGAGCTGAGCAAGCCCTGACATCCCCATGACACTCCCATCCAACCAAAGGAACTGGACCCAAACGCTCTTGTCATAACAGGCTTTGGATCTCATCCCTGTCATCTGTTTATTTATTCTTTTTTTCTTCACACTCTCCTTTTTGGAAATGCATTGCCTAGCAACCTGCTGTCTTATTCTAAACAGCCAGGCACACAATTGTACACACGCACTTGGAGACACTGGGGTAATATCTGAGTGTCTCTGATGGCCCCACTAGGATCAACAGATCATTTACTTGGAAGAGTTAGTTCCTAGAATTTGTGTTAGTCAGAATCGCATCTTAGGCAGTCCCCGTGACTGTCATTAGCCCCTTGGGAGACAGGAAGAGCACTCTTTGCTTAATGGCAGGTGATAGAGAGAGCCCCAGAGGGACTCAAGAGGGTAAGGCAGGTCCCAGCGCTGCTCTGGTGGACAATATCATAAGCTCCCTCTGGCAGGTAAGTCTTTTGGATCAGTCACCTGTCAGCTACCCAAGAATGTTCTACAGGTTCTGATTCACTCCTGACAAAATAGAATAGGGTCATTTTCCTGTTCAAAGAGATGGAGGACAGCTGTGCTTCTCTTGGGTCCTACCATGCCAGTTGTGGCCCCTCCTCAAAGCGTTACCCTCTAAATTTAGGATGGAGAGAGTGGTGTCCCCATGAGAGGCTGCTACTCTGACATGATTCTGTCAACTGCACATGCGCCCACAACACGGAGCTACGTCTTAAAAAATCCAGTTATCCGACCTTAGGGAAACTGACCAATTTTTTTAACTCTTTTATTGTAGAATAAAACACAGATACCAGTACAGAAAATCACATAAAACAAATGTATAACTTAATGGATTATTATAAAGTGTACTGAACTGTAGTCAACATTGGGGTAAGGAAATAGACTCCCTTTATATGTGTCTCATCTCAATTTCAATGACAACTCTCCTGACTTTTATAATAGTCACTTCTTTGAGTCTCTTTATCTGTTTTTAGCACCAGGTGGGCATTTCCAGATACCACAGTTGAGTCTCGAACGTTCTTAAAACTTGATGTGTCCTTCTAATCGCTTTTCTTCTGCAGCTCCTCCTCTGCCCCTTTTGTTTCCTTATTACTTATCTGTGGAAGAATCTGGGGCATTGGGGCTGAAGATTTAAAATTGGGCAATGAAAGAAAAAGACAAATAAATGAACAGGCTGGGTTTCCACTTTAGCTTCCCTCATTTGTTTTTCAGAAGACATTGGGGCAGGCAAAGGAAAATTGTATAAATAGAGTGGAGTGGCATTAGCAGGGCCATGGGGCATTTTATAAGCATGTAACAATGCTTTCCAGGCTCCAGAGCCCTCTCCTCCCCTGCCACTCTGCTGTCAGGGCTGCACTAACAGGTTTGGCTGGGGGCCACTGACCCGGCCCCCTGCCCAACAGTCCGGGAACTTGGGCCTCAGCCTGGAGTGAGAGATGGGAAAGCTGCTGCAATCTGCCCAAGTGAAAAGCCCCAAGGCCTTACCTTGTCAAGCGCAGGTCCGATGAGACAAAGGCAGCCTGGTAACCAGAGAGGCCCGTAGGGAATCAGAACACCTGCCTGCCCTTCCAGCTTCCACCATGGGTTTGCTCCGCCTGAAATCCTTCCTTCCCTACTCTGGGCCTCAGTTTCCCCCCTTGGTAGCATGCAGATGTGAGCATCCATCTTATGGCAGCACGTGGTCATGCATGTTTGCAGAGCCCTGTCGCCCTGGGGAGGATGGACACCTGTGTAAACAGAGCAGTGAGGCTTGATGTGCTTGTCAGATGCATTCTCAGGGAGGCACCAGTCCAAGGCTGCAGCCCCGATGCTGCAGGCAGACAGTGCGGGCTCTGTGTGCCCAGCTGCGGTACTCACCGCCCTCCTTCTGTGCCATTCTCTGACCCCACCCAGTTTTCTCTGTAGGGTGGCATGGGGAGTAGGGGTGGGGAGCCAGGCCAGAGCCTATAGTAGAAGCAGTGATTCACTTTGGAAGCTCTAGTTTGAGTAAAATTCAGTTAAATGGTAAAAAACCCAAAAACATAAAGTGAGATTTTTTGAATCTCTGGGATCACTCCCATCATCTCAGTCTTGGGTGCTTCTTTGGAGGAGGAGAGAGCTTGGGGCAGATCTAGGCCACCCAGTTCTTAGCCCACCCTGCCTTTCCCAGTGGTGCTTAGGAAACAGTGATCCTAACCCTTTGTCCCTCCTGCATACCTGCCAAGGGACTCACGCCAATAGAGGAGTCCTCCAGCTCGCTTTTAACTTATAGATATTTCAGTATGTGTCCTCAGCAAAAAGAACAAGAGAAATAACTGCTCATTGTGGGACCCAGAAAGCTGTAGCTTGGGAAGGAAGAAGTGGGAATCTGCACTTCCTTCCGTCCAGCTCGGAACTGCTTGCCTGTCAAACTTTGAGTATTTGGCCAAGATATTGTTTTGCTCCATGTGTTCCTGAATTCAGACTGACATAACATATTTCAAAAAGCTCCGAGGACCAACTTTTCTCTAAAATTGGAGCAGGTCACTGTTTCTTCAGATGAAACACTTGAAGCAACTGCTCTGCAAAATGCTGTCTTTCTAAGGAATTTTCAAGAACGAGTTTGATGATATACTGTCAAGCCTGAGTGGTTTGGCCTAAATATTTCTCCCTCACCAACTAACACTTGGCTAGATTTTCTCACCCCTTCAGATCCATTTGCTTGGTTAAAGCTCAGGGTATCCAGGAGTTCCCAGGTAAATCATCATTACCTGTGGACCACGTGGGGGTGGAGATAATTGATGTCCAGCCCTGGGAGAGTGGATATCAGCCAGCAAATGGTTTTGGCTTGGTGTTAATGGAGATATACCTGATCAGAGAGAAGAAGGAAAGGTAGGTCCCGAGTTTTAGAGTAACGAGGGAGGATAGGCCTGTGGATTCCTGGACAGGAGGAGACGGGGTGCTGAAAAAGGGAGCGGGAATTTCAGCTGAAAAACATGACCTTCAAAGTTTTGCTGTTATCATTGCTGACTCGAGCCATGCCTCCTCAGGAGCCCTACCTAGACCCTAGTTCTAGTCTAGACAGCATGCAAAGCCTACCATTTTCTGGGGGCCTAAGGGAAACAGAAAGACCCCTGGCCTGAGTGTTGTTTTTTGGGAAACTTAAAAGATGCAATGAATACATATCTCCCATCCTAGCAACCTAGAGCTGAAAGCCAAGAGCTTGGTAGACAAGATTATGAGAATTTTTCAGGACTTGCTCAGTAGGACACGTCCAGGAATCCAACACCATAAGCTTCAGAAAAGTTCACTGAGTCAGTATCATCTATAAGAAACTTAACCAAATAGCACAACACCCAGCTAGCGCTCCACTTCATTTCAATTCCCGGGCCCTGCTTGTGTGGCCTCTTTCTGTGCCCTGGTTTTCTTTCTCTGCAGTTTCTCCCTAGGTTTTCCCAGACTGTTGTGTCTGTGCATTCACCACACACAGCCCAAGGCTGCCGACTTGAGTTTCTATGGTTCTTCCTATTCTCACTCTCACTTCTGTGGCTGGTCTGGGCTTGGCGCAGTGGTTGAGTTTCAGTAATTTCCTGGCATTTTCCAGTGTTTCCTCTGAGGTGCATTTTCCCCTCCATGCCCTCTGCCCTTTCCAGTTCTCCTCTTTCTCATCTCAAGCTCCATCGATGTGAACCGAGGGAGCAATTCAAGCTAGAAAGGAGCGATTGGGGCAGGGCTGGGAGTCAGCACCTCAAGAGAAGCCGAGTTCCACGCAGCTGGCAATTTAGCACATTGGCCAAGAGAAGAAATAGAAAGGACTTTTTTTTCTGTTAGAAACTGAAAATTTGAGAAAAACAACAGATAGAAGAGGTAAAATTAAGAGGGGAGAGGGTGAGGATACAAAAAGGGAAAAAAATTATGAATATGTAGATTCAACGAGTCAAATTTTCTCTTTAAAAAAAAAAAAAAATAAGTGAAGAAAAGGAGCCATTCGTCCAAGCTTTAAAGTTGATCTCCAAAGCTAAAGTTCAGGGTACGAGTCCCTTTACCCTGCTCAGCTGACATAGCTCATCAGGGTTTTATTCAGTTGCTTCTGAAACTAGAACCTTCCGTGCACCATGAATGTGAAATGTGTATCCTCTTTCCTGGAGACCTTTATAAAATG
Organism: Cynocephalus volans; assembly: GCF_027409185.1. Taxonomy (NCBI): domain Eukaryota; kingdom Metazoa; phylum Chordata; class Mammalia; order Dermoptera; family Cynocephalidae; genus Cynocephalus; species Cynocephalus volans. Next base: position 280,796,747 of record NC_084460.1, on the reverse strand, counting down.
GTGAGGCCTCTATTTGCCTGGGTTATATTTAGAGGGGGCTTAAGCACGGGGACGTCTGAGAAGCCTGGCTGTGTGGGGAGCCTAAGGAGAGACGTCAAGACCATCAACCTTCCCATTTATCTAAGCGCTTTGCTCAGCTGCAGAATGGGTATGGTATTCTGAGCCCAAGAAAGCAAAGCAAGCTTTTTCTCTCTGGTCCCCATTCTTCCTAGGCAAAAGGTGCATTTGGGGTCTATACTGGGTTAAATAGAGTTCCCTCAAAATTTATGTCTATGCAGAACCGGTGAATGTGACCTTATTTGGAAATAGGGTCTTTATAAATGTAATCTAGTTAAAATGAGGTCGTACTGGATTAGGTGGGGCCTAAATCGAATATGACTGGTATCCTTATAGGAAGAGGGAATTTAGACAAAAAGACACAGACACATAAAAGAAAAGACCATGTGAAGACAGAGGCAGAGAGTGGAGTGATACAGCGATAAGCCAGGAAACATCATGGATGCCAGCAACCACCAGAAGCAAGAAGAGACCAGAAAAGATCCTCCCTTATGCTTTCAGAGACAGCATGGCCCTGCATGAAATCAGCACCCTGATTTCATACTTCTAGCCTCCAGACTGTGAGAAAATAAATTCTCTTTTAAGCAACCCAGTTTGTAGTACTTTGTGATGCCAGCCCTAGAAAACTAATCCTGTGTCCAGTGTCCCAGCATTTGCCATACTAAGACAGAAGGGTATTAGGACTGCCTGGTCTTTGCCCGTGGACAGCTTTCTGGTTGTACCAGGGTCAAGACCCTGAGGCCCACAAAGCCATCATTGTGACCCTCTGACTGCCTCTCCCCACCGTCCTGCCTTTCATTAAACACACACTTGTGAGGGATTGCCTGATTGTGTGTCTGTTGCCTCTTAGCACTGTGTTTTATTTTGGTTTCACATAAATATAGAAGCCCATTTGGAGAGAAGCCTGCCTTGGCAAGGAGGACTTTGGCAGTTCTGACAGCTTTGCATATCTCTCAAATGAGTTATGAGTGAATGGGGACTGGGACTGGGCCTCAGCCACAGTTCCCTTGAGCCCCGTGGTCCTCCTAAAGAAAGTGACCCAGCAATTCTCCCAAACTCCCTTTCTTTTCCAGGAACAGAACAGCCACTTGGCCAGAGCCTGGGGAGAAAGGAGAGGCTATCACGCATATCCCCCTAAGCTCCCTACTCCTCAAAAAATACTTCTCAAACAGTGGTGGGGAGTTCAAGCTGCTGTTCTTTGTTCGTAAGAAGATTTCTGAGAAAATCTCCTGGCACATCCTGGTTTAGAGCTACTGGTTTGCAGCTAGAAAAGAGAAACATGCCAGACACGTGCTGGGAAACTTTACCAGGAGTCTAGAAAATCTCTACAGGTGAGAACAGGGGAAAGTCCCAGGCAGATGCCTGAGCCAGCAGAGTAGGCCAGGCCAGCTGAGACACAAGACGGTCTTGAGTTTTGAGTGTAGTATTCCACCCTCCCACCCCCCAACCCAATGGTTGCTATGCATTCATTCTCCCAAGCACCCAGAAAATTGCTAATATGAGTAATAACGGGGCTGGGAAATACTAGCACTGTTTCTTTGCTCTAGGCACAGACTTCTAGAACAGCGGGGCTGGGAAGAACCCAGGATCCCTGGGGGCCAGTGGTCTCCAAAGCAGGCTATGTGCACTTCAGTAATTGAGCAAGACAGTCCACTGGGGCGTGGGAAGAAGATATTGAACTTTCCACATACATTAATTTTTTTTCTTAAAAAGTAATTTTATTCGTAGTTTACACAGGATTGACAGTAGTAAATCTACACAATTTATCAATATGCATACATTGGGTGCGAGTCTCTTAAAATTAATTTTGGCTATGCACCCTGATCAGTAAAAGATATAGAGTCCACCAACGTAGTCCAGAAGTTTTAGAATGTGCACTGAAAGGTGGGGAAAAGGGTCTTGGGCAAGTGAAGGGTCTGTTGATACCCCTCTGAGCCTTATTAGGCAATTCTGCTCTGTTTCTCTATGCTCTGCACCTGGACCTTCTGCCTTAGGGTTTGTTGAATAAAAGGGTCCTACTGAAACAAAGTTGAACAAAATGACTAGACTATTTCAGTCCAGTTTCAGAAGGGAAAAACTAAGGCCCAGAGGAAAAGCAATTGCCCCGAGTCACACAAGTCATTAGGGCCAAGGCCAAGGCTGCAACTCCCTTTCCTGACTCCTTGTTTCCTGTGTTTTTCAACTGAGCCATGTGTTTTCCAGAGCACTCATGCTGTCTGGGTGACCCTACATAACCAGGCTAACCCAGAAGAGAGGTGATGGGCAGGTGGAGTCTCTCCTCCAGCAATGATCTGCAATCCCAGAATGGGGCCTTGGCCGCTATGACTGTTCAAACTTGACTTTGCTGCCTGCCCAGGACGCTTGCTGAGAGCAAGGCAGCCTTGGAGCCCTCTGCTCTTGGTAGGGTTCTCAATGCACATACTAACTTGCTTGACCACTCAGTCGATCCCATGACATACTCCACTGTTCCTCAGAGGGAGGGCCTTGTGTTCCTGGAACCCTGAAACATGATGAAGTCACACAAGTTAAAAACTCCTCAGGGGCCTTCCTCATTGGTATATTGATTTCAGAGAAAACATCAGTCTTTCTCTGTAAGCTCCAGTGGTCACACAAAGTCATCTGATTCCTTTTAAGATCATCAGATCTCTTATGTTGAGCCCTCCTCCCATTCTGTAGACAGTAAGACACTTGTCACTCCCAGCCCACTCTCAGGTACCCCCAAATCCTTTACGTTGTTAGGGAGTTTAATATGGGCAAGGCTCCTTGGAGGATAAAAAGAACTGGAAGGCAGGTTGTCTGCCTTTATGGAAAGTATTTTACAGATTAAAAACAACAACAGAGGACACAAAGAAGACAACTAGGAACACATAGCAATGTGGTACTGCTGCCAAGTGTGTGCTACAGACATTGGAAAATTTCTTTCACAATCAGACTCCTTGAGGGTAGGGAATGTGTTTTAAATGTATATGCCTAGTGCTTGACGGATAGTAGATGCTTAATAAATATGTTCAGCAAATGAATATTAATTCAGCAAATAAATAAATGAACAAATGAATTCCTAAAAAGCATATAAGTGAGAAGAGAGGGGAGAACATTTTGACTGATCCAGGAAACTTCAATGTACAAGGATACTTTAAAGAACGTCTAGAATCAGAAGGAAAGGAGAGAATGTGTTTCAGGTAGAGCATAGTTACTAAGGCAGAAGGGTATGGAACTAGAGAACCACTTCGCTGGCATTGAGTGCTAGCAGATTTGGAAGTTAGCAGTAGGGCCAGCTTGATAGACTGAAATGCAAAACTTAGGAGCTTGTTTGCTCCTGCAAACCTGAATTACTAGAGGTCATTAGGAAAGAAAAAGGTGTGGGGAAAGCAATGTTATAGGAAGGTGAATTGGGGGTGATGTGGAAAGTGGATTAGAGGAGGGAGGAAGGGATGATTCCTCGTCTTCCAGAAGAATCCTCCCCTCCTTGATGAATCCTCTCCCTCCACTAGAGCGTTTTCTCGCTGACTCAGCCTAAGATCCAAGCAAGCTAAAAAGAACATGGCTTAAGACAATGTCTTTATTCTCTGCCACCTGTCCAAGGGCCATCTTCCTTTTCTCTGTAGGTTCTCTGTGTGGTTCAGTCAAATATAGTGGCTAGATCTTTCACCTAAAACTCATCAATTCAATTGTTAAAACAGCCAAATTAACCCAAAAAGCTGTCGTGTTTTTTCTTTTTTTTTTTTCCCCCCAGTTAACTTGCCTTCAAATCAACTCAGCTCTAACAATTGATGTTGGCTAATCCAAGCTTGGGTAAACTCTCCCCACCCCCTTGTCTTCACTTCCTCTGCCTCCAGTGTCATCTGCCAGCTCTGTTTCTATCTTAGATTGCTTCTCTCTATCTCTGTCTTCCTCTGTGTTTTGTCTCTTTTGCTCAGAACTGTGCCTTCTCTTTAGAATAGGGCTGTGACATGCACATTGAGCAATAATTTCCTTAGCCAGCAGTCTCAAATCCCCACTGGGAATCCTCTTGGATATGTCAAAAAGCTCTAGTCCAGAAACATGAATTATAGTCACTGTTTTCTCAAGGCCTCTGAGCAATTTCGGCTGAACCCAAGGATCTTGAACAAACCCCGTTGCTTCCAAATAATGCTCGATGAAGGCACATATACCCACCAAAAGGAACCTCTCCAGAGAAATCTATTTAACTTGGCCACTCTGCCAAGATAGGTCTTTCATCTATTTTGTTAAAATGATAAATATTCCTTTCCTTTTTTGCCTGATACCATTCTAAGCCAGGAGGTATATGCCAACAATATTATCATATCTTTACAATTTGGTTTCCATGTAGTCTTTGGGTATAAACTATAATACTTTGTGCTGGATGCAATGTATATATAAAACTACTTTTTCAATTTGGGAGGGCATCTCGTGCATGTACCACCTACCTTTGAGTTTCCAGAAGGCAGGAATAGTGTCATATTTATCTTTGTAGAATGAGTGCTTGACATTAATTATGGCCTCAATAAATGTCTATTAAATAAATGAATTAACTGATGAATTATTCCAAGATGTAGCTCACTTAACTTAGTTGTTTTAACTATTCCAGGACTTTCATCTTTATCTATACCACTCTAGCCTAATTCTTATGTCCACAGCTTTATTCAAATATACCCTTTTAGTAAAAAACCATGTTATCTACCCTAAGTGAATCATTGTGCAGTACATGCATGCATTGAAATAACACAATGTTCCCCGCAAATATGTACAAATAAATGTTAAAATTAAAAAGAAAAAAACAAATACACCTTTTTGTATATTTTTGTTTGGAGGCTTTATGCATTCTTCTTTGTATGACTCCTTAGTACATGACTGACTCCCCTTTAATGCTTGCAGATTAAAGAGGGTCATTGATCTTTTGTCACTATTCCAATTAAAAGGTGGGATCCATTTTCTCTTTTCTGGAATCTGGATGGGCAGTCCTGCTTTGGCCCCCAGAGTATAGCAAAAGTGACAGTATGCCAGTTTAGGCCTAATCCTTAAAAGGACTAAAAGCTTCTGTCTTGGTCTCTTAGAACCCCACACTGACATTCTAACTACCATACGAGAAAGATCATGTGAAGAGGCACTGAGACGACATGAGAGGAAGAAGAGCCCAGATGAGCCCAACCTCTTAATTGTCCCCTGGTGTCACAAGGCACTAGGCATGTGAATGAAGCCAACCTAGACCCACCAGACAGCATAGCCACCATGCTGTGAAAAGCCCAAGCAACGTGGAGAAGCCATAAGAGGGCAGTCCAGTTGACAGCCCCAACTGAGCCCCAGGCAACAGCCAGCACCAACTGCCAGCCACATGAGTGCCCCATTTTGGTTGATCAGCTCACTAGAACCTTCAGATCACTGCAGCCCCAGCCAATAGCTGACTACAACTTTACAAGAGAGCCCAAGCAAGAACTATCCAGTTGAGTACAGTCAACACATGGAATTTTGAACTGCAATGACAAATGATTGCTTTAAAACCACCAAGTTTTGAACTAGTTTGTTACATGACAGCAGGTAATCAGAACACACTGTGAGGCAAGTAAAAGTTGAATGGAAAGGCAGGGGTTGAGTTGGCCTTTTCTCCACAGTATCTACAATGCCTCATGGAGGGCTTTGCCCTCAGCAAAGGAAGAATGCAGCTTCTAACTTTACAAACAGGAGGATCAGACATAACCAGGCCTCCACTTTGCAGGGGCTATGAATAGCTTCACGTAAGCACGGGGGTGTGCTTCTGCCACCTGCCTTCACGGTCTCCTGGTACTGGGCAAGACGTGGAGAGCCACCTGATCCATCCCCTGCCTCCCAGACAACTGCTCCTCAAAGTAAATCCTGCCAGAGAACTCTCTGGTGCATTTTCTTCTTCTTTCCAAGGAAAAAAAGATCTTGCAGCCACCTTGGTCAGTGCATCCCAGCAGTTCATAAATCTTGATAAGAACATTCTAACAGGTGTTTCACCTTGATTTCTCCAAAAGCATTTTCAACCATTTCTTCTTTCTTCTTTATCTTGTTTTTTGCCTTTATTTTCCTAAATTTTGAGGAGTGCTAAAGGAAATAGTACTCATGAACTCCCCTTTATTTCCTTCATAGAAGCAAAAGGCCACATCACTTCATCCCTCTGTGGAAGCTGGAATGTTGCCATTCTGAGACACCCCAGTTTATGATCTGAAAAATGCAAGATACAACCACCTTCCTGATTACCTGGATGGGTTGATAGAAAGGTCAAAGTGAGAACGAATATAGGGGAGCATGTTATAGGCTCCACAGCATACTATAAATGCACAGTGGGCTGGGTTGGCTGTTGGATTACGAAATCTCACAGAGAAAGTACAATAGTTGTTACTTAGAGCTGGAGGGTGATGGGAGGGTTGGAGGGTGATGGCCAAGGAGTGTAAAATTTGGAGGGGTAATAAAAATGTTTTTAAACTGTGGTGATACACAACTCTGTGAATATAATAAAAGCCACTGAATTGCACACTTTAAATGGGAGAATTGTATGCTATATGAATTATTTCTTAATGAGGTTGTGAAAGAAAGAAAAAGAGAGAAAGAAAGAAAGAGAGAGAGAGAAAGGAAGGAAGGAAGGAATTGCAGAGACTTTCTCTCTTCTCTGAATTTACATTAGTCTTTCTTTTGGGGGCCTTCCGCCATCCATCATTGCCATATGCTATATGCCTCTGGGGAATCCAGGGACCTTGTCTCCCATCTCCAGTACTTGGACCGTGTAGTTTGGGGTTCTCTCCATGAAGAAAGCTTGTCCTCTATGAAGAGCAGAGAACAACAGGAGAACTGGACTAATATCAAGTGAGCAAAAACCTTAGATGAGACAAAATGGGGAGGTTGAGGCTGGGCTGTAACAGTCTGGGGTGGATTATTGTCTCTAGAACAGGTGGCTGAAATGGTACTAACAAGATATTTAGTCGAATCCAATCTCATAACTGGATTACAGGGCTCAGAGGTGAGGAAGAATAAGTCAGTTTTGTCTTACCTTAAAAGCACTCTTTCCTCCCCACTTTCCCCTTTTTCGGCTCCTGAAAATGCTGGAGAACAAGGAGAAAGAGCTTTGAGAATACAGCTCAGCACTTGGCCCAGTTCCTGCTGCCTGCTTCCCCAGGTCTGCCTTGCTCTATAGAGAATCTTCTCTGAGGCTTTCCCATCAAAGTGGCCACCATGAGAAATAGGTGAGAAACAGCAAGGCCAGGAGGGCAGCAAGACCTCCAGGATCAGGGATCCCTCAGGTCAACAACCAATTCTGGCCACAGAGATGCCCCTCCCCTACCCGGGCCTGGTGCTTTCCAGGGCCATGGCAGAGACAGAGATCTCAGAGGTCTCAGCCTTTCTCAGAACATAATCTGGTCTAGGATCAGCACTCTACAATCTATAAAAATAAAAAAGAATTCCACTCTTGGGGAACACATGGCGGGGGCAGTGCTATCACTCATGCTGGCCCTTCACAGCCAACACCCTGACCCTCGGCCCTCCCCAGCACCCACTCTGTCCCCTGCCTGACATTCTCGACTCCTTCCAGACCCCCATCCTGCCAGCACGAAATCAGCAGAATGGATTTGGGACTGCTGGAATCAGCATCCCCTCTCTCCCCACGTCTCCAATTCCTGCGGGGCCTGCTCTGTGCCGTCTCCCCCACCCTCCCGTGGCCTCTCACTCAATTCATTCTTCTCCTGGCACCAGCAGCTGTTTTCCAACCCCCTGCTGGCCTATGTCCAGCCACCTCCCCAAGGGGTTTTCACTCCCCACTTCATCTGTCTCCTTCATGCTCCTCCCACTGGAACTGAATCTTCCAGCTCTGTTTCCAGGGTCTTCGGCTAGGCAGCTTGCTTCTCCAACCTGCTGTGCATCTCTCTGGCCTCTAACAAGCTTCTGTCAAATCCTCCTGTGGCAGGTGCGGAGCTGCAGTCTGCTGTTCTGTTCTCTTTTCCAAAAGAATTCCCTCTCTCCATCCTCCCCCGCCCTGTCACAGAAACACAGACCTTTGGTGAATTGAGTGCTTTGACACTACCCCTTATGTCTAGAAGAGGTCCTGGAGTCCTCTCTGTGATGCCTCCCATCACTAGAGAGAAGGGAGGGTGATTCCTCTCTTGGGTGGACAGAACCCAGTTCCACAGCCTGCTCACCCACTCTCTCGCCAGTTTCCCATTCCTCACTCTTCCTCTGCCCATACACAGGAGTTGATTTGCAGTAACACTAGTATACATTATTTGGTACTAATGATTCCTATACATACTAGCCCCACTGGTTACTGGCTTGTTTCTGACTTTGAGTGATTCTTTAACCTGGAGCAGAGCTCTCTTTTTCCAAACCTGGGAATGTCAGGACTTTGCTCTTGGGCCCTCTACAAGATTTGGCTGCTCTCTTCTCCAGCCTTACCCTTCCTGGGAGACCTGTGCTCCATTCTGCCCACAATCTCTCATAGTCCCACCTCTAAGAATCCTGAAAATTATCTTCCCTCACAACATGCCCTGTGGAGACCCAAGACATCTGCATTCCAAAAATTTCTATTACTCTCTCTTCACTTTTAAAAATACTTAAGTCCACATTTATAAATGCAAATATATGTGTGCATATATTTGTACATGGGTGTACACACACGTATACACACATACACATATAATATATATAACACATGCATGTATATCTACATGCACACATACGTATTATATATAGTCTTGCCTCTCCCTCTGCTACGCACTCCTCATACTGTAGTACTCTGTCCTCCTACGATTGAGATAGAAGAATATTTTTCAAACACAAATTCTTCTAAGAACGTGAATGAGTCACCTTCCTTCCTCTCTCACCTACTCTCAAATAGCCTATTTTCGTTGAATCTAGTTTGGGTAATAACACACCATTATACTTATCTAAAACCCTTTGGGATATGGCTAATTGCTGAGGGGCTGTGAAGTATAGATTGTCATAGACTCTTCTTTAGTGATTAAAAGGAAAACACCTGGACCTAGAGACAGAAGATTCAGGTTCTAGTCCCAGCCCCACTACAAATCAGCTTTACACTCGCACTATTGAACAAGTGGGATCACCTACGTGAGTTTGCCTCTCTGCTGTCACTCTCATGGGCTGCACTGTTTTCTCTCATGTGCATTTACCACACTAGGAATGGGTACTTAAGTTGCCTCCAATACACCACTATAACAAGTGATACTCTAATGAAATCCTCCCACAGGTTTTCACTGGAGACCTGCAGAGAATTTTTCTGGGATGTAAACATCAGCATGACTTGACTGGCTACCAGACTCTCCTTTACAATGGCACTTCAGCCTGCACTCTCATTGGGGTGCCTTCATGCCCACATCCTCACAAACACCTTGTGTTATCCAATTTTCTGAAGATGTCTGCCAATCTGATGAGTGTAAAATGACATGCGATTATTTTATTTGTGTATCTCAGTAACAAAGGAGTTTGTCAATTGAATTTCTTCTTCTGTGATTGCCTGTTCACATCTTTTGCCCATTTCCCTCCCAGCCCCACTCACAATGATTGTGAAAATAATTCTCTTTTTTTCTTATTACCAACACAATTCATGCTTACTGGGGATGCTTTTTAAAATATGCATAAAGAAAACAAGAAAAGAAGGTATTTGTAATCCTACCTTTCAAATAAAACTGCAAGTGATGTTTTGATGTCTACTTCTCTAGGATTTCTTTCTATGCTTTCATATATCTACTTCATATATATGTAAGTACCTAACATTCTTAATTTTGATCATACCAACACTCTACTTTATAATCTACTTTTGTCATATAACAATATATTGTGAACAGACTTTTATCCCACTGAATCTACCAGGGACCCAACAGGAAACAGACAGCACACTCAAAAGAGGTTAAGTCCAGAAGAGTTTATTCACAAAAGACTGTTTACAAAAGTATGGGTGGGATATAGATAATGTCATCAGGCATCCAAGTGTGCCTGGGATAATCTTGGGCTATGTTTATTGTCTCAGTATCATATCCAGTGTGACATTTCCCAGATGCATTTTCTAAATAAAGTCTTATTATTAATTGTTGCACTAAAATCAGGTGCGATGGGTTTAGAAAACTCCCTTTTATACTTTCAGCATTTGCCATGGTATCTTGTAGTCTGTGAGATTTTGAACATGTAGTTAAATCTGGAAGACTACCTATGATAATAATGGTCTCTTTTTCCCTATTGCTTCCAGACCCAGTGTAATTAACACCTCCTTTCAAAGAAAAGTATTCAAGATACCCACTAATAATAATTTTTACTGAGTGTACCTGAACACAAGCAGGTAGGGACAGCATCCGCTGGTTTCAGGTAGAAGTATTTGGTGCTGCTGTCCCAGCTGGACACTTTAGTCTACAGTCATTGGGCAGTGGAATGTACCAATATTGAGAAATGCTCACTACTACCAGGAGGGTGGTCAATGCACGGAAGGGTGGAAAACTATAGAGTAGGTATATTTGAAATGTGTGCAGGAAACACACTGAGAAATCTTTCAGCAAAACATGTTATAGTGGCTTTTAGTCATTTATTTTTGTTGTGAAATAAGCTACAACTATTTATTTTTGTTGTTTGGTAAAGCTTTTTCTTTTGCAATAAACTCAGCAGCAATGGGCTCTAAAAAACAAATGAGTACATTTGCTAAAAAAATTAGGTATTGAATGTCCATTTCTCAGAAAAGTTGATGAAAATGTAATTTGCACAAAATGTTTGCTGACATTTATTATCTACTACAAGGGATAATCATATTGCTATCCTATGAAAAATTAAAAAGACAAATATGCTAATGAAATGTAAGCATCCATTTAATTCAATGGTATTTTTTTTAAAGACCATGACCCCAAATGATAATTTTACACATACAGCTACAGAAAGTCTATTTTCATATCTGTAAACCAAGACCTTTCGTTTAGATCAAATGAATATTCCAAATTTTTTTTTTAAAAAGATTTCACTTAATATCTTAATGTTATTTGATATCTGTTAATCTGTTGGCTCCATTAGCTGAAAATGAACCTGGCGAAGAGTTAAATAATGCCAGTTTTATATCAATGTATTTAGATGATTGAAATAGAAAATCTGAATTCAAAAACATGGCTCAATTTTTAAATTCAATCCATGGAATTAAACTAAAAGTTTTGAAAGTTTATTCTGAAATAATTGTAAATACTTTATATTAAGTTAAAAAGTTCAACCTTGAAGATAAAACTGTTTATTTTGTGAAAACATTAACACAAATTTTGGTAAAAAAAAAAAAAAAAAAAAAAACACCATCACGGTAAAAAACCAACCAACCAACCAAACAAACAAACAAACAAAAACAGGAAACATTGCCAATATATGGAGCAGAAATACAACTATACTTATAATTAGTTGGAGTATACACATACAGTAATTCCTAAGAATAGCCCCAAATTCTACAATTCAAATACAAGCTGAAGACATAGTTGTCAAAACTTTCAAGCATTTTTATTTATACATGTAAACAACCACAATTTTTCTGTGTCAGAACTGATGTCAAATACAAAAAAATAAATAAACCACTTGAACACAGCAATAAACACTTTTCTCTTGTTTTGCTGTCATCAGTTAGAGTTTAGAAATGTTTGAAACTGAAAAACTACATTGCCAATTAATCTAAATGTCCCAGAATCATAGTGAACATTTTGTAAGCAAGTTTTCTAAATTTTAACTGTATTTTGTTTGAAATCAATTGAAATTTTTAATAAAAATATTCAGCAAATAATGTGCCAAAAAAAACTTTCAATTTTTGAAGCTTTTAACAAATTTCAGTTATGGAAAACAAAGCTTGAAAACAGGAGTCATTGATCTTAAAAAAACAAGGGGGAAACAGAAAATCAGACGATGAGTGTTAGAAGAGTGTAAGGATTTAATTATGGAAATCTACAATCGAGCTTGGAATAATTTCACTTGTGGAAAGAATCTTTAGATGCAGTTCCCATTTTTAATTGGATAAATTTATAATCTGTAAATGAATGAAAAAACATAGAATCAAAAAACATATGATTTTGCAGCATTTAAGTCTGGCTAAACATTCAAAAGAATGGTTAAAGATAACTTATTCGACAAGTTTTCTCTTATAAAAATATTTGCTGAAGACAGGACATCTAATTAGGGTTAAAAGACACTAAATAGAAAAATATTTGGCCTGGGGTATTTATACATTATAAAACAATTACAATTGGGAATGTCCTACATAGCATAATTTAAACAGGTACTTAAGAGAATATTTTCACAACTAAAAATATTATGGTACACATAAATGAATTATTTGAAGGTGTCAATGTCAAATGCATTAATCATAAAACACAATTTTGAAGAAAAGTATGGGAAACATTATGTAAAAATTAAAAATGATAAGAGAATATTGTAAAAAAAAATGTCAGCAAAAATACTAGTTACACAGTAATAGAGAAACTAAAGTATATTGTTATGTATTGAGAATTATTATTATACATTTGTAATTTTTAAAAATAACATTATTAATCAATTTAAATAAACTTTTTATAATTTTAATTTAATAAATATGCATATGCTATTTTAGTTTTTTAGAAAGAACTTTACTTTTGAAAGCAATTTGGAATAGAATTATTTTATGAGTCCACCAATATAATAATACCAATTTTGGTCAATAAATAAATTAAAATTAATTATGTTATAACTCTCTTTGACTCTTAAGGGTGACAATAAATTGTATGGCTACCCTAGGTATAGAGGAACACAAGCAAAGTGTATTCAATCTCTAAGCTATTACTACCTCTAAGCCAAAAATAATGAAGAAGTGGCTATAGGAACCTGGGGCAAGTATCATATAGAATTGGTCTCTATGGGAGACCTAGAACCCAAAATCCCACCCCAGAGAACTCCACTGAAAAATGCTTAAAAATGCTTACAAACCACTGTCCTACAGCATGAGTTTAAATGCATACATAGTATTCCAATGACTAATGTATCTTAATTCATTAAAACAATTGTTGGACATAAATTTCAAGGTTTTTTTTCATTATAAGCAGTGCTGTGATGAACGACATCACAGCTAAATCTTGGCATAAAACATTAATTACTTTTTTAGAAAAATTTCTAGAAGTAGAATAAATGGCTTGAAGGGTAGGGATATTTTTGTTTCCTGATTTGCATTCCCTCATTATCCTTCCAAAATACTGTACTTTTTAACTCTACAGTTCAGAGAGCTTGAAAAGTCCCAGTCTCTCCACATGGTTGCCAACACTTGGTATCGTCTTTTGTAAGATATTTTTGTCATTTTTTTTTTTTACATATACAAAAATAATATCTCATTGTTATTTCAATTTGAATTTTTTTTGTTACCACTCAGGTTCGCCTTTTCTCTATGTATACTTATTCACCATTTAAATTCCTTCATTAGTCATGTATGCTTCTCTTTGTTATTGATTCATGATACATAAGAGCTCTTTATATAAAGGATATATGTAACAAATATTTGATGCATTTGTGTTTATAGTATTTTGAGACATACAAAAGTCTTTAATGTTCATGGAAACACATCCATCAAGGTTTTCCTTATGAATTTCTTCCCTTGATGCCATGCTCAGAAAGTCCTTGTGTTCTTCAAGATAATCTATTCTCAAATGAGCCACTCTGACTTCTTTGTCCTTAGTTATAACTAGACATGAGATACAGAAAGGAAATAGAAAACATCTGTGAGAGCAGAGACCGACAGTGGGGATAAGGGGGCACAGAAGATGTGGGTAAACTTTAGAGAGAACTTTGCTGTCAGTGTTGAGAGCCAGGAGAGATTTTGATCTTTGGGAATAAAATATTTTCTTCCTATTGTCCTATCTATTTAGAGTAAGCCTGGGGTGCAGGTAGGAAACAGGATGACTTTCAAGGGATAGAGCTCCCAAAACCAGCAGGGCTCTATCCCCAGACTTGCAGCTCCCCTACCCCAGAAGAGCCCTCAGACTCTCTCAGACACAGGTGAACCCTCATGTGAACCCTCACGTGAAATGTGAGAGTCCCAACAATGGTAATATCCCGGCTAAAGGAGCTCTTGCTACCTGAAGCTTGAAAAGTAACAATTTGAACAAAAAGCCCCTCCGCAAAAAAAAAAAAAAAAAAAAAGAATTGGGTGGAGCAGAGGGCCATGGGAAGGGAAAACAGAGAGCACTATTCCACCCAGCCACAACTTAAGGGAGCACCTGGCCTCCACCCTCAAGGGAATTCTCCTTTGCAGGACAGCTGGTGTTTCCCACCCCTGCCCCAGGCCTGGCCCCAGGCCACAGACATGCTCCAGTAATGCCTGTTCTAGAAGGATCTTTGCAGATGCTATTTGGATAAAATTGCAATCTTTTCCCCACCCTTCTCCCCATTAACCTCTACACTTCTGTGCCAAAGCTTTAGTGTTTGTATGCCTGTGTATTTTGGGGAAAACGGTAGAGGCTGGAGGATAGGGTAGCTTCATAACCAGAAAACACAGAAAGCAGTTTCTGGAGGTAGATTAATGCAGGGAAATGGCTGCCTGGCTTCAGCTATTGGAGACAGGTAGAGACTGTGGGGAGAGGCTTCCTTGCTGAGGCAAGGAAATATAGCACGAGAAGGGGAGTTGGATGGAATACTGCTGTTCATGCATCGACATTTTTTCTCTATAGGTAGAGATTTCACTTTTCCTTCCCATACTTCCCTCCTGTAGAGTTGCCAGATAAAATACAGCATCAGTTAAATTTGTATTACAGATAAATAACAAATATTGCATGGGCCATACTTATACTTAAAATATGTATATATTCCTTGCTTATGTGAAATTCAAACTCAGTCTTGTTTGTTATTGTTTTTGCTGTTGTTGTTGTTTTGCCAAATCTGGCGATCCTATGGTCCCTCCTACTTTACATGTGTCACTCTTCTGGCACACACTATGGAGGGAGACGTGCCTTATCAACTCTGTTTTCTTCCAAAAAGATCTTAATGATAGTATTACTAATAATAGCTCACATTTATTGAGCACTTAACTGGGCACTGTCATATGTGCTTTATATAAACTTACATAAATGTTTACATTTACTAACATATATAAATCATGTTAATGTACTTACACTCACAACAATCCGATAAGGTATGAGCTCTTATCTTTAGTCACATTTTACTGATGAGGAAAGAGGCAAACAACAACAACAATAATAACAATAATAATGATGAAAAGGTTAAGTAAACACGGCTCTTGATTGGTGGACTCAGGATAGGTGTTTAGGAAACCCACACTCATGATCTGCACTGATAACCTCAGCTCCCTGAACTCCCTGGTGAGCCAGCCCCTCTTCCCCTCCCTTCCAGTTCATCAAATCCTACTGGCTCCAGCCTCAGTCCTCTCCACCCCGTTTCTTATTCCGTTAATCAGGCTGTGAGATAAGAAGTTTCCCATCTGTGGAGAAGAAATGTTTTCAAAGCTGCCAGCAGCTGCCAGCAAAAGAAACTGTTGCTGCCTGCCCCTGCTCCCACCCCCTTGCAAATTCCACTCACTCACTCACTCAGTCTTGGAGCTTTTAAAAGTCCAGGTGTAGGGGCTTTGCAGGAAGAAAGTCTGAAATATAAATAAAGCAAAATCCCTCTGGCATCACTCTCAAGCCTAGCTTTTCAGGGGAGCTCCTAGGGCCCAGCTGCCCCTGCAAAGGAGGTGTGGGTCCTTTCTTACTCCTGACCCCAAGACTAGGGAAAAGTTGGGGTGAGTGGTATATGAGGTTCTCACACCCTGCATCAACAAGAACACCAGGATAAAGCCAGAAATACTCACTGAAGGTAACAATATTAGAGAGAAGTACGTATAGATCTAGACTGGCCAACCCCATGAAGACTCAATATAGTGCTGGTTAACAGCTCCAGTGAGACAATCATGAAGCTTCTTTGAGCTTCACTCCTTCCACCTATGAAATGGGAATAATCACTGTACCAAGCTCTCAGTTTGTGGTGAAGATTAAGTAAGATAATGTTAAGTATCAACATTGCACCTGGCATATAGAAACTAAACTCTGACATTCTTCAGCATTTACTAATGATAACATTTCGGTTGGAATCTTTTTTCCAATCATCACTGGAGGCAAAAATAAATTTATCTAGGGCCAATCATTCTTAGTGGAAGTAATATCAATGCTTTGCTCTACAAAAAAAAAAAAAAAAAAGTGTCAGAATTTTAACTAACCATGGACTGATTTTTAAAATATTCTTTCAATAAACATCTGCTGTGGTCCCGCATTATGTTGTACCAGTGGAAAAGTTATGCACAAGCATTATTAATATCTCCTTGCTGGCTTTGGCTCCAATGGCAGGTGTCAGAGGCTCCAATGGAAGGTGAACTAGAATCCACTGAAACTTGTTCCTCAGCACGAAGTGGTTGCAGAAAATCATTTATTGTGAATAATGATTAACCAGTAATAACAACACAATTTAAGTTCACAATTATAGAGGTTGTAGTAGGTTGAATATAGCTCCTCAAAGATGTCCACATCTTAATCACTGGGACCTGTGAATATGTTGCCTTACATGGTAATAGGGACTTTGTAGGTTTCAAATCTTGAGATCAGGAGATTATAGTGGATTATCCAGGTGAACCCAATGTGATCACAAGGGTCTTATAAGAGGGGACAGGATGATCAGAGCCAGAAAGCAATGTAATCATGGAAGTAGAATAAGAGACAGGAAGATTAGGTGAGTTTGAAGATTGAGGCTGAGGCCCTAAGTCAAGAAGTACAGACAGCCTTTGTAGAAACTAGAAAGCCAAGAACACAGATCCCCCCACCCCCAGGGCCTCCAGAAGAAACACAGCCCTACTGACACCTTGATTGCAGGACTTCTGATGTCCAGAACTGTAAGAGAACAAATCTGTGTTGTTTTAAGCATTAAATTTGTGGTAATTTGTTACAGCAGCATAGGAAATTAATACAGTGGTAAAAGGGGGAAACAGAAAATTGTAATGTTACCAAATTTTATAAAGAGGATGATATAAAACATAAGAATTTAGAAGAAATGGAAAGAAAAAGTGTCTTATAATCACTTACATAAACACTTCAGATTATTTTAAAACATCTTAGCAGCATAACCAGATGAGTGTGCACCAGTGGTGTTGTAAACACCAAGAAGAACTCATCATCCCCGAGAAGGATAGGTTGAAATACCTATCTCAGAATTTAAGTCTACAGGTGCTAAGTGCAAACAAAATAGCAGAGATGGCAGACCCATGTCCTCATCCAGTTCAATGATTCTTGTGTAGGCTCAGAAGGAAAGTAAATGCTCACATGCACATCCTGGGTGTCCCTGGGATCTGCGTTAGCAGCAAGAAACATGTGCCTTTGAGAAGTCATCCTGCCCCCTCCCTCCTGCATGGAAGGGAGGAGGGAAGTCATGTGAGTGGGTGTGATGTTGGATTGGTGGTCAATGCAGGGAGGCATCAAAGGGGCCTTCGGAACAGGTCATGGAAT
Organism: Cynocephalus volans; assembly: GCF_027409185.1. Taxonomy (NCBI): domain Eukaryota; kingdom Metazoa; phylum Chordata; class Mammalia; order Dermoptera; family Cynocephalidae; genus Cynocephalus; species Cynocephalus volans. The sequence goes on along the minus strand of NC_084460.1, from coordinate 280,779,213 downwards.
GAATCATAAGGGTCCTGCTGTCAGCCTTTGAGGCCACTTGCGCATTCTGAAAACTTGGCAGCATTTTGAGATTCAGCCCTGGGTACGTGACCTCTCACTCTTCATGGCTCCCATTCAAGCCTCCACAGTCATCACGAGTGCCCAGTACAACCTTTACTACAAGACAAAGAGATTTATGGAGGTACAAACTGTGCCTCAGCACGAGAGATGGGTCTCCTCAGAAATCATTCTATATCTTAATTCCCACCATCCAATCCCCACATCCTAAACCTTCCTGGGTTTGTGACTGGCCAACCAAGAAATCTGTTGACATGTCCTTGTCTCCTTTACCCTTAGTCCAAAGCAAATGATTCTCAACTCCCTCGGCCAGTTCGTCTGCGATTCCTTTTGGTCACTTCCTTTCTTTCAACCTTCTTTTCCTCCTACCCACTTGACCCTAAACAGATAGAACTCCAGGCCTGGGTCCTCTGGACAGGGACACCCCTGGAGCAACCTTTGTTTCCAGCTATTACACAAAGGACACCCTCCTCTCCATCATCGATGTGTCTCCCGTCTAGGTAGCGTGTTTCTACCGACCTTACTACTGACACCCACTGACCTCCCTTGCCTTCAGTGCCACCCACAGAATCACTCTAAGTTTTGTTCTAATGATCTGGCCTGGAGTCACACTTACTGCTAGCCACAACCAAGAAAGCCGCATGACTGTCATGTGCCTCACACAGAGAGATAGAGCCCTGAAGGGTCACGGGTTGCTAGAAAGGTACTCCAGACCCAGCTACAGAGTAACATATCCCTCTGGTTATCTGTGTCCATTGAAGCTTTTTTTTTTAAATCAGGAACTCTCAACATTTGCCTCGTAGGTGGTGAGCACATACGAGTATAAGCTAGTGGAGGCCATCTGCAAATCTGGTCACCGAGGGAGACCCCTTCTTACACGGCTTGTGTACCCCATCTAGGTGTTCTGGAAACAGTCATTTATTGATGTTTCCATTTATTCAATAGACACACAGTGTCAAGGTCCCACCATGCACCAATCATCTCAAATAACTGTTAGCATTGTGCTGATGCCCCCAGTTACAACAGAGGAGATAACACATCCATCAGGGTCAAAGACCCAAAGGCCATCCTGTCCTTCTGTACCTCCCAGCCACACTCACAGCCTTCCCTTTGCCTGGAATGTCTCTCTTTCCCTTCACCACATGAAGACTCTTTCTCTTCCTTCCCAGGGTCCTGTGATTACTGTCCATCACCTCCTCTGTCCTCCACTGCACTTGGCTCTGCCCAGGCTGCCTTGTCCTGGAGGTGGTTGTGTTCGTGTACACCCACCTCATAAGCTCCCTGAGGGCAGGGACCATAGCTGATTAAATTGTGGGTCCCCGGTAACTGGCACAGTGCCTGACACACAGGAGTTCGCTAAATTTTTAGTGGACAGGGAATTGTTTTTTTCCCCGGAGTACTCTGTGTGTGTGTGTGATGTGTGCATATACATGAATACACACATACGTGCAACTTACTAGTTACATGTCCTTGGGCATGAATTTCTCTGAGCTTCAGATTCCAAGAGAAAATAATGAAACCTCCTCACAGAATGACTGGAGAAAATGAGACGACACACATCAGGTGCTTAGAACAGGTCCTGACACTGTCACCTCCCAATAAATACAATCATAATAATAACAATGCTAGTATTTTGTTTTATACCAATACACTGTAATCTTTTAACCCTAAGCTCTTTATTAAAAGTTAAAAATAACAAGATCCTTCCCCTGAAGGGATGTAGAGTCTACTTCAGCGTGTTTGGTTGTGTTTCCTGTTACACGACAAAAAGAGCTACGCTCAGAACAAAATCTAAGAAGATTTCATTGTTTCAGTGGGGCCAGCAAACAGAGGCTGTAAACCACAGTGACAGAAGAAGGGGAAGGTGCCTCTGACCACTGGAGGCTAATGTCGAGTGGGAAGCCAGTCTGTGGCCATAGGGTTGCTGAGAACTGGGGACACAGTAAGTGGTTTTTATTTTAGAGGAAAAAAAATATTCAGCTCTTATTTCTAGTTTCCTGTGATGACTGCCCTCTCCCTCCCCTCTCTCCTGGCCAGTTGACTCTAAAAACCCAAGAACAATCACATCCTATGACTGCCTGTGTGACTGCAGGAGCCACCAAGCCTGTGAAGGACTGGGGGAAAGTGCCTGGGACCCTCGAGCACTGTGGGGCTGGCAGGGCAGGCAGCAGAGGAGTCAAGCCCTCAGGCAGGGCTCACACCCACCTTCAGCCACCATATCTGGCTCCCCTTGTCAGCACCTGACCCCTTGGGCCCATCCCACTGATCCCCCAGGGGCCTGGCCTCCCCATGACCCACAAGCAATGCCTATGGTAAGGTGCACAGTGTCTTTTCAGCAGCAGCTGATGATGGCCATAGTGGGGCTGGGTGAGAGAGGGCAGAGAGAAAGGAGCAAGGTGAGGTGGGGGATGGAGACGCTGATGGAAGGCCACAGGGGATGCTTTTGAGAGAAATTGCCCTCATCAGCTCTCATTCCCTGGAGACTTTCCACTTAGTCAAAATAGAGGTTCGGTTCCAAGGGAGTGAAGGAAATTTGTGGTTGTTAAAGAAAAAAAAAAAGAAGGAACTTTCCCATCTCTCTCTCCTCTTTCTCTCCCCCACCACTGCCGGATAAAGTTTCAGCCCAAGTGCTTCTCAGCGTGAACCAGGCTGAAGGCCACAGTGAACATCTGCTGCTTCCAAAGGCAACTCTGTCTCTGGGAAGCCATGAACATCAGGAATCAAGGTCACTCTAGGGCACCCAGCAGAGGCTGTGCGACTTTCCACATACCTGGCTGAGAGCTTTGCAGACAGAGTCACTATGGTCCTCGGTGTCCTGCTATGGTTGTTCCTCACACCCAGTGGAGAAGAGCTGCAGAGACCTGCAGCAGGAGGACTGTAGGTTAGACAACAGGATGCAGTGCAAGACAGTTGGGCGACAAGACCTGGAGCCTTCGTTCAGGGAGGGGGCTGTGGGAGGAGAAGCGTGTGCCTCAAAGCCCTTCTACCAGCCATCGAATCCTGGCTCTGGGCAAGTGCTGTGCACCCTTTATGCTCTCAGATTTCTTGACTGAAAAATGGGGATTATCATCCTATGTCTAAAAGGGTTGTTGGGAGCAGCAGTTTTGGTTAAATTCAACAGATTGAATATGCATGTTTGTCCTCAAAACCTCACTAACAGTAGAGTCAAGGAGAAAAAGAATAAAAGAAGAAACCCCAGATATTGAGTAGAATTTGCACACTCCTCCCACCAGCTCTCGCCTCCACCAACCGCTTTTCCCTAGAGCTCCAGATTGCTGGAAGACAAGTATCTACCTACCAGCTGAGAGGTTGAAGAATTCTCTGGAAAACTGAATGGACCCAGAAAAGAGGCCTCCAGATATTGGCATTTGGGAGTCTCCCAATGAAAACTCCAGCTCACAGCTAATCACTGTCAATGCCAGGGCTCCACTAAGTAAAGCTAAAGCCCAACAATCCAAAAGCCCTGCTACCATCAAGGGGTCAGAGTGTGGTGTTGATAACACCAAGGTCTGGGGCTCCATCCCCGTAGTGGCCAGCCACCTACCTGCCCCAAAACAAAAAAACCCTGCTACTAAACACAAATTCCAATCAGTTCTTATATTTTTAAAGTATAATATACATAAAAAGAGCACATACACTGTACATATACAGTAAAAATAATTATATTAAAAACACCTGTACCTCCCATTTGACTTTGGAAATAGAACCTCACCAGTAACTTTGAACCCCGTATGTGTTCCTGCCCTATTGCTTTTGTCCACATCTCAAAGTAACCACTAGGCTGAATTTTGTTTTAATCATTTTTTTTTTTTTTTTTTTGCTTTTCTTTGTAATTTTGCCGCACATGTATATATTTCTAAACAAGATACTGTTTAGTTTTGTCCGCTTTTGAACATTACATAAACGATGTGATACTGTATTTATTCTATGAGTGACTTTGTTTGCACTATGTTATGTTTTTGAGGTTTATCCACATCAAAACATGTATGAAAATCTATTCTTTTCATTGAGGTACAGAATAACATTATGTGAAAATCTTGTAATTTATTTATCCATTCCCTTTTGGGTAGATTTCTGATTGTTTCTCAGCTTGTGTTGTGGTGAACAATGACACTTTGGCTGAATTCATACATATTTTCTGTATCTGTACCGTGGATTTCTTAGAGTATAGACACAGAGGTAGACTTGCTGGGGCATACATTTTTCTCATGCACAACTTTACTAGATAATCCCCATGGTGGGCTTTACCGATTTACCCTTCACCAGCTGTGTGAGAATTTCCTAAGCTCCATGTTCTCACCAACACTTGGTATCGTCAGGTAGTTTGATTTCTTCCAGTACAGAGGATGTGAAAGGATACATGATTTTGGTTTTAATTTGCATTTGTCTGATTACAAGGTTGCACATTATTTCAAATGTTTACAGGCCATTCATCCTTTCTGTTTAGTGAAATGCTCATTCATTTCATTTGCCCACTTTTTTTTTAAAATTTTAATTTTAATTTTAATTTTTTAATTTTATTTTGTCGATATACATTGTGGCTGATTATTGTTCCCCATCACCAAAACCTCCCTCCACCCCTCCCCCTCCCCCCTCCCCCTCCCCCCTCCCCCTCCCCCCCAACAATGTCCTTTCTGTTTGCTTGTCATATCAACTTCAAGTAATTGTGGTTGTTATATCTTCTTCCCCCCCCCCCGTTTTTTTTTTGTGTGTGTAGGTGTGTGTGTGTGAATTATATATTAATTTTTAGCTCCCACCGATAAGTGAGAACATGTGGTATTTCTCTTTCTGTGCCTGACTTGTTTCACTTAATATAATTCTCTCAAGGTTCATCCATGTTGTTGCAAATGGCAGTATTTCATTCGTTTTTATAGCTGAGTAGTATTCCATTGTGTAGATATACCACATTTTCCGTATCCACTCATCTGATGATGGACATCTGGGCTGGTTCCAACTCTTGGCTATTGTAAAGAGTGCTGCGATGAACATTGGGGAACAGGTATACCTTCGACTTAATGATTTCCATTCCTCTGGGTATATTCCCGACAGTGGGATAGCTGGGTCGTATGGTAGATCTATCTGCAATTGTTTGAGGAACCTCCCTACCATTTTCCATAGAGGCTGCACCATTTTGCAGTCCCACCAACAACGTATGAGAGTTCCTTTTTCTCCGCAACCTCGCCAGCATTTATCGTTCAGTCTTTTGGATTTTAGCCATCCTAACTGGGGTTAGATGGTATCTCAGTGTGGTTTTGATTTGCATTTCCTGGATGCTGAGTGATGTTGAGCATTTTTTCATATGTCTGTTGTCATTTGCCCACTTTTTAAAGTAGACTGCTAGTTACTTTCCTATGGGTCTTTATGTATCTTTATGTATTCTAAATACTAACCTTTTGTTGGATATATGAATTGAAAACATCTCCTATTTATTGATTTATCTTTTGGGGATATTTTAAGAAACATTATAGGTGGTGTTTTTGTCTTTTAGGAAAAAGAGAAAAAAGATACAGGAGAATGTTTTTGTGACCTCCCAGGAGAGAATAATGAAGTTTGCATTTCATATTTAAGTTCTAGATTCAAGTAGAATTAGTTTTAAGATTATGTTGTGAGGTTGTCATTTATTTTTTATTATTGCCACATGAAAAATCATGTTTAGAACCAGTCTTTGAAGTGTCCATTCTTTTCCAATAACCAGATTTTATTGTACATCAGCTAATAATAAGGCATGAAAGGTATTTAGAAGAATGTTTGGTACATGTGGAGCACATCATGAAAGATATTTATTAATTCATTTCATCCTCATGACAACCCTTTGAAGGAGATATTATTATTGTTCTCATTTTACATACAGATGGGGAAAACTGAGGCACAGTGAGTTAAGTAATTTGCCTGAGATTGCACACCTAAGAAGCAGTGATCTCACAGCAGAGCTGGCACTCCCGACCTCTATACCTGCACTGGCCAATAAAGTGGCCACTAGCCACATGTGGCCACTGAGCACTGGAAATGGGGCTAGTGTGATGGAAGGGCTGAAATGAGATGTGCTATACGTTTAAAATATATACTAAACTCCAAAAAATAATGTAAAATATCTCATTAATAATTTCTATATTGATTGCATATTAAATGTTAATATTCTTGTTATAGTAGGTTAAATAATAAAACATTATTAAAATTAATTTCATCAGCTTCTTTTTATTTTTGTTAACATAAGTATTAGAAAATTTAAAATGACGTACGTGACTTGTATTCTACATTTCTGGAAGAACAGCTCTGCTCTCCATTACTTTTCTAAGATTTTCATATATGTGTGGGTGTATTTGGGGGGCTTAATTAATTCATTTAAAGAATTAAGAGAGTATGTTGTCAATGCAGTAAAAATTATTTCCAACTTAGAATTACATAGACCTAACTAGACATTTTCAGATAAACAAGGTCTTAAAATTTTTGCTTTCCATTCATTCTATCTTAAGATGTTACTGAATGTATGATTTAAAAAATTAGGGAGTAAACTGGGAAAGAGGAGGACAAATAATCCAGAAAATGCGGACCCCAACATAAGAGAGAAGTGAAGGGAAAAGGTCCCAAGAAGATGAGAGGAGGAAGCTCCAGAGTGACAGCTCCACAGCAGGTCCTGCTGAGCTGGGGCAGGACCCAGGACTTCAGAAAAGAGGACTCCAGCATCAAAATGGAATTGGCAGGTAATCAGATGCATTTGTTCATATGGAAGGTAGTACTGACATGTTTTAAGAGGGGAAAAAATAATGGTAAGTATGCAAAAATCCAAGACACAGAAGAAAGACACAGAGAAACAGCTACATACTCTAGGAAACAAAAAAATACAGAGAAAAGGTTACATAATCACAGTACACTATTCGAATCATCAATAAACAATATTTAATGGTCATAATATAATGTAAAACTGATCATAATTTAATAAAAATTAGTTATAATTAAAGTGGTGAGATGGATAGGAGTGGTGAGTATAAAAGAGCTAAGACCTCATCCAACATAATAAACATTTAATAAATGATGCCTAAAATTGATAAATGGATGCTATTTAGAGCAATGGAGAAACACTGCTAAAAATTAAATCTGCTTGCCTCCAGCAAGTGGAATGACTGGGGGCAGGGGGATAATAGACAATTGTTGTTTGATTATATATGTGTTATTACTTTAATAGAAATTCAAATTAATCTTCATTTTTAAAAAGCATTAACAAGGATATAGAACCTGGCACATTGATAGTACTCAAAAAATATAAGCTGTCTACTCTTTTTAAAATGTTGCCACACATCTGAAATGTATTTATCATCTTAACTTTGGTTTCCCCAAAATGCAGGGCGTGTGACAAGGGCTTACATGCAAGTGGTTTATTTTGAGGAAGTCACCCCAGAGTGCAAAAGAGGAGGACCTGGAAGAATGAAACAGAAACAGAGGAAAAGCTAATCCAAGGATGTATTACTGAGCTGTTTAGGCTTCTGTGGGCAACTGGGACTCAATCTTCTTGAGGACCCCCTGAAGAACTATGTGCCTTTAGAATTGTCTGAAACCACAAGAGAGGAGTATTTATCCCTCACTTCTAGTCTCCTAGGGTCAAAGGTGCCCCAGAGAGCTTTAACTCCTTAAGGCTTCATAGTGACTGAGCAGGCTCACCCTGTCTTCCTTCAGTACAGCAGGAAGCCCAGGGCAGGAGGAAGGAGATAAGTGATGCAGCTAGGGGTTCAAACCACACCTGCACACAGCTATTTGTTGAAGCAATGGCCAAAGCAGAAATCTAGGCTAAGAAGATGTGAGCTTGAGAAGAAAAGATGACCAACACATGTATATTCCAAGCCACCTCTTGTTTGTCCTCTTAATCGGCACCATAATCCCACTCTGCCCCAAACTCCCCAAACCCCAAAAAGCCCTCAATGAACATAAACACTTTCCATCCCACCTAGTGCCGGGTAAGCCCTGTTCTTACATGCCCACCCATCTCCAATGCCATCTGGTTTGGGGGCTGTAGTGCAGGTGGCAGGAGGCACATCTGCCTTTGTCTTCTGGTCCAGCATCCACCAGGACTCTGTGAGGAGAGAATTATGCAAGGAAAGCTAGGCTGGGAACATGGATGAGGTGATGGTGCCCCAGACTGAAGGCTCCTCTAATCTAATCTGCACTAGCCATCTTTGACACTGCTTCATCCATTCTGATGTGTATACATAAACAGGCCTCTCTCTGCATCATCGTTTTCTACCAGTGATCCCTGAAAAAATGTTTGGAGGGAGGAGACTTACCACCCTCTGTTGATCTCAATTTTCCAGACTCTCCCTGTTCCTGCAACCACAAATAGCATATTTGGCCATAGAGGAGTCAAAGCTCTTGCACAGTGCAGAAGGAAGCATGCATGGGAAGACTGCAGTGGTCTTCCTCTCTCTATTTTGCAGTCATGTGTACACAGAAGGTGCCAAATAACTATTTGATTAGAAACTGACAAAATGAAATCATTGACTCTTTTTCTCCCACAGGAAAAACACTAATCAGACTGTAAACTCTTCAAAGACAAGAATGACTAATAGCACGTTAGGGATGAAGGATTTGAAAGAATGTCTAATCCAGGGGCTCTCGAAGTCTAGTGCTTGGACCAGAAGCACCAGCATCATGTGGAAACAGTCAGAAATGTAGAATCTTGGGCCCCACCCAGATTTATTGCATGAGAAACTTTGGGGGTAGAATCCAATAAATTGAGTTTTAACAAGCCCTTCAAGTGATTCTGATACATGTTGAAATTTGAAAACCACTCGTCTATAGTAAACGGCTCTCTTTTCTTTCTTTCTTTTTTTGGTTGCAGATGAGGAAACTGAGGGGAGGAAAGAGGAACAACACTGCCAAAGGCTACATAGCTAGGAAACATTGCATTCCAGAGCAGAGCACACTTTTGTGACTCCCAGGTCAGTGTTCTGTATGTTTCATGCCAACATACTTTCTCCTTCTGCCATGTTGGCAGCTGTACCTAGAACAACCAACCATCTTGCAGGTAACTGATTAGGTCAATTCGTCAGTGAAGGTAGCTAACAAGGCAAGGTCATGGATCTGACCCCTAATGGGAACGATTTTCCTTTTCCATTCCATCCCACAAATGCATTTCTTAGTCAATAGAAAGAATAGTTGTAAATGCATGGAAAGCTTAGTGAAGATTCCATCACTTCTATTGGGGAAATAACACAAAACACAGCCTAAACGTGTCCTATGTGTTGATCCCGTGACACCATCTTTGTACAAGAAGAGCCACATTGAGCATGTCCTGCATGTAGAACAAGGTATTCTAAGCCAGGGGAACATCACACCACAATCCCAGTTCCGGTGCCCTCAGCCAGAAATGCTCTGTCCTCAGCCACCCTGTCTCCTATTCAGGCTTTTATGCCAGAGGTTCCTAAACGCTGAGATTTTGTGAACAGTAACATTTCTAAAAATTTTGGAGAACTGGTATGTAATTGCCCCTCTTTTATCTTATCAAATAAAGATATAGACACAAAGACTAACTGCCACTGCTGTTATTACCACTTAATATCACTATCATTTTATATAAGACATCAAAATTATTCAGAATCTCAGAATAAAGACAATAGTTTCCAAAAAGTGTGAATTCATACACACATGCTACTCTTCTCATTTCTCTTCTAACCAAGTGGTCAGAAAAAATCTAGCATGGGACACCTTGAATCTGCAGATTAGGATTTGGGAACCACTTTTTCTTTATGCAGAACTGCCTTCTGCACAGCCTGGCTTAGGGGCCACCTCTGGACTCCCACCGCACCCTGTGGCTATTTCAATGATTGCACTTTCATAGCCATTTATAATGACCTGCTTATAAGTAGGTTTCTCCGACAAAAATAGAGACAAATTGCGTATTTGATTTTGTTTCTTTCGCATCTATCTGGCATGTGAGAGTGAGGCAATAAATGTGGAAGGAGGGAAAGAAAGAAGGAAGAAAAGAAAGAGTAAAGGAAGAAGAGAAGGGAGGGAGGAAGAAAGAACTGGATTTTGCCACAGACAAGATCTCTCTAATATGTAGGTATTTCTGGCTTTAATTCTTAGAAGTCAAAGAGACCCTTAGAGTGGGCTGCCTGAGCCAGACGACCTCATCTGGCTAAGGAAGTCGTATCCAGAGCCAAGTTCATCTTACCAGATATCAAGCATGGCTTCCCTTGGGCTGCTCACTCTCTAGAGATGCACTGATGCCAGAACTGTGTCTTCCAGGACTCTAGAAGGCTGTGGGAGGGGAAGCAGCTAGGGAGGAACTCAAGGAGAGGGTGTGAGGGAAGTTGCAATTTGTTAGAGCAGCATGCTCTTGGTGCTACCAAGCTTGCCAGAGGATAGTTTGGACATTGAAGCCAGAGGACTGTGAGTTGATGGGTTGATGGGATTTCTCATTTGCACTGGATCTGAAAGGCTACATTGGCACTAGACACCTATGAGTGTGTCTCTGGAACAGGAACCTCTGGAGAATTTAAGAAGCAGTCATGGTTTCTTAGTTCCTGGCTTGGATAAGCTGGTGGTTGGTGCACCATGATGCAATGGAGTTTTGTATTTCAGAAAGAGCCAAAGACAGGACAAAACCACCTCTGTGCCAGGAGAGGAGATGGGAGGAAGTGGGAGCAGGCCACAGGATAAAACCCAGAAGGCTAGGTTGTTTTTAAGTTCACATCATCACAGCCAAGATGGCAGGAGGGTGCGCCCCCAACCCTTCAAGGAGGGGGCCAGTGACACCATGTCCTCCTACCCCACCCACTTCCTTGCCCCAGTGCCCAGGAAATAGCATCATGGAAGACAGACCAATGCCCTCATGTCTGCAGCCCCAGGACTTGACTAAAAGGAAAGAGAATTCCTGTTTGGGGAATTTTTAAAAATCTTTGTGTTGGATGTCTTCCTCGGGCCCCGCTTCCAAACTGGAGCAGTGAATGAATGAATGTCAGAAGTTGCTGAAAATAGGGGAATGGATTCCATGACCTCTAAAGAACCTCATCAGCAGAGGGACTAAGAAAAGGAGAACAGACAGAGACAAAGGAGGCCAAAGGCACAGATGCCATGAGAAGCAGAAGCCAGGAGTCCAGGGTTATGGCTGATGTGAAAGTTCACGGAGGGACATCTGAAAGAAGAGGGGAGTGATTATCTGGCCCTAGTGATGCACTCACTCATTCATTCAGCAAATTTGTATGGAAGTCCTACTACCTGCCAGGCATTGTGCTGAAGCCCTATCCTCAAGGAGTTTGCCATCTATTAGAGGAGAGAAACAGGTAAATAGACATGGCATAGCCATTCTACGTAATGTTTACATAGGACCTGCTGATGCCAAGCATGCTTTCTAAGCACTATGCATTTAATCCTCCCAATGACCTAGGAAGTAGTTTCTATTATTATCACCCACATCTTACAAATGAGGAAACTGAGGCACAAGGAGGTTAAGTAATATGTCCTATGTCATCCAGAGTAAGTGATAGAGCTGGAGTGGAAAGCCTGTGATCTTCTCCTGTTGTCCTAAGACACAGTGTGACTGCAGTAGTCAAGTTCACAAAGAAAAGTAAGGACACAGGAGGAGGCTCCAAAACCCTTTCCTTAGATCAAAGCTGAGTTCTGAGGGACACAAATAGTAAGAGAAGACCATTGAAGCTTGAGTTGACTAAAGGAGAGAGAAAAAAATCAAGAAATTTAAACTACAAAGTACAGAAACAAAACAGGAGTTAGAATTTGGCAAGAAGCGGGAAGATACAAAAACCCAGCTTGACTGGACCATATGCACTTGCCTGGTTCTCTTCTCAAAGGCTCCCTCCTCACCAGCCCCAGCATCCCTGCATCCAGGTCCTGCCCCAAGCAGAAGGGGCTACCTGGGGACATGCCTCTTCAGATCCTCCCTCATGCCTGGCTCTCAGTTGAACTCACACTAGGAGGAGGCTTACAAAATAAAATAAAAATAAGGTGGAAGAACGTGGGCACTGGGGCTACAAAAAACATCTTATTTCTGTCAAGGCTTGAAAAGTTAGGCTGATTGGAAGAGAAAAAGCAAAGAAAGAAAAAAATGAATTGGGCATTTTTTTGGTTGGGGCTGTTCAACAGAATTCTCTTCAATGGTTGAAGTATTATATATCTGTGCTGTTCAATATGATAGCTACCAGTCACCTGTGCCTATTCATATTTAAGTTTTTAAATTAAATAACATTTAAAATTCAGTTCCAAAAATGTCCATCAACAGACAACTGGATAAAGATAACGTGGTATATATACACAATGGGATACTACTCATTCATAAAAAAAGAATGAAATTCTGCCTTTCTTAGCAACACGGATGAGCTTAGAGAAAATTATGGTAAGTGAAATAAGCCAGACACAGAAAATGAGATATCACACGTTCTCACTCATAAGTGGGAGCTAAGAAAGAAAGACAACAGTAAACTGTTGAACTTTCAGAAGAAAAGAACAGACCTATAGTTACTAGAGGTGGGAAAGGGGGAGGGGGAAGGAGGTTAGGGAGTAACCAGGCAAGGGACACAAGGAATAGCTATGATTTGGAATGATGAACAGGCTGATAATACTGATCTGATCATCACATACTCTGCACAAATACTGATAGTCAACTGTGTACCCCCGTAAATATGTATAATCAAAAATAAATAAATAAATAATAAATAAAAATAAGATTCAGTTCCTCAGTCACGCTAGCTCCATTTCAAGTACTCAATAACCACGTGGGGTTAGTGGCTACCATAGTGGAAACCACAGTTCTAGATTCTAAAATTTTCTTGAAGATAAGTACAACTAAAAGACATAGAAGGAAAATTTGGAAAGTCCAGATTTCTCTGATCCATTGACTTCTTTTAGGAGACACAAAACTTTTTTTAATAAAAAATAAGCCGTAGAGGAAATGAGAAAATTGTTTGGAACACTACTCCCGTGATAGGTATACATTAGACATTCCTTGTCTTAGGAGAAACTCTGTGCCATCAGGAGACCTGACTCCTAGCTTTTCATCCTCAACCTGACATTCCCTTGTTATGGGAGCTTGTTCAAATAATTTCTCCTCGCTGACCTTCTCAAATGGAGATTTGGTCTCGATTGTGCATGGTGAATAGGTAGCACTCACACCACCATTTCCCGTGCCTATTCCCATCGCAGACATGGATACTTAAACACGACACTTCCTCACTGGGCTGAGGTCAGTCTTGGGCTTCTTTACCACTAAGCACTCCAAGAAGCCACCAACAATGATCAGAATTGTCACAGAAAATAAAATCTCTTTGCTACCTCAGTTTGAACTGATCGTTAAACAATTTGTGATGGTTTGATAACTCAGATGACCAAAAAAAAAAAAAAATCAAAAGAATGAAATAACACTAAAAGACCATTACCTGAACAGTTGTATTGATGATTTGCTGGCCACACCTATCCAACAGCTTTTCTAAGGCATTAGGTTGCTCGTTGTGTTGTTTAGAACACTTTGACAGAAGTCAGTGCACGATGGTAATGCTGTTGCTGGTTAATTTTATGTGTCAACTTAACTAGGCTACAGTGTCCATTTGTTTGGTAAAACACCAGTCTAGATGTTGCTATGAAAGTGTTTTTTAGATGTAAGCAACATTTAAATCGGTAGACTTTGAGTAAAGCAGATCACCTCTGTGTGGGTAAGCTACATGCAATTAGTAAGGCCTTCAGAGAAAAGACTGAGATCCCTGGAAAAGAAAGGGATGCTGCCTCTAGGCTGCTCCAGACTCAAGGCTGTAACACCGACTCTCTCCTGGGTCTCTAGGCGGCTGGCGTTTTCTACAGGTGTTGAACTTGCCAGCCCCACAGTAGCATGAACAAATTCCTTAGAATAAATCTCTCTCTCTCTCTCTCTCTCTCTCTCTCCATACACACACACACACACACACATACACATATCCTATAGGTTCTGTTTCTTGGGAAAACCCTAACACACCTGTCAAGAACATAATACAATACATGCTCCTACAATCCCGTGGGGAATGCACAACCAATAATATTAAAAAGTGCACTTCAGATGAAGTAAATGTTAGTGTGTTTGTGAGATGAAGGGCTTTGGGGGAGTTGCAAGCCCTTTTCTCAAATTTGCCTTCACCTACAACTTCAGGCTTCATGACCTAAGGAAACTTCATGACGCTGTGTACAAGGGAGAGAGAGCACAGAATGAATTCACCTCTTTGAAAATCCCAGAGCAGCAAATGCACTTGTGCCCATTGCGTTTGTGTTGGCTTGGTCTTTGTGATTAATTTTCCAAGGGGATAATTATCTGGTTAATTGCTCTGGTGCAAACATGGCCTCGGTCTACACTGAAGCAGGAAAACAGTGTCAACGTGCACAAACAGAGAGGAGCACCTCTCACAGGCCAGCTCGTCTCATTCCTTTCTTTCTTCAACCACTCAACAAACATGTCTTCAGGAATTTGCCAGTGTATAAGAAACAGGAATGCCTTAGTCCCCAGAGGTGAGTTTTATTTGGCCAGCATGCCACTTTTAAAAATTGGGAAATTACAAATTAAAATCCAGATTCCTGCTTCTCTTTGCAAAAAGGAGCATTGAGCACATTCTGCACACATTTTTGTGTGGTAGTAACAAACTGAGCTAAGGAGATAGGGCAAGAATTCTGCTCATGCATGAAGTCCCTATGACTTCATGGCGGGTCCACTTCCATCCTCTCTTATATGTCTAGGTATTTGATGTGGGATGCCCTGAGCTACACTGGCCCACACCATGAACTTCTAGAAGGAAGACCTCGCGTATTCATCTGGGGGTGCCCCACAGGTCTCTGTGTGGCGACCGGCACACCCAAAGCTCTCAAAGTTCTCTCCTCCTCCGTGGCTGACACACAGGCTTCAGCTAGGTCATAGGATTGGACTTCTACAGTGGCAGGCAGAGTCAGCATCTGCCAGCAAGACGGGGTGGAGGTTGTTCCGAGGGAATCACACAGCCTGGAGCGAGAGCCTGGGGTGGAGGTGTCAGCACCAAGAATGCTGCCTGGGCAATTTCTGACGACAGCTCGGGCGCCTGGAGACAGGGCAGGGTGGTGCGCTGTGCCCTAGGACATGTTTAAAGTCACACAGGCTGAGCTGAAAATGCCTAATGTGCTGTCAGCCCCCAGGGACAAATCCCCTGGCTGGTGGAAGGAAGGGAGCTGGAACTTTTACAGCCAGCTCAGAAGAGAGGAGACAGTGCTCACGTGGCAAAGCAGAACAAACACTTGGTATTAGACATCCTCCACCCTAGCCCGTCTTACTCTGTAGTTTTCTGTCCCCCATGCTCTTGGAGAGCATTTCTTAAGTGGGTTTTTAGAAGAGGTTTCAGAAGAGTCACCTTAATACAAAGTGTCCCCTTTCTCAAACAGGCCCCTCCTCCTGCCTTTGCCTGTGATCCTGCCCTGCCCCCTGCTTTCCCTCATCTCTGCCCCTCCATATCCTACCCTGTCCTGTAGACCCATTTCAAATGCCACCAGCCTCCTTCTTCATACCCCAGCTGAAAGCAACCCTTCTTTCCAAGGTAGTGTCCTCACAGAAGACCACAGTGTCCCAAGCTATGGGCTGTCCTGCTCAGAGTGTGTTTAGTCACATCCTGAGGCCCAGGCTGGGCTTAAGTAGAACCGTCTCAGAACGAAAGAGGACCTAGAATACCTCACTTCCACTCCCTCCTTTCATACATGAGCCTACTGATGCCAAAGGAGAGAAAAGACTTGCCCAAGGTCAGAGAGCTGGCCAATGGTAGAGGCAAAATTAGAATACAGGTCTCGGAATTTTTGGTAAAATATGGTGTACTTGTTAAAAGCCCAGCTCTGAAGTCAGGTGGGCAAGGTTCAAATCCTGTCCCAGCACCAAGTAGCTAAGTGACTTTGGGCACATGACTTAATCTTCTTGTGTTTTCCCTTCCTCAACTGTAGAATGTGGATAGGAACAGTACTTCCATCCAAGTGTTGCTTTGTGGATTAAAAGAGAATCATTTACCAAGCTCCTTATTTGTGCCAGATACTGAGTTACCTATTAAGAGAACTAAGTGAGGTGATACATGTCAAAGTGCTCTGTAAACTGTTATATGCACTTAAGGGGTTACTGCTTGTCCCCAGGTCCTCCTAATATCCTCAAACTGTTCAATATGACACTTATGAGCCACATATGGCTTTTTAAATTTAAATTACTTGAAATTAAATAAAATTAAAAATTTGGTTCTTTGGTTGCACTGGCCACATTTCAAGTGCTCAGTAGCTCTCTGTGGCTAGTGGCTGCCTTATTGGACAGTGCATCTACAGCACATTTTCACCACTGTAGAACATTCTATTGGACAGTGCAGTTCTGGAATCTAGAATGGAGCCTGGGAATCTAGAGAAGCCCTGCAAAAGGAGAAGCAGCTTATCTTTGGGCTCCTTTGAACAATCCCTCTTCACTTCCTTCTTTTCAGGGACGTCTCTGGGCTTCTTGATCAGAATTAGGAAAAGAGTAAATTCCTGGGTGGAAAGCCTGGGAACTGTTCTGACTGTACCTGCTCCTGCGAGGTCGGGGTTCGGGGGTGGGAGTCAGCCCAAGCAGGAGAGGCTGGAGTCTCAGTCTAAGAGGGTCTAAGACCACCCTTAGTGCTGCCGTCATACTGGCCAGTGTCCCTGAGAAACAGTGCTCCCAAGGGAAGAGAAGATAAACAACCTAGGGGGTTTGACTCTCCCCACCAGGGTCAGGATGAGAAGAGTTTATAGGAGGAGAGGAACCAACAGGGATACAGGCATCTCCTCATCCCCTTCCGAATGGTGAGAGGAATGGAGCATGCACGGGAAGAAGCATCTGTGACCTGCAAAGGAGCCCTGGGTCCTGAAGCTTTCACTTTGGACTTCTCAGGTCAGACAAGGTGGCTGAGGCATCGCTGGCCTCGGCCCCTGCCCCAGGCTGACAGCGTGGCTTTCCGCACACCCAGGCCGACAGGGGGTGAGCTGAGGTTTTCATGCGAGGAGGAAGCGCCTGCTGCCACCCATGGCTCTCTGGCCAGGAGTACATGAGGCCCCTCCTCGTGTGGACACTGTGGCCATGTGAAGGCCCTCCCTCTCAGCTTGGCCCCTCTCTCTTCTGAGGGTAGCCAGGAGACCTCCTTCTTTGCCAAACACTGCAGTGGCTAAGAGATAATAAGGAAAAGGGGGTGGTGGTTAAAGAGAGAGGAAGATGGGGGTGAAGGGGGGAGAAAGGAGCCAGGGGAGGAAGAAGGAAGAGCTTGGAAGCTCAATGAATGAGGAGGAGAAAGAGGGAGGAGAGGGAGAGCAGGAGACTTTGGGAACAGAATGTCCCAAATCACAGAGAGAGAGAGACGTCTCTGTGCTGCGGGCTGACCCGCTGTCCTCCCAGCCAGCCTCACACCATCTGCTGGGCTGACTCACCCCTGGTGGCAGCTGGTCAGCAGGACCTGGCACCAACCAGGCCAGAACACTGGGGAGAGGATGGACGGGAGGACAGAGGGGGCTAGCTTTTCTTCCTCCCTAGGTCCTTGGAATGTTCATTCCCATCTATTCTAGAACCCGAGGGGCTGAAATGCAGTGTCTCAGACCAGGTGGAGCAGCCTCCGGGTGGACCACCCCTCTGCTCAGCCACACTCAGAGCTGATTCTGCCCACCCTCTAGAAACCCTGACTCAGCATCAAGCAAGCAGGGAAGGGGGATAAATGCTCTCTGGGGCCCCAGCTCTTTTGTGGTCCATTTAGGATAGAAAGATGGCTTTGGGGCCCCTATATTTGAGCCTATTCCACCCATCCCATGATGCACAAGTTTATGTGTGTGTTAACGGTGTTTCCAAAGAAAACACAGTCACTCCTCTGCTCACCTGGCCAGTGCCTTACAGCATTTGCCACTGAGATCTTTCTGTGCCTCAACAGTTGATCAGGTTATATATATGCAGGAACGACTGCATCTCCAACCTCTCTCAGCTGTAGAATTCAGCTATCGTTCTTTTACAAACAAAGTGAGGCTCAGAAAGGGAAGATGCCGGGTGAAGGCCACATGGCTGGGTGGTCTCAGGCCAAGGAACTCAGGACTTGGGATCCCCAGCCCAGCCCTTCCTCCTCTGTGCCTCCTGGTCTCCACTAAACGGAGAGCAAAGGAAGCTACCGGTTAGTTCCACACTCCACAGTGTAACCCAGCAGGATCGGATCTCCACCAGCTCTCAGAGGCCTTTATCTTTTCCGTTAGAACTGGACATTTCTTCTTTTTCTCTAAACAACCCAAAGCTGATCTTGCAGGCTGATTTGTATAATCATTTATGATCTCTACCTCTCAGAGCTAAGACTTGATGTGGGGGGGTGTGAAGATTTCACAAGCTCTCTGCCCAGTCCCCTGGGAGGTACAGCCCTACAAGTACCAGGTGCCCAGGGCCTGCCAGTGGCTCCCATCTACTCACCACCCCTGGCAGAGACCTGCTGATGAAAATCAGCATGTGGGGCCCTCGAAGATTCCTGGAAGTGGCTGAGGCTTCAGGCATGCTTAATGGGAAGACACCATTTCCAATTTCCAGACAAACAAATGCACAGCTCAGTTGTGCTGCCTGGATGGTTTCAAATTCCTCCTGCTGAACCTGATTTCCCTCCTAGTTTTTTTTTTTTTAATTATTAAAAATACAGGCCATCTGCCTTCCATGTAGAAGGAAGACGCCAAAGGGCCGTAAACAGATCCTACGTGATGCCAGGCACACGATGCTCACCTCTGTCAAGCAGCCTCAACCATCCAGTCTTAGAAAATGCCAGAAGATTTCAGCCATTTCTCCCCTAGGGGCTTTCAGTTTCTTCTCAGAAGAAAATGAGTTTAGAAGGGCAGACGTAAAGTGCACATAGCCAGGAGCCAGGGATCAGGATGTGGGATTAGGGGAGAGGAAAGTCCTTGATGGGAATCTCACAGCAGCTCTGTCCCTGGGAAAGTCTGAATTTCGCATGGTTTCTAGTGACTCAGAGAAGAAAACTCAGACCTCAGATTTTCCCCTTAAGGTGCTTAGCACTGTCTCACACACTCACTGGGTCCTCAGAAAAACTATTAATTCAACTGGACATCAACAAGCCAGGTTTGCAATAACATAGTTACAGTGTAGCATATAAGCCCTTGGGCACTGTGGGACATGAATAAGTTTGCCCGCTCACCCTGATTCAAAGAGGTAGCCAAAGGTAAGGATTGCTTATTAGCACAGAAATCAATACTCACAAAGGAAATACTTGGTTTGCTACAGAAAATAAGTCAATTCGGTAATGCTGATGATAGACCTGTGAAGCACCTGTTGGTGACAGTAAACCACAAAGCTCATGGCTGTGATGGAGGCAATTTCTACTTTCAGCATCTTACTTGGGTCCCATAGCCTCTGGACCCAGGCTTCCTGGGTTTGAATACTGGTGCCTGTTTGGTAGCAGTGTAAGCCCAGGCAAGTGACTTAACCTCTTTGTGCCTCAATTTCTTCTTTTATAAATGGGCATAATTACAGTACTTATATTGTAGGGTTGATACAAATATTTAAAACATGTGAAGTTTGTAGAATGAGGCCTAGTATATAAATATCAACTATCATATCAGCTGCCAGCTTTAGGTAGATATTACTTGTGGGAGTGGGCCCCTTCCTTCTTGTTACACCCCATGCAGGGTCCCCTTGTCATCCTGTCCTGAGTATCTAAGCCCAAACACCTGTCTCATTCTCTAGAGTCTGGAGTCCTGCCTCTGGAAGCCCAGCTCAAGACAGGAACAGTAACACTGGAGCTAAGTGGCCGGGACATCTGGCAGTAGATAGAACAGTAGAGGCTCACTCACATCCAGGAGCCTCTCATAGAGAAGCAAAAGCTATTCCCGAATTCACAGCTCTCACGTGGAAAAGTCACATGAATGGAAAGAATCTGTGGCTGATTAAAGCTGGCCACAATTGAGAGGGAAAGTCTAGTTCCCATCCACTTGAATCTGGACTGGCCAAAGTGACACCTAGGACTTCGGAAGCCAGGTCTTTAGAAGCTGAGCAGCTTCTTCCTGGGTCTCTTGGAACACTCTCTCTTAGAACCTTGAGCTGCCATATAAGAAGTTGGACCACCCTGCTGCAGGGAACACATGGAGAGGAAGAGGGGCCCTGCTGAGTGCAGCCTTCCTGCCATCCTCACCGCACCAAGGCACCAGACATGTGAGCAGAGCTGTCCTGGACCCTGCAGGTCAGTCCATCTGCCAGCTGAATACCAGTGAATGGCCCTAGTTGCCACCACAAGGAGCAAAAGAATCTCCTGACCCACAAAATCATGAAATGTAAGAAAATATAACAAAATGTCTCTTGTAAACCATTAAGTTTTGAGATGGTTTGTTACATACAATAGAAAATAGTATCTGTACTGAAGACAATTACAGCGAAGAGCAGCAAAGTCAGATATGTCCCAAACATCCCATGAGTTAGTTCAGAAGACATTTTTTAAATCTGCTCTGAGTCCCTTTCTTTGGGAAGCCACTCTTCCCTTGTCATCTGATAATGCTGCATAGCATTACGGCTTCTGGCAGTAGCCACTTAGCAAACCTGTTTCCTTTCCTGCTGAGCTCACAGCGCGACAGTGTCTAGAACACAGACAAGAATACAGTCTGGTCATGTGACTGCATTCTGGCCAATGAAACAGGGCCTGGTCCATGGCAAAAATTCCTTCATGATGGTCCAGTTTCTCTTCTGTCTGTTGACTGAGTGTTGATGTTCTTGGTGACCTCAGAAGCCACATGTTGAAGATGGCAAGGTCTCCCTCAGTCTACGTGCTTGAAAATGTTCTCCTGATTAGACTTTACATGACCAAAAGGTAAACTGCTGTGTTGTGCCTCGGAGATTTAACCAGGCTTGTTTTACACAGCTAGAGCCACCTTATAGTCCATTGTGACTAATGACTTGAACTTGGGCAATCAGAGAATTCCTTCCTTCTGGCCACTGAGATTGTACCATGACAGATATGGGACCTGGCTGGACTCATAGAGTCACTTCCTGAAACATGCTATGCCCTCTCTCTGGAACCCATGGGGGCATTTTGCTACCACAAAGAAAGACAGAGAAATAGAGCGTTTGGACAATATCGGTGAACTCCGGGGTCCAGCTATACCTGAAGCCAGACCATTCCTTGGGATCCCCAGTAATAGGAGCCAGCAGATTGCCTTTGAGCAAAAAGTTATTGGTGGTATATTTATATCCCTCGCCACATAAAGAGTCCTAATTAACAGTAGAGGATTATCTTGCTTTAAGGAGAATCTTTGGAGGCCAGCACATCCTGAGCCCAGTGCCCACAGTGAATCAGACACTCAGAGCACCCAACACACAAGGCCCTGCTGAGTTGTTGGGTCTGGTACTTTATTTTAAGGTCGTTCTACTACATTCCTTACACACCTGCTAGACAGGTAGCACTGATATGGGAAATTAACCCAGGATAAAAAACAAAAATCAGCTCTATTTCTCTGGGTAAAACAGAAAATTTGCCCCCAAAATGAAGTCCCTTTGGGAATTTCAAATAGTTTTAGAAGCATCCCAACTCCAAAGTCTGGTAATATTCTAAACACTTAGGGATGGTGTCTGAAATGCAGAGGAGGACGGGAGGAGGACATGGGGGATGACAGGAGATCAAGGATTAGGCAGAAGGTATAAACCTTAGGTTAAAATTCTATTTTTGAGGGAGATGCCTGAGCACTAATTTGCCACACACTTGTCCATTGCAATTTGCTTTCATTCTCATCTTTTTATCACCTATACGTTCTGCACATTCCCATTGTTGAATTGTATCTCCCGCAAAAGATATGTTCAAGTCCTAACCCCCAGTACCTGTGAATGTCACCTTATTTAGAAACAAGGGTCTCTGTAGACCTAACCAAGTCAAAATAAGGCCATTCTGGATCAGGGTAGGAGTTCAGTCCAATGACTGGTGTCTTCATAAGAGAAAGGAAAGGGAGATTTGGGTACAGAGACAGACGGGAGACATTAAGAAAAAGTCCACGTGATGGGAAAAGCAGAGGTTGGAGTGATTCAGCCAGAAGCCAAGAATTGCCAGCAGCCACCAAAAGCTAGGAAAAAGCAAAGGACACGTCCTGCCTACAACCTTCATAGGGAGACTGGTCCCGCCAACACTGATTTCAGACTTCTGGCCTCCAGAACTGTGAGAAAATGCATTTCTGTTTTTGTTGTTTTAAACTACTAATTTTGTGATAATTTGTTATGGAAGCCCTGGGAAACTAATACATCCATGTTTCTCACGTATGTGTAAATGCTCCCCCACAGCAATGGAGACAAAAAAGAGCCACCTAGACCAGTTAAATCAGTTGTGAACTGCAGGAAAATAAGTCCATGCAACTGGCTATCTGCAACATTTTTCAACAAGTGCTTGGAAGAAAGGATGCGTTCGTGTTTCTTGCTCGGTATCCTCTCTGCCTGTGCCCATATCCAGACAGACTCAGAGTCACTCTGTAAGGATGCCATTAAGTTTAGGTTGTGCCAACCAGCGACACTCTGCTCAGCAGTGGAATGAGCCAGGCCTGAAAAGATTGTTCCCCCAAATTTTACCTCTAGGGAGAGTGGAGTGGTTAAAGGTACAGGTGTGAGAGCCAGGCCTCTCTACCACTGAGTAACCGTGGGCAGGTTTCCTAAGTTCTCTGAGCCTCACTTTCCTTGTCTGTGAAATGGGCATAATTGCAGGGACTACTTCTGAGGTCACTGCAGAGAGTAAAGGAGCTGATGTCTATAGAGCACACGACACAGGGCTTGGCACATAGGAAGGCATCATGGGTTGACTGTGGACTTTATCAGCTGTTCTGATGGAGACAGACCCTGGCAGGTCAGCACAATAAAAAATATTAGGCACAATAGCCTGTCTTGGCCCTCAGTCCCTGTCTGGGTTTGCTCTTCTTTCTCATGCATTCACTCCCACTCAGTCTCTACTTGTCCATCTATCTCTCCTTTCCTGTCCTTGCCCCCAGATGTTTTGGTCAGTCTGTCTGTCAGCCTCTCTCATCCTCACCTCCCTGAGGACTTTCTCTGCATCTCACCATCTCCCATGTTATTTATCATGGACCAGGCTGACTTAATTTAAGAGACAAATCCCAGCCCCTCATCCTGCTCCTGCTTCCTCAGTTTGAGGTGGAGACATCTGGAAACCAGTTTAATAAGGTGGCTGACAGGCAGCTGGTGCCTGGAGCTTCTCAGGGGGACTCCAGGGAGCCATTCTGCAAAGGAAGCCGGAAGCCAATCTTGTTGACGGACTGCCGGTCTCAGCAAGCATCCAGTCAATGCTCCAGGCGGGCAAGGGGCTACCTCCCACCTGCACTCACAGGAGGGGTCTACATCTGCAAAGAGGAAGACATGAGGAGGTGGAGGCGGCTGCAGAGGAAAGTGTCCTGCAGTTCCTGCTGTGTCCCCTACTAGCTGTGTAACCTTGCGAAAGACACTAGACCTGTCTGTTTCTCCCCCATCCAAAGATGGATTTGACCATGATTCTCAAATCCCTTCTCACCTTAGCATTCTGGAATCCTGGGGAGGAGCAAAGCCACTTGGTTAGAGACAGACAGGAAGAAAGAGCATACAAAGGCCAGCCACAGTTTATTGAACTGCCACTTGACAGAGAGACACTGGGCTCGGTGTCCTATAGGACACCAAGAGAAATAAAGGAACTTGCAGGTTAGAAGAAGAGATGAAACGTATGTGAATGATCCTCAATGACCCACATCAGAGTGATCAGCTTTTCCCAGTGCTCCAGGTGGGAGAGAAAACTTCCATGTGTGGAGAAATAAGAGACTGGCAAGGGCAGTGTGTACTTCATGTGACTAAGGACTAGTGGTGTTGCACTGGCCATTACGCCTGTGGAAATAGAGGAAAGAAGTCTACCTGGAGAGCAGGGAGGGGTCACGGAGAGCTTCCTGGAGGAGGCAGGACTCGAGCTGAACCTTGAAATATTTGTACCCATCGAAAGAACAGGCTGGGGATTACCAGGTCCACTACAAAATGAAAACAAAAACCCCTGGTTCAAAAATTTCAAGACAGTGATGGCAAAGCACTAAACCAAGCATGGGGCCCTTGTGAGCCCCCCAGAGGTCACACACCCTGACCCTGTCAGGGTGCCAGGACGACGCTAGCTCTTCATCTGGATGCTGGCTACGTGAGCACACCCCTGTGTAAACATTTGCCAAGCCGCACAGCTAAGATGAGTGTACTTAACGCACTCTGCTGTAGGTGTGTTTTATCTAGAGATAAAGGGTAACATAAAAAAAATTAAAAGCAGGACGAGAAAGCAAAGGCTGCTTTCAACATGGCCTGCCCAACCTGTTACCCTTCCTCCAGCTCCGCACACTTCCCTGACTCTCAGACAGCACTTACCCCTCGTAAACTCACTGGGAAGAAGCTGTGGCCTGGGGAGACCTCACTGTCACGCCGTGCTGCTGCCCTGGGAACGCACACAGTTTGCCCTCCACTAAACACCCTTCTCGCCTCTGAGAGTTTGAGCTGCTGTGGTTTTACCCTCTCCTGCTTGCTGGGAAGCAGCCTCTGCCCTCTGTCTCAAGTTAGCTAGAGGGGCGGGAAGGTACTTATACTGGGTTGGGTAGTGTCCCCCCAAATTTCACATCTACTTAGAACATCAGAATATGACCTTACATGGAAATAGGTGCTTTGCAGATGTAATTAGTCAGGATAAAATCATACAAGATTAGGGTGGGCCTGAAATTCAATAACTGGTGTCCTTTCACTTGAAGTACTTGGTTCTGCTTAAGTCTTTCCAGCCCTCCCTAACCAGGCCTGTATTAAATCTTCTTAAAAACTATGGAGATGGATCAATGACTTAAATATATGAGCTAAAATTATTAGAAAAAAAACATAGGGGTAAATCTTTATAATGTTGGATTTGGTGGCGGCTCCTTAGATTTAACATCAAATGCATGTGCAACAAAAGAAAAAAATAGATAAATTGGACTTTATAAAAATTAAAAACTTTTATGCATCAAAGGGCATTATCAAGAAAGTAAAAAGACAACCTACACAGTGGGTAAAAAATGTTTGCAAATTGTATCTCTGATAAGGATCTAACATCTAGAATATGTAAAGAACACTTACAGCTCAACAACAACAAAAAAGACAACCCAATTAAAGTACTTGGATAGACATTTCTCCAGAAAAAATATATGAATGGTCAAAAAGTATATGAAAACATGTTTAATATCATTGGTTATTAAGGAAATGCAAATCAAAACTGCAATGAGGGCTGACAGGTTAGTTCGCTTGGTTAGAGCATGGTAGCAAGGTCAAGGGTTCAGATACCCTTACCAACCAGCTGCCGAAAAAAAAAAAAAACACAAAACTGCAATGAGATACCACCTCGTATCCACTGGGACAGCTATATAAAAACAACGACAACAAAGATGAAAGATAACAGGCATTGGTGAGGAGGTGGAGAAATGGAAAGCTTCAGACATTGCTTATGGGAATGTAAAATGGCACAGCCACTATGGAAAAAAGGTTGGTGGGTTCCAAAAAAATGGAACATAGAATTACCATAAGAATTGCCAGCAATTTTAGTCCTAGATATATATTCAAATGGTTTGAAAATAGGTCCTCAAATACTTGTTCATGAATGTTCATATCAGCACTATTCTCAGCAGCCAGAAGGGAACAACAGAAATGTTCATCGATAGACGAACGGTTAGACAAATGTGGTACAGCCACACCATGGGCCATTATTCAGGCAAAAAAAAGAATACCCTACTGATCCATGCTACAACCTGGATGAACCTTGAAAACATGCCAAATGAAAGAAGCCAGACACAAAAAGTTACATATTATGTAATTCCTTTTCTATGAAATATCCAGACTAGCCAAATTAATAGAGACAGAAAGCAGATTAGTGGTTGCCAGTGAATAGAAGAATGGACTATACTGGGATTGCTTAATGGGTATGAGATGTTCTCCTGGGGTAACGGAAAAGTATTGGAACTAGAGAGAGGTGGTGCTTGTACAGCACTGTGAACTCACTAGTGCCACTGAATTGCACACTTTAAAGTGGTTATTGGTGTGCAATGTAAAATTCACCTCAATAAAAATAATAACAAATAAATGATTTTTTAAAAAATCTATGGAGAGAGAATAGTGAATGTGATCCTGATTCTGGGAAACACTGACATTGTTATCCCATGGGACACCATGGCAGTGTCACAGCTGTATATGTTAGCAGCATGGACTCTGGTGCTGACAGCTTGGGTTCAAATCCGGACTGCCTCCTGCTAGCTTAATAACCTTGGGCAACTTATTTAGGCTCCTGTGCCTCAGTTTTCTCATCTGTAAAATGGGAATAATATTACTGTAATAAGACGACTAAGGATTGAATCAGCCAATATATGTGAAGTGATTAGAGCAGGCTTGATTTATGGTGCATGCTTGATAGATTTGAGCCATTCTTTTTTCCAAAGGTTTAGGAATTTCAGACTAACTTTGTGACCTTCTGCCACACCTACCTTCCCACTGCCTTGCTATATGTATGTTTAAGCTCAGGGTACATTTGTGAGGTAGGTAAGTGAGCCACAAGTGACCCTGGGCCTGTGGGTATTTAAACCCCGTGGGAAGAAAGCTTACCCAAGCAGGAGCATTTTATGACAGTCCCTAGTTCTAGAAGCAGAATTTGGGGGTGGAAAAAATATAGGAAAAAGTAACAACAGGGGAAGGAAAAGCAGAACTCTGGCCCCGCCAAGCTCTTGGGAGTATCTAAATGAGCATGGCCCACCCTGCCTAACAGCACTAACTTCAAGACATTTCTCCCTTTCACCCCCCTCATCCCTACAGCTGTGGCCACAGATGCTGCAAGAAAAATTGGAACTGAGTTCTCTCCAACTTCCGGAATGTGCACATGGTTTCTGTAAAGCCATTTAGTTAATATTTTTATTTAAATAGATTTCCTTTTTTACAGCAATAAATTTATTTTATAGGAAATTTTATATCACTCTTCTAAGTCAGAGACAGCAAACATCAGCTTGCCAGCCCAGTCCAGCCATCCACCTGTTCTTTCAAGCAAAGTTTCATTATAACACAGCCATGCCATTCGTTTGTGCATTGTCAGTGGCTGCCTTTGTGCTAGCACATTGAGGTAAGTAGTTGCAACTGAGACCTTTATGACCTGCAAAGTCGAAAATGTTTACTAAGTGGCTCTTGGAAGAAAAAAGTATGTCTATTCCGGCTCTGAGTGAAATCCAGTACTTTTTAACTAGAAGCAAAAAGCAAAAGTAAATATTTTAGAAACAAAATATTAAATTTTAGCTACAGTCTGTTATTTCCACTCAACAAATATTTGTCCTTTCTATTCACAAATTCATTCTCTTTCTAGCATTTCCTTAAGACACCCTGCAAGGTCCTGGATTCAGAGAACAAGGTAGAAATGTTCCTGCTTTCATGGAGTTCATATTCCAGTGGGGCACTCAAAAATAAGGCACTAAAAAATGTCTTCAAAGTCATCTTTGATTTTTGTTGTAAGAGAAAATAACAAACAACACAGTAGGTCATGGAGTGATAGTGCTGGTTAGAGGTTCCTTTCAATTGGGGGTGAAGGAAGACCTATCTAAGAAAGTGACATTGGACACAAACTTCAACATTCCTGGCAGAAAGAGTAGAAAGTACAAAGGCCCTGAGGCAGGAATGGGCTGGATATGGTTTTTTCTAGGCAGCTGGATGCATACATCCCACCAATGAGCATGCACTGATGGCTACTGATTTAATTTAGAGGACTGCACATCTGCCTTATGGGTCTTTTGGGCTGGGCCTGGGTCTGACACATGACTCTGAAGGCCCCCTGGGGAGAACCTTGAAGTGGGGCACCCCGCTGGGTACTCTGGAAGCAGACATGAAGCTGAAGTTCAGGTGCATGGTGCTGAGGAGGGATCCATACCTATGAGAGGAAGGAGCAGAAGCAGCAGCACGCCAAGGGAATGGTGACTGCAATGCAGCTGGCAAGCCCTGGCCACGCCACTGGCTAGTGCCGAAGTGAGTTCTGCTGGTCAGCCCGTCCTGGGTCACGCAGAAGTGGCCAGGCCTGTGAACCCCATCTTGCTCAGTCATGGAGGTGGGCTGCCCAGAGAAGGGTGTGACCTGGAGCAAGGTGGCTCTCTGCCACTGAGGCTGACCCTGAGGGAGCTGGCAGCTGGAGCCCATCCGCTGACCACACTCCCACAGTTGGGCAGCAAGCCTTCCCTGCAGGGGGGTTGGGTGGCTTATCTCCGGATTGCCCCTATGGGGAAGCACCTCTTCGAAGGGTTTGACCCTCCTCTTGTCATTCTCCTGCCCCAACTCCGTGGCCCCTCTGCACCTTCTCCTTCCTCCTCAGAACTTGGAAGCGTTAGAAAATGACCTGAAAAGTTAATCCTGGTTAAGGCATCAGCTGGAATGACTTACGGCACAAGTTTTTTCTTTCAGGACTCAAAGACAGGAAGTCATCAGGACCCAATAAATAAATAAATGTGTTCATTAACGCATCTAGTAAGAATGATGAATCATTACTGTGTATAGCCTTGAAGAACTCAGGAAGGATCTTAGACACTGCGAGGTTGGAGGTCTTGAATATCCTCTAGTGCTCCTCGCAGCACACTGAATAGACGCCCACCCTCTGAAATGACTTGTGCTGCTGGCCCTGTCCTGAAGCCCAAGATTCCTCCAGCCTCTTGGACCACCAGTGGCTGCTCAGTCCCTGGCTGACAACCCCCTATAGTGGCAGAAGAGAGCCACATTTCAGTTACTCACTGAAAACCACTGGACAGGTCAGCTCAGAAGAAAACCTGGAAATTCCCCTGAGGACCCCCTGGGATGCCCAGATGTAGCAAAGCCAGTGAGTGTGGTTAAAACACCTCCTCATGTCAGGCTTCCTTAGCAGACATGACAGCACAGAAGCCTCTGTTCATAAAAACCATTTGAGAACCCTCAATTTAGGCCAATCTTCTTGCCCCAACGCTGTGTTGTTCAGGGCAGCTGATGTGTATCAGACCACAGTCTCTGATATGCCCCTCAGTCAAGCAGAGGCCCATGGAAGGGAGGTCCCTTGCAGAAGATCACACAGCCAGCTCCTGCAAGGCTGGAGAACAACGGCAGTCCCCTTCAGTGCCCTGTCTCACTGCTGTCCTCCGCAGTGTCACGCCCTTCCCATGGCCGGTCTTCCCAGCTGTTTGCTCCCTCTGGGCTCGGTGCTGGGCCCTGGCTCCCCTCCAGCCTGGGCCCGGCTCACCTCCATGCACTGCCAACACTGTGTCTCCCCCCACCCACAGCAGGCTGTTGCCACCCCTGGCAACACTCTCAGCACCTTCATCACAGTGCTTCCCTGCACACGTCTCAGAACCCGCTTCCCTACACGGGAGTGGAGGGAGCTGGTTCTCAGTCCCTACCACTGCCCTGGAGAGCCCCAGGGGCTGGACAGACATGGGGCCACACAGTGTCTGGGAAGAACCAGCTTCTGTGTATTCTATGGTGACTGCTGGGAAAGGAGGAGGTAAGGACAGGCTGAGAGGGATGGGTTTTGACAAGGAGGAAGCAGCTCTCAGTGTCCCCAGAACCTTCTAATTGCCAAGAGGAAAGGTGTTCATGACTGTCATTGTCTTCTTGACCCAGAGGGGGCTTCCTCAGCTGCATTGGGGGGTGATGGGGTGGGACATGATTTCGTGCTCCTGGCTCCACCCCAGCCTGCCTTGAGAACTGACTTCATGCTCCAGAGAGCCAAGTACTAATTATTCTCCCCTGTCAACCCGTAAGCCTGAGTCCCAAACCTAGTCCTTTGGAAAATAGAAAATGGATTTGCAAATGTACAAGTAGGGAGTTAAATGTCCCTTGGCGGATTCTGCAAGAGGATGACCTAGACACAGTGGATGAGGGTCAGGAGACAGACGGTCTAGACGGGTGGTTTTTTTAACAGGCCTTCGTGCAGCAGAACCCCCCGATGCGTGTTTATAATCCAGACTCCTCAGACCCACAGAATCAGAGTTTATTAGGAGGTCCTGAGAATCTGAATTTATGCAGCTCCTCAGGTCATTCTAAGCATGGCAAGGTGTTCTCACCGCCTGTGTCCACCACAAGACTGCTGAGCTTCTTGGGACCTCAGTTTTCTTTTCTGTGTAAACAGATTGCAGAATTCCTTTTACTTCTGGAGATTTTACGGTTTACAGAGCGCTTTCATATAGATAGTCTCATTTGGTTCTCACAAGCACTGTAGGACGTGGAAAGGGACTTTATCAGAAGAAAAGCGAACCAAGCTGAGGAATGGACATGGGGTTGGGGTGGGGTATAGGAGGGGCAGCAGAGGACATGGGCATTGGACTGGTTGAAGAAGCCCCCTAAGAGGACTCACCAGTCCCCTAACCAAAGCGTCACAGCGAGAGGAAGGAGGCATGTGGAGGTTGCGAGAACACGCGTGAAGAAGTGGAGCGTCACCACCAAGAGGTGACTGGGGCAGTCATGGTTAAGGTGTTGGGGGCCAACAGGACTGCAGCAGGCTCACGAGGGGCGGCCGTCGTGGGGTGGCTGATGGCAGGTGGGCGGCAGGAGGGGAAGAGTGAGAGGGAGGGAGGCGGTGACAAAGGGGCCAAGGGCGCCGAGCCCTACAGCCCTGGGAGAGCCCTGGGAGGCGCTGTTCTTTCCAGGAGCCTGGAAGGGAGCGGCTGCCCTGGGATGGGTGGGAAAAGGTCGCAGTTCCTGGAGGAGACACTGTCAGTCGGCGCTGTTTCCAGCCAAGTGGAGCAGAAAAGGCTGGGGGTGGCTGTGAGCCCAGGGAGCCACCATGGGAAGTGACGAGGGTGGGAGTCATCTGAAGGAGACAGGAGCAGATGACCACGGCATGATCCTTTTTCTCCCACCCATCTCTGGTTATCTCCTTCTCCATCCTTTGTCCAAAACGCTGCTCCTCACCCTCACCTGCCAGAAATCCTCCCTAAGGCCTTCCTGGAGAGGGGCCAGACCACCTGTGGCCTTTAGAAGGCTACTGTTTTTTATAAGAATGAGGGCATGACACAATATTAAGGAATAAAGAATGGGTCAATGCAAAGGCCTTAAAGCAGGACGTCAATACTGCACGGCAGAGAGACTTTATCCTGATAGGACAAGATGGCCCCTCAGAGGCCATCAAATCTGGACAGGATTTTCTTCAATGAGCCTTTCAACCACCCAGCTTCTGCCCTGGCTGTCTCGTCTCTGCACTCTTCTGTCCTCTCTGAACATAAGGAACGCCTGACGTCTGCCCCTGGTGTAATACCGCTCAGCCTCGAATGTGACCACATGCCTCCATCTTGTCCTGTTCTTCCCCACTAGGCCTATCAGAGCAACAGCTTAGCTCTGAAAATAAAAAGACCCCAAGCCAAGGTTTTCAACAACTGTGGCAGGCCAGAAATGCCAGAAGCCAGGGCAGGCAGGAGAGGCCAGGCCCCATGCTGCTTTGCAGTGTGCCCTGGGCCTGTGAGCACAGCCACACTGGGTCCAGACACTGGGCAGCAGCCCGGCAGGCATGCAAGCACACATTGGCCCCTTCAACTCTCTGGTCCCCACCAATGAATACATTTGGGGCACCTACTTTATTTTGCTCGCCTCTTCCCTGCTACATCCAAGACTTGAGTCAGAAGTGAATCAGTCTCAAGGAGCAGAAAGAAGGGGAGCAGGAGCTGATCTGGGCACTTGCAGGAGATAATGTCTATGCTTGACCCATATTCTTTCACCCCTTCCTGAAGGCCACCTGTTCTCCAACAGCTTCCTACCTCAGTCTCCATCATCCCTCTACCCCAGGCTTTCTCTGGCCTGGAACATTAGCCCATACCCGGAACAGGTTGAAAGTCCTGGGAAGTCAGTGCTCCAGGAGCAACCCATGAGGAATGGGAGTTGGTGGACAGACACCCAGTTTCTTCTTGGGGCGAGCGCCTCTCAGAGTCCCCATCAGGACTGAGCCAGTTGCCCACACAGGCAACCTGCTCATTAACACACACCCTTTACTGACTCTCCTCCCCGCTATCCCACTTTTCTTCCTTCCTTACCACACTTCCTGGAATCACCTTGTAAATAAATTCTTGTACCCAAATTCTTGATTCAAGGTGTGCTTTAAGGGAAACCCAAATTAAGATAGTATGGGGCTCAAAGAATAAAATATGAGGATTATTCACACCCCCTGAATGGAGTCTGTTACCATATACCACTGTTGGGCAGGGCAATAGCCAACCATCAGAAGTCTAGAGGTACAAGCAAGAAGGAACCAGAATGTTTGCTCTGCAGACTCTGCTCAGCTCTAAGACTGCCAGAAGCAGGTTTGGGCTGTAGAACTCCCAGGTCACAGTGGGGTCCTCTCATCTACTCCGGGCTACTTTTCCTGGCACAGAAGGCAGAGTGATTTTGTGGGAGTCAAGTGAGAGATCCTCTTAGAAGGCATGATTTCTCCTCCTAAATGTCTCATCTTGGGGAGCTCAACATTGCCCACCCCAGCCTCTGCAAAGTCTAAGAAGCAATGTCCAGAAAACCCTGGCAACCTGGAAAAACAGTAAGCATGGTTCAAGAGCATTCTGTGTTGCTTGGAAAGAAAGAAAACATCTTGAACTGCTTTCTAAATAGCCCAGAACGTGAAGCCAGCATCTAGCCACGAATTTGGTCCTTCCCTGCACACAGCACAAGGCTCAGCTTCTGAGCACTCGTGTTTCCTCCTCCCTATGCCTCCTTCCTTCTCTCATTCATCTGTCCCAGTAGTTGACCTTTCCTCTCTCAGCCCACCCCAGCTGCTTGGCCACTAAACCACAGGAGATGAGGAAGAATTCCAGGGAGAAGGTGGGTGGCCAGAGTGAGCAGTCCCCTCAGTGAGCCCACGGCGGGGAGGTAAGTTACTCCTAACACCCAAGCTCGGAGCCCAAACAGGGAGGGCAGGGCTGGGGTGAGGGTGACTTTCCTTGATTCTGAAACCCTTGTGTATTTTCAGGGAAATTTTATCCATATGTTTCTGATTCATTTACACTTAACTCATCAAAATGTTATTTGGTAAGAGCGATTTGAAGTCCAAGACGCCTTGTAACAGCATATTTAATGAGCGTAAAGAGCTTTTTTACTCTCTCTTATTTTTTCAGAAGGAGATGGGAATTTTTTTTCCTCTTTTCTCTCCAGAAAAGCAAGCAGTCATATCCTGTACAGTGATTCAGGCCTACGAAACTTTAATCTTTGGAAAGGCCATGAGACAGAAAAGCAAAAGTCTGGGTATTGGGCTCAGATCTGCCTTGATCAATGTGATCACTCACCCTTTCCAAGATTATGCAACCACCCAGACTCCTCAAGTGGCAGAGGGAGACGCTGCGAGCCAAAGGACCCTCACGACGTCGAAGTTCCCGCAGTTCCTCACCTCTGCACCTGTTGTCACCACCTCTCCACCTAAGCCTTGCCCAGATTTCAGCTTGGTAAATGCCGTTCTGAATGCGAATCCTCAGGACAAGAGAAGTCTGAAGGAGTGTGGGCACGGCAGAGGCCAAAAGCAGTTACCGAGTGGGCGTTAGGGCTTAGTCTCTAGAATCTGCTGAACCTCAGACAGAACAAGACACAGGTGAAAACAGGGAACCACTGGGTGAGAAGAGAAGCAGAAGGAACTGATCATCAGGGACGTGAGGTACCAGACTACTAACTAAGGAAACCATAGAACTTTCCTTTCTGTGCATCCTAAAGAAAGGGAGATCAGACTCACCTTCTCCCCACTGCACCTCTGACCTACTAAGTTGCTAATTAGCTGCCCTTCCTGGAGGCAGAAGAATGGGCAAGATGACCTCCAGAGGGCTCTTGCTCACCCCAGGGCTTTTACGATCTTCCCATTAGCGCAGCTTAGCTCAGCAGAGCCCACTAAGAACAGAGGGCCTTTATGTCATTCTTCCCTAAAGACCACAGACTCCCAGGGATGAAAAGGTCAGACGCCTCCAGTGCCCTCTGGAGCAGCCCACAGTTGCTGGTGCTTTGTCATTGAGGATGAGGACAAAGCCAAAAGAGTAACAACCATCACTCTGCCAGCTGGTGAATCTAGCCCTCAGCCTTTCTCTGTCATCCAGCCTGGGCAGAGACTAGGTTGCTTTGATTATTCTGGCTCCTGAACAGAAAGTTGAGGTCCCATGTATGAGGACAGCAGCTTAGATGCTGGGATGATTTCATGCACTCAGAGTGGGAGTGGGAAAACTGAAGTCATCTGCGTGCAAGATAGAATCCCAAAGACAGAGAAGTGGTTGTTTACTGACTATCTAAGTGTAGCTATCCCCACTGCTGACATGCGATCTAGTCCTGCATTGCTTTTTCTTCCCATGTCAAAGTTCCAGCTTACTGAAAGAATGATTCCTGTGTTGAGTAACATCTTTATTAAATGTCTGGGGAGAGACAAAAAGAGCAAGAGAGAGAGAGAGAGAGAGGAGAGAGAGAGAGAGAGAGAGAGAGAAAAGGTGCCCAAGAAGAAGCCTCAGTCTTTTTGCAATCTCATCTTAGATGTGACATCCCATTTTTTCTGCTGTATTCTGTTAACTAGCAGCAAGTTGATAAGTGCAGCCTGTGCTCAAGGTGAGAGGATTACCCCAGCATGTGAAAACCAGGAGGCAGGTCTCACTGGAGATCATCTTGGAGGTACATTCCAGGTACCACTAGGCCGAACGTCAGATGTGCCTTCTAG
This sequence comes from Cynocephalus volans, assembly GCF_027409185.1. Classification (NCBI taxonomy): domain Eukaryota; kingdom Metazoa; phylum Chordata; class Mammalia; order Dermoptera; family Cynocephalidae; genus Cynocephalus; species Cynocephalus volans. Next base: position 280,744,525 of record NC_084460.1, on the reverse strand, counting down.
CTGGTTCAGTCTCTGCCACTTTCTTGGCATGAGGCCTAGGCCAAGTCTCATGCTTCTGGGATTTCCATTCTATCTGCAAAGTGGATAAGTTAAGATGATTTCTCAGTTGATAAGAGCCACAACCCAGTGACCTTGAAGAGTGGTTGACAGGCTCCTCAGGTGGCTAGATGCCTTGGAAAGTCAACCATCCCAGCCTCCTTATGGAAAACTTGCCTCCCAGCATGTATACGTGATCCTCCTGTTGTATTAGCCCTCCCAACAAGGACACCTCTTCTACCAATCCGTCCACACCAATGATTCACCCTCTCCCCATCAGGAATGCTTCCTGAAGCCTCACCTTCCATCTGTTCCACTGAAGTCTTATTTCTTCTTATTTGTGCCTGGTCTCATTGGTACCAGAGAACAGTTTTCCCAGGCTTATCTCTCTAATAACCTTTACGTAAGCTGAACATGGAGCACCTGGGCCTTAGGTGCCTGGATGACGGATGACTTCCCATTAATAAGCCAGGTCACCATTTCCTAATTCAGACACAAAGAGGTTGTGTTTGGCTGCCCTTTTCCTTTCTGGATCAGAAACCATCAAGTTAGAAAGATAACACAGAGACAGAGAAATCTGCATGGAATTAAGAGAAGAGAGGAAGAGGAGGCTATCTGAAATAGAGCTTAATGCTGCTTAGCACCTGACCCGTGATCTTATTGTCTCTTCCCAGGAGACCTTTATGCTGTTATCTTCATGGTCTACAGGAGGAGACTCAGGCTCAGTGTGCACAGTTAGTATGTGTCAGAGTCAAGATCAGGCCCGAGTCTATTTTACATTAAGCCATGAACCACTCTTAAACCTTGTCTCACTGTACCTCAAGTTGGTTTGGGGCAAAGCAAATTCTTTCTTTACCCAATAAAAGCAAGCATTGTCAGAATCCTATAAGGGTTGAATGAAATTGGGTCACCAGAGATTACTTCCTTTACCCCAACCTGGGAACAATTTTCTTCCTGATACCTTCTGTGGACTAAAAGTTCTCTTTAGGAAGCCAGACTTCATTAGGACTGTCGATATCACCAGGGAAAGATCAGAGGTGAGAACCTTCAGTTTCCAGGGATTGCTGTGACTCAAGACCTCATCCAGAAGGTGGCTCAATCCTAACCTTAGTTCTTCACTCCCATGACTGTGTCCTGGAGAAGAATGCAGTCAGGCCATCTGAGGATGGCCCGAGTGCCGGGAGAGGTAAACCTTCAGCCACACCTTCCACCCTTCTCCTGGCCTCCCTCTCGGAGCCTCCTAGGTCTGGGAGGAGAAGGCACCTGCTCATGCCAACTTCTTTCTGGACCATGCACAGCCTAGCTGAAGAGGACCAGCTGTTTGAGAATGGGAGGCAAAGCTCATAAATGACCTATGAATTTTACTTACTGCTATAAACACATCAGAATAATAAGAACTTGATAGTAGTTCTCATAACCTCCCCAAATCTCTCTCCCTTGGCATTGAGAGGAGAGCCCGAGAATCACCCACCAGGGCCAAGTAGCTTGAGGCTCAAGCACACACTCCCCTTCTAAGAGGACCTTCCAATGCCCATTAGCAAGTGACTCACTGATGAGAGCAGCAGCCCCGGAACAACTGCAGAATTCTTTCTCCTCCTGCTAGGCTGAACTGATGCCCAAACCCTGCCTGCTCAAGTGCACAGAATGAGTTTATGCTTCGTCTGTTAAGCCATCTCTCAGGGGATCAGAGGACTTTCAGTACCAAAAGACCAATGTGTTCAATGTGATTACAAAGCATCTACCACTGTAGGCACTGTGTTCTACTTGTGGTAAGAATTTTCTCATTTAATCCTTAAAATCGCCTTATGAGGATAGCTCTGTGCAAATGAGAATGAGGGAGATTATGAAAGAAACTTGCAGAAAGTCACCCAGCTAGAGTGGTCAAGCTAGGACTTGGACCCAGGCAGTCTGGCTCTCTTAACTGACACTTTGTGAGGCTCTGTGATATGCCACAATTCTCAATAAGTGCAGCTGGAAGTAGCTTCTCCCCATTTGGAAAGACAAAGCCATGACTTACACATCAGATGTCCTTAAGAACAAGCTCTCCCTAGGAAGATTGTGTTTTCCCAAGATCAGGCATCAAATCAATTTGAGGGCTAAGAATTGGGGACCCCTTTCACACCCCTCTTTCTGGGGTAGCATCATTAGAGAGCAGCCTTGTACTGGGAAGTCAGCAATCCTCCTCCACAGCCCATGCCCTCCCTTCCAGGAACCCCAAGTTTTGCTTACCAGACAGGGCAACAAGAGGCAAAAAGGGTCCTCCACTTGGAAATGGGAGTTTCCATTTGTCCTTGGGCTCTCCTCAAGCCCAGGGCTTAGAGACTGTGATTTGGGAAGCAGAAGGAAGGGGAGGGGCAGGGACGGGCATCTGTAGTCCTGGCCGTAAAGCTACTATCTCTCAAACCGAACCTCTGGCACGTACAACTTCTAAGGTGCCATCCAGATGTGCCTCTAATGACTTCACTGTGGAAGCCCGTGAAGAAGGGTAGGATAACTGCTGAAATTAATTTATGAATGCAGATTTTCATGCTGCATCAGTAATCACCCAGTACAGTTCCCTTTGTTTTACAGATGAGGAAAATGAATTCTAGAGACTTGCTTTCAAAACCCTTTGTTAGGCTGAATCCAGTCCTGGTTAGCCTAGTTTGTGCATGTATCCACTAGGTCTCCCACTACCTGCATCCACGAACACATCAGCCCTTTCTGAAAAGCTTTGAGCTAGCAACTCTTTGGGCCAGGAATATTTATGTCTCAAGAAGAGGCATTCTAGAAAAATGAGAAGATTCTGGGTAATGAGGCCATATGACATATTGTCTAAACTGGCACACTTTTGAAAGTGTTAGAGATGAGGGCAAACCAGGAGAAACAGGGACACATGACCACCCCAACCATAGAGATCCTAGGGTCTGAAGGAAGCGTCGTGTAAGCACAGTCCTGGGACGCAGGGGGCCTGAGCTGGCTGATTCCTTCAGTCAATAGACACTTCCTGGACACCAACACTGTGACCACTCGAGTGCCAAAGACACAGCAGTTAACAAAAAGGTAAGGATCTGCACACACAGGTGGCTCAGCTCCTCTTACCTTTCACGAGCCACTGCCCCTCTCTGAGCCTCATTTTCATCTTCAGAAAATGAAGGAGTAGCCCACATCCCCTCTCAGGCCCCTCCCTTCAAGCTGGAGCGTCTGGGAATCTGTGGAACCCCCTGCTGAGAGAGGGGCCCCAGCACAGCAGCCTCCCAGCTTGCCAGCCCAGTGCACTAACCAGCAGAACACATGGCCTGGCCCCCCGCCACCCCGCCAGCCCTGCCCTCAGCCAGCCTGCCCCCGCTGCACCCACGACGTGCTGTTGCTCTTCCTGTTTGGTATACAGGAACACACCAGGAGACCCTGGGATGGCGCCTTCAACACACACACGCACACATCAGAACCAGAATAAATACTGAAAGCCACGACATTCAAACAAGTGCAAAGGACATGCCAAGAATCCTCTGGCACTGCCCTCTGTGAAACACCTGGTCATGTTTAACCTGAGCCACAAAGATGATTTCCATGTGGAGACTCCCAGGGGGGATGATGGGAGACAGATGAGACCTCCTCAGCAGGGGCCAGGCTAGTCTGAGTCACCCCATCTTCTCCTAGGGGACAGGTTCCACCCCTGCAAGGCAGCATCTGACAGAAGGAGAATGCTAGCCCTCCACGTCTTCACCATGGCCTTGCTTCGGATGTGCTCTTTAACCTAAGCTCACCACCACCTCCCTGGGAGCTGGCAGATGGGGAAACAGAAGGGAGATGGCTGGTGGGGCCCATTGGCTTCTCAGGGAGGACCTCAGCCTAATAGAAGTTGTCAGGTGTCAGCTTAGGGCATGAGCAGAGCCCGTTTAGGCAGCAGCTGCTCCAGCGGCCCACAGCCAAAATGGTGCTCCAGCTCTGAGATGGATGTAGGAAGGAGTCCTGGACCCATGGCATGAAAGCAAGCAGGCAGCGGATAAAGGGAAAACGGCCTCTAAGTATGAAATTGACCTCCTTCTGTTAGCCAGCCCAGACCATGGTGCTTAGAGAGGCTGCCTTTCAGATGTGGTGAGTGAGAGAAGCAGGCAGGGTCAAGTGACATGGAACCCACTAAGCTTTGTCCAACTTTTCCAAAAAATCCCAGCTCTTACAGATATGGATTCAGAGGGACCACGGTATCCAACTCTCATTCTATAAATGCAAAATCTGACACACAGAGATGTTCTAAGGGCCTGTCATATGTGGTTCAGCTGGCGGAGCCTGAATTTTCCAGCCCAGCATTTTGTTTTGTACTATGGTATCTTTCCTACTCTTACCAATAAGATATATAAATGTCTTATTTACATGAGTTTATTCTTTTACCTTCTATTCAACATATCATGACTTTTTTGTTTTGAATCTTTACAAATCTCAAAATACCACATTTTTGCCAGTAACAATCCTAAATTTTTTAATATGGTATATTCCAATAATAACAGTACTTAAAATAGTTAAAGTTTAGAAGTCTATAAAAAAATTCATATCATAAAGAAATAACATTTCACCAAATGCTGCATTTTCTTTATAATCAGCTGAGATACGTTAATTGTTTCTGACCCTCCATTTCCCCTTAATGCAGCATTTGAATATACAGTACATGGATCTTTTTATGATGTACACTGTCTTCATTCATGAGGTCTTGAGTTCCAATGATCATGCAGTATGTGTTCCTCTGTGGAGAATCATCAGAAAAAGTGGTTAGTCTTTGCAAGAAGTAGGTAAAGAAGGCAAAATTGTAAGAGGAAATCTGAGTCTCTTTTTTGCAGTGAAGACAGAGAAGAGAGACTGAAGGGAAAGTTTGAAATCTCCCCCCGGAGCCCTCCTGTAGTGAGTATGATGAGGAAGGGAGCTGATGGTAGAGATACAGAGTAAGACTTCAACAGAGCTAAGACTTCAAAATCCCATGTGTTGAGAAGGAGGCTTGAAAAAGACCTGCTCAGCTCTTCCAAGTAAGTCCAGTGAAAGTTAACTGAAGCATTCAAATGTCCCAACTTACCAGGGCCTGCCTGGGCCCACCGTGCTTCCAGAGACTGCGTTAGCATCCCAGTTGTAAGATCACACTGGCTACTCGTATGGAGAGCAGATGCAGAAACGTGCCTCTGAACACGCTCATTACAGGCAGCAAAGCAAACTGATTGTCAAGCCTGTCATGAAAACAGCAGGGGAGCGAAATCCTGAAAAGTTCTAGCAAACAAGGGAAAGAAATGGAAATTAAAAGGATAATAATGGATATACTATACCAGGAAGATGTGTAAAATACCTTCAACGAAGACAGAGCACTAAATAAGTGTGCCATATTTTATTTTAGTGAGTATATTTATACACTATCCAGTCCTTTCTGGATTTTCTTGTGTCCTCAGACCCCCACACTCTTTTCTTTATTGGAGTCCTTAAGTTCCTTTATAATAAATTAGTAAATTTTCTGTTTTTGCGTGTTTCTTTTTTCTGAAAACTTGCCTTCCTCTTAAGTGAAACATGTACACACACGTGCACACACGACTAAGAAAAACCAGGAGTGTGACTGATCGGTAACAAACATAGATGATTGATTAAGAAACGGAAAAGGTTTCATGCTGGTGGCTCATGTATACCTGCAATCCAAGGTGAGATGTGATCTTGACAATCCAGTGACTGGGTGGCTGGTTTAATGGGCTGGTAATTGTTCTACTCTCTGACTTTTGTTATTATTTTTAATTGACACAGAATAATTGTGCATGTTTGTGTGTTACAGTGTGATATTTCAATACCTGTGTATAATGAGTAATGATCAAATCAGAGTAATTAGCATATTTGTCACCTCAAATAATTATCATTTCTTTGTGTTGGGAACATTCAAAATCCTCTCTTCCAGCTATTTGAAAATAGAGTAAATTATTAACTATAGTCACCCTACAGTGCTATAAAACACTAGAACTATTCCTCCTATCTAGCTGTAATTTTGTATTTATTAATCAACCTCTACCTTCTCCACCTCCTACCCCTTTCCAGCTTCTAGTTACCACTTAGCTGTCTGGTTTGGAAGACATAGGAGTAATGCTGGTATTAAGCTCTTCAGAGGCATAGAACCAAGTGGGCTGGCTATCTCAGGGAGAAAAGAAAGGAAATTAGTTCAGAAGAGTAGAAAGCCAAGCAGCGTGGTGCAGTAAAAGGCTCAGCACACAAGAGATTCGGACCCGAAATCAATTCTCATTTCTGTTCCTCCTTAACTTTGGAACTTTGGATGAGTTATTTACACTCTCTGAGCTTTCACTCTTTCACTTATAAAGTTGAGAAAAGCATGCCTAGTTCACAGCACTGTGGTGAGGAGTACATGAAATGATGTTTATGGAAAGCAGCTTGTGTGCTATAAATTGCTTTGCAATTACTCTTCTAATGGCTAAAACTAAATCTCTATCAGTATGGAATCGGAAGAGTGATTTTAAAAACTTTCTATTAGACAACAAACATGAGTGAAAGAGTTTCCACTGCAAGCAAAAGAGACTCAAATTGGACATCAGAAAGTCCACCCTCCCTGGACCCCCAATAAAGCCTGCTGAAAACTAGAAATGAGTTGGCGGAAATTAATCAAAATGCCTCAGGAGTGCCTTCTTTGCATGACATCGTTCTGCTGCTAAGGGGATAAAGAAAAGCTATTCCTTCCCTTTGGAAAGAAGGTACACAAAGTGGAAACTTTTAGTTTAAGGGCACCTTCAGAAACCACTGGTCTTATTCACTTTACACTTCAGCAACTACAGTGATCTTAGTGATTATAAGAGTACCAGCTTTTGAGAAGTTACTGCATTGAGCATAACAATAGCAAGCGTCAATGCACATATCTGTATTCCTCATAATCCCTTTCCCACCCATGCAAGGGTGGGAAGAATTATTTTTTTCAAGGGCAACTGGAATTATTTTTTTCTATTTTACAGATGAGTAAACTGAAGCTCCATGATCCTAAATAATTCATCGGAGATAACACAGCTAGTAGCACAGCTAAGAATTGGGCCCGAGCGTATCTAATTCCAAAGCTTGTTTTTCATTATGTTAAAGTATCTATACTGGTTTTCTATTGCTGCATAACCAATGGCCATAAACTGGAAAGATAAAAACAACACATACGTATTATCTTACAGTTTCTGTGGGTCAGGAGTCTGGGCAGAACAGCTTAGCTGGGCCCTCTACTCAGGGTCTCACCAAGCTGAAAGCAAGGTATTGGCTGGGCTGCATTCTCAGCTGGAGGCATAACTGGAATCTCATCAAACAAGGAGCATCTCTCACCTTAGCTAGGACCCCCTCTCTTTTTTGAGGGCTTTCACCTGATGAAGTCATGATTGCCTAGGTAGGATAATTTCCCTTTTGATTAATTTAAGATAGACTGATTTTGAAACTTAATTACACCTGCTATATTCTGTTGGCTAGAAGTGACTGTCAGGTCCCACCCATACTCAAGGGGAGGGGTGTACACAGTGTGAACACTGAGGATAGGAATCACAGGTGTGATGTTAGAATTCTTCCTACCATACTACCTACCTTCAGTTGTGGTTGGAGGAGATACAGCCACAAAGAACACAAGCCTGGAGCAGAGAGGGAAGAGCTGGTTCCGTTCTCCATTGACAGTTTCCTATGGAATTGTAGGAGGCTCAATGCCAAAATGCCTGTTTGCCCCTGCTGTCAACAAGAAGAGAGTAGCCTAGAATCTAGGTCTAGAACAGAGGCTCTCGGACTTGGCTATATGTTAGAATCACCTGGGGAGATTTTGAACTGTAAAAATGCTCTCCAAGAAATTCTGACTTAATTGGTGTGAGGTGGGACCTGGGCATCTTTTGTTGTTTTATTTTTGCTTTTGCTTTTAACTTCCAGAAACTCCTAATGTGTAGTCCCGTTGAGAATGCCTGGTCTGGAAAGGTAATCTACAAAGCATGATGTATTCACCCCGGGGGCATGTGCAAGACTTGGATGTGAAAAGAAAACACTGGAACTTCTAGAAAAATTTATTTTTAAGTTTAAAAAATAAAAGATAAATGAAGAAGCTTAAAACTTCTAGTTTCAAGTATGACATGTTAAAGAGTTTGGAAGTCATCACTCCCACCCTCACAACAAGGAAGAAGTAGAACAAACTGAAAATCAACAATTCTTCTTAAATTCCTCAAAGAATTGAGGTCACAGGGCAAACCACTGCCTTGACTCTGGAGAGACAGGTGAATTCAGAGACAGGGAATCACAGCTTATAGGGAGCAGAAGTCCACAGCTGGAGCCAATACCAGTAGGAATGCTTTAAATTACAATTAATAAATTGCTGGAGGCTCAGTATAATTTTGCTTGAGAGTTGAAATCTCTGAGGGGGCTCAGTCTTAGGAAGGGTACCCACACTTCCCTGAGTTTTGCCTCACCTCTCCAGAGGCTCACTGTGGAGATCAGAGAAAAATCTCCTCTGGGAGGGAGTGGGAGGGAGGGAGTAGCCCTTGTGAAATACGCCCAGAGCCCTTTGTTCTTCTTAACAAGGCCTACCCTCAAGGCAAACTATTTTACTAAAGCCTGACCAGCTAGGGTTTTACTAAAGTCTAATCAATCAGAAGAAAGAGAAATATTCAACTCTGGCTCACAAAATGTCTAGGCCTAGTTAGAGGACTGTAGGATGTTTCTCTTCCCCCACGTTTTACCGCCACCTCAATAATGCTCCTGTATAGTAACAGGATTACAGCTAAAAGAAATGCAAGCCCCATACTCTGAGGAGTCTCTAGGAAAACCTAAAGACAATAGGTGAGACAAAAACAAGGACACTCAAGGAAATTTTAGGCTTTGACACCACAGGTGCAGAAAATAGTAAACATAGCCTAACTCCTAGCCAAATAGATATAAAACCTCACACAAAAGGCCTATCTACTTAGGCTTTCAACAAAAATTACAAGGCATGCTAAAAGGCAAACAATAGAGTCTGAAAAGATAAAGCAATCATCAAAACCAGATTCATATGGCAGAGATTTTTTAATTATCTGACTGGGAATTTAAAATAACTCTGCTAAGGGCTATAATGGGAAAAGTGAAGAGTGTGTAAGAACTGCTGTGTAATATAAGCAGAAAGAATTGAAGACTCTAAGGAAGAATCAAAAGAATGCTAGAAATTAAAAATACTGTAACAGAAATAAAAAATGCCTTTGATGTGCTTACTAGACTGAACATAGCTGAGGCTTGAACAAATGTCAATAGAAACTTCCAAAACTGAAATGCAGGGAGGAAAAAAGAATGAAAAAGATGCAACAGAATATCCAAGACTGTGGGACAATTATAAAAGATGCAACACACCCTTAGTGAGAATACCACAGGAGAAGGGAAAAAAAGGAACAGATAAATTATTTGAAGTAATAATGGCTAAGAATTTTCCAGAATTAATGACAGACACCACACCACAGACCCAAGAAGCCCAGAAAATACATGGCAGGATAAATACCAAACAATATATACACCTAAGCATATAATATTTGAACAGTGAAAAATCGAAAACAAAGAGAAAAATCTTGAAAAAAGCCGGGGGTGGGGGGCAAAATCTTACTGACAGAGGAATAAGATTAAAAATTAGATTGATCTTTTCAGAAACCATGCAAACAAGAAGAGAATGGAATGTTAAAAGAAAAAGAACCCCACCAACCTAGAATTCTGTATGCAGCAAAATTGTCGCTCAAGATGAAGGAGAAACAAAGACTAGACTTTCCTGGCCAACAAAAATTGAGGAAATTTGTCACCAGTAGACCTGCTTTACAATAATTGTTCAAAGTGCTTCACAGAGAAGGAAAATTATATAGGTCAGAAACTCAGACCTACATAAAGAAGGAAAGAGAGTTAAAGAGGAATAAATAAAGGTAAAATCAAATATTTTGTTTTTCTTAATTGTTCTAATTTGTTCAAAATAATATTACCAACAATGTTTCTGGTGATTATAGCTTATGAATAAGTGAAATGAATGACAGCAGTGTCATAAGGGACAAGAGGAAGAAGTGGAAACACTTTGTTGTTAAGAGGTACTTGACTACATGTAAGGTGGTGTCATTTGAAAGTGGACTTGGATTAGTTGTAAATGTGTACCACAAACTCTAAAGCAACCACTTAAAAAGAAGTATAAATAATATGCTAAGACCGGGAAGAAAATGGAATTTTAAAAAATGCTCAATTAAAATGAGAGAAAGAGGGAATAAAATAGAAGTCAAAAAAGAAACAAAAAATGAGGAAAATAAATGGAAAACAGTTACAAATACAGTAAATGTTAATCCACCTATATCAATAATCACTTTAAATGTAAATAGTCTAAATACACCACTTAAAAAGCAGAGACTATCAGAATGGATTTTTTTAAAAAAGACCCAACAATATATTGTCTACAACATTTACTGATATTTCATATTGCTACAGAAGCATGTATATGTCATAAATACACTTATTAAAGGTATGTACTCAACATCTTTTTTAAATATGGTGGTGAGTAATCCAAAATGTTTGGAAGATACTGGTCTAGAGCAGAAGCACTCCTCTCTCTCTCTCTCTTTTTTTTTAACCTGACTTGTCTTTAACAAACACTTCTCAAATTTTATTGTGCATAGGAGTCACTTGGGAAACTTGTTACCATGTTGATTCTGAATCACTGAGTCTAGAATGGGGCTAAGATTTTGCACTTCAAAAGAGACCCGCAGGAATATTAATGCTGTCATTTCTCAGAACTTACACTGGAAGCAAGAATGTAGTGTATGGTCTACTTATTTAAAAAAAAAAAAATTAAGGGCACGAGGTAATAATAATGTATCTAAATAGTAAGAAAAAAGCAAAGTTGGAATAGGAAAGAAGAAAAGAGAAAGGAAGGGAAGGAGGGAGGAAGGAGAAAGATAATTAGAAATAGAGAGATGAGGTGCTATGGTATGAATGTTTGTCCCCTCCAAAATTGATGTTGAAATTTAATTGCCATTGTGATGGTATTGGGAAGCGGGATCTTTAAGAGGTGTTTAGGTCATGAGGGCAGATGATGGACTAATACCATTATGTTGGGAATGTGTTTTCCCCCTCTTGCTCTCGTTTTGTCCTTCCACTCTTCCACCATGTGATGGCTTCCACTACATTATAGTGGAAGAAGGCCCTTGCAAGATGCTAGCACCTTGATCTCAGACTTCCCAGCCTCCAAAACTGTGAGCCAATAGATATCTGTTCTGTATGAATTACTCAGTCTCAGGTATTCTACTGTAGCAGCACAAAAGGGACTAAGGAGGGTAATGAACTAAAATACAAGAAAAGATTACCCCATCCTTGGGATCATGAATTAGACAAAGTTACCCATAAATTAAAACTTATGGAGATAAAAAGTCAAGGTCTCACTTTTATGACTCATTCAAACTGTAATAGAACTTATGATTACATTATAAGGAATGTTTTGAAATATGGGTCTAGGGAGCAGGCTTTAATTTTTCACTTTCAGCTTTTATAGTTACTCAGGGAAGTCTTATGATGGGACCTCTACAAAGGAATGGCAGAGGGCCAAGTCATATCCAACATCCTTAATTTTTAGGACAGTGTTTTGGGAGCAAAACTTTGATTGTCTAGTAGTAAGCTGATGCCAGAACAAGTGGGTAGGAGTTCAAAACCAACCTGTAGAGAGAGGAACACAGCAACGCAGGCCTAGATGCTTTGCCACCCCTTTGGCAAAAGCAAATACTGAAGACCTTCAACAAGTGAGTTTAAGGGAGGTGTAAATTATTGTGAGAAAAGAGGATAAAAGTATAGCTTTAGAACCTTAACCACGTCCACACTTCTGAAATGCTCCTTAATATACTGCAACCAGGTTTCTGCTTTCTCTACCCCCTACATCTTCTTTCTACTGAAAATTTGAGGCTCACCTATAACCTCTTAACTTGAAAGTTCAAAGAACATGTCTCAGTATTTCTAATAAAACTTTTGGCAACATCTGACACTGCTGTCACTAAAACAATAAATAAATACATACATACATAAAAACAAATAGATACATAAGCTTTGAGAAGGAGGGAGTGGCCCCCCGACTCTGAGTCTCCTCTCACACCCCTGATAACACATCAGTCTCCTCTTTCGGCTTCTCTTTCCATCAGCTTTTTCACGGTCTGCGTGTGTCTTAAAATGTGGTTTCCAGAGGTAAATCATATACTCTGCGTGAGTTCTGACCAAAGGAGAGTACAATGGAAATATTGTTATTGCTCTTATTGACTTTTCTCAGAAAGCGAGAAGTCAAGGGCAAGAACTAGAGAGGAGAGTCCATCCTGATGGTGAGCCAGCAGATTGCATCCTGAAAATTCTTCACACAAGTGGATCTAAGCCCCTTCCCACAAGTCAAACGTATCTAATTGCAGGATCTTAATAAAATAATGTTATAGAAATAAATACGATTAATTCATTATGATTTTATTTCTTTCAACAAATGGTTCATTCCCTTTTCTGAAAAGAAAACTGACCACATAGGAAAATAGTGTTGTGTGCTATTGTTTGCAAAGAACCCTATAATTTCTTGGCAACTTCTATTGTCTCATAAAAGTAAAAACTAAAACTTTTGTAAGTTACTGCCTATCTACCTTGTGTAGTTGATTCAGAGACCATGAAGTGGGTCGAATATGAATGAAGCTAGAGGGTGCAGCTGGTGGAGGCAACGGGAAGCAATTGACCCCTAATGACATCATCTCTGGTACCAACTCTGGTATTTAACCTTGGGCAAATCATGACCCTACTTGGCCTCCTTTCCTCATCTGTAAAATGGGCCTGTTGGATTTCTAGGTTCTGTTTTGCCACAGATGGCACGTGTTTGGCCACATTCCATCTTCTCTGCTCAAAACATCCCATGGCCTTTGTAATCACTTTTGCTCTTTAGTCCTACCTTCTGAGATCACGTTCTCCATCCTACCAGGATCCTCACCTCTCTGGGTCCAGCTCTTCCTTTTCATCTTCTTCTGGGCACCAGCCCTATGGCTTGCACTATCCCCCTCCCTCCAAAAACTGCATCAATTTGCAAGGACAAAGAAACTGCATTAACAAACCCTAACTGAGGTTTGTCACATGAAAGTACATGTAAAACACAGATATGTAATAGAGGACGAGATTAGCTCCTACACTGCTGACTGCCATTGGATTCCTTGAGATAGTAATAAATGCAGCCCATAAGAATAGTCCCCAAGGAAAGTGACCTGTCTCTGGGACTCTCTTTGTCCTCTCTTGGGGGCCCAACACCTATAGTGTTAACTTGGCTCCACCTTCACCATAAAAATAGACTTGGCCCTATTTCTGGGCTCCCTTTCTTCCAACCCGCCAGGGGACCTTCAGCTTATCTCTCCACCCTTCCAGCTGCCTCAGATAGTGGTGAAACTGGTTTTTCCTGAGGTTCTTTGGCCACTTTGACTTTGCTCTTGGTTGTTCCCTCCTCGGGACCCCTTTTAAAGTAGAGGTCAGGATTATCTCACTTTCTACTTAAACTCCATTTACAGGTTTCTTTCCTATTGAGCTAGGGTCTGCAGGTCATAGTGTGAGGAGTGCTGTGGGGAGCAGTGCATGTTCTCAGCCACTCAGGGTTGGCCTGTGGCCCTGTCCTGCTGAACCTCACAGCCCTACACAAGCAGAGGGTCCTCAAACTGAAGAGTGCTGGGAGTCTGTCCCCAGCTCTGTGTCCACCTCTGCAAAGTCCAGTCCATTGAGATGACGCTCCCATCTGTTTACACAACTCTTTGGAGAGGAGGTTCTTACCACCTCACTCAGTCACCCATTTCTGTACTCAATACAGGAAATTAATGTTTATCTGCCAGGATTTACCCAAGTAGTGCTTTTCTGAGAATAAACAGTATTAAAAGAGAACTGCTTTATAGGGGAAAAAAGTCAAATGAGTTCCTTTTATTTTTAAGCTGATAATGAATGAAGCAAGCCAAAGGTGAAGGTCAACTGTTTATCCAAAATTTTATCCCACATATTCAAATCTTTCTGGCGTTTAGATTAGCATGAAAATCTGTCTTCTGAAAAGTTCAAGAAATACTGGCTTTGAGACAAACCCCTCCTGCTTTCAGAAAATGCTTATGTCGTGGCTCTAAGGAGAGCAGACCTACCCTGCTTCTCACACCAGATCACACTCTCGCGTTCAGAAGTCTTGAGCACTGAGCTGTTCTGTGCAGCAGGTACCTCCTGGAGACTGGCCGACGTGGCGAATGACAGCACCGTGCTCACGTGCTCGTCACACTTCTGTTTGCTGTTTGGTGTGATGATTGAACCCTTAGAGCAACCGTTCCCAATCATGGGCGATTTTGCCTTGCACAGGACAGGTGGCAATGTCTGGGAACAATTTTAGTTATCACAGCTGGGTGTGGCGGGGACGTGGCTATTAGCATCTAGTGTGTAGAGACTAAGGATGCTCCCAAACATTCTACTATGCACAGGACAGGCCCCCACAAGAAAGAGTTATCCAGCCCAAGATGTCGATTATGCCGAGACTGAGAAACCCTGCCTTATGAATAACCAGTTTGGTAAGAGTCATTTATGATGTGTTTTCAGACTCACCCTCTCCCAAGCTCCAGTTCTGAAATTATTCTTTGTTCTTTTATTCATTCATTCCATATGCATATATTGATCACCCAGTACTGTATGCCAAACCCTGTGTAGGTGTTGAATAAAATGGCAAGCTGAAGTAGTCACAGTCCCTGTCCTCGGAGAGAATATAGTCTTTCAGGAAGGGATCAACCCTACGAGTATGTACCTGAAGTGTCTTACTATATGTCAGACACGGTTCTAAGCACTGTATTAATTTGTTTAATTCTTACCACAGTCCTGTCTTAGGTAATGTTGTTATTCCTGTTTGATCAGCAAGATAACTGAGGCATATGTAGAAAGGTTAAGTGACTTGCACAGGGTCCCACAGAAAACACGTGGTGACCTTAAAGAACAGCAGGATTCAAACCCAGGACATTGGGCTCCAAGGTCCACCTGTGCATTTAACCAGCAGGCTATGCTGTGTCTCATATAGACAACACACAACTAGAATGATAGCAAGGTATTAAAAAGGAGAAGAAAATACAGCTATGAGTGTCTGTTACAGAAGGGGCTGTGACACAGTCAGAAGGCCCTGAGGCGGCCTCCTTGAGGAAATGGCACTTGAGCTAAGGTCTAAGGAGGTGAGGAGACAACACAGACAGAGAAAACAGTCCAGGTAGAGGGAGAGCAGGTGTGTTAGTTTCCTGTTGCTGCTATAACAAATCACCACAAACTTAGTGGCTTAAGACAACACACATTTATTACCTCACAGTGCTGTAGGTTAGAAGTGTGACTCGGGTCTCACTGGGCATGGTGTTGGCAGGGCCACACTCCTTTCTGAAGGCTCTAGGGGGGATCTGTTTCCTCACCTTTTCTGGCTTCCAGAGGCTGCCTGCACTCTTTGGCTGGTGGTTACATCTTCAAAGCCAGCGATGACGAGGTGAGTACTTCTCTCATCACATCACTCCAACCTTCTCTTCTGTCCACCTTTTCCACCTTTGAGGACATTTGTGATTCCACTGGGCCTAAGGAGGCTCCTGGCTTGGGCAAATGGTGTTGCTATTCATAGAGTATGGAAGCAGTCCAGGAGGAGTTTGCGTGATGAAATTCAGCTTTAGATTTTATTAATATTTTGCAAAGGGCCAGACACATTGCTGGGTCTTGTAGACCTGGAAAGATGAGTCAGGTAAGACTTCTGCCCCTGTAGGATGGTGTCTCAACAGGGAAAAGGATGTATGAGGAATTGTCAGCCAGGCAGTTGGATCTGTGAGCCAAGAGGCCCGAGCAGAGGTCTCGTTCATAGCTGGTAAACTGGCCATGGGATGCCTCCAACTCAATTTCCTGCTGACATGGCAAAACCCATATATCTCAGTCCACACCCATTACCTCCCCTCAAAACAGCTCCAACACCTGCATCCTTTTCCCTGTTGAGGAACCACCCTACAAGGTCATAAGTCTTATCTGGTTCATCTTGACAGGACTACAAGGCCCGGCAGCAATGTGTCTGGCCCTTTGTAACAGATTAATAAATGTGGTAGAATAAATAATTGATTAAACCAGTGAATTAATCAATTACTTCTAGGTCTCTCTCTCCCCCTGGGTCCTTCTGTTCCGCTCCCTGCTGCACACTCCCTCCTCCTGTTTCTTTTGGGCAAAAAGTCAGGTCTGTTTAGCTTAGAAAGATTTGGGGTCAAATTGTGTTTTGACCCTAGCACCTGTAACCACAAGACCTTTGACCTTAAGCCTGCAAAGGACTCTTGTTTCCTCAAGCAGCTCAGCCAGGCACTCACAGAGAGACTTAACAGAACTGACAAGCGCTGCTGGATTTTATTATTTGTTTGGGTATCTAACATCATACTTATTTCCTGTAAGAGATATGGTTCATAAAGCATTGATGTAAATTGATTAGTTTAAATATAAGGTTGTAGCTTTTTCAATCAGATAAATATATTCCTGTGCATATATTATTTTGTGAATTCATGTTCTTTGTCCTTTAGGGTTTGCAAGAACTCAACACTTATCTACCACTCAGAGCTGTGGTAGAAAGAGAAATGGCCGCTCACAAAGGAATGTCCCACTGGGTCAGAGCTTCCTTGAGCTTAAACCTTAATTAATCAATCATTCAGAAAAGCATTCATTAAGCTCTGCAGTATTAGTCACTGTAAAAAAAGAATTACATAGACATGGTCCTCCGAAAGCTTGCAACCTGAGACTATCTTCTGCCTTCTGTATTTGCACAACACTCATTAGATAGTTAAATAAGAAACTGGACAGGAACACAGCAGAATATTAAAAAGAGTTCTGGAGTTCTCTTAAGATCAAATGTTAGTACCTTTCATAGCAGCAAAACTATGGCCAGAGAATTTTCCTTTTCTTTATTCATTTGTTAAATATATTTTATTGAACTCCCGTTATTTGCCAGGCAAGGGGAACACAGCAGGAAACAAAAGAAGCATGCTCCAAATCCTTGCTAGGGCTTACATTTGAGAAGGAGGAGATAATCAATGAGCAATAAATAAGAAAATCTAGGTCTTAATGATTGCAACAGGACTGTCTGAAATGATGGAGAGGGACTGTAGGTCAGACTTTTGGGAAAGGCCTGTCACAAGAGTTGATATTTAAGCTGAAACCTGAAAGACAGAGGAAGAAAGTCCTTAGTGCAAAGATCTGGGAGAAGCATTTTAGGTACTTCTCACAAAAAGCTCCATAAAGCAGGGACTGAGTCCTATTTAATATTATAGCCCCAGAGTGACTACCGTAAGACGTTAGCTCTGGTAGGCACTCAATAAAGATGAATAGTACAGACCCTTACCTCCAGAACCTACATAACATCTCTCTTTGCAAGTCTCCCTAAACCATATCATAATCACTACAGAGCCATGTGCTCAGAGGCCCTATACCAGCAGATCCAGTCCTTCCCATATCTGGGCACAAAGCCTTTCTGCTAAGAGTGGAGATTTTCTACCCTTGACTCTCTCTTTCTAATGTGTTGCATTTCCCATTTACCTTTTACTGGGCTCAAGACTTTGCCCAGTTTCCAGGCAGGATCTGCATTGACACCTTAGGAATAACAGCAGGAAAAACCCGCCCTTCACTTCTGAACCACAGTAAAGAAAAAGCTTGGGCTACAAAGGACCTGACCCCTGTAGCCCCTGGACTCCCTCCCCACAAGAGTCCTCATAAGCTGTACTTGGAGAGCAAATTCCTTCAGTCTTTTCTTCTATGGTGACATGTCCTCCACCACAGGAAGCTTTTTCTTATGACCTGTGCTTCATTCCATTTTTGGAGAGCTGGTTCTTGCTGCTGAAAACCAGTGGCTGACTCATCCATAGACTCCACACAGCTGAGGAAAAAATCAGTGAACTTGAAGACAGGTCAATGGAAATTAAACAAACTGAAACACAAAGAAAAAAGAACAGAAAACAAAACAAAATGAAACAAAAACAGAAAAGACCGTCAAAGAGCTCTGAGACAATAAAAGGCAGTGGCTGGAAAAGCAGTGGTGACATAAACTGGAAGTATCCCAGGGTTATTAGTTCAACCCATCCCCACCTATTCCCTCGCTAGACAGAAGAACTTCAAATCTATCCTAAAAAATCAGTTCTCAACCTTAATTTCTAGGACATCCTCCTAGGCTAGCAAATTCTAATATTCTGATACAGAGATGGTCTTAGGAGTATTGAAAATGATGTTCGCGTGGTGTAGTTTAGGGACTATTAAAATAGGATTGCCAGATCAAATGCAGGCCATCCAGTTCAATCTGAAGTTCACATTTTTAGTATAAGGTATGTCTTGTGCAATATTGGGGGCTTACTTATACTAAAAATGTATCTATTGTTTATCTGAAATTCAAATTGAACTGGCCATCCGTATTTTTATTTGCTAAATCTGATTACCACGTTAAAAGCCACTATGCAACCCACTCAAAATCTTTCCTTTCTGACCATCCACATTGCCTGTTCCTAATAAAGCATTAGCATGGATTGGTTTATCAGGTCTACCAGGCATTAACCTAAGCAGTGGGTGCTTGAGGAAGCACAGGGCACGAGATAGCAGGAGAAAACCTGCTACAGAGGAGACAGCTCTGGATTTGGATTCACAACACCCTGTTCCGGAAACAGCTCTGCCTCTTACAAGCGGGGCCCTCGCTGAACCTGTGTCTCAGCTTCCTAGTGCATAAAATGTCCATTACAGTTCCACCCAGCCCCCTCCCCCGCTCTCACATTATCCTCAGCACAGCTCTCTGTGGGAACATAATTTAAGAGCCATACAGGAAGATACACCCATCTGGCTGGGGTATTGTTACTTATGGAAAGAATGGGAGGGAGCTGCCAGGTGGGGGATGCTGAGTAAAGGGAGAAAGGGCCTCGGATGGCCTCTGCCTGGTTTTGACCCTTGCTGGCATCAGCAATACCTGTTGCCTTCAGACCTGCCCATTTTCCACCCCCGCACGTTGTGTTCCAAATCTCTATCAGTCAATAGCGTTTATTTTTGGACTTTGCCATTGCGTGTGCACCAGGCGCAACCAGGTTCTGTTATATGAGTGTGGCCAAGCTTGGCTAGATCTATCCTCAGAGGGAAAACTGCCAAGGGGGTCATGGGAGGCAGCAGTGATACAAGACCCTGTCTCTGAGTCAACTCTGATGCCAGCGGGGTGAGGTAAGCCTCCGTCGGGGGCACCATTTACCTGCTGGCTTCTGGCCTGGCTCTGGCGGTGTTCAGCACCCAGCAGGCTGGCTAGCGTGTGCATAACAGGACAGGTTTGTTTCCTGTAGTTGCTGGCTAAAGAGTAGTGGCCCGGATTCCAAACATCAGCAAGAAGACAGACAGCAAGCTGGCACGGCCCAGCGTCTGTGCTCCCAACCTGGTTCCCCAGGGCCACTCTGGCCATCTCCCTGGACGCCAGACTCTAAGTCCAAGGTTTAAGGCCCATCTTAGAAGCCTCATGAGCCTGACCAGCTCATCAGCAAAGGCAGGCTTATCCCTCCCCAGCATGAGTAGCAGTCTGCGAGTTGAGGGGAAAGAAGGCTTAAGTGTTTCCTCTGGATCTGGAAAGAAAACTGGCTTGAGCAGCAGTGAACTACCCTGGATTTGGGGTCTCCGTGGTAGAGACAATATGGTGTAGTCACAGCTAAAGAGCTTTGAACCAGGCAACAGAATTTTACACACCCCTCTCATGCTGTGGGGACGCAAGAGGAGCTTACGGGAGCCCTGCTCTTGTACTGCATGACCCAGAGGCAAGGGGCTATCACAGGCGAGAAGGAGAGCTCTTGAGAAAGCAATATTTGTGATCCTTCACACCATGAAAATAAGCCAAAGTATGTCTGAATGTCTGCTTGCAACACATAATATCCACAGGAACATCTTCAAACACAGCAGGTCTTCTTAATGTCCAGCTCTAGTGATAGGAAACAGTGGTGTATTCGTCCGTTTTGTGTTGCTATAACAGAAATACCTGAGACTGGGTAATTTATAAAAAAACAGAGGTTTATTTGGCTTATGATTCCGGGACAGCTGCATCTGGCATGAGCCTCAGGCTGCTTCTACTCATGGTGGAAAGCAGCAGGCAGCTGGCAGGTACAAACAGATCACATGGTGAGAGGAAGTAAGAGAGAGAGAGAGGAGGTGCTAGGGTCTTTTAAACAACCAGCTCTCGTGAGAACTAACTGAGAGAGAACTCACTCATTAATCCCCACCCCCCAGGGAGAGCACTAATCCATTCATGAGGGATCCACCCCCATGACTCAATCAGTTTCCAACACTGCCACAATGGGGATCAGATTTCTGCATGAGTTTTGGGGGGACAACACATCCAAACTCTATCAAGTGGGCTTCAAATGCCTCCAGCCTGTGCAGGTGAGCTATGCCCAAATCTGTTGACCCAGTCCATGCAGGATTCAGTGGACACCCTGACCTCACCACTTCAATGGCTGCCACATTGACCACCCTGGGTGCTGCAGGTCTAGGAACCAGCTGCATGCTCTTACATGCATGGAGCCCATCTGGATCAACAGTTCAACAGTCCAGTCAAGGGAGGAGAGGCTTGGAGGGGCCTCTGGGCAAGGACAGAGGGTACCCACAGGGGAGCCACCTCTCGGGCTCCCTTCAGGATACGAGCACCTTACCTGGCCTGAGGCCTGCCCCCTGGCTCTCTGAAATGGCTTTTCTCTGTCCCTCCAGACTAGATCTGGTTTCATTGGAGCTGTGAGCTGATTTATGTGGATGCATCTGTCAGAGCGTGACTGAAGGCTGTCTGGCTGGCTGTGAGCCCAGCTATGGCAGATGTTGTCTTGGAATGCCTTGTACTGTGAGATCCAATGGATTTCACCCACCCCTTCCCCTTGTTCCTCCTTTCCCCCTCCTGGACACCCCTGAGAACCAGGAGAGAACAGAGCACCGAGGGTCAGGACAGCATGAAGGAGGCAGGCATGCTGGGGTGGCCATGCCAGGGAACAGTGTTCTAGACGTCATTTGGGCACCAGCAAAGTCCAATTGTGAGCAAGTCTGTGGGCCCACCAGTCCCCATCCTCCAAGTTCATTTCTAGCTCTGAGAACCCAGCTCTCCAAATCTGAGATGAGGGTTCTGTCCCCTCTCCCTTGGTCACACAGCACCTGGTTCTCCTCTAATAAAGCCCTTGAACATGGAAGAGTCCCAGTACAGGGTGCCGACCAGCAGAGTGCTGGTTACATGTTCAACCACCAGCTCTCCAGAAATAAAAAAAAAGTATACATAATATAAATTCTGGTGATACAAGTGTGTATAGCAAACAATTTATGTATAATAAAATAAGCAATACTCTTTATTGTAAGTTCCCTATGACCAGTTGATTCTCACAGAATGTTTTCACGGATTTTTGCCAAACTCTTGTCCGTAGTGAGCCTATGGGTACAGTTCAGCCATGGTTTGGGACCCAGTAGGAGCTCTTGGGATGTGGTAGAAGCTGGCCCCAGTATTCCACTGAGCTGACCCCCACTGGACAGTGGTGCCCAGGGGCAGGGCCTGCATTTGCCCATCTGTATGCCCAGCACCCATCACCGGCCCTGTTAGCCATCACAGTTCAGCATTTGAGCTGTTCCCTGAATTGAGCCTGCTCTCCTTAATTCACCCAAAGAAGAAAGCCAAGCAGGCAGGACCTGTTAAAGCAGGAGCAGGTGTCCAAAGGGAGCATGGCCAAGGATTGACGGTGGCAGGTGGTGAGTAGCCAAGAAGACTCCCCAGACAGAGTGAGTCAGAGACTGGGGAGACGCGGTGGGCACGGAATGGAGAGAGCAGAGGTCAGGGAGGGTATTCCTTGTGGAGGGTCAGCACAGGTAAAGGCCTGGTGCAAAGAGCTGCCATCCCTAGCACCCAGACCATGCAAGGATACTTTCGTTCAACAAGTATCTATTTGTGTGAAGCTCTGTCCTGAGCTAAACAAAGTCCCAACTTTTGTGGAGATTAAATTCTACTAAGGAAGAGACAAAATAAACAGGAAACAAGAACCCCCAATGGCAAAGGATGCCATGAGTCAACAGACTTTACTTCAATATAAAGAACTTGGTGTGGAACCTAATCCCTAGGGATGTTAAGCAGGTGCGTCTCAAAGAAAAGTCAGGCATGGGGAAGCAAAGAAAAACTGGTTTCTTTGCTGCAGGACTTCTCAAGGCGCTGGGCATGCTCTTGGGCATTGTGAGTCACCAGCAGGGGCTGAAAGGCTGCTGTGCTTGTCAAACTTTCTTTATGGGTGGAAGGAAAAAGAGCTGGTGGGGGTCCTAGCTGAAGATCCAGAGAGTCTGACGCCCTGTGGAGCCAGCCGTGGGAATATGACCGCAGAGTCCATGTTACTGAGACCACAGTACGGAAAAATCAGGAAGGATGGGCTGACCAGAAATGCAGCTGCTCAGCCTACCTGCTGCTTCTGTGCACTGCCCACTGCCCGCCCCGACCCGAGGGAAATAGACTGCTGGTGGCACTTGCCCTGGATAAGTACTCCCACCTCATCTTTCTAGTAAGGGGGTGAGCCCCAGGCTATGCAGCAGCAGCCCAGGCCTGGCAGGTAAATGGGCCCCTCGGCCACTTGTTCTTGGCCAAACTCCTGAGGGAGTAGTTGGAGCCCTGAGAGCTCACAGTGAGACACAGGCCCCCAGACTAACCAATAACTCTCCAACTTCATTAGGCTTTCTTCGGGGATTGCTAAACTGTGTCCCAAGGGACGCTCAGGGGTCCTCCAAGGTGCCTTCGGAGGCCCTGAGAGAGGAGATGGAGAAGCTCAGGGGATGGGGCTTCAGTCCCCTCCCTGCCTCAGTCACGGAAGTCCCCCCTGCTCTGTATTGGTCTCTGCCCAAGAACACGCTTCTGACACTTGAAAAGAAAAAGGCGTTTCCCACACACAGAGGCCCCCAGCGTTCACCTCTGGCCCCTCTGGATGTACCAACAGCCACCTCCTAAACTCTTCTCCCTTAATAACTGTCCTCTGCGTCCACTGAGAACTGGGAAGTCGACCAGATACTCTTCCTCACGCTTGAGTCTACCTCCCAGTTCTGGAGCAGGGAGGCGGATGGAAGAGAAAACTCAGGCCCAGAGAGAAGGAGCCGCAGTCGGTAGCAGAGCAGAGACGGTCCAGACCAACACTTTGTCAGCTGCTACAGAGCTTGAACATCCCGTCCCCTCACACCCCCGCACACTCACCCCCAGCCCACAGCCCCTCCTCACCCCGGGGCTGCCTCTCAAGAGCTCGTGGAGACCCCTTTGCTTGTCAGCCCTACTTCTTAGTTTCACTCACAGCAGACTTTACCCAGTTTTGAGACAGCCCTGAGTGACAACCATTTTCCCCAGGATTAAAACATCCTTTAACTTATCCTTCATGCCACACAGGTGGAGTCTAGGAGGAACTTCTGGGAGGCATATCTGTCCATCAGCCGACCTCCCTTGCTGTAGGGCTTCCTGGGCATGAGCCCTGGCTTCCACCACACCACCAGAAATGGGGCTTTGGG
Source organism: Cynocephalus volans (assembly GCF_027409185.1). NCBI lineage: Eukaryota > Metazoa > Chordata > Mammalia > Dermoptera > Cynocephalidae > Cynocephalus > Cynocephalus volans. Next base: position 280,720,981 of record NC_084460.1, on the reverse strand, counting down.
TCCCAGCTCCGGCCAAGGACTTACTCAGTGCTCAGAGGTCAACAAACATCTCTGACCTGTTTCCACCTCTTTGGGATGTCTAAAGACCCTGCCCTATCAATCTACCTAACCATGCATTACAACAATAAGCAGGGCGGTAGCTAAAGAGCAGTCAGAATCCTCAATGAAGACAGAGAATCAGCAGTAATCCAAAGTGCTGGTTATCTTGCAGCACTGTCAAGAGATACAAAGATGTACTGTCTTGTTTTGTTTTGTGGCAGGCTGTGATAGTTCCAGTCTGATTCCTCTTTCTCTCCCCCAGCAGCTCCCCATAAGACAGCCTGACCTTGACAGAGGTTTTGGCCACTGTGAGTTTCACAGAGGCCCTTGATAGTCACTCCTTATCTTTCTGGGGAATTAAGTTGCTGGAGGCTGATTAGAAAGGAGAGAGAGTTCAACCGAGGAACTCTCTGGAAAAGAGATGGTGGTGGCGGCGGGGCCCACGGTGGCGAGGTGGTCAGTGTGAGTGGCTCCATTTCTGACAGTGACACCACCAGCAGACCTCCCTGGAGCCAGCCAGTCCAGTCGGACTGATTAGGCCAATTCATTCTTTATCTGGGACCTGCAGATAAGGCTGCAGCCCAAGAGGGGTGACTGTGGGATGTGCCCAGTGGGAAGGAGACCCAAGGAATACTGCAGCTGGTGGGGAGGGCAGGAAAGAACAGAGAGCCCCACCCCACCCCATCCTTCAGCTATTCCTCAGACCCATCTCCCCACTACTCAGAAAACAAGGATCATGGGAGACCAGACAGCCAAGAAAGCTCCTACCCGGGGGAGGGACAGCCGTCTCTCTCCCCACAATCCAGGGTGGCGTGGGCTTTGAGCTATGAGACCTCCCTGGGCTCCCCTTCCTTCGTATATAGAATGAGGAGGTTGAACTAAGTAACTTTCCAGCAAGCCCTTTCCCATACTGGACTTCTCTGATTGCACAAAAGGAGAAGAGGCACCAGGCTTCTGCTGTGAGTCTGTCTGCACCTGCTGTCTCCTCTCCATTACCTGGGCACTGTACTGAACAGATGAGGGCTTCGTTTTTAACATCCAGCTCCAAAACCATTAATCCACTTACATACACACCCCTAAATCCCTAAATACTAGTTGGAAGACTTTACTAGTTGTCAACTTTCCACCAGTTTCCTTTTCTTTGCCGCTTCCCTGGACTGAAGATTCGAGCAGAATTTTAGTTCTGTGGATAAAGATGTTTGATCCATTTTTTAACACCTCAACTCACCATCCTTCACATGGGGCCCTCTGGGGGCCCTCCCAGAATAGAACCTTGCCCATAATCATTTTCCCCATAGGCTTTCCTGATGCCTCTCTGGCCAATATTAGTCACCCAGGCTGTTCCAGAAGCCACCTGCTGCCCCCATCCCAACCTCAGCCTGAATCACAGTGGGGAGCCCTGGCCAGAGGCCCCATGCCTGCCCTCTGAATTGCTAGCAAGAGCTCTGGCACCCATACCAAGGCCTTGCAAACAGCACAAATTTCTATGAGGAGGAAGCGGCCCCGTAGGCAGACACCCTACATCCCATCACTATTTTTGCTTTCAAATGACAGCCTCAAGGCAGAGGACTACTTACTCTTCATCAAACCATATTCTTCTCTTACCCTCTTTAATGCTGCTCCCAGTCTGCCTCCTTCATGGAATCTGGAAGGGAACTCTAAGACTGTGGGTTATAATTCTGAGCTTCATTCCCACAAGTGAGAGATGGGCAGCGTGACCCAGCTGGCATCCTGTGCATCTGTGAGTCTCTCCAAAAAGGTTGCTCAGTGATAACCTCCTCTGTCCTCCAGGTGTCCTGCCAAGCACCTGTGCTTTCTCTTATTTGACCATCAACCACAAATCATGCAGCTGGCCAAAGGCACATCTTCCTACCTCTGTAAGTGAGAAAAGTTGAGATTCTGAGAGGAAAAAGGATGTGCCCGGTGTTGTACAGCTGATTCTTGATGCAGCGGGGAGCAGAGCTTGGGCCTCCTAGTCATGAATCCAATGCGCTTGCCTTTGCCACACATTGGCCCTTGGTGCTGTCGACTGACTCTGCTCTGATTTCCTGTGCCTGGGTGTCACAATGCATGGTGCTAGGACAGGGAGCGACCTCTTAGTGTTTCATGGGGACAATGAGTGAGTTTCCCGAGAGACGCAGGTGGGGATTAGGAAACAGCCTGTACTTTTCAACACGCCATGGGACCTTGGCCAATACTCTTCCTGCGCTGCCCCATCCCAGGCTCCTGGGCTCTTCCTCACTTCCCACCCCCTACTCTCAGTGTCCAAACCTGTTACAGCAGATACCTGCTGCCCCTGCTCCATGGCCAGAAGAGACTGCTCAGCAGACAGGTGTGTCCTGCTGGCATGTGTGCAACCTGCTGTCGGGGATGGGTCCAGACTCTAGGTGACGATTAGATTCCTCAAAATCACAGGCAGAGCTGAGAGGAGATTCACATATAAGGGTGTTTCTCCAAGGGTATTCCATGGAACACCAGTCCACGGCAATGCTTCCTCAAGATAGAGATCTCCAGACAACACATTTCAGAAACACCTAAAGTCTGGTTTGGGAGAGACCCGGTTCCCATGTACAGAGTAAAGTCTCTTTGAAGTCCTGTAGGAAGGGGTCTGTTTCCCAAACCTGTTGGATTTTGGCACCTTCTAGCACCAATGCTCAGGAGGATACTTCGTGGCCTTAGAGATCAGCATGGCTCTGTTTGTCTAGGTCCAGAATTAATTTTTAATGCATTTTAAACAGGTAAGATCCAGAGAGACCATCTAGTCAACAAAGTAGAGCCAAATCTCACTGTGGCCTATTTACAACCTTGGAAATAGAGTTATTATTATTATAATTATTTTACATTTGTAAAGAGTTGCTGGGAGGAGACAGAAAGAGAAAAACAGAGAGAAGGAGGAGAAGGGAAATGTAACAGAAACCATATGTAGCCCTGCAAGGCCTTAAATATTTATTACCTTTTCTTTAACAGGAAAGCTTTGCCAACCCTTGACCTAATTCATTCCCTTCTGTAATATAATTAGATGTGGTCAAAAGTATTCCCACAGAGAAGAGGAAGGATCCAGACAACGAAGATACAGAAAAGGAAGTCACAGCCCAGGGTAGACACCAAAGATTTCTCCAAGGAGGATGGAAACGCATCCTTTGACTGTCTATTCCAGAGCCCAAAAGCCTGCATATGGGGGAGGCAAGCTGTGCCAGCAGGGGGACAGGCCGGGTGGGCTCCGTCAGGGGCTGTCTCAGGCTGTGACTGGGGGAAGAGCAGCCCAAGGGGAGGCAGGCATGCAGGGCAGGGTCTGGGGCTGCAGGGCAGGGTCTGGGGCTGCAGGGCAGGTCAGTGCACTTTTCTTTGGCGTCGTGGCCTGACTCTGATCTGATCTGATTGCATGTGCCAGGGCCAGCCTGGCCTGATAGGTCCCTACCCTGTAACCGGACACAGCTTTGAAGGGCACCAAGGAGGGGGCAGGGGATCAGAAAAGATATACAAAGGGATTTGAAGGGATTTGGTTACAAAGTTGCACCAGCCTTTTCCTGGAATCCAATGGGAGTGAGTTCTGAGAATTAGAAGGGGTGGGGGTAGACAGGGGAAGGGAAAAAAAAGCAGACAACTGGCTCGGGGGTGGGGGGTGTGCGGTGGGGAGGAGTGATGGGCCCTGCTGAGGCCAGCCTGGCTGGCAGGCCAGGCTCCCGAAGGCTGGAAGGGGCCTGGGACCATCTCTTTCCCCAGCCTGCAGTAATTCCTATGCCCCAGAAGCAGCCCAGACCTTCCAGCAAAGCTCCTGTCCTCTCCCCACTCAGCCTCCTTCCCAGGCTCACCCTGATCTGGAAATCCTTGGGGGTTGATGAGTTTCCCCAGGGCTGACAGAAGGGAGCAAAGGTGCATGGCCCACCCCCAGCCGCCTTTGCCCCGGGAGGCAGGGAACGGAGCCCTGGGGTCGGTATCCGCCTCTCCTCTTTCCTTCCCGCTCCTTTGCTTCTCACCCCCTTGACCCTTCCTTCTCTCCCCCACTTCATTTGCTGACCCTTCCTTCTCTCCCCCACTTCATTTGCCAGTTGCCTCACCGCTTCCTGTCCTTTTGTTCTCTCTCTGGAACTTCTTTTCCTCCACTCCTTTTGTGGCTCCACATTCCAGTCACCCAGTCAAGGACAAACCACCATCCATGCTGAGCAAGCCAAGCTGGACTCTCTCCAAGCCCCCTTCCTGCCTGGGGGCATGCCTGCCAGGCCCAGTCACCACCCACGGGGAGCCCAAGCCGGCCCCCCACCAAACACACACACACTTCATTTGATTTGCCCTTTTCCCCTCCTTTCCCCTTTACCCCCAGGACTGAGGAAAGACGTGAGCTGTAGCTCTATGGCAGCTGCATGCACTGGTTGCAAAAGCACCAAGTTAAAAAGACAAGATGAGACAGCTTTGCCCACTAAACCACAGGCCTTGAGGGAGGACGGGTGCCTTTTGATGGTGTGGGACGAGGCCACCTTGGTCACACTTCCCAAACCAACATACTTGCAACTGGGACCATCCTGGATTATCTGATGTGTATGGAGATTGTGTCTACTGTCCCCGGCTGGGTCTGGGAGAGATGTGGAATAGGTGTTCAGACAAGGTGTTTCCAATTGCTTAGTTGTTTAGCTAAAGAAATTGAGACAACACAGCGTGGAAAGCCAAAGGGGCTGGAAAGCCCAATGTGATGACGAGCCTTTCCTGCAGATTGTACATCAACATTCCTCCTACCGTCTGACATCCTATCATCAACTGCAGATTTACCTAACAAGGAAACCAAGTGCAATGTCTCTTCCAGGAGGAGCCCACTGACAGGGTGCCATCCTAAGATCATCTAAAGCTAGTACAGGGAAGACCAGTCCCTTTAGCAAGCAAATCTCAACCCCAACTTACTCCTGGGGCCTGTTAGGTGGTGTACACAGTGACCGAGTCATATATGCATATGCTTTTTGAAGATGACATTGTGATGATGCCCACATAGAAGCAGAGTAAAGACCCAAGGAAGTTTCTTGGCTTCATGTATGAGGTTCCCTAAAGCAGTCTGTGTCCCCGGACTTGCCTGGACTATTAGTATGATCAGTTTTCCAGCCTGCAAATCTCTCTTCACCTCTCCAGTTCTACCTCATCTGAGAAACTTTCTAATTCTGCTCGACTTTACTGATGTTTCCCTTCCCTGAGCTCCCAATTGTCTGAATCACCTGTCTGGCCCCTCTCTGTTTGCATTGTAAGATGGCTTTTATATGTCTGCATAGCAGAAACCACCAGGGATCTGCAGATCCTTCCATATACCTTTGGATGATCTTTGCGCACTTCAGATTCAGTGTGCTTTTCACTCCCAAGGGCTCTGTCTGGGTGACCATTCTTTTGGAGGCTACCTTTGGCTTCCTGGAGTCACTTCACATGCACATAAGCAGAGAGCCTTTCATGCCTGGGGGTTTTATGACATCATGAGTGACCCCTGGCTCCCTTGCTTCAGGGCATATACCAGTCAGGATCTAGTCTCAGGAGACAGAAACCATGCCAGTTATTTTAACAGAGAGAATTTAATGGAAAGAATTATTAACTCAGTATTAAGAACAGAAAAGGCCAAAGGAGATATTAAGGTATCAAAGAGGTGACAATTATAAGCAGCCAACATCCTTAGTCTAGGGGGAAAAAGAAAGGAGTATTAGAATTATTAAAACTTAAAAGGCTGGAGGAAGATACCCACAGCGCTGATATGCAGCCCTCAGAAAAGGGGCTGCTGTTCTGCTAGAGCTGCGGGCAGGGCATGGATCTGAGCCAGATAGCTGCTGATGGTATTTTCTGTGAGAGAGCAATGGACGTGGTTCTGTAAGTAGTGGAAAAACGCAAACTAGAATCACCAAATCACTGGTTGCTATTGCAAGGAACCACCACAGCCAGGGTGACAAAGTGTTGCTTCGTGATACCAATAGGGGCAGGAGGCATAACGAGGAGCAGAAAGCAAACAGGAAGCAGTGCCAGCCAAGCCAAACTAGGGGCTTTCTTGCGGAGACAAGACTAAATTTATTCCACTACAGAAACATTAGAACCCTATTAACCTGAAATGTATACAATTTCCAGAGCAAGTTGGTATTATCATAGGACAAAGCTAACACTGAAAAAGAGATCTTTCATTTTGATTCAACACGTTCATATCTGAAGCCTATACTCAGGAGTAGAACTGTTTCTCTTTTGTATATGGGTTAGTTTATTCCCAGAGACTGTAAAGAAGTTGTCTACTTGAGACACTTAACCAGCTGGGACTTTGAATAGAGAAACTGCAGACCATCCCCAATAGAGAGGACGCCAGACATTAGCGAGTACAACCTCTCCTTCTCTTCCCACCCACTTGCAGCTATTAATAGATGGAACAGAAACACAGAGGGACCAAGTCATCAGAGAGTGGCAGGACTAGCCCTGGAGCGAAGTCATTTGTTCATTCAACGAGTATTTTTTGAGCATCTATTGTTCTGGCCACAGGGTGGACAATATCTGTGAATAAAACTCTCAAGAAATTGGTAGACATGGAAAGTAAGCTATACTGTGGCAGAGAGGCTTTTGTCTGTATTTCTTTTGTCCGAGGTGCTCTCTATAACTTTAGGGGGCTTTATTTTTTACCTATTTTATCTATAGACCTTATCATGAAACAAACACAGCCAGTGGTACTGGTGAAAAGGGGAAGGTTGGGGAGGCAACAGAACACAGGTGTAACAGAAACCACATTTTTCCCATGCTCCACTAGCCACCGTAGTGGAAACTCTAGTAGCATCCCAATTTCAAGCACCCTGATCTCTGAGACTGGTACATCCTAAGCACCTGTGCCTTGATGGTTTGGATAGGTAAGTCTATATAGCCATATTCCCCCTGGAAAAGCCAGGACCGGGTAGCACAATAGCTCCCCCTGGTGTTCTGGAGGAATGTCCTGTCTTAGACACTGGTGGGGACCAACCAGGTTGGAACTCAACAGTTTACCTAACTCTCCCATGAAAATAACAAAAGAACTTTTAAGAGATCTGGTGAACAGCATCAGAGGAAATAGAGAAGTTGGAGTTTATTTTGGGGGTTGAAGATTTTTAGATTCTATTGTCCATAGTTCCAATGATACCAGGCCCATTTTTTGTTGTTGACATACATGAACTTGCTGTGAGCCTACAACATAGAACGTCAAAGAGGTCAAAAAGGAAGACAGATGAGGCACTGGAAAATAGGGATGTGGCTGCATTTCATCCTTCACCTGAGTTCTAATCAAGAAATATGAGGATACTTCAAAAAGTTCATGGAAAAGTGGAATTAAAAGATAATGTGCATCTTTCCATGAACTTTCTGAAGTACTTTCATATGTCTTGTGTTCACTAATCCAGGCACTGAACTGAAATTTGGATTATTTTGGTCTTTGTTTTTTTCTCTTTCTCTTGATTTCCATTTTTTAATCTCTTTCTCTGGTTACTAGTTTAATTCCTGGGAAACAGAAGGGACAAAGGAAAATCAAATCCCTTCCAATTCTATTTGATCAATAGCTTAAGCCTTTTCTTCATCAGAATTTCTTCAAAGCATTTTCTAGTGTAACTTGAAATTCCAAGAGTCCTAACATTTATATCTGGGTTATCCTTTCTCACATAATCATGGAAATTTGAACATGGAACACCTGGCAACCCATTCATTACACAGATATACAGAACATAAGTTTAATGACGTGATGGTCGATTTAGAACCTTTGAAAACTTAATTAGCCCAACATTGGGATTCTTCTTAGAGAATCCCTGTTATACATGTTTTGTGTGTGTGTCCATATGAGGATGGGTGGGCACGTGCTCTTTTCAGCTGATAATATAAAAAAGCATTTTTGGAATTTAGGCAAGACAGGGAATCCAGAATGAATGCCATCCTTCCCTTTTCTATTCGAGCAGAATGGCACCCTAACCTATCCTAAATAAATGGAGATCTCCACTGTGCTCAAAGTCCTCGAAGCAATAACATTTTACAACCTCTCTTAGTCACCCACTCCCAAAGGACTGGTCATTGCCAAAGTTTACTGTCAATGCTCTCACACTGCTGATGGGACTGCAGGTCAATAAAACCTCTCCAAAAGCAATTTAGAGAAAACACATCCTCTTTCACCCTATAATTCCACTTATATTGTTGTATCCTAAAAATAGATTTAAAAATACTAACAATACTGAATAAAGATGTAAATCTTTGTACATATTTTTAATAAAAATAACTAGAAATGCACTAAATATAAGATGTTGGTTAACAGACTATATAAATCCAAATAAAATATTATGCAGTCATACACATACACACCAGCACACACAAACACGCACACAATGTTTAAATGATGCATTTTCTGTCTCAGTTTTGGCTGAAGCCTTGAAGAGCAGAGAACAGAATAACAGGGAGCAAGTATTCCCACACATCAAAGGGTCTAGGCAGCCCAGGACCGGGACAGTTAACATTCCCAGGAAAACCTTCAACTAGTAGAGGATGAAAATTAGTGGATAAATGTCCCAGCCTCCCAACCCGGGTTATATTTGGCCCTTAGGCCACCAGCTGAATATAAGCAATGAGGGTAAAATTATCTAGGATAATTGGAGAATGTATTGAAAGCCCACAGTCATGGACAACTATAAAAATATGAAAAGCAAAAAGACTGGAGAAAGATTTTAGGGAATGAGTTGTGAATTGCAAGGGGATTGCACTCAATTCATAGCCTTATAACCTTTAAAGTACTACTGAGCCAGTTTCAGCACCTGCTATTATGAAGTGTAAAGGGTGATGTCTGTAATGTTATGACCAGCATTGCATCATACAAGGCCTTGACCCTGTAAATAGCCCATAAGCTGCCTTCTTCATGTCACTGTCCTAACTGCCTCTGTAACACCTGGTTTTTGGACTAGTAAATTCTGTGCCCAGCCTCAATCTCCTACTCCCATCCTTCCACCCTCAAATGACCCTTTTGCAAGTCTAAAACCCCCACCCCCACCAAGATAAGTAGAAAGATAGCCCACTGCATAAAGACATTCAGAAAGAAGCAAGGCCCCCAAGTAGTAGGAAGAAGCCATACAAAGAGGTAATGAACCTTTAAATGAGACCCACAGGAGGAGGATCTCCTTTGGATCTCATTTAAAAGCTGAAGGCCAGCTCTACCTACCTCTGTTTTGGAGTGATTTTTTTTTTTTTTTAAGTATAAATGTACCATTCTGATCTGGGTCTTAATTCAAGCACGTTCTAAAAAAGTTAATCTTAATCATTCAGCCTGTTTCAATGAAGAAACTGAGATAATAGTTACCTCAATGGCACAATTGAGATCAATGAAATAATGGTCAGCATAAGCTCTCGTGCAGGGCTTGACAAACTACAGCCCACAGGACAAATCCAACCTACAGACATTTTTACAAAGTGTTATAGAAATATGGCTATGACCATTCACTTACTGCGACTAAACTATGTCCTCACAAGTGTCCCTATCACCTCACATAACTCACCAAAGCTGCTGTGAGGTATAACTTGGGTCATGATTGCTTACCTCACACAGGACTTTCATCAATAAATACTGAATGCCCTAGACACGAGACACTGGATTTAAACATTGACATCTTAAAGTTTTCTTCTGAGCTTGTTAACTTCTAAGTTTCAAGCTCTAGGAAACTGGTAGGAAGATCTCTCTGCTCTGTTACTTTTACTCTGGTTTTCTGTTTTCCCCTTAGTCTATAAGCTCTCAGAATGCAGGTACATGGGAACAGAGCCGGCATGTGTCAGTTATGCAGTAGTAAAACAAGTTCTATGTGAATTTAGCAAAAATCGAGAGCGTGGTAGAGATGCCTGGCACCAGAATGGGGCAGGGAAGGCAGTTAACCTCCTTTGCCTTCTCCAGGGCTCTGCTAGCATGTGCACAACATTACTATAACCTACTACAGCAAGAAATATTTATATCTAATGATGTAACTATAACATACTACAACATACTACCTCAAGATGAAGCAACCAACTGCCATCTCTTCCCTCCCCCAACACCAAGACCAAATGTGACCACTGAGGAGCAAAGCAATCCTCAAAAAAACCCAAGGAGCTCCACATCTAGGAAATAGGACAGAACCCTGAGGCCACCTAAGTCAGCTGAACAATAAAAAAGCAGTTGAGGTCTCTTTTCCCATTTCTACATCTTTCACGTTCCAAGGAGGATAGAATTGAGTTTTGGGGCCTCAACTCTACAGATTAGCTTTGGCCTTGCTTGCATATGATTTTTAAAGATTGCATTTATGACTGTGGATGGGAGGTGGTGGCAAGCTGTGCATAGCAGAACTTCTGCAGTTTAATGGTAATGGATTGGGGGTAAGAGATGATCTGGTACCTTTCTTTACTTACACAAGGTTCCAGTTCAAAGACACAAGGGATTTCAACAGCTTTGAGAATTATTTGACCCCAAATTGGCCCAATACTGCATTGTATCTAGAGTACACTATTAGGAGAAACTCAAAGATGTTGTCTTTTAAATAGCTCCAAATACATATGCGCCATTCTAGGTCTACATTATGTTTTTGCTCTTCCTCATGCTTATAGTTCCCTGGCTTCATGTTGGCATGACTGGGACGTGTTTTTAGAATAATGACCATCTTCATTACTGCCAACAAACTAAGCTGGAAGTGTGAGTTGGTGGCAATCTGGTGGTGGTACTCCCTAGCCCAGCCTGCACTGGCCCAGTTTAGAGAGTCAATCAAACCGAGTAAGATCTTTTCATATCCAGAAAGCATCTCACCCTATCCCTAACCAAATCCCAGCCATAGATTTCAAACAAGAAAAAAAAGGAGAAAACTGACTGGTGGTTCTGCCTCCACCCATCACACCTCACTTGTCCTTTACCAGGTCACCACAGATCACTCTTCAGATAAACATTAACATTCAAAAACACCATTTGTTAGGGAAGGGAGAGAAATTTTATTTAGAGACCCTGGGGCAGAGAGGAAAAGTCAAAGATGATTATGGTGGTCTTGGGCCTGCACAAGAGGCTTTTCTTTGTGTTGGCCCTGGGAGAAAATGTGATATAGAAAAGCACATCTTCAAGCAGCTTCTTCAACCAAGGCACTGACATATCCTGCTGACTAAGGAGACAAATGAAAAAATGTAAGATTTATGCTCCAGAAACCCATATGTTTTTTATATAGGGACCATCCCAACTCAGTTTCCCAGAGGATTTCAAATACAGGATGTCAAGAGTTTGAAAACTCACTCTTAAAGAGGTAGGTCCAGTGGTTGTGTCGATTTCTCTACTGAATAGACAAGGTTAGAGGGAAGCCCTACCATACTGCACAAAGGCACACAATGAACACATAAAAGTCTGGTTCTTTGCAGGACAGGTAGGGAAGCAGGGAAAGAGTTGGGTATTTTCAGGGGTGTGGGCCAAGGGAAGTGTTTGCTATGGAAGAATTGGAGATAGTCTTTAGAAGGTGAATGGAGAGCTGTGCTTTTGACAAAGTCATGACATTTTGGAAAACTGGCCAAGCTAGGATGACAATCCCACAGTTCTGAGAGTCCCCTTTGTAACCAGAAAATGTCATCGATACCTTATCTTCTTGTTCCTTTTCTGGGGTAACTTCTTTGCTTTTTGTTTCTGTGGGGAACTCTTCAGATGACATGCTGAACACCTGCATCTGCAGACTTTCATCTTCTTAAGGTCCCCCACTCTAGCCAGCAACCCCTGTCTGCTCCCCCTGTTGGACCCCTCCCCACCCCAAGTTCATTTGTCCAAAGAAGTCCATCCATTACTCCCTTTATATAAGTGGCTGTGACATGGGCCATCCTGGCAAAAGGACCTGATGATTGATGATGCCTTGTCACAATGGCTGAAAGTCAACATAAGGGCTTGGATGGGTGGTTGGGGGAGTACTGAGATGTTTGGATAAAATCAAGAAAGCACCTGTTAGGACTCTTGAATACACTGGCTGCCCATCAGTATAGCCCATAAGAACCCCCATGAATGATAAAAACCAAGTAAAATTCTCTTTTCCTTTCAAAACACATGTTCAGCATGTGCCTTTGCTGGCACATTTAGGTATTCGTTCGTGGTTTCATTGTCTTATTTCTAGAAAGAGCTCTTGAGCAAAAACCTGAGCAATGTGGAATTTTAAAAATGTATTTATTGAGGTATAATTTTTTTTGTTTGTTTGTTTTTTGTCTTTTTTGTGACTGGCCGCACCGCGCTCAGCCAGTGAGTGCACCGGCCATCCCTATATGGGATCCAAACCCGCGGCGGGAGTGCCGCTGTGCTCCCAGCGCCGCACTCTCCTGAGTGCGCCACGGGGTCGGCCCATATTGAGGTATAATTTAAGTATATAATTTAAGTGTATAACTTGATAAATTTTGACATATATACCCACGAACCCCTCACCACAAATCAAGAAGCATACCCACCACTCCCAACAGTTTCTCTATGCCCCTTTGTAATGTCTCCCTCCTGTCCCTTCCCAACCCCCACTCCAATCGAAACTTTCACAAATTAGCAATGTGAAATTTAGAGCTCTAGTCCAACTCATTTTTTTAATCTATTAGCCCCACCCCATCCCCCTGAACCCCACAGAGATACAACTTCAGTCTCAAGAAGCTTAATGTCTAGGAAGAGAAGACATGCACACAAATGAATAATTCTGGACAGAATGTGGTAAATGATATAAAATGTGCCCAAAAGATACATTATGGGAGTTTATGTGTAGGAGTAAGCACAGAGTTTGGGCCTTTGAGTTTTGAAGGACATATAGGAATTTAAGAGGTAAATGCTAAAAAATAACACTATAAATCACTGAATTACCCATGAACACCTGTACTTTTCCTATTTTTTAAATAATCCAATTTGGCTAGAACAGCAGAGGTTGCCTGAGGGGGAGAACAAAAGACATAGCTGAAAAGTGAGGTTGAGGTCTGGAGGGGGATGTGAAAACTGATATGCTGTGGCAAAAATGAACTACATCTTGTAGACAGTAAGTAGTTTCCCAAACTTTTTGAACAGAAGGGTGACATGATCGGCCTTGCTTTGAGAAGTTTCACTGGGCAGCAGCAGTTTGCATGAAAAAAAGACTCAAGCAGCCTCCACAATAATGCAATTGGAGGAAACAAGAACTGATCAAGGGCTGCCTTCCTGGATCCTGGGAAGGTTGTCGTCATGAAGGAAGACCCACCAGGACCAGAAAGGAGTGGAAAGAGTCCAAGAACACACCTTAGTCCAAGAACTTAGGGTTTCAAGCCTAAGTAATGTGGATGTTGGTTGGTGCCAACCAGAAGGGCCAGGGTGGCAGGGAGTTCCTAAGAGATAAGTCATCTCCTCTCTTCCTTTAAAGCTTGATTTCAAACACACTTCCTGCACGAGGGCTATAATGACTCCCACTTTCAAGAAAGCCAACCTCTTGTAGAAGCAGAAGTGATAATCCAAGCACCTTCCTCGGTCCCTCTAATATCCTACCCTCTTGCAGGCTCTAAGAGGCAGAGAATTCTAGAGTTTTCCTGTCATACTTTTAACATAAGACCTAAGGTTTTAATTCTGGGGAGGGTGACAAAGCCTGGGGAGCGGAGAAAAAAAGACAGTAAGAAAGAGAAGGACATGGAATTGTATGTTAACGACGTATATACATTTCTGTGAGGCTGAATTTAATTTATTCTATGTCCTCTTTTCCTTGTCAAAAGTTAACTAACAGTCAGGTTGTTTCCACATGATCGACACTCATAATTTAAGTTAAAGGATTGGAGTCAGTCCACACCGCCCAGAGAGACCCAAGGCCACCGGACCCACAGGCCCCGAGGCAGCCACGCCGAATTGGCAGTCCCTGCAAAATCCAAGCCAGACACTAGGGTCAAATGAGTGGACTGTGAAATTCCCTGCCAAAAGGATTGGAGTCTATGATAGTGATTCTATCATAGATGAATATCAGAAACGGTTTGATAGAACAACTGATTAATTCATCCAAATTTGCATTGAGGGTCTGCAGCTATCTCCCTAACCTTTCTCCTGCCCGTTGTGTTTTTGTGTTCTTTCCTATGCGTGCACAGGGCATGGGTCAGTGTGAGGGGCAAGCAAAAGGGAAGTGAGTGGAATGTTTTCATGGGATCTGGAATTTTGATAAAAAATGCTTTAGAACCCCTATCCTAGATACACATCAACATGGATCACTTTGTAAGCACGATATCCTTATTCAAAAACTTTGTTTTGATGGTAATTGGGATCTACCTCTCAACTGGCAAGGCTTTATTGAGAACCTGTTGTGTGCCTGTCATTAAATACTTAAAGAGAAATGTAAAATATGTTAGAAATAATCTTATAGTAGAAATTCTTCCAGTTTCTTACACAAGAAGACCCCAGCCTCTCTGTTTACTAGCTGTGGGACCCTGGGCAAATTACTTAATCACCCTGATCCTGGAATGTGGTAATAATAGGATCTGCCTCATAGGACTGATGTCAATGGGTTGATATCTCTGGCATACCCACCCTGTCCCAGGCACTTTCCCAGGCGCAAGCTGTTATTACCTTGGCTCTGTACTTCCAAAGTGTAAGGTGCCCGAGCGAAGGCTGAGGAAATAACAAGGACCGGTCCAGATGAGATGTCATTCCAATCTGCAAACTTAGCTATAACTGAGAGAGGGGGTTGAGGTCAGACAGGGATGAAGGACACCCAGGCAAGTGAGGCGAGAAAAGCAAGAAGCCTTCATTTTTTTATGGCAAAGCAATAGTGGTTGAATCAAAGCCCTTCTTTTGAGAAGTGTGGCTGTGAAGGGAAGGAGAGGGTGATTACTAGAGAGAGGCTTCCCTTCCCCTGCTCGGAAACAAGTTCTGCCCTCCACCACACCTCCCATCTCACCCCTACCAACCGCAGTCCTGCTCACACCCCCTACCAAGTCTCTGCAAGAACCTGATTGTCAAATGCTCTCCAGGAAGAACTGAAAAATGAGATAAGGTTCATCAAGTGCTCCACACAGAGCCTGACATTTAGCAGGTCCCCAATAAGGTCCATCTTTGAACTCCTACTATTAATTCTCAACCCTGCTCTTCCCTGTTTTTCTTCTGATCTTGGTCTCCTGCCCAGCTCTCTCGTCTGAAAAAGCTAAAGTCTGATGATTGCCATATTTTGCCCTAGAATGAATCCCACAGTTTTGTCCCTAGAGCATCTCATTTCCTCCTGTAGGTTGGACCCCACAAAACTCTACCTTGCCAACACCCAAATCTGTATTGCCAGCCTCGGTTACTCTTCTGAGCTACAGATACCTATGTCCAGTTTGCCTATGGGGCATCCATGAGGACATTAGGTCTGTCTGGTAGACATCTCAACCTGTGCAAAACTAAAACCAGTTCTTCTGTCCAAATATATTTCTTTCTCCTGTATTCACTTACCAGTCATTTACTTAAGAGCAGAAGCCTAGGATTCATACTTTCTCTTCACGCCCCTCCACATCTCATAAGTCACCTCAGTATTATAACCCACCCCTTAGGCTCCATCCCCATCACTGACTAGGGTAAGTCTCTGCTGGACTTGAATACGCAAGTCTTTTGTTGCCAGCTCTCTTCGTGGTGAGCACTAAGTGAAAGATATCACCTTCTGCCTCCCCACTATGGCAGCAAAGACATTAGGGGATACCACATGGGTAAGGCACAGGCACTAAAATTAAGTAGATGTGGATTTAAATCCCAGCTCTGCTGTTTAGTATTTTTGTGTCCTTGAGCAATTTCTCAAAGCTCTGAGCCTGTATGGAAGTAATCTCCAACTGTACATATAGTTTCCCCATTACTAAAATAATAGGATTGCCATTGAGTCCCAGTCTTTCTAGCTTTAACTAACAGAATATAGTTTAGTCTAAGACCAAGAGACATGAAATGATTTGTCCAAGTTTAGCAATTTGAGAGGCTTAGATCTGGAAAATCTGACTAAATGTTGAAGGAAACCATCCCAGGTCCCTTGTAGACTTGGTTTCAGACCTCATAGGGAGTTTGTGACATCCCAGGGTAGGGAAGGCCAAGTCACAATGGCCTAGTTTCTTTGCAGGTGGGCCCCTTCTGTCTCATGGCTCGGAATACCATATTCCCATAAATGAAGATGGAACGGCCCATGTCAGCCTCCTAATGTCTCCCATGACGAAGTGCGCACACAAGAGCGGCCACACTAGGACGCAGCAGAGCAGCATGCCCTGGACTCGGCCAGTTTCCTGCAGCAGCCAAGAAGACAGCACCACCCAAGGAGAGGATGGAGATGCAGGAGGAAGAGGGCAGCTACTGGCTAGGCTCTGTGGGGCTGCAAGAGCAGTGGAGAGACGAGGAGCACCAGCTACGGCTGGACCATGTGGTGAGCAGGGGAGCGAGGAAGTGGTGATGGAGCCATTGTTGAAGAGGCTCCATTCATCGTCAGGCACATGGCACAGCCCCAGGAAGAAGCCAGCTATTGGCAAGTATGGGCCGGGCCAAACCACAGTTAAAAGGGTAATGAAATCGTAGAGCAAAATCTGGACAATGTCCAGTTGGCCTTGTTTGCCCACCTGAAGAACTTATGGAAACTCTCCCACGCTAACCAGGAAACTTTTTAATCTCAATTTTGTCTTTGCTTCCTTGCAGTGTGAAGAAAGTGCCACTGTCACTATCTCAGGACAGTGATCTACTGAGGAAACAAATACATCTGCATGGAGACATAGTCCTTATCAGAACCCCAGACCGTCTCCACGGCCATTACCTCCCATATTTCCTCCCCCTGCAAAAAAGTAAAGAAGGCTGCCCAGTATCAAAAATTTCTTGACCAATAAAATCTGATCACTGTAACGCTCAGAAGCATCTTGGTCTTTCTTTGGTTCTTACTAAAAATGAAGGCTTTGTTTTGGAGATTTCTCTAGGCAAGTCCTATCAGCTCTCTGAGTGGAGTGGTGTGTGGGAAGGGTGAAGGGTACTAAAGTTTTCTGATTTACACCACAGGATTCCAGGACTAGAAAGAGGAGCAAAGAAGTTACTTTGTTCCCTTTATTTAGTATAAATACAACAAAACCTACGTTTTAAGATTTCCATATATGAGAATTCTGCCGAGAAGAACAATGGAAAAATCAAATAGGCAGCGATACTATCAGACAAGCGTTCGTTGTCAGCGCCATCTTTCAAGAGTCTCATAACACACAGCAGAATTATGCTTTCACCCTGTCTCCTCTTCCTCTTAATCCTCAGTTGACTATCAAGACTAGTAGAAATTCAGCAAGTCAAGCCAAAGAGATAAAACTGAATTGTGATGCCCTCTCCTGACCCAAACTTGGTCAGTAAGTTATATCAGACATTTCTGTTAAAGGTAATCCAGAAATATTGAGTATCTCCTCTGTCCAATCCTCTCTTGCATGTGACCAGCGTGATGGTCACAATGCTTTGAAATCATCAATTATGAAGGCACTGACCTTCATGTGTAGCAACCTCAGTCCGCCTCTCTGGTCTTTTTCCCCTCTTGGTGGCAACCCTTCCCCCTTTCAGAGGCCCAGGTGTCCTCAAACTCAATGAATTGATGGCCTTAGGCAAGTGGGATGGTTTCAAAAGGTCAAGGCCCCTGAAACATGGCTCTTGAAACATGAAGGGAGACAACAGAAAATGCACAGGAAAAAAAAAAGAAAAAGAGGCCACAAATTTCAATTGTGGTGCATCATGGTGCAGTGAGTGGCAAGAGGCCTGGACTGGGGATTAGGAGATCTAGGCTTGAGATTCGACTTTGCCTATAATTTTGAGTTTGGCCAAGTTATCCTTTATACCCAGGTCTGTTTATTATGAAATTGTTCACTAGCAACACTCCAACTCCAAGTCCTAATTTCAGCTGGCAGATGGATTAAAACACATTTGTTCCTAAAGACCACATGGGGCCGAATGATCTAACATGTGTGATAATTTTGTACCATAACACCCCTCTCTAACATCCTGCAGTGCAGCCCTACTTTTTTCTTAAAGGTGAAGGGAACTATATTCCCAGTGTATTATTATTCTTCACTATGTTATAGGTGGGGATTAAGGTTAGTGGGGGCCAGGGAGAGGCTAATGTGAAAACTTTATTTGGAACATTCTGAAGATAAAATGTGATTTTTCTTTGTGTACCACTGCACCATGTGGCCTTATTGTTAATGGTGACTTGGGAAGACAAAAAAAGTGAAAATAGCCAAATAACTTGTTAGAAGTTTGAAAATAACTAAAAGGACATAAAAGTTTAAATTATCTCAAAATGAGAATTTTAAATTTGTCCAGAAGACCTCCAAATTCACATTCTGCCTCTACGAACTCACTTCTTTTTCCCAGTTCTCCCTCTTCAACACTAGACCATAGCAGAACATGCATGTGAGAAAAGGTAAATAGAGTGGAGAATCAAGGCCAGGTGTATGATTAAGTCAAGTAAGGAAGGCATATGGTGCAGTGGGCAGCCCTTGGCCTGGGATCAGCAATCCTGGGTCCATGCCTGGCTCTTCCACTGCCTGGTATAGCCCCTAAGACCAGCCTCTTGGCTCCCAAAGGAGCAGGACAAAGTGGTCCCTAAGGAGCTTTCCATGACCATCACCCTTGTGATGAGTCTCCCATCTCTTGGCAGCCCATTCCCTATGCTCCTGAAAAAAACAGAAATTGTTTATAGAGAGACAATTCAAGAATGCATAGAAAAGATGGAAGAGGAAGCTGGGGAAAAAATGGGAAAGAACACCAACAATTCTGGCAGACCCCAGACCATCCTCAGAACCAAGATGCTCTCTGCATCCCCCAGAACTGAGGGGAAAAGGCTAATGGAGTTGAGGTCTCTCCTTCCTATTGCTCTGAAACCACCCCTTCACCTTGTTCTCGGGTGTCTCATTCCCTACCGAAGACGCAGGCGTGTTCCAAGCTCTGGGAGCTCTGCCCCATGGTAGACACTTCTCTCAGCAGCTTTTAGCTCCTCAAGGCTGTCCCTGAGCCTCTCTGTTTGAACAAAGCAGCAGCAGCAACAGTATAGAAGACAGGATGTGCATGAGAACAGGGTAGAAGGTCCCACTTCCCAGCCGAGGTCAACATCTGGAGAGTCTTAGATTTCAGAGAGGGATTCAGGCTGAGTCATCGAATTGTGTAAGGACTGTCAGCAACTTTTCCATGCTCCCTCTTAATAAGCCCCAAGTCCTGGCCTGCTAGGAAGATCCAGCCCTGTGAAGACATCCATTTGACTCCCCAGAAAAATTAATGGAGTGAGTTTTCATTGGAGGGTGAGATGGAATCCAGCTAGTGATCTGACTTCCAAAACAGTAATACCCTCAGTCTGCCCTTCCCAACCTAAGAAAGGAGCCCGTGGGAGCTGGCCTCCAAGCCCTTCCCCGCAGTGCTGCTCTGGCTGTCCTCCTAGGAGATAAAGATGCCATTCTCTCCTTCTGCCTGTCTCCAGGCAAGATAACACTCAGCCCCAAGAGAAAAGGGGCTCAAAAAACTCCTCTTCCAAAAAGACCAGAAATTCAGTTCTCTCTCTCTGTGGCCAAGCAACTATCAGAAACTATCCATTTTCTTTCATCAGGAGAAACAAAAGCTGTGTCCCACAGGGAAGCCAAGGTGTGGAGGAAAGAGGTTTATTGGGCTGTCTCTGCTCCTTCCTGTGCTGGGTTATTTAAAGTAGTTCGTATGTCCTCTCTGTACCTCTCTCCTCATCCAAAAAAAAAAAGAGAGAAGAAAAGGTGAAGAGATAGCATACTGGATTAACAGACGCTTGTCAAGAGAAGGCCTCATCTGAGTCCACTGAGGGTCAGGAGCGAGTTCACTAGTCTCTACCTAAATTGCCATTGGCTCGAGCCACACTGGGCAGAATGGAAAGAGCAGCAGAGACAGGCAGCAGTGGGCAGTGCTCAGCCCCCTTGCTCGGTCCTCATTCCAGGAGGTCGGACACAGGAGCCAACCCAAACACCCCCGATAGCCCCACCCCTGACTGGCCTGTGAACCGCCCACCCCCACACTGAGCTTCCTGCTGCTCCGGTTTCTCAGCATGGATGTCTGGAACCAGAACTCTTCCTCGACCCTATGCAGAGGGGACTTTTTTGTTTGTTTCTTCATCAGTTCTCCAGTCTGGCTGCCTTCTTCTCTGTGATCTCAGCTTCTCCTTGGCAGAGCAGACTTTTGGGGGTGGGAGGGATTGGGGAGAGAAATAGTATCCAGTCTCCAGGACCATCTAGAAAATGCCTCTCAAACCAAAGAGGCCAGCTCCTCTGTAAACATTTTAGCCAGCAGAGTCAGGCATGAGTGATGAGCACCAGAGAGCCTGATATGGAGACAATGCCCTTCTCTCCCTTCTCTGCCTAGAAATGCTCCCACCGTGCAAAGTCACCCTGATTGTGTTGGTCTATCTGTCCTCATAATACACCAAAGCAGCTAGAATGAACAAATATTTACTGACTGCCTGTGGACTATGCTAGTACCGATGGGAAATGCAATAGAAATAAGACACGCTTCCTACCTACAAGGAGGCTACTGCCAAAGTCACATCATCTCAGAGATCACGGGGCCCAACCTGTTTATTTGTGAAATAAAGGAGCTAAAGTCCAGAGAACCAGAACCAGGACACACCACCTCCTGTTGAGACCAGTCCAACACACACAACGTGGCAATGCGGGCACAAAACAGGGTTTCACACAGTTAGGGTTGATTGTCTAGACTTTAAGTCCAATGTTGTGGGGACAATAGACTTTGAGTAAATTTCAAAGGACAATGAAAATTTGAAAAGTCTGGGAAGTCTTCCTTGGAAATGTGAAACAAAATAAAGAGAAATAGGATAGTTGGAAAAAGAAAAGAAGACTTTATATTCATTTAATAAATGTATTTCACAAATGCTTATTGAGCTCCAGTGCTATAGCCTGACTGTTTAACACCCTGGGAATAGACAATGGTGAACACAGTTTCTAAATTCCTGCTCTCACAGAGGTCCCTGCTTTCATGGGTGTTTTAGTCTTTTCCTGTTGTTTATAACAAAAGACATGGAACTGGGTATTTTATAAGGAAAGCAAAATTTATTGCTTACAGTTTCAGAGGCTGGGAAGTCCAATGCCCAGGGAACACATCTGGTGAGGGCTCCATCCTGGTGGTGACTACAGCAATCCAGGGAATCATATTTTGAAATGGTGGAGCAGAGAGAGACTAACATCTCACGTGTTCTTCTTTGGAAGCCCTCAGAACCATGCCCAGGACCACCATTCACTATCTATTCACTATGACATGGTCCTGCAATCTAATCATCTCTTTAAGGCCCCATCTTTCAATTACCATAGTAGGATTTCCCACCCTCAACAGTTACAGTGGGGATTTAAGCTTCAATGAGGTTGGGAGGGGATATCCAGTCTACAGCAATGGATCTTCCTTGTAGGAGGAACAACCAGCTGAAGTAGACAGAGAAGTTCCTGAGATACAAAGAGGCAAGGCAGTAACTGTTTTATAGAGTTCCTTCCTCTTTGTGTGAATAAAAGTCACCAATAGAAGGTCTCCAAAGAGATCTAACTGGAAACAGGAAAATGGAACATGTCACTTATAGTGGCTGTTCAAGGAGCTTCAAAACATGATTTGCCATCTTATGTACAGACATCAGAATACAGGGAGTGGATCTTGAACTACATTCTCTCTTCTATCTCCTACATGCAAGATGCTCAGTTCTTAAATGAGGATAATGGCAGTGGAGACAGAAGGAGGGACAGCAAGAAGAAATAGCTATCAAGCACTATTAAAAGTTGTTTCAAAGGACTCAGTATGAGGGATAAAGGAGGAAGAAGAAAAGAATTGGATGACAAGTCTGCAGACCTATACACCCAATAATCATTCAGTATCTCTATTTGGAAATCTCAAAGGCACTTTAAACTCAGTATGTCTTAGACCAAATACATGATCATCACTGTCCTCATGCCTGGTCTGTTTCCCAGTGAGTGGCACCAGCATCCAGATAGATGCATTACACAGAAACAAAAGCCACACCCTTGACACCATCTGCTCTCACCTCCCAAATCCAATCCATCTCAAAGTCTTTGCCTCTTGTCTGCTTCTCCACATCTCAATCAATGCCCTCCCTGGCCCAGGTCTAAGCCATTGTCAAATCTCTCTACTGAACCACTGCTGTTGTAGCACCTCCCTTTATGCACACAGCTTTGCCAGTCAATCCATAGCCCACCCAGTGGCCTCTAATCTCATCATGCCATCATGAAGATTTTTTAGGGCTTCCCAATGTACTTGAGCATGATTTGGTCTCTGCCTCTCTCTCTAACCTCATCCAGCACCATGTTGGGAGGTTCCCTCTTCCCCACCCCCCCAGCCAAAATGACCCCCTAAGTAATTAACTGGTTTGTATAAATACCTTATTAATAACTTTCTCCCCCTAGGCTGTAAGTCTCATGAGCAGCATGGAATCTACATCTACTTTTACCCATCACTATTTTCATAGCACCTTAAGTGCATGGCATTTACTATGTGATCAATAAAAACAGGCAGCAATGTTTGGAAATAACTTTGGTTATCATACCTATGGGGGCTCTACTGGCATTTAGTTAGAAGAGGCCAGAGATACTGCCAAACATCTACAATGCACAGTACAACCCACCAAAAATTACCCAGTCAACAGTGCCAAGATTGCGAAACCTTGAGTTAGATGAAAGAGAATATTTATACTTTGATCATATTGAATTGGATTTCCTAGAGTCAAGTCCTCATAGAAATACATTTGTTATCTTCAGATGCTGTGAGAGACTTAAACAGACCTGTATATACACACACTCAATGACTATTAAATGTTCTACAGGCAGGAGATACCTATTTTAATGCCCCAGATGCTTGGCACACGCACACGGCTGGGATTTAGTTGATCAATAACATCTGGCTGGAAAAATAAAAAGGACCTCAAAATTGGGGGCAAGCCTTGAGCTGTACTGCTGTATTATAGGTACCACCTTACTTCACATATATGACCAATGTGTAACAAAGGCTAGTGACATCACAATAGAGCCCCGCCCACCTGCTAGGCCACGCCCCATCACAGTCACAATGGCCAAGACCTTAAATACCCAGACTCTCGGCCTCCAGGCCTTGCAAAGCCCCTCATTTTGGCAGAAATTACAATGTCGACCAGCCGCAAATTAAAGAGTCATGGCATGAGGAGGGGCAAGAACCGAGCTCCTCACAAGGGAGTCAAGAGAGGAAGCAGCAAAAGAAAATACAGGAAGGGCAGTCTGAAGAGTAGGAAACGGGGTGATGATGGTGAGTGAGGGATGAGTGGAGAGCGGTCAAACTTAGGGGCATGTGGCTCGCCAGGTCCTGCCTCCCAGGGACAGCCCTCCCAGGACCTTGAATCTCAGCCTGAGATTCTCTCCAATGATTAAATTCCTATTAGTGCAGGAACATGCATGTGTTCTAACAGGTGTCGCTGTCGCAAACCTGTCCTTCTCCCACAGCCAATCGCAGTTACCGCTCCCACATGTGACCCCGCCAGTGGGCTCTGCCCTGGTGGACTTCAAACAACACTGGGCAGCAATGAGAGGACAACTGCAGGGGGACTGCCAAGTAGACCTGAAGCGAGATCCCGCCCAGAGAAGGGCCTATCAAGTCAGTTGTGACGAAATGAGCAATGTATATGTTGGCTGTTTCTCCGCAACATCTCAATAAAATTTTGAAAACTGGGTTTCTTTGATCTTTTGGAAAAGCTTGGGTTCCTGAGCTAGGTGGACCTGGGGCAGAATTGGCCAGTTTGAAATCAGTAAACATGATTTAGAAAATCAATGTAATTTGTCCTTACAACTCCCTCCCATGGTGGTGCAACTCTGGCCACGCACCATCACCATATTTAGGTTTTTATCCCAATGGTGCCGTCTCCCTTTCCATGATTTAAATCATCAAATTCACAGCCTAAGGATACAAGCTGTTTTTGTCAAAGGGCTTAAAGACACTAAAGCTAGACTTGACCAGAGAACAGAGGAGCTTTTCATTGATCGTATGGGCAAAATTAGACGGGGAGACGTTCTGGACAGAGGCCAACAAATAATCACGCTATTTGTAGCGGTGGAAGTGATTTTTAGGGTTTTAGGCCTACGTTTGTATAGACAGAAATGGAGGCTGTGATATATTGTCTGGGAGATTCAAGGCAGATTGGCATGACTCTGATGTCATAAGTGAACCTTACGTGTGCCTGGAAGTAGAATTATCTTTATCTCAGTCTGAGTGGATCACTTGGCAGAGAACTGTCCTTAGCTGTAGAGCTGGCTCGCTCATTTAGGAAATTCCTAAACCTCACTTTACCTTGACCTTGGGTTGTGATATGATCTCCAGGGATCTGACACCACCTCAGCCTCTGCCTACTCAGAGGGGGTCATGTTAACGAGTGTCTCCTGTTGCCTTAGAGGTAGCACCAGGTGGAATTGAAACTCATATTTAAGTGCAAGAACCAGCCACCCAGAGACAACCAGGAAGGTATAAGGGGGCATGAGGTTAGACATGAAGTTTCTGACAGTCAGGGTGTGAGACCAAGTGGCAGAGTGAGTGGCACAGCGAGGAAAGAGGAAGTGAGCAGTTCAATGAGACTACTGAATTGGAGCCCCATGCATGTGTGCAGGTACCAGGATGCTGGGATAGAAAGACTTAACAAGGGGTGTCCCTGGGGCTCAATTTTAGTAATGCAATAGAACAGTCTCCAACTGAAAAACCCAGGTCATTTCAGACTGCTTGATCCTCATTGTCTCATAACCCTAGAGAATGACATACAGCTCCAGAGCTGTTTTCCTTTCAAGTTTATGTGAAAAATCATCCCCCCTTTTCTTACCATCAGACATACAATTTAAAAGCATCTCACGTTTCCTTTGTAAAATGGGGATAGAGAAAATACTCCCTTCCTAATGTCATCCTCCATAGTCTGTGCCTATTTTACCTCCAAAATGGTCCTTTGGTTGTCAAACTCAGCTTAGTCTCAATAGTCCATATGTTTATCCATAGTGTGACTGGACAAAGCTCTTTAACTTCCAGTTCTGATCTGGAATCCCCATCCTGAGTGCTGAAGCCCTCATTCTGTTCCTACGCCTCTGGGAGTCCCTCTGTCTCTGGGTAAAGGAAGTCAGAAAGCTCCCCACAACACACAATATCCACATAATCAGTAATGCTTTTGCTATGTCTGAAAGCTCCCCACAACACACAATATCCACACAATCAGTAATGCTTTTGCTATTCTTGCCGTGAATGCTTCTTAACCTACCCGGGTAGGTTGGGTTCTTAGGAAGCAGAGGCTGAGACAGTTTTGGACGCAGGATGTTTATTAGGGGCTGATACTGTGAAGCACAGCAGGAGGATGGAGGATTGGGCAGAGGAAGGAGCAG
Source organism: Cynocephalus volans (assembly GCF_027409185.1). Lineage (NCBI taxonomy): Eukaryota > Metazoa > Chordata > Mammalia > Dermoptera > Cynocephalidae > Cynocephalus > Cynocephalus volans. The sequence goes on along the minus strand of NC_084460.1, from coordinate 280,695,631 downwards.
AACAAAGCATCGGCCAGTGCATCAGGAAGCACAGCCAGCTGGAGTATCCCGCATGGGGCCAAAGTGGCCCAGCCTTAATAACTGCTGCCCAGTCAGGCTGCTCCAGTAAGGGCTGACCTTGGTGAGGCGTCTGTGCTGAGGCTGACCCTGAAGTGTCAGCTGGAGGCTGCTTGCTTGACACTTGTTTTCTGATAGCCTACGTGTCTTCCGGGACCCTGATCCCCTCTGCCTCTGCACAGCTTGCTGCCAGGCCACCTCCTGCTGCCTTCGAATGCTCTCACGCACACCGTGTGCTCTGCTCCCCCTTCCCTTGCCACCTTTCAGAGGTGCACAAAGACCATCTCCCCAGAGGGCGAAGTCAATAGCTAAGAACAAACCAGAACATCAGTAACTTGTGTCCAGGATGTCAGCCTGTTTAGGGCCTCTCTCCCTCAGGAACCCACAGGCAAACAGATCCCTGCAGATGGCTCAAAGGAAGAGACTTTATTAAAGGGACTATTTACACAGCAGAGACCCCTAGAACCTAGCAATGGTGGCTTCAGACCCTTAGGTCTGAAAGGCAAAAGGACAAAAGAGCATTACAGAAGCCCAAGGAGAGTGAAACTGTGCTTAGGGGCGGGGTGGTGGGCACACCTCCTGCTGAAAACCATATCAAGGAGGATCGCAGCCATTGCCAGAGTCTCAGAAGCAGGGACAAAACACCCTGACCTTTTTCTAATCTCCTGCTAGTGCTCCCATTGGCCAGGCTCAAGTGGCACCCAGCCAGCAAGGGATCCCAGGGGATCCAGAACACAGGGCCAGCCTCTCGGGCGCAGAGGGGCAGAGAACGTTGGAGAATGGCTCTGAAAATGCCACGGTGACAGCTTTCACAACTTCAGAGGCAAGATTTCTTCTTTCCTTGGACTTCTTAGAAACTTGTCCCTTCTGCATCCTGTTTTTCTTCTCCCATATATTGTCACAGGCCAAAGTCTGTTCAGGAGCAAAGAGCAGAGAAGTGGAACAGGGAAAGGGGCTCAAAACTGAGTTACCCAGGGTTCCTGAACCCTCATCTTGAAAAGCATGTTCTCATGCCATTTGCATGACAGTGTTATCCCCAAGCCATCGCAACACAGTGTTCTAATGCGATGTTATTTCCACAGTTCTCTAAACACTGAAACTATTCTAATTAATTGTTAGGATGGTCATGTGGCGCACAGCCCTAGACTAGTTGGCAGACAGATCCTCGCCTGTGACTTCCGCCTTTGCCCTCTTAGACAGGTTGGGAAGGAATGGCCACCACCCAGAAAACTCCGTTTTGCAGTAGGAACATTTTCCAGGCCCACGTGCTGGAAATCTTCCAACACTCATGTTGCCTTACTCCTTACCCCCCAGAAACATTCATTCCATCCCTCTGTTTACGGCACCTGCAGAACCTGCCAGGAGCATGTCACAGTCTTTTGATCCCCACGGTGACGTTCCTTGCTCCTTTGGGAGACTAGAAGCCCTCACCCGCTGTGCACTTTTTCTCCATCTCCCCCACCGAGGACTTTGTTCCTCTCGCCAGTTTTCTCTGGAATGCTATGTCCTGGAGTCATCACTTGTTTGGCCTTTTTGGAAAGTGAAAAATCAAAAAAAAAAAAATTAAGGATCTTGGCCACTAGCCCTCCTGGGTCACCTTGACCTTCCCATGAGCCGACTTGGATACAGGGTCTCTGCTAAACTGGCCCCAGAGCCCGATGGGAGTGGTGAGACCCAGAGGACCCAAGTGTGGGTAGAGAAGCCCCAAGGAGCTGTGGGAGCACAGCCATCCCACCTCTCACCCCAGCCTCCTCCAGATGACCCTGGGTGGGACCCACCATGTCTGTGCAAACACAGGCAAACAGGAAGTTCTGGAGAAACGCTCAGGGCTGTGTTGAGGTGAAGGCCCAGAAATGGCAGCTGGGAGGAGACCGTGTGCTCCGGGGGTAGTTGGGGCAAGCCAGACATGGCCTGGGGTTCAGCTGTTGGGGTCACGCAAAGGTTCTGTCCTTCAAGACCTGAGAACAGCAGCAACCTGAAAACTTAGTCTCATGTGCTCGCCGGCTTTGCAATCTGAGCACTCACTGCCAGGCCTATCCCAGGGAGGAACCCAAACCCTGGGTTAGGGTCTTCATTCCTGACTTCTAGGAGTTCTGGATCTCAGCTCCCAGATTGGCTCACCTCACCGGGTTGGTGAATGAGGAAGCCGGCTACTCCTCTTCGACAGAGCCTGCCTCTCCTCACGTCTGGTTCCACCAAGCCTCCCTCCCTCTCCAGCCTTTTATCACTCCAAACATGAGCTCGCTTCTCAGCTGCACCCTGAGGCCAATCCTGCATCTTAGCTCAGTGTCCAGAAGCAGTGCAGATAACTCTCTCCACAGCATCGTGGCACAAGGTGGAGTCCAGAGCTGACACCAACTGTCTGGATTTTATCAGAGCAGGCTTCTCCTTTGTGACCTTGATCCACCATCTGTACTGCTTCATTCTAAGCCTTTGGACACCTCTTCTCCTACAGCTGGGACCATTCCATTTCTTTCTATGGCCCAGCTTCACCAACCCTGCAACCAAGACTGACCTCAGGCGGAAGGAAGTGAGGTCCGCATGGTGTTGGAAGAAACAGATAGGCACTGGAATGAGCATGCCCCAAATCTGATGCCCACTGCTGGCTATGTGACCTCAAGTGAATTTTCTCACCTCTATTGCCTCATCCCCCTCATCTGTAGGATGTCAGTCATAATATTAACCTCACAGGAGGCTTGGAAAAACTTTAAATGCTGTAAATGATAGGCCCTGAATAAATGGGATGCCCTCACATCTCTCTCTCTGGCTGGCCTTTTAGGTACCATTGTGCCTATTGACCCGGGCTTGTGACCTGCTTTTCAGCCCTCAGATACCACACCACATGAGGCTGGCCTGCCCCGTGGACAGACTTCCCAGTGGGGCCTCCTTGCTGGGCAGTCAGCTCACTCCAGGCTCCCATTGTGACCTGGCACCTCTCAACCACTCCTGACCCTGGGCCCAGGCCAGGTCCTGAGATCAGAAAGTACCTACTTCTCCCTGGGGCTTGTTTTCTTCTCCTATAAAATGTAGGAGTTGAGGATCCTCTTATTTGTCCAACTAGCCTGTGGACTCCTGGGAGCAGGAGATAAGCCATCCAGGAATGAGGGACGCGAGGATCACATTAGGGCACACAAACAGATGTTGTATCTTGGGAAACAAAATGATGAATTTATCTCTTACATGTTGCCAAAACAAATCTGAGCATGGATGTGGTGAAAAGGGACCAAGGATGGATTAATAAACTCACCAATTAGGATCATGCTTATTTTTTTCCATTAGCAACAGACAAGTAGCTCTATAATTAGCTATGAAGTCCTCAGGTCTAACGCACAGGTGGTTTTTAGTGAAAAGACATAAGGAGCTTGAATTTCACGATCTGCAGGGATCATCTTAAAAAATGCTTTAGAATGAAAGCTCTGAAGAAGGGATACGGACCTCAATGGGACTAGAAAATAGACCTTTGTTTATTAAACTACTGTTTCCTTCAGGAACACAGAAGGACACCACCACCTCGGGTATACAACAATGCCTCTGAAACTCTGATATGCACAGAATCACCTGGGGTCCCTGATAAGATGCCAGCTGTGATTCTGTAGGTCTTGGGTGGGCCTGAGATTGGGCATTTCTCAGAAGCTCGCAGTTGGTGCTGATGCTGAAGGTGCAGGGAGCTCACAATGAGTAGTGAAGTGCACAGAATACTCAATTGATGCCCCAAGATCAGGTCCTACCTCGGCTCTGCCCAAACCTCCTCAGCAATCCATCTGCCCTGTCTGGGGCTGATCACACCTCCCAGAGACATCGTAAGAAGTGAGAAAAGATGGTCTCACTAAATCTATTCCAATTCTTAAAATACAGTCCTAAGATTCTAAAGGATGAGATTAAGGAAAGGCAGCCTAGCAGCCACCATCTCTCTGATGACTTCTTCTCTCCTAGGAGTAGAAAGCAGTATCCTCGAGTATGGCTAGGGGGCTGGGCCTGGCCCCGGACTTTCTCTGAACCCTGGACAGTCCACACTTCTTCAGAAGGTGGGGATCTTGCTTCCCAGGGATATCCTAAGAAAGCAGAGAGAGAAGAAATGAAAAAGTGCTCTCTGAGCGGTGAGGCTTCTCCCCCCATGGCCGTCACTGGAGGCTTGAAAGGGGCTATCCAGTTTGACTCCTTCATTCTTTCCCTTTTCCTGTTCTGTTTGCTCCCTGTACCACACCCCATATCATGAACTCCCTTACACCCCACCTGCTGCTCAAAATGTGCATCCTTTTGCATTTGGTTGAGATCAAAAGAAACAGATTCCAGCTAACTTAGAAGGGGGCAGGAGGTCAGGGACAGAAGCTACTGGAAGGATGTGGAAGAATTCAGGGAATAGAAGGAAAAGCTGGACAACTGGGCCTCACAATGGGAGCCAGGCCGGTAGCAGATGAGAACTCAAAAGGTGCTCTCTTCTGACTGAAATGACTGCAGTTGTTTTCCATTCTTACATCATTCCCCTAAACATTCAGAGTCCCAGGAGAGAGAAAATGATGGTCAAGCTTGTGTTGCAGTGGGACAGGGTTGGTCCTGAAAGGAAAATCAAGACATTGTTACTAATGGGGATGTGTGCGCTGGTCAGCCAGACACAATGATGTTCACAGATCCAAAAAAGTACTTCTCTGAAATGCAAAGAATTCCAGGATAAACGTAGCATAAACATTTAGCACTCCTGAGCATACAACAGCCACTTTTAAATCCTTAAATCTGTGAACACCCTGATAACATGCCGTTTTTCCTTTAAAACTCTTATCTTAGCACAAAGAATTTGCTTAGAATGTAGAACATACATTTTACTTTCACCACCAGAACCAGAAGTAGCTTTCCTTATGAACTCCATTTTTTCCCCATGTGGAGAGTTTTCATGTCAGGAGAGCTTCCAGCCAAGAAATAGCAAGGAGAGAGTCACAGGGCTGCATTGCAGGGCTGTTGCTGGAAGGATGGGTGTGCCCATTTTCGCTGGTGTGCATGTTTTATATTCATGCCTCAACAGAGTCAATGTGCCTGGGAGTCATAGTCTCTCTGGAGGAGCCCAATATGGAGACTGAGATGTCCACAAAAACCGGGAACACAATGATGCCAAGTTGGGGTGGGTAGAGGAGGCTGTGACCTCAAGGGGTTCTGTCTTTCCCTGTCTAACTCCTAAGAAGAATGGTCACCCTCTTTCCCTCCTTCCACTCCAGACATCCAGGAAGTGACGTATTCTGGCCAATTTAGCAACTAGGAGCTCCTTAGGGTTGAGATCTGTACTATCCAGTATGGGAGACACTGGCCCCGTGGAGCTACTGAGCACAGACCAGTGAGAATTGAGATGTATTCTCACTATAACATACAGACCAGCTTTCAAAGACTTAGTATTAAGAAAAAAAAAATGCAAAAAATCTCATAATTTTTTACATTGGTTACTTTTTGAAATAAAATTTTTGACATATTAGGTTAAATAAAATAATTTTTACATGTTTCTTCTTTGCTTTTTAAAATGTGGCTACTAGAAAATTTAAAATTACAAATGTGACTCACATAGTATGTATTTCTACTACACAGACCCGGCCTAGGTTCCCCGAGATTTCACAGCTCAGTAACCCTCATCCCCATACTTCCTGTTGTTTGCACTTAGAGCAGTACATAGTAAGCCAGGCCCTGGGCTAAGCAAGCACTGTGGAGGGATAAAGCCCACTGTCTGCCCCGAGCTTTCCTAGCTCTGTCATGCACAAACACAACCCTTCTTTCTCTCTCTCCTCTCTCTCTCTCTTTCTCTCTCTCTCTTTCTCTCTCTCTCTTTTCTTTTTTTGGCAGCTGGCCAGTACAGGGATCAAACCCTAGACCTTGATATTTTCAGCACCACGCTCTAACCAACTGTGCGAACTCGCCAGCTCTCTCTCTCTCCTTCTGTCATGTTAATTTAATCCTTTAGGTCTAGAGGTCTCAGGGGTGGTGCCAGTGTTACTCATATTGTTCCCATGGTTGGTCATCCTTGTTGCCTTTGGTTTTCCTAAATAATCACCTTATCTGGATAGCTGGGGACAAAATGCCCACCACTGCACATTTGTGTATCTTCTACCCAACTTTTAGCTCCTAATGAATGAACTCAAAGTTGGTTGGTTTATCAACATATAATATACAGAAATAAAAACTGTTCTTTCTGATGTATCAGGAGGATCCTCCTGGGGAGGAGAGGATAACTTGACATTGAACTGTCATCTTGCTGTGCTCACATCTCTACCGGCTACCTCTCCCCCATCCCCCCATGCAGAGGCAGAAAGTAGAAAAGGAAAATTCAAGGGCATGGCACTCAGCCTTAAATTCTGTTGTTTTCCACATATTTCTTTGAAAATAATAGAATTTCAGAAACTTTTACATCAGGAATAATAGTAAGAGCAGAACTTGTAAAACACTGATGCCAGATGCTCTCCTAAGAGCTTTATACACATCACCTCCTTCACCCTCACTATGGTCCTGTGAAGTAGACACTATTGTGATCTCTATTTGTAGAGATGAGAAACTGAGGCTCAGAAAGATCAAGCAATTTTTCAAGGTCCCATGGCTAGTGAGCAGCAGGGCTTTGAGCATAGCCATCTGTTCTGTGTCTGTGTCCTTAACCACTAAGCCATGTGTCTTTGTCTTACAGGTGGTAGAAATGAAGCCTGGAGATGGGAAAAGACACGTGGCTCAGTCTTCCTACCCCAAAAAGTCAGTGTCTAGAGTGAAGGGGGACTTTGATAGCAGATCTAGGATGCTTGGGGACAGAGAACACAGAGGAGCAGAAGACGACGGCATTTCTCATCTCTTGACCTGGCAGAGGCAAGGCCAGTGACTCAAACCGTAAGTAACAAACTAGAACAGAAAGACCAAAGGCTTTTTGGCATCAGCCTGTTCTAGACTTGAATCTTGTCACAACCACTTAACAGTTATGTAACCTTGAACACGTTACCTAAGTTCTCTGAGCTCTGTCACTTACTCTGTAAAATTGGGTTAAGAACCTCCTTCTAGGCAGAGCATGAGGATTTGCATAGAATCCATGTGCAAAACAACTCACACCACACTCAGTGTGTCGTGGGTGTTTTATAAATATTAGTTCCTCTCCAGATTACCCCCACTTTCCTCAACTTTAGCTGCAACCAAATGGGGAACCCTAAAATGTCTGCAAAAGATCTATACTGGAGTAAAATAAATGTGTAGGTCTAAAGGGCTGCCCAAGGGACTGAGGAGTGGAAACTTCCCCCTGTTCATGACACAGCAAGTCAGTCAAGGGTTACCACCAGGAGATGCGCCCCACGGCCTCACTCTGTGCTGCTAGAAAGAAAAAGGAGGATTGTGAGCTCTGGCTTGAGTCACAGAAGCCCTTTGTGTCTCTCAGGAGAGGGGAGGTGGGGCCTGAGGCTGGGGAACAGTGGTGGGTGGGGTGATCTGGCAGCCCTGATTTCATCTAAGAAAGGCTGGCTTGCTGCCCAGCCTGGCATGGTGCAGGGGCCGTGGGTGGAAGCACCCTGTGAGGCACAGGTGTGGGCAAAGAGCAAAGACCTGTCTCTTACTTATTGCTTTTAGCTTGTCTTTTAACTAATTAAACTTCATTTTAAAGCTATTTGTGCTTAAAGGGGACCCATTTTCCATTCCTCAGTTTCCTCAGTGAAAAGGTGGGCAATCAAAATGTCCTGGAGCCTGCAGAGGACCCTCCTGGAGTAGTTATCCCCATGTCCCTACTCACAGCCCACATCACACTTCACCCTGCTGAACAGACAGAAAACAAGTGGCTGAGACCCCAGGCTTCCCAGAGACCAGAGAGAACCCTCTCTTTCCAGATCCCTGGTTTCAACTGGGAGGTAATGAGGCCAAAGACCAAGGAGAGGCTCCCCTCTGGAGAGAGACCTCTTTTGTTTCTCATCATATTTAAAACACAGCTCCAAGAATCTTCTCTTAATCAACCCAGGCAGAAGTGATGGCTTTATCATTTCTCAGTTTTGGGCCCACTGTCTTTGCCCTTCTTCTAGAAGTCCTCACTCTGTGTGGATACAATAATATTATAGCTATTGGTGTATATAATCTCATGGCCCTAATGGAGCATAATTTCCTCAAAGACAGAACCATCAGCAGCTCTATGTCATTCACATTGCTCGCTACAAGGCCTCTCAGGCTGAGACAATATCCTCCCCACTAAATCAGGGGTCATTGAATTTCTACTCTGTACCCAGACTAGATTTGTAGTTTCTTACATCCATCCAGGACAGCAGCCAGTGCTCCACAGATGTCTGTGGAGCGAGAGGCCATTATAACATATACTGGTTATGCTGAAAGAGTGGCCCCTGCTACCACTTGCACCCTTCAGGTTATGTGCCTCTAAGGTGAGCAGGGCATCAACACTAAAGAGGCAGGTATTTACCAAGGGCGTGTTAAGTGTGGTTTGTTTATTTCTTTCTCCCTGGCCATAGTATCCCCAACATCCACCACCATAACTGAATTTCATAATACATACTCTACATAATAAATATTTGTTCGATACATGAATGTACTAATTATACATTTCTTCTCAATTACATGCTAAATTTTTCATGGAGCGGCTTTCATTGTAAATGCAGCCACTTTGTAACTATAAAGTTGTGTTTGAGAAAGCTGATCAGAACAGAAGAGGGCTGTGTGCTGCCCTGAAGAGCTGGTGGGAACCATAAAAACGTAAGGCTGTTGGAGCAAAATAAAGAAAGCCAGCCTTTGAAAAGAATGGGGTGTCTTTCAAACCCCAGATTAACACTAATCTGAGCTGAGAGAGCAACCTTGAAAGATCTGCTCCAGGGTGTAGGTCTGGGGAAAGTAAGAATACAGAAGATGGTGCTAGTGCAATTGAGAGAGTCAGCAACCACCCAGCAGGGGCCGAGTTGCAGCCGGGAAAAAAGTTTGGACCTGAATTTGGGAAGGTTTGCACCTAGAACACCACTGAAAAGAACCTGGCATCCTCCAGACTCAGGACTAAGAGACGTAGCAGAGCTAGCCAGAGAGTGAAACAGAAGCCTGGCATTTTTTATTCTGATCTGTGTTAAATTGTATCAGGCTATGAGCCTGTAAGTTGTGCTTTAACACATATTGCGTACTAAGATTCTGAGCTCTAATCAGAAAACCAAGAGATGTATCATGAGGCTGATTCATCATCCAGAAAGGCTTTAGGGTAAGAACATAAGTGAGGAGCTAGGTCATGGTTCTAAGGTCTGGCCTGAGGAAGAAAACTGTGACAAACTAAATTATGCAGCCAACAAGTCACATTGGAGCCCATAAACTGTGAGGGGAACCACGGGACTGTGTCTGGGGTGCCCTAAGATATTTGAAACCTTGATAGTAGAAGTTAAAACAAACCAAAAAAAAAAAAAAGTTTAAGAGCTATTCTCTTAAAAATGCAAATAGGGGCCAGCCCCGTGGCTCACTTGGGAGAGTGTGGCGCTGGTAGCGCGAAGCCGCAGGTTCGGATCCTATATAGGGATGGCCAGTGCGCTCACTGGCTGAGCGTGGTGCAGACCACACTGTGCTGAGGGTCACGATCCCCTTACCAGTCAGAATTAAAAAAAAAAAAAAAAATGCAAATAGGCAACTTACCAGTCAGAATTAAAAAAAAAAAAAAAAATGCAAATAGGCAACCACTTGGACCCAGAAATTTCACCTCTAGGCATCTACGTTTTGAATGTTTGTGTCTCTTCCAAAATTCATGTTGAAATTTAATCCCCAATGCAACAGTATTAAGAGGTGAGGCCTTTAGAAGGTGATTAGGATTAGTGTCCTAGAAAAGGGCAGGAGGGAACTAGATAGGCCCCTTTGTGCCCTTCTGCCTTCTGCCATGTGAGGACACAGCATTTGTCCCCTCCAGAGGATGCAGCATTCAAGGTGCCATCTTTGAAGCAGAGACCACACCCTCAACAGACACCAAACCAGCACCTTGATCTTGGACTTTCCAGCCTCCAGAACTGTGAGAAACAAATGTCTGTTGTTTATGAATTACCCAGTCTCAGGTATTTGGTAATAACAGCATGCACAGACTAAAACAGCAACTGTTCTAGGGACATTTCTACACCTCTGCACAAGCAGTGTTCAATAATAGTCACAGCAGCATTTAAAGTTAACAAGACTCTTAACACAGAGTTATTTAACTAATAAAAATGGGCCTACTATAAATCTAATGTGGACCTCTCCATTGTAGGACTAGTCACACAAAATGGTCTCTTGAGAATTAATCAAACAAAGTAAATTACATCTATACTATGATATATTCTATAGCAGTTAAAAGTAAAAGTTTATATGCATAGACACAGGCATATACATCTGTACTAATATGGATAGATTTCCAAGTCATATTATTTGGTAGGGCAAAAAAAAAGCAAGAAGCAAAATAACACATATAATGTGATCTTAATTAATGAGGATAAAACTTTTTATATTTAAAATAAGGTGTGTGTGTATAAAAACACACATACACACATATATATGGCTATATATACATATACATATATATATTTACAAGTACACACACACATAATTTTGTACTTTTTTTTTTTTTTGCACCAGGCTGTTGACAGTGATCATCTCTGATAAGATGAGCAAAATTAAGTGGTGAACAAAGAAGACTTTTCATTATCTATATTGTTTGAATTTTATTGCACATTATGTCTATAACTTTTTTAAAAATTTTCTTCAAGCTGCAAGCAATTTCTATCTGGCAATGAATGGAAACATCAACAGTCCTTTAGCATAAAGAGCCTTTGTTCTGAGGAAATTGCCCAAATAAGGCTTTTAATGATATAAAGGAACTGTCTTCTGTGCTCAAGATGTGGCTGCCAGGAAGAAAAGGTCTTTTGGGGGGTTATTATTCCCTGTGTTCATGTGCCCACGTTGGAGTAGAGCAGACTGGACTAGGAGGTTTTTGAGGATGTGTGTCCTAGCTGAGAAAGGAATGAGGACCCAGAGGGATGGTGGAACATTTATGTCTAGCCCAATAGTAACATGCTTGGCTTTGAGCCCCTGTGGTTAGAGGTTTGAGGATAAGAGGCTTGAAATATTTTTATAATATTTTTCATAAGACTCTGACTACAAGCTGTTCTCTCTTTCTATGCGCAGGTAACCAAATGAAGCTCTGAGTGACAAGACACACTTCCTCTCTACCCTGTGTGGAAACACTCCTGCAGACCAAGGATGGGTAGTTATTGTGAATGCCACTTTTTTTCCATTATATTTTTCAAGAGGTTATTACTGATATGCAATGAAGCTCTAAATGTTTGTATATTTATTTTGTATCTGGTTACCTTACTGACACTTATTAGTTATCCTGGATTTTTAGTTCATTCTCTCAATTGTTTTAGTTATGCCATCTGTTATGGGTTTAATTATGTCCCCCTAAAATTCATATGTTGAAGCCCTAACCCGTAGGACTTCAGAATGTTATTATATTTGGAGGTAGGGCCTTGAAAGAGGCTGTTAATGTGGGCCTTAATCTAACCTGACTAGTGTTCTTATAAGAAAAAAAAAATTGTACAGACAGGGGGACACCAGAGAAGCACATGCCCAGAGGGACCACCATGTGAAGAGACAGCAAGAGGTGGACATCTCTTCCAAGCAGAGAAACCTCAGAAGAAACCAAACCTGCCAAACCCTTGATCTTGGGCTTCAGGACTCCAAAACTGTGGAATAATTAAATTCCTACTGTTTAAGCCACCTAGTCTGTGAAATTTTGTTATGACAGCCCTAGCCAAGCAATAAACTACCATATAATCAGAAAATAATAAGAATTTTGGCTGCTCTTCCCCCATAGTTCTAATACTTATTTCTGTTTCCTGCCTTAACACATTGGCTACTATATACATTATTTTAAAGTTTAGGATGCACCACGAGAGGGAAGATACCATTTGACTTTCCAACAGGCCCTTTTTTATTTATTAAGTCACCCTATATGAATGAATTCACTTTGAAAGGTATGAAATTTCATCCAATTAACCCTATGAAATTGGGACTGTTATCCTGGTCATCAGATGAGTAGATTGAGGTTCTATGAGGGTAAGTAACTTCTTTGGGGTTTTAGTTGATAATCAAACTCAGGTTTTCAATTCTAAGTCAAATCCCTTGCTCATCTTATCACCAATGGACCACCGATGAAGAAAGAACATTTTTTAGTAAGGGAAAATAAGCATTTACTAACCAGTGTTATGATTGCTTCTTTCTGAGGTTTAAAGTGTCCTTTCTGTCACTAACTCCTGTTTGCCCTTCCTTGAGAAGAAGAATATTTCTCCAAATAAAAGACAGAGCAGAATAGCTATGTAATAGAACAGCCACTTCTTAGGTGTTTGCCGTTCCAGCATTTCTGCTATATTGCTTAGGGAGATAGCATATAACAGTGGAAAATATTTGGTATGGTAGGCAACTTCTAAACTCATTCCCAATGATTCCTGCCTCTGATATTCAGGAATGTGGGCTATACAGAGTGGACTGCTTCAATGAAGAGACACAGCAAAAGGGATGATTGTCACTTCCAAGATTAGGTTAGAAAGTCTTTGGCTTCAATCTTGCTTGCCCTCTCTTGGTCTCTTACTTATTCATACTGAAGAAAGCCAGCTGCCCTGTTGGGAGCTGCCATATGGAGAGTGACACAGGGGACTTAGGGATGCCTCTGACCAATAGCCGATGGGGAACAGAAGATCTTGGTCCAACAGTATGGGAGAAACAGAATTCTGACAAGTGGGCTGCTGCAGTCTGAATGTTCCCCCAGCCTCACTGAAGCTTAAATCTCCACTGTAATTGTTGAGCATGGGAAATCCATTAAGGTAATTGAAAGTTGGGCCCTTGAAGAGGTGATTAGATTGTAGAACCAGGTGGTAGTGAATAGACTAATAATGGTGGTCGTGGGCATTGTTCTGAGGGCTTTAAAAAGGAGAGGGCATGAGGAGCAATCTCTCTCTCTCTTCTCTGCCATTTCCTGCCTTGTGAGACCCTTGCATTGCTGTAAAGCCACAACCAAAGAAGACCTTCACCAGATGTATTCTCTGGACTTTGGACTTCCCAGCCTCTGAAACTGTAAGCAATAAATTTTGTTTTCTTACAAATCACCCAGTTCCAGGTATTTTGTTATAAGCAACCAGAACAGACTAATACATGGGCTTATTGAGTGAGCTTAGAAGAAGAACCTCCCCCAATCAAACCCTCCAAGGAAAACACAACCCCTCCTAACACCTTGATTGCAGCATCTTGAGAGACTCTGAGCCAGAGGATCCAGTTAAGACACCTGATTCACAGAAACTATGAGATAACATGTACTTATGGTTTTAAGCCACTAATTTAGGGAGTGACTTTTTACACTGCAATAGATAACTAATACATTCAGCCTGAAAGTAAAAACATGGGTCCTACCAATAGCTTACGATAAATCCTTAGGTAAATACTTTTCTCTCTCTGAGAATCAGTCAACCTCCTTTCCCACAAAATTAGGAAGGTGGGAGAGATAACTTTAAAAATTCCTTCCAGCTCCCCAATGTTAGGAGTTTCCTGACACAATCTCCCAAATCTCTTCCTATGCCCCCACCACCATTCAACACCCGTTATGTGCCACCTCCTTCCAGGCCCCCAGTCCTTCCTTAGGGCTCTGTCATCCCTGCTCTTTTCAATACTGCAGTGAAAGAAAAATCTTGCTGGTGCAGAGAGACCCAGCCCCTGCAGTCTGGCTGAGGCCTTTACTGGAACTCCAGGAGCTGAAGGTGAAAGGAAGCAATGCCGGTGACACTACTAATTGCTCCCACCTTCTGGACACTGACTGCTGCTAACAGCCACACCTCAGCCTCCATTCCCTCTCCAACTTTTATGAGACCCATGTTCCCCTAAAGAAAGCTCCAAGAGGCTGTAAAAGCCTGCCATCTGTCTTTAGAAAACACCTGGGTCCAGAGTCAGCCCAGTACAGCAAGTCCAGTAAATGGCATCTCAGGAGACCAGGTCCTTCCGCCTAGAATGCTGACATAGTGCTTTCTCCAAAACATCTGGTTCGGTTCCAGGAGAAGCAATTCACAGGACTTAGGAGGAGGCAAAGAGGTCATCTGGAGGGTGAGGACTGGTTGGGGAGTTAGGACTCTGGAGTTCAAATCTCTGTAATGCTGCTGGATTGTCCGGGTGATGTTGAACAGGATCCCAAGGCTAAGCCACAGTTTATTTTCCTATAAAATAGAGAAAAATCCCTGAGAGATTTTTACCTCTCCTAATGCCTCTCTGTCATTTTCACTAAAGTCCTTCCTCCTGCCTACACTCTACAAACCTCTCCTCAGAGTTTTCCCTTAATCACCCCCAACCCTCCCTCAAAAAACTCTCAACCTCCAAAAAAAAACTATGTGGGAGAGAGAGGCTGCTTCCGTGAAGACAGTAAGCATGGTAAAGGAAAGCTGCTCATGAAATTTAAAAATGGTATGTCTCCCTCTATTGCCTTCTGATTCAATTCCTTTGAGAACACTTGTCCATGCAACCCAATATAAAAACCAACAGGTCCTGGCAGCCATGATGGTGGCAGCTGTGTTCTCTAGAGGAGGAAAATGAGGTACAGAAAGAGTTAACTTTTTTAATGCATTTTAATTCTTTTTTACTCCACCTGCACCTATGAAAGTAATCCAAGAGAGGCTGGGTGATTCATTCATGTTCAGAAGAGTGTATACCAGAGAAGGCAATGTACCTGCCTGCTGTCTCTTTCCAGTGCACATAGAAAAACTGACCCAGAGAGCTCACACTTTAAAGGGAAGTTTACTGGCTCACCTAATTGAAAAAGATGAAAGGTATATGGGCTTCAGTACTTTCACCTAGAACTTTTTCTCTTTCTTTATCTCTGTTCTAACTTCAACTCCATCTTAACGCTGGTTCCTCTACTGTTCTAAGATGGCTGCCGGCAGCTCCCAAGGTCATGAACTTCCTCATTCCCATCTAGAAGGAATGTAGGAGCATCTTTGCTCCAGCCTTCACAGAAAATGTCCTGGAGTTCCCTTGGACTTAACTAGCTAGCATCAGCCACCCAGAGGTGATCACTACTGGGGACTATATATGCTGTTTGACTTAGCTTCCCTCACTGAGCCAACAGTAGGAGTGGTTCCCCTGAACCACTTGAATTCCCAAATAAATGTGGAGGCCTTTTGGAAAGAGGAAGGAAAAGTGGATACTGGGAAGATAACTACAAGTATCTGCTATAGATACAAAGTGGTTCTTCAGGTTCAGAGCCCCAGGGTTTTAAAGTGCTGAATTGGGCACTACCTACCCTCCTGGACTTCTGAATGATGACAGAAGTCACACCCCATGCAGGCAAGGGTGGCAATGCTCACATGCAGACACTTATCCTCCTTGGAACCCAATTCCTCATCTGGAAAATGAACAGTTAGAGTAGATCATCTCTAAGTGCTAGTCCACTTCCAAAGTGCCATGACTCCTCATGTATCACATATACAAAAAGTGTTTCTTGGTCCATGTGCTGATCAGTTCTCACTGCAGACCCGTCTTGCTCTTCTTGGCTTTGGGGGTGCTTCTAGGACTGACCTGTATGGACTCTGCCCATGCACCCTTTTTCCAACTGGTCCTGGTTGGGTTTGGCCAACAGAAGTCACCAGTAGGAGATCAGGAGTTGGGAGGAGAGAGTTCCAAGGTGTCTTTCTTGCTCCCTGCCTACTTTGGGCCACATTTCTGGTAGTGTCTGTCCCTCCAAGACCAGGTCAGCCCCTCCTCTTCCAGAGAAAATTGTAGTTCTCTCTGAGATTCTGGTAACTCTGATTTCTCCCCTTCCCCCCATGAGGCCTAAGTATGTTAATGGCTTTCCACTGTTGCTAGTCTCTAGGTGCCTCGGCAATTTTTATTGGTTTCTTTAAATCTGTCTGCACCTTTGTAAGTAGTTCTTCATTAGTTTCTTCACTAGTTTTTTTTATTTGAGCCATTTGAGTTGGATCCTGGGATACTGACTGGCACAATATACACACATGCATTCCTATGCAAACATCCTTCTAGGCAAAAAATAAGGATTCCTTATCCTCACATCTATGTGCACACACGTGCACACAGAAATAATTGGCTACTACCCTAGGGATGCAAATAGATTTTGTTTTCTATAACAACCCTGCTAAGTTGGTAGCAGCTGCGTTGAGAAGGATTCTGAGCCTATGTAGTAGGTTGAATAGTGGCCCCCCAAAAAGATATGCCCATGTCCTAAAGCCTAGAACCTGTGAGTGTGACCTTATTTAGAAATAGGGTCTTTACAGAATCAATTAAATTAAGGATCTCAGGATGCGATCATCTTGGATTTAGAATGCACCCTAAATCCAGTGATTGGTGCACTTATAAGAGAAAGACAGAGAGAGACCTGAGACACAGGGAGAAGGCCACGTGAAGATGAAGCAGAGATTGGAGTGATGTAGCTACAAGCCAAGGACTGCCAGCAGCTGCCGGAAACTAGGAGAGAGGCATGGAAGAGAGTCTGCTTTGGAACCTCCAGAAGGAACCAACCCTGCTGACACCTTGGTTTCAGATGACTGAGTATTGGCCTCCAGAACTGTGAGAGGACAAATTTCTTTTGTTCTAAACCAGCAAGTTCATGCTAATTTGTACAGCAGCCTTAGGAAGCTAACACAGTCTGGATCCTAACTCAGCATACACAGCCTGGGGCAGGAATCAACCCTCACTACTCTATCCAGTTTAGACAGCTTGGAGACCCACTGGTCTGTAAGAGTATCTGTGCTCCGATGGGATTCCTTATGGAAAACTGTTTATGCAGGCATTCTAGATTCCAGGAAAGCAGTGAAATACACCACATATAGCACTTCAGGGAGTACTAAAAGACAACCCAAAAGAATACATAAACATACATTCAGTTCTCAGGTTTACTTGTTAGTAGACGCATGTGCACACAAACCCACAGCCTGAAGGCAGAGTATATGTCTGTTTCATTTAGTTTTCCTTTCTCCACTCATCCTCCTTGTGCCAATATGGTGACTTGCACACACAAGGCATAGGATCAAAGTTTGATAAATGAATAAGAAGAGGAAAAAATGATTTAATAACTTATTTAGTGAATTCTCAAGGCAGGAATTGGAACCAAGAGAGAAGCAGGTTGCTCTTGGATACATTATTAAATCCTTTTGCTAATCTACCCTTCCAAACAGGCACAAAATGCTAGACAGAATTTAAATCTGTGGGAAAGTCAGAATTTGAACCAAATTGAATTACCCGTACCAAGAACTGGTTCATATTTGTCCAGGTCTTGCCCACAACCCTCAGACGAGTCGCAGTTTCCAGTACACTTGGGCGTATAAGGAGGACTAAATGACTCTGTTAGGTTATTTAGACATCTTGATTTGATGTGCAATTAAAGTGGCATCCCGAGGGGTTAAGGACGCAGACTCTGAAGCCAGCCTTCTCGGACTCTGATACCCGCTGTGCCATTGACCAATAATGTGACCAAGGGAAAGTGACTTAGCCTCTCTCTGCCTCAGTTCTCTCTTCTATAATATGGTAATAAATAATAGTAGTACTTCATAGGGTTATTGTAAGGATTACATGAGTGATTATTTATAAACTGCTTAAAATACCAGCTGGCTTAGAGAGAGCACTACATACATGTTTGCTGTTACTATTCCTCCTTTTTGGCATTCAGGTGTACCTTGACTGATGGACACATTAGAGGCCACAGAGCTTCACTCTTGGCCTTAGAGTACTTAGGTGTCAGGTAAAGGACCCGAGGGCCATGTAGACATGGACTCATGCCAGGGAGCCACACCAATTTTCTTGCCCAGGTAACAAGAGTCCTATGGCCCAGGCCCTAGCCCTTGTTCCACCCATAGTGGCCCATCAGTAAAGCTGAAGGACCTAATGTTACAGGCTCAGGCTGAGATGAGAGAGTAGTAGGGGCAGGAAGAATGGCCTCTGTCCTCCAATATGGACAAAAATACTGCACAAATCCCTGGAGACCAAATATGAAAGGCCTTCTTTGCTTCACGTGGCCCTCAACTCTTTCGCTCCTTCTTTTCAGGGCTGAGAACACTGTCATTTTGTGACAAGAATAACAGAGATGCATATATGCCTATAAATGGAAGATGCAGTGGTGACCGAGGGCCTCCTCCTGCCAAGGAAAACAAGTACAAGGCAGCTGGAAAGAGAGGAGGCAGGGGAGCTGCGGAGTCAGAAGGGCTCCATCTCCCTGGGACCCAGCTCTGGTCAGGCGCAAGCCTGGCTGCCTGGGAACAGCACCCCCGAGGTCCTGCGGGAAAGGGCTGCCAGGAACGTTGGGGCCACAGACCAGGAGTTGCTGGGAGCTGAATGCTGCAACTTGCCATGGGAAAGGAAAGAGACTGTTGGAGGTGGGTGGCCCAGAGAAGCCGCTATTTAATTTTGCAGGCATCAACTGAACGCTGCGCACAAGGCATGAGCTGTAGGCAGAAGAAGCAAGAGAACCTCAATGCAGAGGGGGCCCCTAAAGTTAAGGGGGAGACAAAATACAGATGTCACTGCACCTCAAAAGCACTGGCTGTGCGTTGAATCAGGAAGAACGAGGTTTCCAAGGAGCGAGGGGTCACACTTAGTTTGAGGAAGTGACACTGGAGGTAAGTTTTAAAGGAAGAACAGGATTTTAACAGATGGAGATGGGGTCATGGTAGTGCAAAGTGACTGACATCACCAGGCACGGAGGCAGGGAGACAAGGAGTCCAATTTGACAGGTTAGGCAAAAATGCGAGAAAAATGTTTATGTCCATAATATGGGGGAGGCCCTGAGGCTGAGCTGGAAAGTCTGTGCCTGGCTCAGGAGGAGATGGGGGCTCACTGAAGGTTTGGAAGGCCAAGGAGCATGAGACCAGCACTGGGCTTTAGCACAACTTGATGGCAGCCAGGGGGGATGGACTGGAAGGAGAAAGAAAGGAGATCCCTTATGATCATCAGCCTTTGGAAAGAAGGACACCTAAGGCTTTTGTGACACTAAAAAAATTCTAAGTGCTCTACCGCAGCTCACCATGAGGACCCCGCTCTGCTCATCGCTCCTGCCTCCTCTTGTGCCACCTTTGCTCTGCTCTACAACACTGGCTGTCTTTCCAGTCCCCTGATGTGTCAAGCCTTTTCTATCTCAGAGCCTTAGCTTGTCTCCAAGGGGGCCACCATCCACCCCTTCCCTTCCTGAATGCACCAGCCATTCTCCCTTTGAGAGGTAGAGTCTAATCCTCCATGTCGTGGCCTGTGATGGCTCTGACTGATGAAATACTGCAGAGGTGACACTAGACCAGTCTAGGTCTAGTATTTAAGAAGACAGGCCATTTCCTCCTTCCTGTTCAATCTAGAGAAATCCAGCCTCCAGATAAAAAGTCCAACTTCCTGAACCCTCCATGCTATGAAGAAGTCCAAGCTAGCCATGTGGAGAAGCCACATGGAGAGAGAGCACTGACAGCCAACCTACAGCTGGTCCAGCAAGCAGAAGCCAAGTGCTGGTATGAGTGAAGGAACTACCTTGAACAAGCAGCCAAGTCAAGCCTTCAGATGACTCCAGCCTCAACTACTGACTACAAGTGTGTGAGAGACCCCCACTGAGAACTGACACCCAGCAGAGCCATCAATCCACAGAGCTGTGTGAAATGATAACACATTTTTGTTTTAAGCCACTATATTTTGGGGTAGTTTTGTCTTTTCTCTGGAATGCTCTTCACCTCCTCCCTTATCCTCATGTCCCCGTGGTTGATCACTGTCAAACTTCTTTTCCTGACCTACCTAAGTATCCTGGGTCCCCTACCACTTTGAATGTTGTCACATCACCTCACACACTCTCTGTTCTTTTCCCAACATCTCTCATGACTGAGTTATTCTGTTCATGGCTGCTGCTTCTCTACCAGGTATACCGAGGTCAGAAGCCATAGATACCTTGACTATTATTTTATCCCCATGCCTAGCAGACAATATGTGCTCAATAAGTATTTGTCAAATGGATGAATAAATCATAATCTCTCTATAGTGGTTCTCGGCACAGAACCACTAACAGAGTGAGAATAAATTTCCAGAGCTCCAACAGTCTACCAAGAAAATAAGTGTTTAATTACATATATCCATGACATTAATCCTGATCCAAAGGGCTCATAATCAGTTGAAAATCTTTAAAGTGTGTTCTTTCCATATTCCTCAAAGCAACTGATCTAAGAATGCTCATTACATATGCACTGATTCATTGATAGAAAATTGAATCAAAAATCTGATGATTTAATGGATGGGTTATTAGTAAAGTCAGTTCTAGAACTTCTGAAACCACTAGTATCCCCAAAAAACCTGGAAAGGTCATGTAAAAGACAGTCAATTGCTTTTTTTAAGGAAACAGTCAGCAGAGTGAAAAGACAACCTACAGAATGGGAGAAAATAATCACCAATTATACATCTAACAAGGGATTAATATCGAGAATATACAAGGAACTCAAACAACTTAACAGTTTAAAAAATCACATTAAAAAATGGTCAAAGGAGATGAATAGATATTTTTCAAATGAAGATATAAAATTCACAGAGTATGTCTGAGCTTCATCCCTGTTGTGGAAGGAGGCAGGCAAAATTATTATCATTTGATTAAGGATGACTAGTCTCCGCATGGTTATTCATTTTTCAGATGAATAAACTGAAGCTCAGGAGGTTAAATATTTGAATAAAAGTCGCATGGCTGCAGGTGGTATTGTTGGGAGAAGGACTTGGGTCTCCTGACTCCTAATCACCCGCAACACAAATATTCTCACTGCGCCAGCCACCTCCTCCTCTCTGCTCTATGGCTCCCTGGTCAAAGAGGAGTCAGAAGAAATCCCAAACCATCTCAATAATACACTGCATTACTGTCAGGATGCAGGAAAGAGTTAGACACTCAGAGATCATTAGGGGAAATACATTTCTGCTGTCTGGGTGAGGAAGCCTGGTCTTGCTCAGGCTGAGAGGTCCTGTGTTTGTGCCCTGGCTCTGTCCTTTACTGTGTCACCTTAAATAAGTCACTGTATCTTCAACCACAAAATGAGGGAGTAGATAAATGGCCTTGAGGCACCATCTAGGACCAGTATTCTGGGTCTATTACACCCACCCTTTTATCCCCAGCATTGAGTTTAGGGTGTCATAGGCACTTTAATAATTGCTGAATGAATGAACATATAATGCGTTGACATTTATGATAAGGCTGTGAAGAGAACTGCCCATCCCCATTGAGAGTTGCTGAAAGAAGTCTGGCTGGGGGCAGGGTGGCAGATAGAGGAGGATTCTGATGGAAACCAAGTGGCCAGGGGACACATGTCTCACCCTCCTCATTTCCACACCTGGCCTGGGATGGCACTCGCACGTGAGCTTTGGGCAGATACTGGGCATCTCTAAGCCAGATAACAGTAGAAGGGGCGGGACAGAGTGAAACAGAGTAAGGCTAGGTCTGTGAACCAAACTGACTCCATTTTCCCTGCAGAGACACTTTGTTACTTTTCCACTCCTCAGTCATGAGACCCACAGGGCAAATGATTACCCTGTGGTCTGTCCTGATAAAATAAACTGAAATAAGAGAGGAAACATATTTACTGAGTTGCAAAAACCCTCCCTAAGGCTTGTTTACTGTAATTGTAAAAATTAAGTTACAGATTAACCTTAAGACCCCTTTAGGAATTCCCGCATGCTCACAAAGCTTCAAGGTGACCACTACAATGACTCTCCTGGGGTGACGATGAACACCATCACCCTCTTGGATCTACTGAGCAGGCTGAAAGACCAAAGCCCTAAATGTACACACACCCATGATGCAACCAGGAAGAACAGAATGGATGACCCCCAGTGACGCTGGCCTGCACCCCTTAATTCCTTTCCATACAAAGGGCCTGTACCCCTTAACTCTTTTCCCTATAAAAGACCCCAAACAGCTCCCCTCGGGGGGCTAGCTTTACTGTAGCTACCCCCTTATGCATTAGTCTATCTCCTCTTTTAATAAAGTGTTGCTTGCTTTACTGCTGGGTGCATTGTTCATTTCTATGACTTTGGAATTCAAGAGCCTAATTCAGTCACCAGTGAAAACTGGAAAGTCTTGGGCACCAGAGAAGACTCTAGCTTTAAGAGGCAAGTTGCTACTGGGACTATTTTGCTCCCATGTCTCTGTTGTTGGTATGTCTGTCCTGGAGTCCCCAGCCTAAATTTTTTTTTTTTTTTTTTTGTCTTTTTCGTGACCAGCACTCAGCCAATGAGCACACCGGCCAGTCCTATATAGGATCCGAACCCGTGGCGGGAGTGTCGCTGCACTCCCAGCGCCGCACTCTCCCGAGTGCACCACGGGCTCGGCCCCCCAGCCTAAATTCTGACAAGACAATGTTTTAGTCTCTTCTACCTCCCTCCACCCCCCCACCCCCCCACTTTTCTTCCTCTTTAAAATGACTGCCAGACAGATACAGCTTAAACTCCTCTCAACCTGTGAAAAGCTGCTCCCTCTGGCCGGCAGTGGCTTGCCCTGATAGGTGACTAGCAGAGGCGGGAAGGCCAGTCCTGCACTGTGAAGATCTTGCTTGAGCAGGATCCCCCTGACAGGGGATTCATGTGAGTGGGGGGATTCGTTCCCATGCTGCGCAGTGATGGGAAGCCCAGAAGCCACTAAAACTCTCTTTACTTTCTTGATTTTCTGAGCCCTCTTCTGCTGTGTGGTTGGATTGTATCTGCTACTATGTCGGTGCACCCTGGAGGGCTCCTGGCTATGCTTTGTTTCTGATTTTCCAAGCCCTCTTCTGCTGTTCTGTATAGGTGCACCCTGGAGGGCTCCCGGCTATGCTTTGTTTCTCTGATTTAAATCTAGTCAGTACTTTTCTTCTTTGTGCCAACAGTGGGGACAACTGCTTTTATCAGTTACTGTGTCAGTGGAATAGGTTGGCCCTAGTGATTGGGACTAGGACAAACTTGGCCCCACTGTTCTTCTTTTCTCTTTGTTTGCTTAGCTGGACATTTAGTTGAGTACCGGTAATCTGAATAAACTTTCCAATCCTTGCACCAACTTTTGGACTTTCAAGTCATTTGTTTACTCTGAGAGGGCAAACTGAATCTGGTATGTTGGTAACAAGATGAGGAGAGAGATGGGGTGGAAGCAGAAAAGATGGGAGGTCTCAGAAAAAGAAGGCAGGATATTTTGAACTTGAGACTCGGACAGCAGGAAAAAAACCTGTGCAATCATGTAATCATGCAATGATGTCTCTCATTGCCTACATGAGGAACTCGGGGGACAGCAAGATCATATGGCTCATTGATGATAGGCCAGTTTGAGTTTTAGGGGTGAAGGAAGACATTGCTGCCTGGAATTCCCTAACTGTTTCGTATAAGTTCCCACCTACCAGAACTTGGAAGCAGGGATCAGATCTCCCTGATGTTTCTGTTCTCTTCTCTCCAGGCTCAATCCCCCACCCCCTCCCTGCAGCCCTCAACAAAGGAGACGGATGCAGAGCAGATGCCCCATAAATCGTGAGGCCCATGGGCTGGAAGCAGTTTCCTGCTCAATATGTAACCCTCTTCTGTCTCCATGCAGCCATATCTGCTCCCAACATCATGGAGGGGACCAGTTGGCCTCAAAGCAGGAATTCATAGGGCTTCTCAATCACCTGTCTGGGAATGGGTGGGAGCCAGAAGAGGAGGGTCATTGCCAGAGGCCACATGAGCACTGGCCGCTGGCCCAGGCAGCAGGGGTAGCTGCTGTTGCAATGGCCTACACCATGACCCAGTCCTGGGGGAACATCGGCAGATCAGTGGTTGTCTTGGAATAGGCCATGGGAAAGTCCGAGAGAAGCCACGGCTCTTGAAAACCATCCCAGAATCCCACTGGAACACTTTGCCAGAGTACACTGAGCCTAAAATTCTTGGATTTTTATTTTATTCATTTTTATTTTGGGGCTGGATTTTTAGTTGGAAATTCAGAACACTGAAGCCATCTCAGGGCATTTGTTCTAAGCATGCACACAGCTCCCCGGTGGCTGATAACTAAGGGACCTGCTCTTAGGCTCCACAGCTCAGCGCTGCAAATAAACCTAGTCCCCAAGACTGGTTAAAAGAGATCCAAGTCCAGGGAAGCAAGGACTAAGGCCAAACCCTAATCCTTGCCTCCAATCCCTAAATCTTCCCACCATAGCCAGGGAAATGTAAGTTACTTAGGGACAGGCACTTGCCTCGCTCATTTCTGAATTTCTAGCATATGGAGAAGCCCCTAGCACACAGTAAGTGCTCAAAAAACATTTGACTGAAGAAATGGATGAGTTTCCAGGCTCTACAAAGAAAATCTCCAAGTAGAGTGATCTCACCCAACACAGCTCATCTCATCTTGGATTGAGATAGGAGAGGTGACAGGAAGGCAAGGGTTAGCAAACTATGGCCTGAGGGTCAAATCCCATTTTTGTACAGTCTGTGAACTAAGACCCTTTTTTACTTTTTTATATTGTTAGGCAAAAATGCAAAGAAAAATATTATTTCATGACACATGAAACATGTGAAATTCAAATGTCAGTGTCCA
Source organism: Cynocephalus volans (assembly GCF_027409185.1). NCBI lineage: Eukaryota > Metazoa > Chordata > Mammalia > Dermoptera > Cynocephalidae > Cynocephalus > Cynocephalus volans. The sequence goes on along the minus strand of NC_084460.1, from coordinate 280,671,072 downwards.
TAAATAAAGATTCATTAAAACACACCTACTCCTGTTCACTTGCTGATATTGTCTGTGGCTGCTTTTGCAGTACAGAGGCAGAGCTGTATAACCTGCAAAGCTGGAATATTTGCTATCTGGCCCTTTACAATAAAAGTTTGCCAACTCCTAGCCTAAAGAATCTCTCCAGTCAAGAAAATGTTGTCTAGATCTCCAACATTAATCATTTGGGGTTAAACATTTCTCTCTATACATGCCCCCCACCCCCAACATCCCTGCACTCTCAGCCTTCTCTCTCTGCTCTTCCTTTTATATATTTTTTTTCTATTTTTTAAAATGTTATTGTAAACTGACAATTTTTAATTGTATGTATTTATGGGGTATAAAGTGATGTTAAAATTTATGAATGCAATGTGGAATAATTAAATCAAGTTGACTAACATGTCCATCACCCCAAGGTTTTTCCTTCTAAATAGAAGTCTTCTTAGAGTGGCTTAAATTACCTGTTAGTGCTTTCATTTGTCTGTCGGTTTTTTTCCCTGAAAGAAGGGACCTGTTCAAAGATAAGGGGGACCTAGGGAGGAAATTTTTTTAAAGGAATAAAGGGTTCAAAAAGGGGAAACCCAAAGAAAAACTTGGTCTACTTTATGATATTGCAAAGGCCTAGCATATCACTAGGGCTCCAATGAAGGACAGAAAGAGAAACTTCTCTAAGTTCGCATAAAGACCCATTGCCTTGCCCTGAAATAGCCATGCCCCCTGCTCAGACTTGCTTTCCACCCCTCACCCATCCCAGGGCAGTGTGAATATCACTATCTTTGGATGTCTCCCCTGTGCCATCCACAATGCACCACACACATCTCTCTGAGCAGCAGGAACCATGGTCTGGTTTGTTTAGATCCAGACATAGTAAATGGCATCCATCCTTCCCTCCCCGCCAACACAGACATCGTGACAGGCAACATCATCCATCACAACAATCCAGGCAGCAAATAAAGTTGAGGCAGGACAGAATAGGGACAAGCCCTAGGGAGGCTGCTTATAAATATTCAGACTAGATCAGCAAAAGCCACTTCCTTGTCTGGCAATTAATGAACCCATAATGAGCTTATGAACCAATCAGCATTCTACACCTGGAACTTTGCAGATTACAAAAACCACTGCATCTGTGCACTAGGAGGAAGAAAAGTACAGTCAACCACTATATGACCTCCCACTCATGACACGAGACTGGAAGGGACAAAGTTAAGGGGAAAATGACCCCATGGCACTTGACCAAAAACTTCAGAAACTCGGGGACATGTAACATGAAGCTGATGCAACCTCACATGTGACTATTAGCCCTTAATTACCCTGGGTCCTTCCCCATGGCTGAGTTTACCTCCCCTTAGTTAGGATGGAGAAACACCCCCATCCCAAAACAGCATATAAACCCTCCCCCTAAGAATCCAGGAGTGCTCCTCACTTGTGGGGATGCCCGTACACCCTTCTGCATGTACTTTCACTTTACGATATAGTCCTATTGTTTAAAAGTTCTGGAGGTCTGTCCTTCCTCCTTTTTCTTTCACTGAGTGGGTGCTTTCCCTGATGTGGACTCCAGCCAGTCCTGTGAAAGATTTTTCTTCATAGTTTGACAAAGAAACTGGAACTGCCATCCAGTAACAAAGTAAACACTATTTGTCATTCTTGATTCCATGCTTGACTCTAGACAAAAAATTCCTTGCAAGGACAAACTCCATCTTACTGGTTTTTATTTTCCTGCGCCTCACACAACATCTGACTTGTGGTAAGTACTCAGTGAAAGCTAGTCCTCTCCCCCTTTTCCTTTCCTTGTCCTGTTAAGCAGCCAGGAAGCACAGAGTGGAACGCGATGCTCTTCCCATTAAAGTGCTACTAACTACTTCCCCAGGATCTCTATAATGGAAGCAAATCCTCCCCAGGTGAGAACGCACATCTGGAACCTGATCCCGGAGTTCAGATCAGCTTGACATCAACACCCATCTAGTGTGGCTTTTCTCCCCCTTAAATGTGCCTTGGCTTGCTGAAGGAATAGCCTTAATCTGTTTTTTCTCTCTAGTCTTCTAATCAGCTAGGAAGGCCCACAGTCCCATCTGAGTCCTCCTCATCTTGGATAGGAGGAGAAAAGAACAGTCATTTCTAAATTAACACAAACCCCTGATTCTTTTCAAACCAGGAGAAAGGGACTTTCCAAACTCTTTTTAAACAAGAAAAAAGAATCTCTCCTCTTTCAACAGGTATTTCCAGCTGCTGGTGAGGGTGTTACAAGAAATCTAAATACAATATCCTGTCTCCTGGCAGCTGTGGTTACCCCAGCAACCTCTAACTTTTACAGACTGCCCTGGATACAAAGGGCCCTGGAGACAGACTTCTTGAGCAACCACATTCTTCAGAACTGACTTCTCCGGGGACTTACATCTTTTTCAGAAGCCCTTCTAAACTTCAATTTAAAAGGAAAACTTAAAATTGCCATTTTAAAAAAATAGTGTAAACCCTATTAAGTGTTTTTAACACATTAACCTGCAATGCTATGGACATGAACAAATTAGAATTTAAATTTCACAAGTGAAAGAAATTGTGTACTAAGTGAGAGTTGGGAGTGGGAAGTGGAAATCAGGTGAACCAGCAAATAGAACTAGCCATGAAGGAGTGTACTGGGATTGTGCATCACAAACCTGAACCAGAACAGACTCACCTGGAGAACATGCTGATGCTGATCTGTAGGTCTGGGGCAAAACCTGGGTCATTTTTAAAAGCTCTTCCAGTGATTCTGATAAGCATTCAAATTTGGGAGCCAATCTGAAGACTATTTCTTGCCCCCTACCCATAATGTTCCAAGGATCTCCTGGATCTTAGCTCCCTCAATTCCTGCCAGCCCCAATTTCTAGGACCAGAATGACAGAAACTCATTTTCTTTAAAATAAAAGGCAGAAGCAGCAGCCTCTAAACGCATGTGTGCTATGCTAGGCACTGCACCAAAGGAACCTGAGAGTTTGAAGCTGCAGTTGGCCCTGGGCTGTTGGAAGGTTCTGTCATTTCTTTTGGGCTTGATGCCTGGTTTCCATTGGGGTTGCTGCCTGGTTTATTTTAGGTGCTGGGTCTGCAGGCTAGTAGGCTGACCTTCCTTGGCTATTCCCCAGGGAGCAGGCCACCAGCTCCTGATGTATCTCGAGCTATAAGGTACAATTTCCACAGCACCCAGGTAACAGGCTTACTGGCAGCAATGTAAAATGTAGAACCTGCATTAAACCTGGGAGGCAGCCTGCTGGGGAGGCAAGGCTTCCGGATATGAGCCCTACTGGTGGTCCTAGCACTGCTGCTCACCAGCTGTGTGATTTGGAGCTAGGCACTTCCCCTCTCTGCACCTCAGTTTCCTCAGCTATGAAACAAGAGGTTGAAGTAGGTAGAGGCAGCAGAGAATTGTGGAAGGAATGTGGGTTCTGAGGCCAGACAACTTAGGTTCAAGTCCTGGCTTCATCACTGACTTGCTTTCTGATGTTGGGCAAGTGACTAAGCCTCACTGTGCATCAGTTTCCTCATCTATAAAATGGGTCTGATGGTATCTCCTTCACAAGGCTGACATGGCAATTAAAGGAGATGACATGGGCCAACTGCTTGGCTTAAACTCCACTTTAGATCCAAAACACACATGTGCGCATGCATGCACAAACACACACACTTCTTAACCAGCAATCTGATAAAGTAGATGCCAAATTCTGGTAGAGATGGTTTAAAAGGATTTTAGGAGAGGGAGAGATCTCTATGAACAGGGTAGGTAGGGAGGAAGGGAAACACAACTTTCTGAAGAAAATGGGGCTTACACTGAGATTTTGAAAAATGCCTAGAATGTAAATAAGCAACTGGAGAAAGAAACCCTAAAGAACAGAAGAAAAATCAATGGATCTGGATTAGGAAATGTGGGTTTTAATCCCAACCCTCTCAATGCCCAGCTTTGTGGCCTCACTGATCCTCTGCTTCTTGATCTGTAAAATGGGGTTGTGGCAAAACGAATAAGATGATGTAGGAGAAAACCCTTTGCATGGTGCCTGGCACATGGCAGACATTTGGTGGATGGATGAATGGATGGATTCCAGATGGGGAAAGTGGGGTGGGCAAAGGAACGGAAAGAAGAATTCGCAAGGCATCTTTACAGGTCAATGAGTACATCAGCATAGCACAGCAATTTCCAAAGAGTGCTCCTGGGACTCTAGATCCCCAATATACTGGGGGGAAAAGTGTGCCCTGGTCAATTAAATTTAGGAATGGCAGTGTGATATGTTCCACGCTTGAAGATTTGTAATAAATGTCAACATATAAATGATTCTGCAAAGTCCTTTCTAGCTTTATTTATACTCCATAGTTCCCAATTTGGTTCACTTCTAAACCAATTTTCCATGTTAAACCTGTTAATTTCACACTGAGCTTGGCAGGGGTCTTCCTGGAGTGAACTAAGGGGATGGTGGCAGAGACGCTGGAAAATTACCTGGGCTTTCCTTTGTGTTCCCACTGTACTCCGCTTTAGCAGTTGTCTGCGCAGCGGTATGCAGACAGCGCACCCTGGGTGAGCCCAGCACACACATTTGGAAACAGACCTGTGCTTAAATGCAGTCCCCCACTTCCAAGCCATATTACCCCAGGCAAGTTTCCTTAAGCTTTCTCTGCTTCATTTCCTCGTCTATAAAGCCACAGTACATGCCTCATAAGATCACTGTGAGAATAAAATGAGCTAGGGTACTTGAAGAGGTTAGCATCGCGCTTGGTACATAGTGAGCACTCAGTAAGCAGAAAATGAGGTCATGGTTAGATGCCACCCGCACGACTTGTACATTGAGCCCTGAGGAGAGGAATCATACCAATTTCTGCCTCCCTCTCCCTTATGGGGGTCAGCCTAGAGCCACACACTAAGAGGAGGTGAGCAAAAGCCGTTTTGAAGAAGGCAATGATGGTGGTCTGCTTTGTGCTTTCTCTGAATACAGAGTAAAGGAAGGAGTCTCTTTCAGAAAGGAATGTCCTCTCAAATAAGTCTAAGCTGGCAGCGTCAACTCTCCCAGGCTGACAGCTGGTCACAAGGAGTTAGAGAATCTGCTTAGTCATTTCCAAACAGCAAGAGCAAGTGGCTGAGAGAAGAAGCCAGATATACCCCCTGGGAGGTCAGTCAAGTGCCTCCTAAGAAGAGTAAAGGAAAGGAGCACAGAACCCCAAGTGTCAGGATCTGATCAGAGCAATGGGGCAAAGACAGCTGGCCTCCAGTGTCCAAGACCCATGCCCTGCTCAAATGCCACCACTCCAGGCTGGGGGAGGATGGCCCAGCTTCACCCCTGGCCACCACACCCAAGTCCCCAGCTCTCCTCCACTTGCTGGAGAATGTTTTCCACTGGTGGCAGCAGTCTCCGCAAAGGTCCTGTGGGCAGTTTCTGTCATTGATTTGTTCATTCATTTAATTAATATTTATTGAATATTTACAATACACCACAAGGAATACAGATGTACAAAAGACAGGAAAGTCCCTGCACTCCAGGAGCTAACATTTTAATGGAGAGAGACAGAAAATACACAAGTAATTAGGTAAAGAAATAATGTCAGATGGTGATAAGTGCTTTACGGAGAAATAAATCCAGGTGAGGGTGAGAGATGTATGGATTAGGAGCTAAAGAAGGATGGGAGAGCAGACAGCCACGCTCGCTCAAAGAAGGGACATTTGAGCTAAGACCTAAATGGATCAAGGGAAGAAGCCAGAAGGAGATCTAGAAGGAGAGCCCGGCAAGCAGAAGTTGCGGGGTGACCAGGAGTGGTGGATGGTCATAGACGAGGTGAGAAACCTCGGCAGGCTAAGGCGAGAACTTCGGTTTTACCCAAATGTGATGAGAAGTCATTGGAAGATTTTGAACAGAGGAAAGAATAAAGAGGCCACTCTGACCACTGTGTGAAAGTTAGATGGTGGGACGGTGGTTGTGGGCTCAGGCAGAGCCCCCAGGAGGCAGTTGCCCAGGACAGGTGCGAGGGTTGTTTGCACTAAGGTGTCAGCAGGTAAGGGGTGAGATTGGGGAGTATTCTGAAGGTGGAGGGACAGGACCTGTTGATGGATGGGATGCAGGGTGTGTGTAATATTGAGGGGTCAAGGGGGACTCCTGGACTAGCTGCCATTTTTCTGAGGTGTGGAAAGATGCAGGAGGAACATCTGGGGAGGGAAGACAACTGTAATGCTTTGGACAGATGTCTCGAGCCACCCATTGCACATCTGCATTGAAATGTTAACCTGGCAAGTGGATGTGTTTGGAACCCATCAGTCAACAAACACCACAGTCATCAGCATAAACATCTAAAGCCCTTCAGATTCCTGCATCCAGACAGGATTGAATACACAATCAGAAGGATGCATTTGAGAGTGAGACTTTAGCAAAATTTATCTAGTTCAATTCTTTTGTTTTGCAAGGGTGGAACTAAAGCCCAGAGAGGGGAAGTAATTCATTCACTCAAGGTCAAATAGCAATTTGCGTGTAGACCCTGGACCAGAATCCATGTCTCCTGCACTAACCCCCAAGTGTGAATCCTCTTTCCGCTGTTCTCAAAATTGTTTCACAATGATTTCTTAAAGTTATTTTCACATTCCCTAAAATTATTTTGTTCCACTATAAAGTTGTTTTTTCTTATCTACTCTAGTTTTTTCCAGTTGCAATTTCAGCTCATTCTCTATTTTAATCATTCTTTTATTTTTTTCGAAATGTGCATGATGTTGCTATACCTGACTGTTAAAACAATCATGTCAGGTCATTAGGGTAAGTATTTTGGTTGCCATTTATAGATGGGGAATTGGAAACATAAAGTTCAAGTAAATTATATTTGGTCCCATAGCTGAGCTGAGACACAGCTCTAAATAGAACCTAAGGTGTCTTGAATCTTAACCCAACACATACCTCCTTTCTGTGGCACATATTGTCTCCTATTGGCCAAATATATTTCCTCTTTTTCCTGGGCATGCAGCAAACTATGTTTCCCAGCCTCCCTTGTAGTTAAGCGTTACTATGTGACTGATTTCTACCTGATATAGGCGTCGGGAGAAATCACCCTCAGAGACTGAGATAGAAAAGGAAAAAAAACTTTATTGCCAGCTGCCGGGACCGCACCAGCCAATTCAGAGTGCCACGGTGAGCCGTTTTTACTTTCGGTTTTTAAAGCTGCAAGCGTGGCAACTCAGTCAGCCGATCACCACGCTAGGAGTTATTAGCCAGTGCAAGCAAGCCAACAGTACATAAGCTAATTTCGCAGTTAGCATGGCTCCTCCCAGCCCCTCCCACATTTTCCCGCCCGGGTTTTTCCCTCCTGAGTTTATACAAAATGGAGGGGTTATATTAAATGGCGTTGGTCCTGCTCTCGGAAAAAGGACATTACTTCATAGCCAATAAAATTTGAATGGAATTAATGCACATCCTTCCCAGTCAGCCCATAAAAATCTCCTGGGCTCAATTGTCCATACTTTTTCCCCTTCTACCAGCTTGATGTTCATGAGCATGGCCACCTTAGAGACAAGTATTGAAGAAGGCAGAACCTCCAGGTGGTGGAAAGAGCCTGGATCCCTGTATCACTACTTGGAGGAAAATGGCCTGCCAATTAGGGAAACACATTTTACACTTTTTGTAAACTAGAAATAAACTTCTAACACACATGAGCCATTACACGTTTTGAGATTTGTTTGCTACAGCAGCTAGGATACTGACCTGGGTTAGAGACAACTGACTCTGGCCCAAGAAAATACTTGAGTGTCCACATTCCAACACTTAGACCTCCAGTATTAGCTAATGGTCAGAGTAGAAGGAAGAAGCTCAGAGACCATAGACCATAACCTTCCTTATCCAACAGAGGAAAATGGGATCCAGACAAGGACACATCTGGCATTCTCTAAGGTCATGGAAGCCAAAGGTCTCTGCAGGACGAGCACTCATCTCTCGGCTCCTTGTCCAGTGCTCTTTCCAGGAGACCACGTCACCAATCCACTGACAGATGGTAAGTACAGTGTCCAAGACAGGCTTTAGAACAAGAGCCGCGTGAAGCTCACTGTCAGAAACACCTTTTGTGACTGTAACCTGAACCTCCCTATGAGCAATTGACATCCACCTCTTGGTGTTCTGCCCTTAGGAAAGTTGAAGACTGGCTGGTCACCTGCCTTCTTTTAATAACCTTCCTGACACTCCAGGGCAAATATTAAATTACCCCTCAGTTTTCACTTCTCCAGCACAGCTATATCCTCACAAGTATATCTCAATATCATGAGAAGTAAAAGCAATCGTGATCATAACAACCCCATAGCCTTGGCCATGGTGGTTGAAATGTTGGTTAACCCCAAACTGGCCTCATAACCTAGTTGTTTCTTTATCACTCAGAAGTGTGCACAGTTTTCACTCTTAGGACAGCATTCTGGTGGAAGGAACGGGGGATGATTTGTGTTGAGTCAATGTTACTGTAGATACTCTGCCCCGATCTCACATCCCCTGAAGCCCCACCGAGCACTAAGCTGGAGACTACTGCTTTAGCCCTGTTTCAGGCAGGGAACGTACAAACACACACTTTTCAAAGACTATCACAGGGGTCTTAAACCTTTTCTGATCCACACCCTATCAATAAAAGTACTTTGATCATGTATCCCCAATATATATAAATAATGTCGATTTAGCTATTTATAATGATATGCTTGTACAATGTATGAATCAGTTATGTATATGATATAGCATTCACAAAAATGGGCATTTTTAAAGGACAAAATAAAAACAAATACGAAAAGAAGTGCTAACAATTCTTCCCTGGCCCTAGTGGACTATTCCACACACTCTCCTCTTTGGAGAACACTTGGTCCATCAAAGCCTTTGAACTGAAGTCACAGACTGGCAGCCTACAGGCCAAATGTAACCACAGATGTCTTGTTTTTTTTGGCCTGAACTATGTTTTTGAAATTTTATATTCATTCCCAACACTTAAAAATTGGACAAGGTTACATAAAAAGCTAGAGATCTTTATCCATTTTATTTACTGCTTTACCCCGAATGTCCCATGTATGATAGGCACTCAATAAATATTTGTTTAAGTGAATTTCCAGTTTCTCTAAAAAAAAGCTGGCATTTTTTCCTAGCAATCATCAGCTGGAGCTGAGCAGTGATTACTCCCTTTAGGACTCCCCAGTCTTGAGTCACAGTCCCCACCACTCCCTGTTGTCCTATATCCAACCAGCTTCACTCATGCCTGTTACCTGTAAGGCTTTAACCAGGATCTGAACAACTGCTTCTGTCTTAGGGTTTTCTAGTTGTGTGATGGCCTCAGTCACCTTCCACGAGGTCAGACAAAAACAATATTCCATCCGGAGTCCAAAGACACAGGCTTAAGTCTGATGCTGCCAATTGCCAACCTTGAGGAATTTGCTTTCTGAGACAATTCCCCTAATCTGGAACGTGGGGATAGCAATACCTTCTCCACAGGTTGTTTGACAACCAAAATAAACAAGGTAACACCTGTGGGCTGCTTTGTAAATTGTGAAGTATTATGGAAATGTGAAAGCTTGTTGTTATTACAGCTGCATTCATCCTCCATGAGGACAAGCTGAAGTGAGGGGATGGAGATTCCCGTTGTCAACCCCTCGAGCTGATCACACTGCCCTGAGTTAACCATGTCTCTCCCTACACCCCCCTCCCAGCCCTACCCTACCATTCACCGTTTGGATTTCAGCATCTAATGCAAAGACAAATGAAGGGACAGGCTGAAGAGTAAGGAAGAAGCCATGACCCTAAAGATTGGGTTCAATTTTCTCCTAATGATAGCAATTCCTTTCTATCACTCTTTGTTACTTTTAAGTCACTAAATCCTTGTGATTTAACACACAAACCCAGGTCCCAAAGCCTCACTCCCAGAGACCAACCCTGCGCCCAGTGTCTTTCCACTGTGGATCCGAAGAGCTGGTCCCTGCAACCTCCACCTTTGTCTCCTTGAATCCTCCTACTCTTGTCATTCACCCCTTGGAAATATGCCCAAGAGAGCTTTCCTCTTTCACTTTTTATCAGTAGGGAGAGTATTTCTGTCTCATATAAGACTAAGCTTCCCAGCAGCACCCCCATCCCACCTCTCTCTCTCTCTCTCTCTCTCTCTTTCTCTCTTTCTCTCTCTCTCTCTCTCTCTCTCTCTCTCTCTCTCTCTCTCTCTCTCTCTCTCTCTCTCTCTCTCTCTCTCTCTCTCAGTTCTCTCTCCAGCTCTCTCACAAATGTTTTGCCAGCTATAGGTCGAACCATATCAAGTGGCCGGTGCTCAACCATTCCTGACTATGAAAAGGGGCCATTTTACATGTTCCAACTTAATACATTTAATCTAGTAACTCAGCCTTGGGGTTTTTTGTGATATTCAAATCTTCCTATTTTAAGCAAAGCTAGTTGTTCTTGTCTATTTTTCATGGTGATTGCACTGCGGCCCTGAGAAAAATACTCCAGCATCTCAGATATGCTAGAAGGTTTCCTTCCTCACAGAGCTGAGCCACCATTGCCAGACAATTTCATGAACTAGAAACCCTAGTAAAAAAAGGTATATTATGGATAAAACAGGTACATATCTCTTCAGTGTCTTTCCTGTTTCCTAGGGGAAAAATTATAAAATATACACTGTTGGCTTGGGGCTGGAGCAGTGGAGCCTTATGAAGCAAGAAGGGCATCACCTCAGGGTCTCCCGCATCCCATAATCTTGGAAGTCCCACATTTCCTTTCTGCTGCTTCTTTCAGCATTTTGTGGAAGAGGTTCCAAAATCCCCTACTTCTTGCTTCTTTTGTTCTGTCCTTCAGCAGGAACTCTCCCTGCTACCTACCCCTCACCTAAAACCCTCCCCCAACTTCACCTACTCATAGGCCTGACAGAGGAAGGAAAAGATTCTGGGAATGCCAGGAGAGCTCCCCCCAGTTGCCCACTGGTATCTGAAATTCCCTATATGAGCATATCATAGTCCATTGGGACTGCTATAACAAAGTACCATAAACTGGGTGGCTTATAAACAACTGAAATGTATTTCTCTTTAGTTCTGGAGGCTGGGGAGTCCAAGATCAAGGAACCAGTGGATTTGGTGTCTGGTGAAGGCCGCTTTCTGTTTCCTAGATGGTCCTTCCTGGGTATGCTCAGATGGTGAAAGGAGCTAGATAGCTCTCTGGGGTCTTTTTTTTATAAGGGCACTATCTTCACGACCTAATCACCTCCCAAGGGCCACAACTCCTAATGCCATCACCTTGGAGTTAGGATTTTGACATATGAATTTTGGGGGACATAAACATTCAGACCATAGCATAGGAGGAATCCTGTAACATGAGATGCTGCTCTCTTATGGAGTTCCTTTTTTAAAAGGCAAATTACCAACATATTAAGTGTTTCTGAAATTATTTCTTGGAATGTTAGTGTTCCAAGAGATATTCTTGTGTATTCGTAAAAAAATGGGTTATTTGATCAAGTAAGTTTGGGAATTGCTATATGCCATAGCCCCTCGAGGGCATTTCATAATACACAGCGTCATGTAAAAGACTCAGAGAGACCTTGCAGTGAGGAAACCTAACATCATTTAATCTAGTGTTTTTAAACTTACTTAGCAAAGGAAATTTTTTAAATCACTTCCAGGGCCTTTCTGTCCCACAGAACAGACTTTGTGAAATGCTGCTCTAACCCTTGAGAGAGAACAAATGAGTTTAACACTTCCCCTTCCCCTTGGGTACATAGACAAAGCAGGACTAGTGAGAACACTGGGCCTCCTAATACATCTCCACCCACCCTGCACCACGCCCCTGGAAAGGAGCACCACTCAAACAAGCTTGCAAATGGCTTTTCTCCTCTGCACAGGACACATGCAATATCTGCAAAGAGCAAGGGATTTCCAAGTGTCTGTTCTAGCCTATTATCCCTCATCCATCTAGGCCCTAAGAAACCCAACATGAGCTGCAACAGACACAGTTAAGACAAGGAGATCCAAGAGGACCCCACCCAAAAGGGAGGAAATTGGAAGGCCAAGCATGATATGCTCTCTTTAGTCCTCTTGCCCAATTTTGATTAGGCACACCCTGGTCTCCAAACTCATGCATAAGGGCTTTAACCTAGTCCCACCCAGGTGGGGGCCCTTGAGCACCCTGCAAAACCACAAACTTGGATGTGATACCTCCTTGCTTGGTCAAATTCCTTGTGATTCATCTGTATCCCACACTTTAACATTTCAATTCTTTCTACATTTTATTATTCTTTTTCATCTACAGAATTTATCTCCCCGCCTATAATGTAAAATCCAGGAGGCTTGTGGCCATATCTTATCCTTCCTTTATTTTTCCCAACAGAGTCTACTCTCAGTGATAGGTACGGAGAAAGTACTTCAAAAAAATATTAAATTGTACTGAACAGAATCCCTTCTGTTCTTACTCACCTAGGAGGGAAGGGAGATGAGAAAGAAAAAGCTCTCTTAACCCACCTCCCCTAACTGATTCACAGAATCAACCGATGCCCTCCATTTCCACTAAGAAACAAACCAGAAAACCCCATGGCACACTTGTTGCTCCCAGCACTGGGCCACTCTCTTATGCCCTGTGCACTTCTGTTCTCATTAAGTTGTTTCATTTTCAAGGGTTGGTTGTTTCTAAATTTGTCCATGCCAGTCGTGTGTGTTACTGGAGTGATGTATTTTAAATAAAGTTACTGGGACAGATGCTCGTGCCCCTCTAGACTAGATATTCTCCATTTGCCCTCCAAGCCCATTCTCCACCTGCCTCCATCCTGCTCTGTGCCCCAGAGCTGACCAAATGGACTGCACCCATCAGCCTTTCTGGTCCTCTGGCTTCTGGTTGGATTCAGCCCCTGGAAGGTGCCAGCAGGAAATAGAAGGTGGGAGGAAGGAGAGGTTGGGCGATTTATTCCCCTGACTCCCTCCTTGCTGGTCTTGAGCTAGATAGCAGCTGAACTCCTCTTCCAAAAACCCTCTGATATGGACTGTGTCCCTCAAGTTTTACGTATTAGTAGGGTGATCCCCACTGTGACCATTAAGAGGGTGGGAAATACTATTATGGTAATTGCAAGGTGGGGCCTTGAAGAGGTGATTAGTTTGTAGGACCATGCAGTAGTGAATGGATTAGTAATGGTGGTCGGGGGTGTGGTTCTTAAGGCTTTAAAAGGGGAGTGAGTGAAGAACTATCTCTCTGTCTGCTCTGCCATTTTGCAATGTGATACCCTCTGCATCACTGAAATCACCACCAAAGGAAGATCTCACCAGATTATGTCACTGGACTTTGGACTTCCCAGCCTTTGAAACTGTAAAGCAATAAATTTTGTTTCTTTATAAATTACCCAGTTCCATGTATTTTGTTATAAGCAACAAACATGAACTAATACACCCTCACACCTCTCAGATAGCTATCTCTTATGCTATGTGACAACAGTAGGGCGAGGGACAATAGCAGGTAGTCACACTACTGGTTGCTGGTCATAGAATGCTTCACCACCCTTGTGGTATCCCTCAACCATGTCTACACTTTATAGTTTTTTTGTTAAACTCTTGTCAACCATTCCTTTTGAATGTACCACCTCTTTCCTACCACCAGGCCCTGACTGATCCATGTACCAACAACTATTCCTCCCTCTCTTCTTTTCTAACAGATCCCCATTTTGCTCTGATACCAGGATTCCAGGCAGCTCCAGGAGCATCTCTCTCATGCCAGAGAAAAAAGAAAAACAAAAAACAAAAAGCAAAACAAGATTTAAATAGATTAAGTAACTAGCCTAGAATCACATGGCTCCAAAGTGGCAAAGCTGGGAATCTAACTGTCTTAGCCTGAGTTGCTCCAAGAAAGGAGAGCCCCAGACAAGGTCTTATGTAAGTAGTCTATTCGAGTTTATGTAAGTAGTTTATTTAGGAATGTGATCCCAGGAATCAAGAGTAGTGGACCCAGAAATTGAAAGACTAAGAAAGGAAGAGCTAATACTAGGATATGAAATCAAAGTGGTCATTGTTAAGAGAATTGCATGCTTGATCCTGCAACCATTTGAAAAATCTTGTGAATTGTACCTCTGGACTGTCCATCTGGGGGAAGACAAGAGGAAAGCATTCATCCGCTAGCTCCCATCCCCCACTGGTCAAGAGTTGCCCTTCTCTGGTGTGTTAACTGCTCTGTACTTCCAGGTTGCATATGTGGTAACACCTTGTGATTTCCCATAGGTATCCCACACTGTGCCATCAGAAAAACCCAGGGAAGATGGCAAGAGGTACACTGTTCAGGGGCAAGGTTTGGCAATGTTAGATTACATCTTCATGAAGTGGGTCAAGCCTCTGTGGAAGTGGTCACTGCTGCAGTGGCTGGAAGGAGTGAGCCCAAGAGCATATAAAGTGATGCCTGAGAAATGACTGATACAGTCCACCCCTTTTACAATTTAGATCCACTTGAGCCCTTTCTCTCTTAAGTCCAGTTTATCACAGAGTCCCCTCATGGTGGTGACCAGCCACAGTCTCACAAAGACTTAAAGCAAGAGGGTTAGTGAAACCAACAAGAGTCACTGCAGCTGCAACTGTCCAAAGCCATGATTACTAGTCATCATCTCCCTCCTCCACCACCTTTTCTAGGTTCCCTCCCTTTCACTCAGCACTTTGGTTGTCTGGGTTGCTTTCCTGGGGGTGCATTACAGGCCCCTCAGGGAGAGGTGTGAGTCTTTAGTTGCCTTGCCTATGTTAGGCCATGTGTGGTGAAGTTGCTCATTCACCACCATCACTGGGTAAGGAAACATGAAAAGATGCCCAGTGAATCCCATGACTTCCAGATATGTCCCTCTCTGCCCTTCATTGTAGAGAAGCCACCATACTTCCTCATATCAGTTAGGTTCAATTATTCTCACCAATAGACAGATGCTCCCTCAACTTACAATGGGTTTACATCCCAATAAACCCATCATAAGCTGAAAATGTAAGTTGAAAATGCATTTAATACATTTTACCTATTGAACATCATCACAGCCTCACCTACCTTAATCATGCTCAGAACACTTACATTAGCCTACAGTTGGGCAAAATCATCTAACACAAAGCCTATTTTAGAATAAAGTGTTAAATATCTCATGTAATTTCTGAAATACAATACTGAAAGTGAAAAGCAGAATGATTGTGTAGATAATTGAAGTACAGTTTCTGCTGAATGTGTATCACTTTTGCACAATTGTAAAGTCAAAAATTTTAAGTCAAACCATCATAATTCAAGGACTGCCTGTAATAACTCTTTTCTTTGCCTGCTAGTCCATTGGCATGGGGACCCTAAAATGACTTACCAGTGGTAATGGTAGAGAGTCCAAGGTGCAACATCTTGTCATTCACCTTAGAGGGATGTTTGTATGCTCTAAACCAGTGAACCCCTGAAAACTCACTCTGTGTAGCAGATCTTTGCATTTCTGTGGAGCTCATCTCCCATTTCCTGGCACACATGTGTTTTAGCAGGGCCACTTCCTGCTGACAAATCCAGTTACCAGGATTTGGTCAGTACCGTGAACAAAGAGAAGAGGGATTGTTCTGAGGATTAAACCCCCATCACAGAGAAAGCATTTAATATATATGAGCTTTCTTCCTTCACTCGGGTCATTTATCTATTTATTTATTTATTCTGTTCTCTCTAGTGCAGGTACTTTCTTAAACGTCATGGGGTACCTTACTCAAGAGTTTGGTTTAATGAGTTTGGTCCATGCCTCCCCTCTCAGGAGACTTACCTTTATGATCCACATGACCATGGGCTCCCTGAAACATAGACTAGATCAAATTAGTTGCTGTGGATTCTCCAGACTTAAAAAGTTCCTGGAACAAGAATCTGTGAAATTGAGCTAAATTATTTGAGTTGGGTTGATCCAAGGAGGCTCTAAGAAATTCCCAGGAAGCACTGCTGCCTTGTCCAAGTGCTCTGTCCCTAGCATAGAAATTGGAGAACAAGGGTTTCCACTAAGATTTTTCATTGGTCCCTCTTCCCTAAGAGCCACCTTTCTTGAGGTGTCTTTAACCCATCTAGAGTTCCCTTGAATCATCTGTGCAAATCAAAGCCCAGAAGAGCAGGGACAGGTGGAGAAGCTGTGACCTGGAGGGAGAGCCTTGCCATAGAGACATATGGAAATATTCTTTACAATATCACAGCTGACCTTTATCCACTCCTCTCCCCATGTTATTTTATCTTGACATTTACCACATACCTGCTGTGCGTTAAGCACTGTGCTTTTATATAGATAGGCTTACTTCACGAAATACAGAAATGCCAGATTATCCCTGGGCTTGTATGGTTGGGGGATGGTTTGGGGTAAGTCTCTGGCCTTTTTTTCAGATGTGTTAAATGAGTGGGTGTACTATATGATCTCTCAGGGTTCTTCCAGTCCATATTTGCTAAAATCCTATGCAGCTCTGAGATCTAGTGTCTCCTTTCAACAGAAGCCACAATGGAGCTTCCAAGCTTCTCTTAACCTGAGAGCCCCCCACCCCCCACCCCAAGAGAGTAAAGCCTAAGCCAAGGGCTTGCTTGGGTGCAGGTGGCTTGTTTTTTGAAGTGACCCCAGGAAATAGGGAGGAAGGGAGGGAGAAAGGGAGAGAAGGAGGAAGGGAGAGAAAGCGGGAGGGAGGCAGCCAGACACAAGGGTGCATTATGAGCTGGTCACCACTGTAGGAAACTGAGGCTCACCTCACTGGTATCCTCTGAGGAGCCACAAAGAATGCAGCTCATGACTGACTACTGGAGGGATGGAAAGAGAGGAATCTTTATCTGTCAGCTCCCATCCTCCGTTGGTCAGGGGTTGTCTCATGGGGGTAAACTCCCTGCCCCTTCCCAGTTTGCAAACATGGCACTGCCCAGCATTTCCACACAGTAATATCAGAGACTCCCTGGGAAAAAGCAAGAGACACAAGATGCAGCTTAGGACTGTCAAGGACTCTGAGATGGTTGCCACAGTAATGACATAAAAGGTGGGTCAAGAAGAGGTAGAATAGGGCTTTCCAAATTTAACAAAAATACAGTTTGCTCAGTTAAATTTGAATTTCAGATAAATAATGAATAAGCAAGTCCTATGAAATACTTGGGGCACACTTTTACGAAATAAGTTATTTTTTATCTGAACTTCAAATTTGACTGGGTGTCCTGGCAACCCTAAGTGCAAGCTCCATTGGGCACACGCGGAGTACAAGACAGAGACCCAGCCCTATCTCTACGGTCTCCTTTGAGGGCTTTGTCTTTCTGCTTGAGGACCTTTATATTTCCTATTTCACCAATCCTTGAGTGTAGAAGTTGCTCAATTACGAGTGATGAGCTGTGACTTCTCCGCAGAAGGACAGGAGAGGTAACAGGAGAAAGCACAGCAGGGGGGTGAAATGGGACACATTTCCCATTCTTCAGGGACTCAGAGCCCAGGGAGGGACTCGGGCCTGATGCTGCTATGACGATACGCTGAGCAAACCTTGGCTAGTGCTAAGCCACCCCTCCAGGGCTGACAGCACCTACAATAATATCAAGACATGAAGGCCTCCAGGGAATGGAAGAACAGAAATACTCGTTTTCACTAAAAACGAGAATGCAAATATCAAAAACCAGTGTTTTTTCTTACAAATACTTCTCCTGTTTTCAGGCAGATTTCTCATCTTAGAATATAGCAAATGTGATCATTTTAAGAATGCTTAGAGTTAGTAGATTTTTCCTATTTTGAGTTTAGAAATTTTTTAAAAAATTGAAGTGCTTAAAAAATAATGCTGCCAATCCTTCTATTTTTTCCTTGTAGCTTCAAAATTTCCAGAATGTTTACATCACCCATTAGTGAGGCCTCCTCAGCCCCAGTAACGTCAGAAGCCCAACTTTCCCCTGCCCAGGTCCTTAATCTGGCCAGAGGACGGCTCCGCTTGAATCTCCTGTGAGGGCGAGGTTGAAGCTGCATTTTCTCAAATGCCTTCCCCTGAGATCAACCCCGTTAGCACCTGTGTGAGCCATAAGGATTCCAGAGCATGACTCCTACAGAGTCTCAGTTCCAAAAGCGGGTTGGAAAGGACCTAAATATTATCTTGTCCAGCCTGCCTGTTCCATTGATGACAATATTCAGTCCCACTGGTGGAAGGTGATTGGTTCAAGGTCCACAACTGGATTTTTCCATCTGATAGGGCCAAGAGGAGAGCCCAATACTCCCTCTGCTACCCCAGCAGCAACCTCACCCACTGCCCATTTTTGTCTGGCTGTATGGCCTCCTTAATATCGCTCCACTGTGACAGGAACTCAGATGTGACGACAGAGTTCCCATGTGTAAGCCATAGAACACTTGTGTGAACATTTCATCTTAATGACTCAGAAGGCAGATCTGCCCCAGGCAGTAACCATGAACAGCTTGTAGAGAAAATCCATAGGAAGACCCTGGTTCTGCCACTTAGTAGTCATGTAACTTTGGGCAAGTCATATAATCTTCCAGAAACCCAACTTGCCTGAAAAATGGACAGGTGATCTCTGCCCAACTCATAGAGCCGTTTTGAAGAGCAATATTATGAGAGACTTCTCTGTGACAGTACAGAAAGTTATACACATAAGTTGCTATTGTGGTAGAAGGGTATTGTGGAAAAAAATGACAATTGCGAAAGCTTTATGACTATATTTTGTATGAATGACCTTATATACTGTATGCTATGGATTGAATTATGTTCCCCAGAAAGGCGTTGGAGTCCTAACCCCAGTCCCTGTGAATGTGACCTTATTTAGAAATAGATTATTTGCAGATGATAAATTTAAGATGAGGTTATTAGAATGGGTCCTAATCCAACAGAATCTATTATAAAAAGGGGAAATTTGGACACAAAAACATAGAGGTTAAAAAAAAAAAAAAAGGGACGACACAGCGAGAACTCTATCTGTAAGCCAAGGCATGCCTGAGGCTACCAGAAGCTAGGAGAGAGGCATGGGACAGATTCTTTCTCAGCCCTCAGAAGGACCCAACCCAGCCAACACCTTGATCTTAGACTTCTAGCCTCCAGAGCTGTGGGAAAATAAATTTCTGTTGTTTAAGACACCCAGCTTGTGACACTTTGTTATGGCAGCTCCGGAAAACGAATACACTGTAGAAATATAGTCACTGGTTATGTGTCTGTTATCACGTCAACCACACCCCTGTACTGGCTCTGTTTCCCATCTAAGCAGATCCTCATTGCCCAGAGCTGTGCAGACCCGTGCAGTAGCCACTAGTCATGTGCGGCTATTTAAATCTACCTATAAATTTCAATCTGACTTCCTCACTCACACAAGCCACATTTCGAGTGCTCGATAGCCACACGTGGCTAGTGACCACCATCTTGGACAGTGCAGACGTAGAACATCACCATCATCACAGAAAGTTCTATTGGACAGTGCTGCAAGAGGACAAAGCTCACTCACAGTTGGGACTAAACTGCTCCAAGCTCATCTCCTGCCACACCCATGTGCTTCATTATTTTCTACGCCGAACGACCTGTTCTTCCTAGTCAGTGCTTCCACCCATCCATGACTTTCCTTGTGTGGCTTCCCTTAGCAAGAAAGCCCTCCCTCCCCTGGACCCCACCTTCCCCTCTTCTCCTGTCTGCCTAGAGAACCCCGCTCACTGTTCAAGGCCCAGGGTAAAAAGTGCCTTCCTTGGGCAGTGCTCCATGGCCCTCCCAGAAAGGATCAATCTGTCCCTTTTCTCTGGTTCCACAATTGGTGACTTATTAACAGCATCTACGTCACGATGATCCCACGGTGTGTGTCTGTCTGTGCAAGGCTCTATCTTGCTGACCTATGAATCCCTTGAAGGCAGGGACTGGGCCACATTTATTTATTTATTCATTCATTTATTATTTGTATTTTTAATTGACAAATAATTATATATATATGGGCTACAATGTGGTGTTTTAATATAGGTGTACATTATGGAATGATCAAATCAAGCTAATTAACATATTTGTTACCTCACATACTTATTTTCGTTGTGGTGAGAACATTTAATATCTACTCTTAGTCATTTTGAAATACATATAATATTATTATTAACCATAATCACCATGCTGTGCAATATGTCTTAAAAACTTATTCCTCCTGTCTAACTGAAACTTTGTGCCCTTTCACCAACATTTTCCCATTCCCCCCCTCCCCACCCCCAGCCTCCCAGAGCCATCCTTCTACTCTCTGTTGCTGAGTTCTGCGTTTCCAGATTCCACACATGTATTCGCCCATTTCTGTTGCTTATAACAAACACATGAAACTGGGTAATTTATAACAAAATCAAATTTATTGCTTACAGTTTCAGAGGCTTGAAAGTCCAAAGTCCAGGGAACACATCTGGTGAAAGGTTTCTACGGTGGTGGCTTCAGTGACGGCAGGGTGTCACATTGCAAACATGGTGGAGCTGAGACAGCAGAGAGAGCAAGAGACAGACTCTCCTCTCACTTCTTTTAAAGCCCTCAGAACCACACCCCTGACCACCATTTTTAATTTATTCACTATGGCGCGGTCCTACAATCTAGTCATCTCTTCAAGGCTCCACCTTTCAATTCCCATAAGAGGATTGCCCACTGTCTTAACACTGTCACAGTGGGGGCCAAGTTTCTAATACATAAAACTTGGGCAACACAGTTCAAGCTGCAGTGAGTTTGGGGGGAACATAATTCAATCCACTGCAACATATAAGTGAAATGACTCCGTATTTGTCTTTCTGTGCCTGACTTAGTTTATTTAAAACAATATCCTCCTGGTTCATCCATGTGATCCCAAATGACAGGATTTCCTTCTTTTTGAAGACTGAGCAATATTCCATCATGTATATATACCACGTTTTATTTTTGTGCCCCTGGGGCTGAGCCCAGTGTTTGGCAGAGAGGAGACACTTGATCCATGTCTAATTCACTTCTGTTCAGCTTTGGGCAGGGATCTTATCGCTTCCCCATCACACTGGTTCTCAGCTCTGGCTCAGTCTCAGTTGCTCACCCTTAAAAGAAGGGTTCACCCACAGGCCCCTGGTTCCTTCCAGAGTTGGCAAAAAATGTAGAAAGAACACAGGGTTGGAAGCAGGAGTTCAGCCCTTGGTGGCGGCACTGGGGAAAAGGTCAGCTGCAAAAAGCAAATCCTGAGCTCTTCTCCATGTGGGGAGGGATGGCTCCTACACGGGAGGTGACGAGGAAGGGCGGTTGCCCAACACACACACATTGGCCATTCTTTTCTAGTGGAACATTCTGCCTGACCTCTCTGGCGTCCACTGCTGGCAGCTCGCCCAGCCTCCCACATGGGCATTCTGCTCAGGTCACTGCCCCACGCGCCTGCCCTGACGAGCCAGGGGCCAACAGAGTCTCCTGTGGTGGAATGTCCCCTGCCTGCTCCCAAGCCTCCTTTTAGCTCCTTGCTAGAAACCTCCCTGTCAAACTTGGCCTCCCTCCCTTGTCCCCATGGCCACCTCCTGCAGTGGGTCAGAAAGCCCTGTCTTGGACCCCAGCAGGGGCCTGGACACCCAGACACACCTTCCCACATGCCATTCTCACTGCCACTGGACTTGAGTCCCCACCTCTTCTCATGTGGACCATGCCGGAGCTTCCCTCCTCTGCTCATTTCCATCCACCCTGTCAGAATCATCTTCCCCAAATACAAATCATTCTTCTCCTCTGAGCCTCTGCTTTTCCCTTGCTCACAAGGGAAAACAAAAGCCAAACTCCTTAAGCAAGCGTTCAAGTCGTCGCTCCCAGCCCTGACCCCACTTGCCTTGGCTGCCCTCCCTTCCCTGGAGCAAGCCATTCACTTCTTGTCCACCTCCCATGTCCCCACCCCACAAGCTGGCTTCAAGTTCAGCCCAGGCACCGCCCCTCTGTGTAAGGGAGAGCTCGGAGGGCTGGCCACCTGGGTTCATACCCGACTCCCCATATATGACCTGAAGCACCTTGAGAAAGTTATTGAACCGTATTGTGCCTCAGTTTCTTCATCTGCAAAATAGGAACAAAGTGTTACCTACTAGCTGTTGAGCAGATTGAATGAGATGTATGAAAAGCACATAAAGCTGTTTATTTCTAACACTGGAACTCTTGTTGTCTCCCAGGCAGCTTCTAACAAACCTGCTTCACTTGCATTTTGCTTGAATCTCTAGCATGGGGCTTAAGTCTTTGGCTTGGTGGCAGGCTTGGTTTAGCTTATGGCTGCGTCACTGAGAAGACACAGGGATCAAACTTGGCACTTCCCCAAGACTAGCACAGACTGTGCCCTATGAATGTGTGTTGACTCCTCCTGCTCCTCTCTCCTCAGCTCCTGCCACCCCCACCCACTCCCAATAAAGGACTCTTTAACTCTAGCTCCACAGACGGCATGTGTGAGTGCGTGAGTGTAAAAGTGTGAGGATGTGTGGGACAAATGTGTATGAGGGCAATGAGAGTGTGAGTGTGTCTACCTGAGTGTGTCTATGTGAGAGGGTGGATGGGTGGGTATGGAGGTTTATTGTGAATGTGAGTCTAGGCAGCAAGTCTGTATGAGTGTGCATGTGTGAGTGTTAAGAATGTGTTAGAGAATATGTACTGTGAGAATATCTGTGAGAGAGTGTGTAGGAGAAGGCTGTGTGAATGTGTGTGGGAGAGTGTGTGTGAGTGTGCATAAGTAAGAGAATGTCTGTGTGTTGTGGGTGTGCATATGAGTGTAGGAGAATGTGTGTGCGTGTGTGCGAGTGTGCATATGAGTGTAGGAGAATGTGTGTGCGTGTGTGCGAGTGTGCATATGAGTGTAGGAGAATGTGTGAGTGTGTGTGACTATGTTCTGAACAAGGCTGCTTTCCAGTACAAATCCTGCAGTCCCTTCTCTTGCCTATCCTTACAGTTGGAACGTCTGTGTGTCCTACAGTCAAAGCATATTCATGCAAAGCTACAAAATGTTTGTTCAACTTGTTTCCAGCCCCATTTCCATCCCCATCACTGCCTTGTGGAGAGCAAGCAGAGCTAAGGAGAGATCCAGCAGTGCCACGGGGCCCGTGAGTGATACAGCCTGCTGTGTCCGCGAGGGTACAAATCGCTGGATCATCTCCAGGTGACTTGTCTGCTGAGGCTGGGTAGTTTGTTCTCCTGCACAATGAGATTAGCTAATGTTTACTGAGCTCTTGCTATGTGCCAGGCATTTCACTTACCAGCAACAAACTCTCAGAGGTAATTATTCATTATTTCCACTTTTCAAAATAAAGCACCAAGAGATTTAACAACTCACCCAGAGTCTCACGGCTACTAGGTGATGGGGCCCAGATTCAATACAGGAAGTGCGGCAGCAATGCTTGCTTGTGTAAAGGGTGGCAATAGTACATGTGTGCAACTACATTTACTGCCAAAAATGGCTGTTTTAGCTTTCTGTGCCACCCCCAGGCTCCCGAGACCTGAGATAAAGGAGTGTTGTGTGTGTGAATGACTCAGTAGCTGGGCAGTTTGGGCAAGTGCCAGAAAGAGGAGTAGAAGAATGGAAGCCAAGAAGAGGTCTGGTGATTCTCAAACGTTTAAAAGTATAGGTCTCTGAAAAGTGCTCCTCCCGGGCTGGGGCTGAGTGTAGTTGACCCAGGCCTGGAAGGTCAGCCTGCTACCCAGAGAGCGCCAATTGGACTGCAGGCAGCAGCAATTTGTTCCTGCTTGAAGCCAAGACACTTGGAGTTGCCGGATCAGCAGATGTCAGGGGTGGGGCTGCAGGAGCCCAGGTTGCAATCAACCCATCACTGGTTTCACTCGTGCTTCCAGAGGGGCTAGTGGGTGGTTCTCAAAATGAGGCCCGAGGACCACAGACAGCAGGATCCCCCAGAGAGCTGGCTAGATTGCAGATTCCTGGGCCCCACCCTACTGAATCTCAGTTTCTGAGATGTGACCTTGAAATCTGTATTTTAAACAAGGACTTCTGGTGGTTCTGATTTGCTCTCGGATCAGAGAACCACCAACCTACTAAATAACCATCTCTTAGATCAGAAGCAGACCCTGAGAGAAGGACTCTTATGTAATGATTTATCATGGAAATGCCCTCCAGAGGGGACAGTAAGGTAGCCAGGAAAAGCCCTGCAGAGGGTAGCTTCTGCCTGATCCCTGCAGAGACTCTAGAAAGTCACCATACTCCAGGGTCAGCCACCCCAAGGCCTTGGAGTATCCAGATCTTGATCTGAGACTTCACTAATTTGCTGGTCAAAACTGGATTTTTACTGGCAAAATTAATGACTTGTTTGTTACCATGAAGAATGGTGGAAATTTTTGTTTGTGTGTTTGTTTATTGGTAAAATTAAAGATATTCACAATATGTGGATTGGCTAAAAGAGTTTAGAAACACTCCTCACCTGGCATGAAGGGAGCGTGGACCCATGGAGACCTAGGCCTGCACCTAGGAGAGTTTCTGAGACTTGACCCATAAGTAGTCCCATATCCAGCCATTGGTCAAGAGGATCTCTAATTGCCTAATGCCAATTATCAGGGTAACAGGTTCCTGCCTCTGGAATTGTGTTGCTTCTGCCCTGAGTGAACCTTTGGTGGAAGGTCAGAGCATCTACAAAGACAGAAGCTAACAGAGCAGATGCCTATTTAACCATTGACTTGGATTAAATTGTGTCCCCAAAGTCTATGTATTAGAAACTTAACCTCCACTGTGACAGTGTTAAGAGGGAGGGAAATACTATTATGGCAATTGAAAGATGGGGCCTTGAAGAGGTGATTAGATTGTGAGGACCATGCCCGAGGGGATGGATTAATAAGTTGATGCTTTAATGGTGGTCATGGGCATGGTTCTGAGGGCTTTAAAAGGAGAGCGAGCAAGGAGTTAACTCTCTCTTGCTCCTGCCTTTCTTGCAATGTGATACCTTGCATCACCACCAAAGAAGACCCTCACCAAGTGTGTTCCTTGGATTTTGGACTTCCCAGCCTCCAGAACTGTAAGCGATAAATTTTATTTTCTTACAAATTATCCCGTTCCAGGTATTTTGTTACAGGCAATAGAAATGGACTAATACAACCATGAATGGTTATTTAATAACCATAAATGAGAATCTGGCCAGAGACTTACTTTCATTACAACACGGTGGCAGGGATGAGAAAGAACAGCTGACCTCATCGCACTCAAGCCTGGCTCTTCCACTAACCACCAAGAGGTACCCGAGAGTTGTGCTTGAGCAGGTTGACTCTGATTGGCTTGTGACAAGAACAACCTGGGAGTGACACATTTTCTGTAGGATGAGCAAAAGATATTTTCCCAATTGTGTCTGGGGCTCCCTAGATCACCTGCCTCAGATTGGAGCTTGTTAAAAGTGCAGACTACTGGGACCCTCCCCAGACATATGAAATCAGAATCAATTGGGGTGCAGGGGGCAGAGACTGGTAAATGACACTTTTTAGAAAGTATCCCAGCGATTTCCTGCACTCTCAAATTTGAGAAACACTGTTGAGGAAATCTCTACTCACCTCCCCACCCCCAGGGTCAAAGCCCACCGCTGGCATGGTGGACCTCCCAAGAACGAGCATTCCTTGATTACATCTCCTGATCTCTTTCTGATAAAGGGAGAGCTACCCAGGAGGCTGAAATCGCCAGACATAGGGGGGCTGGAGTTTTATGAACTCCACTATTAAGAATTCAAGCAGGAGGTTGCTCTTCCCCTTGGCCACCCAGGGCCTGCTCTATACAGGACCCTGCTCTGCCCACCCTGAAAGCCCCTCCACCCACTACAGTCACCACGCCACAGCCAGTAGGAGGACCGTGCCTGGTGAGGTAAATATCAGAGGAAGTAGGAGTGGGAATGGCCCTGCAAAAAACGGTGCAATGGCCAAACCATGAGATTGTGCCATCTCCTCAAACAGCAAAAGCCTCACCGTAAAAACTGAGAGCACTTTGAAAACAATAGTTTTCTTCTAAACTGGGAGAGCACAGTTTTCTTCTGAACTGGGACAGAAGTTTGAAGGAAAGACAGCTGATAGCAGGAAAACTCAGACTGTCTGCAACTTTACAAACATACATTGGTTCAACACTAGCAATGGGATGAAAAAGAAAAACACAATAACAAGAAAAGCAAAAGATAGAAAAGTAGTAGTCATGGAATGCATTACAATGAATGACACTGTTGTCACCTGTACTCAGACCTATGAAAAAGCAAAATAAAAACATCATCGCTTTGGACAGCAACTAGCTGTGAGGAGAAGCAAATCTCCACACTGTTGCTTTGTTTTTGTTTTTATTTTTATTACTGTGTTCAATTATCTTTATCACAAACATTTTACATGTCACCATTTCAAAGTGTTGGTTTAATTAGGATCAACTCTTTGGTGAGTAAGTAAATATGTGTTTTTGCGTAAAAAAATAAAGAATTCAAACAAGAGGCAAACACCCAACAGATCTTCTAGCTATTATCCCAAAAGGGAAGTCACTATTCAAATATATGCTTGTAGGACTTGGTAAAGTTCTGAAATCATCATAACTTCCCCACATTCAGTAAAACAAAGATGTGAGCAGGTGGGGTGGGAGGTGCTCGGCTTGTCTTTGATGATGGTGAGGAAATGGGAGCTCTGGAGAGAGGGGAGAGGGGGTCCCGGGAGATGTGGCAAAGGCCTCAAGGTGCAAGGGAGCAGGGGGTGTCGAGAACCAGAGATGAGGGGTGAACCATGAGAAGGCAGCAGAGCAAGAGGCAGAGGGGAAGGAAACTGATGCCAGGTGTCCTTCCTTGCAGAAGAGGCTTCAGGACCAGGATCCAACACTTCTTAAGCAACTGCTACGCCCCAGGCATGAGGATAAGGTGCTCTTTCTGCTCCAAGACTGTGGTCGAGGGGAAGAAAAAGGGAAAAAAGCCTCTCCAGTGAGTGCATGCCTGAGACACAGCAAATCTTGGAGCCAGAACCTGCAAACCCTGCAGCCTCAAAGTCCTGTTTGCTTCAGATTTCAATACTTGAAAAAGCTGGGGTTCCAGAAAATTCTACACTTCTCTTTCCTTCATTTCTTCCTTTCTTCTTTCTTTATTGCTGACACCCACATGAGCCGGACACTAAGAAAATAATTGACCGAGCATCGTCCCCTCCATTATGTTCACAACCCTGACCTCCACTCCAAGAAGTGTGAATTATCATCTTTCTGATTTTAATTGATGAGGAAACTGTCTAAAGTCCCACAGCTGGTCAGCCACCATGCGTGGACTTGGACTCAGATCTCCCTAACTCTCAATGTCTTGATGTTTGTTGGTTTTTTTCCCCATAGTCTCACCCTCACCTTTTCTTTCCTGAGGCAGCTGGTGATTAAATTCAGCCAACCCCATGAGCTCCATCCCCACTCCTGCCCAGGTGGCCATCAGGAGAGGACAGGCTGGATCAGTACAAGAGCTCTTCGGATTGCAGCCTGAGAGTACTGGGTCATGGGCCATGCCAGTGCTGAGCTCCAGAGAGAGAGAAATCCAAAGTGGCAGGGAGCAGGAACCAGAGGAAAGAGCACGCTAGCCCTCTGCAAATACCACGAGAGGTGTGAACACTGAGAACCAGAACATGATGTGTACTCACCCCCGAGGGGCTGAGTCCTGCTGCCCAGGACTGGGGGCAGGGGCAGCAGCTAGAAGGGCCATTAATGGGAGATGAGAGAAGAAGACCCGGGATGGGGGAAGTCAGATCCGAAAGGATCAGGATATGGAATTGAGGGTGGGGGTCAGGACACAGCTCATTGAAGGGCTGGTGGGATGAGCCTCGTTTGGAGAATTTTCAGCCTTGCCAGACCCTGTCAGGAAGAGCTCACTGCCCCAGCCTCCTGGGGGGCAGCCAGGCTGGAATGAGCAGAGGGGCATCCCTCCTGCTGCTTCCTAGAGCCAAGGGGACCCATCAGGAAAGGAAGATGAGGCTGACCCTTGAGGAGAGGCCTGGGGGTGGGGTGAGGTGAGAAGCACTCTGGCCTGAAAGATGTGCTTGGCAGCAGAACCTAGAATTCGGCCTGACCCAGAGCTTCAGCACGTGTTCTTTCTGGTTTCTGTGATGACAAAGATAAAGAGTGAGGAAATAAAATAAATCAGTGAAACATGCAGAACACCTCTCTCACCTCCCCTAACTCTGCAGAAAGCAATCCCGTTGGGAGCACACAAGCAAACTCAATAGAGGGCTCCAGGATCTGCCACCGTGAGCAGTAGCTGGTGGCCGGCTCCGCCTCTTCCCACTCCCACCCCTGGCTTGGGAACATTGTCAGGATAAGCTGCCCCCGAGACGGACGCCAGCACAGGTCACCCAGTCTCTGGAAACAGCGGCCCATCCTCTTATCTCGGCAGCTGTCAGGCAGCCTCTACAAGAACAGGCTCTGGTTACAGGATATAAACAGGCTACAGAATCTGCTGGCCCTGATCTGGCCCATGTTGGCGCTTCTGACTTGAGAAAGTAGGGAAGCGGTGAGGGGGCGGAGGAGGGATTTGCAAGGTGGCTCCTCCCTCACTCTGCTCTTCACCTCCTCCTCGCCTGCCCCACTCATCTGAATGTTCTCTGGAGATTGCAGATCTTCCTTTCCCAGTATAGTCATGTGTACAGGTCCCCGTGACCTTGGCACGGCTGCGATACACGTGAGCAGCCCATCCTGCAAGTAGGTCAGGTCAGAATTATGTTGCCTTTGGCCAAAGGCCACCCCTGTCATTCATGTGCATACTCACAATCCTCTTCATCTGAGCAGCAGAATATACCTGTGTGTTTGTCTTCCTTCCAATCCCAACCAGTGGGATTGAAGGTTTGTATCTCTTTGGCTCTAGGAGACCCTTGTTGTACCCAAAATGGTACTCTGTATCTTTAAAGTGTTCAGCCAAGGACTGTAGATGAGCAGAGTGAGCGGGCACAGTAGGGGTTCCCAGGGTCAACGTTGCAAACCCAACAGAAAGGGCCTCTCACTCTAAAAGAGAAACCAGAAATACAAGGCTGGTCTTCTCACCAAAGGGCCTCCCTATATCCTTCAGAACCAAGGATTACCGGGACTGGGAATCTTCTGCCTGGAGCCCGAGAATAACAGAAAGCAGACATCCAGGGTGCCAAGGAGGTCCATGAATTCCTAATATGGTTTGTCTAAGTGGAAGAAACCACTGGAAGCTGACTGAACCAGATAGTATTAATCCAAGCAGAGCGATCAACTATCAAAAGGGCAGAAAGATTGTCTTGACTCCACCTCAACGCCAGCCCAAGGTTCCTACTTGGCAGGCATGTGGAATCTTTATCTGCAGCTGTTATTTAACAATTGTTATGGATCAGTTTTATATCAGAGCAAGGGACTAAGTTGCTGCTATTCAACCTCGGAAGTCTCTTTACCTCTCTGCTAGTGTGTTCCCTTCCTGTAAAATGCAGGGGTCTCTAAACCTGACTAAATAAGTGAGCTGATCAATCCACTTATGAATGAATTGCAGCCTTTCTTATATTGATAACGTGAAAAGACAGGTGATTTTGAGGCAGCAGGAAGCCTTTAGAAACTGATGAAAACTGAAAGACCAACCCAGAATGGAAAAGTCAGAAAGAAGAAAAGGCAGGGGACAGAAGACAAACCTCAAAAGACTGAGCTCCGGGAGCTAGGGTAGGTACTCTGCATTTCCAGCAAGGCCATGCTGGATCAGGCACAGGTCTGTAGTTTTAGTTATGCAGCTACCAAAGTATTCTGGTTTCTATCATTTATGAAGTCTGTTTGCGTAGGTTTGGAGCATGGGGTGTGTGTGTGGGTGGGTGTGTGTGTATGTTTCAACTTGGCTGACTTGAAAGTTCCTTCCCAGGGATTAATCAAAGTATCAGTTTATGACTATGTGTATCCAGAATATAGGTCACAGAATCATAGAGTGTTGTTTCGGGAAGAGGCTTTTGAGGACACACACTCATTGAGGCACACACACACACACACACACACACGCACACACACGTTGGCTTAATAAATGCATGTTGAATGAGAACACTTCATTATGGATTTAAGGAATTATTCATCTATTCAACAATGTACTGCATACCTACTATGTGCTAGGCTCTATGTTAACATTAGGCCAGTTGCATAAATCCATCTGCTACAGCAAAGAAAACTTGATTCAAGGCTGTTTGACAATTTAATCAAAGAGCTAAACTATTTTTAAAAGAGCCCTGAATTATGATTTTTTTTTTTTTTCCCTGCACTTAGACAGTCAGGCATATGCCTTTGGCATAAAAATGTTCCTGAGATCCAAGCTGGGGTGAGGCATAAGGCTAAAAAGAACTTCAAGCACTTCCAGTCCTTTCCACACTCCTGGAAGGTTTTTAAGGAAAAAAGAAGAAAAAGAAACATCCTTTGGTTTAGATATGCACCCTCTGTACTTGCATTTGGCTCTCTAGACATGGTTGGCCAAAGGAGTCTGCTAAAAATATAATAAAAGGAGGCAGGGGGTCGGGGGAAAGACAGGAGGTGGAGTCGGGGGACAGACGGGAGGTGGGGTGGGGGGTGGAGAATTTAAAAGCTAACCCTGTCTCTAGCTGACTGCCTCCCAGCACAGATTTACCGCAATGCTTAAGCATATCGCTATCTGCCCCTCTTTTCAGCCATTTTTTGGCACCTGCCTTGGATAAATTATTTTGTAAATAAAAGGGAAAAGTACTCTCATTTCTCTTCTTCCTAATGACCTCGAGAGTCTCAAGACTGAGAAAAACTTTCTACCTTCAGCAGGTCTCTGTTCTGAGATTGCTCCCTCCCAATGGTTGGAAGAGGGTCTGGGGAGAGCTGGGAAGGGTGTTTGAGCCAATGCCCATTTTGGGGGAGGCAGAATCTACCAAGATCCTGAAGTGTATGGGAACCAGTTGAAAAGGCTTCCAAGAGTCAGCCTGTTAGGAATACTCAGGTCCCCAATTTCTCAGCTACCAGGATCTGTTCATCCATGTCTTTGCTGGATTTTGCCCAAAAGGAACAGAGGAAGAGAGCCCAGCAGATGCTAGTCTGGTAGCTGCTTGGTTAGATGGTTGGGTTCCTTGAAGCCTGCTTTAGCTCCACCCTTTCAGCAAAACCTAAAGGTTACTGGAGCAGGCTGGGCCTCCTTGGGCTAGGAGAGCTGAGTCATCCACGGGAAGGGACAGCAGTGGCTATAAATTATCCTGTGTTAAGGGTGGCTTTCTGAAACTCTGGCTTTGAGCTTAGAGTCTTTATTTATATCTCTCACAGGAATATTTTTCAATCATGACAGTGTGTTCTGTACTGCTTTGGGGACACTCCAAGCACCTGGTCTCCTCTGTAATGAGTCCTGCAGGTGACAGGCCTCCAGAGGCCCTGGGCCTGGACTCTCAAGTCTGCTGTCATTCACACCCACATGTACATCCCCTTGCTGGCAAGGCCAGGACCCCATCTCATGCATGGAAGTGTGTTCAACTTCATTGGCACAACATTGCATGCAGGCACACAGATAACACTCAGCCATACACACACCCTCCATATGCAAACTACTACGAACCCCATGGTGCTCTGCACATTTCTGAGACAGCCTCTACTCACTGTGAAACATGCAACATGCAGGAATTACTCCTCTGGCAGAAGGACCGTCCAGAAGGCAGATGCCCACTCATCTGGCTCAGGAGCATTTAGTATGTACTTTGGTAATTTGGTTTTTAGTTGTTGCTGGTACCTTACTAGGTGGATAGAGAGGTACCATGGAATAGAAGCTGCCAAGTAGTTCACACTCTTGAGAACAATCTCTCTGGCCAAATCCTCATGTGTCAGAGTGAAGGAGCCAGATTATCTGGAAAAGACAAGAAAATTTGTTGAGTGGAGAGGAAAGAGGGAGTAAGGTTGTCTCTCCTGCTGATAAACATTAATTCCTTTAATCCCCCCGTAGCCTATGCTTACATGGTTTCTGTATCTTCCACCTCCCCAGCCTTTTTGTTTTTATTCCCTGCTTTTTAATTAGATAATTTTGTGTAGTTTGGTAAGTTCATGGTTCTTGTTTATTGATTTCCCTTTGTTTATTTACCATTATTTGCTCTTTCAAAGTCACTTGCAGATAGAGAAAGCCTCATTCTTCCCCTTTACTGAGAGAGGTATTGCCTAGGGTTACCTAGGCTAGATGCTGAGATGGGTCTAAGCCCATCCGTCTCCCCCCAGATCCTGCCTAGAAACTTATTTCTGGGACAACGAACCCAGGACAGTTGTGATCCCTCTAATCCACCCAGCCCAACATCTGTACTCTGAGCCCTCTGCCTTCTCAATCAAATCACAGAGAACTGACCACAAAACTCACTCTGCCACCTTTCTGGGAAGTGGTAATTTCCATAACGCCATAGGTCTTATGGAGTTGTCAGTGGAAGGGATAGTTAGGGCCCTGCATGAGGCAGCAATGATCCTATTGTTGATTGAACCACAATGCCAGAAATTTGCAAAACTGTCAAACTTCTGCATTAGGTTATGTGGTAGTTCCCCAATTCTTCCCTCTCCCTACCAATTTCCCCACTTATCTTAAGCATATGCTGTTCACACCCATTTCATACTCGTATCCCGCCATCATTTCTAGCTGTCTTTCAAGCACAGATACATACAAGGAATTGCTTTTTCATTCCCAGACTATCATGGGGAGGAGGACCAACCCCAGATTGAAACTAAGTCTCCTTCTGGGATTTTTTTCCCCCAAGGGAAGAGAGTTCCCCAGTCATGGGCTAAAACAGAAAGTTGTTTGTTTGTTTGTTTTTAATGATCTTACTGGTAAAGTACACCAGCAAATCTGCAAACTCTACTAAGGCAGTAGAGATCTGCTCAAAAATAATGTTTCCATTTCCAATTCCTCGTTAGATACAGTAATTACAATTGCCATCACTCCTCTTGTCCCCGCCTTAATTATTGACCTGCCAACTCTGCTGCCAACATCGGACTGAGCACCTTATGTAGAATCCACAGACTAATGCATGGAATAGTCTGCACGACCCCACCCAAAATAAGAGAAATCAATTGATGTTTTTCCATTAGCAGTGGAACGACAGCAATTTTTACGTATCTCTCTCCTTGCTAACACCAATAGATCAATACCCAGTAGAAATCACAGAGGGAAGAAGAGAAAAGAGATAGCTGAGAAATGTTACACTTGGGCAAAAACATGAAGCAAGGAACCTCCCTTTTACTTATCACCAGAAGCTCTGGCTGGAGCTTTTCTTGCCTCCAGATGTAGCAAGCAGATTCCGCATCATGGGGTCACTGACAGAATTTTCAGCAAACAGACCAGGTGATAGCTGGTGGGCCCAAGGTGGGGCTTTGGCCAGAGGAACTACTAAAAAAGGAAAAGAAAGAGGTGTGTGTCTCTACTCTTGTTGAAGTACTATTAATCCTTCAAAGCTCCCTTCTCTGTGAAGGTTTCTCCAAAGTCCGTCCCATCCCACCCACCCCCAACAGAATTGGTGACTCTTCCTCCATCCTGCCAAAGCCATGTGCAGTAAGAGCAATAACAGAAGACTATCAGTCTTCTAAAACATCTACAATTCTTTGTCCCTCCTCCCATCAAGAGGTGGAGCCTCTTCCCCCACCATTTGAATCTAGCTGGCCTCATAACTTGCTTTGGCCAATGGGACGTGGCCAGAAGCAACACTGTCGCCTGTTTTCCAAGCCTGGGCATCAAGAGGCTTAGCATGCTGCCCCTCACTTTCTTGCAACCCCTGCCACATGAGAAGCCCAAGTTCACCTGGAGGAGGAAGACAGAATGTATGGAGAAAGGCTCCAGTCATCCAGGTTAACATTGACCAGCCAGCTGGACCCACCTGCAGCCCGTAGACACATGAACAAGTGCAGCAGAGATCCACAGAGCCTGGTCCAGTCCAGCAGGACTGCCCTGCAATCTGCAGGCTCCCGAGCAGCAATAAAGACATGTTGTCATCCATCACTAACTTTGGGGGTGGTTTATCATGCAAAAGCTAATGCTGCAGTATCTCTGTCCCCACTAGAAAGGGAGAGCCAAGAGGACTGTTAATCTTAGACCTCTCTATATCATTCTTCCACTGATATATTCCTGGGACATTCTCAGCCAAAGCTCATAGAATGGAGCAGCATGGCGCTGAATGGAATGGAGCTGAGATGTTGGTAAAGGGTGGCGCGACCGCAAATCACCCCGTGCGTGCGCTAATGTAGCTACCTGACCCTTCTCCACCTCCCCAAGTCCTGTGCTTGGGAAAAAGGTTACCTGATCACCACCTCCTTTGTCTAGCAATTTATTCAGGGCAGGATTAATCCCCACTTACTTTCTCCCCCACCTCCTCCCACCCCCGTCCCCAGTCTGGCTGCCCGGATGATGTAAGCGGTAACCACTCTTGCAGTCGGAGCAGTCAGCCAGCGGGCTCACTTCTGTATCCATTAAGGGAAGGCAGACACTTTAGAAAGAACTGGAAAATATTACCAGCCACCCACTCCACTCAACTCCACTTCCCCGCCTTGCCCCAGTCTCTTCTCCCCAGCCACATACACACTAAGTCCAAGAGACCAGAGCTGGGAAGTACTGAAGCCAAAGAAAGAAGCAACTGGAATTGTAGCCCCACAGGCCTCCTGGGCTGAGCCACAAGACTCCTTCGGGCATGAGAACTAGTCCCGAGAGAGACAAATGGGGATGTCTGGAGAGCCCTGCCAGCTACCCTGTCACCCTGGCACCCTCCACTCCAGGGGCTTTTCCATTTGGTAACAATGAATTACTCTGTTAGGTGTTGAGGGGTCAGAGTGGCAGCATCAGTGTTGGGAAGGGACCACACAGAAGATCCCCATCACTTATTTGAAGCTCCAGATTCCCTTTCAGGGACACAGTGGGGACTTGAGGTTGATGACATGAAGCGATATGGGCAGACAGAATCAGCACTGTTTGCTGAGGTCAGAGGTTTCAAAATCTTTCAATACCAATACTGTTTCTCCCAACATCTAATAAGGTGCACAGATTTCTACCATTAAGGAGTCAGCCTTCCTGTCTTGGAAACTTCTGCTCTTTGAAAGTGTCCAACAAAAACGCACAGTAACACCCCAGATTGGCCCCTCAAAAGCTGTGAAGTTTTGAGCAAACCCCTTTACATTTCTAGGCCTCAGTTTCCTTATCTAAAATGTGCATATAAAAATGCATTCCTTCCTCACAGAGTTGTTGAGTAGAATAAATAAGATAATGTCAATAAAAGCACAATAGTTTATGAAAAATAAGTGCTGGATGGAAACTGTGTTTTCCACTCAATTTTGCTATGAACCTAAAACTGCTCTAAAAAATAAAGTTTATTAATTTTTTTAAAAAGTTCTGGACAAATGTGTGCCGACTGGATGATCGAATGTTGGGCCTCATTTATTTCACACTTACAGACTCTGGAAAGGAAAAGCAAAGTTGACCGAGGCGTTATAGCCTGTAAAGTCTGTGAAAATGGTGGGTATTTAATCCATCAAGGTGAGGGGATGTATTTCCCCTGGAAAAAGTTGTTGGTCCCAGCCTGGAGATCAATTTTGAACAAGGGATGAGAGAACACTCCTCGGAAACTGAGTGGCTCTCATCGCCTGTGTGTGTTTCTGTCCAGCCCAGGGCAGAGCAGGAGCACGCATCTCCTTCCTCTGGGGATGTCCTCCTCCCGCTCCATGCCACTTGCATTCTACTAGAAGCGACCCGTTACAAAATCTTCCTCCCAATCACAGGTTGGGCACATGATCCAAGGTAAGCCAATGCTTTCCCAAGACGTTAAAAATGAGACCTCAGGAGAAGAAGGAAGTTCCTCTTTGGGGTAAAGATGGCAGGTGTGAAACTTGGGGGTTGCTGGCACTTTGGTTCCAAAAGAGAGCCAGTCTGAATGAACAAGATGAGCACATGGGCAGAAACCAAGAGAAGGGACAGTGAGTCCTGTCCCTTTGTCTTTTCCCTGCTACCAATTGTCCCTGAGACCAGCCACATTTTGCCCTCTCTTGGTTTGGTTACAGGAACCAACAAATGCTCCCTCTAGCCCCGGGCTGGTTATGGAAATTCTGCCATTTGTGACTAGTGTAATCCTGGCTACTTCAACTCTGTCCCCCTCCCTTAAAAATGGTAGAACTCACCATTATAGAGAGAAGATATTATAAACAAAGCAATTAGAAAGCCAGGCAAGATAGCACTAGATCGGGTAGTTTTGAATTGACTCATCCCTGTACCTGTTGCTCTCTTTCTTTCTTTCACATCTTTCCCCAACTAGCCACTGAGAATGTGAAGACGAGTCATATGTACAATGAAAAGCTTACAATCTAGCAATGAGGAAACCACAAATATAACTTGCAATGTATGCAATTTATACCTGGTAGAGGTGTATGCCTGCACTAGGGAAGCATAGAAGAGGACTAATTCATTCTGAATGTCAAGTGTCTGGGAAGGTTTCACTGAGGCAGGGTTATTAAAGGTGAGCTCTGAAGGATTTTACGACAGCAGAGATTGCCAGTTCACAAGAAGGAAGTAGACAGAGTAAAGAAAACATAAATCCCAGGAGATCCCCCAAAAGAGTAGGAACTGTAGTAGAGGTGGCTGTCATGGAGCCTGGAAGAGCAAGTTTGTTCAGGGTCCTCGGCAGCAAGAGGAACCAGATGTCTTACTCTTCCCATCCACCTGACCTCAGCATCTGTATGTAGATGCTCTGCCATGAAGGGGATCTCCCTGCCTCTTCTTTCTGCTTCCAACCACCACCTCACCTTGACTCTGAAGATCTTGTTCCTCTTCGCCTGGATTCTGCTTACTCGAAACTTCAGCTTGGGCTCATTAGCGCACCTTCTGCCATAAGCTGGCATATTCTCTGTGTAGTACGGAGTCTGGAAGGGAAAAGCAGAGAGTGCTCCACAGGCTAAAGCTCTGCACCAGGGATCAGCAAAACATGGCCCATGGGCCAAATCTGGCCCACCACCTGTTTTTGTAAATAAAGTTTTCTTGGATCACAGCCACAATCATTTATTTACTTATCATCTACAGCTGCTTTTGTGCTATAGCAGCAGAGCTGAGTAGTGACAGCAGAGGCCACATGGCCCGCAAAGACTGTAATATTTACTAGCTAGCTCTTTCAAGAAAAAGTTTGCCAACTTTTTCCTATACTATTCTACACTCTACTGCCCTATACTATACTGCTTCCACTGAACTTGAGTTCCAGACTCCCCAATACGAAATCTTATAGTGTGTCTAAACATCTTAATGCATCTAAAAAATTAGCACTTGGAAAGTATAGACCCTCCTAGACCCCTGTCAGATAGAACTTGTAGATGATGTTGTCACTAAACTGGCTTGAAGGCATAGGGATATTTTTATACAGAACTAAAAAAATTTTTTTCAGAATATTTAGTATCTCTATCACCTAAGCCTTTATCATTTCTGCATGTTTATAACATTCAAGAT
The DNA here is from genome assembly GCF_027409185.1 of Cynocephalus volans. Lineage (NCBI taxonomy): Eukaryota > Metazoa > Chordata > Mammalia > Dermoptera > Cynocephalidae > Cynocephalus > Cynocephalus volans. Next base: position 280,633,815 of record NC_084460.1, on the reverse strand, counting down.
GGTCTTTTCTGGCTATCTTGAAATACATAATGCAATATTATTAGCTACTGTCACCCTAGAGCACCAGAACTTATTCTTCCTAACTGCAACATTTAACTTCTATTTTTAAACTTTTATTGTTTAATATTAGCATACTCGTTATTACAAATCGTGATTTTTCTTTATGCCCTTTACACAAACTATCACTCACCAAACCCCTTCCTTCCCTCCCCCACATCTCTAGTATCAGAAATAAAAAATATTTTTTTTAAAAAAATCTTCCTTTGAAATCTTTGTCCCTCAGAATTTTTTAGGAAACTTCTTTAATATCCTCTCTTGTTATAGAACACTCAGGTTGGTCATAGAACATTTTTCAGAACCTTGAAAGACCATTTTGTCACCGGCCACCCCTGAGTCCTGCTATTCTGTCCCAGCCCATTCTAGAGTCGTGAAGCTGATCCCATTTCTAAAGATCTCCCCCAAAGAGCATTCCACAGCCTTCCTCCTATTGTCCCATTCTCGTGTTTAAACCCATCCTCCCCCTTGCCCATCATCACCCCCTTCCTGAGTGCCTGTTGCTACAACAAAGAGAAGCTCAGGGTTGAAGTTTCTGGGTTGTCCAGGTGAAAAACTGAGGCCATTCAGAGGAGATAATGCCATTTGTTGGCTTAGCTCTTTTCAATCATCAGGGAAAGCTCCTGGTGGGGAGAAGCATTCAGAGTTCCACAGATATAAAAAGGTGATTATATTTAAATGGGAGACCTGTCACTAGGCAAAGCCCTTCACCAGCTGAAGCACAGATAACTTCAATGCTAAAGTGCAGCAGGCAGGGTGGGATTTGTGTGGCTCTGGACTCAGACAGCTGCAGCTCTCCTAAGAGGACAAGCCTTCCTCTGTCCTGCAGATCTGGAGGGAGAGGCCACAGGATAGGGCACAAAGGCTCCCCTGGGGGACTTTGCCAATCCTTCCTAGCCATGAGCAATTCAGGCCAATATTCTCAGACTCCTGGAAGTCAGGTGAACTCCTCAAAGACCCAAAGATCTGAGGACTGCGAACACAGCCAATTTGAATGCTTAAAGACCGGGGTTTAGCTCAGAGATTTTATTTGCCTGGTTTTAAAATTCTAAAGAAAGGGTCAGGAAATTTTTTATGTGAAAGACCAGAGGGCAAATATTTCGGGCTTTGCAGGCCACACAGTCTCTGCTGCCGCTTCTCAACTGTGCTGTTGTAGGGTGAAAGCAGCCATAGGCATAAACAAAGGGGTATGGGTGAATTCCGATACAGCTTTATTTTTAGACACAGAAATTTGAATTTTACATTACTGGGAAAATATAGGGAAATGGTCAGGGCCTCTCAGATGTTCAGAATCTTACCGAGCATTTGATGTGAATGGGTTGCGTGTGGGCAGAATTAGTGTGCCTGCGCTGTGCTGCCACCTTGGCTGGAGTTTACTGCCTCCGGCAGCCACCTCCACACAAGCGACCATGCTTTCCAACCTCTGGCTTCCGAGGATCTGTTTGTGGGTTACCTAGCTCATAGACCCGCGTGTGAAGGGTCTGGTGACCCAGCCTGGCGTGTGAAGGATTTGTGGCCCAGACGGAATGGGCTTGAGGGGTCTGTGAGCCCCGGACCCAGCCCTAGCTCGACAAATGGCCCAGTCGGGGCAGGATGACCTGCACGTAAAAGAGCCTGACAACTGGCGTGGTTGTGTAGCTTTACAATTGGCCTCACGAACAGGATTAGTAGCTCTACAATTGGCTGTGTTGACAGGATTCCGACATTAGCCGTAGAGCCACATACATAATTTTCACTTGTGAAATTTTTTTTTTTTCAGACATTTAAAAATGTAAAAATTATTCTTAGCTGTACAAAAACAGGCAATAGGACAGATTCAGTCTGTGGGCCACAGTTTGTTGACTCCTATTTTAGAGGATTCTATTTGGGAAAGAATTACAGAAGGAGATTGTCTGACTTGGGTCTATGAAGAGTTCTAAAGGTATGAACTAGGATTAAGAACTTGCATGTGTGCGTATACAACACTTTAATTTTTTTTTTTTAAAGGTGACCAGTAAGGGGACCTTAACCCTTGACGTGGTGTTGTCAGCACCACGCTCTCTCAAGTGAGCTAACCAGCCATCTCTATATAGGGATCCGAACCCGTGGCCTCGGTGTTATCAACACCACACTCTCCCAAGTGAGCCGCGGGCCGGCCCTTTCAACACTTTAATGTTTAACAAAGCGCATCTGCTCTTTTTTTTTTTTTTTTTTTTTTTGTCTTTTTCGTGACCGGTACTCAGCCAGTGAGTGCACCGGCCATTCCTATATAGGATCCGAACCCGCCGCGAGAGCGTCACTGCGCTCCCAGCGCCGCACTCTCCCGAGTGCGCCACGGGCTCGGCCCAAAGCGCATCTGCTCTTATTTAATACCCACTATGACCTTGTGAGTTGGGTATTATTATGCCAATGCCTAGGTGAGGAAGCTGAGGGTCAGATCTGACATGGCCAAGATCACACAGGACCTGGGAGGACATGAGTTCAAATGCAGTATTCCACTTTCAAAGGCAGAGATTTTCTCACTATATCGTGGGGGAGCTTAGATTGTGTGATTCTCACCAAATATTTACTAGGACTTTGGAAGCTGTAGGTGGGGATGAACACTTGGGAAAAGGCACAGAAGCAGGAGAGTTAAGACCTCCTGGTTGCTTTCTGTTTTCCTTAGGGCCATGAACACACGGAAATTGGTAGCTAGTTTTCTCATCAGGAGCAGGGTTTGCCCTATTCAAGGACACAGAGCAAGCCAAGTTCTGCATTGGGGTGTGATCACGCAGTCCTGGTCTCCATGATTGTTGCTTGAATCCGTAAGCCTCCAGGAGGTCAGCCGGTTTCCATGGAGATTCAGAGGTCAGCCCAAGGCCTTTCTGATGCCTGACCCAGTAGCATTTCCGTGATGGAGTAGATTCCCATCTATGTGAAATGATATCGGACTCCTAAGAGAATTCCCTACTGCCAGCATTCTTCCACCTGCGAGTCACTTCAGCTTCATGCCATTTTTTTTAGATAAGTCACTGGACATAGGGTGCAGGGTGTGGATTCTTGTGTCCACTATGGTGCCACACCGTGGTCTGACCTGCAGCCAGTCACTGACTACGTACCAGTGTTCATCTGTAAAATGGAGTAGTCATGGCAATGTGGCAAGGATCCAGTGAAATGGTGGTATTCATGTAGCATCTAATATTGGTGCCTGCAACACAGTAGGTTCCCAAGAGGGAACCTTCCTCTCCTAGATCTTTACATCTTGTCTGTGCTATTCTGTCTGCCCGGGTGCCTTTCCTTCCACATTCATCTCCCTGGGCAACCTTCCCTAACCCTCCACCCATGATATACACACACCTCGAGGTGGTCACTCCCTCGCTGGGCAATGTATGTGTTGAATCGAGTCTCTCCCCTCAAAAAAAAAAAAGAGAGAGAGAGAGAGAGGTTGAAGTCCTAACCCCAATACTCAAATGTGACCTTATTTGGAAATAGGGCTTTGCAGAGGTAATCAAGTTAAAATGAGGTCATTAGAATGGGCCTTAGTCCAATATGACTGGCATCCTTATAAAAAGGGGATATGTGGATACAGAGACCGATACATAAAGAGAGAAGACAATGTGAAGATATACAAGGAGAAGACAGCATGACACTGGACCGATGCCCAAAACACTGGCAGCTGGAAGAGCAAGGAAGGGCTCTCCTCTAGAGCTATCAGGAAGAGCATGGCCCTGCTGACACCTTGATTTTTTATTTCTGGCCTCCAGAATATGAGACAGTAAATTTCTGTTGTTTTAAGCCATTTGGGTTTTGGTACTTTGTTTCAGCAGCCCTAGGAAAGTCTTACAATTGCTGCATCTCATTTGACAATTCCTCTGTTCCACCAAACTTTTATTTACATACCTGTCTCCCCTACTAGGTTGCAAGTTTATCTCTGTGTCCCCAGGGTCTACTCTCTGCTAGGAGGTGATCTGTAATCACTCCTCGAACTGAATTAAAGTTCATTTGTCCTGTATGCTGTGAGTCTGTGTCTGCATGACTATTTATCTATCTATATCTATATATCTATATCTACGCAGCTGCTCTATTGTCCCGTGACATTCCATCAGCAAGAGGCCAAGGATGAGCTAGTTTTTTTTTTTTTTCTGTTTCTGTATTCTGTGAATTAAAGTGTCAGTGGGTCTACCCACCCCTGAGTTTCTGACTATCTGCTCCCAGTTCCACCTCCTCTCAAGCTGGGTGGCTGCTGCCTGGCCATGTGGAGCCCTCAACCTCCTTTGCCCAGCTAGCCCCAACATCAGCAATTTCCTTTCCCCTTAGGTCAGGCAAGACAAAATTGGAATGCTCAAAAGTAACATTTATTTTTATTTTTTGTTGGCAGCTGGCCAGTGGACCCTGGTGTTATCAGCACCATACTCTAACCAAATGAGCTAACAAGCCAGCTGAAAGTAACTTTTATCAAGAGAGAAAAGAAAGCAATATACTGAAACATAGAAGCAGCAGGTCACATAGCCCAGAATCCATCATAACACAGTGCAAGACCACACCCAGGGCACTCAGCTCCCAGTTCCCATCCTCACCTGTGACCCAGGTGGACATTAAACCAAGCTGCTCATCTGTCTAGCCCAAGGGAAAAATTGGGCCCTCTCTACTGCCAAGCCTGGTGGGGATTTCAGATCTTTCCAGAACCTGCCTTCTTGTTCTCCATCTGGGTGTTGCTCCCCAGCTATTCCTCTGGCTTCAGACCTCCTTGCTGACCTGTTGCTCTGTGTTGCTTCGTCCCCTGCAGATTTGTCACCCCACTTCCCCTGGGTGATGGAGATGCAAAGGATTAGTCAAAGCCCATCTCTTCTGAGCAGCGAGAAGTCCCGAAGTGGTTAATTTCCCTGGGACCCTCCAGTGAGAGGCAACCCTTCCTCACAAAATTAACACTGTATTGGGGTTCTCTTCCTGCATTTATTTTCCAGACCAGGAAGTTACAGGAAGAGAACATAGGTGGGGTTATAGTTTAACAATATAGGCTGGCAACTTTCAATGAAACAAGCCAGATGGCATTCCAGTAAAGCTATCAACAAAAGCTTGATCTTAGCAAAGATTCCTTCTCCCTCTAATAGTTTTCCAGCAACTTAGATATCAATCAGTAACTAATCTCTCTTTGAGCCAGCAACCTTGCTGTGCCACAATTCTTATCTTGCAACAGAGACTTATAGCCTGAGGAAAATTTCCAGTCCTCCACAAGGTCAATATTTGAAACTGCAAGACTTTGGAAAACCAGGCCCTGTGAAGTACATATGCTTTTTAGTATATTCCACACTCTGCCACTGCCCTGGCCCCTCTGAGTCCCTCGAGGCCCTCCAAGTCCTGCTGTGGTCTCTGCTTTGCTGAGTGTGGGGGGCACCCCCATCTCTATCTAGGTGCAGACAGTCCCTGCCTTTACCCCTTTCAGCAGTCTCAGCCTCCAGCTCCAGGGGGCCTCTGCTTTCTGTCGGCACCTTCTCCGTCTTCTGCAGATGCCTGTCACATGTTCACAGTGGTATATCACGATAAGGTCTACCTTCAAATGATCTATTTTTTTTTCTGAAGTAAAGGAAATATCTTCACTTGTTTATTCAACACATATTTATTGAGTACTAGTATGAGTTGATTGTGACCCCCCCAAAAAATGTTGAAGTTCTAACCCCCAGTACTTGTGAAGGTAACCTCATTTGGAAATAGGGTATTTGCAAATAATCAAGTTAAAATGAGAGCATTAGGGTGGACCCTAACCCAATATGACTATTGTCCTCATAAAAAGAGAAAATTTGGACACAGACATGTAGAGAAAGGACAATAGGAAGACACAGGAAGAACACCATCTACAAGCCCAGGAATGTCTGAGGCTACCAGAAACTAGGAGAGAGGCATGGGACAGATTCTCACAGCTCTCAGAAGTCCCCAATCCTGCCATCAACTTGGTTTTGAATTTCCAGTCTCCAGAACTGTGAGACAACAACTTTCTGTTACTTAAGCCACCCAGTTTGTGGTACTTTGTTATGGCAGCCTAGGAAACTAATACCAGTAACTACTATGAGGCAAGCATCTTCATCCTAAGAGCAAAACTCCACACCTTCATGGAACTCGTGTTTTAGAAGGGGGCAACAGACAATAAATAAATAAATAAATAAATGAGCCAAGTATGTAGAGTGTGGCAGTAAATGTGATGGAGAAAAATAAAGCTGAGAAGGGGGTTAGAGAGTGTAGGGTATGAGGTTCTGCCATCAAAAATGGAACGGTCAGGGAGGGACACTCCAAAGAAATTGTGTTTAAGCAAACACCTGAACAAGGCAAAGGAGAGATCCAAAGAGATATGCACAGACATGTGATCCGTGTAGAGGAAACAGTGCACATATTGAGTGATGTGTGTATGCCACAGTGCCCAGTCGGGGGCCAGGCAGGACTGGGAGGCATGATTGGATAGGCTGTAATGCTGGGAGGACCATGTGGCCTCTGTCTCACAGCCCTAACAGCCTCAAATGTGTGTGCTGACATAATCTCTCAGTGAGGTCATGCACACAGCCCAGAGACTGGCGAAAGTGAAAGACTCTTCGCTATGAATAATTTTCTTTCAATAAATCTGTAATTACCTGGCAAATAATATGAGTATGTTTCATGCTATTTATAGCAATTTTTCCTTATAATATCATGGCAAACCTTACATGTTGATATATGGAGAGTTCTCTATATTCTTTTTTCTGGCTGCGTAATATTCCATGGCAAGACTGTATCATAGCTTATTTGACAAGTTCTCTGTTAATGATCTTGTAGTACCCAAAAGCTAGAGAAAGACAGAGAGAGAGAAAAAAAGAAGGGGGGTGAAGGAGAGTTGGATGGAAAGGTACAGTAAAATGAGAAGCGAGAAGGGGACACAAGTAGGACTGAAGGAGGAAATGCCTGATTCCTGAGTATATTGCAAAGAGAAAGAAAGTCTGGCTGGGGAGTAGAAGTGAAAACAGAGCAGACTCCGAGTACATTGTATAAAAGTGGGGCCAAGAAGTGGGGGGTGGGGGTAGGAGTTTCTGATCATGGCTCAGTGGGGTGAAAAGTTGCCTCTACCCCCCTCTTTCCTGATGACTTCATCATCAATCCTCCCCTCTTTTGCCAACCCCATCATTAAAAAAAAAAGTACCCCCCCAAAAGAAAACAAACATGTTATTATTTATTCATGCAGGAAGGCCCACTGGACACAATAAACAGCAGCACCAGCCTAATTAAATGAAACGGGGCAGGTGTAACTCAAACCACCTCGGGAAAATATAATCTGCCACCAAAAAATTCCCACCGTTCAGACCACAGGGAAATCAGACCAGCCTCCCTCCCAGGTTCCCAAGCAAAAAGGCTGGGACACAGGCAGTGAGACAAGAGAAGGTCGGTTTCTGGCCAGCAGTCTCCTCCCTCCCTCCCAGTCTGTGCACCCCTCCTTTGCCCCCACCCCTCTGAGCTCATTAACTGGCCTTTCAGAGCTGCTCCCTTTGTGAGCTGGATTGTTTAGCTAATTCACCCATGGAAAATGGTTCGGTTCAGATTCCAGGCTGAGGCAACCAGACACCGACTGCAAACCCAGGCTTGGGGATTGTATCTCTTTCACCACTTTCAGACACATAAACTGCATCCCTCCTCCCATGTAGCTTTGCACTTGGCCTAGGAGGGACCTCAGGGATGTTCCAGGGTGGACCCTCCAAAGCTCAGAGATGGGGAGGGGTGCTGCAGAACCCCTCCACTGGCCATCTCTGAATTTAGACATTGACTCTGAGAAGCAGAAAGTGAGCTCAACTAAGGATGCTTTCCTGGGTACCTTTGTCTGAAGAGCCCTCGGGGCCAGATGAAATCTCAGACTGCATTCTAGACTCCCCTCATCAACTGCAGATGGGCTCTGGAATCAGACCTGCCCAGTTCAAGTCTCAATTGTACCACTAACTATGCAAGTTTGGGTAAAAGCTTAATCTCTTTTTGCCTGTATCTCCTAATCTATAAAATGGGGAGAATAATCCCTGTCTCCCCTCTCCCATAGGGCTATTGTAAGAATTAAATGGGACCATCCATGTAAAGTTCTTGGCACACAGTAGGTGCTCCATAAGTGTGCATTTGTTCCGTTCCCCCACAGAAAGTGTCTTGACCCCCTACTCCAGCCTCACTCCAGTCCTCCTTTCCAAGGTCCAATGTAAAAGTGGGTGACCTTATACAAAGGGTGATTGATGGGTACCAGGCAAGCCCCGACATGTTCAAAACTGTCCCCATCATGCCCCATGCCAGCTGTCTGAAACACCACTCGCAAGTCATTCTTCTAGGCCATGAGGGCTTTTGGGATCTGTTAGCTGCAATAGCTGGAAGTCTCAGCCACTTTCATTTACAGAAGGGGTGATTGTCCTAACAGTCTGAAAATGCAGCTCCCCTTGCTGTGGGGTTTCTAATGCTCCAGGAACTCACAGTCCATACTCAAGAGCAGAGCCACACTGTGACCCTTATTCCATCCTTGGCAGGGCCAGAGAGGAGCCATGGCCTGGCCTGTCAAGAGTAGAAATGGCTCTTCCCTCACTCCTCACCCCCAGTTCTTCTCCTCTCCAGGTGGAACCCGTCCCAGTCCCTTGACCCTGCCTCCCATCTCTAGTTTCCAGCCATTTCATCACCTCTAGGTCTCTGCTCTGAACCCTGTCCAAGTTCCCCTTGTCCCTCTCAAGCTGCCCATCAGTCAACACCTATTCCTGAGCTCCCGCTGTGTTCAGATGACTGTACTCAGAGTTGGACGAGGGACTGGAGGCAGAGTCTGGCCAAGGCAGGCAGAGGCTCCTGGGGAGAGGACCTCATGAGTCCTCCCTCCATGGAGTATTTTTAGCAGCACTTTCCTCTGCCTCCCACTCAGCTTCCCTGCACTTCTCATGCAACCCAGAACTCTCCAGAGTCTCTAAAGGTGCCGCCACTCTGACAGTTTCCAAAAGCCCAAGGGGTGGGAATAACTAATCACGCAAACACTCAACTCCTTGCCCTTTGGATGATTCTTTTTCATTTTCACCTTGCTTCTTTCCAGAAAGTAATTATGATTCTGGTTCTCAAATATCAAGGAGCTCCCAGCATTTCCCCCAAGGCAGGCAGTTCCATTCCATGACTGTGGCCCCCTTTACATGGCTGTCATGTGGTTTCCTTTGTTGCTAATCTAGTTACAGGTCACGTAGCCTAGAATCCTGTGAGCTGGACTCCTCTCCAGTTTGTGGAGAGACCCAAATTCTCTCTGAGAATTCCAAGTAAGTAGCATCCAGGGATCTCAGACTCGAAGAATCAACTGAGCATAGTAAAGAGAACTTTCTGGGTCTCAGGGTATCAGACTCTCTGTTTAGTCTCACCTTCACTTTGCCTGTCTTATTGGAAATGTTGTTTAACTGCTCTCATTTCTCCATACAGTCTAAGAGTGCTTTTTTCTTTTTCATCCCCAAAGAACTTGGCTGATAATTCACAAATGTATCTACAAGTGTCTAGACACCTCTCAGGACTTGAGATAGAAGAGATTCTGATGCCACCAGACACAGCAACCTGTCTTCTCTTCCCTTCACACTTCCCATCATCTCCAAGTGCATAATCATTCTGGCATGGCTGCCAATCACCCCGTGGATGCGAAAAGATGAGAAAAACCTTCACCACCTAGGACAAGGGGAGAGGAAAAGAAGGCTCGGGAGTTTAGCAGGGTCCTGTCTTAGCCCCCAACTCACCCAACTCCAGTGAAGCCAGGGCCAGGGAGAGAAAGCTTCTCAATACACATCAAATGAAGAACAGTGCTAGACAAACAGCTGGCACTCAACCAACAGTTGGTGCTTTTTCCCGGATGATAAACACTACTGGTGTCCACAACCGGCTGGAGTGGGAGGAGGAAGAGCTTCACCTGGGCCCTGCATAGTCAGGCAGGATTTGGATCGGAGGCAAGCCGGGAGCAGCTCCAGCTGGGTTCAGGGCTCGGCACCGAGCACAATGCAATAGTCTCAGATGACAAGTTGTGTGTCTCGTCTGTGATGTTCTCCTTGCCCAGAATAGCCTCTGCTCACCCACCCCTGCCCCGTGCCCACATCCACTGATAGGGTCTCCAGATCAAAGGCCTCCCTTTGTGAGCAGTCCCTGATCCCCACCCCGTGTGCCTTTAAGCACTTTGTTCAGAGCTCTGGAAGGACCCTTATCTCCTGCCACCACAGAGCAGGCAGGCCCCTGCAATGGCAGCTCTGTTGGCAGCCATAGGGAACACAGCTGCCTATGATGGCATTTGCAGAGTCGGAGGCACCCAGGCAGGGAGCCAAGACAGGTGGCTGGAAGATGGAGGCTTCCAGGGGAGACGGTCAAGAGGACTGATTTGTGTGGCACACAGGAGACATTCTTCAGAGGTTCCAAAACCTGTTGGGGAGAAATTAGAGGGAAGACTGGATAAAGTTCCTAAAGATAAATCAATCAGAGCAGAGAAACAATATTTGGAGACCTTCTGTGACCCCATTTTTCCCTAATCAGGTATAACCCGGGAAGGTAGTTGGAACAGGGAGACGCAGAGGTGTTGGAAGCTCTCCCAGGAATATACGCGGCTCCAAACTCCCGGCTAGATCATCCTCAGATCCTGTCTGAATTTCATCACTCCTAACAGATATGAAGGGCAGAGCCCAGCCAAAAAGGAGCCTCTCATGTGAGAATGTACGGAATACTGAAATCAAAAAGGCAACAAAATGAAACACAGACAGCCAAGGCAGGTACACCGCAGAGGTGGGGCTGTGTGCTCAGAGCCACACTGCCTGTTCCAGATCCCCACTCTGCTGCTCACCTTCCCAGCTGTGGCCTCTCTATGCCTCAGTTTCCTCATCCATAAAGTGGGGATAATAATATCTACCTTATAAATGAGTTTATATATGTAGAATGCTACATATTTGCCACATTTTGTTGTTGTTTAGATAAATTGCCAAAACCACAGAAGCCACAAGTAGAACTTGGATGTCAGTGTAGAGACCTAAGAAGTATCAGGGAGGAGTGAAAAAGAAGAGTAGTTTAAAAGATGTAGGAAAATCCCCAGGGTATATTAAGTGAAAAAGAACAAGGAGGAACAGTTTGTACTTGATGATACCATTTGAGAAAAATAAATAAAGTACCAGGATTTAAATACAATACATTATATGCAAGGAATATTTGTGGAAGCACACTGTAAAAATTGGAAAGAGGGGCTAGAGAAATAAGGATGAGCAGGAAAAGAGAAAGTTGCTTGTCACTGTAAGTCCTTTTATATTATATAAAATTCTTTCATGGGTATATAATATTTTTATTTAAAATAAATAGGCAGGTAGATGGATGGCTGGATGAATGCATGGATGGGTGGGTGGATGGATGAATGGATGGATAGATGGAGCTAGGGTTTGGATGTTTGTCCTCTCCAAAATTCATGTTAAAATTTGACCCCCAATGTGGCTGTGTTAGGAGATGGGGACAAGTGGGAATCGTTTGGGTCATGGGGTGGGTCCCTTATGAATAAATTAATGCTCTCCCTAGGTGGTGGGTGAGCACCTGCTCTGTTAGTTCCCATGAGAACTGGTTGTTAAAAAGAGCCTGGCACCTCCCCTCCCTGCTCTTGCTTTTTCTCTCACTGTGTGATCTCTTTGCACATGCCACTTGCCTTCCATTTTTCCACCATGAGTGGAAGCAGCATGATGCAGATGCCCAATCTTGGACTGCCAGCTATCAGAATTGTGAGCCAATTAAACCTCTTTTGCTTATAAAATACACAGTCTCAGGTATCTGTTATAGGTGGGTGGGTGGGTGGATGCATGCATGGTTGCATGGATGGATGGATGGGTATGTGGGTGGGTGGATGGATGGATGGATGGATGGATGGATGGATGGATGGATGGATAGGTAAGTGGGTGGGTAGATGTATGGACAGATAACAAATGGATGGTAAATGAGGAACAATCTAAGACAACTGCTTAAATCCGCCATTGTGGTTAGCTTTGGTGTTTGGCCACTGTGGAGTGAGAGGGTGAGGCAGCCTCGTTTTCAATGCCAGGAATGTGCAGATACCTCTTTCCTCTTAGTGAATAAAAATAATAGGAATCATCAAATTTTAGACTTAAATCTGTTAGAAACCACTTACTTGATCAGGCCAACTCTCTCCTCACCCTCACATGTCAGACCCCTTAAGGGATAGGGCAAGGGTAGTATAGGGAGCTCTGGTCACCTCTGAAGATATAGGAAGTAGCAACAGGGAGTGGAATAGGGACAGGTGCTGGTGAATAGCTGGGTGCAGAGAAAATGTACTCAGAAATCGTCTCTCAACTGCGAGCTCCCTTGGGGCTCAACCTTAGTGCATTCCATCATTGTGACAGGCACTGGAGGTACAAGAAGTGGAGCCAGTGAAGTATCTTCCATGGATATTTGGTTCCAAAGTCACTGGCCAAAATAAGTTTTTAATACCCTCTGTTGGAGAGTACACACCGCCTCTCAATAGGTCCAGCAGACTCTGTTTTAATTCCAGTGTAGGAGGAGATCGGAATTTCTTTGATTGTGCAGCCAATGAAGTGTTGAACTGTGTTTAGGGGCCATGGTGTAAACACCAGAGCCACCCTCCACCTGGCAAGCTGCTCACGTTGGTGGAGGTACTTGGTGACAGAAGCTAGGAAGTGGTGGCAGATTGACAGCACCCATCTCAGGCTCACGTCACTACACACGCTGTTTTAACTTGCTCACTCTCTTTCTCATCTCTTTTAATTACATGCGTTTGAATTCACGTTATTTAATGTGGATCCCAAGGCCTTCAGATTGGTTCCATCTCACCTGCTTTTCATTCTCCTGCAGTAATTCCCCAGCTCACACTCTCCTCCAGCCAGGGAGACAGTCCCATTGCTTCCCGCACATGCCAAGGCCACCCCTGCCTCCATGCCTGTGCTGACTCTATCCCCTTAAGCCTCGAGAGACCTCAAGCTGCTTCTCCACAATCAGTCCCACCCCTTCTCTGTGGCCCAGTCACGTCTCCCTCCTCTGGGAGGCCAGGACTGACTATCCCAACACTCTTCTCGAACCACTACTGTGGTGAGTTCAAGACTCAGCTTTATTGAAATTTAATTCACGAACCATATGATCAACCCATTTAAGGTGTACATTTCAATGGTTTTTAGTACAGTTTATTCGGAGTTGTACAACCATGACCACAGTCAATTTTAAAACATTCACCACCCCCCAAAAACCCCCAAACCAATGGCTCCTGTCTCTATTCCTTCACAACCCTCCAGGCCTACCAACCACTAATCTACTTTTAGTTTCTATATATTTGCTATTCTGGACCTTCCATATAAATGGAGTCTTACAGTGTGTGGTCTTCTGTGTTTGAGCTTTCACTTAGCATAATGTTTTCAAGGTTCAGCCATGTAGTATGTATTAGTACTTCATTCCTTTTTATTGCCAAATAACATTCTATTGTATGAATATGCCACATTTTATTTATCTCTTTATCAGTTGGTGGACATTTGGATTGTTTCCACCTTTTGGCTATTTTGAATACTACTATTATGAACTTTCATATATAAGTCTTAACGTGAACATATGTTTTCATTTATCTTAAGTATATACACCTAAGAGTGGAATTACTGGGTCTTATGGTAAGTCCATGTTTAACCTTTTGAGGAACTGTCAGATTGTCTTCCAGAGAGGCTGCACCATTTCACGTTCCCACCAGCAATGCAAGAGGGGTCCAATTTCTCCACATCCTCACCAATATTTGTTGTTATTATTATGTGACTTTTTGACTATAGTCATCGTCATGATGTGAGGTGATATATCATTTTAGTTTTGATTTGCATTTCCCTGATGGCTAATGATATTGAGGATCTCTTTATGTGCTTAGTGACCATTTATATGTCTTCTCTGGAGAAATGTTTATTCAGACCCTGAATCCATTTTTTATTGAGTTATTATTGAGTTACAAGAATTTTTTTATATCTGTATATAAGTCTCATATCAGAAATATGATTTGCAAAATATTCTCTCCCATTCTGCAGGTTGTCTTTTCAGTTTCTTGATGATGTCCTTTGAAGCACAAAAACTTTTAATTCTGATAAAATTCAGCTTATCTATTTTAGCACTTAACTCTTGTTTATGCATTTGGGGTACTTTATCTTATTGTCCCAGCCAAGCTAGTGACGGGAGTTCATGATCTACATTCTAGACGTTATTTGGGAAGGTAGGCAGACTGGGACTCTCGGATAAGGTACGCCTGGGTTCAAATCCTAACTCTACCCCCTTCCATGAATTGTATGACTTTGGGCAAGTTGCTTAAGTTCTCTAAGCCTTAGTATAAAAACAGATAAATAATAAAAATGGGTATAATGGGTGAAATGGTAACATAATAACACCTCCCTTAAAGGGTTTTGTTGAGGATAAAAGAGATCATGCAGGTGGTTATAGAGGAGCTAGCACTTAGCAATTGTTATAATAATTGCAGCTGTTTTTTCTTGGATATTAAGTATAAACACCAGTTATTTCATGCATTAATAGGCTGTTAAGTGTTTTTCATTTAAAGGTTTGGAATAGAGAACACTGTCCTTAAAGATCCTAATTGTAAATATTACATAACATGGAGTTCATGTGATAATAAAAGAAATCATAAGATCTTTGGTGGTTGAAAAAAAAGATAGAGAATGTTAAATAAGAATTATCAGAGGCCATTGTTTTAGAATAAGTTCCTGCGCTAGGCCCCAGAAAACCAGACTAAAAATCAAAATGGAGTCACCCCTGCTATATTCTGTCACTTAGTCTGTGGTCTAACCTTCCCAGAAGTCTGGAGAAAGAGTCAACTTCCCAAACAGGTCAGTTTAAATCTTGAATAGGTATGATAATGAAGTTCCCCTTGCTTTAATCCTTACACAAAAGAGATAGCCTGAAGTAACCTGATGTTAACTAATCAGTTATTTTCCTACTGCTCTGTGTACCCACCTTTGAAATGACTAATCCACGTTTTGTTCTTCATTTGTTTTTGCTTTCTTCAGCCTTTTCTGTCCGTAAGACTTTGTCATTTGTAACGAACTTCAGAGCATTTCTCTGACTGTGGGATTGTGTTTCCTGGGTCAATCCTCACATTTGGCTCCATATAAACTTTACAAAATTATTTCTGACTCAATAGCCTTATTTTTGGTCGACAGGGAAAACCTCTCATTTAATCCAAACTCTGCATTTTTCAGAGCAGAGAAGCAAAGTAACTTGTCCAGTCACTAGAGAACTTGCAAGGTAGGATGAATCTTACATCCTCATCTAATTTCCTGCTAAGGGAAGGTAACTAGAAGAGGTGTTAGATCTGACACGTTTTCAGGGTGTAAGAATATTTCCCTGCATGGATTACAAATCTGGTCAAACGTGGAAATACCCAAGTATTTTTGACTTCTGAATCTGATTTAATGTTCAGCAAAACAACCAGGTAAAATATCGACAGTCTGCCCCTGACCCATCTCCTTCCCTCCCTCACCATCATCAAAGTCAGAAAGCATTAATTAATAACCTCCTAACCCTGACACTGCGCTGGGCTCTGTGCAAAGGGAATGCCAGGCTCCCTGATTCTGGGTGCTGACAAGCTCAGGCAAAGACTGGATGAGCTACTTCTGGGCCACCAGGAGGAATGAGGGTGGGGAAGAGAAGAAAAGGCCAAGGAGGGGCCCGACACAGAGCAGAGACAGTGTGGACAGTACCTGATAAGGATCAAGCTAGGCTACAGTCTGGTGGGCTATGGGGCAGTGGCGGCAAGTGAGTAAATCCATGGATTAGGGTCCTGTTGACATTCTCCTTCAAAGCGAATCATTTGTTGGTTTAAGTGCCCCTTTGCATCGAGACCAAATGCATTCCAAGCTTGAGTTCAGGTTCAACCTGACTCCCTGGGGCGAAATCTATCAAATCCTAAAACCGCTTCATTGATTCATAGGCACTAATGGTGGCCCAATAAGGCTGAATCATTAGCTTTCACAATGATTGCTGAAATAAAAGAACATCACGCCCCCACCCCAGATTTGCAAGTTGTGCTTCTCTGCTAGAGACCACGTCACGGATCTCCAGGGCTATATGGGCAGGTCCAGAGTGAATTTATCGAGAGACAGAGAGCTTGGTGAGATCAAATACAAATGTAACTCCCTCTGAAAGGTCCTGGAGGCCTTCCTGCAGGAAGTGTGGTTTGTCAGGAGCACCTAGCAAGTCCCAAGCTCTGCCTTACTTGTGAACATAACTGAGGAACTCAGAACTCAGGAAGTGTAGGCATTCTTCCAGGAAGAGAAAAGTGACTTTCCAGTGTCTTACAATAATTAGACCAGAGAAGACCTGCAAATTCCCCTTTTTCCGCATCCCTTTGGGGTAGAGGGAGTCATAGCTCCTGCGGAATCTTCTTTTCCCTAGTTCTCCAGCCTCTGTAGTCTGCAGTTTCCCTAGGTGAAAGCTCTGGTGCTCAGAAACCAGAAAGCGAGCGAACTAAAAGCCCCTAAGCCAGTCCCTCACCATGAAAGGCTGCAGTGAGCCCAGAGGGGGCCTGCTCCCCACCTGCAAAGCCCGGCGCCTCTCCTCTCCTGCCCTGTGCTGGGCCCCCAGCCTCACTCCTGTCACCCTCCTGCGAGCTAAAACAAACAGTCCTTTGGAAATTCAGTGAAAAGAAAGGGCTGAGTCAGGCCTCCTGTTTAAACAGTCCCCACCTGTTCTCTCCACCCTGCCCCCCCCCCACCGCCCACCCTGGGCTCCCCCACTTCCACTTCCCTTCCCCTTTTCTCTCCTTTTCCCCTTTGTTGCTCATTTGCAAAAGGGCAGAGTTGACAGCTCTTGCCTTGAGCTAAGCCAACCCCTGGAGCCAGCTGGAATTCTGTCCCCATCCCTCCCCCACTGCACATGGCTGGGTCTTGTCCACAGGGGAGGGGGCAAAGGCAGTAGGACCCAACCCATTCCCCCAGGACCTCAGCCCTGTGAGCTCTGCCACACACCCTCTGCCTGAAAGGAGAGAGAGACATGAAGGATGAGAGAGGACAAGAGAAGGGACAAAAGAAAACAAACCAGGTGCAGCCTCGCAGCGGGATGTGCCCCCCTGATTAGATGGAGCCTATGGTCACCCCATAAACTTGGTGCTATGTGCCAAAATAACTTTTTGGCATTGGAGGAAATGAATTAGCTGCCCATATTCAAAACTGAGGGAAAGGAATGTTTCCAATGTGGCACAGATTAAGTTAGAGACATTGTCCTCATCTGCCAACTGCTCTTCACTGCACATGAAGACTTTTAGAACTACCCGTACTATATGGTGACAGTCCCTCCAAGTCCGTTGCTGGCTCTTTGAAGTTGAATGCCTTTCTTTTAAGTTAGTTTGTATTTTGAGAAAATTGTAGATTCACATGCAGTTGTAAGAAATAATGGGCCGGACGGACCCGTGGCTCACTCGGGAGAGTGTGGCGCTGGGAGCGCCGAGTCAGCAGGTTCGGATCCTATATAGGGATGGCCGGTGCACTCACTGGCTGAGCGCAGTGCGTGCAACACCAAGCCAAGGGTTAAAATCCCCTTACTGGTCACAAAAAAAAAAAAAAAAGGAAATAATACAGAGAGATCCCTGTACCCTTTACCCAGTTTCCCCCAATGGTAACATCTTGCAAAACTATAGTACAAGACCGCAACTAGGACATTGGTATTCACAGTCAAGATACAGAACATTTCCATCACAACAAGGATCACTCAAGTTACCCTTGCATGGCCATACCCACTTCTCTCCCACTAATCTGTTCCATAATTTCATTATTTCAAGACTGTTCCATAAATAGAGTTGTACGGTATTTAACCTTTTAAGATTGTTTTTTTCATTCAGCATAATCCTCTAGAGGTTGGTCCAAGTAGTTGCATGCATCAATAGTTTGTTGTTTCTGTTGCTAAGCAGTCTTTTGTCCTATGGACTGACCACACTTTGCTTAACCACTTAACTGTTGAAGGACACGTGGGTTATTTCCAGTTTGGAGCTATTACAAATAAAGCTGCTATAAACGTTTGTTATTGTGTGAAACTACGTCTTCATCTCTCTGGGGTCAATGCTGAGTCCTACGATAATTGCAGGGTTAGTAGTGCACCTTTTTTAATCCTTCTCTAAAACTACTTCTTACACACTTCTAGGGCTGTTCCGTTCTAGGAGGTGAGCAGAGGTGGAAGCTAGCTGGAAGTAGAAGAAGGGGGTCTGGAGACCGCGATTCATGGAACTGAGTTGCTGCCAGTACAAACCCATCCTTACCTGCACCACATGGTGGAGGTGGACCAGGAGCAAAACCAGTTATGGCAGGCAGAATAGTGACTCCCAGAGATGGTTATGCCCTAATCCCCAGAAACCTGTGAAAATATTAAATTACATGCAAAGAGGAAAGTTGCTGATGGAATTAAGGTTGCTAATCAGATGTCTTTGAGATGGGAGGAGTATCCTGTATTATCCAGGTGGGCTCAATATCATCACAGGGTGCTTAAAAGTAGAAGGAGGCAGAAGAAGAGAGGGAGAACAATGTGGCTATTGGAAGAAAGCCCCCAAAACATACAATATTGCTGGTTTTAAAAATGGAAGAAAGGGACCATGAGCTGAGGAATGCAAGTAGCTTCCAGAAGCTAGAAAAAAAACAAGGAAACAGGTTCTCCCCTAGAGACTCCAGAAAGAGACACAGCCCCAGTTGCATTCCAGTGTTACCTGTGTCAGACCTCTGACCTCCAGAACTGTCAGATAATAAATTCATGTTGGGACAGGGGTCGTGGACCTGCTGCCACCACATATCCAGGCCAGCGATGGAAGCCAGCCCAATGCCAGGGGGACCTTGGGAGACAGGGACTGTGGGCCCTAGCCCTGCCCCGCTGCCACACATCCAAGCCAGCAATAGGGCCAGCCCGATGACTGAAATCCTGACAGACCAGGGCTGGAACAGCTCCATCCCCGACTACAACCAGATCCTAGAATATACTTATTAACCACGTGTATTTCTTTGGGTGTGTGACTTACCTGCTCATGTCCTTCACCAAATTTCAGCTTAGGTTTTTCTAATTCATTTTTAAGAGTTCTTTTTGCAATAAGGATATTAATCGTTGTGTGATTAAAAAAAAAAAAAGTAAAGTAAACAGTAGAATAATGGTTACCAAAGACTGGGGGGGGATGGGGGTGGGCGGAGATAAGGGGTGAACTAATGGGTACAAAACTCTGCTGTCTACCCTAAGTGAATCATTGTGCAGCATATGCATGCATTGAAACAACACACTATACCCCACAAAAATAAATATAAATAAAATTGAATATTAAAAAATGTGGTTGTTAAACCACGGATAAAAAAATAAAATAAAAGTGAGTTCTCCCATTTATATGAAGTGTCCAGAGTAGACAACTCCAGAGACAGAAAGTAGGTTAGTGGCTGCCATGCCAGAGAAAGGCGAGTGACCGCTAACAAAAAGGGAGTTTCTTTTGGGGGCAACAAAAGTGTTCTGGAATTAGATAATGATGATGGTGGTACCAACTTGTGAGTATACTAAAAAAACATTAAATTGTACACTTTAAAATGGTAAAAGTAAATAAATAAAAATTAAAAACAAATTCGTGATTTTTTTAAGTCACCAAGTTTGTGGTCATTTGCTACAGCAGCGAGTAGAAAACTAGGCCAAGTGACCTCTCCGTGGGTTTCAGCCTTCAGAGCTACCACTCTTGCTCTGACAACAGATTCCGTCGCTTGTCCTTATGAAGGTGGGAATAGAGAACATGCGACCTCTCTTAGCATACTTGGTTTTGGACCCCCCAGTCTGTCTTTGTGTATCTACACACTTTCTCACTCGGCAACGGCTCCCCACCTGCCAGGCCTGTTGTCTGCTGCCTCTTTCCCGTGCATCAAGCCTCTCTGGGCCTTGTCCCACCCCTCCCCAGGTGGCACTTTCAGCATCAAGGACTCTGTGACTCTCATTCCAGTAGACACACTCTTCAGCCTAGCCTTACCCATCCAAAAGACTTAGTAAGTTTTGGGATTTGGAAATTTCCTGTCCGCAGGGATTCAGTACTTAATTAATAGAAACCCATGTGGTCTGTCTCCCTGACAGCCAGATTGCTCTTAAAGCTCAGCCAATCAGCATATTAATGAGTTGGGCTTTCTTCCCCCTCTGATAATGACCCTAGAGAGTGGTGAGCCTTAGGTGTCAAAGAAGGTGATCCAGAGAAAGGACACCAAAACGAGTGAGGTGACAACTGCCTGAACGAGTAGTTCTCAAGTGAAGGGTGAATCAGACTCACCCGGGGAATGTTGTCACGCAGCAGGCACAATGTGCGCATACTGCTACATCAGGATTACCATCATTCTTTTGGGGTTGCTGCCTCGAGAGCTCATCTGTGAGAACATCAACGTACCACCTAACCAATATGCGAATACATAGCTTTGAGCCAACTCCACCAGCACCTGTGCACACACACATGCACACGTTTAATCTGAGCCATTGTTCTACATCTAGTTAGGCTTTGGCATGACGCCAAAACTAAAAAGCTAGTCTAAGCTACGAGACTTCTAGAATTAGAGGTCTCCCCCCAACCCTGTCCCCCTCTCACCTGAATGTGGCATTCCTCACCCTAATCTGTTTTCTCATTTTATACATGGAGTTGGGCAAGGGGAGCTGGAAAAAGAGAATGGATGGATTGTCACTCCTCCAAAGATTTCCAAAGATACAAGCAAAGAAAATATCCCACTGACAATGACACCTCTGGAAAACCAAGATTAGCTCACTCACTCCTTAACAAATATTTGTTCTACAAGACCATAGGTGGTGTCACGCTGAGTGGAACCAAGGGTGCATGTGGCCCAGTGCTACAGGCTCCCTGACCACACACTGGGGCAGCCAGGGACAGCCCTAACAGCACAGGCTGGGGCAGCAGCACTCGACCAATGTCCCTCTGACCTTCACAGGCCAGCCACCAAGTCTGAATAAGTGTGCATTCATTTTTGCTTCACTTGAGCACACACACTGGTAGGGTGGTGACAGTAATGTGGCTCTTGGAGCTGACTATATCGTGTAACTCAGTGTAGAGCAGGTATGGCTTGCTGTGGGTAAAGGGACAGAAATGAGTTCCAAAGAAGAAGCACATGTTCAGTGGAATTTGTGAGCACCCATCCAAGAGAACATACAAGAGCATGGTCAGGGTGGCCAAGGTAATGAGTTCTACTCATAAGGACCTCAGCACTGAAAGAAACCCATGCAGATTAGGAGGTAACTGGATGCTTTCATAGATATTCAAAGCCATCATTGATTGTGTTATAATAATCGCTGGCTCATTAAGTGCTATCTTGAGTTCTTTAATCATATCAAGCATGTTTCCGATATTATTCCACAAGTACAAAAATGTTGGAAACCACAAGGTTAAGGACATAGACCAATCCTTCTAACTTCACTGAAGCTTTTTTGTGACCCACTTGTACCACTTTGGAGGGTAACAATCTCTACAAAATGAATTAGTGGCTCTGTAAAGTTTCTGACCTTTTAAATTTCTTTCTAAAATTATCCATTTTATGCTTCTAGGATGTCTCCTTCTTGTAGGGAAGGAGTTGAAAATCACATCCAGGCTTACCCTATTTCAACCCTGAATAGCTTCATAAATATGTGCCATATAACTCCTCAGCTTCCATATTTCCAGGCTGAGGAATTCTCTGCAAGAGCAGATGGAAGGTCTTCCATGAGCTGGTTCATGGGTGAGCCTCCCTGCTATTTTTATTTGGGGCCTGGCAACTAGAACGTCTTTGCTTCACAGTTTCTATGAGGGGCAGAGCAGTGACTTATGGCTTCAACATCTTTCTTGACAAAGCTCAACATCGTCCTGGCCCTCTTTCTGCCACAGCTAATGGCCCTGTCTTCAGAAAGGAGTCTGCAAAGACTCTTAGTCTCTGTTTTTAGAACTGCAGAATTCCAATAAAAGTTTAAAAAGTCTTGCCTGACCCTAAAAAGTCAAGGTGAAGAATTTCCCACCTCTCAAATATGTGCAGTAAACTTAACATATTATTTTTTATTATAAAAGCAATATGTGTTCCCAGTAGAAATTTGGAAAGTAGAGAATAAGCACAAAGAAAACAAAACTTACTCATATTGTCTGTATGTATCTGTATGCAAATATTCTAACATAATCAGGAACATACTGTATCGAACTGTATGCAAACTACTTTTTGGTGTATTAATAAGACTTGAACAATTTGAATCGGGAATGCACAGTATGTAACTGTGTGTAACCCACCTTTTTGGTGTATTAATAAGACTTGATTTTGACAAAGATGTTCTCCTTGACCAAACTTTAGCCAGGATGCACTAAACCCTGAGGTCTCAGCCATGGGGGTTTGTCCTCGTAAGGCCTGTATGGCCTAGTTGTAGCAAGAATCTTGTTAAATCAGTTTAGAAAGAACCCTCCCACCTTTGATATCTGATCAAATTCCTCATCCTCCCCACTTGCTATCTGATCACTCTGGCCTTCCTTCAGCAAGAATCTTGTCAAGTCCATTTACCCACAATCCTACTTACCTGGAATGTTTCCTGTTAGTAATTTTCCATCCACTGACCCCAACGCTGCTCCTTGGCTTTAAGTCCCAAGTTGTTCATGCTGTATTTGGAATTAAGCCCAGTTCTGTATTTAGTCTCTTTCCCCCCATTGTAATAGTTCCTGAATAAAATCTGTTTTGACCACTGTCACTACTGTCTGGCTGTGTTTTTCTTTAACAATTTTCTCCTGTCATTTACGTAGATCTTCTCTAACATAATTTATCCTGGCAGATGGCATTCTATCACATGTGCATGTCATGACATATTAAACCTATCCTTTGTTGTTGGCTCTTCAGTCCATTTTTAATTTTTCACTACTTCAAACAAGGTCATGTGTTCAGATCCCTTTACTGGCCAGGTGCCAAAAAAAAAAAAAAAGAATTAAGTTGCTTCAAACCATTCTTTTAAAAAGTATTACATATTGAATCCTAATCTGTAGTTCACCACAGAGAAAAAGTTTATCAAGTGCAAAGTGAGTCTTAAGAATGCTCATTTAGTGATTGTGTGACAAGTAGCTAATTGACATCCATTTAAGCTGATGACTTTGATAGGAGCAAGGATAGAAACAAATGGAAACAAATTTCTATTTAGAGAAGTTAATATGAAAGTCTAAAGAGGGTGTTGCTTCTATGGGTTTGGAGAAAAACATAATCCAGCTAAATGATAGTTTATCAAATCTAAAATGCATTCATTGTAAGATGCTCCTCCATTCAGTGAAGGTCCCACTAAGAAAGAAAAAAAGCTGCCAATAATCATAGCATGCTGTCACTTGTAAACAGCACCTAGATTGTTCCAAAGACCAAAACCCAAGGAAGAAAATCTTGCAAAAGAGTTGCTGGGCGGGAACAGAGTCTGGGTTGGAAAGGAATCAGCGAGTGGCCGAGTGTAAGTCAGTTTTACCCTAAAACCAAGGCCAACATTTAGAACACTGAGAATAGATATCCTATGACCTGATGAAAACAAAGCTGGCCGCCTGGGGAAAACCAGCCTGAGGTTGCCAAATCCTTAGAGTTGTATTAGGCCACATGCTGTCTTGAAATGGTAAATAGGCCTTTGCACTGGGCCCTCCACGCTTTCCTGTTCTCCATGCACAGCTCCCTGACTGCACCAGGCTGTTTCCGTCCTTCTGTGCACTTTCAAAAACAGTTCCCTCTGCCTGAAATACTCTTGTCATCCAGAAAATACAACTCAAGTCTCACCTCCTTGGGAAGACCTTCCCTGACCTCACCAAGGAGGAGCTGGAGTCTCCAGCCCCAAAGGAGTAGACCACTCCCTCCCTGCCGGACTCACCTCTGACTACACCCCCACCACCGGTGTGAGCTGGGCCCCCTCAGACCAAAACAGCTCTGTGAAGACACAAGCCTGAGAGAGGGCCCTCCGCTTGCTGTTGCCGACTCTAGGAGCCAGAATCTTGTCTGATTGTCAAGCAAGTTTCTCCCAGGCTGGTAACAATAACCTTAACCTTCCACTCTTTCATTCTGAACTTTATGAAGATGCTAAAAGGATTTGATGACAAAAGCAGAGTACACACGAATTCTGCATACATTTTACAAGAAAGTGAACTTCCTCCAATCCATTGCCCCCACAAGACTGGGGAGGTGTTTTCACAGCTGCTGCCAGTTCCCCCTCCCTGAGCTGGTAAGAAGCCTCAACTTTAGGTGTGGGCTGTTCAGGCGTGGCCTTGTATCCCCCAAGCGCAGCTCACGGTTCCTCCGATCCTCACCCGTGCAGCCCACATCACCAGTTCTCAGTCGCTGAATTGCAAAGTGTTCACAGTTTGTTTTTAAAACATGCTCTTAAAAAAAAAAAAAAAAAAAAAAGGCTGCCTTACTAACAACCTGTGTAGATAGCTTAAGTCTGTTCATATAGCCCGGCAACTTTCTCTCTAATCCAGGCATTAAGATCTGACTCTCAGTGTTGTCTGCCTGGTTGGGAGGATTATTTCAAATTCCTTTTGGCGGGAAGGGGAAGTTCCTACTTGGAAACTTGGCTAGAAAGGGATCAGCTCTTCATTCCTCAGGACCCATCACAATTCAGGAGATTTACTGTTGAACCCGCTTGCTTGTAGAGACCAGTTGTCCTAGTCATACTGTGTGTTAATTAAGAACTTTCATATCTGTTTGGGAGTTCCTAGAGGCCTAGAACCATGTGTTAATTATCTTTGAATTCGTGGCATTGAGCAGAGTGCCTGCAACCCTCCATAGGTATTAGTTTGAATGAATAAATGAGCAAATAAGGTTGATTCAAACTGGATACAGTCTGTGCAGAGTTCTGGAGCACTGCGCGTTGAGTCCATCATACACCTGTATTCCTCTCCTCACTGTATACCACCCTCAAGTGATCACCCAGAGCTGAAAGATGCCCCTCTTTGCCCTTTGGTTTCTTTCTCTGTACACTTTTCTCACTGTTCCTCATTTCCATCCTCTCCCCAGTCCCCCCCAAATCACATAAGATTTAAACGAGCAAATCACCTACTACATATTTTGCTCCTGAGATAGCTTCACACCCTAGTAAAGTTGCCTGGCGCAACTGAAGAGCTGAAGAGAGATTATGCAGACAGTGCAGGAATGCAGAAAATAAACACAGAGAAAGGCTAGGGCCTTCAGGTTGAGGTCTTTGGAGGACAGTCCATCCTCAGCTGCCCCTGACACCTCATTTCCTTGGACGGCAGCTCCCAAAGTTCTCTGGAGCACACATTATGGAGCCTTCTCTGTTGGCATGCCAGGGCTCCTGCTCACGGTCACCCCGTAATCATCTTTCTCATAGAAAGCATCTCACGGTACTTAGCAATCTAGTGTTTTACCCTCTGAAGATGGATGACTTCTGTCTGTAATGGATCCTACCAAGCACCAGTTTCCAGCTGTATCAGTCAGGATGGACAGGCACATTATGCTCTAGAACAGAACGATCCCCAAATCTCAGAGGCTTAAAACAACACAGACTTGTTTTATACCCCAGGCATGTCTCCTCCTCCAGGACCCAGGCTGAGGGGGCTGCCACAGCTCAAACATTGCCAGTGTCAGAGACAGGGCAAAAGAGAGAACAGGTGAGTCCCACACTAGCTCTTAAAGCTTCTAACAGGAGGTGACTTCCATCCCTTCCACTCACATTCTATTGGCCAGAATGAGTCACTGGCAGTGTCTGACTTCAAGCGGGTAGGGAAAGGCAACCCTGCCTTGTGCCTGTGAACCCAGCCCTAACGACCACCACACACTGTGTCTTCATGGGGTTGGAACTCAATTAATCTATATTTGGCAGAGAGAAAAATTCCATTTACTGACCCTCTAGGGAAAGGATAAAGAGAAGACCATTGTGTTTTTTCTTTGTTTTTGGTGTCTGGCCGGTATGGGGATCTGTAGGCCATTGTTTTATAGGCAGAAAATGAAGCATGGACCACGAGAAAAGGTCCAGGAGTCCTGAGTGGGTGGAGGAGGCACTAGATAGGGAAATAGAAACCAAAGGGACAGGGTTATAGAGAGAGAAAAAGAGTAGGGCAGAGACGGTTAAAGAGGTGGACGTTTGAAAAGTTTTGTTATCTGGGATATGATAGGCCTCCTTCCGGCAGCTCCCCAGCTTTAGGGGCATGATTTATGGGTTTTGGAAGTGACAACATGCTGAGGCTGGTCTCAGGACAAACATAAAGTAAGGCTGGAGACTGCCAAGGAGGCCCAATTCCTGTCTGCAGACCAAAGTCAAGTTGCGTTTGGTTTTGTTTTCCTGATCTAGCTCCAGTTAACCTCTCCTCTGTCCTGCACTCCATGCCAGCCCCTACCCAGCTGCACATGCTTAGCTGACCCACCATCCGTCAGGCCTGCTCGGCACTGCCCACCTCGTGCCTTGGTTCTTACCATCGTCCCACCTCTTAGCCACCACCCCATCCCCATTGTCCATTGCCCACCTCTCCACCTCTCAGAGTCCTCTCTGTCCTCAAGCTACATCTCAGAGTCCACAGATTCCGAATCACGAAGACGAGATGCTCGTTCCTCTCCGAGCCACGGCCATCCCCTTCTTGAAGTAATGCCACCATACTGAAATTATTTATAGATATGCTATCTCCCCTAAAAGACTGTGTGACCCTTGAGGGCAGAGGATAATTTCTACTTAGCTTACCTTTTGTCCGCAGCTCCCATGACAGGATTTAGCATGAAGCAACAATCATAACAATACTAAGCAGTGATAACAGGGACAGACGGCATCTCCCGAGCCCTCATGTGTAGGGCCCAGTATGAAGGACTTGCTTATGTGATCGCATTATCTGTACAACCACCCCAGTGAGTATTATCAGCCACATCTTACAGATGAAAAACTGGAGGCCCCAAGAGTACGTCACCAGCCCCAAATCACAGCCCTGGAGTCAGACCGACCTTCCTCGTCCCTTAACTCACTGCGTACTCGTAACTCCAGCGGTCAAGTGCTTCTCCCAAGTTCTGAGCACGCACTACTTAGTGGTGAGGCTGAGCTTGCAGCTTAAGTCTTTCTGACGCCAAAGATTATGCTCTTAAACATGAGGTGTTTGTGGCCCAGGCCATCTAGCTGTTCACCAAACCCTCGCCCTTTACCTCCTGGGAGCATTTCCAGTCTCCCGAATGAGAGGTGCGGCCATGTGACCAAGGAGCACCAGCCGGTGGAATGTGGGCAGTAGTGATGAGCAGCCCCTGCAGGCCCAGGCCGTGCAAACCTCCACGCGGTCCTCCATGGTCTCCCTTCTCCTCACCCCTGCCAGCCAGCGAACTGCAACAGAGGCTGCAATGGAGGACTCGGAGCTACAGAGGGAAAGAGCCACTAGATGCTTGTGACTTCATAAAGCAGAGTCCACCTCTCCTCCGTGGAGGTGTGAGCAATACACAAATGCAGATTGTGTCAAGCCAGTTGTTAAAACAGGTAACTGATCCTGACTAAATCAGCACTTGCCAGGGACTGGCTGGTTAGCTCAGCTGGTTAGAGCATGGTGCTGACAATACCAAGGTCCAGGGTTTGATTCCTGGACTGATCAGCTGACCCAAAACAAAACAAAACAAAAAAATGGTGCTCAGTAGGTAGCTAATTTTAAAGCAATATATGTGGTGACAACAAGATTGCAAGAGTGGTTTTATGTCAGCAGGGGCAGGGAAAGGGTCCCCAAGTGTGCTTAGAAGATGTGAAATCCGTTCATCCATTTGAGGCTCTGCAACTTGAGGGCATGCTAGGACAGGGCCGATTTCTGTTTATAAGGACGAGTGGAGTAGTTGAGGGCAGCTCCAACAAGGAAAGGAGTTAGCGCTCCTAACCAGGGTGCAGGCCAGGGTGAGAGAAGCCTGCATGGTGGGCATGCTGAACTGGCTGCTGGGACAGCTGAACCAGGAGCTGGCATTGGGTCCTGGCAGATGGCTTCCCGTTGCCCACTTTCTCACTTTCTCTTTTTTCTTTTTTGAACTTTCCTGTCCCTGCTACCAGCTTCCAACTCCCAAGTCACTGAATTAAGGAGAGATTGATAGTCTCCTGGGGCAAAGGACACCCTTGCAAGCAGACCACCCCTCTGCTTGCACACACACACACACACACACACACACACACACTCACACACACGGTGGCCTGCGCATTTGCATGCCCATATCCAGAATGCCCCGCCAGAACCATTAGACATGCCAGAGCCATTAGACAGCCATCGCCAGCATCTGGAGCTGGGAGTTGGCAGAGCTAGGTGTGCCTCCAAGGGCAATGTGTTTGCTTTCATGCCAGCTGAAATTGGGAATGAGCTGCCATGCCTGCAGCCTTGGTCCCCTTGACAGAGTTCTGCTAGTATGGCTCAAGCTGGCACAAAGCAAAAAGAAACCCAGATGCACTAAGAACCTATGTTTAAAGCCATTTGACCAGCTTTCAAAGTCCTCACGCTGCTCACCAATTTATCCACCAATACAGCTCCCCACATTCCACCTTCGTTCAGCCCTCAAGCCAACGGTGTGGTCTTTCCTTACCATCACAGGCTGCAAGAGAACCTTCTTGAAACCCAGATTTGGGGAGTTCTTCTGCCCCACCTCCCATAATTTCAGGGTGCAGCATTTTCCTCTTTGGGTTCAGAGAGGGCAAGCAACTTGCCAAAAGCCACACAGGCACAATGAGACCCCAGCCTCAGTCCCAGCATCTTGGAGTCCCCCCCAAGTGGCTATTTGAGAGATATCAGTTTACAGGTCCAGAGAACAACTTGGGAAAAGCCAACTTCTCCAGGTCAGGAGGAAGAAGTCAGACATTGGGTATATATAAGCACAGGGCAAATATCTGAGAGAACACACTCAAGGAATGATGCATGTGTGGGGAAGGGAGGCTGGACAGAGAAGAAAAGGAAAAAATAGCAAACAGAACACAACCTCCATGTTTGGCATCACCCAAAGAGTAAATTAGATCTGCTCTTGCCCCTATAGGAATGTCAACCACTGTCCCTGACTCAGGCAGATATGTTTAATAACCAAAGACTCATTCTTTTGGTTACACCTACTGTGCCCACTATGTGTCTGGCACTGTGCTGGTAACTGGGGACACACAGATGAAAGATGTGTCCTCTGCAAGGCGGTGCCTTTGTATGCCAAAGTGGCCAGCCAGCAAGCCCCTTTCCTCTCTGCCACATGACTGTTTTCCAGGAGGTGGGGATTCGTCCCCCTGAGTCATCCATGCTTCTCCATTAGGGCAGCAGAAGCCCCAATAGCACAGGGGTAAAAGTGGACTCTGGAGACACACTGCTTGTTTTCAAAAGTAGGCTCTGCTCCTTCCCAGCGTGGGGATCTTCGGCAAGTTTCTTCTCTCCGTAACTCAGCCTCTTCATCTGCAAAATAAAGTGAATAACAGAACTCCCCTCCTAGAGTCAAGGTGAGGACTGAACCAATTAACACATGTACTGTTCTCAGCACAGTGTCTAACACATACCAAGCACTCAATAAACATTAACTATTGTTACCATTGCAACTGGCCACACATATTAACCAACATCAGTGCTGAGTGGAAGGAAGCAGCAGCCAGTGGCCACTGACCTGCACAAGGCTAAGTGATTTTCACAGGAAACAAGACTGTGGATTTGGCCTCCTTGCACAGGACTCTAACCACATACGTACAGGAAAGGAAACATTTGTAACATCCTTAGGCCAAGGGATAAGCTGATTGTTGGAAGGATGACTGGCTAGTAAGTTTGGGGAATTTCAGATTTAAAGGTACATATAAGACCTGCTCCTGCTCTTTAGCTCTCAGCACTGCATTGCTGCAGTGTAAGGCATAGGTTAAATGGGGAGGGATTCACAGTGAGACTTCTGAGAGGGTGCTATGGCCCAGAACCAGGAAAGGCAGGGGTACTAATATGAGGTCAATGTAACTCTAGCTCCTTGAGAAAGGGAATGGGTGGCCATGGCTAAATGATGCCCAACCTTGACTCCACCCTCTTTTTGGTGTCTTCCCACCTGCCCACCCCCACCCCAACCCTCAGGGTGGGGTCAAAGACAGAGGGATTTGGAAGGCCGAGCCCCAAGTCCCAGGAAACCTCCCTTCTCTATTCTCCAGGATTAGAAGATTAGGAGCAGAACAAAGGAACAATTCACCAGTGGATTCTGCATGTCTCCCACGTCTGACTCAGCAGCCACTAAGTTCCCACCATCTCAAGTGGCTAGAGAGAAGGCTGAGACCAGCTGGCTGGCCTGACACAGTGTCTTTGTCCAGGCGCCTTCTTGTGCATGCAGCCTGGGGAGGATGGGAGTGAGCGTGGAAGAGTGTGTGTGTGTGTGTGTGTGTGTGTGTGTGTGTGTGTGTGTATGCAGGCTGTAAATTGTCCACGGATCTTCTATCCGAAACAATACATGTTTCCCACCCAGTTTCCTTAAATCCGGAAGACACGACCAGGGAGAGTGACAGCTGTGTGACAGATACAACCCAACCCACTTCCAGGAGAAACACTTTGCAAAAGATTATATTTGGAAACTTTTGGAAAACTGAGGGAAAAAACATCTGCCCACAATTTCATCATGTGTAGACTTTTGGTATGTTTTTTCCAGTTTTTTTCCACTGTGAATCTTTTTAAATATATATAATTATTATCACATAATTCACTTTCCTGGGTCCTGCAATATCTTCTTTTTCTGAACTTTATATCACAAGTGAGCTGGCCAGTTAGCTCAGTTGCTTAGAGTGCAGCCTTATAACACCAAGGTCAAGGGTTCGGGTCCCCATACCAGCCAGCAGCCAGAAAAAATATATATATATTTGTATAAAATATAAATATATATTGAATATAAATGTATACAAATATACATATATGTTTATATAAATATATGCATATATACATATATGCATATAAACATATATGTATATTTGTGTGTGTGTATATATATATATATCTGTCTCACAAGCATTTTTCCATGTTGTGCATATTCCTCCCATCCAGCCTCCTTATAACCCCACTTTGAGGGTTGTTTGGGGAAGGGGTACAACAGGATACACAACAGGGAAGGGAAGACTGAAGTCACCGTGCTTAAGCTCACGAGAGGCTACTTCCAAATACAATATGGAAAGCACAGTCTTGTCAGTTGCTTTATGGTCCAAATAAAATAAGAGGAAAGCAATGAAAACTGAAGCTGTAAGAAAAATTTTGCTGACTATAAAGATAATTACAAATGATTAAAGTTCCTGGATCTTTCTGTCAAGGATGAATTGTGGTCAGTTCTTCCCGGATACCAAGAGATGCACAAAACATGGTTCTTCTTACCCAAAGGGTTTAATATTGGACACTTCTTAATGGGTCTTTTCTTCAATTCCTGTACTTTCCTCTGTAAAATGACTTCACACGCACTCCCATGTCCTAGAGCCTACCCTCCCACCTTCAACATGCACAGTCTCTCTTCCTCACTTTCTCCAGGTTGGGTATGCTCCAAATGGGTAACATTGGAGGGGAGGGGATCCTAAAAATACTGCTTTTCCTCTGGAATTGGGGCCTGTTGGAAATACTTTTGGCAAGTGCTAGCATATTCTGCTTCTGCCGGGATTTGGCTTCTACCTTCCTATTCTCTACGGAGAGATGCCAGAATGGGCCTTGATATAATGTCTAAAGCAGGAGAAATGTGTTGACTAAACAAAAAACAAGCAGTTATTAGATGGGGCAGGTATTGCTTCGCTGAGGGGATAACATTTGGGGAGGTGAAGGTCTGTGTGGGTCAGTCCATGTGGAATAGAGAAGCACCAACCTTAGCTTGGAGAGTTAATACATCTTGCCACCCAACTCCCCTTCTCTGATTCATGGAACGGGGAGGGAGTTACTAGGACCAAGAAGGAGACAAAGTCCCCCCATCCTCACTCTCCAGACTCCTTCGAGGCATCAACTGCCACCATCTGGGTCTAAAATACGGAACACCCAGCTCTGTGGCATCTTCGTGGAGCAACCTAGCAGTTGTGCCATGGCCCACAGAATTCAGCAAAAAATAAGATGTGAGTGGACCAAAAAAGCAAAAAATAGTGGTCACAGTTTGGAAGAAAAGAGGTTCTTCTCACTGTGCCTGACGTGCTGGGAGGAGAACGAGGAAGAATTTTTTCATGGTTATGCAATTGCAATGGGAGGTATCAGGAACTGACTGATACCATTAGTAATTGGTGCCCCACCTCTGTCTTCTTTGGAGAGCCCTTCCTAACTGCACTTCAGCTTCCAGCATCTGAGTTCTCAGGCCCCTCATTCAACTGCCCATGGGGAAGTGTCCTCCTGACTACGGATGAGCAGGTCGTGGAGGGTGGGGAAGGGGGTGGAGCAGATAGAATCATTCCGATAAGGCTTGGGTCAAAATTAAAGAGAAAAACCAGTGTCCTCTCTATCTCACAGAGCAACTAGGGCTCCAGTTTGGAAAGATAAGCTGTTCTAAGTCTTAAGCGTTGGTAAATGAGACATGGGTGCTAGGAGAAGAAAAAGTTGATGATTCTTTTAATTAATTTGTTAAATGTCATAATACATCAACAGTTAGATAAAAAGGACCTCAAAGATTATCTCGAAAATTCCTCCTTTTGCAGATAAAACCTCCTCTAGGTAGGTTCAGTTGGCCTAGATGGCCTTCCCAAAATGATGTGGAAAGTCAGAAGAGGGTGGGGCTGCAGCCACAGTCTTCTGAATCCTGATCTAGTGGTTTTTGCATTACTCCAAGTTCATGTTCACACATGTGAGCCGCCCCCCAGCCTCACCAGGACATTCCCCTCCCCATCACATCCCACCTGCAGTGAAGTCTGCTTCGCATCAAAGCTGCCCTTGGTGCTGTTGTACAGCCTGATGTCACACAGTAAGTGGAGAAGGATGTCTAGGGGCAGGACATCAACACAGAGGTCTCTGGGGAAAGTCCTCGAGGAAAGGCAAATAGCTGAGAAAAAGAGAAAAAAAAAAGACCTCAAAACATTCAGAATGGGAAAATCTTTAAGTTTATAGATATATTGGAGGAAAAACTCAGAAGGGTTCTGCTTTTGGCAGAGCCTTAAAATGCAAACATTTGTGTTCTGTGCTCCTGACCCTTGTCCTCTCTGCCGTGTCCTCTCTTGAGCATCAAGCTCCTCTTCTTCGTGAGCAACATTTTCTTCAGGAAAGAATCTAATGAGCACATCCACTCTGAGGCAGAACCGTCTGCAAATTCTCTCAGGCATATGCCATAGGATGCCAGAGCTAAAGGGTACCGAGACATAACATGCCAACCCAGCCTGAAAAAAAAAAATCTAAATAAATAATAGGCATCATCATCATCTACAAGTGGGCCAGGAATTTAAGTGTTAGCACTTAGCCTGCCTGTCATATTCCAAGTGTTCAGCTAAAAAGACTGTAACTCAGGAGTTACTCCCAGACTCAGCACCCTGTCTCAGGAAAGCTTGGCCTGAGCAGGTATTTGCAGGCCTTGATCAAACATTATTTCTTGCAAATGTTTCTTTCAGGATACTTTGCCACAGGCTTCACCTGGGGCCACCTTCTGGTCACCCTAAGTATTTGGAATCATATCCCTTCAAAGAGGTCATTACCCCTTCTCTACCGGAACTCAGAAGGAATCAAGATGGGAAAACCACCACCCCCACCCCATTTTCCTTGGCCACCACAAGACTGATACATTGAGTTGCAGTTATTTGAAAATTTCTTTGTTGAAGAGTTAGGGAAAACTAAAAAGCGAATGTTCTTTTGGGCTGGACAAACTTCTAGGCAACTGTGAACATGGACTCTCTTTTCAGCTCCCAGGTAAGGCATCTAAGGCTTAAGCTTTCACAAGGAAGAGTCGTCTGTGCAGGGTCGCCGTATCGCACAGCTCCTGAGAGCACCATTCACATCCTAGTCCATGTGATGGCTCTCCTGGCATTACACAGGGCCCGGCCTACAGCTAAAAAGGCACCTTGCCTCACCCCAAGTTGACCCACCTGCACTCAGATCATTCACAGGCCTTCAAGCACCTGCTTTTTTAAGTCTCTGTGTTCAGAAGGCCTCTTCTACTTCCCATACAAAGAGGTCTCAGTTCCCTAAATCATTCCTATGCTGAACTGTCTCATGTAGGGCTATACATGCTGCCTTATTGTCAGCATCAGCATGTTGGTCACCACCCAGTTTCAAAGACATCAGTGGAAGAGTGGGCTCCAGTCCCATGAGCAAGAGTGAAGATGGATCCTCTGATTCCCTACCACCTAGAGCTGTCCCAAAGGCAAACGTTAAATGGAGAGAGCGGGGAGAAGGGTGGTTTAAACCACAATAAGTAAAAAGCTCTGGCCCCACCCTTTGGTCAGTGGGTACCCATCATTGCACGACAAGCATTTGGTTTCTTTCAGGCTCTCTCCTGTGGACAGCCATCCCCACAAAGGAGCCACACTGGGGTTTGCTTGCTACTCCATCTAACCAAGAGACTTGAATAAAAGCCTGCAAGATTCCCTAGGTAGCAGATCCTCTCTCCAACACATGCATTCTCGATGGGGGCAATATCGCTGTGAAATTGGGTCTTGGAAGGATAAAAAAAAATCTTAGATATTACAATGATTGTGGTCTTTAAAACGTCACAGTACATGAACAGATATAGACTACATGGGGCAGGAGGGGAAATGATAAAGAAATCAATGCCTGGAAAGGCTCTTTAAGGGACTGATGATGAAAAGAAATTGAGAAACTGCTCTGACAGAAGAGGAAAACAGGAATGGAGCATAGTTGCCCATTCTTAATGCCACCATAGTTGTTATTATTATTATCACCATCACCATCATCATAATTAAAAACATTTTGTACCCATGCTCTCAGTGAATCCTACTAACAATCTTAAAGGGTAGATACTATTAAACTCATTTAAGATGACGAAACTGAGCTTTAGAGGTATTGTCCAAGGCCACACAGCTAGTAACTGGCAAAGGCATAATTCTGTCTGACTCCAAGGTCCATGGTCTCAGCCTTTCTAGAATACCGACTGCATTGTCATCCCAGCAAAAGGGAGATTGCCAAAGAGCAGCCGATCTCTAAACTCTACCACCCACTCCGCCAACCCAAGTCTAGCTCTAAGACCACAGAGAACAGTCAGGTTCTAAGAAAGGAGGCAGACAAGTCCTGGGAAGACTCTAGGTTGGGCTGAGGATGAGGAGGGGGAAGATGGCCCTGTTCTCCCCTGAGTCTGCCTCTTTCTCCTGCTCCAGGAGGCATCATGCCATTGGGACCAGGAGCCTGGAAGCTGGAGCAGGGAGAGAAAGGAGAAGGTGGAGGGTGGCCCCTGGTGTGCTCAGCTACTGCTGCTCAAACCCCAGCATGGGGCTGGAGCCAAGCCCAAGAGATGCGGTGACCTCCACACAAACAGAGGGAGGTGCTTTTGCAAATGTAAACACGAACTCACCACATGACAGATTCAACCAGTTCATGTAAACATCAAAGGGAGAAAAAAATCCAAAGGAAAAAAGTGTGCTCCAAAGGGACAGAGCAGGGTATGTAGTTTTGTGACTCAAACAGAGGAAGGTCACGAGCTAAAGGGCTCAGAATTCACCAGGCCTGCTATAGATCAAAAGGGCTCTTACCAACCTGCACGCAGGGAGCCTGCACCCCCCCCAATAGCGTGAGGGATCCTTTGTAGGGGCAGCAGACCCACACATGGTTGGCTTTCCCAGTATATTTGAAGCATATTGGGCTAGACGTCCATGGCAAGCTGAAAGGGCAGTCCGGAAGCAGGAGGGCCAGCAGTTAGCTATCAGAAGGGCTGCCCCATCACCAAAGGTACAAAAGGTCCATCTAAGCTTGGGAACAGCTGAACTGCTCAGAGGCAGGGGTATGGATACAAGGAACTCTGAAGAAACTGCACACCCTCCTCCCTGCTCTACTTCCTCCACCCTGTTATTTGTGCTGGCAAAGAGGGTGCTCTCCCCCATAGCCCTGTATCACCTGTGAGAATGCCAGCAAAGTCTATGTTGTTTTTGCAATAATCCACACCACCCTTATAAAAAGAGCCGGCTCTCCAGAGCACTTGCAAAGACCACACTCTCCTGGGCCAGGAGAGCATTGACAGCGCTCCATCTCTACCTTTCCAGGGCACCCAGGGACCTAAAATAAACTGGCCAAAGAAAAGGTTGGCCACTGGAGCCAGTAGGCAGTGGAGACGGTAGGCTCTGTGCTGCTGTCACGGTCTCCCTGGCATTTCCAGAAGAAGCCGCAGAGCTCTGGAAGCTGCAGCAGTCAGAGCAGTCAGAGAGCTTCAACTCCGAACTGAACCAAGAGGATGGTGGCTTCCATTCCAGCCCCACCCTGCACTGGGATTCCCTCAGGCAGCATCAGAGAGGCCCACCTGGGGACTAAAATAGCACTGAGACCCAGTCCAGCACAGGGATAGGAAAGGGACCACGGGAAAGAGACATGGGAAGGCCTGGCCTGGAGGAGACTGGAAGAGGTGGGAGGCAGTGAAAAGGGGAAATAAGGATGATAGCTTGCCATGTGTTAACATTAGCAAACCATACCTACCTTAGTATACACATGTACTTTCAAAATACCACATGTAAGCATTCAGGATGCTCCATATGGGCCAAATCAATAATAGGTACATCCTATAACAGCAGAAGATATTTGGGGCAACCCAGTCCGGTACTCCTAATTCTACCACTGCTTATCTGTGTGACCTTGGGCAAGTAACATGACTTCTCTGTCCCTTGGTTTTAAAACAGAATTAATTCACAGGTTCAGATCCCCATACAGGCCAGCTGCCAAAAAATAAAAAGAAAGAAAGAAAGAAAGTAGAATTAACAATAGTACATATCTCATAGAGTAGTTATGAGAATTAAATGGATTAATACTTGTGAAGCACTTAGAACATGCTGACCCATATCAAGCATTATGATCATTTGCTAAACAAACAGGCTCAAATGAATTTGCCTAGTATTTAATGCCAAGGGCTCCTTCCTCTGTTCTTTGTTTATTCGTTCATTTGCTCAATAAACATTTACCGAGTGCATACTACATGTCAAGCTCTGCATTAATACAGCAGCTATAAGAATGAGCAAAACACCCGTGGTCTGCCCACTCTTAGGGCTTTGAGTCTAAATGTCATCTCTGTTGATTAGCTTTTCCTCCAGAATCTCAAACCTCTGTCAGGTTAATCTGGCCCAACCTAGAACAAATCTTGCCTTGGGGCACACACCCCTGAATGCAGGATCTGAAAAGGAAAATTGCTTGTGGTTTTACAGCCTTCACAATCTTAATGGACAGGAGGGAAAACTGCTGGAGTCACCAGAATGAGCCCCAGTGTTCTGATTGCAAATGGTAAAAACCTCAGCTTAGCTGGGAGGGGTGGGGGAGAGGTTCAGCAGATTGCCTTGCTCAGCACCCATCCCAGCTTCTAAGAGGTTTTCCTCTACTGCAGAGGCTAGAAACCCAATAACTACACTCTCAAATACCCAAGTAGTTAGGGTTTTGAATGTGTTTGGGGACCTATCAACTAGCTACACTCATTGAAGACTCTGATTTGGAATCAAGTTATGAGGGAAGAGAAGACCAATGTGGGATGTCCACGTAACTGGCACAGACTGAAACAAAGGCAGATGGACCTGGAGCAGACAGCTGTGGCTGGGCCTTCCTGATCTAGCAGGCAGCTCCCTGATCACGGCAGAGGCAGCAGCCCCTGCAGGGGTCCAATTCTGCAGTGTGGTTTGGGGAGTCATTCCTGGAAGCTCAGCCTAGAATCTCTTTCTTCGGCCCTCCCAGTTGGTCCATGATATTTATCTACCTCTTCATAAATCCCTTTCAGCCTGCATGAGAGAGTGAATTCTATTGTCTGCAACTAAAAGAAGTGGGAGAACCGCCAATAAGAGCTGACTGCCCCCAACAATGTAATTATGGTTGAACCAAGACCTAAACTTAATGATAAAACTATATCCTTTAAGGTGCTGGGAAGAAGGAGATTCCACTGTCTTACCATTTGTCGAGAATGAACAGCATAACATTCTCCAATCCCCTGGTGGTTTTCATTACAGTAACCTTTCCCCATTCACCAGGCAGAGAAAGGGTTCGGAAGCCTTTGGCTGCATGAGTGGTGATGAAGTAGTGAAGGAAGAAGAGGTGGCCTCAGCACTATATTCTTCCCCATCCTAGCCCTTAGCCATGCAGGACATCTGTCTCTCTCTCTCAAACACACGGTGTGTCCCTGCCCCAGGGCCTTTGCCCTAACTGTCCTATCTACTGGGAAGAGACTTTCTATCACATTTCCCTATTCGATCTGCTTGGCAGCACTTATCAGTGATTTTATTGATGTATTTGCTTATGTGTTTATTATCTATTTTCCCCCATTAGAATATCAGCTTTGGAAAGTCATGAGCTCTGACTTATTTGCACTGAATCCATATACTGGAGAACATCCCTGGCAAAAGCAGGGGCTCAAAACAAATGTGTTGACTGAGTAACTTGTTCACACATTCTGATTCCTCAGACCTACTTCCTAAAGCCGGAGGCTTTTGAGCCAACCAAAGAGGCCCCGCATACAGACGGGGTATGAATAAAATCCCAAGGACATCTTGAGAACAGAAGGAGCTCATGGGTTAAAATGTAGAGGTCAACAGCAGGGAAATTCTTCTCCCCTGAGAAATTAGTAAGTTAAATCAGATGGAAATAAATTTAATCTTCTCCTTCTTCCCTTATTATTCTAATTGGTTTAATTTTGTGGCAACTTCTCAGCATTCTCACAATGAAAAGCAACTCATGTTGCATTGGTAGCCCAGAAAGTAATTATCCTGTGGTTTTATTCTAATTCACTAACACACACTCTTTGGCTTTAAGGACCCCTGAGAGAGAAGACTTAAATAATGATTAGAAAGTGCTTTTTCGTTCCTTATGCTTCTTTAAAATTTCAAACTGTGATAAAAATAAGTATCTCAATTATTTTTTTTGGAAATTAAAATAAGGTACATGATTTAGAGTATAATATGAAATAAATAAATAGATGCAAACATGTAAGTAAAACTGAGCATCTCATTTGCTGACCTTTAACTCATTTCAAATATTGCTGAATACAGCCTTGGTTTTATTCCAGAACTAAGTAAATTAAACTCTTTCTGATTATCCTAACTTGGACATACAGTCTCCCAAGGGCTTATCCTCAGTCTAGAGCGCTTTGTGTCTTCATAGCTGTTTTGTTTAAAAAAAAAAAAAAGTGCAAAGAGCTTCTCTCCAACTTTGGTCTCTTTCTGACAAGACAAACCTTAGTGTCCTTCTTGCAATTTGTTAAAGAAAAGCCCAAGGTGTCTTGTTAAATCCCCAGCTTTTTTCTCACTTCCTCTCCCACAGTAGAGTCACCACCAAGAAAAAGGCCCTCACCAGATGTGTTCCCTGGACCTTGGACTTCTCAGACTCCAAACTGTAGAAAATAAATTTCATTTTTTTATAAATTACACAGTTTCAGGTATTCTGTTGTAAGCAACAGGAAACAGACTAATAAGGGGGTGGGGGGTTCCTTTCCTTTATGCATTTTCTATATATCCCAAATTTTCTACATTGATCAGGGATTACTTTTATGATGGAATAAAATTGTAATGGAAGTAAGAAAAGGATCTTATATCATCAGTTATATAAACACCAATTACAACTGATAAGAGCACAAATGAGGCCTCTCTTGGAAGGATTTTACAGGTTAATAAGTAGAAAATTCATAAATAGAAGAGAAATTTCTTAGAAGAAAGAGGAGTCTCTCCCAGACTTTGAAGTCACATCACTGCCCGACAATATCTCGATATAACTTCTGTGCTCCGCAGAGAAAGAAGGGAATTGGAGAGACGGTGACCCACCAAATGTAATCAAATCCTGTCTGGGGACCAAAGCTGTGACTGAATCCTGTGTTTGGGTGACAGAGAAGGTGGGGCCTTGTGGCCTGTTGAATCAGAAACCTGGCATCAGGGGGTATAGCTCAGTGGCAGAGCATTTGACTACAGAAGCCTGGTATCACAGCCTGGGATGACAGCTGTGGCCATCTGTGGACAGTGGGGCTTACAGAACTTGAGTCTCTGCATTGCGGATCTCAGTACCCCCCAAATTTAGCACAGTTACATGATAAGTGCTCAATAAGCCTTTCATTAATTAACAGATCAATTAATATGATTTTCATTTTTACAGATGACCTACAAAGAAGGAAAGAATTAAAACTGCCCCTAAGGAGAAAGTGTAGGAGGACTTCCTAACTCTCGTGCACGTAAAACCAAAGCACAGAGTTCCAGAGAGACTGAATTTGCTTCCCTGGAGATATTTCCCAACATGATAGACTTCTGTTAGCTTTAGATGGTAGAAAAGACAGAGGAATGGCCACAAGGACTCTCAATGATCCTAATGACCTGAGCAGAAGCAGCATGTCCTGGTTAAAACACAAATGTAGAAAAATACCTCCAGGCCTTGGGTTCAAGTCCCAGCTTCTAGAGATTTGCAGAATTTGGAGGTTTGATGGGACTTCAGGGATCTCTCTCTCTTCCTCCCCAGTCCACGTGCAAATCCCTCCCACAGTCTGGCCATCTGGCAACCTAATCTCTAACCTCCACTGACCACAGCCAGGACTGGAGTCATACTGGTTCCTGAAAGAGCCTATTCTTATTGACAGATACTCAGAAAGAAATTAAACAACCTTCTCTGAAACTGTCATTGACATGAAGGACAGATGCCCTTAATTGTCCTAGAATGTAGAACCTGGTTAATATCCAAGCCATAATGTTCATGAGAATCAGTCTGCCCTCTCTCATATCCACCAGAGCTACAGTCTCTCATTGGAATACCCAAACCCACTGAAGTGGATGCTCTTTTAGGATATCCGATTCATTTCCCCAAGCGGTATTTCCAAATAAGACGAACACTACTAACTCTGTGAATTTTTGTAAATCTTTAACTTTTCTTAGGTCTCCATTTCCTCATCTGTAAAATGAGAAAATTAGATGAGATGATCACTCACTGAAATCTAATCGAAGATTAACGCTATGGTCCTGTGATTACTCTTGCTGGTCAAGTGGCAGGTGGAGAGAGAAAAGGTACACAGGATTTATATGGGAGTCAAACCTGAGCTCCAGGTAGAATCAGCCTTGGCATTTAGCAAAGCCTGGAAACGTGAAAAGTAGGTGTATTCGCATGTGAGGGCTGGATGGCTGTCCGAGGTTCCAGGCACGCAGAGCAAGGCCAAGGTCTTGAACCACTTGGGAACACACCCACCCGTGTGGAAGCCGCACCCCCCTCCACCTCCCAATAGCTGTCAGGGCTGAGGATGAGGGTGCTCAGAGCTCCCACCAAGCCAGACTTTCAGAAATCACACCCACCAGGCACAGCTCTGGGCCTGCAAAGGGCTTAGGGAGGCAGGTGACTATTTGGGGAAGGATTGGCAGGATCTTTTCTAGGTGCAGTTTCTAAAACTTCTTAGCAGAGCTTGAGAAACCACTGGGCAGATCATAACTGAGGAAGGAAGAACGATGTGTGTAAGGGTTAAGGCATCAGGAGAAGGCAGGCAAAAGTAAGAATTTATACGTCCAAGGTCACATCCCAGAGACTGACGACCCATGGTATGGATGGGAGGCAGGTGGTACTAAGATGCTCTCACCATGACCCCTGTGCTGTGCTAGCACAGTGCCAGGGCAGGCAGGGTGTGCGGTGGAGAACGTGGGCTCTAGCTGAGACTCGGAGGCTCCAAGTCCCTCCCCATCCCTGATTCACAGCTGTGCTACTTAGATCCAATCATCAACCTTTCTAAGCTCACTTTCCTCGTCTGTCTACTGGGCTATAATACCTACCTCATAAGGTTCTTGTGGGGATTGAGTGAGCTGATTTTTAAAAGCACTCCGTAAAGTGTCCAGAACCTAAGATGCACCCAGCAATGTCAGTAGTAGTGGCAGTCACAGCAGTCCTCATCACTGTCTCGGACCTGCCCTCCCCAAGCCCTATCCCAACAACAGAGCTGCTGCCCATTCCTCAAGTTCCAGACCTTGGAAGAGAAGACAGAAGGGGGAGGCAAGAAAGAAAAATTACCCCAATGATAAACCAGAAGAAAGAGTTCTTTTCTCTTTGCACCCCAGCCGTCTGGGCCTCTCCTAGTTCCTGGCAAGGGGCCTGTAAAGAGGCAGCAGGTGAACCCCCAGGCCACGTGGACTCCAGCCTGGGGCTGCTGGGGTGGCCAAGAGGTTAGTGTCACTGGTGGCAGACAGCGAGCCTAAGGGGCAGAGGTGAGCAAGACGATCACACCTTCAGTGGAGAGATGGGAGAAGAGGTGATTGGCAGTGATGTGAGAGGGGAGAAAGGGGAACATCACTGGTTAAAATGCAGTGGGGGAAGGAGGGTTGTCAGATAACACACAGGACACCCCATTCAATCTGAATTTCAGATAAACAAGAAATAATTGAGTAATACAAGTATGTCCCAAATAGGAGCTAAGAGAGAAAGAAGAAAGGAAAGAAAGACCACAGTGGTGCATTGGACTTGCAGAGGGAGAGAGCATACCTAGGGATACAAAGTGGAGTGGGGAAAGGGGGATGGAGAGGGAGGTCGGGGATAATTGGGTGGGGGACACGGGGTATAATCGCAATTTGTGGTAATGAGCATGCTGCCAGTATGGATCTGGCCATCACATCTTGGGCACAAGTGGTGACAATTAGCTTTGTACTCCATGAATATTCATAGCCAATAAAAAAAAGATAGAAGGCAGAAAAAAAAGTACTAAAAAAATTGTTTATCTGAAATTCAAACTTAACTGGACTTCCTGTATTTGTATTTGCTAAATCTGGCAACCTTGGCAGGAAACAGCATGACAGCAGACTGAAGAGGGTCCTCCAGGGGCAGGAGGAAGAGGGAAGGACAGAACAAGGTCAGACAAAGTGGACAGGAGGAATTGGTGGGAACCTGAAGCTTCGGCTGTGACAGATGACAGAGGCCAGTCAGGGAGAAGGGGAGACAGCTCCATGGGCCTGTGGCAAAGGCTTAGAGTCTGAAACAACTCATCACGCTCTGAGAACGGCTGGCACCTGGCATGGCTGGAGTGGAGGGCGCAGGCAGGGAGGGAGAGGCAGGACAGGTAGCAGGGCCCTCCACAAGGGTCTGGGCTGGTGGCCCTTATTCAGGACACATTTGTGAAGAACAGTTTTAGCATCTAAAATGTACGGGGCTCCGTTCCTGAGGATACAGTAGTGAACAGACAGGCTCACGCTCTCCTGGTCCTGCTTACATTCTAGCAGGAAGTGAGGGCATGTCAGACATTAAACAAGTAAACAAGGCAATGATAGCTAGAGACAGCCAGAACTAACCACCACTCCCCTATTTACCTGGTTAACTCCAATTCACCTTTAGGTTCTTCCCAAATACTCTCTCCTTCAGGAGGCCTTTCCTGAACCCTTTAGCTGGTTAGGTGTCCTCCTTGGATTTCCCAGGACCTTCTGGACTTCTCCTGGCTCAACAGTTAGTACCCTTGTTGGAATGAAGTGTTTACTTCTCTGTGCCACACACTAGACTGTAGCTCCCCAAGGGAAGGGAAGGCCTGCTATGAAATCTCTAGTACTCAGCATGGCAGCTTGTACCTAGTGCATGCTAAAAAATTATCTGTTTAAGAAATGTATGGGTTTTGGATAT
The DNA here is from genome assembly GCF_027409185.1 of Cynocephalus volans. NCBI lineage: Eukaryota > Metazoa > Chordata > Mammalia > Dermoptera > Cynocephalidae > Cynocephalus > Cynocephalus volans. The sequence continues at coordinate 280,590,212 of NC_084460.1, read as the reverse complement.
GAGACATATCTATGTACATCCTGATGGAGAAACCTAGTCCAGCTGGATTTATGGATCTGCAACTAGGGAAAAAGATCAGGGGCTTAAATTCAGATTCTTTCATTCCAACATATTGATGGTTTGTTGAAGCCATGGGTGTGAATATCGTTGTCCAAGGAAAATATAAGCATCATAAAGTTAAATACGTTTCTTTGATTAGAAGCAAATGGAATTAACCCTGAAAGACTTTGGGGGAGGGGAGAGCCAAACCACACAAACACAAACAAAACCCACTTGAGGAGTGGGGACTATTTTGGGGGCTGACATAGGCAGTTCACAGAATCAGAGGAAAAGCTGGTCTCCAGGTTTAGGAAGGCTGGATCCAGAGCAGGTCAGGGTATCTGTGAAGCAGGAAAAAACCCAGTGTGCTCAGGAACCTTCTCTGGGACACTCAGCATGGCTCATCCTGTTTACTCACCTCAACTAAGTCTGGGAGAGAAAATTCAGCTGCATAGCTTGGGGCACGGAGCCACCTCTTGCTTAGACAATGACAAGTCACCTTTACGGAGACCAAGAATGCACCTGTGCATAATTCCACCGTAAGAAATTGGTGTGGTGTTATCAGAAAAAAAAGAGAAAATAGATGCTGAGCAGCCAATACACAAGTGTCCAAACTGAAGCTTTACCCAACTGTCAGAATGCAAAGTACCAGAATGCGTGACCCGAGAATGCTACAGAATCTCCTAAGGTAATTTCTAAGAAAATTTTCAAACCCCTTTCTGAGACTATTTAAATGGAATGTTGACTGGAGATAAGAGAATGAGCTAGGTATACCTTTAGTGTTTCTTCCTGGATTTACAAGAAAGAGGGAATAAATAAAATTTATTTGGGGAAGAAGATAGAACCAAAGGGGCCTGGAAGGTTTTATGTCGTCTATTACTGTGTCTTTCTGTGTGAGACGGTATGAAATTATGCTGTTTCATTTTTGGTGTAGTGGTAATGAGAAGGATGGGGGTACAATGGGGTGAGTTGGAATAACCAACTCCAGGTTGAATGGATGATTCTAATTTATGGGTAGATGTGTGTTCAGTGTTGTAGGTGCACATGTCAAGAGAGACATCTAGATTGTTGATATGCTGCAGGCGAGTTGCCTCCTGTTAGAGCACTTGGGATTTACAGATTTGAATGGAAGAGGCCTTTCCATTCAAGCAACTGTCAAGAGTGATGGATGCAGAAATTTCAGAGAGGAGGAAGGCATAATGAGAGACCTGAGCTCTGGGAACCTGGTGGACCTTAGCTCATTCTCTTCATCCTTGACTATCAAGGACTGGCGATTGGTTGGTAATTGTTTCCAGGAGGCCTAGAGGACATCTGAGCCAACACACCAGAGAAGTGATTGGAGAGGCAGTAAGAATAGCTTAGGAATATTTGGGGGAGAGGAGAGGAGAGAAGGAAGGTGATAATGGGGGGGGTGTAGATAATGGGGGGAGTGTAAATAATGGGGGGGTGTAGATAATGGGGCAGAGACCCAATGGGGGAGACCAAAAGGTGATTTTGCATGTCAGAAAAAAACTAGGATGGTTTTTCCTTTGAAACTTTTTGAAACAATTATTTTGGACAAGAAATTCTATTCTCCAGCTGTTCATGTGTATCATCCTTACCAGATTGGAAAGCATTCTCACCTATGCAATCCTATCTGATTGTCGCATTAGCCCTGTGAAATAGGTAGGGCAGGCATTATTTTTCTTCAAAGGTAAGAAAACAGTAATAGAGAAATAAAGATATGTGTTCAAGATGATGTAGCTAATAAGGAGCAAAGTGAAGAGGTGAATCCCATACTTCTTAATGCAAATTCAGAGTTCTTTTCATAACACCACACTGCCTGAAATCTACACTTTTCATTGCTCACTGGAGGGAAGCATGGCTGACTCTGGACAAGAGAGAAAGAGGACAGAACAGCAAGGCTGCATCTTGCGATGGGAGACTGCTCAGATGCTCCTCTGGTGGGGAGATCCTGTCTGATCCAGCCATTCTGAAACTATGCACAGAGCCACTGATGCATAACCTTGTTGGACATGTGGCTTCCTTCCTCCTTTACTGTGTAGTCCTTGTGGGTTTGGTAGAATGTAACGCACCCCCAGCTCCAAAGATGGGCTCTGATTGGTCTAAACCAGAAGGACAATCCCATCTAATTTACCATAAGAATTAGTCCAGGAATGAGCAATAACACAAATTTAAGCCAATCAGCTGGTGGCATTGCCCTGGGAGTCATAGTGATTGGTTCAAGCTGGCCCAGTGACAGCAAAGCACAGAACCAGGGCCAACTTCATGGGCATGTGACCCTGGCAGTCACACAGGGCCCCAAACTTTCTAGGGTCTGTAATTGTTTAATAGTCTGGTTCTGCTTTCTTGAAATTCTTTATAATTGTTAAACAAGGGGTCCCATATTTCCTTTCACACTGGATCCCACAAATTATGTAGCCTGTCCTGCTGAGGGTGAACAAGAACAAGGAAGCATGTTCCACGGCTACTGTAGGCTGCCATCTTGCAACCATGAGAAAGGCCACCCTAAGGACAAAGCCAACATTTAGAGGAGGGCAGAGCTCAGAGGATCACGGCAGGCTTGAGTCCTGACTGAGCCTTGCCTGAAGTCCACCACTCAGCTGGACTTACTGATTTTACAAGCTAAAACATCCCCTTCTTGGTTGAAGCAAATTTCAGAGAAATTTTCTATTACTCGCAACTAAATACATCCTAAATGATATAATGGCCAAGGACGGTGTCAATGCAATGACTTAGACACTTACCCCACCTGCAGGGCAGGAAGGAGTGACCTCAGCTACCTCCTCTACACATTCTGCACTCCAGTCCCATTTTCTCCAGGAAATCTGTTCTGCTCATTCACTCCTGCCCCCAGGGTGCCACCTTCTCAGCACTTCTGAAGCACCTCAACAAAATCAACACTCATTTTTTGATCACTTAGTACAGGATGTACTCAGGACCAAGCTGGGCTCAACCATGTATGTGCCTTATAGTGTCTATTTATACAAGAGGCATAAAAACTGCGGTGTTTGGAGCTGGCAAGGGCCTATGAGATTGAGGCAAACCAACACCCCTTCATTTCCCAGAGGGTAACAAAGCCTGCAAGGAAAGTGACTTGTTCAAGGGCGTACAGCATGTCGGAGGCTGGTCCCAGCCTCGGTCTTCATCCCCCACCCCCCAGCTCTCTCCTCTGCACTCTGCCTCAGGAACTGCCCAGGCATTTCTACATATAAGTTGAAAGACTGAATCTTTTGTCCTGCTAAAGTTGAAGAAGGCACAGCAGCCCTGCCAGTCATAAAGAGCTCGGTACACAAAACCTCTTCCACCTTCTCCAAAATTTAGGCTCCACCAGACATTCACAAATGTCAGAATCTGCCCAATGTCCTATATTGGCATTTACTCATTCATATTCTGGTATTAAGTTATCTGGGTTCACATCCTGAATTCTTCCTGTGACCTTAGGACAGTGTTTCAATATCTCTATGACTACGTTTTTTCCTCTGTAAACCAAGATAATAGTTCCTACCTCAGAAGGATGAAAGAAACTAATGAGTATAAAGCACTCACAACAGGCTTTGCGCGTGGTAAGTGCTGAATAATAGTTAGATGTTATCACTATTATTACAATACCCTCCCCAATGACATTGCTCATGGTTCTCTTGCATTAACATCTGATGTTTAGCTTTCTGTGGATGCATGCTGTACCCTCCCCCAAAAGCTCCTTCGTGACAGGGATCATATCATAATTGATTTATGTCTTCCACAATACCTAAGACAGGTACTCAGTGAACATTCAACAAAGAACCACTGACTCAATAACCCACCTCCTCTTCCTCCTCCTTTATTTTATTTTTATTTATTTTTTGGCAACTGGCCAGTACAGGGATCAAACCCTGGACCTTGGTGTTATCAGAACCGTGCTCTAATCAAATGAGCTGAGCAGCCAGCTCCTCCTTTAGCAGTTGCAATGCAAGAATTTCCTCTCCATCAGCTTTAGAAAAGCCTAGCTTTCTGGTTTGCAAGATAGAGAATCCAACCAATTAACTTAAAAGTTGGCCAGTTAAGGGAAAGTTCCAGAAGCTTCTTAAAGTGGTGGGGATAAGATACCTGTTCTTTGTGCCAACTGTAGACAAGATCAAAAAGAACAGGGCTTCACTACAGCAGAAGAGATTTCAGTTAGGTATCTAGAAGAACTTCCTCACTGTATTGGGGCTCTGATAAACTTTCAAAGAAGGTCATGGTGTTTTCCCTTCAGGAGATTTTCAGAAAAAGTAGAGACTGCTTTATTTCTAGTATGGTTGGCATGAGGTCCTCACTGTGGACAAGTGGACAGATACCTAGTGTTCTTTCATAGGTCTGGAGTTTGAGCAGAGCAAGGATATCAGGGCCTTGGGACTTGAGTCCTGGAAGTCAACACTCAAACACCCCAGCAGATCCTCCTGGTTAAAGAAGCTGTAACCAGGTCTACCTCTTTCTCTCCAGGTTATGATGGCGGGGGTGGTGGGGTGGGGAGATGCGGAGGCCAGGGAATGGTTTGGGGTCAAGGGAGGTGGGAATGAGGTAATGAGGAATTAATGACGTCATTTCCCTGGAGTAATCTGAGCTCCTTGGGAGAAAGGTGTGTTATAAATAGCAGGTATTATTATTATGAATCGGAATTTCTTCTCTTTCAATCCTGTCTGCACCTTAATACTCTTAATGATGAACCATTTCTAGGAAGAGAATAGATTTGAGAGGTGATTTTCTAATCGACTGGAATGTTTTGGGCCCTTTCAATCGGGCTTCCCAAACTTTTTTTTTCTCAGGGATCAAATATCAGTGAGTGACCAGACACCATTCTTCTAAACAGGAAATTTTCTATCCCTGACACCAACCTTCTTCTCCTCTCCCTGCCCTTTTTGTTTACCCTGTGACCTGATCATAATATAAACATTTAATCTCATTTATTACCTGAAAATTATCTGTATTTACTCTGTTTAGTGGCAGTTCCTTAAAAACAAAACAAAAACTACAGGACTGGGTCAAACAACTAGTTTGTTTGATTTTTTTCCACTGAGGCAATCCTTTTTGGTATTTAATTTAGATAATTGACCGTTGCTCCCCAAACACACTACAGATTTTCCCAGCCCTCTTGCTTTGGGCCCTTCCTCTCTACCACATCTCTTCTCTGCCTGGCAAAATCTACTCATCTTTCACAACCCACTCCCAACACCCCCTCCTCTGTGCAGTCTTCTCTGAGAGCCCTTCCCACCCTCTGCAGGATGGACCAGCCACTCCCCTCTCTGTGTTCCCGGAACTGCTTAGGACATATCTGCATCACAGGTCTTGTCACAGCAGGCAATTCCTGGGACCTACTGGGAAGCAATATAATGAAGTGTTCGAGCAGGACTGGAATCTCACTGCTTGGCTTCAAATTCAGACTCTGCAACTGTCTAGTGTTGAGACCTAAGGAAAGTGTCTGTGCTTCCTATGGACCAGGGATCCTGTCCTGTTAGCTTTTGCTTAACAAGCTTTTGCTGACTTTGAGGAGATACTATGCAATCATTGGGGGATGGCTAGATAAGGAAAAAGTTGGAACTAAACAGAAGAACAAATAAGATAAGGCTTGGGGAAATTGGAAGAAAGAGTGAAAAAAAAGAGGAAGATTTTTTAAGGAGGGAAGAATATATCATTTGGGAGTGGTTGAGACATCAAACATCTAACCCCTAAGTTAGTATCCCACACTGCAATGGAACAGCTACTGCAGGCCTCTGGTTTGGTGGTGGAGTTCATTTGTCAGCTAACCTTGTGTCCCTGCACCCCAGTGAAGTCTTGGGCTGAAGCTCAGGTGCAGCGACAGGGTGAGACATGAACAGGCAGGTTCCATCAGTCTGTCCTGGCACAATTCACAAAATCTGCCTCTCAGGCAGGATCTAGCTTCGGGGCTGTCCCACCCCTTCCCCTGCTAAGCCAGACCTGCTTAGCCTTGGGCAGGAAGAAGCCTATAGCTGTAGAACTTGGGGATCAACTTATCCTTTCAACACACAGGTCAGACCATGCCACTCCCTAGCTCTCAGAGCTCCAATGGCTTCCCCAGTCACCCAGGATACAACCCAAGGTCCTCGCCTTGGCACCAGCCCCTGGCTACTTCTCTGTACTTTGCCCATACCTGGCCTCATTGCTGTTTCTCTAATATACCAAACAGCTTCCCCTCTAATGGCATTGCACATGCGGGTCCTTTTTTGAGGACCCACTCCTTCAGACATATGCATGGCCTGCTCCCCCCTCATTCAGGTCTCTGCTCAGATGTCACCTCTTGGGAGATACCTTCCACCACCACCTTGTCTAAAGTGGACCCATCACTCTCACCCCACTGTATTTACCTTCATCACCCTTACCGCATCTGACATGACATCTGTTACCTGTCTGCTCGCTGTGCTACTTGGTTTTGTCTGCCTCTGTTCTAGATGTGCCCTGTGATTACAGAAACTACATTTTGATCACTGATGTGTCACTGAAGGGCTTTGAACATAGTAGGTGCTCAGGAAACAACTGTTGAGTGAAGGACAGAATAAAGGAATCTAAGCCCCTCACTCTCAGGCAGGACCCGGGGCCCAGAATGAGAAGAACTTGTTCAAGGTCACACTTGCCGGCTCAGGTGTGGCAGATCCTGGATTGACCCACATCCCCTGACTCCCAAATGGAGGCTTGGTCCATGATGACTGTGACCTGGAGAAGGGCCCCTCACCCTCACCATTCATCCACACACACCCCAGGGTAGACTCGACAAGGGAGTCCTACCCGCACAAAGCCCAATGCACAAGATCACCCTGCACAAGTTGCCTGTTGTACTGTACCCCAGTCTCTTCCCATCTCTTACTCATTCTGCATCTGAATGAAAAGTTGCTTGAAAACACCAGGTTAAGGTGATCGCAGGCTGAGAGTGAGCAGTCATAAACTACGTCCACAGAGGATAGGACAAGAGTCTACTGGGTTTGATTAGAGTGGAGTCACAGAGTAAAAGGAATCCCTGACAACACTGGACAGTTGAGATTTGAATAGATGTTTCAAGACAAGGTGAAATATTATTAGAGTCTTGCAGAGACAGGAGAAAGCCACAGCCGACCATTTATGCAACATCAACTCACACATTCAGCAAATATTTATCAAGTGCCTGCTAGTCTTTTAGTGCTAGTCTAAGGACAGGTGCGCAGGCACGGTGACTTGTGAAGCCTCGCACAAGCCCAAAGGGCCTGAACCTGTATGACTTTGTCCTCCGAGAACCTGTTTCTAGAATAGCTTCTTCATCAGCTGAAGCACTGGACATCAGGGATGGAAAGTATACCGCAAAGAAAGCGAAACAACCCTGCTCCTCTCTGCTCTGCATCAGCAACTCAGATAACACTGACACCCCTATCACTGAGTCATGGATGCTGAGCTGCCTGGGCCTTCCACGGCTCACTTTGTCCATTACCCTGCCCCTAAGAACAAACAGTAATTCCTTGTCTCAGGCATGTGTGGGTCACTCTTAGAGATTCCCCAGCACAGATAATTCCACAGCTTCCTTTGATCAACATTCAATGACCAGCAGCCCTTTCCATTGTAAAGTTCCTGCTGAAGTCTGCTCTCATACCTTCCACATCTTTTAAAGTACTTTTTTAAAGTTAGTTTTAGTTAGTCATCATAGACAATCCTCTAGACACCTGACCTCTTTTGCACCATTTGCTAAAAATTACAGTAAAAAATTAATCAATCAAATAACAAATATGCATTGGATATCAACTATATGCAAAACTCTCTGATAGCTTTAGGGTGAAGTACAAAGAGAAGGTAGAAAGAAGAATGGTGGTTCTGGAGATAGAGCTGTATGTTGGAAATCCCAGCTCTGACACTTGTCATCATGAGGGCTGCTAGGGGTTAAGTATGTTCCCCAAATGTTCATGTATTGGAAGTTTAATTCCCACTGTGACAGTGTTAAGAGGGTGGGAAATCCGATTATGGTAATTGAAAGGTAGGGTCTTTAAGAGGTGATTAGATTGTGAGGACTGTGCCTTTGTGAATGGATTGATCTATTCATGGAGCAATGGGCATGGTTCTGATGGCTTTATAAAGAGGGCAAGTGAGAAGTTAGCTCTCTTTTGCTCAGCCAGTTCTAGCCACATAATATCCTATATTGCTGCAGAACAAAGCCCTCACCAGATGCATTCCCCAGACTTCCCAGGCTCCAAAACTGTAAGAAATAAATTTAATTTCTTTATACATTACCCAGTTTCAGGTATTCTGTTATAAGCAACAGAAATGGACTAACATAAGGGCAAATCCTCTTTCTTGACTCAGGCTTATCATCTGTGAAATGGGGTGAGCAATTCTGGCTCCGCCTATCTCACTGGGTTTATTGTGAGGCTCAATAAAAATTATGAATCAGCAGGGGCTTTATAAACCATAAAATTCCATAGAAACGTGAGTCAGATGCAATATGGCATAGTGGAAAACTACTGAACTTCAAGCCACAGGGCTGAGCAGGGCCCAAGGACTGACTCTGTCACTTACTTCTCCTGGGATTTTGGGCAAGTCATTTAACCTCAGTTTCCTTATCCATAAAAATGGTTTGCTATGAAAAGTGAGATGCCACACATAGAAGCATCCTTCTTTGGTCTCTGGCCCCCAGCTGGTCCCCAGTCGGTATTCATTCACCCATTTGCAGCCAGGGAGGGGAGGGCAGTGCAGGCTAATGGACCCAGAAGAGACTGCAGTAGCAGTGAGCACCTCGGTCTGCCCGGCCTGGAGGAGTCTGCCTGAGGAGCAATGAGAAATGCAACTGGAAGGGCTGGGGAGGAGGGAGAGGGAGACTGAGGAGGCTGGGCTCCAGAGGGTCATTTATGAGCCATCGATGGTTTCAGGGCAGGAGGGGAACAGACTGAAGGTGCTTTGTGGGAATTAGCTCAGGAATGGGGAATGTTTGGCATCGTTGTGTTCTCCCCTCGGGGGCTCAGAGGCTAAGCTGCTGAATGGAATGTGGGCTTCAGAGGGTCAAGGCCTAAGTAGCACCTCCTTTGACATAGCCAGAGCTCAGAGCAAAACCTGTCCAGATTTCTAGAACTTGGTCCTTGTATTATTTATACATAGGGACATAACAAATTACTTCAAGAATTAGTGACTAAAAAAAAAAAAAAAAAACAAATGTTTGTTATCTCACAGTTTCTGTGAGTCAGCAATTTGGGGTGTCCTAGATGGGTGGTTTGGACTCCAGGTCTCTCATGAAGTTGCAGCAAAGATGTCAGCTGGGGCTGCTGTTGTCTGAGAGCCTGACTGGGGCTGGGGGATCCATTTGCAAGTCATGCACTCACTTGACTGGCAAGTTGGGGCTGGCTGTTGATAAGAGGCCTCAGCTCCTCACCCCATGAACCTTTCTATAGTGCTGCTTGAGAGTCCTTATGACATGGCATGTAGTCCCCAGAGCAAGCGTCCAAGAGAGAGCAAGGCAAAAGCTATAATGTATTTGCCAACCCAGCCTGGTGTGATGCCAACACACCACTGCTTTCATGGTATTCTATTGGTCACACTGACCAATCCTGATCCCATATGGGGTGTGGGAAGGGTCTACATAAGAGAGAGATCATGGATCACTGGGGACCACCTCAGAGGCTGGCTACCATGGCAGAATCAGTGTGATGTTGAAGAGAATGATCACGGAGCCAGGCAGACCTAGGTTTAAATCTCATCTCCTTGACTTAGTTCCTTGATGACCTCAAGCCAGTTGTTTTAATTCTCAGGCTTTACAGAGTTTCTTCTCTGTAAAATGGAAACAAAAATAACAGTGCCAGCATCATAGGACAGTTGTGAGAAGAGAGCAAGACGATGCACATAGACTGCTTAGTCCAGCTGAGGTTCAGAGTCCACATTTGGCAAATGTGGCTTTGTTTATTAGTATAATGGAAGGCAGGTGGGAGGGGTGCAGTTCTGGAAGCACAGACCATCCCTGCGGTAGGCTGAAAAATGATTCCCAAAGATGTCCATGTCCTAATCCCTGGAAACTGTGAATATGTTACCTTGTATGACAAAAGGGATTCTGCAGGTGTAAGCCAAGGATTTTGAGATGGGGAGATTGTCCTGGATTATCCAAATGGGTGAAATGATGTAACCACAAGAGTCCTCATCAGAGGCAGGCAGTAGAGATGCAGAGGGCAGAAGGTGCCATGATGACAGAAGCAGAGATTGCAGGGACGCAGTCACAAGCCAAGAGGCCAAGGTGTCCCAACAGCTTGAAACTGGAAGAGGCAAGTAACAGATTCTCCCTGGAACCTCCAGAAAGAACCATCCCTGCCAACACCTTGATTTTGGCCCCCTAAGACTCATTACTTACTTCTGGCCTCCAGAATTGTTAGCGAATAACTTTGTTCTGTTTTAACCCACTCAATTTATAGCTACAGCAGCAATAAAAAACTAAGACAATCCTTTGAGGGTATCTCCTGGAGCCTAGAGAGAGGATGGATGGGAAGAAAAAGGATAACAGAGGGGTAGGGTGTAGGTGCACATTACTGAACTGCGCCCATCACCCTCTTGCAAGACAGTGACAGCCCTAATTCTGTAGGCTCTGGAGCTGTATGATGAGAGGAACAGCTCAGGACCCAAGTGGCAATGAGGACAGAAAGCAAAGAGCGACAGAGACGTTCTGAAGGTAGCTGGCCAGGCCTGTGGGCTCAAGTGTCTCTTGCTTGACACAAAACAAAATTGTGTCAGCAAGTTCCTGATGACCTCAGTGGGCCTGCTCCAAGGTGGGCATTCTGCAAACTTCTTTCTTCCCTCAGGACAGAGACAGGGACTAGAACAAACTACCTCTGGAAGCCTTGGGGAAAAGAAGGAGGACGTAGTGAGGGGCTTGCCATGGACAGCTCGCAAAGGAAAAAAGGCACAGGATGTAGAGGCAGAAAATGTTCTTCTGTCCCATGTGCTGCCACTTGCTGCCTAGTGACGCTGAGAAAAAGTCAGTTTCACCTCTCTGGGCCTCAGTTTCTTCATCTGTTCAATGAGATTGTTATGAAGATTACATAGACAAATGCATATGATATATTCTACACACCAGGAAAACAATAAGCGATTAATAAATGTTATTTATTATTACAGTGACCAATTTCATTTAGAAAGCATTCATTAAGTGTTTGCTACACATAAGGTAGTGCAGACGCTAGATAAACAAGACTCAGTCTTGGCTTTTAATGAGTTTATGGTCTAGTGGGGAATGCAGGCAGGTTCTATGGGGCCCTAGAGTGTGGCATCTCGAACAGGCAGAGAATCCTGAGAGTCAGGGGCTCTCTGAGAGGTAAACAAAGGGCCACCACTGAGCAAAACAGACCTTACCTGCAGGGCCACTTTGAGAGTGCTGGCCAGGACTAAAGAAGGCAGTCAGAGTAAGTCTGGTCTCACCTTACCCCATGCCACAACGTCCCTATCTATTAGAGAGCGACTGTTTTATGGCTGGTGTAAAGATTTCAATAAAATAATCCACCAGTTACTCCTGTTATTATGAAGAACCCAAGCATGGGATCACACAGTTCTTCATTCCAACCCCTACCGGTGCACTTGAAGCCGTCTGGCCTTGGCTGTGTAGCTTAAATTCACTAAGTATCCATTGACCATCCATGAAGTGGGTTGATTATCCTCACTGCAGAGCCGCTGTGAAGACAAGAACTATCACATGCAGTGTGCCTGGACCTCACAGGCTCTCAGGAAAAGAAAGACATTGCTGTGGTTCTTGGCCAGGCCCACCTGCAAAGAGAAGCCCCTCAACACCATATGAGTGACACCAAAGAATCTCTCTGCTCTCCTATGACTTTTGCTGCTAACCTGGTTGACACCACTCAGGACCGATGGCAAAGAGGAAGACTCAGCCCCAGACGTGGCTGATCGGCTAAGTAGGAGAGGAGTGATCATGGAGCCAGGAGTAGAGCCAGCCAGAATACCCGCAGGGCCTCCATTCCGGCCACCTCCACCAGCCTCACCAGCACCCCACTCTTGTTCAAGGCAAAGGCAATGCCTCTGCCTCTAGAGGCCATACCAGCTGCTTGCAGCTGGAAGTGCTCACTGGTGTGGAATCTGTCCTTCCTGATGCAACGGGGCTCTGGGTAGGGCAAGGAGGCAGATGTGCCCTGTCCATGAACAAAACCTACGCGGTCTCCCATCAAAGCAATAATAGCAGAAACTTACATCTATGCTCATCATGTTCCAGGGGCTATGCTGAGCAGCCTTCTTAAGGAGGTATATTACCATCATACCTATTTGTCAGATGAGTAAGCTAAGACAGAGAAATTAAGTTAACTTGCTACAGGTTACCCAGGTGGTAAGCAGAGACCCAGGATTCAAATCCAGTCATCTGATTTGGAAGCCCTGCTGTTCCCCACCAGGCCATGCAGGGATATGGCCTCAGGGACCCCCTGTGCAGGGAAATCACCCTCACTAATGACCATAAACCCTGCATTGCTAAATGGCTGCAGATGCTCACATGGATCCAACCAGACTGCACTTGCCCCTGCAAGACCTTGGCCCCCTCCTTCCTCCTTCAGTTGCTTCTCCACTGTTCCCCCCAAGACCTTGAGGAGCTGGTCCCTGAATCACTGGTGGAAAGAAACCTGCTTCAATCAAGTCCTTACCTGCATCTCCAGGACAGCTCTGGGGAGAGAGCTTCTCAGCTGAGGGCATTAAAAAGTTTCAAACCCTCCACAATCCCCTCCCAGGCAGGGAATTAAAACAAAAAGACAAAGGGAAGAGGAGCCATCTGAGAACTGAGCCTTCCCCCCAGCACCAAGCCAGCAATGCATGTCCTGAGGACGGAGCCCAACAAGTTGCAACTTACCAAGAGTCTTCCCTCCGGCTGCATCCACTAATTACAAGGGAAGAGTTGAAAGGAAGGTTTGCAGCTTTTCGTGACAGTGCGGTTTTCTCATTTACTCTCCTTTCTCTTCCTCTATTCTCCTGTCCTCACTACCTCTCCTTATCTTCCTCCCCCTCTGGTCCTGGCAACACATCCCACAGATAGCTACACACTGTGCACTGAGCACAGAACTGACATGCTGCAAGGACCTTCCAGAAGTCATGGAATCTCTGCCTCCTGACACAAAACCGCTGCTCACCTATCAGCATTCTTGAGAAAGCTGAACAAACGGCATGGGCCTCTCCCTCTTAAGACCGTCTTTAAAAAAGTAATGTTTATTTCTCACTATGCAAAGAATGCATACTCATGAATAATGGTACAAAGAAGACACTTAAGATCAGCCATTATTCCAGCAACCCAAGATAACACACTACCAATATTTTTTTTTATAAAATGTATTACATATTTTTCTGAATACAAATTAAAATATATACACAATTACTATTTTTTTTTTGTTATACAGTATTGGTTTTATTTTTATTTTTTTAATTTTATTTTATTTTGTCAATATACAATGTGGTTTATTATTGTGGCCCATCACCAAAACCTCCCTCCCCCCCTCCCCCTCCCTCCCAACAATGTCCTTTCTGTTTGCTTGTTGTATCAATTTCAAGGAATTGTAATTGTTGTGTCTTCTTCCCTCTACCCCCCCCCCGTTTTTTTGTGTGTATTTATTTATTTGTTTTTAGCTCCCACAAATAAGTGAGAACATGTGATATTTCTCTTTCTGTGCCTGACTTGTTTCACTTAATATAATTCTCTCAAGGTCCATCCATGTCGTTGCAAATGGCAGTATTTCATTCGTTTTTATAGCTGAGTAGTATTCCATTGTGTAGATGTACCACATTTTCCATATCCACTCATCTGATGATGGACATTTGGGCTGGTTCCAACTCTTAGCTATTGTAAAGGGAGCTGCGATGAACATTGGGGAACAGGTATACCTTCGACTTGATGATTTCCATTCCTCTGGGTATATTCCCAGCAGTGGGATAGCTGGGTCGTATGGTAGATCTATCTGCAATTGTTTGAGGAACCTTCATACCATTTTCCATAGAGGCTGTACCATTTTGCAGTCCCACCAGCAATGTATGAGAGTTCCTTTTTCTCCGCAACCTCGCCAGCATTTATCATTCAGTCTTTTGAATATTAGCCATCCTAACGGGTGAGATGGTATCTCAGTGTGGTTTTGATTTGCATTTCCCAAATGCTGAGTGATGTTGAGCATTATTTCAAATGTCTGTTGGCCATTCGTATATCTTCCTTTAAGAAAGGTGTATTTAGCTCTTTTGCCCATTTTTTAATTGGGTTGCTTGTTTTTTTCTTGTAAAGTTGTTTGAGTTCCTTGTATATTCTGGATATTAATCCTTTGTCAGATGTATATTTTGCAAATATTACTACCAATGTTTTGATGTACAATGAACTCTTGACATTCCTAAGGATTATATCTCAAAATCTTCATGAATCACCAAATTAAAAATAAATAAATAGGGCCGAGCCCGTGGCGCAGTTGGTAGAGTGCTGCGCTGGCAGCGCGGCGACGCTCCCGCCGCGGGTTCGGATCCTATATAGGACTGACCGGTGCACTCACTGGCTGAGTGCCGGTCACGAAAAAACGACAAAAAAAAAAAAAATAAATAAATAAAATAAATAAATAAATAAATAAATAAATAAAAAATAAAAATATCAGGGATAACCCCAAGAGCCTTTACAAAGAGATTCTCAACTCTAAGTCTAATCTACATCAGTGTAGGCTTAAGGAAGGGATGTCCTAGTTTAAGGCTGAGGGATGGATAAGGTGTCACCCACTTTACAGATGAGGAAATTGAGGCCAAAGGGATATATCAGTTTGTCAGCAGGCTTTAGCTAAATGGAAGGTAAAGCTGGAGCAAAGAGACGGTCAATGCCTTGGCAGGGACAGCAGAGAACTGGCTGTTGTCTGTACTGGCCAGTAAATTGAAGGCTCAGGGGAGCCAGCAGAAATCCTGCCCTCCCACTTGCACTAGAGGTTGAGTCCTCCAGCTTAACCAAACCCAAGTTTTCCAGGATCTGGAGCCCAGGATATTGTCTGGGTCTGAGAAATAAGGCACTGTTGAGGCTGAACGGCCTCTCCTTAGCCCAGGTGGCCCCTGGCAGAGTAAAGTGTGTGCTCCCAGGCATTAGTGCTGGGACCCATGTATTCCCAGAGAAGGTCTCCAGGAAGAAGAGGAGCAGATACTTGCCCTGTATGCCGCAGGAGCATGAGGTTCCAGAGTACACGTCCTACCAAGCAAACGAGAGAGCTTGCCAGAGTTGAAATCCTGTAACCAGACAGCTTCCTCACCTCTGTCCCACACTTAACACTACTTACTCCTGGTCAAGTAAGGCTTCTGACAATTAGCATCAAGCAGTGGCAAATCTGCCTTGAACACAAAGATCCAGACACCCGAGACTGGCGATTGAGCTTACACCAGCATTCCAGGGCAACCGAAGAGCTCTGGTCAAACCTTTTGGAGTTTGATGCGACCTGTCACGCTGCCCTCCCTTTCTCCCTCCTCCAGGATTTAGCCTGGGGCTAAAAGCCCTCATGTGGCACTCCCTTTGCACAGCCCAGAGCCAGCTGTGTGGAGTCTTCCATTCCTAGACCTGCAGAGGACTGACTCAACTCCTGCCAGGTTTCCCTGCGTCCAGCCCAGAGCCTTTTCTCGCCACACCCACAAAGCCCTTGCTGAGTGCCTGTCTCTCTTGCACTGGAACCTCTAATATTTGATTTATTTTCCCCCAACCACACCTAAGCTCCTACAGCTTCTGTCTTCATATTTATCTCCTCGGTGCCTTGTCAAAGAGGAGTGTGAGGAGAGCAGCGCTAAATAATGATAGAGAGAAAGTGGGAAAATTCTACATACTGCTCTAAAAACCCCAACTAGCTCATTCTTCCAAATGACCTAATGGGGAGATTTAACTAAGAAGATCAATTAGTCAAGTTTCAGGAAGGCCTTTGGAATTCTCCAAGGATCTCCAAGAACTTAAGAAATGTTTGAAAACAGAAAATTAATAATTACGGAATTATTCACAAAAACAAAAAATAAAAACACAGAGATGACCTCTGACCCAGATATTGTTTCCTCTTAAGATGTAGATACACTTTTACATACACACCCTATTTGCTTTGGTGTCCCGCTTCCTATGTGCAAACATGTCACATACCACCTCCACATAAACCCGAAGATGACAGAAACTGTGCCCACCTCAGGTGAAGTCGCCAGAGTTAACAAATAAAAAAGCAGGACACTTAGTTAAATTTGAATTTTAGATAAACGACAAATAAATTTTAATAGAAATATTTCTCAAATATTGATTAATACATACATATACTAAAATTGGTTGTTTATCTGAAGTTCAAATTGAGCTGGACATCCTAGATTATATCTGGCTTCCCTAACCCTAAGGCATCTACGGATAAGTCCCCCACAGAGGTACTCTCACCTACACCTCTATAAACCCTCTGCCTACAAACATGAACTTTGGTCCATCGTGAATTCTCTCTATTCGTTTACAGTCATCTGAAAATTACCAGGGCTGAGGATCCAGGGAGTAGTGAGGTTTTCCAGGTCCTTCACCGTCTGACTTACTCTTGATCTCACTCAGGAACATGGTCAGTGGCTAAGAGGACAGAGGTAAAGGTGCTCAAACTCCTTGAAAGTCAAAGACCTATGGGGACCATAACCCGGAAGGTTATCATCTCATCCATTCTAAATTCTCCCTCCGCAGCAGTCCTGGAGGGAAAGTTTGGGTTAAGAAAAGGCTGCAAGTATTGGCTCATATAAAAAGCTTAAGTCCCAGGTGCTAGAGAAAATCAAAGAAGGGGCTTAGATTGCTCTTTGTGGTTCCTAAGGTGACATCACAGAGATGTTCAGGACAGTGGCAATGTTGTCTCAGCAGATCTGTTGCTAAAGGACTAGAGGAGTGTTTTTTGTACCCATCATGAATGGCCCCCAACCCTGTACTCCATAGAGACTGACCACAGCCATGTAGACAGGGTCTCAGGACACCTCTAAGTCATTTTCCTACACACAGCCTGGAAAGCTAGTGTGCTCTCTCTTAATCGGAGAGAAGAGAAATAATCTCCCAAGTCCCTGATATGGCTCTTTGAAACATCTCCCTTGGGGCTTTTCCCTTGCTGGGCATGTGTGAACAAGACTCCCTCATGCTTCTGATTCACTCTGAAATGAGCTCTGCCCAGAGCTCAGGTCTCTAGCTGGCAGCTTGGCTGTAAGCCTGGGCTCGTAGGGCAAGGAGGCATCTTTCCCAGGTGTCCAAAGCTGACTTGCCTCAGAGGCCCATACCAGCCTTCCTCTGGGCTTCTATTTCCAGGTTGGTGGAATGGGTTCATTTAACCAGCCAGGTATTGTGGGGAGGACCAGAGGGATGATGTTTGTGAATGTATAATTAATTCTCAAGAGGATAAGGGAGAGATCCAAACCATCAGGCTTCGTGCAAGGGTAAGACACGGTTTAAAGCTTTCAAAACAGATTTATGTCTCCAGGACCTCTCTCTTGAGCAACTCAGTCTTTAGGATGCAGACAAAAAAGATCTTTGGTGTCTTAGTGCTCAAGAGAAAAAAGAAAAAGAAAAAAGTTCTAGCTACAAGGCTCCCAGAGGAAATGAAAAGAACAGCAGGAAGAAGAGCTTGAACTGCAGCAAGGGGCGATGTTTGACACCGCAGGAGATGACTGGCAAGAGAACGAACCCTTCACGTGCAGCATCTGGCAAAGACAACATTCCATGACAACACACAATCCCAACACTCTTCAAGGTGAGAGAAAAAGAGGACTTCCGTGACAGCCGAGCACCACTCAACATCAGAACATCCATGTGCATGTTCTAATGAAGGCTCTTTGGATTGCAAAGAACAGAAACCCTCTCTAACTTCTGCAAAGAAGGGGTGTTAAGGGTGCCAGGAACGTCCTGGAATCATGGGCCATTCTCACTTGCCTCCTGCTGATTGGATCCATCCACCTTACGTGATACTCAGTATTTCTTCATCTTGTCCTTGTCGCAGTATCCCAGACTCCTAAGACTTCTCAGCTCCCGTGACCACCACCAACTGGCCATTCCTTCTGTGTTTTTCACTCACATTAATGAAAGAGAGAATCTAACTAGCCCAGCCTCACCAAGCGTGGCTCCTGGTGGGATCAGCTGTCCCACCCTGAGATGGTCATGTGATGGGACAGGGAGGGTTCAGAACACTGATACTTCCCACCCCGAACAGAGGCAGGAGGGCAGCAATCATTACAATAGGGGAAGCCGTGGCTGTCTTTAAAGGAGGGAACACGCTGCACTATCCACAATGAATATGAAGAACTGCAACTTCAGGTCAACGGGAGGAAAATTGATTTTTTTTTTTTGTGATGAAATAGGGGGACAATGCAATGGAAGAAAAGTGGGAAAAGTTTGGCCTGTCGGAGGACCCTGTAGATGAGACAGGGGGTGGCAGAGAAAAATGAAATCCAAAGCCGTAGAAAGGTGTTCACTTTAAAGGAGTGGTTTTGTTGCTGTTTTCTGTTCCTACACCAGAAATGCCGACCAAAAAAAAAAAAAAAAATCCCTGCTGTTGCTCCAGCAACAGACAGAATCAGAGCCCTGCAAGGTCTTTGCTAGGTCAAGAACTTTTTCTATTCCCCCAAACTCCAACATTCCTATTGTCAAGGGGCAGAGGCCTGCCGAGACACACATTCAGAAATCCAGCCCTCACTTGAACTAGAAGGGAAGTGACAGACAGGCAGCGGGGACAGGGGAGGCACGATGGTCTCTGCCCAGTCATACCTGAAGACAGTGAAAGAGGCACAGACCAAAATCAAACCCTGAAGCAGATCCACAAGGAAAGAGGAAGGAGAATGGAAAAAATGCTCAAAGCTAAAACAGACACACACAGAAACAGAGCAGACCAAGAAGAGAGGACTGCCTTGCTGATTCTCGTGAATGACATCTGGATTTCTCACTGAGACCTGATTTGGGTTTTTTCCTCAGTTTCCAGCTGGACTGAATGGTGAAATGCCTGGCATGAGAGGTGCTGTGAGTCAGCACAGATTCAAGCTTAGTCCCTCTGCCCTTCTGCTCTGCTCTTTGCCAGACCACACAGCCTTCCTGCCCCTCCTGCCAAGCACGGCTTAGCTCACCGCCCAGGTAACACACTTCAAAGGCGCCAGGGTGAGATGCGGTGGGCTGGGCCAGCCTCAGGACGGGAGCAGATTCCAAAAGGCTCTGGCCCAAATACTCCTCATCACTTTTCTTGAATGTCTTCCTCTCCCACACCCCTTTCACTTCCCTGACACTTTGAATAACCCCGGGAAGTTAGAACTGGAAAACCCAATTTTTCACTGGGGCTGTCAGCCTCTTCTGCACTGCGGGTCTGTGAGGCTTGTTATTGTGGCGTTGACCAGATGTCAGCCAGCACTGAAGCATAGCCCTGCAGTAACAGAGTCTGTATGTTCATCCCTGGAGGTGGTCATACTTTCTAGGACAGAAAGACAAGAGGGTGCTTAAATGGCCAGAAAACACAGGGTATCTATCAAGGTGTGTGTGTTCTAGAGATGTCCTTGGGTGTGGGTCTATGGCTCCCAGGCTGGTCACCTGCATCTCTCTTAAGATATTACCTTTATGCTGCTTTGTATTGATTATATGTGTCCAATCAATCATAGAAAACCATGAAGATCTCCGCAATCAGGAAACGCACCATCTTTGTGTCCCTGGTAACACAAAATAAAGCACAGCGCCTAGTGCTAAAGTGTCCTCCTTATATGTCTGCTGACTTGAGTTCATCTGCTGGAGGCCTCCTCTGACTTTTTGGAAACACTACAGAACTTGAGAATCATGAAAACAACTAAACGTTTCTTCCTCTGTTAAGTCCCTCCTCTCTTGACAATTGGGTCCACGTTTAAGATTTCACAGCGGGCCAAGGATAGAGTCTGAGAACCAAGTATGATCCATGTGTAATCTTGGACATGCTATTTAGCCTCCATAGCAACATTGTGCAATAGAACTTTGCACATTTATAGAAATGTTCTCTATTTGCACTCTCCAATATAGTAGCCAGTAGCAACATGTGGCTATTGAGCACTGGAAATGTAGCTAGTTTGACTGAGGAACTAAGGTTTTAACTTTAATTTTAATCAATTTAAATTTAAATAGTCACATGTGCCTAGTAGCTACCATATTAGACAGTACAGACCTAGAAAATGTCCTCATTTTCCAAAGGAAATTGGGATAAGAACAGATCTTACCTCTTGGATTGCTAAGAGGATTAAATGGGACAATTCCTGTAAAATGCTTAGTGCACTGCTTGACATATATTAGGCAACACTGTATAAATGTTAGTTAGTGTGTTGTTTCCATTACTATTATTAGTGTTCATATTAGTATCACCATTATCATCCAGCTAGAAGTCAAAAAAGAATTTACAGATCTTCCAGGTCAGCCCTATTGTTTTAATGATGGGGAACTTGAAGACAGAAGTGGAATTGACCTGTCAATTATTGTGATAGAAAGAAATCTAAGATGACATTCAATGATCCGTGCTCTTGTATAATTCCCTCCCCTTGAGCATGGTGGGACCTGTAACTTGCTTTTAACCACTAGAATATAGCAAAGGTGATAAGAAACCACTCCTGAGATTATGTTACCTTACATGCCTAAGGCGAAGAGATTTTTGCAGATGTAACTAACGTCCCTAAGCAGTTGACTTTGACTTACTCAAAAGGTAGATTATCCTGGGTGAAGAAATAAGCTTTTTAAAAGAGGGCCTAGGTGTTTACTGAAGTGAGAAACTAAAACCAGAAGAAACTGATTTCAACTTTGTGCTAAGCAAAAGATCCAGCTAAGCCATGCTTGACGCCTAGCCTACAAAAAACGAAATAATAGATGGGTGTTGTTTTGAGCCTCTACATTTGTGGTAATCTATTACACAGCATAGAAAACTAATTCAAGCATATACTTGAAAATGGCAATACTGCATTTTTTAAGTGTAAGTAATATACGTGTGTATTTCAAACTCTGTCTCATCCCTAATTCATTCTGACTTTAACCTACCCATTGTTTGTTGAAGACTTAGCCACACAGGTTTTCCAACTGTGTGGCCTTAACAATAATGGTGTCATCAGCACCTCTAACAATTGGCCTGCTATCCTGGGCAAAAGCTTCTCTATAAGGTTTAAAGTTCATTTACTCCAGCAAACCTTCCGTGACCAACTAGGTAATGATCCCCTGTTCTAGTCCCCTTAATACCCTATGGATACCTTGGCTGGCCCCACATTTGTGCTTATTTGTTTGATATGTATCTTCCCTGATAGACTGTAATTTCTGAGTGGGCAGGGGACACATCTGTCTTTCATGTTGCAGCTCATGACTCAAGGCCTGGCACATAGCAAATTCTCAATAAATACTTGCTAACTGGCTAAGGGGAGGCTTCCAAGAGGAAGGCATGCTTGGGGTAGCTCTTTACTTATAAACAAATGTTGACCCACAAAATAAGGGGCAAGGCCGCTTCCAGCAAAGGGAATTATTTGGGAAACATGGTGGCAAAGAACAGTCCTTGCTAACTCTCATGTTTTCCACCACTTAAATGTCAGAGCTCGGGGTCCAGTGTGATGCTGGTATGTAGGCAGGTACCTGGGAAGTTTTGGGTAACTGTCCAAAAAAGGTAGATGGAAATATGGGAGAATATTATCAAAAGGCACCCCCGTAAAACTCAATCATACAAAGACAAGTCACTGAATTTAGAAAAGGGCAACGGAGCTAAATGAACATCTCTCCAAAGAAGATATACAAATGGCCAATTAGTACACACAAAAAAATGCTCAGCGTTATTAGTCATCAGACAAATGCATATCAAATCACACTGGGATTTGGGTCTGAGTGAGAAAAAATTAAATAAACAAATAAATAAAATAGAAATAGAAAATAAATAAATAAATAAATCACAATGGGATACCACTTCACACCCAGTAGGATAATTACAATAAAGTCAAATAATAATAAGTGTTGGTAAAATATGTAGAAAACTGGAACTCTTAGACACTGCCCCAAGGAATGCAAAAGGATGCAGGTACTTTGGTACATAATCTGGCAGTTTCTCAAAAAGTTAAACATAGAGTTACCATATGACCCAGCAATTTCATTCCTAGATATATCACCCAAGAGAAATGAAAACACATGTCCACACCAAAACTTGTATCTATGTGTTCCTAGCAGCATTATTCATAATAGCCAAAAAATGGAAACAATTCAAATTCCCATCAACTGATAAATGAATAAACAAAATATGGACTACCCATACAATGGAATCTTATTTAGCCATTAAAAGAATGGTGTAGTAATAATACATGTTACAACATGGATGAACCTTGAAAACACACTAAATGAAAGAGAGACGTAAAAGACCACATATTGTACTATTTCATTTATGAGAAATGTCTAGAATAGGCAAATATAGAGAGACACAAATTAGATTAGTGGTTACTTAGGACTGGGGGACATAGGGAGGTTGTGGGATGAAAGCTAAAGAGCTCAGGGTTTCTTTTGAGGTGGTAAAATGTTCTAAAAGTTATTCTGCTGACAGTTGCCAAACCCTATGAATACACTAAAAATCACTGAATTGTACATTTCAAATAGCTGAATTGTATGTACACTTCCAATAGCTGAATTGTATGGTATGTGAGTATTCTAATAAAGCCATTACTGAAAAAGAGCCCCAAACTTCTCAAATAGCATTGATCCTGCTCACATTTCCCAATGGGCTTTAACCAGGCCACATCTTTCTCTGCTTCTTGCTGTCCATATCTTGTGGCTAAGAGAAGCCCACTTATAGCCAATTCATGTGGCAGACCCCCACCAAGGGAAGTCTAGAAAGGAGATGACAAATTTGCTAATGTTTCTTCAGGCCTGCTGGGGAATTGCACTTAGGTTAGGAGTTGGGGGAACTGACCACTCCTCCGAGCATTTAGGGAAATTTTTACCCCAAGATATCTGGGTGCCTGCTCAGAATGGAGCCTCTGAGACAGTGGTTCTTATTCTTGGGACAGGGACCACTCTGAGAACCTGATGAAAAGCATGGTCCACCACACATACCCAGGTATGCAAGCAGTCTGCCTCCCTCTCCCTCCCTCTCTCTCTCTCTCTCTCTCTCTCATCACACACACACACACACGCACACACACACAGACGCACGCACGCACGCGCGCACATATGCAACACTTTAGAATCAACTCCACGATCTTCACAGATCCCCTGAAATGTAAACATGGATATCTTAGGGTACTGCTCCGAAGGCTCAAGAGTTAAAGAAATCATACAGAGTGCACGGGAGACTGCACGGACGGCTGCGTGCCCAGCAGTCAAGTGACCTGCCATCAGCACGCCCCGCCCGCACCATGCCCTCTCCTGCCCAGCTGTGCTGTCCCTTCCACAGCTTCTCCCCTTTTTTAAGTGCCTCGTTTGCTTCCAGATACCTTCCATCTCTCTCTTTCCTCTGTCCCTCTGTCGTTTTCTACCTGGTTTTCTTTTTTTCCTTAACTGCATAATTTGTTGCCAAAGAATATTCTTTTAGTATTTGTTGTTCTTGTTGAATATAGAACCGAAAATTATTAAGGTCTCTTCCTTACCCACTTCCAGATTGTAACTATAAGAAAACAATATAAATCCATAAATCCATAAAAACATAAATGTAATTATTTATGTGTGGTTCTTAATCCATTTTCCTAAATGCTGAACAAAAGGATCACAGATATATGCGTGTCTCCACTGGTTCTTACCTGACCTGTGCTATATTCCCTGAGTTCCTCTCTTACTTTTATTACTAATTTATAAGCTCCTTGTGAACATATAATCCCAGAATAAAATACCTGTTCTCCAATGTCGAACTGTACCTGTTCTCCAATGTTGAACTGAAGTGAGGAGATAAAAGTGTCTTCTCCTTTCTAGGCCACCCTCTCATGTCATTACGAATCTTGCACATAGCTGGCCACTCTACTAGATGGTGAGGCTGAGGGAGTGAAGTTCCTGAATATGCCCCATACTTCCCAGGAGCCGGGGAGAAAGAGCTCACTGTGGTGCTGCCCAGGTGGTGGCAGGAGGTGAGGTGTGGCAGGGATGTGGGCTCCCTTCCTCCCGCTTCCAAACCATTTCCCTTCTTTCCCATCCTGCACTCCAGGCACACAGCTGGCAGAGAGAGAGAGAAAGCACCAAGAGTTTGATCTGATTTTCAGGCCTGTACCTGCCTTAACTGATCTTCCCAGTGCTGGCACTCTTTGTGGCCAAGTTGAGCCACTACGGAGAAAAATCAAGAAATATAACTGCATATTTTCTGATGCTCAGGCTAAAACACTTATAGGCAATTCCAGGAATCCACCCTCCCTCTCAGTCCTTCCCAGCTATTTCAAAGGCTCATTTCTCTCCACAGGTCCTAATCTCATACTACCTTGACATGACTTCCTTCTTGACTTCCTTCACCATGATCAAATCAAACAGGTGCCTTTCATCTCTTCTTCTGCCCTAGCACCACCTCTGCCTTCCTGGAGAACTCAGAGGAGTAGTGGCTGCCTGCCTACCCAGAAACCAAGCTCCTCCACCCACACCAAAAAGTGCCTTTTCCAGCTCTCTCCCTAAGTCCTCCCTCCTGCATTTACCTCTTCTCTCTCTTGTCACCAGTTTCTCCACTTCCCCTCTACTTTGCAGGAAACCGAGGATCTCCTAGGGCCATTGTATTAGTCAGGGTTCTCCTGAGAAACAGAACCAATAAGATAGATATATAGATACATAAATACGTAGATACATAGACAGATAAAATATTTATTATAGGAATTGGCTCATGCAATTATGGAGGGCAAAAAATGCCAGTGGTGTAATTTAGTTCAAATCCAAAGGCCTGAGAACCAGGGAAGCCTATGGTCTAACTCCTAGTCTGAGACCAAAGGCCTGAGAACTTGTAGTGGGGGACCAAGAAGGGTGGGCACTGGTATGATCCTTACAGTCCAAAGGTCCGAGAACCCAGAGTTCCACTATCCAAGGCAGGAGATAGTGTGTGTCCCGGCACAGGAAGAGACGGGGCCAATTCACCCACTGTCCCTTGCCTTTTTGCTCTATTTGAGTCCTCAATGGATTGGATGATCCCAGCCCACAATGAAACGGGCAGATTTCCCCTCTTTATTCAGTTCACTGACTCAAATGCTGATCTCTTCTGGAAACACCCTCACAGGCACACCCCAGAAATAATATTTTATCAGCTGTCCAGGTGTCCCTTAACCCAGTCAAGCTGACATAAAAATAACCATCACAGCCATCAGTCTGGCCACTGCCCATCTCTCTTCTCTCTTTCAAGAACAACCTCTTAGACTAGTGGGTCTGTACTGATGGGTCCTTTGACGACTCTCACTGACTTCTGCTCTTAGCAATCAACTGCACTTTCCCTCGGTGACTGTTCTTCACCTGCTAAACCAACCAGTGGCTTCTCCAGCCAGACTGGCAGATTAGCATGGTGGTTAAGTGTGCAGACTGTCACCTCTAACTGCCTAAGATCACATCCTAACTCTTTTACTTATTAGTAAAGAGTGTGTGGCTTTGGGCTAGCTCTTACATCAGTCAGTGCCTCAGTTTCCTCAGTTATAAAGTGAAGCTAATAAAGGTGTTTTCCTTTGTAAGGTGTAATAAAGATTAAATGAAATGCATGTCAGGTGGCTAGCATGTAAGAAGGCTTTGATAAAAGTTAGCAAATGGTGTTATCATTATCGTAACGTCCTTCTTTCTCTTAGAGTCCCTAGAAACAAGAAGGCAGGGATTCAGGCCCCAACTTGTCCTTTTATTTCCCAGAGTGTTCTTTCTCTGTTCCTCATGGTGGATCCTCCTTTTCCTTTTGAGCAATAACTTGGGCTGTCCTCCTAAAGTCAGACCTAGGTGTTCTTCTCTGTATGGTGCATTCCCTCTGGAAGTTCATGTTTTATTGTCACATTTTTGTGGGTGATCCCAGACCTTTACTACCAGCCCTGCTCTTTCCAGCCTGCTGTCTCCTCTGTGCTCAGGGTACTTCGCCCGCATGTACCCTCTCTACCTTTCTTCAGTGTTTCCTCTGCCTCCCACCCCATCCTCTCACATGTCCACACTCTGGAGCCTTAAAGTCATTCATCCTCCACTGATCCATTTTCCCCAAATACTCACTTTTAATTCTTCGTCCATAATAAAGAGGGAAATTGTCTACCTCCCTACTTATTACGCAGGAATGTTTGGGTGAATTTTCAGGGCATAAGAAGATAGATGCTCCACAAATATATTACACCTAACACTGAAGAGTTATGTTTTCATTATATTTTAAAAGTCATTCTCAGTGGGACTGGAGGTGCATGGGCAGAGTGGCTGTGGATTGACGGTTGTTCAAGCTGAGGGATGGGCTCCTGAGGGCTCATTATATTATTCCGTCTGCTTTTGTGTCTGTTTGAAATTCTCCACAATGAAAAGATTTATTTTAATATAGTTGAATAATCAGTCAAATCTTTAAAAAAATAAAAAACTGAGCGAATGCCATCTTCGCTCATAACATAGGCAAAAGGTGAATTGCAGCTGTCCCCTCTGAGCCCATGTGCCTTCCATGCCCCACCCAGCCTGCCTCTTTCCTATTTCCTGCCAGGGACTGTGTGCATTTGGAACCCTGTTCTACAGCTATGAGAGAATAGGTAGGTAGATAGATACATATGTACACAGATGATGCCAGTCAACCAGTAGTTATTAGTGTGTTTTCAGTTTTCAGTCATTTCTTTTTGTGGGGAAGTAGGGGATTGGGTCCAGAGTCCACCACAGAGCTGCTTAGCATGACAGTTCATCTCTGGGTGTCTAGAATATACAATCTAGTCTTCCTGCTTTTCACACTCCAGTCCCTGCCTGAGATTTATACAACTGTTGACATCTTTTCAGACCAGGAACCATCTGATCCAGGCGGTCAAATCTTTGGGGACTGTCTCGGTGGCTCCTCATTTAGACTTTGACTTTCAACCTCTAGAACTAACACTGACCTCTGGTTTCTTCCCAGACTCTCAGAGTAGAATAAAATCCCATTCATTCCAATGTGGCCAATACCAAGCTCCAGGCAATGCCTAGAGCAGACTCCAGCTCTCGCTGATACAGGAAATTCTCTCCACCACCACCTCCCACTGCCCTTCCCATCTGGCTGGGCTTCTAACTGGCTGCAGAGAGCAAGTGATCACTGAAGATTTAATAATTACTGACAAAGAAAATTAAAATTTGTTTGGTTTCATTTCTTTTGCCCTTAATAATTTGGCAATCTTGAAAAGATAACTGGGGAGAAAGGCTGGCTACTGAGTAATCAAAAACAAAAAAAAAAAAAGGAAAGGAGAAAAGAAACAGACTTCACTTTTTCATCCACAAACAGTCACTGCATGTCCACTGTGTGCCCACTGCTGTTCCAGGCACTGGCAACACAATGATGAACACAGCAATTGAATTGCCAGATCTCGTGGCACTTTCTCTCTGGCCTAATCAAGGTCTGGAAAGATCATGACAAGAGAGATGCAGATCTGAAAATTCTGGCTATCAAAATATTCATGTAAAGATGGCTAAAGAAGATACTGTGAAAAGTAATAATAATAGTAATAGTAATAACTACCACTTGAGTGATTACTACGCATCATGGGTTAAAATGTGCCTTCCA
Source organism: Cynocephalus volans (assembly GCF_027409185.1). Classification (NCBI taxonomy): domain Eukaryota; kingdom Metazoa; phylum Chordata; class Mammalia; order Dermoptera; family Cynocephalidae; genus Cynocephalus; species Cynocephalus volans. The sequence continues at coordinate 280,562,595 of NC_084460.1, read as the reverse complement.
AAAATTCATATGTTGAAGTCCTAACCCCCAGCACCTCAGAATGTGCACTTATTTGGAAATAGGTACTTGTAGATGTAAACAGTTAAGATAAGGTCATAATGGAGTGTAGAGTGGACCCTTAATCCAATATGACTGGTGTTCTTATAAAAAGGGAAAATTTGGACACAGACGCACACTCGGGGAGAATGCCACGTGAAGATGTTGTTATGCTGCCACAAGCCAAAAAACTACCAGAAGGTGAGAGGCCTGGAACACGTCCTCCCCTAGAGCCTTCTGAGGGAGTCCAGCCCTGCGGACAACTTGATCTTGAAGAACTATGAGATAATAAAGTTCCATTGTTTAAGCTGCTCAGTTTCTGGTACTTTGTTAGGGCAGCTTTAGCAAATGAATATACCATGTGATAGGTGGTGACTTAATGATTTACATAAATTATCTCACTAAACCCTGGCAACAACCCATTGACATGTACGATACCTCATTTACAGAATAAACAACCAGAGGAAGGTTAAGTAACTTGCTCAGGGTTGATCTGCTTTAATCAAAAAAAGACAGTGGTATCCAAAGCTTGGGACTCATGGAAACTGGTTATCCACATTCAATCTACTCTAGTTGGGTAAATCTTACATCTCTCTCCACTCAGCTTTTCAATCCCTGTTCCAAATGGATGTCGTCTCTCTGGTTGGCTTGTGGTTAAGATACGTTCACCTCTGGCTTGGTGATCAAATTGATGTATTTACCTGTTCTAAATCTATATGTTATGGAGTGGGCCAGACAGAGAAGCAATCGACACTCAGAGGGTTGGAGAGTCAGGTATTTTATTACAACAGTGGGCCCAGATGAGCTAACGTTCCAAGATCTGGACCCCAAGCTTAGGTTTTACAAGGCTTTTATAGGCGGACTCTTCTGCATATTCAAGTTTCAGTTTCTCAGCTCCCATATGGCTAAAGCAGCTGTAAGTTTTGGTTTCTCAGAATTCATGTGATCTAAGCAGATAAGCAGGCATGGTTACAGAAGTGAGGAATGCAAGCAATTGATTAACAGCTAGACTGATATAATAAGCAAATATTATTTCAAAGGCAAAACAGTCCATTGAAAGAATTAATTTTGAATTTTTCCAACATATACAAAAAGGAGGACTTAGTAAGTAGTGATGTTTATGCTGTATACACTAAATCCTCTCTCTTCACATACCAACAAATTGGTAGCCAACTCTCTCGGCCCCATAACATCTCTGTATGCAACTGTCAATATACCTCCCACGCACACCAGCCATAATGGTTCAGACTGTTCATGTTATCTGTTTGTTTAATTTGTGTTTCTGTCCAAGACTTTTCACTCTGCATGCACAGATTCCTTAGCCCAGACTGTCAGGTGTGTCCAGTCTAGAACGGGGCTCTCAGAGGACAGGTTCTGAGATGGTTTAAAAGCCACTAATTGCTTAGTGAAACTGAATTAGTTCACATTTCTACCAGCAGGCCAAGAATTGGAACAAAATCTCTACAGATAAGCTTTCTGGAGTTTTAGGGAGTTCAAGGGGCTGTGAAACCATGAACCCAAATTTGGGTTCATGATCAAGTGTCTGCATTTCTTCCATTGTTAAGGAGGGGACATCCATAGCCCTGGACCAGGGAAGCAGTCATGCTCTCCTTAAGTATAGAGCCGTCTTGGATAAAACAGAAAAAGACAATGAAGGGTTAGAAACAATGTTTCTCAAACTAGAATGGTCTATAGATATATTCTCTGTAAGATGCACAGGGGTGGCACGGGGTTCATTTTGTTAGTAGTCTTGAAAATTAAATGTATTACAAGTCATCCAGATGAGCACCTTTAACTCATCTCTAGAAGACATTTTACATTTTCAAAGGCACGGGAGCCAAGTAACACCACTTTCATTGTCATTTGCTAATGGGTTTAAGAGCAGAAGTGGACTTGATCCTGAGATAACATGTAGGAGCTGAGTGAAGTCTAGGTGACATGGTGTCATGTTACAAAAGTGAAGGTTTTGCAGTACTGTTTTGTTCTGCAAGTGATTTAAGGAATTTTCATGGGCAATTTTGATTATACTCAATTTTTGTATTTGAAGCTGCCTTTAAAACTAACCACTATATAACACATGACTCTGCTGTTGTTTAAAAAAAAGTAGTGACAGAATTACATCACCAAACAGGACATTAAAACATGGGCACGCCAAACTCAAAAAACTTGCACTGTATCAGTTAAACCATATCACACCATGAGTGATTTTCAGCAAAACATCAACCAAACATCAACCAACATGCTAAATTAATGTTGTCATTTTGCATTTTGCTGGGTTTGTTGTTTTTGTTGAGTTTATTTACATATTTGTTGCATTTTACAGTGAGATAAAATATGTAGCTTATACCCTAATATGTTGGTATATACTTAGCTTACAACACAATTAACATACTTTAAGTCCAACAATAGGGGTCTGTTGGAATTTATTTTTATTTTAAAAGAGTCCATAAATTACACTGGAAATATTCAGAGTTGACCAGACTAGTATATGAAAGGACAAAACATAAACACATCCACATGGACATTACCAACAGTCCTAAGGGCTCATGGCCAAGAGGTAGGGAAGGAAGGAAAAGCAGAAATAAGATACCAAGATGAGAAAGACCTTAGGCCTTCAAGACATTCAGTCTAATGGGCAACACAGGGCTACAACAGGTAATATTGATTAAGCACTAACAAGGTGTACATGGTGATAGAGTTTGAATGTGTTGTTCCCCCAAAGCTCGTGTCAAAATCTGATCCTCAACGTGGCAGTGTTGGGAGCTGTTTGAGTCATGGGGGTGGATCTCTCATGAATAGATTAGCACCCTCTCTAGGGGGGTGAGGGGGTTGTGAGTTCTCATCCTATTAGTTCCCATCAGAGCTGGTTGTTTAAAGGACCCTGGCACCTCTCTCTCACTCACTTGCTTCCTCTCACCATGTGATCTCACATCCTCCAGAGGCCTGACGCTTTCCACCATGAGTAGAAGCAGCCAGAGGCCTGCACCAGATGCAGCTGTCCCAGAATCGTGAGCCAATTAAACTTCTTTTCTTTATAAATTACCCAGTTTCAGGCATTCTGTTATAGCAACACAAAAACGGACTAATACACATGGACTACCTCATTTGAGGCTCACAACAACCCTATGGGCTAGGCAATATCGTTCCCCCATTTTACAGATGAGGACACAGAGGATGTCATGGGCACCAGTTAGGTGCCCTTAGGAAATCACATGTAGGAGGCAGCAAAACCTTCCAAAGTAGGTGCAATTTCATCTGGGTCTTTAATGATGACTAGGAGCTCACCAGTCAGCACGGAGGGGAAAAGGCATTCCTGTCAGAATGAACAGTTTGTGCAGACATGGGAGCATGGAAAAGCATGATTTCTATAAGGAACAGCACAAGGGTTTAGATTGGCCCAGTGGAGAACACCACCAGAGGAAGCTGCTTTGGAGGGGTTTAGGCCCAAACCCATAGCCACAGCAACAGAATAAACCACATCACTGGATTGATCCTGTCCACACTAGTAGAAAAGCAGTATTTCCTCATACTTCAGAAACCAGGCTCTACTCTTCCAACCAGGGCCACCATGCACAGCTGTGCAGGTCACACACTCCACAGCCAGAGCCCCATGTAAGTGGTGCTATTCACACAGCAGACATCACAGATATGTACATCCGTTATGACCGTTTCCTGGAAGGAGCAGTAAAGTTTCTGGTCCTAACAGATTCTATATTTTATAACAATTTTCTGATGAATGGAAGTAAAGTATCTTGAGGAAGGGCATCTTTTCCTAATTCACACAAATTTGCTTATGCACTAGTGGTGGTGAGCTACCTATTACCACTTCTCCCTTCTGAACTGTGATGAAACCTACATTCCAACCTTGCACTGTGATTTTACTTGGCCTTTTCATAGCTCAAATGCATTGTTACTAAACCTGCTTCAAGTAGTTAATACTCTTTCTCTGTCCTCTTATTCCATCTTCCCTACCTACCCCATTTCTCTCCCTCCTAGATCTGGACCTACTAACACTGTCTTCTAAGTCACAAGAGATCACTTTTCCTGGTTAATCTCATTTTCCAAAATTCAAATACAGCTTCCAAGCTGTCCATTGTAGGAACATGCCAGATCTGATGATCCAAGAAGATAGGAGGGCTCCAACCAGAAACTATTTATAGTACTCTCCCTGTTCTGCCCTATCTGTCTGGAACTGCTCCAGAAGCCTCCTAAACATCAATTCATAAAACTATTAACTTACATGCTGCTCACATAGGGATATAAATCACTCTGAGTCACAGTTGGCTCCTGCTTCTTTAACAGTCAGCCTTAGGTCGATTTAGATTCTAGTTAAATTGGCACCGCAGCAAGCACCACTACAACATTAACTCTAAAGTAGCACAAGGTTTCACCTTCAAAATCACTCTACCTGTTCTGTAAGAAACTTTGTGTAAAACTAGAAAAACATTGTGCAGAAACAATACAGAGCTATTTCAGGAGAGTGCCTACCTCTGCCAAAGGAAGGGGATAGGATGGGATGGAGCAGAACTGTTACCTGTGACTGTATACGTCTTTTTAACCAAATCTTCAGCAATGATGGCAAAATGTTAACATGTGTTAAATGAGTGTGGTGAGTATATCTATTCTTTGAATATCTGAAATATACCATAATTAATATATTAGAATTTGAAAAAGGGAAATGTTTTACGCACTTTGGCTGAAGATCACATTCTAATTACTCATCAGAGAAGTTTTAGGATCTCCTCTGCTGAAGCTGAAATCTTCGAGTTCTGACCTGGCCATCCCTTGTCTCTGAGGTATAGTAATCGTGAACACAGCTGCTGGTGGCTTGGAGGATTTTGCACCTCAGGCTGGGCTGGAGCTGCTAGGACAAGAAGTGGCAGTGCCGAGGCTGAAGTGGACCCACAGACTGCTGATATGCGTCCCTCCATCCAGGTCTGGCTTCCCCACACCACCATCCCCATTGTTAAGGACTTCTACCAGGGTCTGCTTCTCTCTCTTCCTGGAAGGAGGTGTGTTTTTAATGATGTATCTATTCTGCCACCTAGCCTTCGACGACATCACTACAGCAAAGCTGCTTTAAGCTGCTCCTGTGTAGATCTCAGTCTTACTGGACTTCCCTTATCTAGTGAGGAATCTGAGCGACTGAGTGCTTTCTTTCTTGAAGGTCACCATACCTTAGTTTGGTACCAGGAGATGAGGCAGCAGTAGTATGCCCAGTTGTGCTGGCCTCTGAAAAAGGGACTGAAGTCAATGCCATGAGATCTGTAAAATGGGGTAAATGGTATAAATAAGCCTGTCTGAGAACAGGTGAGAACAATGCATAGAAGAGAATGAACACAAGACCTTTTGCTGATTTCTTCCTTTCCAACCGGAAGAAAATATAATACTGTGAGTTCTATTAAAAAGTCTAGTTTCCCAAACTACGTTATCAGGCATCATCCTTGCTTTGAAAATCACTTAGAAATTCACAGAAAATGAAGCTTTATAAAATAAAAACAATATCCACCCTTTGAAAAGCTGTCCAGATAAAAAGAGGGCAAATCTTTCACTCAGCAGCATTTCTTGAAGCTTGGTTTGGATATGCAGTTAATCTCTTAAAGGGAAAGGAGAGGAGTCATCTCTGTGGAAACGACACAGATGGATGATATTTAACTCCCCACTTCTCCAAAAAATGATGTGGTTGAAAGGTATCAAAGCTCATCCATGCCAGAGTAGGGAAGCTCACGACAGCGAAAGCAGGTCAGCAGCAAAGGAGGCTTCTGGGAAGGAAACCTGGCCTCCGACATTTGTATCTGGCAGAAACAAATGAGCCCCTCCCAACTAACCTCGTTGATGCAAACTAGTTTTTTTTCCAGAAGCAATCTTCTAAAGGTGATTGTGAACAGATCTAGTCTTTCAGAATGGAGGAGAGGGTGAAACAGAATTGAGAAAGGCTCATTGGCACCCCCCAACCCAACATCCTGTGGTAATGCCTTTTTCCACACCACCGTTTTGCATTAATTATGAACTCTCAGAAGCAAAACCATCCAGCCAGTCCTCCATCTTTGGACAAAATCACTCTGGACAATCTCAGGCTACTGAGAATTCTTTGTTCTCTCATGCCCTCCGAGGAGGCCTATCCCAGGGGGCCTTAGACAGCAGCCCCTGTCCCTAAATCCCTCATGACACAAATCCATTTCTAAGAGGACACAAAGATGGGTTGTTTAACATTCACGGCCTTGCAGAGAAGCCTTCCTCCATGGCCCCCTCTACAGCCCTACCCCAAGGACCAGCTCCCACCATGTTCTCTTCCTTCCTTCTCTCTACCCTTTCCATCTTGTCCATAAATCATCCCCTCTTCCTTTTACCTGTCCTCACACATTGTATTTTCCAGCCACTGGAAGCCAGCTAGACAAAAGGAGGTGTCACTGGAGGCCATCTTTCTTGGAATACAGGGGGCTGGAACTAGGCAACTCGTGTTTCTTTGGAAGTAGCACCACAATTCTCCATTCATCTTCAGTGCTACCAGTGAGCCTGGAGAGGGCTGAACTTCTAAGGTGGTGCCGAAATAGAAGCAGGGACCAGAACACACTTTTCTCGTCTGAACTTGACACAAATGAGGAAATAACACATGATCTCTCTCGCTCCTAAAATATTTCAACCAAATTTTTGTATATTAATTTGCCCCTACCCAGACAGAAGGGAGAAGCAATTTGGAATGAGCCTTGCCGCTTTTTCTTTAAAATTGTTATACAGCTTCTCCCCGCTCTCCCAGCCAACACCAAAAACCCCTTTGGCAGTACCAGCAAAAGCACAACTTAAAACTTTTGCTTTGTTTTAAAATGTGCCTTTGGGCAAGCAGATAAGTGAGAAGAGAGATCAGGATCTGGGGGTGTTAACAGCATAAAGCAAGCTGCTTTTGAACAGAACGAGCAAAAGAAAGATTTTCTTGAAAGCAGTCCTCCAGAAAGAATTCTTATCAAAGATAAGGGTGCAGTCTAGTGGTAAACTTCATGAAATGCAGCCCCTTCTTCAAAGGAAAGTTAGAGCACTTCTCAAGGGAGGCAGAGAAATGTTAAAGGCATGACAGTTCCGCCGCAAATGTTCCCCAAAGGGGCAGTGACAACTGGTCATTTCTCTCTGACCTGCCTGTGAAGTCCATAGCCCACCATGTCAATTTCAGAAAAAGCTAAAATCGCCACCTTCCTCCTTTCAAGGTTTTAGTGTTCTTTCTTTTTACTAAGGAAAGAAGGGGTATGTAGTGTCCAAATAAAACGTCTGTGGTTTCGAGTGGCATGATAAGGTTCCTGGTCAGGATCTCTTCAGACCAGGTCCTGTGGCCCTGTCAGCTCAGATTCCTGGGATGTGCTTGTGGGCACCAGTTAACCTTATAACAAGGTCTCCCTCTGGGTCCTGCCCAATAGAAATGCCCCCTTAAAACAACATGGAGGTTAGGTATCAATTCAATTACTTTCCTTCCATCTAAGACCCCCCCACACAAGCACACTTTAGGTCTCCAGGCAAGGTTTTCAGACTTCGCATTTCCTCCAAAGTGTCAGCCTCTGCAACTCACTACTCCCAACAATGCTTTGTACAGCTGTCCTTTCCTGCACATACCAAACACACAATAACACAAAGCCTCCCTGGCCAACAATGTAGCTGAAGCAAGTGGCCACTTCTTGACCATATGACCAAAGACAGTCACCCACCAGCAACAGAAACACCCTCGATTAAATCCCTTTCCCCAGATTTTGAAAGGGAGAATCCAGATTTTCTTTCTTTTTAATTCAGCTCACCACCCATCACTGGCCATCTCACACTACCCATGCCCCAAACACACACACACACACACACACACACACCCCTTACATGCTAGCTCACACTACCCATGCCCCAAACACACACACACACACACACACACACACACACACCTTACATGCTAGCTTAGACAGTCACTAGCAAACCGCTGTTTTCCAAAGCTTGGGAAGAATTTCTTGGGCAAGGTATAGATCCAGTTGGCTAATAAGAAATGCTTCCTTCCCTCCAGCCTGTGCCTTGGCTAGTTAGGAGATAGGAGGGAGGGGGAGACCGAGTTAACCCTCTTCATTGTGTTCACCCTGCTCTGAAGAACTCTCTCTTGCACCGGCCCCTCCACCTTCTCTCCCTCTCCGGAGCCTAGCCTGTCCCCCAAGCCCCTTTCTTACATTCCGCGGGGAGGAGGGCGCTGTCCAAGGAGCGAAGGGGAGCCCCGTGTGTCTAGAAGGCCTCTCCCCACCCCCACCCCGTGTGAGTTTGCACTGCAAAGCTCCTTGGCATCCTTGCCTGGGCTGGGTGTTGGGAGCTCGAATTGCAGCTACAAACTGGCTGGCAGCCAGGGGCCGTCTATTTAAAAGCGCCTGCTCGACCAGAGCCCGTAGTCTCTTTGGAAACTTCTGCCGGGGAAAAGAGCTAGGAAAGAGCTGCAAAGCGCTGTAGGCTTTTTCCTTTTTTTTTTTTTTTTTCTTTTGTTGTTGTTACTTTTAATTACCCCCTCCTACTTTTGCACCCTTCTCCGGACTTCACGCAGAACCTGCGAATTTCGAAGAGGTGGTGGCAGAGTGAGAGAAAAGAGGTGTCAGGGGGTTTGGGTTTTTTCTTTTTTCTTTCTTTTTTTTTCAATTGCAACACTTTCTCCCACCCTCTCGGCTGCAGCCAACTCCTCTTACCTGTTCCGCGGCAGCCGCGCGCCGCTGGCAGCGGAGGGTTAGAAAGAAGAGGGGTGTATTTTAGATTTTAAGCAAAATTTTGAAAGACAAACCCATCTTTCTCCTCCACCCCCTTCTCCATAGCCTCTGAGATCTCGGTGGTGGGTTTTGGGGTGAGCAATTTTGTGGCTTTTTCACCCTACAATTCTTACCAGAGCGGACTTGGAGGTTCCTCCGGTCTCCGCTGACTCTGCGTGCACCTGGCGCTACCCGCTGCCCCCGCAACCTGTTGCAAGTCTTTAATCCTTGCGATTGGGACTTGCTTGCAGGCACTCCAGTCCTCCATCTCTCCCTACATTTTGCAAGTGTCTGGAGGAGGGCACCTGCTCTACCTGCCAGAGATTTAAAAAAAAAAAAAATCTCCCTGCTCCCTCTTGGCCCCTTTCTCCCTGCTCTCTCGCTTTCCTGCCCCGCCCCGAGGTAAAAGGGGAGACTCGGAGAAGATGGTGCTCACCGCGGTCCTCCTGCTGCTCGCCGCCTGTGCGGGGCCGGCCCAGAGCCTGGGCTCCTTCGTGCACTGCGAGCCCTGCGACGAGAAAGCCCTCTCCATGTGCCCCCCCAGCCCCCTGGGCTGCGAGCTGGTCAAGGAGCCGGGCTGCGGTTGCTGCATGACTTGCGCCCTGGCCGAGGGGCAGTCGTGCGGCGTCTACACTGAGCGCTGCGCCCAGGGGCTGCGCTGCCTCCCCCGGCAGGACGAGGAGAAGCCGCTGCACGCCCTGCTGCACGGCCGCGGGGTTTGCCTCAACGAAAAGAGCTACCGCGAGCAAGTCAAGATCGGTGAGCGCGCTCGATGTGCCAGGCACTTCCACGGCGCACGGGCGGGGGACACGGGGCGGGCCGGGCCGGCGCGCTTGGGGCAGCAAGTGGCTTAGAGACCGGGGAGGGTCTCTGCCCCTCGGAATTGGAGCCCTGGCCGATCTTTCTCCCCTGGGCTGCTGTCTAGCCGAGCCTCTGCCAGATTTCGCTCCTTCTCCTTTCCCCTGCCCCCACCCGAACCTGCCCCTTCCCCACCCCTCCACCCCACCCCGACTGAATTCTGACTCTGAGCTCCTATTCGGTTTGCAGGTAAATCTCCAGGTGCCCCATCTCCAGTCCGAAAGAGTCTATTACATTATCAACTCCCTCCTCTACCCCACCCCACCCCTACGGTATTTTCTGAATTGGGAAAAAAAAAAAAAATCTCTTTTGTTAAAATATTGTTTTAATCGGGGCCAGGAGAGAAAGGCGTTACATATCTTCTGAGTTAATTCCACCTTTGTCCCTCTCAGTCCCCCCTTCCCCCCACCCCCCGGGCCTCCGACATTTCTATTCCTCCACCCCCACACGCCCCCCACATCCTTGGTAGCTACTGCCTTTTGGGTGGGGCCTTCATGCTCCTCCCATGGGCACCATCCATTGCTTTTGACTTGATAAGGTTGATGGTGGTGGATGGTAAAACATATTAAGCTGCAAAATGGCCTTTTTTTTTTTTTTTTTTTTTTTTTTTCCTGCCAGGAAGAGAAAGAATACTTTAGGTGCGCCGGGGTGGGGAGTAGGAGGGAGTAGAAAGGAGGGGGTTGGTGTTCTGTGCTAGGTGATCGTCCCCGAATCTAATTCCTTTTTTCCCCTCCCCATTCAGATTTTACCTAGGATAAAAGGTGGGCATAGGTTTGGGAGGCAAAAGAGGATGTGAGGTTCGGACATTGCAGGTCCCGGCTTGTGCGGATCCCCCCACCCCCACCCCATCATATCGCCCCACCCCCACCCATCTCTCTAATGGGATCACAAGTGGGTGTGGTGTAAGGGCCTGAGGGGCCCTGAAAACGAAGAATGTAAAATTCAGGGGGCGGAGACAAAAAGCCACGCACTGAGCACCCCCCCCGCCCCGTCACCTGCCCCGCCCCCGAGTTGCCCCGCCCCCACGTCCTCGGCGCCAGGAGTCTAGGGTTTAAATGATTGGCAGAGATTCTGGTTCAATCATAACAGTTCTTCCCCCTTAGACTGAGTTTCTTTTTGGAAAGAGTTACCTGATCTCAAACTTAAATAATAATAATAATAATAATTTTAAAAAAAATTTAAGTCTGGGGTCTGAGACATCGACCTGGTTGTTGAATCTAAATAATGTTTATTTGGTGTAATTTCTTCCCGGGACAGTGGCTTTCTCCCGTCCTGTCCCCTTCTATCACTCAAGAGCACCCTAACATAAGTTTCTTAACTGCAAAGTACAGACACTGGCATGTAGGAGTGTGTCCACGTTTACCGAGACGCAGGAGAGCTTTCCTGGGTTCAGCCTCGAACCCCGCAAGCCATGCAGGGTTTTTTGCTGGAGGTAGTCGTTCTCCGGGTTGCAGCCTGCAAAAAGAGGTTAGGACATACTGGCCCCGGAAGCCCAGAGGCCGGTTTGCAGGGTTATTTTTTATTAAGATCCGCTTTTCAGAGAGGCACCACCCGCCTTCATCTTGGGGGATGTGGCTTCGGAAAAGTTTAGCGCCAGGAAAAAGGTATGGATTGATTTCCTGACTTGGAAGCAAGTGCTCTAGGTAATACTCCGGTCACATCGAAAATATGCAAGGTAGCACTAAGCCCCATCTTGGCCCCACTTTTATCTGCCCAACCGTGTGGCTGGTGTGATGCTGCTGGTGTGGAGGGTGTGCGCTCAGAGCGCGCGCGCGCGCGCGCAATTGCTGGGAGAGCAGAGGGCGCATCCGAGTTTCCAGTCCAACCCACTCCACACACACACAAACACAGTGCAACCCACTACACACACACACAGTTCAACACACTCCACACACACAAACACAGTGCAACCCACTCCACACACACACAGTTCAACCCACTCAACACATACACACAGTTCAACCCACTACACACACACACACACACACACACACAGTTCAATCCACTCCACACACACAAACACACAGTGCAACCCACTCCACACACACACAGTTCAACCCACTTAACACATACACACAAACACAGTGCAACCCCCTACATACACACACAGTTCAACACACACACACACACAGTTCAACCCACTACACACACACACACACACACAGTGCAACCCCCTACACACACACACACACAGTGCAACCCAATACACACACACACAGTTCAACCCAATACACACACACACATAGTTCAACCCACTCTACACATACACACAAACACACAGTGCAACCCACTACACACACACAGTTCAACTCACTCCACACACACACACAGTTCAACCCACTCCACACATACACACACAGTGCAACCCACTACACACACACACAGTTCACCACACTCCACACACACACACAGTTCAACCCACTACACACACACACACACACACACACACAGTTCAACCCACTCCACACACACACATAGTTCAACCCACTCCACACATACACACAAACACAGTGCAACCCACTACACACACACACAGTTCAACCCACTCCACACACACACACAGTGCAACCCACTCCACACACACACACATACACACACACAGTTCAACCCACTCCACACACACACACACACACACACACAGTTCAACCCACTCCACACACACACATAGTTCAACCCACTCCACACATACACACAAACACAGTGCAACCCACTACACACACACACAGTTCAACCCACTCCACACACACACACAGTGCAACCCACTCCACACACACACACACACATACACACACACAGTGCAACCCACTCCACACACACACACACACACACACAGAGTTCAACCCACTCCACACACACACATAGTTCAACCCACTCCACACATACACACAAACACAGTGCAACCCACTACACACACACACAGTTCAACCCACTCCACACACACACACAGTGCAACCCACTCCACACACACACACACATACACACACACAGTTCAACCCACTCCACACACACACACACACACACACACACACACACACACACACGACTTTTGTCCCCAGCAAGATCCCCTTTAGAATTCTCTGCAGCCGCTTCCTCAGCCGCCCCTTCAGGATGTCTCTGGGCCAACCCGCAGCAGCCGCCCCTGCCCGCCCGCGCCTGCGCCCCGGCTCCAGCCCTTCCTGCAGACTCCACCCGGCCTAAAGCAGGTGCCTGGCGGCTGCAGTCACCGATTGGCTGTGTTCCAAGGCGGCCTGGGCCGACGCCTTCCTCCGGGACGGATGGGGTGGGAGTGGACTCGCCTGGAGAGGATCCTTCAGCTGGAGAACCGGTGGGTGGGTACCCAAAAAGTTGGAGATGGCGTAGAGACAGCTCTTAAAGGAGAGGGAAACAGACACAGGGAGGAGAGTATCCTTTTAGTCCTTTAGCCAAAATTCCTGCTCCTCAACCCGTCTCCCTTCTCTCCCACCACCAAAATCTGAGCAATACAAACATGGACTTGTCCCTTCCCTCCTGCTGTTGCTGTTTATATGTATTACATATTATATCTGCATAATATCTACATTATATATAATGTACACGTACCATATTGTACATTTTTACATTACATGTCATATACATGCATTATATATCTCTAGATATTATGTATAACCAAAAATATCTACAACCCAAAAAAGGTGCATGTCTGGAATGACAGGCGGGAGCGGAGGAGAGTGAGTGGCCGGCGGCCCAGGCTCCGGAGGGCGCGGGAGGCCGGCGGGGACGGGTGTTTGCTGGGCGCGTTGCTCAGCGACTGGAGAGCCGGGTGCTGGGGCCGCGCCTGGCCCCGCATTTTCTTTTAGCCAGTTCAGGGATGGAAATAGATATAGAAACAGAGGGAGGTGTGTGTGAGGCTAGAGAGAGGCGAGGGACGGGAGTCATTTAATGGGCCAAGCTCAGTAAATGTGAGCTGGAGCGGGTCAAGGCAGGACCGGCTTTGCCTGGGACACTGTTTGGGGGAAGGGGCCTTGTGGCTTCATGCCGGGTCTGGGAGGTCTCTCCTGTGCCGGTGAGATGTAGGGAGCAGTGGGTTCTGGGTTTCAGTTCTGTCATTGAGAAATAAGAGATCAAGAGGGACTGAAAATACCCTTCTGGGAAAGAAAGACAGGGGAAAAAACATTACCTAAATAAATATGAAATCGGCCTTTGCTTCTTTGAGGGGTTTGGCCTCCATCTCTCTGGCTTCAACCCCAAGCCTGGTCCAAAGGCCATGCAGAAGTCAAGTTCCAGAGTTAGGTTTATTGACCAAATTTATGTCTGGGTTGAACAAGATCATGGAAAACTGAGGAGCCAGAATTTTGTCCCACCCACACCCCCTCCCTTTGAAACAGGCTTTGAGAGGCTGGCTGTGGCCGGAGCCAACCAAAACGGGAGCTGGAAAGACAGGAGCTGGTGCTTTAATTTGACTTTTCCTGCCCACCCCCGTCCCTTATTTCTGCTGTGTCAGCTCAGACTGGAAGAACAGGCACATTTGGCTGCACTGAGAGCTCATTTTCTTTCCCTTTCTCTTTTTTTTCCCCTTTTCACCCCTCCCTCCATCCCCCAATTCCTTGACAGCCCCTGGGGGCTTGTGTTTTAAGTCCAAGCAGCTGTGAGTTAGTCCCTGGGGCTTGGGCTGGATTTGTGTAGGCAGGTGCGCCTGCAGCTGCAGAGGGAGGATCAGGCTGACCCTGGAGCCAGAGGTCACCGTGAGGGTTACAGCAAAGGGCATGGGAGCAGGAATCCCTGCAGAAGCCCTGGTCCCCTTAATGGAGGGGGGAGGAGCTAGCACAAAGGGGAAGTAATACTTGTCTAAAGTTTTTACTTTGTACCTGAGCAATGCCTATGAAACTTTAAGATACTTACTGTTTGGAAAATAAAACCTTGGAGAAGGGACCACCACACTCCAGACCCACTACGTCCGGAATCTGGAAGAACACCATAAAAAAAACAGGTACCAATGAGGGGCCAGAGCAGAAGGGAAGGGGTGGGAAAACGGTTGCGGTAAGAGACAAGTAAGCATCTTCGAGGGTTTTTGTTTAGTTTTAGCTTTATATTTTTACTACGGTTGGTCCAAAAGTTGCTTTTCCCAGAGACTGTCCTTAAATTGTCATCTGGATGTTATTCAAAACAATAAGATTGATTATGTCTTTGCAAAAATAAATAAGCAAATAAAAAAGGAAGCCAGTGTAGGCTTCTACTCTCCTCCCCTTAATATCCAGAAAATCCCCCTTTTTATTTCCTGTTCTATTTCTTTCTGTGATTTATGTTATGATGTCATTTTAAAAAATATAAACCCAGAAGAGTGACTGTAAATCTGTGAACGGGGAAGTGGCCTTTCCTGCCTGGCCACTCAGCTTAGCTCAGTCCCAGCATCTCTCCAGGAATTGTCTGGGTATTGGCCAAAGAATGTTAAAGCTGGAAAGAACCCACAATGGTCATCACAGTCAAGGCCCTCATTTTACAGCCGGGAGTGGGAAGAAACCAAGATGAGGCAGCAGGGTTAGTGGCAGAGACAGGGCTGGAACTCAGCTCTTCTCCAGGGGCCCTAGCACTGGGTTCCACCATCCTGGCTTTTCTCACGAGTCACCAGGGCTCTCACCTGGGCCTGGTTTAAACTGCAATGAGACCTTCAGCAAACATGGCCAAATGGTGGGTGTTGCGAAGATGAAATAAGAGCTCACAATTTGGGGGTGCTGTTTTAGGAACAGTAGGGAAAGGAGCAAAGTAGCCCAAAAGTGGAGAATGCAACACCCCTTAGTTTCACACTCACTCTGTCCCTTTTTCCACACAGTCTTGCAAACGAGGCTGGCTGCAGACAGTGGTTTGGTCAGGGAAAGGGGACAAGGAGGGCGTGAAGCAGTGGTGTTCGGCCCAGTCTTTAGGTCCGTGGGCCAGACCCCACCTCCTAAATGACAAGGAGCTCTCCTGATGTGGGAAGGCAGGCCAGTCCTGGCTGCCTCTTGGCTGTGCAGCATCTGCTGTCCCTAAGGAGCACACAGCATGAAAGTAGCCAACAGCTCAGGCCTTACAGGGGGCCCGGCAAGCAGGAGGATGCATCTGAGGGAGGGAGGAGATGGGGATTTGTGCCTAAGAAGGAAAGAGGGCAAACCATATGCCACAAAAGCTGATAAGAAAGGGGGCCAGAGAGCCACCTGTTTTTGAAGACATGCAGATCTATTGGAGATCTTCAGCGGGAGAAAAGTAGACTTCCAGATTATAGCTGGGGCCTCCAGTGGATCTAAGGAACCATCCTAATACATCCTGGAGGCTGCAGCAACTCCTGCCTTTGGGGAGGCTTAAGAAGGAGGCAAAGAAGATAAGCTGCTCTTTGCAATAGTTTAGACATGCATGCTGAACCCTAGGAGAGTTTTAAAATAAATACATTCTTTCATTTTTGATCCCTCAACCAAAACCATCAGACAGAGCCCTTTCCCTTGGCAAACCCTGAAGTAAGGCCCCAGGGAATTTGCATGCAGATCCAGGTTTGGGATTACCTCTGCTGGTTTGCAGAGTTGTTTTGTGTGGGTTTCAGTTATCGCGAACCATTTAGATTGTACTTCACGGCTGTAACATCGTTCTTTCAGCCAAGCAGGGGTGACTGTCCTTCAGGACCCTTTAGAACAGCACTTCCAACTGAAATATACAAGCCACATATGTAATTTTTAATTTTCTAGTAGCCATTTTTTTAAAAAGGTAAAAAGAAACAGGTGAAATTAATTTTAATCATATATTTTAACTCAATATATCCAAAATATTATCATTTCAACACGTATTCAAAAGAAACAGTTACAATGAGATATTTCACACTCTTTCACATTAAGTCTGAAATTTGGTATGTATTTTACATTTACAGCGTATCTCAATTTGGACACTAAATTTTCATTGGAAATACTTGATCTGTATTTTGGTTTAATAAAATTTTCAGTTCAAAAAGTAGCTTCACATGTCCTAGTCGTTGCAAACATACTTGACAATTTTCTGATAACCCTGTCAAGCGTGCAACTGCCTGCTCTCTGCTGCCCCCTTTTGGTTATCCAGGACTTTGGGGAAAATGCAGCTGCCTAATTGTAATGTTCTCAATGGGCTGTGATGGGTCCTGAATGGAAATGTGGTCAGGTTGGAAATGGCCATGCGCTTCCACCAGAGGCTGGCCCCCCCCCCCCCCCCCCCCCCCCCCGTCTACTCCCCTTATTAACTTCTTGTTTGAGATGCACATGGGGCTCAGATATAGACATTTCTACTGAGCATGCTACTCCTTCCTTGACTCCTGGGGAAGGCTGGCCAGAGATACTCATCTTGGGGGTTGTGCATAAGTATGTATGTCCTGTGTGCACATTTATCCCCAGCTGCCTCCCACGGATCAGGAGATGTGCACTGGAGTCCCAGCCCTGAATCCTAGTTTGTCCTCAGAAAAAAATGAGGAGACTTTCTTTACCTCTGGTCCCTGGACAGAGGGGCACGTGTATGTGAGACATCAGCCTTTCACTCGTGGAGTGTCACCAACTTGACACCTGCCACATCTACACTGTGAAGGGTGGTGGGTCACCTTTTCTCTCTCTCTGTATCTTTAGGAAAGGAAACCTGCCCTTCATGCAGCATGAAGGAATGGGATTAGACAGGGGAGAACTCCCGGGTGAGTTCCCAAGTGGAGACTGGTTCCCAGAGCACTTGTGCTAAGTCTTTCTCACCTGGGGTTGGCAAACAGACTCCCTGGAGACAAGAGTAGAGCCCTCACTCCCTGGCAGACCTTTCTGAGTCCAGGGAGCCTTAGATCTTCTGGTCTACAAGTAGACATCTGTCAACCAGGTGCCATAGAAAATACATTCTTAGTTGATGATTGGAACTAGGGAGGTGAGAGGCAACAGAGACTTAGAAAGGCAGAGACCTGTGCTAAAATTAATTAGCACATGTCAACTATTTAATCCTCAGAACCACCCTATGGAGAAGGTTGATCGAACCGTTGTTAACAGATTCGTCTTCCTCCCAGGAAGCGTGACCGAAAGTTGGAGATGGCAAAGCTTGATGTATCTGGTTAGTGGTGGGGCTAGGATTTGAACCCGGATAGTCTGGCTCCTGGTTCTGAGTGTTCATCCACTATGCTATATGATGTCTTTATTCTCTGGTCAAGGCAGAGATGTTACCTTCCTGCCTTGGCCAACTTTGCTGTTGGCTTAGAGCACCTAACCTGTTTAGTTCATTCCCCTGGCCTGAAATGAGGTGGGGCTCATAGAACAGCTCAGCTGGGTACTCCTATTTCCCTCGATGTCCAGTCAATAGGACTCTCCAGGTCTGCTCGACTGCCCTCCAGGCTTGTCCTCGGGGCCCTCCTCCCTTCTTGCAACTGCTCCTTAGGATGACAGTTGCTTGGGTTTGTTTTCCTCCTGGAAGGTCAGTGCTCGTTTCCTTTTCAGCCCATAATTCAGGTTAAAAAGATCCCAGAATGTGCATGCTGTTACTGACCACAGAGGAAAGGGGCAACAGTGTCTTCCAAGAGAGACTGGGCCAGGCAGATGCCAATCAGGGGTGGGTTGGGTAGGAAGAAGGATGGTGCAACTTCCCTGGAAGGCTCCACAGCCTTTTCTTTTTATGCAAACGCACGTCCATGCAGTGCAATTGAGTCATTTGGTATCCACAGCTAGACACCAGGAGACTGGGACATGTCTTACATTATTTTAAACCGTGAGCAGCTGATCCTGCATTCTCCCATAAGCCTCGTGCTGTAGCAAAGAGCAGGAGGCTGCAGGTTGGCTAGGAAATGCAGGGCGGGGGGGTTGCGGAACACCTAGCCTGGGCCTTGCTATTTTCGTCCGTGCTCAGGCAGGGATCAGTGTTCTCAGACCTGCACTGTCCGGCAGAACTTTCTGCGATGATGAAAATGTTCTATATCTGCACTAACACAGTAGCCACTAGGAGCACTTGAAATGTGGCTAGAGCAAGGAGGAACTACATTTTTTATTTTATTTAGTATTTATTCACTTACATAGCCACATTGGCTAGCGGCTACTGTATTGGACAGTGCAGCCTTAAGCCAAAGAGAAGCCCATTAAATCCAGGGCATGCACTCCTGTACCACTTCCAGGATGTTCATCTGCCTCCCAAGGCATCCACCAAGCCCTAACTTGCCCCAGCTTGTATTATAGAAACACTTCTAGACTCACTTCCCTTTGCCTCTCGGGTAGATTCACGCATCTCTCCATTTAAAGATTATTTATTGAATACCGTATACAGGAGAGGCAAAAACAAGTGACAAGGCTCTGCCCTTAAGAAGTTATTGTTTAAATTGCACAGGAGCTAGAATGAAAGCCAGAGGAAACCAGTTCCCCTTTTCATTCTGGATGTCCCCATCTTGTCTTCTGGCTAGAAAAAGAGATTGGAGAATCTCCGCAGCCCAAGCCTTACACTCTTCCTGGGCTATGAATTCCAAGTATGCCTCAGCTTCTTCACTTTCTGTAAGCCAAGTCTCAATATCTGGGCCACCCAGTCTTCTGTTATGTTTGATTATGAGGTCAAGATAGAGTAGGAAACTAACACCAGCCCAGGACCAGGCTGTTCATGGTGCCAGGGCGTGACTAGGAGCCCCAGGGTGGAAGGCGAGATTTCAGGGAGCAGTGGGCCCACCTCACCCCAGTCACTGCTATGACAAGAAAGCAGGGGGAGTCAGGACGCTTCTTAAGCTCAGGTGCCTGCACCTGCTGGTAAGGCGTTGTACCCCTGCAAGAGACAGCAGCAGCAGGAGGGCGGGTTTGGAGAAAGTGGTCGCGTTTGGGTAGGGTGTAGGCATTATGCAATTGTGCTGTGTGTAGTACTGCCCACTCCAGGATGCCTCTGGGTCCACAGCAGCTGGACCTGCACCCAGACACTCTTCTGTGTTTGCTGGGACATGGGGAATGACGCAGTCCTCAGCACATGTTCATTTTGCCATGGGGAGAGGTCGATGTACCCATATGTGCCTTTGTGGCGGCTGCTCAGCAGTATGAATGGAGGACACCTATGATCAAAGGAGGAACTGAGTTGGCCACCCCCACAGGGCAGGAGCCAGGTGCATTAGAAAGCTGGTTGGAAGGACTGGAGTTAGGAGCCTGGGTAGACGCAGAACCCACCCCAAAGGTAAATATCAGGATAATATAACAGCCCCCCCCCTTAGTCATTAGATAACATCATGAAATTAAAGGCCCTGGCTCCACAGCTTCCAGCGGAGGAAAAGATACTAAGCATTCCACATGCCCTGCGCTCTGCAGAATCCTCTCAGAGTGGCATCTGAGGTAGGCAGGGAGGTTGGGGATATCTTTCCTTTCCTTCTTGGCCCATTTTCCAGTTGCAGATTAAAGAAACAGCAGGACATTATGCACAAATAAGCTTTGTCCCACTCTCCTCCAGTCCCCTCCCCAGGCTTCTCCACTTTTCCTGCACACACGTGGATTCTTTCCAGGCCTCGCTTGTCCATCTCCTTGATTCTTTAGATGCATGCTGAAGACACACAAAGAGAGGGAAAGGATTTGGGTGATTGTCAGAGAAGTAGGAAAGGGAGACATACAAACCCCAGATTTTAAAATTGCTTAACAGTCCCTAGAAATGAGCACATGTGGTGTGGACATCAGTCTCCTGCGCCATCTACTGGCCATCTTCAGGTATTGCCCTGTTAAACAGATTCCAGAGCCCTCTTCAAGTTCCTTTGTTGCTGTTTATGCGCAGATCAATCTTCAACAGGAAGTCCTCCCTTGTATCCCACCAAAATCCCTTCTGCAACCTCAGTTTATCTTCCCTTGACAACATAGTTCAGGAGTAGCCAGTCCACGTGTGCCTTCTTGTTTTATCTAAAACTTAAACCCTTCCAAAACGGAAAGCCTATTTCTGACTCGGCCGCAGAGCAGCTGAGGAGGGCTAGCTGGCTCTGGCATTCCAGCTCCAGTCCTACTTTCCAGCCCTTTCATCTTTGTGGCTCTGCTCTGGCTCCCCTCCAAGTTTCCACTGTCTCTCTGGAGCCTACAGGTGACCACAAGACCCTGATTAGTATCTTTGATACTCGACTCTCCCGCTGCCTAAGTAATAGGTCCCATGGGGTTAAGTGGCACCAAAGACCAGGAGGCAGGTCAGAACTTTAAGCCTGCCCTTCAGAAGCAGCCAAAAAGCCTGCAAACTCTGGGGGGGGGGGGAGATGCCCTCAGGAGCCCCACCTGGGGGTGACTGGGAAAGGAGAGAGGGTTTACAAAAGTGTTTTGAGTCCCTTAAAGAAAGATACTGGAATCTATACTTTCTTTTCCAGTATCATTATTGCTTGGCCCCAGGGCAATACTTAAACACTTTCAAAGACTATGAGAGGTCAAAATACATCTGCTCAAACATTTATTGAACCATTGTCAACAGCCCTGTCCTCCTCCCGGGGAGAGTCAAGGCTTTGGGCGACCCATAGCACTTCTCGGGAAAAGTCCTGAAATGTGAAGGATCTTGAAAAGAACTGTCAGTATGGAGAAGGTTGTGCACCAAGTTCTCATGTCCACCAAGGCCAGAGAGAGAACAAGCTGAAATGATAGCTGGGGGTGGACACCCTCTGACCAAAAGGACGCAGCCCCCTAAAACAGGTGACCAAAGGAGGCTGGGATGGCACCCCCATCCCACATGTTTTTAAGAACTAGAAAGACCACCACTGGGATAGGTGTATGTACTTGTTTCTGCATGGATACAGGGGGATGGACTAAATGGGAGGATTCCAGGGGCTGGTACAACCAGCCACAGGAGGCTTTCTCTCCTTGAAGAAGCGATTCCTGGGAGCTCAGCTCTATGGTGGTCCTGCTGGCTCTCCAGGCCAGGCTGGGGCAGCCCACTGGAGGACATACTTGTCCTTCCTCCACACACTGGTCAGCAGCCAGCCCCCCACCCTCCTCTGCTTACCTTATCTGATTACAATCTTCATTGGGGAAGGGGTTTGGCCATGCACCCCCAAAGAGCGCCCAGGCTTTCAATGGCAACCATCTCTTGCCCTCTTTTGCCAGCAAGCAGTGGTCAACTACGTTCTGAGTGTTAGAATGCTGGGTGATGCCCGGAAAGGTTCTGAAGTGTCTCAAGTCCCTCAGGAAGACAGGCCCAACAGCCCTCTGTACCGTGGTCAGCCCTCCCTCTGCCCCATGGCCTGAGCCTAGATAACAGAGTCCTGGCCTTTCAGTTTCCACAGCAACCCCCAAGCCATCATGCCCCTTCCTGCCTCCTCACCCAGGTCCGACTTATCCCAGAATCAAGAAAAGTCGGTGTACCCAAGACCATCACTCAGTTAATCCCCAGAATGCCACATGCCACCTGCAAGGCACATCAGCCTGTTGATGAATCGTCACAGCAAGTTTTTATAAAGTAGAGCCAGGGTGCTGGGGACATCAAGATACGGGAAGTGGGGGGTAAGAGGGCAAAATGGGGGGCTGGGATCCTTGTGCTGAGCTTTGTTCAGAGAGAGCCTGCCCACTGATTTGCTGTTTGCTTTCACCCCATCATCATCTTCCTCTCCAGTGACTACTTCCCCTCCTCTCCTGTGAGTAAATACCCAAAGCAACTAACCACCAGCAACACTGTACCCCCTGGGAGTCTTCTGCAGGGTGGGGAACTTCCCTGCCAGGACCCTGAAGACCGGATACAAGTTTTATTTCATTAAACTTGACAAATACCGAGCTAAGAGAGAAACAGATGTTTGGGTACTTCCTGCCACCTGTCACCCTGGCCAGGTTAGACCAGGTCTCCAAATGCCTCCCCTAACACACCTGGAAGCTCCCTGGGGCTGCGAGCTCAGAAGTCAGGTTCTGCACCTGTCCTGGGACATAAAACAGTGTCATCTCAGAAGCTTCTCCTTCCTCATGACACCCCCCTCCAGCCCCACTTCCTTGAAATCTATTTCCCATCCCAGATGCCTGGCTATCACAGTTCCTAGGTATTCCAGGGAGAGTGAAATGGATGGAGAATGAATTTTCTTTCATCCCATTTTCATTATTTGGGGTCACCCAAAGCCTTGTTTCCTTTTTGGAGTATTTGAAAAGAGGGTGTGAAGGCAGGGCCTCCTGCCCGTGCCCAACCCCTGCACCTGGTCTCACTGTGGGGCACCCTGCCCACACCCTGCCCACCTAGGAACAGCAATCTAAGGTCTCCCCACTCTGGATCTACTGAGACTGGGGTGAGGGGGAGTCAAAGAGCTGAGAGAAGAAAGGAGACCCAGAGATGGGAGACCATGAGATAAAAATTCAGTGGAAATCTGTGGACTGGAAAAAGGATGGACGGGTGGAATTAAGAGATCAACAAATACATGAACAAAATCCTACTTCTCTAAAGGTCAAACGTCAGCTAAGTATAGACTGTCACCAATCACTCCTATATATAACTGCTCCGGCCCCAGCCAGCTGTTGGCCGCTCCCAGACTGGAGCTGAGTAATGTTCCAGCCGCCAAGGGCCCTGAGCACGGCGCCAGCTCTGGGCCGGAGCGGGGAGCAAGGCCTCCAGAACCCACTGGCCCCCACGCCGCTCCCCTCCAGGCCCCATATTTCTGGCTCTCCCGTCTCCCAGGTCCCCTCTTCCTGCTCTTCATGATGGTCCCCACCACCCTGCTGCTCCAGACCCCAAGACCCCCTTACCCTTGGTTCCCCAGATCCAAATATATCTCAACTCCCCACCCCCACCGCCAGCAGTTCTGAAAGTGCCAAGACCTCACAAGGAGCACAGACCTGGCCTTTCTTGTCACACCCTGGCTGTGCCCTATCTTCCGCTGCCGGTTCAGTTCTCCAGGTTGCATTCTTAGGTCTCAGCCCCACCTGCAGCCACCACCATGCACTCAGCCTTCCCTGGTGAGCAAGCCCCTTGCCACAGCCTTCCATGGGTCACTAATGTCTTCTCCCTCCTGACAAACGTCCCCTCCTATAGCATCATGACTTTTTCATGATTCTCCTGCTCCTCAAAGTCTTCTACCTGCTCTCGCTCTCCCTGATCCAGTCATGACAGGAACTTGCCACCACTTGCATCGTGTTGACGCTTCCTCCCTGGTTCTTATTCCCGCTTGGCTCAGTCTGGTGAGCTCCGGGAGGCAGAGACCCTTCTGCTGCAGCCTTTGTGACTCCCCTCAGCTCACACCTGCCAGGCCTGGGCCCCTGTGCCCACCGGGGCTCACCAGCCTCTGCTCCTCCCTGCAGAGAGAGACTCTCGGGAGCAAGAGGAGCCGACCACCTCCGAGATGGCCGAGGAGACCTACTCACCCAAGGTGTTCCGCCCCAAGCACACCCGCATCTCTGAGCTGAAGGCCGAGGCAGTGAAGAAAGACCGCAGAAAGAAGCTGACCCAGTCCAAGTTCGTGGGGGGCGCCGAGAACACCGCCCACCCCCGGGTCATCGCTGCGCCTGAGATGAGACAGGAATCTGAGCAGGTGAGTCTCGGGGCTTTGCTTCCCATCTCTCTCCCTCTGCCATGCCCCGAATTTGACCCTTCCCTGCATCTAAATGGGCCTTCCTGGCAGCAGGAGATGCTTAGGCTAGACCCAGCAAAGGGCCTGCCACTTCCCACGGTGGCTCAATCTAGAATTTGGGAGGACAATTTTCAGAGTTTACATTTATCAGGATCTAGGGCTTGTCCAAGAAGAGTGGGAATAGACATAAGTGCTCATTCAAGGAAAGTGATTGCCTGCCAGCCCAGCGACCACTGCCAGGTGTGAACCCCCGGAGCTGCGTCCAGTCCTGAGCAGAGGCTGGACATTCTCCTAGAGCATCCGGAGACAGCCACCTCTGGACGTTATCACTCGGCAGAATAGAAAGGCTGAGGGTGGGTGATCTGCAAGACCAAAGGGAGAATACGGTTCTGGAACTGGCCAGATGCAGGCTTTGTACACTCCCAGGGCATGTGGCAGGTGGGAGAAAGGAAAGGTCCTTGGCAGCAGCTGATGCCACCAAAGGTGGTGACTTTCCTCCAGAGACCCTTCAGCCCCACCCCCTGGGCCACGTGTTTGCACATCTGGGTGGTCTCCACTTGGTCCTGCTCAGCCTCTCATCCCCCCCGTCCTCACAGGGCCCCTGCCGCAGACACATGGAAGCTTCCCTGCAGGAGCTCAAAGCCAGCCCCCGCATGGTGCCCCGTGCCGTGTACCTGCCCAACTGTGACCGCAAAGGATTCTACAAGAGAAAGCAGGTACGTCCCTGCTCCTTGCTCCTACAGTGGCACCTACCAGGACACCTCGGGCAGGTGCCTAAGATTTCTACCATTCAGGATTTAGTGTTTCTCGAACCTCCACTATCCATTCACATGCCACAAGCATGATTTTCCCCGTTATCTCCTAGGCTATAATCTACTTAACTTTTCATGGACTTACCTTATCTGCTTGAATTCATTGAAACAGGAAACTTTATAATACTTATCACATCACATGCTGTATGTGCTCTTACATTCTTTAATGATTACACACATGTGCACATGCACACACACACCACTTTAAAACATATTTTATCCATGTATCACCTGATGTCATTTCATGTTCTTTCACAGCCAGGCTGCACTTTGGGCAGCTCTACTTTCTCAGCTTCTTGAAGTGGTACAGATTACCTACGGCAATGGTTCTCAAATGTCCGTGGGCATCCGAGGAATAACCTGGAGGGCTCATTAAAGAGCTGGCTGCTGGGCCCCTCCCCCAGGGTTTCTGACTGGTGGGTCTGGGGAGGACTCTGAGGATTTTGTGTTTCTAACAAGCTCCCAGGTGACCCTGATGCTTACTAAACGCCACCTCTAAGCTAAGTCAGGTTAAGAACCAGACCACCTTGAGGCAAATCTTGGCTCTGCCACTTAGGAGCTGTGTCCCCTAAATTGCTCGTTATTTAATGTCTCTGGGCCTCCCATTCCTCATATAAAATGGAGAATAACAGTAACCTACCTCACACGAGTATGAGGAGATGATTAATCTTTGTAAAGCCCTTAGTACCTGCTATGTAGTGAGTGTTAAGTAGTGACTGGCACGTGGTAAAGCTGCACAAATGTCACCTATTATCATTTTATTATTATTATCATCATCATCATCATCAAAACATGTAACTCTCTTGAGAATCCCTGGAAAATACCAGGTTGGAAGACCCTGATTGGGTAACATTAAAAAGAGATTGTAGGAGCCAGCAAAGGGTAGGTTGCCTAAATTAGCATCTTTCCCTGGGTCCTCCCATGAAATGCAGACACCAGAACCCCAAGGGTGGGTGTAGCCCCCCAGCTCTCTGGGGATGAGTCTGACTCAGGGAGGGGAGGGGGTAGGATGGGCAGGTGCAGAGCCTCCGGGGACGGTCCTCACTGCCCCTTGCTCTACCCACCTAGTGCAAGCCTTCCCGTGGCCGCAAGCGTGGCATCTGCTGGTGCGTGGACAAGTACGGGATGAAGCTTCCAGGCATGGAGTACGTCGACGGCGACTTCCAGTGTCACACTTTCGACAGCAGCAACGTTGAGTGATGCGTCCCCTCCCCATCCCTCCCTCATCCTTCCCACCCCAGCCCCAACCAGCCAGCGCCTCCCTCCACCCCAGGACGCCACTCATTCATCTCATATAGGGGAAATATACATATATCTATATCCATTTGAGGAAACTGAGGACCTCGGAATCTCTAGCAAGGGCTCAGCATTGAAAATGGCAACAACAGAGATGCAAAAAGCTAAGAAGACCCCTTTTTTCAAATGGTTTTCTTTTTGAGGCAGGTTGAATGAACAGAGAAAGGAAGAGAAGGGAAGAAAGTGTTTGCGCAGACGAGAGGGAAAGGAGAGCAGAGTTACGGACAGGAAGGGACTCATGTGAGCAAGAGGGAAAGGACACCAGGACCAGGGCTGGATCCCCCTTTGCATCCAGTCCTGGCCTGGGGGTGGACAGAGGTGGGGGCACTAGAGGGCGGGGCCTGAGAGGTGGCATTGATGACACCCTTGGAGTTTTCCCAGTTTGGACTGGCCAGGGGGAGAAAAGAAAAGACACGATGTGCCGGTGCCTGGCCCGGACCGGCCTCCTCCCCCAGCCAGCTGCCCTCGCCCTTCCTCTCCTCTTCCCCTGGCCAGTGTTGCCTCTCCCCAAAACTTATAAAAACTAAAATGCATTCCGTTTCTCTGCAAACAAAACGAATTTATAATTGAGTAATATTAAATAGATAGGTTTTCCTAAGCAGACACACACACATTGAATGTGTGTGCATATTTCAGTCCCCATGCAGACTTCTGGAAATCAATATGCACCCCCATATTGGAAAGCCTTGTTCCTCCTGGGTGACTAAAAAAAACATGTGGTTTTGACCCCTCATTTCCTTCCATTTGCAACTAGTGCAGCAGCCTCAGTGGGGGAGGATAGGCTGAAAAAAAAAAAGTGGGCTTGTATTTATCTACAAGGCTCCGTATAGTCATATATAGGCATATAAATCTATTATCTTTTTTTTTTCTTTCTTTCTTCCTTCCTTTTTTCCTAAGGTTTGCATTAACTTTTCAAAGTAGTTCCTATGGGGGCATTGAGGAGCTTGCCCATTCTGGAAAAACCAGGAAAACCCGTATTCTCCTAAGACAACCCATACTGTCAGTTTTGCTGGCTGCTAGGCAGGGGTTTCCCGTGAGCAGCAAGCGCCACTCTGTGGGGCATAGTGTTGGGTTTTAATGATTTCTCACGCGTGTTCTCTGTGCCCACCAAGCCAGGAGGATACTCACATGCAGTGGGGTGCACACCATGCTCCCCAGTACATCCCATCTGAGGCTTCAGACCCCCAGGAAGTGACTGTCTTTAGACTCCACACCAAACGAGCCAACAGGTCCAAGTTTGACCCACTGGCTCTGCCCCAGACTTTGCATTTCCTCTGGATAGAACCTGTATCTTGAAAGCCTCTCTCAGTCTCCACACTGGCTCAGCAGGAGAGAGACCGAAATGAGAGATGGCAAAGAGGGAGATGGTGGTGACAAGGCTCACTTGTGGGAACACAGGCCAGAGAGGGCTGGAGGAGCAGGGCCTGACTGTCCCACTGCAGCCTTGGAGCGGAGCAGCAGAGAGTGGGAAGAGCCGATCGAGCCTTCCTTGGCTTCCCCACCTCATGAGCCCTCTGGGATTCAGGAGGGAAGAGAGAGGAAAATGGGGAACAGGCTGTAAGATGGAGCTTAATCGAGGACGTGGAGCCATGGCAGGCAATCTTAGGTGGGTTCTAGACTTTAGAATCTGGATGAGAACGAGGATCGGTAGAGACTGGCCCTGCTTTTGAAGGGACAAGACTGTGTGCTCAGATGGGACACCTTCAGCCAGCAGGAGGGACGGAGGCCAGAGTCTCGTGAGCTGTTGTCTGTTCTGGCAAGTCCGCACTTCCTCCCCGAGGCGGAGGGTGGAAGAAAGGCCCAGGACAGCCAGGGAGTGGATACTTCAGGGGCGTTGTCATTTGGCAGCCAGATTCTGAACCAAGGAAAATCCCATTCTCCACTGACTTCCTCAACGAATGGGCAGCCTTGGAACTGTCCCCTAAAGCTGAAGACAGCCTGCCAGCAAGGGGGCTTGGACACTGGCCAAGGGGCCTCTTTCTTGCTGTGGACACACTCCCTCTGCTCTTTCCTGATGGCATGGCACAGGGGGGACCACCTCCAACACCGAACTTGGGGCAACAAAGAGGGACAGCAGAGAAGCAAACATATTTCAACTAAGAGAGAACTTACAGCTCTGGAGTATGGGGTGTCTCCTACTCCCCCGGACAGGACAGTTGGTTGGGGATGGGAAAGGCGGCCAGTCTCCATGGGGATGGCAGCCATGGGGACTTTGACCTGCCCTGTCAGTGCACCCATCTCTCTTCACAACTGTCCCCAAGCCCAACTCAGATTTCTGTACGTCTTAGGCCAGTATCCTAAACCTTTTCCACGTCACTCTTCTTTCTGCCCTTTCTTTGTTTGGATCTTGAGCAGTTATCTAACTGGGATCTGCCAAGTGGATACTGGGGCGCCATTCCCCCTAAGAAAAGACTGAGCCAGGAACTGCATACTCCCCCCACCCCACCCAGGCCTGGACTTGATTCTTGGGAGGGGCTCCACCCCCACACCTGCGCTGTTTGCAGACTTTGAACGGACCTCTGCCCCTTACGCTGGCTCTTCACTGTCAGCCAGCCATAAGGTGGGGGATCGTGGCCAGGATAAAGTCCGCCAGACTCTTCAGGCTTCCAGATTCATGCCTATTAACGCAAACCTGTGAGTCTCCACTGCTTGCAGGGGGTGCCTCTGGGCAGCTGGCTACTACCTAGAGGAAGCTGGACCTCCATGGACAGATGGAACTATACTTCCTAAATGGGAGCTCTGGCTGAGCTCATGGTGGGGAGACCACAGGAAGGAGTCACTGAAGGAAGGTGGACCCTCTTCCCCTTGACAGGTGGGAGGAAAGGCAGGTTTGGAATGGCGCGAGCATGTTAAGTCCTGGGCAGGGTCTCCCTGCCCCAGGCTGGCCTTTGGCTAACTATCGGCTCACCCAGAGGCCTTAGACTCCGGGTTATCTGTGGCCCCAGGTTTGAGTGTGGCCCACTCGCCCCACGGAAGGTCATTTCCCGTCCCCTTTTGACTCATGCCTCACTCCAGCAGTGGAGAGGACACCTCCATCTTCCCCCACTGCTACCTGGTCATTGAGGGAGGCCTAGCCAGGTTTGATCCCCTTCCCCCAGCCTGCCCTGATGCCAGGTAAAGCAGGGTACCTGGGAAGGAAAAGACTGGGAAGTTTCTCTGACAGCCAGGCCCAGACAGACAGGCCTGGAGACACGTAGCCCCCACGCGGGGGAGGCAGGTAGACACAGGAGGCCCTGGGAGGCCCTGTGTGGTCACACCTCTCCCTTGTCCCACCTCCTCGGTGCCGCTCTGTGGTCTCCACGGCAACCCCGCAGGGACAACCTCCTCTGAGGAGGTGGGCCTCAGCCACCGCCCTCCCACTCCCACCACCACTTTGCTCGGTAGCGACAGCGCTGCCATGGCAACCACCAAGCCCCCCTCGAGGTGGAGCAGGACCCCCTTTCCATCCATCAACTCAGAACCCCCTAGAATGGGAGCTTCAGAGAGGAGTGGGCCAAGGAGAAGAGACTCTCTAGTCTCCAAGAGGAATTTTTTGGCTTCCAAGAAAAAGGAGGCTGAGTTTTAAAAAGCGTTGGGACAAGGGAATGGGGGTTTTCCCAACCAGCAACCTGAGTGTTGTACTGTCTTTGTTTTTAAAACCACTAAAGTGCAAGAATTATTTTGTGCCGTTTCTCCACTTTCTTTTTTCTTTTAGGGTTTAGTTTCTTTTTTAAAATCATACTTTCGTGGTTTTCTAATGGAGTATATAGTTTAGCCATTTCACAGACTCTGCCATTTGGATGGGGAGAGGGCAAGTGAAGAGGATCACAGGAAAGGGGCCCCCGCCACCATGCGCCCACTCAGCCCCCTTCTCTGTCCCTGGTCACCAGCCTGAGTCCCATCTCCACCACCGTCCATCCCACAGTAGCCCTCACGGATAGCACAGTTGTCAGACAAGATTCCCTCAGATTCCGAGTTGCCTACCGGTTGTTTGGTTTTTTTGTGTTTTTAAAGACAGCAATAACCACAGCACATATTCCTGTAGTTCTTTATAGTTTTACGTGCATACATACCGTAGCTCTATTCTCTACTCTTTTGTGTTTTAACTTTTAAAAATAAATAAGTGCTCATAATCTTTACTGGTAAAAAGGATGGTAAAATAAACCAACAAAACCAGTGTGTGGGGAAAAAAAAAAAAAGCAGAAAAAAAACTATCACCTGAATGCGGAAGAGCTTGGCTCCTGTTTAGCATTTTGTACTTAAGAAAATAAACAAACAAACAAAAACAGAGGATCTCACGTTTTATTAAAAAGTGAGGATTGCTGTACACTATTTATTCATCGTATAATTTATGTTACTCCTTGATCTTTGTCTTTTGTCATGACAAAGCATTTATTTAATAAAGTTATGCATTCAGTTAGCCTGCGTCAGCTTCCTCTGAGGGCTCAGGGAAGGTAGGCGCAGGGAAAGGCGGACACCCAGGGTCTCCTTGGTCCACAACCCAGGGGCTGTCCCCTCCAGAGGGGACCCCTTGCATGGAGGCCAGTGACCTCACAGACCAGCCCTCCTGCCAGAACGCAAATGTCCCTTCATCCATTTGGAAGCCACGGCAGGGCTGGCTAGCTAGCTCAGTCGGTTAGAGTGTGGTCAGCCACCAAAAAAAAAAAAAAAGAAAAAGGAAGCCACTGCAGACAGATGACCGGGACAACCTAGCTTCTCGGTGCCTTCCCTTCCTCTTCATCTCCCCCTCACTTTCAGATCAGACTCACGCCCACTGGATCACTGCAGCTCTTTCCGCACCCACCCCCTTGCCATGCCTTGTCCTTCACACAGGAGGTCTCAGTCACAGGCCACTTTCTAAACACAGGTCCAATCATGCCCATCCTCTGCCCAGATTCCTTCCCTTGGCTCTTGAGAGCTTTCAGTCCAAAGTTCAAATCCCTCAGCAAGACACCCAAGGTCCTTCTGGATGGGCTACCCCTCTGGCTTCCTCTTTAGCTACTCACCTACCTGCTTGCGCTCTTGACCACGCATACCCTCAGCCACATGCAGGCCTCCAAGCTCTTTGCGCAGGTCAGGGCTAAAGCTTTGCATGTGCTGGTCTCTCTGACCCCCCACACACACACGCACGCACACACATGCGTGCACAAGGCCCCCCATCCTTTCCTCCAATTCCTACTTCCTCCTTACAACTCTGCCTTCACTCCCTACACTGAGGCACCTCCCTGACCCTAGAAGTAGGTGCTCCTCCTAGCTGTCCCACAGCACCTGCTGGAGGGTGCCCCTCGGTCACATCCTTCACACCAGTAGTGAGTTAAGGCTGTTTCCTCTGCTAGAATGTCAGCCCTTCAGGACAAAGACCAGAATATTTTTCATCTTCATACTCTAACACCCTAACCCTGAGCCTAGGATGCAGGGAGCACTACATTTCAGCAGCACTTACTATATGACAGAAATGATTTTATATTTTCAAAGCAACTCTTTAAGATATAAATCATCCCAATATTTAAAGATGAAGTAAAGGAGGTTCACGGAGGTTGGAGACATGTCCAAGGTCACATAACCCATAAGTAGTAGGGTTCAGTTCCCATTCTAAGGCGGTCTCACCTCCAGGCGCATGCTCGTAACCATCACATCACATGTAGCTATATTCAAGATTCCACGACTACAGCAGGATTCTCCACATCCAGAGGGCATAAGAAAAGGACCAGCCCTATGCGACTTGCGCATTCTCACAGAGCCCGTGCTTGGCTAAATGCTCTGCTGCTGTTGTTTTGAGATTCTTAATTTCTGAACAAGGGGTTCCATGTTTTCATTTTGCTCTGGGCCCTACAAATTAAGTCACCAGTCCTACATAAGAATCACACAGGAGGCACATTTCAATGAAGATTCCCCATGCCCCTTATCAAGCTTCTAATTCAGGAGGCCTGGGATAGGATCAGTGAAGCCACAATTTTAACCAGCATCCCCAGGTGACTCATTCTGGACTGTTGGGACCACCTTTGAAGAAACAGTGGACTCTCTGAGGCCCAGGGTAAGCTCAGCTGCAGTTCCCCGAGCTGCCATATACTGGCAGTATAGCCCCAGCATTTGTCAATGGCCAGGCTTGAACTTGAGTTACTTCCAGAAGGCGAGAGACCTGCTTGACATCGTCAAGATCCCTGCACAGCCAACCGGCCCTCTTCCTACATGGATGCAATTCTGCTTTCCCTCAGCAAAGCTTTCTAGGGCACACCGAACACCACAGTTAGTGTAGTTTCTGTAGCTACAGCCACTGCAGAGGTGTTGCTCACACACCCACAAAAACCACCTCTTCAGAGGGTTTAGGGTAGAGAGCACTATGGGCAAGGGACATGGAAACTAGCAGGGGGTGTGGTGTCCTCAGGCACCCTCTGCAAAATGTTACAGAAAGGACTCAAGGAAATTGGCAATCTTGGGCCATGGGGGCCGGCAGAGGGCTGACCCAGCAATGGCCCCAGTATAAGCCCTCCCCTTTTACACAGCCTTATAGTTTTCAAAGCACCTTCACATCTGTAGACTCACATTGATACCATCCTGTTGTTTGGGGCTGAAATCATGCCTTTTGGACAGATGAGGAAAACTGAGGCTCAGAGAAGGTGAATAACCTGGCCCCAGGGCAATGAAATAGTAAGTCGTGGGACCAGATCCAAACCCAGGTGTTCTGACTCCAGCATTCTTCTCACCTCATCCCTGGCCCAGAATCACCCGGGAACCTTTTAAAAAATACCCTGCCTGAGCTCCACCCTCAGACCAATTGGATCAGAATCTGTGAGGGTGGGGCCCAGGCATCGGTATTTTTTTAAGCACCAGTCGATCCAAACGTTTGCCAAGGTTGAGAACCAGTCTGCTTCCCAGGAGAGCCAGCATGGGCTGCCTCACCCTGAGGCAGAAGCCGAGGGGAGAGGGCAGAGGATGGCAGGAGCACCCTTCAGCTGGATGGGAGAAAATCAGACCCCACCAAGGGACTGCTGACCTGCGGGGCACAGGTCCAACCGTGTCCTGAGCGCTCCAGGCTGTGTGCAGGCGTCCCATGCTGCTTCCACCACAGTGGAAGGGGCAGTAGGACGCAGAGTTGAGCAGCTCCCAAGCTGTGCAGTTAGGGGCCCCCCAGCCCCGGGTTGGTGGAGTTCGGGCACCTCTGGGGACCTTTCCCTCATCTGTAGAGGGGAACTAATAATAGTGCCTCTTTCGTGGACTTATGGGGATTAATAGAATTCATCTACTTCCTGGGCAGCTGTATGCTGGCCTTAGACTGGAGCAGCTACACACTCCTTCCTGGCAGGGGTCTATCTGTTCCTGGGAATCCAGTTTTCTTGCACTCCAAGAAAGCTCATCTCACACCTGGTAAAGGCCCCAAGTGTTCCTCTGCCTCTGAAGACTTGCTAGAGGGAAGATGGGGGATGGGAGAAGCCACCAGAGAGGCCCCTCTTCTATGGTCAGTAGGGTCAGACTGCACATGACACAGGACAGGAGAGCAACACAGAAGCTCAGGCTGTCGTGCTGGGAGGGGAAGGGGGACAGCGGGCCTTAAAATGCTGAGCATTCCTCCTCCCACCCCCTGTGGCCCACTACAGAGCGGGGGGAGCCCCCTGGAATTCACTAGGGGTTCAGGGGCAACAGAACAGTGCAGAGCTCCGATGGAGAACTCTGCCTAAGAAACAGGGCCGGCATTCTGTGCCTGTTTCCGCGAGCCTGCATTTCTTTATACACTTACAGCTTTTTGTATTCAGCTGACACTCACTGTCTGGGGGCCAAACAGTTATTAGGGCCCCCCTCAGAGAGCAGTGCCTGAATTCTCAGTGGTGACACCTTTGGGAACAAGCCTTCAACAGCAGTCCCCCTCCCTTTCCCTTGGGGCTAAGTTAAAATGCTTCACCCTGGACAGGAGGGAGCTCTCCATTATTTCAGGGGCCAGAGAATCCCAGTTCCAATGTTTCCTGTTCCCCTTCTCCTTCCGCAGAGTCATCTGGATGTGCGAGAGGAAGACAGATCTGTGCTCTACCTTCCCCACCCATCCTGCCCTGTAAAGGGCCAGCCAGGGGCCAGATGGGGCCAGAAGCCTCACCTGGGAGTCCAGGCAGGGAGACACCAGATTCCTGGGGCTGCATGGGGGGTTTGACCTGGATACAGGAGATTCCCTTTCCTCCTGCCCCATCCTCCACATTCCCATTTTATGAATGGGAAACCGAGGCAGCATCTTTCCCATTCTGCCAGGAGCAGGGACAAAGTTGGATGAAACGAGGCTCGAAGGGCCTCCGGATCTGTTTTCCAGGGAGGCCCCAAAGACTCAGGCAAAAGACACATACTTTATTTTTCCTTCTTTTAATCTCAAGCAAAAGAGACACAGGGGTTCAAAAATAAAAATTTCTTTTTCTCCCCTCCCAAACCTTTACCCCAGCCCCCCCATGGCAACCCCCCCGCTTTCCTCCCCAGGGGGGTAGCAAGAAGGGGAGGGTGCAGGCATCTCCAGCTGGGGAGGGGAAGGCAGGGGTGTGTGCCGAGCTCGGTGCTGGTCTCTTTCCAAATATAAATACACGTGTCAAAACTCCTGGGAAATCCTCCACCACCTACCACCCAAGCACTCTCTGTGTCTGGAGAGGGGGTGGCAGCGGGGGTGGTGGAGGGGGCCAGGCACCGGCTGGCTGTGGTTTACTGCATCCGTAGGGTGGGTACCCCACGAGCCTCCTGCTGCTCATTGTAGAAGAGATGACACTCGGGGTCCCCCCGGATGGTGGGGGCTTCCTGGATCACCTTCCCGGTGTTGGGGTTCACACACCAGCACTCCCCACGCTGCCCATTCACAGACATCTTGCACTGAGGACAGAAAAGAGGAACAGGTGGAGAACACCCCCACGGCCACCAGCTTTCCTACCCTGTGCTGAGTGCACGCTGCAGGGTGTGCCCCTCAACATTGAATGTGCACCAGGGAATCTGGTTTAAATGCAGGTCTGGGGTAGCCTGAAACTGCACGGCTGGCAAGCTCCAGTGTGATGCCGACACTGTTGGCCCAGAGACAACTCTGACCAGCAAGGCTGTTGGGGATGCCCAACGACGAAAGTCTCCGCCCCCACCCTCAAGGAGGTCCCATCCAGTGGGGGACACAGCACACTGGAGTTGAGTCACACGGTGAGGTGAAAAACCTCACGTCCTAATAAAACTCAGTATATGCCAGGCACTGTGTGAGCAATATATATGACTCATTCTGTTAATATCTTACATATTCATTTCAAAATATGCACTGCTCATTCAGTTTATATCTCCCATACCTATTCAGTCCTCACAACCACCTTGCGAATTAGGTACCATTATTATCCCCACTTTACAGATAGAGACTGAAGCTCAGAATGGCTAAGTAACTTGCCCAAGGTCGCACAGCTGGGAAGAGGCATAGCTGAAATGGGAACCCAGGCATTCCCGTCCCAGGGTCCCTGCTCTTATCCACTTGCTAACTCCTTGCAAATCGCTTTAGTTACCCATACAGTATAGCAGATAGCCTGTTTTTCATTAGAAGAGATTGCTATTTTCTCTGAGTTCCAAATGAAGTAGTTGGCTTACATTTATAGGGTACATGTACAAATAGCTTTTAACGCTAGGCTGATAATATTTAGAGGGGCAAGATGCCTGTACAGTGAAGGAGGTGGGGAAGGGAGACCACCAAGGGATCAGCAGAGCCCTGTACCCATTTCCTGGCTCCAGCCATCAACCTTGATGTCAATCCTCACTGCCCATTAGGATCACCAGGGGAGCTGTTAAAAACCCCAATGCCCGGAAAGCACCCCAGATCCACAAATCTGAATCCCTGGGGGTGGGGCCCAGGCAATCATCTTCTTTAAAGTTCCCCAGAAGATCCCAGAGTGCAACAGGGCAGGGAACTTCTGCCTGAAAACGATGCTAGCTGCAGACCACACTGTCCCGTTCTCCCGCTCATTCCTCTCTGCCTTCTGTGAAATGCACAGGCACTTCTCCCTATATGAGGGGTAATGAGGTGGAGGAAGCGAGGTAAAAGGACAACTGAGCATAGCTCATCACTACAAAGTCTACCTGGCTATGTAAAAAATACTTACAATGTTAAGGGGGAAATACCGCATGTGCATGTCCATCATCACAATGTGTACGGACAGAAAGTAGGAGGAAGGAAAAGGGCTCCTGAGCGGTTTACCCAAACTTTCTGAATTTTCTCGAACCCACTTATAATGTTGTTCTATTACTGTTTTTAAACATTTTAAAAGGCATTTCTCATCCCTGATTCTCCATTCTCTGAGATACCTGAAAATCAGACACTAGGCCAGTGGTCTGAATCAGTGATTCTACAGTGTGGTCCATGGACCTTCAACATTCCCTGGGAGCTTGCTAGAACTGCATATTCTTGGTCCCCATCAACCTACTGAACGGCACTCTCTGGGGGTGGGGGCCCAGGATCAGCTCCAGGTGATTCTAATGCTCAGTAAAAGTTGAGATGAGCTGGTTTAAACCCCCATCTCTTTTCCAAGAGGCTCCCTCCCAACCAGACTCTAAGTGCTGCTGGCAAGTGGCCGGATAAGTGGAGTCAGCCTCTGACCTGCCAGCCTGGCCAGGGGTGGGGGCCCACCCTCCAGGGCCTGGCTGCTGGCACCCCATCCCCATGGTTGCAGAAGTCTGTGTCTCCCACTCAGCTCTCAGACCTCAGAGGATTACGGATGGGTGGTGCAGAAACAAGACATGCCCAGGGCCCAGGGCTCAGGAGGAGTCTCTGCAGCCCAGGTTGGCACCCAGGCTTACCTGTTTGAGGTTGTACAGGCCATGCTTGTCACAGTTGGGGATGAGCAAGGAGTAGAGGTGCTCCAGAGGGCCCCGCTCATCTGGAAGGCGCATGGTGGAGATCCGCTCCAGGACCTGGTCCAATTCCTGCTGGCAGGGGGTCTGTGGGCACAGACAGGAGGCTTCAAGTGAGAATAAGGGGCCCACAAACACTGGAGCTGGGTGCAACATCAGAAAGAAGCTCACCCCCGGGGAAAGGACTTTCCCAAGGCCACACAGCTAGTAGGTGGGACCAGGGATCTCATTGTCATATTCTTATGCCCAACCCCAAGCCCCAAAGAAGGTCCCAAGGAATGAGTTTTCCTGCTTCTCCTTGCTCTGTGGCAACAGCTTTGATGGGCCAAGAAGGACTCTACCGGAAAATGCTGAATTGTCTAGAGCATCCACACCCCAACCCAGTGGCCCATGCTCCATTCCTTTCCATAAACCCAAACGGGGCCAAGACCCAAGAAAACAGAGCTGAGCAGAAAGGGGCAGAGGCAGCACAGTCGGGGAAGCACATAGCAACCATAGGGGCGGGTTTCAGGGCATCGTCTTCACCCCTGCTATTCATTTTCTTTGCCTTTGTCCAAAACCAAACAGAAATGAGGAGGTTTTAGAAGGAGGAGACTTCAAGAAACCATATGTCCAGCCCATCTCACTACCCAAGATACTGACTGGCCTGAAGGTCACAGAATACATTAGAGGCAAAACTGGAAAGAGCTTTGCCTCCAGGTAACACAGGGCATGGATCTTATTGCGATCCCTCCCGTCCTCTGCCCCCTGCTGCTGCAAGACTTCCTTTCCATGTCCTCCCAGCCCTCCAATCAGACCCAACCCCCACTGACCCTGGCGGCTGGTGGCCGCAGCTTCTTGGGCTCCTCCAAGCCGACCTGATGTTTGCCACCTTTGCCCATCTGCCGGTGCTGCTCCGTGACTCTCTCCCGGAACCTAGCCATCTCCTTCATGCCCGGCATGAGGTGCTTGCGGCCAGCACTGCCTCCACCTCCCGTGTTCAGGGAACCATCCTCGATGTTCTCGACCAGGCCTCCTTCCGAGTGATCCTCACCATTGTCTGCAGAGAAAGGAAGGGAGGAAAAGCTCCAGGTCCAGTTTCCTGGAGAGATGGGTCCTCTAGGGACCACCTGGACCCCTAATGAAGACAAGGAAGGAATGACTAACCCCTGCTGAGTGCTGACCACATGCCAGGGCCCATGCTAAGCAATGGACATGGATTATCTATGTCAGTTTCACAGTCACTCTTTAGTGGGTACCATTAGCATCCTACCCCAACTTTTACAGATGGAGAAGGTGAGGTTCACAGAGGTCAATTACTCGACCAAGGTCACAACTCCGATGAGTGATGAATCCAGGAGTTGTACTCAGGCCGTCTTGGCCCAGAATCATGACAGGGATGCCTGCTCTATTCTGTCTCCATCCTATGAGGCAGGGCAGAGCAGAGCTAGAAAAACCGAGCATCTGCAAGGCCCCTGGCATGGAGCAGGAGTAAGTCCTTCCTGGGGTCCATGAGACCTCCCAGAGTCACCCGCCACTAACCCCATTTAACCTCTTCACCATTAATCATCTGAAAGGGCGCAGATTGGGTAAGTCTTAAAAAAACTCATGCCAGAGATCAGTGGACCATGGTGTGTCTGGCAAGGGAGTGAGAAGACGGAGAGCCACGTGGCCACCAGAAGCCAGTTTCCAATGCCACGTAGCGGCTGCTGCTCTGCACTGAACGATCCGCTCTACCCCAGGCTGCTGCAGCACTACCCTCGACCCTCACTTGTTTCCAAGTCTGTGTGTGCCTCCCACCCAACCCCATTGCACAGAGAGCCCCCAAAACTGGGCAACTTCATAGTTTCAGCTTATCACAGGGCACAAGCCTCATCAAGGATTTTATCCAAGGACCATCCATTGAGTTTCTTTAGACTTTTTAAAATCTGGGGCTGACCCCGCGGTGCACTTGGGAGAGTGCAGCGCTGGGAGCGCAGTAGTGCTCCCGCCGCGGGTTCGGATCCTATATAAGGATGGCCGGTGCGCTCACTGGCTGAGCGCGGTGCGGCTGGTCACAAAAAGACAAAAAAAAAAAAAAAAAAAAATCTGTTGTGTGCACAGCCCACAGCCTCACTCTGGCCAAGGCATGTCCAGCCAGGGCAGGGGAGAGGAACAGAAGTGTGTGGTAGAGTTGTAACCCAGGAGGCAAGCTCCGGCGAGCTCTAGATGGGCAGGGAATGAAACAGCCCAGCCCCAGCCTCTGTAGACACGCGCCCAGAGCCGCCTGCCTGCAGGTCCCAACACTATCCCAACACGACCGGGGTGGGTACAGAGGGGGTATTTTCAACAAACCTTGCACATCTTCTCTTCCCCTTTTATGTGCCCTCAAAAACTTAGAGCCCTGGTAACACAACTGAATGGCTCTTAAAATATTTCTACACAGGGTCTGGGGCCAGGCTCCTAGGACTTAGCAGTCTCTTCAGAATTCAGGCACTGTAAAGTGGGCTCACATGGTCACTCACCTGGGCAGTGTCACATGGTGGAAGGGGCTGGCACTTAGCTGTAAAAGGGGAACTGTGTGGTGCTCCATCACTCACCAGCTAAAGGAGGGGCACCTCTTCCATGCTGGGTGTGGCACTGTGGCAGCACCTGCTGTCAAGGAGTGTCCAGCACAGTCCCCAGCATACGGAATCTTTCACTAGAGATCTGCCCCATCCCTACCCTTCCCTTCCCACTGGGCCTGATAGCTGCTCAGCTCTCACGAGCTCCATCAACATCCCTTTCAAAGCCGGCACGTTGTCTCCAGGGTAGCAATGCTGCTTAAGGGGACATGCTCAGGTTAAATCTCAGCTCTGCCACTTTCTACACCAGCTGTCTCCCCTGCATATAACATCTCTGTGCCTCTGTTTCCTAACTGTAAATTGTTGGATAATAATAGTTCTTACTTCACAGAACTATTGAGTATGTTGCAGGTAAAACAGTTTACATACAACTTGCAACAGAAATTCTACATCCATGTTCCTGGAGATGATTGCTTTGATGATAATAACAACTGCCTCAGTTATCTGCTAACTTGGCAAGGTGGAACCTAACCAAGAAACAGAAGCAAAGGAAAATGAGCTTCTGGGCATCACAACAGCTGTCACCATGTCCCTGCATTTTAAAGTTCTGGCATTTTCTACCCATGATGTGGGAAGAAACATCCATGAAAAACTTTGACAGTCGACAACAGTAATGCTCCAGTAAGCCTGGTTTCTAGATGTCTGGTTTCCAAAGGCCACTGCAGAATAAAATCAATGAAATTAAAAGGCAGAAGAAAAAAATGCACGTGGATAGTGGCAAGAAGTAGCAAGTGGCAGGGAGGAAAGAGGACACTAAAAAACCAAACATAAGACCTTTGGGGACATTTTGTATATGGCCAACCATTCCACACACGTCAATGACCCCTGAGGACTTTTGCATTTTATAGCCCAAAATAAGACTCTTGTTGATGGTCATGATGACCTTGGGACATAAAAAAGGGGAGGGGGTTAAAATTTCAAGGATTCAGCATTAAGAAAGATTTCTAAACAAAACTATAAAACTTTAGAAAAATAAAATTCAAAATACTTAAACATATACACCTCTGAAACCTGGAAAACTCTTCTATCTAGAATGTCATTCCTCCAGAGGCTCCGAGTAGCCTGGGT
The DNA here is from genome assembly GCF_027409185.1 of Cynocephalus volans. NCBI lineage: Eukaryota > Metazoa > Chordata > Mammalia > Dermoptera > Cynocephalidae > Cynocephalus > Cynocephalus volans. Next base: position 280,521,947 of record NC_084460.1, on the reverse strand, counting down.
TTTACCATAAATAAAGCAAATGTAGGTGAAATTCTGCCCCAGCAGCTCCGGCAGCACCAAGGAGATGGCGGACTTAGCGTCTTCCTCCAGGCTGGGCAGGAGCCCAGTCCCACCATGTTTGATGAGACCCAGCAACTAGCCCCAAGCTTTTCTCACCCCCACCCCCATGCTCCTTGAGGCAGAGAGCAGCAGAAATCCTGGGGCTCCTGGTGAAGTATGCCAAGCTGCCCTGCTCAGCGGCCTGATGGGTTCCCTAGACTGGGGGCACTGAGTCACCCTGCTATGCTGCACAGATTTCTTTAGTAGCACAGGCCCACACAGGGTCACCCTCTGGGACTAGCTTGTGCAACTGGGGCCAACCCTGAAGATTCCCCCTTTCCTCTTCAGATGAACACTGGAGGTGGGGAACAGAAGGCTAAGGAAGAAAGGCTTGGGAAAGTCTGAGATGAGATAAACCTAGAAAATAAATAGGAGTGGTCTGATTTAGAGAATGCTCCATCTCCTTAAAACCAACCTCTGAAGCATCATGCAGATGCTGGCACAGTATGGGGGGACTCATCCCCAGTCACACCCCTCAGTTCTGCTGCCATTTCCAGACAGGCTCCTCTGCACCTAGACCTGGGTGGGACAATCTCAGGCTCCCTCCGCTTCCATCCCTGCAGGCACTGGGAACACTGGAGGAGGAGGAGAACACAGCAGCTAAAAAGTCCTTTTCTTCCTTGCTGCATCGGGCCATAGAAAAGAACCCTTTGCCTCCTTGCCAGGATCAAAATGAGAAAGACCAACAGTTAACTCCAGGTTGCCCTCACCCAACCCCTCTGTACCTGAGGTCACCCTTGCATAACTCATCCTCACTGCACCTGCCCAGCTGCTTCCTGCAGATGGAGGAAGAATTTCTGAAGACTTGAACACCGTTTCCAGTGCTCAGGACCGTGCTCAGCTCACGTGATAATTAGAGAAGATGAGTGTTCTGGGAATCTGCTGGTGCAGTATACTGCCCACCATTTCTGGAACTTTCCACTCTGAGCATGAAGCCTGTGACTCTTAGAAGCTCATCTGGCTCCACCTTTTTTGAGAGGAGGCTTGTCTACCCACCCCAAGGCTTGGATTAAGACAATGGGTCTCCCTTCTTGTTCTCTTTACAGAAGAAGGGAAAGGTAGCTCATGTCTACTTCTATCCCAGAGCTTCTGGGAAGTCTCCACTCACCCAAACCCAATGCCTGAAACATCCTCTGGGATGAGGGTGTCTCAACGTCCGCACTACTAACACTCATGCCAGATAATTCTTGGTTGTAGGGGCTGTCCCATGCATTGTAGGACGTCGAACAGCATCTCTGGCCTCTACCCACTAGATGTCAGTAGCACCCTCCCCAAGTTGGGACACCTAAAAATGTCTTCATACATTGCCAAATGGCCCCTGGGAGGCAAAATTGCCCCAGGTTGAGAACCACTGTTCTGGAGTCAGGCTTTATCCAAAGGCCAGGAAGTTCTCAGCGCACTGCTGAGATGACTCCAGGCCCCACATAAAGCAGATCTACTATATTCCCCACCCCCAGCTAAGACCCCTCCACCACCCTTCTATCCCCAGCCACACTAGTCCACAGCTTCTTTGGGAGGAGTGTAGGGGTCCTCCCTGGGCAATCCAGGGGACTTTCAGCCCGCTGGTTCCTCTTCCCTAAGCCCTCCCAGGCACGTGTACCAAAGACAGTGCCAAAAGCAGCGTCCACTGGCTGAGTCCTAGAGGTCAACCCAACACTTAAGTCTCAGAAGACAGCCCTCCACAAACTCTGGAAACATGTTTGAAGAAAGAGAGGGTCACACAAAGATAAAGGTGTCCTCAGGCCTGGAGGCTCAGGTAGGGCCCAGCTGTCTATTAGGCAGAGCAGGCATAGTGTGTAGGGGCCTAGAAAATGTGTTAATTTCTTTTTAAATTAGAAGGAAAAAACTTTTAGGTCAGATGTCTTAATATACAATATTAATACATCCACAGTTATATTATAAGTGTGTTTTTATAGAAGAGGGCCCACAAAGGCCAATGCGTCCAGGGCCCATGAATGTCACAATGTGACCCTGGCTCCAGGTCCCAGGAGGATAGAGCTGGCTTCCTGTCCTGAGATGTCTGCAGCCTCTCAGAGGTGAAGGTCAGTTTGTCCACCCTCACAGAGACCACCTGGATTCCAGGGTATGTTTTCATTCCTTTATCGATCTCACCACTGCTGACGGGCATGCTGACAAGATGAGGAAATCCAGGGGCCCGGCTCGCTGACCCACGCTCTGCACAGCATTGTTTCCTTCTCTGCAACAAGCTTCAGGACCTAAGTCCAATGGCTGGCTCTGAACTCCTCATCTTGAAGTGGAAGCCCAGGGAAACAAAGGGAACTGTCAACTGGGTGGAGTTCAAAAAGGAAGGTAGGCGGAGAAAAGCCTTCATTTCTTAAATTAAGAATTTAAGAAATTAAGAAATTAATTTTCCCACCTAAAGAGGTTTGCGAATTCAGGTCCCAAAGTCTAACTGCCTGAGTCTGAATCCCAGCTTTACCACTTAGCTGTGCAGCCCCAGACAAGTTACTTAAGCTCTCTGTGCCTCCATTGCTCATCTGCAAAAAGGAGACAAAGAGCATCCGCCTTCAGTGGGCTGCTGGGAGGAACACAGAGATGCTTCATGCACACACAGTGAGTGTCTGACACACAGGAGGAGCCCACGGGGTTAGCTCTCAGCTGCTTCCATTTTCTCTCCACCAAAGAAGTCCCCACACGGCCCCTGACCCTCAGTCAGACAAGGGCATCACCACCAGTTATCAAGTTTTTCCCATACATTCTCTTACAGGCTGCAGGAGCAAGCCACAGGAGAACATTCCAGATGCAGAACTCCAGCTAGAGATGGAATTTGCCCTCAGAACAAAAACATCAAGTTGTATTTTTTTCTGCCTAAAAGAGTTAGGTTTAGAATAATATTTATTAAGCAACCACTTTTGTATGCAGCTCCATGGGCTATGGTGCAAAGGTCACTATAAGAAATCGTTCTTAGCAACCCAAACGGCATGGTTGGAAAAGGCTTAGAGATGACTGACAGAGACCTCCAAGGCCCCTGAAGTTGCTTTTCTCTAGAGATTAGTAAGCATTACTCTTCTTCTCTACACAGCAACCGAGGAGATAGGTGAACACTGAGGCAGAGAATCTCACAATTACCTACAGAAGGTAAAGCTTTTCCAGTGAGAAGTGGGGGAGACGATGCAGTAGATCATCCTGCTTAAGCCCCCCCAGGGCCATTTAGTGGGGGGCTTAAGCAGGAAAACTCATGTCCCTGCTTTAGCTGGAGTGCCACACCTTTCTACTTAGACACCTGGAGGAGAGCTGGAGATGAGAGAGGCAGATGGAATGAGAGAAAATGGATCAGTTGTCCCATTTCACAGATGAGGCCCAGGACTATAATCTGGATCTACAGGAGCAAACCCAACCTTTCTGTCATCATCAGAGGTGCTTCACAACTGGCATTGGGTCCCTACATTGTCCTTTGACACCTCCTGACTAATATAGCTAAGGAGGCCAGTTGAAAATTAATACCCCAGGAGAAAGAGCTTTATGTACACTTCTAAGCATTAATACCCTGGTTTTTAAACTTACCTTTGTCATAGACCTTTTTTCCCAATGTAATCTTGTTTCACTGTAGCATTGACAGCTTTACTCAACGAATCAAAACCCTTGTGTTCCACAGATCCTTACTCTTATAAAATCTCATTTTTTCCTAGTGCAATATTCTACCTCAATGCTCCATTTGGAAATTAGTGATTCCTGATTTATGAGAGACCTTAAAGCACTTTGGAAAATAAGCCCCATGAATCTAAAAGCAAGCCCCTAGTTCTTCTCATGTGGATTGTGCAGCATTGGTCCTCATCCAGGACCAGTGGAAAATGAGACCTTCCTCCAAAAGCACCACTTATCTAAGCATCTACCTGAGAGCTCAACTTGCCTTTCTTTTTTCTTTATTCTGAAGGAACTCTAACCATTTTCCAGAATTTTCCTATCTCATGATTATCTTGAAGTCTAAGAGCTGGGGTACCATAGAAATGATCTAATCCAACCCTGAAGCTATCACGGCCTCCAGTGGCCTCATCTCCTGCACGAGGCCCTTCGATAATAGATTCTGCATAATGGGCCAGAGGAATGAACGCTGGTTGCTTTCCTGGTTCCACCCTGGATGGGCACAGAATTCACATAGCTCTTTCCTTGTTAATTTCTCCCAAAACACACTTAACCTTGACATATATTGGGCCAAAGAATAAATACTAATCACCATCCTCCTCCATTAATGCCCATGGCAGTGGACAATTCATTAACAAACTCCAATGGGCAAAGAACACCAGGAGTCAAGAGCCCTGGATTTCAGCTTTGCCACTTATAATTCACCTGTGATTTTGACCAAACCCTTTAACCCTTCTGAGCTCAAAATTCATCAAGTCTGAAAAATGATCCTGCTAAAACGCTGGCTGCTATTTAAACAGGGTACAGTATTATTATCACTCAAACTCCCATTGTGGCCAAAATCAGGCCTTAGAAGAGATGTGCAATCTACTTCTTGAATAAGTAAATAAAAGGGATATCTGCTATGTATGGGGAAAGGTGGATGATATCTGTTCTGAAGAATGGCCAAATGCATAGAAAAAATGGTTATGAGAGAGTCTGCAATATTGTCTGTTTGTGTATTTCTTCTAAAGCTTGATTTTATTGATTGTATAAATTCTATATGTTGCTAAATATTAAAGCTCTCTGCCATTTAATGAAAGCTCTTGGGCAGGAACAGATTTGCCTACATTACTTGATAGCATTTAGGGAGCAGGGGGAGGTAGGGAGGACAGGTGGTGGCTCCTAATTGCTGTGCATGCCCAGGTGAGGCAGGGCTGATGCACACAGAAAGCAGCTTTTGTTGGACATACTTAGAAACCAGTCCCTTCAAATGGCTGATTGTGGTCATCAAAGTCCATCTAGCATGTGGCCGCTACATTCAATAACAGCCCACCAACCAGCTGGGATTAGTAATTCAGGCCATGCTGTGGGTGGGGAGGGAGGCAGAAGTTAAGAAGGGAGTGGGTTAGGAAGGGGGTCCCATTTGTTATTTTTTTACCCAAAGTTTAACCTGAGGTCCTTAGTCTCTCTGCGTGAGTGACACTGTATGTGTCTTTCCCCACCTTTTTTCAAAAGGTCAGAGGTGGCAGGTAGCAGTGGCCTCTCACGCTAGAGTTCTAAGCAGTGTGCACGGTTGTCTGTCCTGCTGTAGGCTGGCACCCAGGACACACTTCAACCCAGTTAATGACGTTCTCCCAATCGGTAGGTCCAGCTTCATTCCAAACTCCCTTCCCATTCTTTCCCACACTCGGAGCCTCTGCTTCCTGCAAGGGAGCCAGCCAAGCAAAGTCTGCCACTTCTCAGATGCCACCACGTCTTAGAAGAATCCCCCTCCACAACAGACCAGTTGCTCCTCAGTGCGTTGGTTTTTGTTTATTTGGTGAGTTATTTTTCATTTCTCCTTTTTTTATTGATATATAATAATCGTACATATTTATGGGGTTCAAATGATCATCTGATACCTGTATACAATGTATAATGATCAAATCAGAGTAACTGGGATATCTATCACCTATAGTTTTCAAACAATAGGTGGCCCCTCCTCTTCGAATCCACCTGTGGTTGGTAACGGCTGCCAACAGCCTCCTCAGATGTTCCAGAGCCACAAGTCTCCCAGGTTATAAGATTGAATAAGTGCAAGAACTGGCCTTTCTCCTCTAGGGATCATCTCATTGCACCCGCAGCTACCGCAGGCCAGCCCCCAGCTGAGTGCCGAAGAGCTCACTAACTCTGTCAAGTGAAAAGTCCAGTCCACAGACACCACTGCCCTTACACAGTGAAGGAACGCCTACTGAGGATGGAGCACGAAAGCAGGGCAGAGCCCACTCCCCGGCCAACAAATCCCCTCCATGCCAAGCCATCCTGCAGGTTTTGTGGACTTCCTTTGGAACCCCAGCTCTTGGGTTCAAAGCTTTGGCCCAGCAGTTCTAGTGTGGTAGGAAGAATAGTGCTGGCCTGAAGGCCAGAGGAACAAGGTTCTCATCCTGACTTTACCAAGTCCCTGGGATTCTGAGTGATGCCAGGCAGGGATGGAACTAGTCAGGCTTCAGCATTCTCATCTTTACATTCAGGGAGTTAGACTAGGTCAATGGTTCCCACACATAGCTGTTCATCAGAGTCATCTGAAGAGCTTGCTAAAAACAGAGTCCTGGACCTGAGCCCCAAAGACTCAGTGACAGCAAGCCTGAGCAAGGGCCAAAGAATCTGTATTTTGAACAATACTCAAGTTCTGGCATTTCCAGAGTTCCCATTTCTTTTTTTTTTTTTTTTTTTTTTTGTCTTTGTCGTGACCGGCACTCAGCCAGTGAGTGCACCGGCCAGTCCTATATAGGATCCGAACCTGCAGCGGGAGCGTCGCTGCGCTCCCAGCGCCGCACTCTCCCGAGTGCGCCACGGGCTCGGCCCCAGAGTTCCCATTTCTTTGTGGTTCTCTCCTCTGCCTGGGTTTCCTGAAAAACTTCTTGGTGAGGAAAGATGCCTTTTCTTTTCAAGAGATAAGGCCTCATGCATACAGGTTGCAAAGACACTGTTTCATAAGCTCTTTCTACCCATGGGCTCGTAAACAAATACATATGCACATTTGGATGCACACAGAGGGGCTGGCATTGTGGAGATTTCTAGAGCATGTCCTCACACCGCCGCCTCATCTCCGGCTCCCCCTGAGTGAACAGAAACAGCACAGCCTCTCTGGAGCCTCCCTGCCTGTGCACTCTCTAAAGGGCTGCTTTATAAACACCAGGGTCATTCCTGGAATTGCAAAGACCTGGGGAGGGTCAGGGCTGAGGCAGACAGTTTGAGAAAACAAAAACATGCTCAAATTCAGCCTAGGTCCTCTGGGACTCTGTGAGCCAAGCTGTCCTTGAAGAGCCAGAGAAACTGATATCAAGATAGCAAACAGCACTATCAGCTTTCACTTCTTTCTGCGGGTCCCAAGCATTTCTCCCCAGGCTCAACTGAAACCATCAGGGAACCTGGCAGGTGATATAGTTGCTGAAGAAGGCTCAAGTGAGTAGAGAGTGAGCTTTGGTTCAGATTTGGGCTGGGGGCTCTGGGAACAGAAAGAACATGCCTGACCCAGCAATTCTACTCTCTACATGTACACAAGGGCATATGCACAAAGATGTTCACTACAGTGTTATTTAGCCTTAGGTAGCATTATTTGTAGTTGCACAAAACTATTAGCAACCTGACCCAAAAGTCCTTCAATACGTGAATGGATAAATAAAATCAGTAGGGAAATACAATGAAATAACAGACAGCAGTTAGAAAGAAAGACGTCGACCTGTGTAATCAAAATTAGTAGATTTCAAAAACCTAACACTGACAGGGAAAACAAAACCTTTCATGTACATTTTCAAGTTACCTTCAGAAAACAACTTGGATGATATTGGTCATCCATCCTACGATGGACACAAATCTGTTTAGCTAAGAAAGATAAACAATAAGTACTGCATGCTAGTGGACAAAACAGCAACCACTAGCAGTTCTGAGTTGCAGACGTATTATAATGTTCTTGAACTTTCCTGCATTTTTAAATTTTCTTTAAAAAAACAATCACCTCTCACACCATCCACCCCTCACTCTCCTCATCAAGCAGGAGTACCAGTAAACCTGGGGTGCCCTGGAACCCCACTAGCTGGCAGAGGACCAACCAATATTGACATGACAGACTTGACCGCTACTCTCATTGGCCAGGGCAATGTTACCAGGGTCACCCGTCCGCCAGTTGGAGCCTAGCCATGGGTTCCTGGCCAGTTCTCTGTGCCATGAAGAACTGGGAAATGTGTCAGAGGAAAGATCTGAAGACAGTGGAAGAGGGTCAGAGAATCAAGAGAGAGAAGATGAAGGAATCAAGACGACTCTGGCCTGAGAATGGAGAGCCGAGGGACAAGCCCCCACACCCGGGTGCAGCCCACAGGGTGCAGAGTGTTGCAAGGGCCAGTAATACTCAGTAGAAGGGAGGCAGCTGTTCTGTGTCCCCAAGGATGAGAGAGGGAACAGCCTTAAACTAAAACAGAAGAGATCTAGGTTAGAAGCCATGCAAGAGTTTCATGAGACAGAACAAAAACAATTAACAAACTGCAGATAGGAAAAAACTGCAGACTTCCTCTCGTATAGTTTAGGAGGAACATTTTGAGGAGGAAGGAGGATGGGCGATATGGCCTCCGAGTGTCCGAAGTCCTCTTGATTAAGTCAGTGAACGGCATCGCTGGGCAAAGCACTCAGATAGTTTGACTCAACTTCCTTCGCAGCACTCCCACCTGAGTCCGTTGGCCAAAAGCCATGGGTCTATGCTTTAACTTCCTCCTCTGAAGATGGGAGCTTCTTGAAGATACAAACTTGGTCTTAGCTTCCATATATACAATTTTTTTTTTTTTAATGGGCTAATGGGTACAAAACTCTGCTGTCTACCCTAAGTGAATCATTGTGCAGTATATGCATGTATTAAAACAACACATTGTACCCACAATTATATACAAGTAAATGTGAAAATATTTTAAATAAAATTAAAAACAGATATTTAAAACTTAAAAAAAAAGTATACTTAATGATAGGGGAATAGGCAGGAAGATATTTCATGTGCTCAATTTACTTTTTTTGGAAGAATGATATTGTGCTTTCTTCTTCCAAGACTGAAGAAGCAGATACCTTCACACTTGATTCTCTTACTTCTGTGACTTTATTCGCCATAAAGGGACCTCATTATTTAACATCAAGATCTTCCCAAGAGCCTTGGTAGAAAGGCTAAAAGAGCCGCCTGTTTATTTGCACTAGATGTATATACGTCTCGACCAACTTGGTTTCTTTGTAGATAAAACTCAACTTTTTAAAGTGCTTTTTTGCCCCCGTCCAGCATCAGAAAACATGTGTTATAGGTAGTATGACAACAAGTTTTTATATAGTTAGTCTCCTAGCTTGCACACAGGATGTACTCAATCAATGCTTAACTATTAGAAAAGCTGACTACAAAGAGCATCCCCCCACTCGCCCTAGAGTATCTTTTTACATCTTTCTTCTTCTCACATTTCTGACCTCTCCCTCACCATCTAGAGCTTACAGCAGCAAGAGTGCTTTGGGGTAAAGAAAGGCAGTGAGCAAATGGGAGATGAGATGGGACAGCAAGGACACTTGCCTCTCCCAGTACCCACATTCAAACAACTATCCCACACTCAGCTCCCATGATGCCATCCCACAGCCCAGCTCCCACAGAGTAACGGAGACTGAATGCCACCAACCTCTCTCCCACCACCCTCCCCTTCTGCCTTCCTCTCCTCCATCCCCAAAACACTGCTCCCAGACACTCCAGGCCTGACAAATTGAACCCGGAGGATGCAAAGAGAAATTTAAAACCTGCAAAGATGTCCAGGACTGCCGGCCACACTCTCGAACCAGCACAAGAGGTGTCCTGAATATAAATAAGTGTCTTTAAATAGGTCACCATGCTTTTCCCTTTCTTCAACTTAGAGTTCACTAATTTTGTCTGATGGAATACTGCATCACGTCAGTTGCCTTCCTTGGCTGTGGTCTCTTGGTTTGAGAGGCAGAAAACCAAACCAGAGACAACCAGAAAAGCCCCAAGTGAGAATCCTAACTTCTGGGGCATAAATGGGCCACGGTTGGCCATCAAGCCACTGGCAGAATCATAGTAAGGGACAACAGCATCAAGGGCCATGACCGCTCACTGGAAAACCCTCAACCACTGACTCCACTCTGGACTCATTAAAGGCTTTCCAATAGAGTGTGATAACACTAAGGTCCAGGTTCAATCCCTGTGCCAGCTAGCCTCCAAAACTAAATTTTAAAAAAATTTTTAAAAAAAGGCTTTCCAAAGCAAAACACAGCTATCCAGGGAAGCCACACCCCCTGGAATAAGCCACACTCCCTAAAAGGATTCTTAAGATGCCCAATCAAAAAAACATCTAAAAACAGGCATTTACCATTCTCCTGTTCTGTGTTGAGATCAAAGGGAGAAGAAAAGAGGGGATCAGAACTTGCACAACATTGTCTGATTATCTGAGTTTCTGCGCTATGTGGTTTACATACATGACTTTGTTTTATTATCAAGCAACCACATGAAGTTGATAATTTCTTCTTTTCATTTTTTTCACTGACTGGTACAGGGATCCTAACCCTTGGCCTTGGTGTTATAATACTGCACTCTAGCCAACTGAGCTAACCGGTCAGCCCTTGGGTTGATAATTTCTTATCCCCTCTCACACTTCATAAAAGAGCCATAGAACTTGAGGCCAATTGCACAAAGTCACATAGTCAGTGGCAGAGCCAAACCAAACCCAGGCTGTTTAGCTTCATAGCTCTTAACCAAACAGAATGGCATCTGGTCACTTGGCATCACCTAAGGAACTCTCAACCAAGACCTTTTAACCCCAGTTCTTTCCTCTGCTTCCATCACCCCAGCCTCTCCTCATCTTTACCAGAATCGCACCTTCCCAGGGAGGAAGCCATCAGTCCTGTGTCAGCTGGCCCCACCCAACCTCAAAAGCCTTCACAATCCAGTAAATCTATCCCACTCCCACCCCTTATCCTTCCTGACACACCTCCCACCACTGTTGCTATAGAAACCACCCAGCCTTATCAGGCAGTCCCAGGCACAGGGCACAGGGGAACTGCCAGTTTCATTTCTTCCCAGCCTTGGGCACTTTAGAAAGCAAGTTCGCCCACCATCCAGAGGCAACTTGGCACCTCCATCCAGAAGTAAAGACAATAGACCTAAAAGAAACTTCCTGGAGAGTTGCATAAAGGCACATTTTTGAGAAGTTATGCCTTAATTACTACCTCCCAGGGAAAAGGAGCTTTTCTAAGAAGCAGTATGTAATTCACTGCCTTTGTGCATGCGTGGATCTGGTGCAAGGGAGCGCTGGAATGAGAACCTAGAGACACAGACTGCATTCTGATCTGTGCTTGTCTTGGCATTTGAACCTGAACACAGCCTTGATTTCTTCATCTGGCAAGTGGGGAGAATCCTGAGGCTAAAATAGAGCTGGGGAAAACAAAAACAAACAAAAATACAAACTATGGGCCCTTTGGTAGAAGCAGATGATGTCTAGAACAAAGCAGTTTAATTACCATTATTTTATCACTTACCCTTCAAGGTAGCGCCCTTTGCTTTCTGCCAATGACTCTGTGCACCCCCACAATCCAACCTGGACCCCTGCAGCTGCAATACTCCCCATCTTCTCAACTCCTAATCAGGAAGGGACACACTGAGTGGGATCCCCTTGCCTCCCCAGCCCCAGCCCACCAAGGCCTTCCAGGGCTTAGTCCCCTCCCCTCTTCGACTTCCTGGCTGGGAGGGCTCAGTTCTTTGAATGAACACACCTACACCCATCCACTCATTAGAAACCTCCCCAGGCTTCACCCAGGCCACCTTCCCCAGGGCCTATGAGTCAATTCCTCTGCCCACTTCTCCCTGATCTTCACTCCTGCCCTGCCTCCCAACAGCCAGGAAGAGATGTGGGGCCAGCAGCCAGAAGGGCCCCAAGGGCTGACAAGTGCCCACCCCCACCCCACCCCCCAAAAAAAAGGGAAGGGAAAAAATTCCTGACTACAGTTGACTCCGTATTTCTTTCCGGGGAAACCAGCTTCCTGAGCAAGGTCTCCCTCTGAGTCCTGACAGACATGCAGGGGCTAAGCCAGCCTAGATCTTCCCTGGCTTTGTTAAGGAACAGGAGTGGCTGGAGATGAGGAAGGGAAGGGGCTGTAGGAGCCGAGGAGGAGGAGGGGTATGGGGCTGGTCCATTCTCCACTAGGGGAAAAGCATCTCCTCCATCCCATACATTCCGCTCTTCATGGGGTGGAGGTTGGCAGTGGATGGAGTTACTCTGGAACCTGAAAACAAACACATTTATCTAGATCCATTACGCCATGTGTGAACAGGTTTTCCTTTCCCCCTCCCACCATGGAGGTCCTCAGAGAGTCTAAGGAGACTGTCCACCCCACGTTTCCAGTGGCAAATGCTGTGCTTTGTCCCCACTGTCCTGTGTTTCATCAGGACACATGCTGACCCCTGAAGACTCAAGCATCCATCTTCTCTGCTTTCTGGGGGGCCTCGCTTTGATTAGATGCCTGAGAACACAGTCATCATCATCATTGTGCACAGAAAGGCCAGGCCACCACTCCAAGGGCTTTCTGGTCCCACGGATGAAACCAGACTTTAGAAAAAGCCCCAGTACTCAGAAAACACTCCCCACCCTGGCGCTCCTGTTGAGAATCCGCCACCCCCTGCAAGATGAAGTGCTGCTTCCCCACTCAGAAGTGACAAAACCCTTTCTACCTCAGGAGCTGAGGTAGTAAGAAAACATCACTTTTTGGGAAAGAACATGTGTTTCTTTGCCAGGATCATGTTCAACTTTCTGGCATCCTAGGTTCACTGATCTGAAAGCACGTTTTCCTGGGGCAGGAAATGGGCACCACGGGGTCTTCACTGGCTTTGACAACTGCACACCCTAGAGCATGCCACATGGACTAAGTGTGTTAGGACCACTTTGGTTAGCACTTGACCTTATTATTCTGAATCCTGGGTCCCAGCAGGCTTCCCCTGGAGGACCACCTATAAAGGACCTTCCCCTATTCTGAGATTTGGCCTCAGGGATTCTCTAGTCCTCTGGACACCCACAGCTGGAAGACTGGGTCCTCTGGATTGGCTGGCCAGGTGAAGGCAGGGCTCAGCCCTGTATCACCTGCTTTTTTGAGCAGCAAGGCTGGCATGAGAACCCAGATGTCCAAGCTCTGGGGCCACCTCTGTTCCCCACAGCCCTTCCTATCCTCATTCTATACACTACAGAGTGAAACTCCCATGCCAAGAATGGGCAGTCCTCAGCATTAGGACATGGGCCTCAAAGAACACTGACTTACTCATCCATAAAAAATGTAAGTCTGTTGACCTCAAACCATTTGTTTACTGTCAACTGGGTTTGTGTTGCATTTAAAGTACAGTTTCATTACCTTTCCACAGAGGGCCTCACTACAGTCCTGTGAAAGTAGGTCAGGGAGGAATGTACATTTCCCTCCTAGAGGTGAAGAGCTGGAAATCAAGTGACTCATTACCAAAAAACAAGTGCTTAGGCATTATGTGCATTCTCTATCTGGACACACCTGTGCAGGCGTTACCAGATGGAGCTGGTACTATCAACTTCTGATTTATAAGGAGAAGAATCTCTTGTCTAAGGTAACCAGTACGTGGTAGACACCTGGGATTTGAACCTCCAGAGAGATGGCCTGCCTGACGCGTTCAGTCTGGCCTTCATTTTAAGGGCCAGCTAGCTAAGTGTCAGAGTGGAGATGTCACCTGCTAAGATTAAGGCAGCCAGAATGTATGAGAACCTACTCTGTGCCAGGCACTTCCTATGATCACAACTGCACTGACACATACGCAGGAGAGAGGTAAAATCGCCCCTGTTTTACCAATGGGGAACCTGGCATTTGAGGAAGGCCTCTGCCCACCACTCAGGTTTCAAGAGCAGGTGTGCGATGGAATCTGGGTCAATGTGACGGCAAAGACTGCTGCTTCCACTGCCACCTGCTGCCTACCAGCTCTTCCTTCTCTCCAGAGACCCGCCCTGTGAACCTCTGTGTCCCTTGACTCACGGCTGCACACTGAACACTTACATTTTTGAAGCCCCCAAGCTCTAAGACTTGCACCTTTCTAAGGAGTCAAGGGAATCCAAATCGCCAAAATCTGGAAATGATGTGCCGTGGCCTACACATCACCTGCACATGGCAGGTGTCCAGGAACAAAACTTCTCGCTGGTAGAGCCAAAAGCTTTCTTCTATGCACAGCCCCACCCCCTGCTTGGCCATGGAGACAGAGGGGTGCAGATGGAAGGGAGCAGGTTAGTCTCCACTCAGGCGCCCCTGGACTGAGCCCAGTGCCCGCACCTGGGAAACAGAGGTACAGAAACCCCCCTCACAGGGATGGTGGGGGACGCAGACAAAGCAGGCAGAGAGTCAGCTCATGCTAGGCTGAGGCCAGATGGGAGGAGACCAGTGTCCTAGAGGCTGCCTGCCATCCCCAGTGAAACGCTGGTCACATAGCACGAGAAGAAGGACCTAGTACATCTGCCAACCAGATCACTGGCTCCCCTGGCGAATTAAAGTATAATCTCCCTCTTCTATGCCTTAGTCTCAGCAGAAGCAGTGCTTCTTAGGCGGAAATTGCCACTTCCCCACGCCCACAGACGTCCCTTCCCTCAAAACCCAGCCCCTGCCTGGCCATTCACTCACCCTCCTCATTTAAGGATTAGAATTTTTTCAAATTTTTTTCCAGTCTTCAATCACTGATGTGGTTTCCCTCTGATTGGACCTCTAAGGAAGGCTGGGGCCAATATATTTAACAGGCCATTCTTTTGAGCCCTGTTCATTCCTTTTTGCAGCCCCTGCCCTGCCCTTCCAGGTACTTACTTTCCCTGTTCCCCATTCCATTGAAGCCAAGAATTTTCAGAACTTCCTCATATCAAAACTTAGCAGCTGTATTTTCTATTTTCTACGGCAGAGAACAGCCAAGCTGAGAACAAGCCGGAGGCTAACCTGATCACTAGGTGAGAGAACAGGGATTCTCCCAAAGTATCAAAGGTCTGATAGTGAGTGACTGGATCTGCTCCTGTTTTCAGGGAACCCACAGCATTTTTACAGAACTAACTTCCATGAAGCCCCCTAACCCAAAGGAATGATTTGCCTCAAAAGTTTATTTTAAAGCTCAGTGCTAAGGAGGCTAAGAGTGAGAACCACCTAAGCCTCCCTCTTCCCTCTGCCTGCCAGGAAACCCAGTCGTCCAATTTGGCTGAGAACCACTGAGTAGAGAGACCCTCATGACCACAACAGATGGGTTCTTCTTTCCTAGACTCTAACATTTATTCTAATTCAGATCCTTAACCTTGTTTTTGTAAGATATTTTGACACTGCTATATAGGACTTTTTTTCCTCAAAGCTCCCTCAAATATTTTGTCTAAGGAATTGGGTCATTATTCTGATCCAATGGGAACCATCATAGTGAAGGTTTTGAACATACGTGGAAGGTGGGTAAGGAAACTGGGCAAAGAAGACCCTGATTCTGCGACTTCTTCAAATCCCAGGCAGCAGACAGACGTCCTGACCCTGTCGGGCCAAGCCCTGCCTCCAATGCTGGGGTGCACAGAGCCACACCCTGCTTGGTCTCTGAGACAGGACCCAGGAGCAGCAGCCCTCACTGGCCCATCTCTTCCTTCCAACGCACAGTGGTGACTCAGGCAGCGCAGCTCAGCAGAGCTCGTTCTGGGAGTTCTGTCCAGAAGGGGGAGGGGAGGCAGAAGGTAGTGGTGTTAACAATCAGTGACACTGGGTCCCACTCATTTCCCTGAGTCTATTTTATGACTTTAAACTCAGTATGCAAATTTATGCAAGACGAGATGCAAAGCAGTGCTCAGAGCCAGAAGTCCCGTTGCTTTTTCCCCCCCTTTTTTGAATTTGCACTGAACCACTGTAAATCAGTGCTCGCCTCTGCCCCTCTTTATTCTCCCCCAGCAACTGCAGATGCAGTCTCCCCAGGCCGGGCCGCCCGCCCGCCCGCCTGCCTGTCCGCCCTGGGACTTTGAATGACTGCACATTTCTATAGTACCTTTATATGTGCAGCGGGCCAGACAGCCACTTGGGCAGCCCCGCCCCTCGGCATAATCCCCTGCATTGTACAGGGCAGGGAAGGAGGTTGGGGGGGATGCCGGGGGGTGGGGGGGGACCAGTCCAGCCTGGCCTGAATTCTGAAAGGACACAGCCTGGCCCAAGCCTGCTCCCTCCTCTTCCCTCAATATTTCTAGGCACTGCTGCCCACTCCACCAGCAAACACACCCATACACTTTTAAAGTCATGACTTCAGGCAGATCTCAGGGTCCCCCTTCCATTTTTCTTCCAGGCCTACCCACCCCAGCCAATCTGATTTCCCAGTTTCTCTGAACCAACAAGTCCCAGCCCATCACCCCCATGAGTTGCAGGCTTCCCACCGCCCACTTCTTCCCCACCATGTGCCCACCCCACCCCCCTGCATCCCTGCCATCCCCAGGAAGCCAGCAACACAGCTCCTGAGTCCTGGGAACAAAGACAAAAGAGCTAACAGCAAAGCCGGAACTGCTGGGGTTTGCTGCCTCGAAATAAGAGGGTATGTTTAAAATTCTCAAAAGCAACCTGCTCAAAGAGGAATGCAGGCTGGGGGGTGGGGGGTGCTCATTCTTCAGAGTAGGGAGAAGAGATGGGAGACGGAGTAGGAGGCAGCAGCATTCAGTGCTAAGGTCTCCGTCTGGGCCACATTCAGTCCCCACCCCACCCCACAACTCGGACCCCAGCTCTCTCCATACATACAGCAACTCCAGTCCCTCCCCCAGCCCAAGACCCTCTCCCACACAGAGACCTTGCCCCCTCCCTTCCCTACACCCCATGCAAGCCCAGGCTTCTCCCCAAAGTGCCCCCCCCCACCCCAGCCTTACTGATGTCTCAGGCACCCCTGCTGTTGGTCACTTCTTCCAAATGCACCCATTCAGCTTCCACCCCTTACTACCCCCACCCTCGCTTAATGTCCCCTCTCCCCAGTCTGTAGCACAACAGAAAAATGCAGAAGGCGTCTGGGCATTGGGAGAAGGCTGAGGAGACAGCTGGGGCAAGCTGGCGGAAGGGAGTCCCATAACCAGGCAGAAAATCCAGAGTGACATTCTTCCCATGAACTCACCCCATTGTCCCCAGACTCCCCTGACAACTCCCCCTGCTTCAGGCTCCACGGAAAAGTGAATCGGGGAGAATCTCCCAAAACTGTTCCCTGCTAAAGACCCTAACCTGCTGCCAGGGTATGAGAGACAAGAGAGTCGGTTTTCAGGCTTAGAGTGAGATGAAGAGTGAAAAAAATGCTAAAACTTTGAGAAAGGAAACGCACCACGCACTTTATTATAACAGTCCAAATCCAAACGACTGTATGAACTCACAGGTCTTTTGAAAAGTCCACCCTGCTGAGGAAGATGTTGAGTGTGTCAAAGTTCAGCTCAGAAACCTCACAATACCTCCCTGGTGGGCCACCAGGGTGCGAGGAGGAACGTGGGGGGAGGGGGTGACGGGCACGCCACAGTCAAAGGACTTTGCTAAGTCTCTTTCCTTCTGTTATTACTCTCTAAGAGGAGCAGGAGGGAAGGGTTAATTTCGAGGCAAGCTGGGGAGGAAAGCAAACCCTGGGGAGAAGAAAGGGACTGAGGGGCTCCACTTAGAAGCAGCCCTAACCTGCTCTGTACTCAAGGTCAAAATGTGTCTGAGACATAAAAGAAAGATTTCAACTCTGATCCCTAACTCCATTCTGAATGAGAACAGGGAAAAAAACAATAGCAGGTGGGGGTGGGGGTGGGGTGGGGCGGGGGGGTGCCTTACAAAGACCACAGAAGCAAGAATGTTGTGGGGGGGTTTTTTTCCTTCTTTCTTTTTCTTTAATTTTTTTCTTTTTCTTTTTTTTAAGTTTGAGAAACTTGGTCAGACTCGCTTGCTTTTTAAACAGCAGCAGCAGGCAGTGGCCACATTTCACCACTGTCTTCCGAGAGGAAAGAAAGTAATTACAGCTTCCTCCAGACCACTGGGGCAGGAGGCTTTAGTAATTAAAAAAAAAAAAAAAAGGCGAGCTCCGTGTAGCCTGGCCATGTTCCCCAGATAACTTTCTGCTAGGGAAGAGGGTCTCTTTACAAAGAACCCCAGAGTGTTCTCTCAGTTTAGGCAGGGGAGTGGAGCGTGTAACACATCGCTCAAGGAAGACTAGTTGGCTGCTTCCACCGGCCAGGCATTCTCCTGCCTTCCGACCTGGGGCGCAGATGCTAAACTGCACAGCCTGGCTGCTCGGTCCTGGGATTGCAGCCGGCGATCCGGCTTAAGTTACACTGATTCAACTGCTGGGGTCTCCTGCTCGACTCCCACATGCACCCCTTTTGTTTATCCATCCCATATAGCAGCAGAGCCCTTTTCGTTCTCCATGTTAAATAGTAGCGTTCGTTTTCAATTCTTCCCCCAAGCAATCCACCCTACAAAGTCCTTTCTTCCCACCTCACCACCCCAGTAGAAGAAAAGGGTCCCTCAGTGAGCCGGTGCCTCCTCTCGCGGCCCCTCCTCGCCCGCGGTCTCTGGTGTCACCGGCACCCGGCCGCCTTCGCCTCCCAGCAGCGATCCCCCCAGGATCACCAGGTCACCAGCTCAAGTCATGCCCCAAATAAGCTTAAGGTCCTACTCCCACATCCCTGAGCAACACCCTCCTCCCCGGCACATCCCCCCTCCAGAACAGAAGTCAGGGTAGTTGCACCCCGGGGAGACTATGGGAACGGATGCCTTTGGTCCCCGCTTATCCCCACCAGATTAGCAGCCACGGCTCTTTCGCTCGCTCGAACTACAGTTTCTCCCCCCGGGCCTGACTTTCGGGTCCCTGCTCTCGACAGTCCCCTTAGATCTGGCCAGGACTCCAATCTTCCTCCCCTAAAACAGTCCCTGAGGTCCTGCCGCACACTCTTTCCCCATAAGGGCCGCCAGCCAGGCTCTCCCGCCGCCCTCCAAGTTCCTCCCAACTAGCTGTCCCAGCCCGCGTCACCTGCACCCTGCTCGGAGCTGGCATCGTACTCGGCGTCCCGGCGCTTTTCGCAGGTGCCCTCGCCCAGGACCAGCGCCTTCAGAGGCAGCTCGGAATCGGGGCGCGGATAGCAGCGCAGCCCCTGGGCGCAGCGCGGGGTGTAGACGCCGCACGCCTCCCCCTCCAGCCGGGCGCACACCGAGCAGCAGCCGCAGCCCGGCTCCCGCACCAGCTCGGCGCAGGTCGGCGGGGACCCGCAGGCGGCCAGGCTCTCGGGCGTGCAGGGCGGGCAGCGGAACAGCACCTCGGCGCGCGCCCCGCGGCCGCAGCCGCCCGCGCCCAGCAGCATCAGCAGCAGCAGCGGCGGCGACAGGAGCAGCGGCAGCGCGGGGCCGCCCAGTCTCGGCAGCATGTCTGCGGCGGGGAGCGCGACGGTGGCGAGCGAGCGGGCAGGTGGCACGGCCCTGCGAGCGAGGGAGCCGCCTCCTCGGCTTCTTCTGCCCCTGCCGCCGAAGCCTGGTCCTAAAGAACCTGCTTCTCCCCGCCCCCTGCCTTCTCCCCTCCCCCTTTTGGAGACCACCCCCTGGCCCGACACTCCCGCGCGGGGACACGTGCGTGCGCGCACGCCCACTTGCCCTCCCGCCCCCGCCTCCCCCGGCGGTTCCAGGTTTGGGTCCCTCACTCCTCCCCGGCCACGTCCGGGCTCCCCGACTCCCGGAGAATACGAGTAACTCGCGGGCTGGGGTAGACCGGCGTGGGGGAGGGACGAGCGGGAGCTTTTGTCTCCCGTCTTTCAGTTCAATTCGGAAGGACTTGGTTTGCGCGCTTTCCGTGTGGCCGGCACTGGGCTAATTGCTGGGGGCACACAAAGAACATAAGGCACAGTCCTGACCTTCGAGTGCATTTCACTCTGCTCACGCCGACTCCCTCCACCCTGGAGTATCGCCCTCCGTTGACGTGCTGCCTGGAACAATGAACTTGGTGTCGGGTGGGTCCTGGGGAAGTTGACACCGGTCTAGACCGGGCTAGCCCCAGACAGCCCGTTAGTGACCATCGCAGTTTCCCAAACCTGGGAGCTCGCGGCTACAACATATGAGAACCGAAGTGCCATTTCTGGGCACCGAGAAACCTGCTCCCTTCCTCTCTGTTAACACACCCCAACCCCTCCCCCCGGCCAAAATAATCCCTTAGCGACCTGAGCCTTCACTCACAAATCCCGAGGCATTTGCTGCAGGAGAGATCCCAGAACACTCTGCTGCAGGGGTCTTGGAGAGGTCAGACCAACCTCCAGGTGTGAGAGAAGCCCGGGATAAGGCCATTTATGGCTCTCTCCAGTAATGCAGATGGACAAGTACGGTCTCCCTTCATTGTTCTGTTTGATTTACTGAGACACTATCCAAGCTGCCCCCAACCCCCATCGTTCCAGGCTGAACTCATCACTCATCTCCCTGGATTGTTACCCTAACAAAGACCCTTGTCAGAGAGATTCTCTTGCTGAGGCGTGGACCATCAAGCGGCCTCCATCCCAGGTGTAACTTTTGAATACCTCCGTGCCACCCTTCCCCCACCAGGCCCCCCACTCCAGCTCTTTCTAAATTTAGGGCTCGGAGTCTCCTTGGTTCGGTTTAACAGCTACTTAACCAAGTCTGGCAACCTGGCCCTGAAGTGAACTAGACGTCTCCCAGAAGGCAGGCTCCTGGTCGTAAGGAACTGAGAGGGGAAGAGAATTATGGGGAAGAATTTAGGAAGACAAACAAATTAATGGTTGTCAGAGGCTTTGAGGAAGAGAAATATTCTGGAGAGGTGATGGAGGACAGATGGGGGAGCTTCCTATATGAGTCAGAGTTGAAATTGAAGCTTGGAATTCTACCAGGGGAAATGGAGGAACAGCAAGGGCACTCCGAGCAGAGGGACAGCCACAGCAAGGTCGCAGAACTGGGAAACTGAGGTTGGACATCAGAAAGTCAGTGCACTTCAGCCAGAGAGCAGAACACTTGCGGGGAGCAGTGGAGGACTGGCAGGAACTCCAGCTGACTCGTGTGCGGGTTTGACTTCATTTGGCAGGCACTAGCTCATACCAGCGCTCATACAGTAGCTCACACAGATGCTCATAGAGCATCCAGGTTTGAGCAGAGTGAAATAGACAGAGTTGGACTTCTGGAAATCACTAAAGAGTGCAGATCTGACAGAATTAAAAAGACACAGGCACTGGGAAGTTCCTGGTCGCTCACCTCTGTGTCCCTGCCTTGTAACACGTTTCTGCTGGTCCCGCCCGCTGAGCTCATTCAGAGTACAGACAGGGTCTAGCTCGATCCTGTCCAATAGAAATCTAATGCAAACCACAAATGTAAGCAACCTGTGTAATTTTAAATTTTGTAGCAGCCACATTAAAATACAGTAAAAAGAAATAGGTGACATCCATTTTAGTAATATACTTTAACTCAATTTATCCAAAATACTATTTTGTGTAATCAGTGTTAAAAATTATTAATAAGATTTAACATTTCTTCTTTTTATACTAAATCCTCAAGCTCTGAAATGCATCTTATACAGCACATTTCTTTTCTTTTTTTTCTTTTTTTTTCTACACATTTCAATTCGAACCAGCCAAAATCCAAATGCTCAATAGCCACAGTGCCTACTAGCTACCCAACTGGGAAGCACACAGGTCTAAAATATAGTCTGACACCTAGTAGGCACTCCATAAATATTTGTTGAATGAATGAAAAGTACTGTCTCTAAAAATTCTCCTGGCAGGGCTCTTCATTCCCCTTCTGCCTTCACCGCAATGCCCAGCAGCTGGGGATGAAAGATGGTGATGTATCTATTGAGAGGCAAGAGAGACATTCATTCAGTTACTCGCTTATCCTTTGAGATTCTTTTTCCTTCCACCTCCTTTGAAAGTTCTTCATCTTTTAGTCAAGAACTGTGGAGGTGACTGGGCAAAATGATATGAACTCGACAAATGCAAGGGACTCAAGAAGATTTCTCTTTCTGAGTCTGAAGACCCCATTCCAATTCTTTTCTCCTAGTTCCCAGGTTAATAGCCAATTTTACCCTTCCCCACCCCAAATGCACACACACACACAACAACAACCCCTTCTTTTTGCATCCTTTCTTAATCCCCATTAGCCTGAGTCCCACTCCGGAAAGGCCAGCTGCCACTGAGGCTTGAATCACAGACCATCCTCAGTCAACTGAAGCATAGAGAAGTACAGGGACTTGGCCAAGGCTCCAGGCCTGGTTCCCAGCTGGCCGGGGACTTGACCGTTTTGCTCATTACTGTAAGTCCAGAGCCTAGAACAGTGCCTGGCACACAGATGCTCAGTAAATACTTGTTGAGTGAACCCAAGTTCTCTACCCCTACTCTCTTTCTTTGCCCATTGTTCCTGGAGCATTCTTTGCTTTAAATTTCTCATTAGTCCTCTGTAAAGGATATGTCCTTAGGCTTAACAGCCTGTCTGTGCTGGGCAGTGAGGACTGGTTGAGAGATGGGGACAAGCTGAGACTGGCTTTCTCCCTTCCCCCTAATCCCTGCTTTTTTCCATTTGAACAGTGTTTCATAAACCCCACCCTCACATGGTTTACCGTAACTAAGTACCACCTGTGCTATTATTTACATAATTTTTTTAAGTAAGTCAATTCTCTCTTTTTCTTTTTTTACTTAATGCTATTTTTAAAAGAAACTTTATATCACTTCCATAAATGGAAACCCAGTATTGATGGCCATATATAGATGGTAACCATAAAAATAAACACAATGAAAACAATTCAATGTTATTCGATTTGAGCTGGATACTGTTGCTTGCTGAAGCCTCTGAGGCTGGCACACTCTCCCCTGGCTAAAAAAGATGAGCCAATCTAAGAGAAGTGCTCAAGGCAAGCCAGACCCAAGCTGAGATTTACTCCACTGAGTCATTAGCAGGATAAGAATGTTTTAAGAAACATTTTATTGAAATATAATGTACATGCAAAAAAAGTACACACAAACTTGATAAATATTCACAAATTGGCTGTACCATGTGAACAGCACCCAGATCAAGAAAGAGAACATGAACAGCACACAGGAGCCCCCTTCATGCTCCTTCCAGTGACCACCCATCCCATCCCAACAAGGGTGAACATTATCACGACTCCTACTGGTGTAGGTGAGTTTTGCCTGTTTTTGCATTTTACATAAATGGAAACATACAATATGCAATCTTTTGGTCTCTGGCTTCTTTTGCTCCACATTACACGTGTGAGATTTACACATATTCCTCTATGTGGTTGTAGATCCTTCCTTCTCGTTGTTGGGTAGCATTCCATGGTATAAATACATGACAATTGATTTACTCATTCTATTGTCGATGGGCATTTGGATAATTTCTGGTTTTTTACTATTATGAACACAGCTGCTATGCACTTCCCAGACCCTGTTATGTGTGGAGCATGTGCAGACATTTCTGTTGGATTTACACCTAGACACGCAATTTCTGGGTCATAAGGTATGCATGTGTTCAGCTTTAATAGATATGCCCCAAAATTTTGCCAAGTAACTGCATGAATTTATACTCCTCAGCGCATGAGGGTTTTACTTGCTCCCTATCTTTGCCAACAATTGACATTTTCCACCTTTTCGAAATTTACCTGGTGGATATGTAGTTGCATATCTCATTGTGGTTTTATTGTGCAGTTCCCTGATGACTAACAAAGTTGAACGCCTTTATATATGATAAAATACAAGGAATTTAAAAAGGGAATCTTATCGCACAGTGTTATGTAATGTCATGCCCATGGATCATAATTGACTATCTCAAGCAACACCTAAAATCATCCTACACTTTTTTATTATGGGAACTTTTGTTTTAATTTTAGGAGTTGTTTCAGGAGGAAGGGAAGAGGCACACAAGGATAAGAGCATTGCTTGAGCAGAGGAAGTGTCCTTTAGTCTCTACACAGTCCCCTGGGATTTGCCGCAGATCTGCACAGCCTCTTGGTGAGTCTTGAGACAAAATGAACAGGAGTGAGAATCTCTGGCTTTTCTCATCCAATTCCTTAGTTAGAAACTCCCTAATGGAAATCTGGGGAGCATCACTATGGAAAAAATTAAGAATAAAAAATGTGCTCTGGCATAACTAAGGCCAGGGCTGCATGCCTTGTGGTGATTTTCTAAACAAGTCTCAAGTGCCATGCCAACAACTTGATCTGATTATCACCATCATCTTTGTCTTCAGAAAATCTTAACCTAGTGCCTCTTCCCAGATGCTAGATTATCCTTTTGTATGGCCCTGCCCTCTAGAAGCTGCTGAATCAGGTTGGGTGATTCTGTAGTGACCAAATGGAAAGGACACGAAAGATAATCAGAATCATAATGGGAGCCCTGGAGGCTGGCAGAAGAATTCAGAGACAGGACCTTGGGGCCAGTTTGCCTGGATTCACATCCAACTCCATCAACTCACTTGCTATATAATTTGGGGCAGTTATTTAATCTCTCTGATATAATCAAGGGATGATAATAACAGGACCTGTTTCAGAGGGTTACTGCAAAGACCAAATGAAACAATCAAGGTGAAATCCTTAGCACACTGCCTGGTATGCAACCCTTAGCAAAGATAGTTGTGCTGTTATTATCACATTATGTACACGAGGAGGAGCCCATGTCCTTTGGCATGGTGCAGGAGTGGAGCATGAGGCTGAGAGTTCCCAGGTTGAGGTCAGGAAAGCACCATGTCCCGCCCTCTAATAAATCTGGGAAGATATTTGCAGAGGAGGGAGGAATCAAGAGGAATGCATGGTGGGAAGGGTTGGAGTTATTCCTCAGAGTGTAACGAGGCAGGGAGGGGATGATTGGGTGCACAGAGCTTCCAGCAAGTGTGCCCAAGAGTAACAAGAGAGAAACAGAAGAGATCAGAGCATGGTGGTCCTCAGAGGCCTAGAAGAAGGAATGGAAACCGGCCAAGAGGATCCAGAGTCTTCTCCCCACTATAAGTCAGAGATCTGGCCGATCTGCCTGGCCATAGTAACAGGCCCCTGCAGTGACGAGAGAAAGAAAGGACCAAAACTAAAAGCAGTGAGTCTGTGCAGACATTTTTACAAGTGTTACTTAATTTAATTCTCATAATTGTCACATGAGGCTCAGAGAAGTTGTGACTTGTTCACGGTTACCCAACTAATATGTCAAAACCTTACCTTTCTGCCACTCCAGGGGAGCCAAAAAACCACAACTCTAGTTCAAGATCTGCTGCTAACTTCAGGGGTGTGGCCTTGGGCACCCTGTGGCACTGTATTCAAGCTCTTCCAAAGAGTGGAGGGGTTGGACTCAACGTTCCTGCGCACTGGACGAAGGAAAGGATGACTGATGGAGGCAGTCTAGTGAGGTTAAGAAGAAGGACTCTGAAGCCACACTACCTAGGCTCAAATCTTGGCTCAATCTGCTGTGCAGAGATTGCTGATGTTCTCCCACATCCTGCTCTACTTTCCTTCCTGGGCATGAAGAAGCTGCCTTGAATAGCAAATGAGTGTAAGATAAACCTCTGTTGTATTAAGTGCCCAAGATTTGGAGAGTTATTTGTTATTGCAATACGGGCTACTCTGTCCTAACTAATACAACCATTTGCTAGCTGTGTAAACTTGGGTGAGTTACTTAACCTCTATTAGCCTCAGTGTCCTCATCTATAAAATGGAGATACAGATAATACCTACCTCATAAGGTTGTTGTGAATGTATAAAGAACTTAGTATTTTAGGCACTTAAAACCTGAAAAACAATGTCTAAAACATTGTAAGTACTATATAAGTATTATTTAGCACTTTTATTTTGTAGTATTATTTTCCCAGTAGCATTAGTTATTGTCAGTTTCTATTAGAATCTAAGCATGCACTATGGATCTGAATTTATATGCTGACTTTTTGCCACTTGCTTGTTAGATGGTATTGGCCCAGTCAACTAACTTTTCTGAGCCTCTATTTCCTTATTGTTAATGTGGACAATAATATCACATCAATGATAAGGATTCTTTGAGTTCAGGACCTGTAGGTTGTAGGCTAAAAAAAAAAAAAAAAAAAAAAAATCTCTTCTTGATTTATATTTCATAGTTAGGGAGTTGGTGGTGATTCTCCTCTAAAGAGGGATACCAAGGCACAGAATGGAAAAGCCCAGATCTTTTCCAGCTAGAGGAAACTTTCCAGATCAAAGCAATGGAACCCATGTGGAGCTAACCAGATGGCCACGGTCATCCACTGGCCCCTCACAGCCCACCTGCCATTGCCTCTGTTCTGGTTATCTCTTGCTGTATAACAAACTATCCCAAAGTTTAAGTCTTCAAACAACCACTCGGATTATCACTGGTTCTGTGGACTGCCTCAATTCAGCTGGGTAATTTTCATGTGGGCTCTCTCTTGGAGTTATAGTAGACAGTGTCTGGTGCTGGAGTCATCTTTAAGCTCACTTGGTGGGCAGTGGATTTCAACTGCTGGCTGGGGGTTGAAATGGGTGGTCAACACCAGCACCTTTATATGGCTTCTTCACATGGCCTGGGCTTCTCAGAGCATGGTGGTTGGGTTTTGAGAGGGAGTGTCCCGAGAGTGTGTGCTGCAGGAGGCCAGATGGAAGCTGCAAGGCTTCCCAGCATGCGGAAGTCCCAGAGCATCACTTCTCCCTCGTTCTGTGAGTCAAGCAGTCAAAGGCCAGCCCTTGTTCAAGGGGGTGGAGAAGTGGCGTGTGCGACAGAAGATCCTGGTGAAGCTAACTTTGGAAAGCATGGTCAGAACAACCTGAACATTCTCCCGCCTGATGAGAACATCTACACATAAGCCAAGCCTTGTTCTGAGGAGTCAGAGAGTCGCTTCATCAGCCCTCTGCTCCTCAAACTGCCGGTCATCCCCTGAGGAGCAAGGGGCAACTGCTGCTCTCCAGAGGCAGGCTGCTCTGATGAATGAGCCAGCCCTACACCAGGCCACTGTTCCCTCCCAGCCTCTGAGGCTCACAGTTTTACCAAGAACACCATAGAGCTCAAGCCTTGCATAAAGGTGCTACCCATTAAACAAATTACAGATTTTTCTTCCCTTTTGGAAGATTGTTGGAGTCAAGGAGTTGTTGGAATCCTTGATGGGTCCAGGACTTTGGGGTCCATCACATCTGAAGGACAGGGGTACTGAGCCAAGTATCTCTAGGCCAGAACTCTCTAGATTAGGGGTTGGCAAAACTTTTCTATAAAGGGCCCCATGCTAGGTATTTTAAGCTGAGCAGGCTTCATATGGTCTCTGTCACCACTAGTCACCTCTGCTGTTACACTGCAAAAGCAGCCAAGGACAACATTCAAACAAGGGAGCCTGGCTGTGTTCCAATAAAATTCTATTTACAAGAACAGACAGAGGCCAGAATTGGCCTACAGGCCGTAGTCTGCCAACCCCCACTTAGGGCCTCCTCAATTTTAGAGAGCAGACTTTCAAAGGCTTCCACACCCAGGAAATAATGCAGAGCCTGGGGTGTCACTTCCTAACCAACAACTGACCGCCCCCCCGCCTCCCAATAGCATCCCTACATGTAACTCCAAGGGAGCAATAGGCTGCCTGTTGGAAAGGCCAGTTCCATAAATGTCAGATTCCAACTCCAGCAGCTTCCCTCTTGGTCCCCACTCTCTGGGTCCCTGCTTTCTCCCAGAATCCCATGGTGAGGCATTCCTGGTCCCCAGCATCACCAAAGAAGAACCTCCACCAGGCAACTGGCAGGGCCCTGGCTGAACCTCTCTATTCATCTAGGACCGGACTCTGCGCAGGAAAAAACAGTCCCTGAGACTTCTTGGAGAAGGAAGGCGAGACGGGCAGCAGAAGGAAGCCAGGCAGATGCCATAATCAGAGCAGGAGATAACTGGCTTCTCTGAAAAGGTTTTAAGCAGGGTGCAGCATCCGTGAAAAATTTGCATGGGGCTGCTGCTTCCATTAGATGGGCCTGCCCCCCTCCCCCTTGCTGCAGCTTTTCTTTCGAGGAACAAGACTACATCTGTTTGGTGATACTCTATCTGGAATCACTAAATAAACCTTTCAGGCCCTGGCAAACAACAGCCCATCTTATTCTGATGGGGGATCTTCTGAAACACAGCAGCTTCTTAATCCTAAATCCATCTGCTGGCGCCCCCTCCCTTCCCACCAAATCCCCACTCCCCCCACTCCCTGGCCCTCAACTTCAAGGTTGCACACACCTGCCACCTTCAGTCCCTCTCGACTATAACAGTTTTTTGCTTTTGAGTTTATGTTTAGTATTGTTGTATGTGGTTTCTCTCTTTCCCTTTCTTCCCAGGGTGTCTCTCTCTTTCGCTCTCTCGCTCGCTGGCTCAATGCTTCTCAGCCACACAATGCCATCTGAGCAAACTTGTTCAGGCCCCCACAATTATCTCATCTCCCCATCACCCCCACCCTTCCCCTCCTGAGGCCACAGAGAAGCAGGCAAAGCTAAACAAATAAAAGATGGGAAGAGACCCAGCCAGCACTTCTCAGGCCATAGCATGTGAAATCACAAGTTCTCTGCTCAGCTTGCCTTCTGCTTCCCCACAGGCACCAGGCCCCCCGACAGTTACACACATGCACACACAAACAGGCACGTGCACACACACAGGCACACAGAGCTGAGCCCCTCCTACTGCTGAAACCCAGGTCCCCTGCAGAGGCGTGCTGCAGTGCAGGCTACAGAATCTGTGTGCCCGCAGCTGGGCACACAGACTCCCCCTTGCCCCAGTCCTCTCACTGCCATCCCTCAATACAGCAGACACTCACTGCCCTAACTCTTCCTTCCAGGAAACCTCTAGCCTCAGCAGAGAGCCATGGAAAGCCAGAAGTTGCTGTAGGCCTTGGTCTCTGACAAAATTGTTGCTGGGTGGCGGTGAAAAACTCAGTTTGAACTGCACTCTTCCACCTCCCTACCTCTTTCCTGCTTGGGAGAAGGACGTATAGACTACACACTACAATGTCACAGGCAGGCCTTGTTTCTCGTTGCTCTGGAATTCAACCACAGCCTCTGTCCTCCAATGGGAAGCCAGCCGGTGAGCCCACCACTGCTCAACCAAGATTGAGAGGAAAGGGAGGGTTTGGAGGAACAAGAGGAAATGCTGAAATACTGGGCCACTGGGGCTGGAGGTAGCAAATAATCATCCCCTAGGGGAAAAGTAGGACCCACAATTTGGAGATTCTTTATAGTCCAGTTTGAAGATTAGGGACGTTCTTTGTGGGAGGAAGGCTCTCTTCTGAAATGATTCTTGGCTCAATCCACGCAGAGTACCTTCCAGAAGGTGAGGCAAGCCTCATCTGACCCTGTCTGTTGCTCCGAACACCAGGAGTGAAGCTGCTCTCAAAGCTGCCCTGAGATCTGAGGTTACGGTGCTTTGTGTTTCTTTTTGTGACCTACCTCCCTGTCCTCCATCTCCCTGACGACATGGAAAGCCCAGTGAGGACAGAAACTGGTCCTCTTTGATTCCTGTGTCCCTGTTCCCTCACCTCTTGCCCCACTGCTCTCCTGCCTGGCTTTGTCTGTAATAGAGAGATGACTCCATCTCCCAGTCGCCTACCTGTGAGCAGCCTCAGTGATTCCCCTTTGCATGAATAGAAGAACTGTAGGAAGCTCCTTGCTCAAGATCATTGGATGATCTGGTGGTATCATCGGCACAGCAATGGTCACTCCACTTGCTGCTGCGACTTCTTCACAGGCAGCAAAACACCATGGACTAAGCACCGCTGTGCACAGAGCTGACACCAAGGAGTATTTCCCGAACATTGGTCGTTCACGAACCTCCTGCTAATTTCTGCTAGATCTTTGAACTACCTCAAATGTTGCTTCCTTAATATTTATCTCTAAACCAACTCACTTATATCATTTAAATAAAATTCTGCAAGCAATAATATTCCCAAACATGCAGATTTAACATACTGCTTTTCTTATCACACATGAAAATAAAATACATAACTCGTGTTAGGTGGTATTCGGAGTATCACCTAAAAATTATCTTGTATACCATTTTGTGTACCATAGTTGGCACAAAATGTGGAAGATATTTTAATATTTGGGCCAGGTTAAGTGACTTAGGCATGTTTCTGAGGGTCAGTCCCCTCATCTATAAAATGGGAATAATAATGCCTGCCTTCATGAGATAATAGATACTTTATGAAGGGTAATGGACAGTATAAAAAGCTATCAAGTAGGAAGGGAATTTTTAATAAAATATATGGCCACGAGAATGGCATAAAATTTAGTAAGTATGGGAATTTTTCTGGAAGTATAAATTCCTAAAGGGGAAGGAGTAGAGAGTGCTGTACACACTCAAAAAAACAGGAGCCCTGCAACAGATACTGCAAAGGAGATAGAACAGAAATAGTAGAGACATGTACAGGCTATTAAAAGAAACAATACACACCCACATGAAAAACACAAATAAAAGAGCCTATATAGAATTATAACTCATTATAATTGTACTAAGCTATGAATGCAAAGCAAGGCGATGGTGGTGAGCCTCTAGATACACCGTGGGGAAGTCTGCAACCTAATCAGCGGGCTGAGAGGGCTTCCTGGAGGTGGTGTTAGAAATCAGAGCTCTGTCTCCTTGGTTGTGAGAGTGTTTCTGGAATCCTTTTTCTCTCTCCCATATCTCAACTCCACATTCCCCTTGGGTTCCAGCTGTGGACAACAGATGCCTGCTGGAAATGGCTTTGCTAGAGGCTGTTGGTGATTGGCAGGGCACCAAGGCCACAGCGCAACTATTTCTATCTCTTATTTTGTTGCTCCTCTCTGTCACCCCATTGCTTATCTTGGGATTGGCTTTGTGCTTGCTGTCTGCATTCTCTGCTTCTTTTCCTCCACCATTGCTATCTTTATCCTTCCACCTTCCAGTCCTCACTCACCCCGACCCCCAGAGAAGAATCCGTAGTGATTTTGCTATATTGTAATGATAATCAGTTGCCAAGATATCATCTAAGATATTATTGTCTGGGGATTGGGCAGAAGGGAAGGTTTAGAGGGTCACAATGAATCCTGTACTACTATTCCACTAGCCACCTACACACACACACACACACACACCCCGCGTGGCTGGGGTACAGCATCAGGCATCTTGCCAATACCTTCCAAATTGTTCCTCCTACCTAGGAGCCAGAATGGAGAATCAATAATTATTTCCATCCACATCTTTATAAAATAGTAAACAACCCAGTGGCTCAGCCAAGTCAATGACCTCAGTTCCTGCTCTTTGTCCAGAATCCTGTTCTCTGGACTTTCAGTGTGTGAAGGGGCATTTGAGTTGTAACACAAAAGAATTCGTAGCTTGAAACAACCAGAGCAAGCAAAACACACGTTAGAAGCAATTACTTGGGGATCTAATCTCAGTTTTGACAGATAGCCCACAATGTGACTTTTTTTGAGTCACCAAACTGCTCGGAGCCTTCATTTCCTCATCTGCAAAATGGGGTAAGAACATTTAGCTCAAGGGGCTTTTGTAAGGATTGAGCAAAATCACTCGTGAAGGTCTCTGTGGGATGTCTGGTCCAAAGAGGAGGTTCAACTCGAAATTTGCCAAATCTGAAGTTCGGTCTTTTCTATGGGCACTTGCCTCCAGGAGCAATCCTTATTTTGAAAACCCTAATTCAGAATATGGGGTGCCCAGTATTCTTTGGGACCACCTGATGGCACACTAAGCCCCATCTCTCCTTCCCTGGACGTAATAGTTCTGAGGGGACCCACCGAGCCAGAGCCGTGCCCTTGTGTGGAGACCTTCACCTTGCAGATATGTCATCTTTCACTGCCTGCCTGCCCCACCTGCTCCTGGCTGTCTGGAACAGGACCTTTTCTCTGGGGGAAAATATTGTTGTTTTTATGGCCACTTGTTTGATCCTCCAAAGTCAATATTTGCAGAGATAAGCATAGTGTGATGTAGCCAGTGGAGTTGTTTATGACTCTGCCCCATCCCATTGGGTTCTGGTCCCTTCTGAGCCGCATTGTGAAGTGGGTGGGTGCATTTCAACAGCAGTTTGTCCTGGTACTCAGCCAAACTGCTTTGGTAGGATATGGAAGAAGGACTGGAGTAGTTTGCTCCTGTCTCCTGAAGATGTGCTTCCAGCCCACTCTGAATGCTCGGCAGGAATTGAATGTGACCTTCCCAGAGAGCCTGGACTCCTGTCCCCAATAGGCCTTTCCTGTAACACAAATCTCAGGCCCACCCTGGTCTTCTCTACTAGAGAGTGAGGTCCCAGAGGGGCCTTTCTATAAAAATAAGATTTCTTTTGTTTCCACTTCACATATAAATGCCTAGAGAGACTTTCCACCTGGTTCGGAGGGCTTATTTCAAATGATGTGACTTAAAACATAGTTTCTGAGGAGTACGCACCATTCCCTCTGACATGGCCTGCAGGGGAGAGCACCCCAGCAGCTACGTGTGGGATACAATGAAAGGCCAGAGTGACATCGATTAGGAGAAACATGGTGCACATATTAAGGCATTGGAGACACAGAAAACAAATACAGGTCCAAATATGAGCCCCAAACCAAAAGTATGAGGACTTGCAATCCAAAGTTGCAACTGGGCTGCTTCTCCTGTGGGCAACTCTATATGCTTACGAGGGAGTAGAAGCAGAAATGGATTTATTTAATCACAGTTAAGTATTTTCTGGAGAAACACCAGGAAGGCTGGCAAGCTAATAATAATAATAACAACAACAACAAGAAAGGAGGAGAAGAAATAGGACGGAGGCAGAGAAAGGAGGAGGAGGAGCAGAAAAGCAGCAGTCCAGCTGGGTGGCCCATATGCACCAGTCTCCTAGGAGAGTGATTCACACAAAGGATCTCATCGAATTATCTCATTTAATTCTCACAAAAACCCTATTAAGCAGTTCTTAGCATCCCCACTTTTCAGATGGGAAAAGTGAGGCTCTGAGAAGTGAAAGCGACTTGCTCAAGGTCATTCAGCTTACCAAAAGCAGATACCAAATGAGATTTTGTTGCCCTTGACCAAAGATCCATTTTTGATAAAGTCATCATTCAGTCACAGACAATCGAGCCCTTATTCTTATCCTGCCTTCCCCACTTCCTGGGTTACTGTCTTTCTCCCTTTTGAGATGAGGGGGATCCTTTGTACCCTCAACATCGGCACATTCAACCAGCAAATGAATCAACATGACTGATGCCTTCCTCAGCCAGCCAAGGATCTGAGATTGACCTGAAGCTGGCCTGAAGCATTTGGGAATTTCTGAGGCATTCTCATATATTTTAGGCCATCTGCTATGTGCCAGACACTATTTTAATAGTTTTGGGATAGATCAGCAAACCAAACAGATCGCTGTCCCTGCCCTGGTGGAGGGAGATTAACATGAGGGGTGGGTGAGGGCAGCCAGAATGTCCGGGGGATACCATAAGAGATGCCCCACAACCTTCTTATTAACAAAGCAAGACCCAGCTCCGATCTGCTCTTCACATTGCAGCCAGAGAGGATTCTTTTCCAACACAAATCTGATCAACTCTTACCCCTGCTCAGAACCCTTCAGTGGCTCCCCACGGCTTTCAGGATAAAGACCCAAAGCCTTAGACCTAACTTCAGATCCTGCATGGTGCCTCTGCCCTTCATCAGCCTCATTCCATACCCAGCATCCCTTCTCTCTCTCTAACCAGCTCCTCTGGTTTCTTCCCTTTTACCAGTCAACCCCTTCTCCAAGTGCCTTCTCATGAAAGCCCTATCTTCCCCACATCAAATCCTTCCTTCCCAACTCCACGGAGCCCTCTGTCACACTTCTCATAGTTACAGCTTCACAGTTACTTGTGTGAGTCTCTGATGAATGTCCCTCTCCCACACGGGACCGTAAGCTACTTGCACACAAGCACTGTCTGTTGCACTGCCCACTGCAAGGAGATCACCATGTGGTTTTAAAGGGGACCAAGGAGGATCAGGGAGCCAGTCAGAAAGCTGTGGCCATGTCCATGGAGTAATGACAACGGTGTGATCTCAAGTCATAGAGGAGACATCAAAGGGAAGAGGTTCAAGAATGGTATAGGAGTCCACACTGGGAAGAACCAGAGTATAATACAAACATTAACAACTTTCCATTTATTTAACTCCTTCTACATGCCGGACACTGCTCAGATCTGACCCAGAAACCCCAGCCATCATCTGGCAGGTCCTGTGATTCAAGACAGGGGTGAAATGGAAATGTTGCCATGTGACAAAGAACACAATTTTAACAGATTGGGTTTAAAGGTTGAATTGGCTTTTATTAGCAATTCATGAATGGGGCAGCATCCCATCCATACAAAAATGGAAAGGTGCTCCGATGAGCTGAGCAGAGGGAGTTGGCTTTGTACAGGCAGAACAGGACTGAAGAAAGCAGAAATAAGGAACAACAAGCAGATTGGTCATTTCAAAGTTACGTTTCTTATAGGGTTAAAACTGGAGGGTCTTTCTTACCACTGGATCAGGTAGGCTGGGCCCTTCTTGATTGGTTGCAGCAAATCTCCTGTTTATAGGAAACACTGGCCCCATGTAAAGTCAGTTTAATCACATGGCACCTAGCACAAGTGACTGTGTTCTGTCTTGGTATGGTCTGTTGGGGCCTAGTAGAGGAGCTCAGTTCGAAACAATGGCCTCCCATAAAGTCTGTTTAACACATGGGAAGGCGAGAACTTTAAGTTCAGTAATTACTCTAACAGCAAACAAAGTGTGGGGATAAAAGCAGTGTCCTCAGAGATCCGCAGAAAGAGGGCAGTGACAACAATCTTGGTGGTTTAGTCCATTCAAATCAAGAAGCCTTCACGCATAATAACAGCTGACCGTGTGTGACAGGCACTCCTTAGTGCTTACAGCGTGAACTCCTACCAGGCAGCAGTCAGTTATTATCTCCAGTTTACAGAGAAGAAACTGAGACACAGAGAGGGTAAGTCACCTGCCTCGTATACTTGTCCCCTTCCAGACCCACACTCAGCTCCAGAGTTCGTGCACTGAAACACAATGCTTTCCAATTTACCCCTGGCACAAGACCAGCTTTTGCCCTCTGATTCATCACAGACAGACACTTTTCTAAAATACAATCATAAAATGAAATACTAGAAAAATGATCAGGTGCCTGGAAGGTGCAGCAATGTCCAATTTCTCTAGAAGGTTCTGAATGCTTACTCCATTTCTATACTTAGCTCTCATGGAGCAGTAACACACAGTACCCAGAGCAGCATGGGCCACACACACACCGGGTAGCACTGTGCTAACCCGCCGCCCTACACACCCGCTCAGGCTCTGAGGACGTGAAATTCCAAGTTGGGTGCTGAAAGGAATCACTTGTCTGGATTCCAGTGGCTGAACCGTTTGCTAACCTCCCCCACTCACCCCAGCCTGAAGGATTCGTGAGAGACCCTGTTCCTGGCGAGTTAGGGAGAGGCCCCTTTATTGTACAGGACTGAGATTAATTCTCTCCTAAAATCCCTTCCAAAACCAAAATGCTAGGATTCCGTCTCCTTTTACAACACCCCAGCTGGGCAGGAGTGGGCAGGGCCAGCTGTTTTGTTCTCACATTCATTAATAAAAGTGGCGAATGCAGCAAGAGCCACCCTTTTCTTTCCTTTGTCTTGTCTGAAAGGGGGCAGGAAGGGAGCAGGAGAGCCCGCGGACGTAGGGGACGTGTCAGACGTGCGACAGGAAGGGCTCAGCGAGACAGGAGCTGTGAGGAAGGAAGGCAGGTGGGCGGATGGGGAGGGCGGGGAGGACGGGGAGGGGACTGTGTGACCAGGGCAGACAGACACATGGAACCAATCACCCCAGGCAGCAGGGCGGGGGTGCACCTGAGAATTAAAAAGACACCTGGCCTGCTTTCTGGAGCAGAGGAGGATTAAGAGCTGCTGATAGAGCCGGGGCTGGGGGAGACAAAGGACACACAGAGCATTGCTCAGCTGCCTCAGGGACCTTATTTTCATCTCTGAGCTCTTGGTGACTAGGGAGTGGATAGTTCTCATTGTATCAGTCAGGGGCCAGCCAAAGCAGTGAGAGGGGCAGGGAGCCTTCCAGGTCTTCTGTTCGGAGATTTAATGAAGAAAATTGGCTACAGAGGTGCTAGAAAAGCCTTGTTGGGCTGAGGGACAAGAGGAGGTGGAGCAAGGGCTCTCCAGGGAGGATTGCTGCATCAAGTTCAGGATACCAGTTAAATCTGAATTTCAGATAAATAATTTCTAGTATTAAAAAAATTCATATAGAATGTATTAAATGCCACAGAATGATATGCTTTAAAATGGTTAAAATGGTAACATTTGCATTATGTGGATTTCACGATAAGAGAGAACAATATAAAAATATACTCAGTTTATCTGCAATTCAAATTTAACTGGTGTCCTGTATTTTATTTATTAAATCTGGCTACCCTACATCCAGCAGGAGCTAGAAACCACGGTATGGCAGGGGCTGCCCCCAGGGAGCTGGGGCCAGAGAGGAGACAGCTACAACCAGACAGCGCAGGAAGTGGAGGGAATGGCGCAGGAACGGTGGGCTTCTCCCTCCCCCCGGGGGCCTTCCAATGATCCATCTGGAAGCCAGAGGGCAAAGGCGCCTCAGAAATGCAGGGGCGGGGAAAGGATCCAGGGCAAGTGTGCAGACATTTTTAATGACTCAGGAAGGCCAGACTTGCCTGGCCCAACAGCCATTGTTTTATTTTATCCACAGGCTGAAATGAAGCCATCAGGCTCAATCGCATTATCCCTCTGAGGTCCTTGCTCTCCCTGTCCCCTTCCATGAGCAAAGAGTTACTGCCTGCTACCAAGGAAGCAGACAGGAACGCATTCGTGGAGCAGTTTACAAAGCTCCCCACTAGCAGTCGAGGAGGAATGCCTTGGCTGGGAAGTTTAGGATATGGTTCCCGTCGTGCAGCTGGGTCCCCCAATGTCCATCCATTCATTCATTCATTCACCATCTTCCTATGAGAGAGTCCCTGCAACTGAGTACATGGTAGTAAAGAAAAAAGACACACTGCACATCTTCAATGTGCTTTCGGTTCTAGTTGGAAAGATGCCAAATGCAATGAGAATTAACTAAAAGAAAAGATGTAAATGACAAATGCAGAGAAATGACAAGGCTACAATGCTAAAGAGAAAGTGGACAGTCTCGGTCATGTCCACAGTAGGTAGAATGTGCCCAGCTGGAGCCAGGTGCTGGGCACAGCAGGCAGACTTGGGTGTGGGCCCCTTCTCGTGATGTCACTCTCAAGAATCTCCAGATGGCGACCACAGATATTTGTCCTTCTGTCTTTTTTTTTTTTTAAGATGACCGGTAAGGGGATCTCAACCCTTGACTTGGTGTTGTCAGCACCACACTCTTCCAAGTGAGCCACGAGCCAGCCCTTGCCAATCTGTCTTGGCTTCCCATATCCTTGGAGACAGGGAGGCCTGTGGAAGGAAGAGACCAGATTTAGTTGCCTTGGGTTCCCGTCAGGCTCCTCGGCCTGCAGCTCTGTGGTCCCCGGGCCTTAGTCCCTCCTGTGAAGTAGGGGGCAGCCTGGATGACCTCAGCCCTACTCTGTGCTTCCTCAGGTCCTGTCATTTCAATACTTCTCTGTTCCACAGCTGCTCCCTTGTTGCTGCTGACAGTCTCAAGAAAGTGGCAGAGCTGCATCTAGTCATTTGTAACCTGGAGCACTGAGCTCAAGGCTCTGAACGAATGACTCGATGGACCTGTCCCAGTCACCCTTGCAGTAGCCAAATATTGAAATATGGCTCTGGCGTCAGGCTGCTAGGGCTGGATCCTGGCTCTGCCACTTAACAGCTTAAGCAAAACTACATAAACGCTTGGCATATCCTTTTCATCATTTGTAAAATGGGAATAATAGTACCTCATAGATTTTTATTTATTAGTAATTATTATCATTATTCTTATCTTTATTTATTAATCATCCTTTATAGATTTAGAAGCCAATAATAAATTCACTCTCAACTGCCCACATTCAAGGCATTGCTTTTCAGTCTGTGGGTTATGAACCACCAGGGAGTTGTGAAATCACTTGAATAGGTATAACATTACACATCTTAATAACTACTTATTATAATGATATGACAAAAGACAAGCATATAGAAAAAAGGAAGAATAGAAAATACTAGTGTGTCTCACACAGTAAGTGTAAGTGTCCTTATGTGAAACTTGAGTTTCAGGGGCGCGTGTGTGCATGCCCGCGTGTGCACGCATAGTGTATTGTGCTGTGAGGGAAAATGTGTTCTTACTGGGAGTCATGGTCCAAAATAAAATGACATTCCCCATAATTCTACCTTTCATGCTTTCCAACAGCCTTGCTCCCTCTGACCTTCCGGTGAACAGGGCTTCCTGTCCCCTCCGACCGCCCCCTCCTCAGCCCCTCCTTTGCATCCCCTTCTTCCTCTGAACCACAGGGATTCTCGGCCTCCCCTCCCCCTCCCCTGACCCATCCTGAAGCTCCCAGCTCCTCCTCTGCAGCCCCTCCCTCTGCAGGAGGCCAGCGGGGTGCTGGGGTGCCAGACAGGAGGAACACCACCCAGGGAGGTGGCAGGCACTAGGGCTGGGAGGGAGGAAGGGGATGGCCGAGGGAGGAGGTGGGCATTTTATAATCAGAGCAGGCTTTGGGTTAAGGGACAAAGTGGGGTGAAGTTAGGGGTCTGGGGTCAATTCTGAGGGAAAGACATTCCTGAGGGGGGAGAAGGATTAAGCTGGAGGGAGGATGAAGAGCAGAGAAAGAACTGGAAAGGATACCTGGAAGGGGAGTCCTTGAAACAGGAGTCAAAGATGTGATCTTCAAGACCAAGCCCAAGAGGAGAAGCAGCATGAGGGGCTGGAAATAACATCTCTGGGGCGGGCAGGGCTGTGCAGCCAGAGTCTGCAGGAAGAGGTCTTCCTGGAGGGCTGCCTCACCTCGCAGGGGCCTCCTCCTTGGCTAAGTGAACTCTGGAAGCCCTGGAAGCCCTGTGAGGCAGTAACTGGGTTGCTCCGGGGGAAGCCGCCTTAGTTGCAGCCACTTTCACTGCAGCCACTGGTCCCAGTGGCTTTATGCCTTCCAAAAGCTAAAGCTGACACCATGTCAGTGTCCAGGGGTGTCCACTTTGCATGAGAAAGCCTGATGTCTGGGCCAGCCTTTTTAGCACAGCCCCCTCCCTCTGTCCCTCTGTCCCTGTCAGGTTGACAGCAAAGAAAATGAACAGACCTGGCCTCAGGTCACCAGCTCCCCCCTCACACCCTAGCTCCAAGGCAAAAGGGAAATGGTCTATATTATGCAGAGTCTTATTCTTATCTTATATCAGTGACTTAACATTTGAGTCCTGGGCTGGGCGGGGCCTGACCAAGGGCTCTGAGGGACTCCAACTCCAACTGCTGATCTCTTCCCTTAGGTTCCCTCAAGACAGGTCTGGGAGTCACAACACCTTGGGTTCTGTTTGGACTTGGTCATGATGGGCAACCAAACCACCTGCCCTCTGGGGATTCTGCTTCCTCATCTGTGCAGAGAAGGGCTTCTACTGAATGACATCCAGCACGCTTCAAGGATAAACAGTTCCGCAGGAGGGGTTGCAGGGTCCAGGTAGGCCAGGGGAAAGCAAAGCTTGCCAGGTGGAAGAACACAAAAGGGAGTGGCGGGGATGTGGCCAACTCAAGAACCCTTGCTCTGTCTCAAGGGGCAGCTACTACTCGCTCCAGCCAATGGAGAAGCTGGAAATCTGAGATTTCACATGAAATCTGCAAAATTTTAAATGCTGACACTTAACTTCAAAATTTTCAAACAACAAAACATCTGACAGCCTGGCTCAGACTGTAGTTTTCTGCCTCATTCAAGCGTTTCTCAAATTTGAGTGTGCATTGGGGTTACCCAAAAGGCTTGTTAGAACACAAATTGCTGGGCCCACCTCAGAGTTTCTGATTCCATGGGTCTGGGGTAGGTGTTGCTGATGCAGCTGACTGAGGGAGCATACTTTGAGAACCACTGCTCTGCACTATAGGAATGTCACTACTGCCCTATCTAATTCTTTACATGATGCCAAAGCAGCTTCTCAGGAGGCATTGTCACGATTCTAGGCCCCTAATTTGATAATTAGAGTGATGATGATGATGAGTATGATGGTGATGATTGGATCCTTTAGCCTTCACAAAGGCTCCATGAGGTAGGCACTATAAATAGCCCCTTAATTTCAGATGAAAGTAGCTGTTAAGTAGTAGATCTGAAGCCAAGTGGATGGACACCACAGACCACCTCCCCACCTCAAAGATTCACAGCCTTCTTCTGACACATTCCATCTGTCTTCGTCTATTTGTACTGCTATAATAAAATACCCAAGGCTGGGTAACTTGTTAGGAGCAGAAATTTATTCCTCAGAGTTCTGGAGGCTGGGAGGTCCAAGATCAAGGCACTGGCCGCTTCAATGTCTGGCGAGAGCCCAGTCTCTGCTTCCAAAGTGGCACCTTGTGGCTGCATCCTCCAGAGGGGATGAACGCTTTGTCCTCACATGGCAGAAAAGGTGGAAGGGGCAAACTTTCCCCCTCAACCCATTTTATAAGGCACAAGTGGTGGAGTCCTCATGGCCTAATTACCTCCTAAAAGCCCCATCTCTTAACAGTGTTGCCTGGGGAGTGAATTTCAACATGCATTTTGGAGGCAAAACAAACATTCAAACCATAGCACCATCGTATATGAGGGGTCTTCAAAAAGTTCATGGAAAGATCCATACTATCTTTTAATTCCATTTTTTCTGGAACTTTTTGAAGTACCCTTGAATTCAGACCACACTTTTTATAGGTATGTCTGCAAGTCCAAGCAATGTGTGTGTTAGTCAATCAATCATTCACTCAGTGAATGTTGACCTTATAATAGAACTGCAGGTCCTGCTACATAGGACAGCATTACAAGCAAGGTGAACAGGTGGGGGAGGCGGGGGAGGAGGGCTGGGCTATGTTAAGATAGAGTAGTGGAGGGCCGAGCCCGTGGCGCACTCGGTAGAGTGCTGCGCTGGGAGCGCGGCGACGCTCCCGCCGTGGGTTCGGATCCTATATAGGAATGACCAGTGCACTCACTGGCTGAGTGCCGGTCACGAAAAAACGACAAAAAAAAAAAAAAAAAAAAAAAAAAGATAGAGTAGTGGAGGGGAGAAAAGTAATCTCTCCCTCACCTGTTGCAAGGTTCATGGCTGACACCCCATAACAAAAAACAGATTAACAAGAGAAAAACATACAAATTTATTTAATATAAGTTTTACATGACACTGGAGCCTTCAGAAATGAGGACCCAAAGACCCAGGGAAAACTGTATTTTTATGCTTAGGTTCGATGAGGAAGGGGCAGCTGTATAGAAGTATGATTGGACAAAAAGTATGATCTAATAGTAATGAACTGGGGGGATCCTAGCAAGACCTGTTTATTCAGATTCTTCATGCTGTCTCTGTGCCTTCATTCCTTTCCTTTGGATATAGGGCAGGACACATGCCACATGACAGTCTTATTGATGTTGAAGGAAGGGTCCGGGGGCCCTACAGTTGGCCTCAACATACCCTGTCTTCTTACCAGGTTGACCCTACCACAGGAAAGAATTTAAGGGCAGAGCCACAGTAGAAAGTGAGAACAAGTTTAGTATAGTGAATAACATATACAGATTTCCAGAGAAAGAGCAGCATAACTCCAGAGACTGAGCAGGGCCCACCTCAAGTTTAACATAAAAATGAGAAATACACACCTTAAAGCTCAGTACAGGATGCAGGCTGGCTCAAGAGAGTGAGCAGAGGCTGCTGCAAGTAAGTTTGATACAAAGTAAAGTATACACACCTCAGCCAGCAAACTGCAGGTTGCCTCCAAGAAAGTGAGCAATAAGCCCACCTTCGGCTGGGATTCAGCTTTATAGTTTCTCTATCTAACGAAAATTCAATTAAGGGGGTGGTTCCCAGTTATGTAACATTAGTCTTGCACATGCTCAGTTGGTCCCTTCCTGGAGCATGCTCATTGGTCAAACTCTATCACATGCACAGGCATATTCAAGAATATTCTGTGCTTTCTAACACCTCTAGTGCAAGGTCATTCAACCACCAGGGTTATATAACCTTTCTCTACTGAGCATGCCCAGTCACTGGATTTGCATAAGCCAGCCCCTTGTGGTCTCACTTTCTCTATGTTGGTGCTGAAAATAGGTCTAAATGTCAACAGTAGTTTTCCTCTAGGGGAGAGCCAGAGGAGGGGCCTGAGACCTTGGAGAATGGCTTGAAACCTAGAGGCATGTCCTGTAACCCAAGCCCAGGGAAACTGAGCACCTCCTTTATCATTATGACCTATTTTCAGGGGAAGTAGGTCAGAAAACTTTTCTATGACCAGCTCTAACACAGAAAGGAGGGAGGTCAGAGAGTGACCTACAAGGTACCTTGTTTTAGGGTAGCATGTCCTGCACTCCATCAGTAGTCAGGGAAGACCTCTCTGAGAAATGCCATTTGAGCAGAGACCAAATGAAATGAAGTAAGAAAATGAGAAAGAGGGAGTAGCAGGTGCAAAGGCCCTGGGGTGGAAAGAAGTGAGGCCTGTTCTAGGACCAGCAAGAAGACCAGTGCAGCTAAGAAGAGTGAACAGAGAAGAGAGTGCTAGGAAATGAGCTTGGAGAACTGGGCAGGCATCTTAAAGGCCATGCCAAAGAGCCTATTTTATTCCAAATGTGATCGGAAACCACAGGAGGACTCTGAGTAAGTGAGTGACAGGCTCTGATTAGATCAGGACCAGGCTCCCTCTGGTTGCAGGGTGAGGATCAGACTTCAGGGAAACCAAAGTGGAAAAAAATAGAGCTGGTGTCTAAATGACAGGATGCTAAGAGATGCCCAATAGAGGAGCTGCTGCAAACTATTTCAGCCTTGGGGGGTGGGAGAGGGCAAGGGTGAAAGAAGAAAGAGCAGAGAAGAAAGAAGTGAACACCAGATGTAAAAATTAAAATTAAAATGCCTGATAAATCAAGGCATCAGATGCAAATGTTTTGCCTCTTAGCTTGGGACCCAGGAAGAGAAGAGGAGCCACTTTCTAAGGACACATAGTAATTCAGAACACCCAGCCTCCCAGGTTTCTGGCTCCCAGTCTTGGCACACAGTGCTCT
The DNA here is from genome assembly GCF_027409185.1 of Cynocephalus volans. Classification (NCBI taxonomy): domain Eukaryota; kingdom Metazoa; phylum Chordata; class Mammalia; order Dermoptera; family Cynocephalidae; genus Cynocephalus; species Cynocephalus volans. The sequence continues at coordinate 280,479,215 of NC_084460.1, read as the reverse complement.
ACCTTGCTGGGAAGTCGAGGTGACTCCCTGTGAGAGGTGTGGATCTGCAGAAAGAGAGTTTCAGCCCCTAGCCCTCTCTCCTATTAAGCCTATCTAAAATGCTTAAAATTTCCCATTAGGGGAGATGAAAATACTTGAAAACTAGACTGTGGTGGTGGTTACACAAATGTATACATTTACTAAAAGGCATCAAACTGTACACTTGTATAGGTGAACATAACAGTCTGTAAATCCTACCTCCATAAAGTTGTTTTAAAAAGAAAAAACATTTGCCTATAAGGGTTCTTTGAACCTTGAGCCTTTAACAGTTTGCCTATCACTAAATTGCCTGCAGCACTTTAAAAATACATAAGGTAGCATCCAACTAACAGAATAATAGGTAACCATGGAAATTCATACTTTTGAAGAACACTTGAAAACATAGATAAATAAATAGTCACAGAATAAATGAATGATTTTTTCTAAAAAATAATATAAAATTATGTACATATCAATTTTGTTATATGTGTTTGTGTATGTATGTGTTGAAAGAGAGAGAGAGAGAGAGAGAAAACAGGGAGGGACCCAAACATTAACTTTGGGTGCTAAAATTAAGTTTTATTTCTGTTTTTATTCCCAGCATTTTGATTTTGATTTTGATTTTTTTTTACAATGAATGTTGATAATAATGATTCCTTCATTAAACACATGGGTGCAAAGTAAAATCCATACAAAACAAAGTCAAGGGGAAAAAATGGCCAAAAAATAGGTCATGTGCACATATTGCCACGCACATTGTCTCTGCATAAGGTCAGCCATGAGACACAGCCAGAGGAGGAGTAGAAGATAAGAAACTAAAATGTTTACAGTGGAGTCATAGACGATTTCAACATTTTTGTCCTTGCTTATCTGTGTTTTCTCATTTTTTTTTTTTACCATGAACACGTATTATTTGTCTAATAAAAAGGAGGCATAAAATTTAATAAATCATTGGCACTGTGATGTTACAGATTACTTTCTGCTTTTTTTTTTTTTTTTTTAAAGATGACTGGTAAGGGAATCTTAACCCTTGACTTGGTGTTGTCAGCACCACACTCTCCCAGGTGAGCTAACCGGCCATCCCTATATAGGGATCCGAACCCGTGGCCTTGCTGTTGTCAGCACCACACTCTCCTAAGTGAGCCACGGGTCAGCCCTTACTCTCTGCTTTTTCATGGACTATTTTACCCTTGTTTTAGGCATGGCAAGAAATGGAAAGATTCATGAGGTATGATCGTTCTCTTTCTGCAAGTAGCTCTTCTGTCCAGTTGGAGAGACAGAAATGGACACACAGGACAGTACCGCTGGATGGTGTAGAATATAGTTACAGAGATGCATGTATAAGGTACAAGAGGAGTTCAGTTAGGAGTCAGCAAAAATGCTTTTTAAAGGAAACCCTATTATTATCACAAACATTTCTGACAGATGTAATCCCTCCGGCCTCACCAGGTGGCCAAGTACAGGTAGATCTCAGACAGTCTGAGCTATGTGAGTAGGTGGAATGTTTTTTGTAAGGAGCTAGTAGCTATTGGCCATCTGCTATGCACTGGGCACTGTGCTTTACATTCATTTAATCCTCACGACTGCCTGAGGCTGATTTGGAGCTTAATCACGAGGTGACGGGGAGCACAGAATGGTGGGGAGAAGCCACCTGGATTCCCATCCCAGTTCTTCTACTCACTAGTTACCTAACCTCCAGCAAGTTTCGTCACCTGTCTGTGCCTCAGTTTCTTCGTCCACAAAATGGGGATAATAACAGTACACACTTCATAGGATTTGTGGCCAAGATTAAACACATCATCACATACTCAGAACAGTACCTGTCAAACAGAAAGCTTTCTATGATTTTATTATTTTATATTTGTATTCTACCAGGTAAATATTAATTCTAATTTATATTTCCTTTTTCATGCAATGCTTTAATTTTTTTTTTCTAAAGAGCCAAATTATGACAAAAGTTCAGCAAACATTTTTGATCACCTGCTATGTAGCTGATACTGTCCTACTCGCTGGGAAAGCAAAGATGGATAGATATGACCTGGGACTTCTCACGGGTTACTGAGGGAGAGAACCACAAACACATGTAACAGAGCAGGGCTGGGAATTAGTAACAGTGTTTGCCTGAGATGTTCTAAAATCCCAGACATTTCTCTCTCTCTCTTTAATAGTTAAAATATGGTTCCCGTTACCATGTTTTCAGTATTTGCTTGCAAAGGAAAGAAGGAAACTAACATTCCCTGGAAGTCTGGCATGTGCCAGACACAGTGGATCACCCACAGTAGCAGAAGGTTCACCATGCACCAGGCACCGTGCTGAGCACCATATACCCATTACTGCCCTCAGTCCTGGGAAGAGAGTACAATTATCATCTCTTTACACATATGGAAACTGAGGTCCTCAGCTCAGAAGTCAAAGAACTTCCCCTAGGTTATACCACCAAGAAATTACAGAGCCAAGATTCAAACCCAAGCTTGTGCTCTCAAAACACTGTATCACCTCTCAATGTAATATTCTATATGCCATCTAACTTAATTCTCATAGCAACTCTTGGAGGTAGAAGCTGTTAGGCCCATTTTTATACATGAGGAAACTGGTATTCAAAAAATTAAATAATATGCCCAAGGTCAAGGAGTTAGTAAATGACAGGCCCAGCTGCCTGCAAAGCTGTGGTCTTCTAGATACTTCATAGTCGCCAACCCCGTGGCTCACTCGGGAGAGTGCGGTGCTGGGAGCCCCGAGGCCACGGGTTCAGATCCTATATAGGGATGGCCGGTGCGCTCACTGGCTGAGCGTGGTGCTGACCACACTGTACAGAGGGTTGCGATCCCCTTACCGGTCAAAAAAAAATAGATACTTCGTAGTCTCCCGGTTTCCTCCTGTGTAGGGTAAAGTTGAATTTCCACCTGGGTCTTCAAGAAAGCTGCCTGGATTGGGATGTAGAAGACATCAATTCTAGTCTTGACTCCGCCACTTATTAGCACAGCGGGCTTGGACAAACTGCTTTTCCTCTTAGGGTCTTAGGAAACAACCATCACAGGATAATGTGGGGGTCATGCTTCCCACAAGTCCCCAGAGGAATGTCATAGACAACATGCTGAGACCAGGTTCTTCTAGAATAAACCTCAGGTGGGAGCCTGGACTGATGCTCAAGGAGTAGAGGGAAGAGACCCCAAAGATGAACACCCCACAACTGTGTGCCCCACCTCTGGGGAGAGAAGGGTCTCCAATCTTTCATCTGCCAGCGGGGGAGGAACAGGAGGGTAAGTATATGACTTCTTCGGGCTGACTTGTACATTCTATTTCATCTTTTTCAACATCAGAAAATATACATGGAATGCCATGTATCGGGCTCTAGGGTTACACAAAGACCCTGTCTTATTGGAGAGGAAGGGCACACATGTGAGGAAAGACACAAGAAAGTAACAAAGCATAGGCCAAGGCCATGAATGCACATGGGACTTTAGATAAGGACACAGGGCTGGGAGAAAATGGGAAAGACTTTCTAAATGAGAATGAAATGGCTCTGGATGGGGACAAAAGGAATGACTTACAGAGTTAAGAAGAAAAAGAAATGAGGGCATCTTGGACTGAGGGAACTCTGGGAGGCAAGGATAGATACGGGATATTTTGATGCTACTTAATAGAGCAGTTGCCTTTAGGGAAGAGTTTGCAAGATAAGCTGGAAAGTCAAAGAACATTCATGGAGGACTTCAAATGCAAGAATTAGGAAAATGGTTTTTATCCTTTTAACAGTGGGAGCTCTCAAAGAATTTTAAGCAGGAGAATAACATGATCACAACAGAGCTTTGCAATATTACCTGGAGCCAAGTATGACAAACAGGTTAAAGTGGGGAAAAGACAGTTAAGAAAAATATGATGAGGACTAGCAAAGATGAATGGATTTGGAAAATGTGGTGCCATTGATGATGTTGTCACGGCACTCCCAGAGTGAACCGGGTGGAAACCAAGTCATAAAGGAGGGAGAAATGGGTAGGAAGTGCTGAAATGAACAGGAGGATTAGTTACAATTCAAGGAAAGGTCCATACGTTACAGGACAGGTTCAAGGACAGTTGTATGCTTTTTCCAATTGGTAAAAGACAGAGAGAAAGATGCCAGTAGAGAGGAGGAAGAAAGGTGGTGAAAAACAAGGGGAACAGAGCCCAAGCCAGACCCTACAAGGCGGAAAGGACAGCCAAGAGGGTGGACAAGGGTCACTTAGCCTTTCCCTCTACCTTCCATTCTGGAGCTAAGAATTATGGATGTTTTTAGAAGTTTTAAGGGGAAGCACTCTGGGTAACCGGAGCTTCATCCCATCAAGAAGAGCTCTGGGAACCAGCATAAAACACACATCTCAGAACCATCCAGAAAAGTGAGGGGGCCAGGGCATTCGGCCACCAGCTCCCACCAGTTATTGGTTTAGGGCTGCTTCTAAGGTGCACATCCTGCAGATCACATTAGTGGACAGTGCCATGCACGGCAGCAATGGACAGAGCTCACTCGGGCAGGTGCAGGCAATTGGAAGCTTGCCTGGAAAGGGTACAAGCTGGAAAGAAATGGATCTAGCTCTGAGGGCATCTTCTAGAGATGAGAATTTGGGTTAAAACTTTGCAGTAAACAAAGTGAGGTGAGTAATCACGGTTCTTCAGAGATACGTAAAAGGAGCTTTTAGCAACAGTGAGAGTCAGCTCAGATTAAAGTGTGTGAATTTGTAATAATCGAATGAAGCATAACTTGGGGCCTGATCAGATCCCAGAAATACTTCACCATCTGAAAGATGAGACCAGGGGATGCAGATGGTCAGGATGAGCCATAGACGGGCATGGGCAAAAAAGGGCATAGCAGGAAATGAGGAGATGAAAATATCCCAAGTGCTGGAGATCCAGCAATGGGTTGGTGGTTGTGGTATCTGGACAAGATATGGGGTATCAAAGTAAACACCACATGGACCTATAGAGCTGGAAATGAAAAATCGCTGGTTCCACTGCCCTCTTTGAACTACGAAGGGGCTGAGAGGAGCAGAAAGGGGAAGTGACTTGAACAACATAGCACGGACATGAATTTCAGTGCGAGACACCCCACCATTGCCTTGGACTGCATTCCCTTGGGGCAGTTCCTGGCAATCCTGAAATGTTGAATAAACAGAAGCAGGAGGGTAAAGAGAGGGTCATCAGAGCGTGGGTGGAGCTGGAGCAGCCGCCTGGTGGGTGACTGGAGCCTGAGTTATGGCAGTAAAAAGAATTAAGTGGTGTGTCTGTGCCTTCAGGGTAGCAGTGGCTCCAGCACTCTTACAGGAGGTTGGGGGGCAGTCCGGTGGGCAGCGCATCTTGTGGAGTATCTTGAAGCTGTGTTTGCAATGAAAACAATGTTTTCTCTTAGGTTTGGGGGTGATTATAGGGAGTAAGCTAAAGCTGCCAACTTTCAACAAACCACCCTCTGTGGTGCTTTCACCGATCAAACCACAGATGGATCATTAATGTGGAGGTTTCATGAAGGAAATGTTTGGTTTTCCATAATTTAGTTCTAAGGAATGAGGAACTTGTCTGGTGAGACCCATTAGAGGTGAAGGTCACACTTCTGAGTTAAGCCTAAAGCTCATGAGTCTTGAAAACCGACCTTCTGAGTTTCACCAAACCGCAGAAGCCCATGTGCCTTTTTTCTACCGCTTCCTACACTAAGACATCATAAGCAATAGAAGGCTTAGCCTCTGATAGGTTTGTCTCTTGTTTGGGGTTGGGGCAGGGTTTAGGGATAGGGCACAGTGAGGTATTGCCCATGTGTGATCACATGACAGTCACACTTCGAAATGGCACATCAACGCATTCTCTACACTGAGGGTGGAGAACCTCAGTCCTGGTCCCACTCTGTTGGTTTGCTGCCTGTGGCCTCTGTGACATTTGTGGAGAGAGCAAGCCATTAACCCAAGTTAAAAGGCTATTGCAGCTTATTTTTCTGGGACCTTTGGGTGGCACATTTCAGTCATATTAGAAGGCACTGTCTGAGGTGGTTGATAGTCGTCTGCGTTAGTGATGGCATCTGAAGCAAACAGCAACAAATCAGGGTTCTGCCACTTACGAAGAGCCTCCTAACCAGAGTATGACCTGAGGTGCTGGATCGTGGTGGTGATGAGGGTGTGGAGAAGGTGGAAAGGCACATGAGATGAGACTTCAAGAGAAGAGGTATTTCATACAGACCACTGATTTCACCAAAGGTTCTAAAACCATTCAATGGGGAAAAGACAGTGTTTTCAACAAAGGGACACCCACATGCAAAAGAATGAAGTTGGACCCTTACCTTATACCATATACAAAAATTAACTCAAAATGTATCAAAGACCTATATTTGAGAGCTAACCCTATATAACTCTTAGAAGAAAACATAAGGAAAAGTCTTCATGACAATGGACTTGATGATGATTTCTTGGATATGACACTGAAAGCACAGTCAACAACAACAAAAAAAACCAGATACATTGGATTTCATCAAAATTAAAAACTTTTGTACATCAAAGGACACTAGCAAGAAAGTGAAAAGGCAACCTGCAGAATGGGAGAAAATATTTGCAAATCATATGTATATCTGACAAGGGATTAATATCCACATTATATAAAGGACTCCTACAACTTAACAGCAACAAAAAATTTAAAACAGGCAAAATGGTAAATTTTACATTTTGTGTGTTTTACCACAATAAACAGCAACAACAAAGAAAAGGCATTTAGTTGATGGTAGCAGAACAATACTACAGCATTGGGACCACAGAGGAGCCGTAAGCTGGCTGTCCTCCCATCTCAGGAGAGATGAAGGTGGAGTCTTCAAGGGAAGAACAGTACCTAGGCAGGTTCATTTGGGGTGAGCTGAAGTGTACATGGGCCTGAGCTGGCTTGGAAGAGGTACCAGTTGCAGGAGAGTTTTTGCTTGAAAAAAAAGAAAAAACAAGTCTTGCAATGTTGTGCACTGGGAGGGATCAGAGAGGGGGAAGAGCCATGGTAGGGAGCAGTGAGGAGAGGAATGCACTAGATGAGATCTGCATGGGGAGAAGGTGGCATGGGACATGTTACCAGGAGATTCTCTTTTTTAAGCAAATAGTTTGGAGGGATTATCAAGACTTGACTCTAGTTTTCAATCTTGTCGCCACTGTGCTCCACCCTGGCACCCTCCCTTGGGACAGGACCCATGTCCCGTATGGACAGATGCTCCACTTCTCCACTTATCTGCAGTGGGTCCCCCAGCTTCCGGTGAGCTTCTCCAGCTGGCTATGATCACTCTCCAAAGGCCATGATCATGGCCAGGCTTGGCTTTTCGTGTTCCCAGCTCTGGCTTGTGAAGTCAACCTGAAGAACGAGCGGATTTAAGGAGAAATGTGATGCATCCTCCCTGAATATTGGGTCCCCCAGAGCCACGATAGACCCCAGTGGCCAGCACTTCAACATATTTTAAGCTGTGGGATTTAGAGTCTAAAGTAATTTGGGAGCAACAAGACTTTTGCCCTTTAGGAGTTTGCAGCTCAGGGAGAGGGTGTCATATTCTATAGCTGTGACAAATCAGAAAAAAAAAAAAAGTAGACTTTTCAAGGATGCGGTTAATTTACACACTAAGCAGAAAACAGATGGGTCTCAGGAAAATTAAAATGAGGAAGCCAACAGTGGCCCAGTGGCCAAGTTAATCTCTAGAAACAGGGGGCAACTTTCTCTGGGTTGGCAAAAATTCAAATAGAACTTAGATGAGCTCCATGAAATTCCCTTTAGCCAATGAGCTCCACCGAGACAGAAAATGTCACCTTCATTCCCCTGGTGACTTGCAGGATGTTTGGTCCTCAGCAGGGTCTCAGTTACCATGAGTTGAATAAATGATGGTTGCAATAAAAGAATAAAAAAAGTAAAAGAATGACTGGATAAAGCCCCATTCCAGCCCACATTTCCCTGATAACAGTAATAAAATGAAGGACAAAGTGGACTGAATTATCATAGTATTTTGACTTTGTTTAACTTTGTGAAAACACTTTGTTTAGCTGGGATAATGGGAGTACTGGACGGGTAATAAACAAATAAATGAGCGAGGCTATAATGTCTTGCATTTGAAGTGATTTACAGCTAACAAAGCTATTACACACATTTTTTCCATGAGAGCTTGTCAACCACCCTGTGGCATAGGCATGACAAATATTACTCTCTCCTCTTGATGAATAATGAAACTGCAATTAAAATAACTTCAAGAACTACAATCACAGTGCTCTAAGTGGCTGAGTACAGACCGAAACCCAGGCCCGATTCCAAACGCTCTGCCCGACCTGTGGTTGTCACTCTCCAGGAGGCCTCCCACTGGAAAAACTAATTTCACCCATGTGTTCAGCCTGGTCCGCTCCCTGGAGACTCTTCTCTTTCCATGCAGGTGTCCATGAATAACATTTGGTCTTGCTTTGTGTGGGTTTTTAACTTTGTACAAATTGTGCAATTAAGTTATGAAATGTGTAACACAAGTATTCACGTCTTCTCCCGCAAGCCCAAACATCCATATATCACAGCGGCTGTGGCCTTCAGAAATCCCCTCTCGACTCCTGCCCTTCCGTGGCTGCCGTCTTCCCCACTGCCAGCATCGCTGGTTGGCTCTCGCCCTGACGTCAGGCTTCTCTTCTAATTGAGTGTTTTTGCTGTGCCTTTCATTGCACCACTTCACGTCTCTGTTCTCTTCCCTCCTCACATCTCCCCAGGGCCCTGGAGTTGCTGTCTTTGCAGCAGGTACCTACCCACTTCCACTCCTTCTTTCCAGAGCATTGGCCAGCTGGCCCCAGACATCTCTCAGTGGCCATCAGAGACCAGGCTGGCAGCTGTCACTCCCATGGTGGAATCTAGGTAAGTTCCCAGGGCCGCTGGTGCAGCATTTCAGGGGTCAGCCCCGCTTAGCGGAATTCTCCCACTTCTGCAGTCGCCTGAAGCCCCTTGGGGTCTTCACCTGCTAACCCATCAATTTCTACTCTATGTATGTGTACTGTCTTTGTCTTTCTTTCCTCTTTGTTCTTTTCTTTCTTTTTCATGGACTGCCTGCTTTCCCAGGAAGCTTTTGGAGCCTTCATTCTCCGTCATCTTCTTCACTCTGCCCTTTCCACGGAGCTCTAGAGCATTCCTTTTCAGTCTTGTTTGGGGCTTCAGCATTTAGCGTGTCTTCACTCTCTTATCCTTTTTAGGCTGCCTGTCCTTACAGGTCGTTTGGGTGCCAGAAGGAGCATCAGAGAACTTCCAGCTCAGGGATTCTTAACCTGTATCCCTGTGGTCCTTCCATTGGTTTCTGGAGAAGCTGTGATGGACTGAAGTCTCATGTAAAATGTCAAGAGCCTGAGCACTTTTCCAGGTCAGACTCCATAGATTCCCATTTCCATACTATTCTCAGACCCCACTGTGGCCCAGCCTCCCCATTTTACAGATGCATAAACAGAGGCCCACAGTGAGCTGATGGATTTGAGAAGTGAGCTAAGGTTTGGGGCCTCTGTCACCTGTGCTCTGCCAATGTAGATTCTCCTGCCCCCCTGAGTCTTCCTGAAACACCCTCCCCTCCTCCTGAGCTTTTTCCTTTCTATTATTGCTTTTCTACACAGAAGCATGCAGCACACACAGGGACACACTTCGGGTACCGCCTTACACTTGTACAGCGCTCAGGGCTGGCTGCCTAATTTGTGGGGCCCAGAGCAAAATGGGAAATGGGGCCCGGCAGGGGTGGGGAAGTCTATGCCCCCTTCCTGTAGGTGAGCCTCTGACTCAACCCCTGGCGGACAGGTGATCCCCACAAGGATTGCAACCTTGGTGCCCCAGGTCCCTGGATTGAGGCAGGATGAGCGGCCAATGCTCAGTTGCCCACTGAGCAAGCCCAGGCACCGCAAGTCTAGGGAGGGAGAGCCACACCTCACCTATGTGTGACACTGTGGGGAACATAGTCAACTCTAGCCTTGTCTGTGCCTGCACCCAGGCCAGGGCAGATGAACAGTGGCCCACTAACACGCTGGGCAGAGAGCAGCTGTCACTGCTGGGGTTGCAGGGGCAGGAGGAAGAGGCCAGATGGGGCCCAGTGGCCAAGACTCAGAGAGTGGGCTGCAGAGAATCTCCCCAGGAGGCTGCAGGAGGTGGACTGTGGGTGAGCCACAGCTCTAAGCTCGTGTGCAGGCTCATTGTCCCGACTCATTGTCCCATCAGACTTGACTTACAAATACAGGTAAGAAAAAAAGAATTAAGAATCTCAAAGTGGCAACAGGGGAACATGAAACCCACATGTGGATCCTCTGCACCAGCCATGTGCCCGTGAAGCCACCCTGACAACATGCCACAGGTCAAGGCGCATGCATATCCTTGCTTTATTCTGATACCTGGACAACCCTTTGAATTCATCAGGCCAGGTGTTCTTCAGTCCTTATTTACAGACGAGACTTCAAGACATGAGGCTTAGCTTAAACACAGGAGGCCTGGATCCGATCGTTCAGATATGGGCTCAGCCACTTCCATCATCCCTTTGGGCCTCATTTTCCTAATTTGCTAAAGGGCAAAATCATCACTTCTTCAGGGTTTCTGTGAAATTACAACATAGAATGTATAGAACACATTCTGTAGTACTGGAGGCAGAGTGCGCAGTAAATGTAGATACCAGCTTGCCTATGGCCATATCCGGCTTTTCCCCAAATCTTATTCATGAACACTCTTCACTAATTTTCACTAGTCACATGCCATCTGTACAATTATTAGCTTAATATTTTAAATTTAAATCCATCTACTTTTTCACATTTAAAGAAATTTATTTTATAGGGTAACTTTATTCTAAAGTCATAAATGAAAGACCAATATCATTCACCTTAAATAGAAGGTAGTCCTAAAAATAAATACATGGAAAATGACAGTGGCATGAAAATCTGGCCAGATACTTTGCTTGTTACAAGCTTAGAACCTGTACTTTCTCTTTGTTAAAGGGGATATTAGCAAGTATCTAAAACTTAGTTTCCCCTGAGACTTCTCTTTGACTTAATCTGCAGGAAATAATTTTGTCACTGTTCCATTCAATGTTATTTAATGCCCTGATAGTCCCTGTACCAGTTAACATCATCTCTTGAACCGCGGTTTAACTTTGGGAAATACCAAACATGAGGTTAGGAAGTGGTAGAGCCAGGGTTTAACAATACATGTAGCATGATTGCAGAGAATTAAAAACCCACAAAAACCAATATCAAATATTATTCATGGACACATGGATTGAAAGAATTCACATCAGTTCCTTGACAGTGATTGCCTCTGATGAGAGAAAGAAGAGGAAAGGACTGAGGGTTGTGGTCAAAGAGACTTTAACCATATTTGTAATATTTTGATTATTTTATCAAAAATGCTTGAAACAAATGGGAACTTTTTTACAGTATTAATTCTTCATAACAAGGACATGAATATTTCATATTCATACATTTATGCATTTTTACATTTTCTTAAAATTAAAACACACACACACACACACACAACAGAGAGAGAGAGAGAGAAAGAAGAAAAAAGTTTGATCAGGCAAAATGCTCCCAGGTGAGGTTGCTGGGAAAGATTCAACATGTGTTGCTAAGTAAGGGACTGTATAAGTCAGCTCAGGCTGCTGTAACGAATAGCATGACTAGGTGGCTTAAAGAACAGATATTTATTTTCTTACAGTCTGGAGGCTAGAAGGCCAAGATCAAGGTATCAGCAGGAGTGGTGCCGTCTGAGGCCTCTCTCCTTGACCTGTAGATGCCATCTTCTCCCTGTGTCCTCACATGGTCTTCCCTCTGGACATGTCTGTGTCCTAATCCCCTCTTCTTATAAGGACACCAGACATATTGGACTAGGGCACACCCTAATGACCTCATTTTAACTTAATTTCCTCTGTAAAGACCCTGTGTCCAAGTACAGTCACATTCTGAGGTATTGGGGGCTAGGACCTCAGCATGAATTTGGGGGTACACAATTCAGCCCATCCCAGGAACCTTAGCTGATGACCCCTGCTGTCCTCTCTCACCCTCCAGGTCTCTGGTCACCTCTCCTTACTGACCATGCTGCTTTTCCCTCCTCTTTTGAACCCCAGGCAGGGGTTCCTGCCTGCCCCTTCTTGATTCTTCCTGGTTTCAACTCCTGCTTCCTCCTGCCGGTCTGCTGATTACCACCGTCCTCCTCACCCCAGCTCAGCCCGGTCTGCTGCCTGAGTCCACCCCATCTGTGGAGTGTCACTGCTACAGCTTCAACAGCCCCAACTATCTGCTCAGGGACAACATGGGAAGACATTTCCCCATCTCAAGCTCCTCTATCTTTTCTCTTTTCTTCAGATGTGTCTGCAATGTGTGTGTCTGACATTCCTTCACCCATTTCTCGCTGTAGCTCTTATCATTTTTAGGTCATAGACCGTATCAGTTGGCTTTTACTTAGGAAAGCAGAAACCTCTCTAGGTACTTCAACAGAGTACATGTAATACAGGGAATTGTTTGCACGGGAGGTGGGAGAGCTTGCGTAGGCAGATGGTGGATGGTGAGGGACAGGAACACAGTAAACCATGTGAGCAAGGGCAACACCCTAGGGATGGTGCAGCAAGACAAGAAACCCGGGTCCTCTGCTCCATAAAGCAGACACACTAGCTCTGAATTGTGTAAGCCCAGGCTGTTAAGTGAAGAGAAACGACCTTCCACTATGTCTAAACCACTGTTACTTGTAGCCTGTCAGGGCAGCCAAACTCATACGTAATAAATGCATCTCTTTTTATGTTGCCTATTTTGGGGCAATTTGCAGAGACAGGCTCTTTGCCTTCACTTGAGAAACAAAGCTGTGGCCTTGGCCTTGCATCTGAAATAGATTTAGGGGCGCTCATTATGCTCAGTGCTAGAGCGAGAGTGACCAGCTGTCTCTATTTGCCCAGGAAGAAGGGGTTTCTAGGATGTGGAACTTCCAGTGCTTAAACAGGGAAAGTCCCCATCAAACTGAAGTGAGCTGATCACCCTACCTTGTGCTTGTAGCAAGTGTCTCTACCTTCTTGGACAGAAAAGCACTTGCAGAGTCCAAGCCACATCTCCCCTCCCACGCCCAGGTCCAAACCACCACGCAGGCTGCCGCCCTGGCTGTGCCTGGTTGCCTCCTAGTGCTTCTGTGAACAAGAAACAGCAAGTCCTTCCGTGCCCACTGCTTCATCCCTGAAGGGGATAAACAGCATCTGCAGCCATGGCCTGCCCAATGGAATCACCAGAGTTTTCCCAGCAGCCCTGGCGCTTTGCACCTGAGACATTCTCCAAAATAAATTTCACTTTTTTCTCTGGATCCGAAGCTCATGTCACACTCCTTGCTTCTAGGAACTTGCTTGACCACAAATATGAGTCTCTGGTCTCACCCTCAGTAAGTTGGTAATGGGGTTCTCCTGCCCCACAGTCCTTGCTCAGCTGCTCTGCTCCTCCTCTTTGAAGGAGAACCCCTCAGTGAGGGCATCCCCCTTAGCAGGGTCCTTCTCTCCACCTGCTTTCTCTGGGGTGCAGCTGTATTGGACTGGAAGGAGCAGTGGATTGAGTTCAGACCCGTGTTTGAAAATCTGCCTCTGCGTCTGATCGAGTTTGGGTGTGTTGTCCCCTCCAAAACTCATGTGGAATTTTGATCCCCAATGTGGCAGTGTTGGAAAGTGATTGAGTCATAGGGGCAGATCCCTCATGAATGGATTAATGCTCTCCTTGGGGAGGGGGGATTAATGAGTGAGTTCTCACTCTATTAGTTCCTGCGAGAGCTTGTTGTTTATAGGACCCTGGCACCTCCTCTCTCTCTCTTGCTCCTCTCGCCATGTGATCTGCTGGTACCCACCATCTGCCTGCCACTTTTCTGCCATGAGTAAAAGCAGCCTGAGGCCCGTGCCAGATGCAGCTGTCCCAGAATCGTAAGCCAAATAAACTTGTCTTCTTTATAAATTACCCAGTCTCAGGTAATTCTGTTATAGCCACACAAAACGGACTAAAACAGTGTCTGTTCACTGTATATTGTTGGGCAGTTTGCTTCACTTTGAACAGTCTCAGTTTTCCCATCTCTATAACGGGGTAGTGTGGTCAACTGAAAAATCCTCCCCCCCCCAAAAAAAAAAGATATCCACGTTCTAATCCCTGGAATCTGCAAATGTTACCTTATTTGGAAAAAGGGCCATTGCAGTTGTGATTAAGTTAAGGATCTTGAGATAAGGAGATTATCCTGACCAAGCCCGAAATGCCATCACAAATGTCCTTATGAGAGGAGGAAGAGGGAGATTATGCAGACAGAAGAGCAGAGGGCAGTGTGACCACAGAGGCAGAGACTGGCGTGATGCAGCCACAAGTGAAGGAGTGGCACGAGCCACCAGAGTCTGTAACAGGCAAGGATCCATTCTCCCCTAGGGCCTCCCGGGAGAGCATGGTCCTACTTTATGGGCTGAATTGTGTCCCCTCCCAAATTTATATGGTGAATGTCTCAACCCCCATCCTTCTGAATATAATCATATTTGGAGATAAGTTCTTTAAAGAGGTGCTTGAGTTAAAATAAGTCTGTTAGGGTGGGGCCCTGATCCAGTAGGACTGGGGTCCTTACAAAGAGAAGAAGAGACACCAGAGGGCCGAGCCCGTGGCGCACTCGGTAGAGTGCTGGGCTGGGAGCACGGTGACGCTCCCGCCGCAGGTTCGGATCCTATATAGGAATGACCAGTGCACTCATTGGCTGAGTGCCGGTCACGAAAAAATGACAAAAAAAAAAAAGAAGAGACACCAGAGATGTGTGGACATAGAGGAAAAGCCACGTGAGGACATGGTAGTGAGAAGGCAACCACCTGAAAGCCAAAGAGAGGGGCCTTGGGAGAAACCAACCCTGTGGACACCTTGATCTTAGACTTCCAGCCTTCACAACTGTGAGAAAATAAGTTTCTGTCGTTTAAGTCACCTAGTCTGCGGTTCTCTGTTATGGCAACCCTAACAAACAAATACACCTGCCAACACCTTGATTTCGACCCAGTGATACTGATTTCAGGCTTTTGGACTCTAGAACTGTGAGAAAATAAATTTTTGTTGTTTTAAGCCACCCAGTTTGCGGTACTTGGTCAGGGCAGCCCTAGGAAGCTAATACAGCTGCTAATACCTATTTCACAGGCTTGTTCTAAAGATCAAAGGAGGTTACAGGGTGGTGCTTGCTTTGGGTGAGTACGCTACATTTTAGTGGTGTCTCATGAAGACTTTTCTATATGTTCATTCTTCTGCCCAAGTAGAAGCAAAAAAAAAAAAAAAAAAAGCTATACAAGCCACTAATGACTGTTTTTTGGGCGTCTTCTCTCCTTCCTTGTTTGGTGCCTGTTTTCTGCCTTAATACTCCAGCTTCCTTCAGTGAGCCCCATCCAGCAGGGCCTTATCCACAGCTGACAATCATCTGTTTGCATATCTGTCTCATCACTTAACAGCAATGGCAATAGCTAACATTTATGGAATACTCCTTCTGTGCCAGGCCTTGTGCTAAGTGCTTTACGTAAATTATTTCACTTAATCCTCTGAGAATCTCTTTAATATGGATACTATTATTATCCCAACTTCACAGATAGGGAAATCAAGGCACAGAGTGGTTAAAGAGTTTGCCCAAGAAAGTGGCAGAGCTGGGAGAGAAACACAGGTTGTTGATGCCCAAGCCCACACTCATACCCACTATTAAACCTCAGGAGGGGAGGGATCACCTTATCTTAGTTAACTGTAATTCTCCACTGTGCTTGGAGTAGAATTTGAACTCACAGTAGGCTTGATGAATGGATGGATGGATGGACGGATGAATGAATGAACGAATGAATGGCACTTTTTGTGTACTAAAGAAAAGTCAAGAAGATGCTCCACAGACCTCTGTGTTGTCCAGATTCTTTAGCTTGACTCTGCTGCTATTGCTGCTACAATAGTCCCAATCCATTCTCCATCCTATTTGGCCCCTGCCCCCATCACACCCTCTCTGTTCTCTGCTCTTTGACCCTAGGGCAGAGAGATCCTGAGTTGAAACCCCTGCTACCCCTCACCCCTCCATCCACTCAGCAGTGGCCTTGTCTCCTCCTTCCACCCACCAGTACTCATCCATGTGGATGGAAGAGACTGGAATTTTCAGGAGTCTAATGAGAAAGGTCTGAATTCAACAAGATTATGGAAATTGTGAGACACACCAGACCTTATTGCTACCTCAATTTACAGAAGAGGAAATTAGGTCCAGAGATGTTAAAATACCTGCCCAATGTCACAGAAAAACTAGGTGTTATTATTAACTCCCAATCAGTACTCTTTCCAACATACCAAGTCAGTAAGAAAGTGATCCAATCTAGAAGAGAGAAGACGGGGCTTCAGAGCCTGGTTTCAATTCTTACTAGTTGTGTGTTGTTGGGCAAGTCATGTAAATTCCCTAGGGTTGAGTTCCTTGGCTCATATAACGAGTTAAGACTATCCACCCAGTACCTGGCCAGGCTCTCCTGCATCACTGAGAGAATCCTGGGAGACAGGACCTGATTCCCGAACTACATATTTGAGAACTTGACCAGTCCAGACTTTGTCCGATCTTTTTCTACCTGTTGATCCAAGCCCTTCAGTGGAAGAGGCTAGTTTCCTTTTAATAATGAGGAAGGGTCTCAAAACCTTGATTCTACATCAGTGATGGCTGCATCTGTTTCCAGATCAGAATCAGAAAAATGAAGGAAAGTAGCAGCTCATCTGAACTCTCCCATCCCTGAGTAACACCCCATAATATCTCTTACAGTCAGGAAAATATTTACTTGGCAATTATATTCTAACATATCCAGCTGTCCCTCCTTTGTGATGAAAGCCTAATCACTATGGAAAATAATCTCTTTTCTAAACTATGCATTTCATAACTTAACCCCTACCAAAAATGTGTTCCCATGCTCCTTTTCTTTTAAATATTTTAAACCACATTTGAATGCAGGGAAACAATGCTTTAAATGGAGATCTGCCATCATGTTTTTTCATTGAACATAAAACAGGCCAGCCCTGATGTCATAATTACAAGCTCCTAGAGCAGCGTTTCTCAACAGCAGCACTACTGACACCTTGGGCTCGATAGTTCTTTGTCTGGGGGGCTTTCCTGTGTCTTGCAAGATCCCTGGCTTCTACCCAGTAGATGCCAGTAGTACCTCTCCTCCAACTCATGACAATAAAAAGTGCTGCAGAAATTGACAGATGTCCTCTGGGGGACAAAATTGCATCCAGTTGTGTCCTAGAGGGAGAGACTGGGCCTGCGAGATTCTCTTTGCCCTGCCCCACCTGAAATTAAGTACTTTATAGGAATGCCTTTTTTGACAATGCTGATGAATTCAATATAGAGGTAGGGGTTGGGAGAGCAGGGAGGAAAATATGTATTATATACCTAAAATTCACAAAATGTATACATTTCTTAAAAGACCATTTGTAAAGTTGTTTTTACTGGGGCTCAGAAAACCATACCCCATGATGCATACATTAAATACCCTGACTTGATCATTATACAACAAGTATATGTATTGAAACATCAAATTTACTCCATAAATATGTACAATTACAGTATGTCAAGAAAGAGAGAGAGAGAGAGAAAGAAAGAAAGAAAATACCTCAAAGTGAAGGCCTCAGAAGCAAAGTTTCTCTCTGACTTTCTCCTGTCTCCTGTCTCCTACCCCTCATTTTTCCCCAAGGCAGGCCATAAAAACTAGAATTCATCTCCCCCAAGGGGGTCATAGAAACCAGAACCCCTTTTTTCCAAAGCCAGCCATAAAACCTAGAAATATTACTTTGACCTTCCTCGCCTTTCTGTGTAAGAGCTGGTCATAAAGGAATTTTCTGACCTACCTTGTTTGATGGCAGGTCAAAGACCCCGTTCCAAAGAGGTCCTGCCCCATACCCAGGAGGAACGAGCACTGTGCAAAGAAGCCAAGAAGAATCTGAACAGACAGGCCTTGCTGGGTTTCCCCACCCAGTCATTTCTACATGGCTGTCCGTTCTTCATCAAACCTAAGCATAAAAATGGATAGTTTTCCCCATATCTTTGGGTCTTCATTCTGAAGGCTACTGTGTCACATAAAACTTTGATTAAATAAACTTGTTATGCTTTTCTTGTGTTATTCTGTCTGTTGTCACAGGAGTGTCGGCCATGACCCTTGCGATGGGTAGGAGAGGGATCACCACTTTCCGCCCCTACAGTTCCTGGAACATGACGCAGTGAATTTGTCCTGGGGTTTCAATATTTAGTTAGGCATATATGGTGACACTGCTAAGTGAATCAGCTGTGACCGTGTGTGACTTTATGTGCTCTACTTTAGTGGCTGCTCTCCCAGACATATCCTCCTCCGATGAAGTGTTTGCTATTATTCAATTTTTTTGCAGAAAAAAAAAGTTTCCAGTGCAGAAATTCCTTACCAACTCATTAAAATTTATGGAGATGTTTTGAGTCTACAACATGCATAACGACAGTGTGGGGAGCTTGGGGAAGATGCAGGCCTCCCTCAAGGCAGAAGGCTTCGGATTGCAGGCCACCGGCTCCAGAGCAGCTCATGACTGGGTCTCCTCAGTCCTTCCTGGTGCTGTGTGCTGCCTTGCAATTCCAATAATCTGTGGTTTTACTCAAAGTTCCACCCTCCCTCCAGGACTCAGCATTTTGATCTGTAACATGAAGAGGTTGGATCTGATGACTTCTAAGTTTCCATAATAGTCTAGCTCAAACATTTGAGTCTATGTTTCCATGCAGGCTAGCAAGAACTTTAGGACTGGTTTTATGGTTTTGGATATTCTGGTAGCTTCAATAGTTTTCAAGAAGAGAAAAGGTTCTGGGGTCTGGGTAATTTCCCCTCTGAGCTACCTCCCAATCTATCCTTGGAAAGAGTCTACACAATTGTCTTTCCACCAGGGGGCTTCAGGTAGGCCCGTATCTGCAAATGCTGCAAAGTGTGAGTCAGAGAGAGTGAGCTAATTGGTGCATTAGAGTCTGAGCCCAAGGACTGACTTGGGACCCTGAAGGGTGCTATCCAACCCTTGAGCTATCAAAAAAATTATCTAACTTCATGAGAAGCTGAACCTGGATAATATTAACAATAATCACAATAATAGCAACTATTTATTGAATGCTTACAATATACCGGATACTAGGCTAAGCACGCAACAGAAATCTCAGTTAAACTTTGCAACCCTCTGAGGCAGGTACAGTTGTGCCTCAGTGTCTGACAGGCATGGGTTCCAGGACTCCCCAAGGACACCAAATCTGTAGACACCAAGTCCCTGATATAAAATGGTATAGTATTTGTGTATCACCTATGCACACCCTCCTTTATACTTTAAATCATCTCTAGATTATTTATAATACCTAATACCAAGTAATGTTATATAAATAGTTGTTATACTATATTGTTATTTTAATTTGTATTATTTTTATCGTTGTATTTTTTTCCCCAAATATTTTTAGTCCCTGGTTAGTAGAAGCCACAGGTGTGGAACTCACAGATACAAAGGGCTAACTCTATTATTATTCCCAAGATAAAGATAGCAAACTAAAGTTAAAAGGTTTAAACAATTTGCCCTAAGTCTCTCAGCTAAGAAGTGATGGATCTGGTAATGGAACCCAGGTCTGTTGGACTCTGAAATCCCTGAGTAACTCTGCTACATACACTCTCAGAGCTGTTGATGGACTTTGGGAAAAGCTTTTGCTCATCGTACGTGCATCCGTGGGACTGCTCAGCAGGATCACAGTGTTCCTGATTTAAAGACCTTTGGGATAAACTTTGCAGATTTTCTGTATTCATTACCCCATCTCTGGCTGGGTTAACATCTCAGCCAGCACCCTTCTTCCCCCGTCCCTGGAGCTCTCTGGGCCATGTTTACATGTCTCATTTACAAACTCACTGTCTCTGCATTCTCTAGCTGTTTCATCAAGTGTCCTAAATTCTTTGGAAGGCTGCAAAAGGAGGAGACAGAAAGGTGGGCTGAAGGTTAAAGACCCGGCAGAGGGCTGCAAAAAAATGTGATGTGCAAGCTCTTTATACCATAAACCCAATCTTTCAAAACCCAATTATATTGTCCTTGGTCAGGCTGATATGAAGATTATGAACTTGGGCTTTAGCATCAATTAAACCTGGGCTCTAATCACAGCTCTGAAGCCATGTCCCAGTTCCCACCCTTCTCTGAGCCTCAGCTCCCTCATCTGTACAGTGAGATAGGAATGAGTCCACCCGAGGTTGTTTTAAGCATTCCGAGAGATCGTGCCTCTGCAGGGTTCAGCACAGTAAATGTTGGAAGCTGCTATTTGTAGTACACTCTCATTGGCTGCCAGCCTGGTTCATCTTCCCTTGTGCCATGCTGCGTGAAGTGGTGCCATGCCCTTTCTGATAGGTTCAAAAACTTGCCTGCCTCTGGAACTCTCTTCTGACGTTGCTCCCCTTCCCGTTTTGTGAGCAGAAATAGGTCAAATGGCCTTGAAAAGAAGCATGATTAACTAAATGCTATTAACTAAGCACTGGCTGGGCCGGCCCGTGGCTCACTCGGGAGAGTACGGTGCTGATAACACCAAGGCCCCGGGTTCAGATCCCATATACGGATGGCCGGTTCGCTCACTGGCTGAGCGTGGTGCTCACAACACCAAGTCAAGGATTAAGATCCCCTTACCGGTCATTTAAAAAAAAAAAAAAAAAAAAAACTAAGCACTGGCTGTGTACAGAACACCAAAGCTGGCATAAGGGAACTGTGTTCTTGGGGAGGAGGGCAGCTGGTTGAAGAGATAAGATGAATACTCATGAAAGGACTAGGCTATAAGAATATAAGACTGCTTAAGTAAGTGCTATGCTGGCACAGAGGACAATTGCTAAAATTGGTAGAGACTCTAAACCAATGGTTCGTTCAAATCCCTGAAGGAGCTTTATCAGAAGCTCTGGAGACCTAGGAACACATGCTTGTTATAAACACAAACTTGTGAGAGTCAGACTCTTAACGCCGCCACTCCAGGTGGGTGCATGGGCGGTGGCAACGATTTGTGCGTGGGCTGCTGTTTCCATTCCCAGAGGGCAGAGCTCATGTTTGGGCTTGTAGGGTGTTTTCCCACTCAATAAACAAAAAGTGGCCACAACAGGACTGGGGCAAAACGGTGATGAGAAAGAGCACTGAACTAGAGGTCAAGAGACCTGGGTCCTAACTTTGTCATGACCACTAACTACTCCTTGTATGACCTTCAGCAAGTCCTTTGCCCTTCTATTTATAAAATTAGGGAGGTAGATCAGAGAGGGGTTTCCAAACTGTGCTCAATGGTACCCTGGAGTTTCTAGAAATTCTGGAGCTAGTGGGCACCAGTGGGTCAAGAGGACAAGTGAGTGGTGGATGGGCACTCTGGGTTATCCCTTCTGTCTTCCATCACCTTCAACCAGAGCAGCCCTGCTTACATCTTTTTATGTACCGAGGTTCTTCAGCAGCTTTCTTGGAAAATCACCTTGCTTGTCTTCCTCCACACCATGTTCCTTTTACACATGGGTCAAATGAGTCCCAGAGAGGTGAAGCAACTTGGTCAAGATCACCCAGTAAGTGGCAGAGATGGTAGTAAAGTCTCTGTTTCGATAATTCTGACACTCATTTGGTTGTCCAGGGTGAAACATCACTCCCCATCACTTGTAGATTTGGAGGGAGATCATGGTTTCTAGATGCTGAAAAAGAACAAGCTGAAACCAGGGCAGAGAGCAGGGGCTGAGTGCCCCCCCATGACAAAGCACACCTGAGCTCCTGCTCTGTAAAGGCCACCTGAAGTCCAGGCAGTGCCCAAAGGAGAAGCTGGCATGTGGTTAGGTCCTTGATAACTCCACTACCTGTTAAGAAAGAAAGGACCCAAGCCAAGGGAAAGAGGCCCCAGCCACTCTGAGGACTGCTAGAGTTGCTGTCACTTTCTCTGCCATCCACTTCTTAGGCACTCTCCCGGAAGTCAATACAGCATGCCTTTAAGGTTTCTTTTTTCTTCTTTTAAAAATTAATAAACTTTATTTTTTACAGAAAAATTGAGCGAAGTACAGAGAGCTCCCATATACACCTTCACCACTTCAACATTAGTGTGGTGCATTTGTTACAACTGAGAGCCAATATTGATACAATATTATTAACTAAGTCCATAGTTTACATTAGGGCTCACTCTTTGTGTTGTACAATTTATGGGTACAACACAAAGATCCAGCATTACAGTATCATACAGAACAGTTTCACTGCCCTAAAAATCCCTTGTGCTCCACCTACTCACCCCTCTCCTCTTCCCCAACCCCTACATTCTGGCAACCAGGGATCTGTTTTACTTACTTTATAGTTTTGCCTTTTCCAGAATGTTGCACAGTTGGAATCATACAATATGTAGCCTTGTCAGACTGGCTTCTTTTACTAAGCAAAATGTATTAAAGGATCCTCCCTGTCTTTTGTGGCTTGAGAGCTCTTTTTTTTTTCTATTTTAATTGTTGAATAATATTTCATTGTATGGATGTACCACAGTTTGTTTATCCATTCACTAACGAATGTTGAAGAACATTTCAGTTATTCTAAACTTTGGCAATTATGAATAAAGCTGCTATAAACATTCATGTGAAGCCAAGGTTTTTGTGTGTATATAACTTTCTACTTATTTGGGTAAATATGTAGGAGTGTAATTGCTGGATCATATGCTAAGACTATGTTTAGCTTTATAAGAAACTACCAAACTGTCTTCCAAAATGGCTGTACCATTTGCATTCCCACTGTCATGATGTTTTTATTTGCTATTAAGTGTCATCCTAGGTAAAGAAAAATTAGAACTTTAAATTATGATCATGAATTTTACTATGAATATTGTGCAATGCTAGTTTTAAATGCAAATATAAGAACATTAACTCATATGCAAAATCACTGAAATTATACAATTCGTATTTTATAGCTCATACGTGCATATGTATTTCATCCTTACCAGAAGGTAGGAACACTGCACAAAACTAACTCAAGTGTTTTTGATATGTGCACATTCTACCAACACTCTCTACCTTCAATTTAATGATTGAGAGGGGACTCAATGGAAAAGGAACTATGCTTTGTCCTGTATTTTCCTTTTCTTCTATGTCTTAATTTTCAGAACAAGCATTCGGCTGACACAGGGAAGGAATA
Source organism: Cynocephalus volans (assembly GCF_027409185.1). Classification (NCBI taxonomy): domain Eukaryota; kingdom Metazoa; phylum Chordata; class Mammalia; order Dermoptera; family Cynocephalidae; genus Cynocephalus; species Cynocephalus volans. Next base: position 280,456,083 of record NC_084460.1, on the reverse strand, counting down.
GGACTAAGAAATCTTCCTTGGTTATTCTGTCTCTTAATACACCATTGCCTTCTTTCTGCATGTGAAACAAGTTGTGATTCGAGTGGAAGATGGCCTTTCAGGGAGGTCAGCACTCCACTTACTCAGGTGTAGTCACGTTGATAGGGAACAGGAATAGGGAATCCCGATGTCCAGTGGGACTCAAAACCACCAACTTCCAGAACACTCTTATCTTATACCCATATGAGTCTCACTGAACTGCGTGGTATGTCCCCTGGAATTCTGTGCTCATGGGGCATCCCAAATGCTCTATGTGAATGGGTAGCAAGGAATGGAGGCCACACATATGGCACAAACCACCTCTGCTCATGGGCTTGCTCCATTGTCCTATCAGCCTTCACTTACAAAACACAAGGTCAAAGATAAAATTTTAGGTCCAGCCCATGGCTCACTTGGGAGAGTGTGGTGCTGATAACACCAAGGCCATGGGATCGGATCCCTACATAGGGATGGCCGGTTAGCTCACTTGGGAGAATGTGGAGCTGACAACACCAAGTCAAGGGTTAAGATCCCCTTACCGGTCATCTTTAAAAAAATAAAATAAAAGATAAAATTATTACAGATTTCAAGATGACCAGCAGAGTATTAAACCAAGCACTGGGCTCTTCTGAATGTGAGCCCTGGAGATGGCGCAGGTTGAAGGTCCGTGATGCTTGTCCTAAGTTTCCTTGAGCTTTATCTGCTCTGCTCCATGGCGGATCATAGCTCTGTCCTGACCCAGAAGGAGAGAACTTCCTCCTATCATCTGCCTAATGCTCAAACCAGGAACTCTGAACATCATCCTGAGTCCTTTCTCTCCCTCAAAATCTGCATTCAATCACAAAGCCCTATCAATTCTCCTGCAGAAGCACCTCTTGAATCTTCCCAATACCCATCTCTACTGCTGCCACCTGGTTTCACCTGCAACTGCTGCAAAAACCACCTGATGAAAATCCCTGAGTCCTGTTTCTTCCCTCTAATGGAATCCCCAGGTAGCAGCCAGAGTGAGCTTTCTAAAAAGAATATCTGATTAGGTTACTTTCCAGCATAAAACCCTTCAATGCCCCCTAAGTCCTCAAAATCAAGGCTTATTCTGACCAAAGCTTATAGGAATCCTTCTGGGCTGGCTCCTGCCTGACTTTCCAGCACTATTTCTCACTGTTTACCTCTCATTTTTGTGCTCCATAAAACTGGACAATGTCTGTTTCTTGGAATATTTCTTGCTCTTTCCTTCCCTCAGCTACTCTTTCTTATTCCTCTCAAGCCTCAGCTATTAAGTCTCTCCACTGACATGTTTATACCACCTCCATTATATAACACTCCAGAGTGCAGGGGTTTTGTCTGGATTACTGTAATGTACCTAGCACACTGTGTACAGTAACTGTCATGTAGTTATCACTCAATAAAAATGTGTTGAAAGAACAAGCTCACCATGACTCTCCCTAGGCCAGATGTGTCCTCATGTCACAGGCCAGCAAGATAAAAGCTTCTGGGTGGGTGATTGAGTGAGTTGAGTGGTACCCAGCCCATCTCCTCATTTCCCTAGGGCCAGCCCTAGCTAATTTGCTCACATTCCTGGGCAGGTTGTGCATGACTCTTTAGTGGGGTTTCTTGGGCAAATGCTTCCCAATTTCCACTTGTCAACAACAGCTCAGAAGACTGAAGACTAAATAAAAATACCAACCTGTATATGAAATCAGAGTTTTCAGGGACATCCCCCTGACCTGAAGAATACCCATGTTTGGCCCAATCTAGAGTTTTTCCAAGTAGTCAGTCTAATGTGACCAAGCAATAGAGAGGGCAAGAGAAGTGGGATAATTTACGCCATTTCCTGAAAATGTCAACAATGCATACAGGACGGTTAATCCAGAGTGAAACAACATGCATTTGCTCAAAACTAACTTAACACTTTTCTCAGAGTCCTTCAGATTGTTGCAAAACCTATCCGTGCTATTAAAAAAAGAGAGGGAAGAAAAGAAAAAATCAAAATAAAAAACAGCAGTTTGGAGTCGAGAACAAACAGTTCCAGAATAGGTTCATTTCCACACCACAGTCACTGCAAAACAATCCTTTGGAAAATGCTTTTTAGTTAACAGACCTATCTATCTTGTCTCCTCGGATCCTTGCAACAATGCAAGCGTTCCTGGCAGCCTTCTGTACCAAGTCCAAATCCTCTGTCTGCTTTTGAAGTCATCCTTGATCTCGTCCTCTGCCTTTGCCCCTCATCTGTCTCCCGTTCAATCCACCACAGAACCCTCCTTAATGCAGGCTCCATCGTAGGTCTTAGGTCCTAGGGACACTCATACCCACGTGGTCTTCACGGCTTCTCCCATAGCATTCTCAACTGTAATGCATCCAGGTCTTTTCTCTTCGGTTTCTTGCATAAAGTTTTTCTTTGTCTTTGGTTTTCTGCAGTTTGGAAACGGTATATCTCAAAGAGTATTTGGTTTCATTTATCTAGTTGGGGGTTCATTGTGATTCCTGAATCTAAACATTCTTATCTTTCATCAATTCTTAGCCACCTTCTCTTCAAACCTTATTCCACCCCATCCTCTCTGTTTTCCCTTCTGGAACTTCTCTTAGATATATGTTACACTTTTTCATTTTATTCTCCATGTCCTCTAATATCTCTTTCAGAGTTTCCATCTCTGATCTCCATCCAGATAATGTCCTTCATTTATGTCCAATTTTTCTAATTCCTTCTCAACTGTGTCTCATCTATTTAGTCTGTTCATTAAGTTTTAAATTTTAATTAGTATTTTTTTTATTTCTAAGGAAAAGTATTATTTGCCTTATTTTTAAAAATATGCCTGGGATTTTATTTATTTTCTAGGTATTTATGTTTTTGAAGCCTTATCTTATGCTGTTAATCATTTTGACATACTTAGTTTATGATCTCCTATGATGATTCTATAATCTGAGTTTCTACAAGGTCTACTTTTGTTTGTTGGGCCTGCAGAACTTTGCTTATGTTTTTTTCCTGGTGTGTTCCATGAGTTCAGATTGTGAGCTCATCTTCTGCAGGGCTTTAATCTGGAGAAACCAGGATAATCAAAGTGTTTGCTTCTATCTAAGTATAATAGTCCCAGACCAAATTTTATGTTATTTCTTAGCTTAGAGATTTCTAGGTTGTACAGGAACTATTTATTCAAATCCCAACCCAACTAAAGGCTCATGCCAGTGGTTTTGAATTCTTAAGGGAGACATTTTCCCCTCCTGAGCTAGAGCTCAGTTCAAGATAAACAAGCTCCCTTCTCATTTCTCTATGCTAGAGATTCACTTTTTAAATTTTTTAAAGGACATTGTCCTTCCAGGGTCCTGGCTTTAAAGTCTCAGTGCTAACATGCCACCTCCCACAGGCTCAAGACTTTTTTTCCTGTCCCCAAAGAGTATTAAAACCCAAGCCTCTGTGTAAGTAAGACCAGCTCTCACAACACCACCATTTTTCCACGGTAACCACGAAGGGCAGTTCATGCACTTACTTTTCTACTTTTCAGTTCCCTCTTGGTTTCTAGCTCCTAGGGATTTTCTGCACACTCAGTCTGTAGAATTTCTTGTTTATAAGCACCAGACACCGTGCTTACCATACATGTTAACTGGATTAACTCCTGTAACACCCCTTGAGGTAGGTGCTACTGTTACCTGTCCCATTTTCATATAAGGAAATCAAGGCATGGAGAGGTAAAGTAACTAGCCCAAGGTCTCAGAGCTCGTAAGTGAAAAAGCTCAAGACAGAGTTTATCATTATTGGTCCCAGAAGGCAGAGAAGCTGACTGAGGTGCCAGTAGAGTGGACTCTGGCAGTCTTCCCCCTCCAAGCATGGCCCTTTAACCTGCTGGCTTGTCCCTGCAGCTCTAGTAAAGCATGGTGGGAAGACCCTGAACACAGGGAATGAGCCCCAATTCACTGTCAACACTTCTCAGTGAAAGTAACAAGCTGATATATCTCTGAGGGATCTCAGGTCCACTCTCCATTCTTCACTCCAGGGTCTGCCCCAGCCCCTCTGTCCCAAGTAGAACCCACTTGCTTAGGGCTGTCCTTCCAGGAAGAGGAGCAACAGTACACTGAGGTCTACCACTTTGTTTCTTTTGAAACGTATTTTATTCTACCTCTTTTTATGTGTCAGGCTGAGTTCCTCAGAAGGTTACTGAGATGAGTAGGACTTGGACCCCACCTGATGGTTCAGATGGGAATACATACATCCACCACACTTAACACAATTCTGCCAGGCCACCACCCCGGGGACGGCTTTGGGCTCAGAGCGAGGCCTCACCTTCTCCTGCTTGAACATCTTCAACCCCTTTTATGTTTTCCTGCAGATGCCACATCCTGGAGGTGGTTGTTTTAGTGCTCACAGGGCCTACGTGACTTGGGGCACCAGTGCTTTGGCAGTGACCCACCTGCTTTGGTGCCCTGGAATCCCAGGCCTCTCCACAGGACTCTCTGCACATGAATCTAGAAACAGCATCAATTTCCCACCTCCCAAACGTGGCCTTGCTCCTGCTTGCCTCTCTCCAGTCTCTTTGTGTCCTTTTCTTTCACTTTTATCTCACACTTGACTATATGTCCAAATTCTCACTAATTTGGGAGCCTCTGATGACATTGTTACAGAACTGTTGCAGGCAGGAACTGAGAATCCCGAGCAGTTAACAGTCGCACTACCTCCCACCCACACAGGGTCCCCAAGGAGATTAAGGATGAGGTGAGTCCCAGGACACTGGGGCACTAGACACCAAATGTCCCGCTTAGCAGTTTCCTGCACTCCGTCCGTGAACTCCGTTTGCTTGTTTGTTTGTTTAAATGTATTTTTTCAAGACAAAGGGAATGCACTGGCTGAGGTGTAAGCTGAAAACTTCCCACATGGAGTTGAGGCATGATGTAGGGACATTAATTCTTTCACACCCTGATTTCTCTCAGCTCTGCTAACTCAAGTGGGCTCTGTCTTGGATCTGCTCTTTCCTACTGGTGGCAAGATGGCCACAGCAGTCCAGGCTCCCACCTCCCATCCCATTCCACTTCCAGTAGAAGTACCAGAATTGACTCTTACAGGCTCTGATTGGTCTGAACTGGATCATATGACCACCCCTGAACCTGTTACTGTTGCCATGAGGATGAGATTCACCAACTGACCGGACTTGACTTCCTGCTGCTCCCTCTTGGAGGTAGAGTGAGCTCCACCAAGACCAAAAGGACTGAAAAGAAAATTGGGTTGTTCCACAGGAAATAGAGTGAATGCATGCTGGTGATCAAAAATAGCAAATGTCTGTAACAACTAACATTTTGAGCACTATACACACTTTACATACATTATTTTATTTAGTACCTACCTCAATTTTAGAGCCATTCTCACTGCATTTTGCCTATAAATCACTCCATCCTACACAAACCACTCAAGCTTAAAAATCCAGAGCCTTCCTCCACCTTGTTTTCCCTTTTCTACTGCATCCAACTGTCCCCAGATCCCATTGTTTCTACCCCCTTCCCCTCCCCACACAGAGTCCCTACTACACCTGTCCAGCCCTGCCACCCCTGCTGCCTCTGACCCAGGTGGCCTTTATTACCTCTCTCCTAAATAAAGACAGTAGCTTCCCAACACATCACACATGTGGGCTCAGACCACATGCAGCTCATAGATCTGCCTCATTTAGCCTGACTTTCCTTTTTTTTTACTTTGAGCCAACATTTTTTAATTGGATAATTTCTCAGACGGTATAATTTACAGCTTCTCTTGGAAAATTGGAAGATCTGGCAATACTGGGCCTGCATCCCCTCACACCAATCATGGATAAAACTGTGTGGCTGTGGCCCACTGTATAAAGAGCTTCATTTACTGTGTTCCTCACCTCTTCCTGTTCTTCTTTTTGAAAGTTAAATGAAAATGTTTGAAGAAGTGCTATATCCACAGGTTTAAAAGTCAAAATGTACAACAAAGGATATGGTGAACAGTCTGCTTCCAACCCTTATCCAGTAGCCAGATAGTTCCCCTCTCTTGTAGCCTTCCAGAGATGTTCTGTACATAAGCAATCAAATACACACACACACACATATATTCACTCTTTTTCTTTTTCTTTACAAAACATAGCACACTAAGCTTCCTACTTTTTACCTTGCTGTTTTCTCTTAATGTTTCTTGGAGATTATTTCAGGCATGTCTGTACAAAAAAAAAAAAACTCCCCTCCTTGCTTTTTTATAGCTTGATAAAATTCCATTATATGAATATATCATATTGTATTTAACCAACACCCTGTTGATGCACTTTTGGGGTATTTCTACTAGTTTGCTATTACAAATATTTCATTAACAACTATAAAGTTGTTGTAAACAAACATTACATTACTATACCACTATAATTGCATATATGTGCTATTTCAAACATACATAAGAATGAATACTAGAAATAGAACTTCAGGATCAAAGAGTTTATGCTAAAATGAAGCTTTTAATTGCAAAAGATGAAACACATGATATTGGAAAGATTAATGATGGTTCTTGCTGTACTTGCTACATGACACCAACTGATCCATATTGACATTTTGCATCGATTTCTTTCCCCAGACAGTAAGTTCCATCAAGGCAAGAATATGTCTGTCTTACTTATCATTGTCTGCTTGGCATCTAGCACCATGCCTAAAACACAGCATCAAAAAATTGTTGCAAAAGGAAGGAAGGGTTATCTTGAATAGAGGCTAGGCTCTGGGTATTGAGACCCCAGAGAGGTCCTGCCCTCCCAAGGGCTCTGATTCTATAACCTCACAGGATAAGAAATTGTCGGGCTCTCAAAAAGTCTCCAAAGTACACTGGAGGGGAAAATAAGAGTAACACAACACCACGGTCAGTCATAGGAGAGTGAGCGTGCTTCTCTCTGGACAAGCAGCATATCAGATGCGCTTTCCTAGTTGGGCTGGGTGAAGTCAGCCTCTCTCTATTCCAGGAAGGGAAAAGTTGAGCTGGAGGTAGAAAGATGGTCCATTAGGGGAAAAGATAATCAACACTCTGGCCTCATTTTAGTGTTAACTAGGTCCACATTTGCTCCTCGGCTTGGCAGAATGATGCTGACAAATGGCTTTCTTTATAATCCAGATATTCCCCAGCTGGCTTCAGGAGTCCCTGAATGGTGTATGTTTTGGCATGAATCTACCCCCAGGACCTTCAAGAGGTCTCATTTCTAAGCAAATTCAATAACAAAATGAACAAGTCTTTGGCACTAGCCAGTGTAATTGTCTCCAAACTCAATACTAAGGCCTGTTGCACTTTTCAAAAATGGAAGCTGCCAGTAGGTCTTTGGTAAAATTTGTTGACTCTATGAATGCAAGAAGGCAGAGTGTAGGAAGACTGCACTAATGTTCAAGAACCTCTTCTCTCCCAACCCAATAAACCCAGCCAGGTTTGGGAGGAGGAAAGAGAAGAGGAGGACAAAGGGAAAAGGGAGATGGGGGAAGAGAGGAGAGGAAGAGGGTAAGAGAGAGTCGTCCCTGCCTGGGGAGAGGTGTATGAACCAGGAGGGAAGCGGCACAGCAGCAGTGAGACAAGTTCCCTACACTAAAGGGGACAGCAGCAGTGAGACAAGTTCCCTACACTACGGTTCAGTGAGATGGAGAGAAGGGATGGAGAGGGGAAAGGAGGGAGAGAAGGGAAAAGAGAGGAAGAAGGGGACACACGAAGACTTGCAGGGCCACCAGGACTCCGGGACTGGGAGGAGAGCATGCCTAAATCCCCCTGAATCTCCTTCATGGAAAAGGCGGGTCTTCCTGGGGGGAAGACCACAAAAGCCCACGAGAGGCTGTCTCCTGGGAGGTTATGGAAACAGAGGCTGTGGGCAGGCAGACTGGAGAGGCATTTCAGCAACGATTTGCCCTGGTATGTGAAAAATGTTTCCTGCTTAGATAGTTGGCAAACATTTTAGAGGCAAAATGGAATTTATTAACAGAAAATATTTGTCAAGGATTGTTCTCTCCCCCTGCTTCCTTTCTTCCTTTTCTTCTTCTTTTTTTTTTTTTAATCTCCTTCCCAGGCTAGGGGACTTCATCAGCAAGGCTCTTTTGCCTTCATTTGTGGTTTGGATCCTTAAGCCTTGCTTGAAACAAGAGGGAAAGGGCTTAGGAGAAATGCTCACCCCTCCCACCCACAGGATGGCTTCCTTTTCTAAATGCAGGTGTCAGTTTTGTGCCCTGAGAAGAGCCTGGACTGGTGGTGAACTGTATTCCAGAGGAATTCATTTTGTTTATCCTGGCATGAGCATGGGAGCCTCCCACACCTGGGCCTATGTTCATAGCACACTACTTATTACCCATGTGCCATTCATCTTTTTGAGCCTCCATTTCCTAAGGAGTAAAATGAGGGGGAGAATAATACTTAGCTCTTGCCATTGTTGTGAGGATTAAATGAGATAGTGTGTGTTCAGTGTCTAGTAAGGGTCTGGCCCAGAGCTAAGCCTCATTGGATGTCAGTTCTATTCCTTCTGACACAGAAGGTGGTAACCTGCTCACAGGTTACCCAGCAAAGAATTTAGAATGTGGTGACTTTGGGTATCATTGAATAAAGGAGAGGTAACATCCCAGCCTTCATGAAACCTATAGGTAATCAAAGGCAGACAAATAGATAACATTCACTGAGAGTTTACTAAGGACCAAGTGTTCTAAACACTTCACCAGTATGAACTTATTTAACCTCCAAACTATCCTACTGTTGTTCCTATGATTATGCCCAAGGCTAGAGAGTGGATGAACCAGCATGGAAGTCTAGACCATCTGACTCACCAGTCCACCTTCTCAACCACAGTGAATGCTGCATCACTGCAGCAATGAAGAACAACCACGGAAAAAAAACATTTTAGAAACTGAATGGGCTTGAGAGATCAGCTTTTCCAAACACTGGTTTTACAGAGGAGGAAAGCAAAGCCCAGACAGGAGAAATTCTCATCCAAGGCCATGTAGCTGGTGGTAGTGGGGCCAGCTTCTGGAATCTCGGCTCAATGTCATGAAGAGAGGAATGGTCAAATCCACTGGGGAGAGAGGCTGTGTTGGTTGGCCACACTGCTCTTGAGAACTGCAGGTCTTAACTTCTAAATGGAATTTAACCCACCCCAAAAGCCCAATCTTTCTTTCTTTCTTTTTTTTTTTCCCCCTGGTACTTTTGATTGGCTGTCTGCCATGAGGGAAACATCAGGAAGTACTCATGTCATGGGGGGAATGAAGCTGGAAGGCCCCTCATTTGTGGAACTAGGAACAAGCTTTGGGTCACATTAAGCTCATCCTTGATGAGCTAGAATGAGGCAACTGCTGCAACATGACTCCAGAAATCAATGTTAGGCTCCATGTGGAGATGCAAAGGGAGAGGGAACCGCCACCAGGTCTATAGAGGGGTCAAGAAAGACACACACACACAATGACCTAAGAAGCCATGGGCAGGTCACCATTTTTTCCAATCTAGACAGAGCCCCAGCCATACCAGTTTTTAAAATGCTGGAAAACTTCTGTATCCTTTGGGAATATCCACTACCTTGAGCCCCAGTGGTGCCCTCGGCCACCCATTCTCTCTCCTGGCACCTTCAGACCTCCCCTGCATCCAGCAACTAAAGGGTTAACACCTGCCCAGCAGAGGCCCTCTGGGAGTCTGCACAGTTGGCTCTCTGTTAAGACTGGTCTAGGACCAGATTCTTTCTTACTGTTTTTTAAATAGCTTGAATATCACCCCCAGATGAAGCTACCCAAATGGAATGAGGCATCTAAACAGAGCCACGTGGGGTCCATCTGGGGTAGCTCCCCAGAGGATAAAAATTGCAAAGAAAATATGAACGGGTAAAAGATGCAATTTAGTGGCTAGGAGACTGAGGGTCTGAACAAAAGCTCTGATTAGGGAGCAATCCTCCTGAGGTATGCTGGGATTTAAACACAGGGTTCAGGGTGGCATGCACATCCCTGTGCCCTCGGCTGCCCTCTGGGCCCCTCCACCGCCACAGTCTCTGAGGACAGGCCTAGCAGCCAGTGGCTGCATTATTAATACTCCTTGATCTGCACGCCTCCCCGTGGTTTCCCCACCAGTGGTGCCCGCTCTCCCCTCATTGCACAGCTCAGGGCTTATGCTCCTAGACAACATGTGCTGGAAGAATGCAGGTCAGCACAGCCACAGAGGGCTCCCCAGCAACCCACGAAATCCTCTGCCCAGCAGGGCCCCCAAAGGTCATCCAAGTAGGGTCAAGAGGTAGGAGGTTTCACCCAGATTCACACATTTTGCAGGGAAAGAAAGAGGTTCAATAACTCCTCAGGGATGTGACAGTTGGGAAAGGGTTCTTGCCTTCATCTCAGTCTCTCCTATTCAAATGCAGAAAGAGCAAGCCAGGGCAGGGAGGGCCAAAGCCCATTCACTGTCCCCTGTGCTGCTATGAAGGTCAGTCCTGGGCCCATACCCAGACTCCACCCTTTCCAGCTGCCTGAGCCTGCATGGGTTGTTAAACCTCTCCAAGTCCAGTTTCCTCATCTATAGGACAGGGGCAATCATAACTCAGGGCTGTTGTGAGGATTAGCTGAGGTCATAAGTGGAAAGCATCTACCTGTGTGACCACTGTTAGTTCCCTCCTCTTCCTTCATCTTATTAGGTTGGGAAACAAAAACTGTACCCTTAGCCATTTGAATATTCATAAGCTAAGTTTAGGAGTTTTTTCCACCAGGTATGTTCTTTCTCCCATATCTTCTCCTGGTCTTTTCTTCCCTTGGACTTCCACATCCCTGCCTGGACTTTTCCTGAGAATAAAAGGGTGAGGCATCCCCAGACAATAAAGAGGTGGCTCCTGAAGGCAAGCACACACTTCAGAAGGGATGGTTTCTGCTGTTTTGCACTGTGTATCAAGAACCTCCCAAAAGTTCATAGTGCTTAACCTAGAACTTTCACTTGTAGGAATCAAAGTGAAAACATTCCAAGATTTAAATGTTCAAAGATTTAGAGATTTATGTGCCAAGATGTGAACACTATACACACACACACACACACACACACACATACGTATAAGTATCTATATATACGAGGGTACTTCAAAAAGTTCATGGAAAGGTTCATATTATCTTTCAGTTCTATTTTTCCATGAAGTTTTTGAAGTACCCTCGTATCATATATACCACAGTATAAATGTCAAATAAATTCTGCTAAACAAATTAAATAATTAAATTATTTATTTATGCTAGAACACTATAGAGAACACTATATATGTTAGGACACAATAAAGCCATTAAAAATCAGGCTTGGGAAAATATTGATTGAGAGAGAGACTTAAAACAGTGCAGTGAAAAGTCAGGGCCCACAACTGCATTTATGGCCTGTTCTCAAATACCCAACAGATGTTGGAATAAGGACGAAAGGGTGGAAAGAAATTCACCAGAATGTGAGTTCCAGTCAACTCTGAGTATTGGAATTGGAAGTGACTTTTATTTTCTTCATTACAAGTGTCCATTATTAAAAATTTTAATGTCCATGTCCATTATTGAAAATCTGGAAAATGAAAAATAGTATAACTAGAAAAGGTTGATGTGAGTTTTAAAATATTTTAGAAGAATGGTTGGTTTCCAATGGACTCACAAAAAGTCAGCAATCAAAATGATCAGCTCCTCTATTAGCCACTACCAGCTGCAGTGTTTGCAACGCTATCCTCTGCACTTACCTACACATGCGCATGCACACACGTACGCTCACACACGCACACACACATGCACGTACACACCCTGAGATTCCACCACGGCATGCGGTGAAGTCTCTTGGTGCGGTTTCAGGAGCCTGGGGCTGAGAAGGTGTCCACTGGAAGGAAGGAAGAGATAAAAATAGGAGGGGAGGACTGTGAAGGAGAAATGAAATAAGGGAGGGCAAGTGGCTTCTGGGAATAAAATTCCTGCTAATCATCATCTTCATTCAGAGAGATGGGCTGAGAGTGTTGCCAAAGAAAGAAGAGTCTGCAGGATGGTTGGGTGAGTGCTGTGTTAAGAAAAATACAAGCAACTATCTGGAGGGCTTGAGGGGCTTTCTCTCCAGAGCCAGGTTTCCATTGCAAACAACAAATCACCCCAAGACTTAGTGGCTTAAAGGGCAATAGGCATTTATTGTGCATGTGTATCCACAGTCTGGCTGGGGCTTGGTGGGGCCGCTCATCTCTGCTCCTCTTACCCTCAGCTTGGGTGGCTTGAGGAGGTGTCCAGGATGGCTACCCCCAGGGCTGGCATGCTGGTGCTGGTGTTGGCCAGGGGCTTGGCCAGGGCCGTGGGTCTGGAGCATTGGCCCTTCTCCACGTGGGCCTCTCCTCCCCACGGGCTGCTTTGGCTTCCTCTCAGCACAGTGGCTGGGTTCCAAGAGAGCGTCCCAAGAGACAGGAGGTGGGAGCTGCCAGTTTCTGGAGACCTGGGCCAGAAAATGGCACAGCATCCTGTAATGTATTCATTTGTCAAGTAGCCATAGGCCAGACTCAAGGCAAGGGGAGACAGATCCCACCCCTCCGTGGGAGGAGGGCCAAAGAATTTGGGGGCCATGTTTTAAAACTGCCACAGAGGGTGACAAACTAGATGGACTCCTGGGGGGCTGCTGCAGGCCGAGCTGTCTACAGCATTCTGATGCTCATGGAGGACGGATGGGATGAGAAGTTTGTGTGATGAGCAACACCACACCACATCCATTAAAAACAGCCTGCTCCGGCCTGGAAGGGAAAGCCCAGTTTCTCTCCTCGGCCCATCTTACCAGCCTCCACAGCATGTCTCCCTCCAGCCTCTGAGCCCTCCTCCTTCCATCTCTTCTGTCCCTAACAACTGTCGACAACCTCCAGTTCCTGAAGGTCTCGGGGGCCTGTATGTGCAGCCCACATCCTGCGACTCCTCAGAGCCAGCTCTGGCTGGGACACCAGGAACCAGCTCTGAAGGCCAGAAGATGTCAGGCACCAGCTGGGCTTCTCCAGTAGGAGAATTAGACCACTTTCTCCCTGTGGGACTGACAAAGGGGAGGTGGGGCTAGTCATGCTTTGTCCTTACAGCTTGAGTCCAGCTGCTCATCCTCTGATGAGGCTCAGATGAGGCTCAGAGCAGGGCAAAGACTGGCCTGGAACAGACAGGACTGGAACCCAGTTCTCCTGACTCCAGTATTCCTTCCACCTGCCCATCTCTTACAGCACAATCATTCCCGACTATCTAGAGGGCTTCTACTGTGAGCAAGGCCCTTACACACAGAGGAGATCATCTTTGATGAAAATATGTTTCCAATCCAGCACCTCCACCCAGAAACCCCTAACAGGGCATGCAAACATTTCCTCCAAAGAAGCCAGTAGCTGGGCAGGGAATATGTGCAAAGCCAAGGTTCCTATTCCCAAGCTCACCCACCCACCAAAAGTGGAACTTCTCCAAAGTCACCAGTGTCATCTTTTGTAAAGGATGGGAATTGTGCTTTCTATGATGTGATATGTTTGAGACTGATTTACTGTATCAACAGCACTTCCAGTGAATTACCACGAGGTAAAAACAATGATAGGGAAGCGTGACACGTTCATAGGGAGGCTTCCTGTGCCCCACTCCACCCCATATGCCCCATGCCCAGGGTGAAAAGCACAGCCCAGGGTAAGCGTCTTGCTATATCACTTGAGTTTGGTGGCCAGCACAGTCTGGGCGAAGACTGACACATAAACCCAGGTGCCAGGAATGTTAGGGTTCTCCTATAGACATACAGCATACCCCAACAGGGTCACCCCACAGAGCTGTGCAAGCCTCAGAGAACCCAGATGAAGGGGCCAGTGAAGTCTGCAATTCTGCTTGGGACTGACTTGCCTAGACATGCCCCGCAGGCAGCAGAGATCCCTGCCCTCACCCTCCAATATTGCTGGCTTATGATCTTTTAGCAAATAGTTATTGAATATCTACTATATGCCTAGAACTGTCATAGATGCTTGGATAAAGTGAAAATCCAGAGCAACAAAATCCCTGCTCCATGAAGCTTCTGTGCTAGTGACAGAGATGATATAATGTCAGGGATGATAAATGCTGTCAAGAAAAACAAAGTGGGAGAGGGGACAGTAAGCACGGGAGGTGACTTTAGCCACACTGGCCTGGGAAGAGACTTGGGAGAGGTAATGTGTGAGCAGAGACCTGAATGGAGTAAAGAAGCCCCCAGCAGACCTGGAGGCAGTGAGATCACGGCAGAGGAGGGTCGGGCATCAGTGCCCTAGTGGGGAGTGGTTTTGCACTTGAGGCTGGACTGAGGGGAAGAGAAGTAGGAAATGAACTTGGAGAAATAACCTGAAATGAGGAACATATAACTGGCATTTGTCTAGTGCCATGTGTCAGCATTTATCTTACTCAATCCTCAAAGCCACTCTAGGTGGTCGCATGTAGGCTCAGAAGACCTACCAGATCACGTAATACTTAGTGGCTAAATAGGGATCTGAAGCCAGGAATACGTGATTCCACAGCCCATTGTGTTTCCACTATGGCGTGTCACCTTCTGTGAGACAGGCTTTTTCTTTCAGGGACCTGAGGCACTTCTCCCTAAGCAGTTACTGCATGGCACACATTGTCTGAGAATAGGACAGAACCATGACAAATGCCCGCCCTTTGACCAAGGCAGGCCACACAGATCACTCTTCCTTGTGCATGGACCCTCCACCCGCTGCCTTCTCCTCTTTTTAAGGCCCCAGAAGGGCTGTAGTTTGTGTGGCCATGAGAGGCCCAGTGGCTACAACAGAGAGAAACAGTACTACTAGACAGGCTTATAACCTCACCTCCTGAGGGGCCTGGGCCTTTGAGTCCCCTCTTTATTGGAGCCAAAGGAAGACACCTCATCTGTGCTTGAGCTGGCTCTCACTCTTTCTGTAATGCAATGGAATATTTTTTTCTTTTGGGGTCATGGGGAAATTCCTCACATCTGGGAACTTGGCCAAAGTATATGTATTTATAATTTCTGAGTTCTGTTTGAAGAATTTGCTTCATGACCCTGTTCTTTTGATTACAATCGCATCCTATGTAAGGGCAGGAACATGTTCTGTTGCGACATCAGCCTTGAGAGAGACACTCCCAGCTACCACAGCCTCCTTTCTGCTGCCCAATTCAGAGACTTCAGACATCCCTTGGCCTTTTCCTACCAAGCAAAGTTTTTTTAGAAGAACCATGTTTCCAGAAAAATAAACAGAACATTTTTAAGGAGACATCAGTCTAAAATCCACCCTTAGATTCTTCAGTGACAAAAAAAAAAAAAAGAGCATTGTAGTAGATCAGTGTGGGATTTAAGTTTCCAGGGTGTGATAAGAGTTCAGTGCTAGCAATGACTCTCAACAAACATGAGCTTCATGTGTCGAATTGCTTTTTCTGATTCAGTGCATTTATGAGCATCCTACACCCCACCTTGGAATAGAGACATGGAGTAGTGACAGATGCTTTGTTATCAAGCAGCCCTAGTTTCAAATCCTGACTTAGCCACTTAGCAGCTATGAATGTAAAAATACTTCTCGAGCTTCAGCTTCCTCATCTATGAAACAGAGACAAAAAATGTCAAACTCTTAAGGTTGTAAGGATTCGATGAGACAATGTCTTAAAGCCCTCAACAAATGTTTCTAAATAATAATTTCTCCCATTCCCACATCCTTGCGTTGGGTACAGTAGAGAGAAGATGCCAACAGCTATTACCAACAAGAAGAGCATGACCTTGTTGAAAAGACAACACAAGATTTAGCAGTATATAATGAACTGCCAGATTGGTGCTAGGTCAGAAATAATCCAAACGAAAACAGTAAGGGCCTAAGGGGATGGCCCAAGGGGATGGCCCTGACTGGGAGGGCTTGAGGGAAGGCTTCTCAGGAATGCTCTGCAGAGGAGACGGGCCTTGAAGGATTGGGAGATTGGGGCAGAACTGGGGCTGGCATCTCAGGCCCAGGTGTGGATGGAGGGAGCAGACAGACATGCTGTAGGAGTGCAGGAAGAGGAGAGGAGATCAGAAGAGGAGGGGAACAGTGCAAAGTGACCAGGAGGGGACAGAGGTATGGCATAGGGACAATGGAAAGCCAAGCAGAGGCAGGTAGCCATGATTTCACCAGAAATGGGGTTAATTGTAGGTTTTGACATCATGAGATCAGGGAATGCTAAATAGAATGGAATGCTAAGGCCCTCCCCTCTCCCCAGACAAGGGGTAGGCAGGAGAAGCCAGTGGGAGACTCACCAGCAGGGCGGGGAACGGCGAGGCTCACCAATGGCTTGGGTGTAGGGACAATGGGGACAAGGAACCAGGGATGCCTCATGGTTCGAGCCAGGATAGCAAGGGAAGCACACTGACGACACCACAGGATGAGAAGTTACCAAGTGGGGCTGGCTGAAGAAGAAAGCCACTTGGTCAGTTTTGGACAAGTTTAGCTGAAACGCCTGAACAAGAGCCCTCCACGTGGATGTCTCCCAGAGAGTGCATACCCCTTAGGGGGCAGGGCCTGGTTCCTCTTTAATTCTACCCCCTCTTCTCACTTTATTCTAGTATCGAGTTTCCTAAAAACTGAACTGAATTCATAACTTGGTCTGCCTGGAGGCAGGAAGTTATGCAAGCCGTCCAGAGGAGGCCAGGTGCTCAACACCTGTGTTTCCTAAGTCTCAGTCGGGTCCCTGAAGCCTTCAGCTAGCAGTTACCCAAATGTCGTGTTCAGACACCCCCATCTTTTTGCAGAAGAAGAATAAGAGTTTCTGGAAAGGATTTGACTCCATACCAGGCAAAGTCTCATGTCTTAGGGAGAGCCAATACTGTAGAGAATATTAGAATTGTTGGGCCCAAAGGTAACTTTGTTGGAGATGTTCTTTGTATGCTTTTGATAATATCCTTCCTGGATTATGTGTGTTCTGAATATCATCTCCCAGTTTGCGACGTGTCTTTTCACTTTCTTTAAGGCACGCTTTGATGAATTGTCAGAGGTGCTGCGAGTGGGTCCTGTTGCCCATGCATTCTGCCACCAGGGAAGCCCACCCTTATCTGCCACTGCAGTTTAGCACGGCTTTGGCTGGCAACATTGTGTGGATTTCTGGACACCAGAATAGCAAGCAGGCCCGGAGGCAGCCAGCATCAGGAATGGAGGAAGGGAGTTCCAGATGGAAGCAGCAGAGTGTGAAGACGCTTGACCACAGGCCAGCTCCGGGGCGGGGGGAGCAGAGCGGGGGCTTGGAATGCCCTAAAAGGTTCCAGACCAGTGGAGACACTGCTAGAAAAGGCTGGAGCACATTGGCATGCAGACCCTAAGGAACGTCTGGTATTTAGCCCCTAAATTAATAAGATTTGGGGAATTATAGCCTCCCCCAGATTGAAATCACCCTCACCCTAAAAATATTACGTCCACCGTTTAGTCTCCTGCCAAGATTACCAAAGCAATGTTTTTTGAACAGAGATAGTAATCTGCCATAACTCTGGCGGGTCATTCATCTAGACTCCCTAATATTTCCACTGCTGTCTATGCAATGTTGAGAAGGGAAAGAAGTCCAACTTCAGATTTCTGACAATCTGAAGGAAACAGACAAACAAACACAGAAGAAATAGTTTACATCAATGAAATGGATAAAAGTCAGAGAACAAAAAGAACTTGTCGGGAGCCTGAGAGGGTGTGAGATAAAGACAATAGTCTGAACAGTGAATTTCATTGCTCTTTCTCAGAAAAGACAACCAGACTGGGCCTCAGTTTCCCATCTATAAAATTGGAAGACCATTCCCTGCTCTGCCTTGTTTGGTATTGCAGAGAGAAAAGCCCATTTGAGATGTCAAAGACCTTGGCATGTTAAAAGGAAGTGTCTGTAAAGATCTATAAACTGAAAAGTTATCCAACCAAGGAGAAGAAAAAATGAGGAATCTTCACCCCTAGATCATTTTCCAGAAGCACTTGATGAATAAATGGGGCCATAGCCATCTGTAACATGCCACCAGACTGTGCTTTTGGTTGCCAACACTCCTCTTGCTTTGAGATGATAATCCATTTTCTTACTACCAAATGAACCAGGACTTGAACACTACCAGCGCTTGGTGATTCCAAGCCCTCCAACATCACCTCCCACCAGCCTCCATCTGGGCTTGCAAGCAGCAGGTGCAAACTGCTCCTGGAGGCAGGGACTAGCCACATGCCCAGATGGAGGTGAAGCGAGAAAACTGAGGAATGGCTTAGAGCCAGGGAAGCCTGAAGCACCATCTCAACCTGCAGGTTTGAGTTGCAGCCCCAGTGAGGCCTGGAGTCCCACTGAAGTGTCTTGAAGAGGGGGATGGGAGGAGGCCAGGACTGGTTTTGAGTCTTCCACCCCTGCTCCAACCACAGAAGCTCTGATGTTATTGGTCTTAAATACTGGGGACCCATATATGCTTTTGTTTGCAAAAGGGTTCTGTGGCTCTAAAAATGTTTATGAAACATTTATCTGCGTGAATAAATTTTATAGATACAAAAAGCAGAACCTAGAGAGGAAAAATTAATTGTATTTAAGACCTTTTTAGAACCAGACATTAAATCCAACAGAAGAATTCTACTGGGAAAAGTGCCCAAGCTGTTGACTCCCAACTAATGCAACGTGCACGAAAATCCCATCTATCCTCATGTCCTTGCTATTTCTTTCTTCAGCTTTCCCTATTCCCTCAGTTCCTAAGCACTTCTAGAAGAGGTAGAGATGGTGCTATTGAGGAAAATGTTCCCTGTGTATTCTCTTTCTAGGGCATGGCAGGCCTTTCTCTCAGCTCTGTTTTGTGCATCTCTGCTTAGCAATCTGTGCTGCTGGTAGATGTAGGTCATGAACACCTTGAGGACAGGGACCAAGTCTAATTCCATTAATCTTTGTGCTCCATGTTAAACACAACACCAATAAGTCAGAAGGAGTGCAACGGTTACCTGAATGAATGAATGAATGAATGAATGAAGAAACTTCTGCGCCAACATAATCCCCTGGCTTCTCTCCTCTAAGTAAGCCAACGTCGTCCACAGTTTTTTTCCTCTAGGTCACTGAGGGCTAATGCTGTAAGTTCTCTCTCAGGGGAAAGCTGGGCAGATGTACTTGTGAACATTTTAAAAACTAGGTTGGCATTGGAGAGGAAACAGGCAACATATTTAGCCACCCATGGCATGCCAAGGCCTTATTGAGACAGAAATAGGCACTGTAGGAGGAATCCCAATTAAATATTTTTCTAAGCAGTCAGTTCTAGGCTTTGCCTGAACATGGATTCAGAGCTGGGGTGAAGCACAGGACAGAAACCAAGAGGATTTTGAGCTGGGCTTCTGAATTTTCTTGGGACTTAGCTGCTTGCAATGCAAAGCTGGTGGCCCCAGGGGCCAGGGGTGCTGACTACCCTGCATGGTCCAAGGAGCAGGACACCACCTTGCTGGCACTTTTCAGACCCCCTACATTTGAGACCCTCTTCTCCACACCTACTCTCACATGGCACTCTATACCTAAATATTCTTCCTACAAGCTCACCTGACCTTTCCCATTAGTCAACACACCCTAGGATCTTGCCTCATCCAGAAAGTGTTCCAGGAATGACTTGAGGGAAAACAATGACATTTTGGGCATGAAATTCCACCATGCCTCCTGCTTATCTTTCCTTTGTTGAAATATGCAGCACTTCAGTCCAAAGGCATAGTGATGAATGCCCCAAACTGACCGGAGTATTAGGGGGGAAGAGGGCACCTGGTGCTGTCATAGACAATCCAGTACAGAAGTAAGGTCCACTTGCCAACATACACACATGTGATTAATAAAATATATATTCTCTTTTTCATTTTGGGGCTCATGCTGTTTTGAAAACAGCTTTTCTCATTTAAAATTGTATCATCAACATTTCCCCATGTCATTGACTATTCTTTTACAACGTGATTTTTAACATCTATATAGCATGCCCTCATTTGAAAGTCATATTTTATTTAGCCCATCTCCAGCTGTTAAGCATTCAGATTGTTTCCTGTTATTATAACACTAAAATGAACAGCCTCGGGGTGAAAATAATTTCTAATTATTTTAAGAGGCAGGATGGCTGGTGGTTAAGAACACCTTACAGCTCTTCTTCCTGATCTCAATCCTGATATCATGACTCAGCAGCTGCTAGACTTCACTCAAATGACCTAGTCTCTCTGTGCCTCACTTTCCTTATATTTGTAAAAAGTATGAATAGGACTTACCTTAAGGGCTGTCCTAAGGATTAAATGAGTTAAAAAAACAAAGTGCTTAAAGCAATGCCATACAATTTCTTCATGTCTAAAATGAGGCTACTAATAGTACTCCTTCTAGAGCATTATTAAGGGCATTAAGTGAAATAATATATGCAAAGCACTTAGAACAGTGCCTGGCACATTTAAAAAATTGTATTTATAGAGTTCTTGCTGTTTTAACCCTGACTAGACTAAGACAATTATGGCATTTCTGTGACACTCACCACTGCCTGGTTTTGGGTAACCATGGGACCCAATGCTGGCAAAAAGTCAGGAGGGGAATCTGCTGGGGACCTTCTGCGGATATTGTCTTAACTCTTAAGAAGGAGACTTGAGATTGCCTGACTCTTTTATTTTCTAGACTGTGCCATGTCCGAAGTCAGAACAGGATGCCTGGGTTCTGCAGCCTGGGGTGGGGGGTGCTCAGTGTTGGTTGAATGACATCATCAGGGACCGGTACTCTCTCATCTCTCTGCCCATCCGTCTTCCATGTGCTGGCTTCTTCCAAGCAGCAAGTTGGCTGCAGCAATCCCAGTTATCATGTTCTAGGCACAACAACAATCAGAGGAATAGAGACTGCACTTTCCTGTGGCTCTCTTTAGGAGCAAGAGAAGTTCTCCCATAGCCTTCTCAAAAGACCTGCACTCCTGCCTTATTAGCTAGAATTGTGTCATGTGGCCTTTCTTGAGCCAACTAATGGTGAAGGGTATAGGATTTTCTGTAGCCCCATCAGAGCAAGCCCATAGCTGGGAGAGGGATCATCATGCCCAGACAGATGCAACTTCCAGCAGAGTCTCAACTGGCTCCTTTGTCTATTGGCAGTGGCGTAAGGATAAAGGATTTCCATGTATGATTCAAGACACCTGGGTTCTGGTCCTGGCACTGCTGCTAGCCAGCTGGGTGACTTTGAGCAAGTCACTTAACCTCTCTGGATCAGTGTCCTCATCTTTAAAGTGGGAATAATAACCATATCTTCTTGTAAGAACCAACTGAGAAAATGTGGGACACATTACTTTGTAAGCTTAAAGGTGTTACAAAATTTAAAATGCTGGGAATTTTAAGGGGCTGCTCTCCTCCTTTGGGAATCCACTCTCTTAGGCAACAGAGCATTAAAACCAGCAGACAGCAGACAGCCAGGGAAGTGAGTCAGGAGTCTCTGCCTCCTTTTTGACTACTCTTTTGGGCCGCCTCATTTCAAAGCCCACTTTTGGATCAGAAGCCCCAGCACAGGTCATCTGTTCCTCTCCCTCTCCCCCTCCCCCATACCCCTGTAACCACAGGCTCTTTTGGACTAAAGAGTCTTTAGAGAAGAAGAATGCCCATCTTCTTCAGATGCTCACACTTACCTGCCTCAAGTTTCACTGTCAGGGGGCTAGGAGGCTGCATTTGCATCCCGAAGTTGGAGGCCATCTTTCTTCATTGACCCAGTCTCCTGAGATCTGTAAAGGCCAGGCAGGAAAGATTTTAGAGAGTAGTTGTTAAAAGCTTATGCTCCAGAATCAGACCATCTCTCAAGTTAGAATCTGGGCCTCGTGGCTCAGTAGCTGTTTGATCTAAGGCAAATCGTTTAGCCTCTAAACCTCAGTTTCCCCCATCACTTACCCCAAAAATAGGGCTAAGAATTGTCTACCTCATAAGGCTGCTCTGAGATAAAACATGTAAACCACTTAACACTGTGCTTGGTATAGAACTCATCAAGCAGAAGCTGGGCTCTCTATTCTACTTGTAACAACTACTGGGAAAAATCTGAAGAATCTAATGCTGGCTCTTCTCCAGACTTTGAGAGGGCAGAAGCCTAAAGGGGTGGGAGAATACGCAGACCTGGGGTCCAGTCCTGGTGCTACCATCATGAACCGTGTGGCCTTGGCCACCCCAGTCCCCTCTGGGCTTCCACTTCCTCATCTATAAAGTGGCAGGGGCTGCATGGGGTGACCTCAGTGCTCCTCCTTACACTGAATGCTCAGGAGCTTATTTTGTGGCTTCCTAGTTCTTCCATGACAAAACTTCCAGAGTCTCCTCCTGTCTATCTGGTTTTCAGCAGTGGCTGCCAGGACTGTCCCTATCTAGTCATTGACTCTAGGGGGCTCCTCAGCATTTTCGGGCATAGACACTGCCTCTCCAAATCCGAAATCGGCGCTGCCGCTGTCCTTTCACTTCTGCCTGGGGCTCCTCCTGGGTTTCCCACAATGACTCCCCCATCTCCCCCCAGGCTTCTGTGTCCTCTCACCCTCTTGTCTCCTGCCCAAATTCCTAGCTCCCTAAGCCAGGTAGGAAAGCGGTTTAGTTCGACACAAGCTGGCACTTTCTCAGAACCTCCCCTGCCTCTGGCACATTCCTTGTGTTTGGGCAGGACCCAGAGAGCTGGAGAATTTCTCTCTCTCCTTAGCGTGGGTCCCTGTGTTGGCATGCCAACAGCCCCAAATATTTAAAGCAATCATGAAAATGAGCTCAGAGTCCCATGCCAGAGCCTTGAAAGGAATTAGGCTAAAAATGGGACAAAGGAAGAGGTGAGGCCAAATGGAAAACGCCATGAAAGGCACTGCCCAGTATGGCTGGGGCCCAGAGCCCTCCTCACCATCTCATTCATCTGCAGCCAGGCACTGTGCTGGGCCCCGGAGATGCAAAGGGGAGTGAATCATCATCCCTGCCCTTGAGGAGCTCCCAGTCCAGCCAGGGAAGCTACATAGACAGACAAGCACAGCACAGCTTGGTAAGTACAGACAAGATGACACCAAAGGCACAAGGGACGTCTCGAGGACGGGGGCGTCAGTCTGCCCAGGACCAGTGACGCGTCTCGTAGAGCTTGGCCCAGGCATGATTTAGGACAGGCATTCACTCCGGAACAAGGCAGCAGACGTGCTTCCAGGCAGAGGGGAAACAGCAGACGTGAAGGCACAGAAGCACGAAACAGGGTGGAGGAGCAGGAGGAAGTGCTCATGCGTGACTGCTCTGCGCACAGTGAGGACCCCGCCTCTCCACTGGGCATGTCTATGCATGTGTCACGTACAGGACAGAGAATGGAATTAGATCCAGCTTTACAGTTAAAAAAATGTTGACAGAGGTAGATCCTTGTCTGCTTGTAGACAGAAGGAATGTCTTGAGCAGAAAGCCTTTAACAGAAGGTGCTTTGCATGTGTGCCAAGCATCAGTGTATTCAGGTAAGGGTGACAGAGCCATGTGCCCAGACAGCAGCACCTCTCTTGGGATCACTCTGGGGAGATTCCCTGCTGAAGGGGAGACAGGATTTCCCGAGTCATTGGATGATGGAAGAGAGTCAGCTTGGCAGGCTGGGAGAGCTGGCAGTGCCCCAGGCACCTGGCACCATGCAGGGGAAGGTGCCAAGGTCAAAAGCAGACGCCTGAGTGCCTGAGTCGTGATTAAGGGAGTAACCCAGGGACTCCTGGTTACCAAGAGGAGATGGGAGAGGTGGGCAGGCCCAGGCCTCGTCCTGCCAGAGCACTTCAAAGTCCTCACAGCAGGGGGCAGAGAGTGGTTTTTGATCTGAACCTTGGGGAGCTGGACAGCCACAGTGAAGCCTCTTTTGGAAAGAAATGAGCAAAATGAAAGTGACACAGCAAAATGATCATCAAGTGCTATAAAGAAGAAAATCCATTATGACCAAGAAGTCTGCTGATGACAGTGGTACTCATCACCATCATCACGACTGTCTTTACTTCTTTAAATGGTGCTGATGTTTGATAAGCCCTTAGGAACCAGGCTCTGTTAAGCCTTACATGCATTTAATTCTCACAGCAACCTGAAGAGATCACTATTCTTATTAATGCCATTTTACAAAGGAGGCAATTTCACCCCAAGAAAGCTAAATTAAGAGCTGGGGTGCCTTAAATCAGGCAGTGTGTATTTACTTACTTGCTTATTTAACTTATTTATTTATTTATTTTTAAAGATTTGGAATTTTTTTTTTCTTTTTGGCAAACCCTGGATCTTGGTGTTATCAGCACCACGCTCTAACCAATTGAGCTAACTGGCCAGCCTAGGTAGTGTGTATTCAGAGTTGAGAGTGTTGCAGGCTGAAATGTGTCCACTCCTCCTGAAGTCAATATGTTGAAGTTCTAATATCCCGTACCTCAGAATGTGACTATATTTGAAGATAAGGTCTTTAAAGAGGTAATTAAGTTAAAATGAGGTCATTAGGGTGGATTGTAATCAAATATGACTGGTGTCCTTATAAGAAGAGGAGATTGGGACACAAACATGTACAGAAGGAAGACCACGTAAAGACACAGGAAGAAGGCAGCCATCCACAAGCCAAGGAGAGAGTTCTTGGAAGTACCCAGCCCTGTTGACACCTTGATCTTAGACTTCTAGCCTCCAGAATTATGAGAAAATAAATTTCTGTTGCTTAATCCACCCAGTCTATGGTGCTTTATTATGGCAGTCCTAGGAAACTAATACAGACAGCAATGGCCCAAGAGGGCCTTTGAGAAACTAGGAGAAACAAGTCAGCAGAAAACACATGGTATCCATGCAGGGAGCTGACTGCCGCATGCCTTTGACTTGCCCCTGGCTGTAGGGAACCCGAGAACAAGCCCCAGATGGTTTGGACAATTGATGGGGTCTTCCTTGACAAGATCAGGGCTTGAAGGCAATAGGATTAAAAACTGGAGTTTAAAAGAGATTAAAACACAAAACTTAAAACAAAGCAGAGCCATCATAATCTCTCTACCCTACAGACCTTCATACCCCAAACCACCATGAGAAGTAGGGTCGAGGGGACAGGCCAATATTTCCACCTGGCTTGAAAAGCAAAACTGGTGTGCAATAGGAATTCACTTTGTCACGTGCCATGGACCAGAGCCCTGAGGATGACCCCCATGGAAGACATCATTAGGGTTAGTAACTAGGTCAGCAGTCACTGTGTCTGGGCTCTTGGATTCCTCAAAGCACGTTAATCATTAAAGAAAACAGGCAAAAACATGGTCTTGAGGTCTGGTTCAACTAAAACTGGTCTAGTCAGAGAGGGGGTTGGGAAAGATCCCTGATACAGGTATCGTGGAGATGCAAGTTGCCTCGGGATCTGCAATCAATATCAAATTGCCAGAGGTACAGAGGAGGGAGAGCTCCAGGTTACAGGATGCTTGGGCCTAGAGATGTGGGAAAGGCATTGTGAAACTTTAAGAAAACTGTATTTTTGTTGAGAGCAGATTTGGAAACAGGTACAGGCTGCTAGGACAAATAGAAGGCTTGCCAAAGATGGGGGTCTGAAATAAAGAGGACTTTCTGGAAGAGGTGCTGCGAGAGCTGGGCTCTGAAGGAAAATGGAGGTAGAGGAGACAGAGAAGGGTGCTGTGTCCCTAGAAAAGGTGAGAGAGAGACTATGGAAGCTTCAGTGGACAGCAGGCAGCAAGTCCCCAGTGAGGAATTTAAAGCTAGAAGAGGAGCCTTGGGCAGCACCTAAAAGGTGTGTGTGTCCGTGTGTATGGTGTGGTAGAGTGTGTGCATGGTGTGTGTACACATGTGTGTGTACGTGTGTGGTGCATGTGCACACATGCACATGTGTGCACTTGTGTGGTGTGCATGGGTGGTATACATACATGCATGTGCACGTGTGGTGTGTGCATATGTGTGGTACATGTGGTGTGCACATGCACATACATGCGTGTGCACACGTGGGGTGTGTGCGTGTGTGGTATACGTAGTATGTACATGTATGTGCATGCATGTGCACTGTGGTGTGTGTGCATGTGTGGTGTATGTGGTGTGCTCACATGCATGTGTGTGTGTATGTGGGGGGGTGCTATGTGCACATAAGCACAGGCATCCTGAGTCTTCCACTGTGAGACTCAGTTGGTCAACACCTCTGCTGAGAAGACAGGCTACAGAGCCAAAACTGACAGGAGAGGGATTTGGAGGAGGCAGGGTGGCGGGACAGCTTGGGAGGCACCTTCTATACTGAAGTGGGAGCCTGGATAAAGGGTCATGGCAGAGGCCTGCTGGATTAATCAGACCTCTGGTGTCAAGTTTCAGCTCAAGTGATATCCAAACACCTCGAATTTCTAGTTTATCATTTCCATACTTCCAGAAAGCAGAGCTTACCATCTGCACAATGTCGGGCCAAAGAAATAAAAACCGAGAGGAAATTGCACTACAGTGCGGCATAATCAGTCTGATCCACCTGGGATATTAGTGGAGACATGTGTGTCCTCACTCATCTGAGTATTAATGTCCTGACTGTTTCTAAGCAGGAAGTTTCCCATTTGGTCTAGCTGAGAGGCAGCTCCATAGTGAACCATGGAGCGGCAGTTTTCCGGTCTCATCAAGCTCCCCTCACCCCCAGCCCCTAAATCTCATTGCTCCCCAGTGGCTGCAAATAATTCCCATGTGTTGACAGTTATACAGTTCAGGATGAGACATCTGCAGGAGCCCCGGTTTGAGCAAGAAGCAAATGGTGCGGCAGAGAAGCAACATGAGATGGATGTCAGGTGGCAGGGCAGGAGGTGACCTGCCCGTGCTTCCCAGCCTTTTCCCCTCCTGGCCCTGCTGACGTGTCCTCTGCAGTCCTGGGGGGGCAGCAGCACATCTCAGGCAAGTCACGTAAACTCTTCAAACCTTAGTTTCTAGGTATGAAAAGCAGGCTTAGTAATACCTACCTTGCAAGGTTGTAGGGAAGATTAATGTGTGACTTGAGAAAAGCTCCTAACACAGCTGCTGTCACCAGGTAGCTACTCAAGAAATGTTTTGAATAATAATAATAGCAGTAAACAATTATATTGTATTTACTACATGCCATGAATGTTTTTTGGCACTTTTATATAAATTAACTAATCCTCATAATCCTGTAAGGCAGTTCCCCATTTTACAGAGGAGGAAACTAAGGCACAGAGAGGTTCTATAACTTGCCCATGGTCACAGAGCTGATATAGCTGGGATTCCAGCTCAGGCAGTCTGGTTCCAAAAACTAGATGTGGATAAATAAATGAATTAAATAAGAGTTGATGTGTTGGTGGAGGGATGGACAAAGAATATGGATCCCCATGAGCTTACGTGAGGAGCAGATTATCTAAGCAGCACACAGACAACTCAAAGGCTAGAAATTCTAATCCCAGCCCCCACAATGACCAGGAACCGCAGGGAATTTAAAGTTGCTACAAAGTGGCCTCACCTACTCTAATCAGGCTTACTATGCCAGAATTTGAAAGGCTGGAATTAGAAAGGACCTAGAGATCACCTAACTCCTAATTCTACATTTGAGGGAACTGAGGCAAGAGAGGGGAAGCAGCCGGCCCAGGGCCACACAGCAGCTGCTATGCCTCTTCTACACCCAGCACTGTGTTCTCACTACACCACTCTGCCTCTCCTTCATGCCAGGAAAGTCGAGTCTGGGAGTCAGGGGAGGAATTACGGACATACAGCAAGTATGAAGAGTGGAATACACTGCGTGGCCAATTGTTTTTAAATGGGAAGATCTTACTTTGTTGCAAGGAAGTTCTTGTGTAGGCGAGTCTGGTGAAGTCATCAGATCTTGCCTCTCTCCCCGACCCCTGCCTGAAGGCACATGGAGGTCCACCGAGGGCGAGGACACTTGCACAGAACGCACCCTACGCTCAGCCAAATGGGCTTCTTGCTGTTCTCCAAATACACCTAGAGCGTTCCATATTCAGGCCAGAGGACATTTGCTCATGCTGTTGCTATGCCTGAATCCTCCCACACCTACCCCCATCAATGCCAGAGAAACCCTCCCTGGGTTTTAGGGAACAGCTCGAAAGCGGCCTGCTCTGTGAGGCTTTCCTAACCAGCAGAGCAAGAATGGATTCTCTGAGCCCTGGAGGTGCTTTAGGCCAGCAGCTAAAGATATGGCTCCCACATCAGCCAGGCTGGATCTCTGTACTCCACTCACTCCCATTGACCTTTGGCAAGCATCTTCATGGTCTCCCTGTCTCCATTTTCCCACTTATCAAATGGGAATAATAATAATCCTTCTTCCTAGTATTATATAAATAAGATTAACATATGTACAGACAGAATTCAGCAGAGGGCTAGTGCTCAGTAAATGGGAGACGCCTTAGGAGGCCATATTCCACATGCCATTTTGATTTGCGGTTGTTGGGGTTTGTGTCTTCTCTCCCCTCCTAAAGAGATACCTATCTGTTGTCAGGAACTGTGTCAAATTCATCTTTCCATTCTTGTTGCACCCTGAACCTTGTACAAAGTTGGTGCTGTGTGAGGATGTGTTAAATTGAAGTGAACTGGACACAGAAGAGAGGTCATTGGAGCAAAGAGCAGGGGCTTATAGTTTTTGTAAAAAGCCTACGGTGACTGCCTTTATAAATAGAAGTCAGAGATTCTGGGGAGAAATGGAGGCTGGAATATCACTGTCAGCTCTCATTATTAGTGTTCTTAGGGATGAGGCTGAGAAGAGCAATAACCTCTACCGATCAATGTCTTCAAATAGTTCACGTCGGAGTCTTTTCACTCTTTACCTCGTTTATTGCTTACTAGAACCCTAAGAGGTAGACATTATTACTTCCATGTACAGACAGGAAAACAGGTTCAGAGAGATCACATCCCTCACCAAAGGTCAGATTCCGAGTATATAGCCAAGCTGTATGTAGCTGAACCCAAGCCTCTCTGACCCCAAGTCCATGCTGTATGACAGGGGCCTGCAAGCCGCCTTCTCCAGTCTGGCCAGGGGCCTGTTTTTGTATGGCTATTGATCTAAGATGGTTTTTATACTTTTAAATAGTTGAAAAAAAAAATCAAAAGATTGATATTTTGTAACAAGAAAATTATGAAATTGAAATTTTAGTGTCCAGAAATAAAGTTTTATTAGAACACAGAAACATCTGTTCATTTATACATTGTCTGGCTGTTTTTGTGTTCTAACAGAAGCATTGGAGATTTTGTAGAAGAGAGTGCATGCCCCTCAAAGCCTAAAATATTTATTATCTAGCTTTTTATAGAAAAGTTTGCTGACCCCTGCTCTATGTCACGTTGACTCTTACAGACAAATTTATTACAAAGAAAACTTCCCTTCTCATAAAAGTCATGCTGCAAAAAGGGCACCCATCCCTGCAGCAATAAATCTTGGACTCTGGATTCCGACTTTACTTTTTGCACGTCGAGCCAGCCCTGGTTCTTGCTGTCTTCTAGCTCCCAATGTGACTTGAAAGGAGAGCTAAGGGCAGCCACCAGACTCTGAGAGGCAGGGACGACAGGCCAGAACAAGCCTGGAAGCAAAGGGAAAGGGATTTAGACCCAGAAGTCGGCTTGGCTTCATTAATGCCTTCACCCCCTTGATTCATGGTTTCCTGCCACATCTTGTTCAGCTGTGAACGTGCCTGGGCCCCAAGCAAGGGCAGGAAGGCTGCAAACAATGGAAGCACAGGGGCTCCAGGCCCCACGATCCTTTATCCGGCCTCCACCCTGACCATACGCAGAGGCCCAGCTCTGCAGATTCCTCTCTAGGAAGCCTCAGGCAATTCCCTCCCCCTCTTGAGTCCTCAGACTCCTCATACGCGAAATGTGAGGTTGCCACAGCTGTCCTATTGCCCATCTGCCTCATGCACCTGTTCAAAGCAGGGCTTCCCCTTCAGACTGTATAAAGACCCCTGGAGATTGTGCAACATATTTTGCCCCTCCACTGTCTCCCTTTGTGGTGACTTCCAAAGAGCAGATTTTTCTTTGTGCATTTCTCCATCCAGCAAGGGCTTTTGAGCTCCTGCTGTGTGTCCGGCTCCATAGAGATACAAAGGATGTAAAAGTGACAGAGGAGCTTTCTATTTGTTTCTGGACACAAGCTGTACAGATGAGAAGCTCTGGAACAATCCCAGCAAATGCAGATCCCTTGAACAAATGCTGAGCACTGGTTACATGCTTGGTATGCTCCAGATGCTTCCACATCCATGCTTTTACTTAAGCCACAAACACACCTGTGGCCCAGACATCCTTAGCCACATTTTACAGTTAAGAAAACTGAGACTGTAAGAGGTTACCTGGAAATCACCTGGCTGTTAAGGGGTGGAATTAGGCTTTCAATGCAGGTGTCACTGGTTCCAAAAGTTGTGCATCTTTGAAAAACTGGGCTGCCCTTCCACACCAGGATGTCACTGAGTGAGTGCCTGAATGGGTACAGAATAAGGATGTTCAGGCAAATTCCTTAGGAAAAAAAATCCTAAATGCTTATACAGCAGCAGAAAGAGCACTTGGTCCAGCAATAAAAAATTCTTCTAGACCCAGCTCTTCCTTTAATAAGCCATATCTTTGGGCAAGTTTTCTTTCTTTCTTTCTTTTTTTTTTTCCTCTTCTCCCTAGATCTGTTTCCCCACTTGTAAAACTACAGTGGAGAAGCTGGACAAAGTGATCTCAAAGTATCACCTTCACTGCTTCTCTCTGTACCTGCTTCACAGATGCTGTGCTTGGGTACAGGATTTCTAGTTCAGCTCTAGCCCTGAGTCACATAGCTCAGCTCAGCAGCCAACATCAGAACCATCAAACCACAAAACTAAATTTCAAGCTAAAGTGGAGACAAAAGATGTTATATAGGTGCTGTCTTCTCTTCCTAATTCCATCCTGCTTGGTTTTTGTAGAATTCTGTTTGTTAGAGTAACTCAGGCTTCTATTGCATTTGAGTTTTCAAAGCCTCCTGAGGCAGGAAATAAGAGGCAGGGATATCAAAAAAGAAGATGGGTTGGGGTCGGGGGGAGAAAGGCTGAAGGATGGGAAGGATTTAGGCAAAGTGTGAGCAAAGACTTAAAAAAAAAAAAGAAGAAGAAGAAAGTAAAACCCCAAGGCCTTTTGAAGAAACAGTGAAGTCACCAGTTGGTTTTGATCAGAATTACCAGGGAGAGCCTGGAAATATGGGTATCCTGGATGCTTTCAGGAAATTAAAAATGTAACTTGACATCCCAGTAGCAACGAGGACACCTAGCACCCAGATCTTGTTTTTTAAAATCATTGTCCGATAAAAGGAACTAGCGCTCCTTGAAGAAATGTCTGATTCTAGTAAGACGTCAGAAAGAAATATACAAGATAAGCCTGGAGCATCTTGTAATGCCAGAAAGTAAAGAAGTGCTCAAAAATTAAAAATATAAATAAAGTTTTTTATGGGCCGACCCCCGTGGCGCACTCGGGAGAGTGCGGCGCTGGGAGCGCAGCAGCTCTCTGGCCGTGGGTTCGGATCCTATATAGGGATGGCCGGTGCGCTCACTGGGCGGCCGGTCACAAAAACGACAAAAAAAAAAAAAAAAAAAGTTTTTTAAAAACCTGCAATGATGGGGGTATGTCGAAGAGATACCAGAACCAACTGGAAGAGCTCCCAAAGGACAAAGCTGGAAAAACTTGAGCAACAAAGTAGTATTGACTTATAACCCAAAATATAAAATAAATACTCATAAATCCATACTGATATAAATACGTGATTGAATAAATAAATGGGAAGAAGAGAAAAATCTCTTATAGAATAATCACAAATAATTTATGAACATATTCTGTCCTACAGAAAGAAGAAGGAGCATAACTCCCCACTCCTTACGTGTGGGCTGTGCAGAGTGAATTCCTTCCAAAGAGTACAGCATGGAGAGGTAGAAAAAGAATAACTTTGCAGTGGCAAAATCTGACAAGCGTGACCTCAGCCAGGTGATCAAGGTCAACATCAACATCAGTCATGTTGGTTACATGCACCCTTGACGTGATGTTATAAAATGACTTTACCTCCCCAAAACCCAAAACCCCAGTCTACTCATGAAACAAAACATCAAATTCTAACAGAGGGGCATCTTTAAAAATACCTAACCAGGGCTCCTCAAAACCGTCAGGGTCATCAAAAAAAGCCTGTGAAAATGTCACAGCCAGGAGGAGCCTGAAGAGGTGTAGCAAGTAAACATAATGTGGTTTCCTAGATGGTATCCTTGAAAAGAAACATGCATTAGGTAGAAACTAAGGAATCTGAATAAACTATGGACTTTAGTACATGATAATGTATTGGTATTGGTTCATTAATTGTAACAAACACAGCGCATTACACGTGAGATGTTAGTAATAAGGAACACCGTGTATATATGGGGGGGTGCATGGGGACTCTTGGTGGTATCTGATCAATTTTTCTTTAAATCTAAAATTATTCTAAAAAATAAAATCTACTAATAAAAAAGTAAACTAGAAAAAAAAAAAAAAAAGAATGTGACTTGACTCAGGAAACTACCATTGGCAGGACTTAGTCAGAAACGCAGAGGAAAACTCCCACCCAGAACCTGCTCCCGTTGAGCGGGTAGGAGGCAAGCACCCCTCTCCTTATTAGCAGGACAAAACCAGCAGGTGTGAGTCTCAGGGACCTACTGACTTTTACCTACTGAGCCTGTGGGCAGGGTCCATGTTTCCTTCTGCCCATCTAGACAGCTCTGTGTGGAACCCCCAGGTGATGGCTTCCCCTGGATCTCCTTACACAGTATCACCTCAGCTATACAACAGCAGCTCTGGCAGGACAGTAGAAGGTAAGTGTCTGGGACTAAAGTCAGATCGATAGACCATATCTGATCACATCAACAAGAAGCCTCACTTCAGGCTAGTTCAGGCCTAACTTTAACATCCCTTTAAACTTCCTGCTTGTTCTTTCTTTCTTTCTTTCTTTTTATTCCAATATTTTCTGACAATTTTAATTTGGGTTTAAGACTAAAATAACACTAAAGTAATAAAGATCTGTATTTATAAAGACTTCAGATAAGGAAATCTTGGAGTTAACACAGAACTTCCTAAAAATAAGTAATGTAAAACATCCATATTTACAAAACTGGGTCTGCAATTTGGCTCTAAAAGTTAAAAGGGAATTTTAAGCAAAACGTCCAAATCATGTTTGTCTGTATACTCCTTCTCATAAAAGTGGTATGCATTATTACTATTATTTTTTTTTATAGTATTATCAATATCAAGTTCACTACTCAGGCACACAGGAGGTTTGAACTCTGTCATCTTCAAATAAGTCATGACCATGTGTCTTAATTTTGCTGGTGGAAGTGATGAATCGCTTCAGGAAGAAAGTATTTATTTGCTCATATTCCAATCTCCACCTTACTCTTCTGCTGCAACAATTTGAGGGAGCACGTGTTGATGATGATAACATTAACATCCCTTTAAACTTCCTGCTCTTTCTTTTTAATAAGAGAGGGCAGATCTCAGGCTCAGACTCTTCTGCAGGCAACACTACCCAGCACAAATTTAAAAGTATTTTTTGTTTTCTTTGTTTTTACTTTGACCGTTACATTCGTTGTATGAAAAAATATGCTAGTTTTCAATTTATAGTAGTAACAGAGTATTTCCTTGATAAATAAATTTGGTAAAGAATATAAAATAATCACCTTCACCTTTCGGTTTGGAAAAAAAGGATATAAGTTTGAAAACACAATTTGATGGTGAAGCTGTGGGTAAGCATGCACTATTGTATATTGCTGGTGGGAATAAAAGAGGGTACACCTTCATGAAGGGTTATTTGGCTATACCTATCAAAATTGTAAATGCATACACCCTTTGACTCAGTGATTCCGTGTTTCTATTTTTGGCAATATAACCTGCAGATATGATTATTGTATTAATAAGCTCAGGACACTATAACTAAATACCACAGACTGAGTGGCTTAAAAACTAGAAATTTATTTCTCACAGTTCTGAAGTCTGGGAAGTTCAAGATCTATGTGCTAGCCGATTCAGTTCCTGGTGAAGGCTTTCTTCCTGGCTTTCAGACCGCCACCTTCTCACAGTGTCTTCACATGGCAGAGATCGATCTCTGGTGTCTCTCCCTCTTCTTATAAGGGCACCAGCTCTATCGAGTTAGTTCTCCACTATTATGACCTCACTTAACCTTTATCACATCCTTACAGGCCCTGTGTAATCACACTGGGAGTTACAGCTCCAACATATGAATTTTGAGAGGGACACAGACATTTCATCCATAACACTTAAATACAAACAAACTGACACACATTCAATCTTATGGACTGAAAAATTAAGTGATAAAAGAAGAAAAAACAGCAAGACTATTCACAGATTTTTAGATAGATATATATTCAAGATAGCACTATTTACAACAGCAAAGAATTGGACAAACCCAAATATTCACCAATAGGATGTCTGGTTTAAATAAATCCTGGTAGATGCCATACAATGACAAATATATGCAACTGTTAAAAAAACAAAAATGAAGATGCTCTCTGTGTAACACTATGGAAATGTCTCCAAGGTATATGGTTAAGTAAAATAAGTAGGTGCATATATCTATTTAACCTGCAAAACTTTTGTGTAAAAAAAAAGATGGGGGACAAGAGATAGGGGGAGAGGTAAGTATATGTGCATTTTGTTATATGTGAGTACACAGACTTGGGAAGGTTATACAAGAAACTAATCACTTGTTAGCAATGAAGGAGGAATGGAAATTGTGGGGTAATGAGGGAAGGACAAGGGGAAGAATTCTAATTGTATATCTTTTCCTATTTCTTTTTTAAATTTTGAATCATGTAAATATAGAACTTATTCAAAAAATAATTTGAAAAAACAAAATGAGATTTACAGAAAATTATTAACTTTAATAGTGAGGTGATATGCAGATATGACAAGTCATGTAGGTCCTAGGTAAATCGCTGGTGAAGAGAAACAGGCCAAGTTCCCAATGGAGCCTCAGTCTAGTTCCTATTAATTGATTGACTAATAACTAGTCCTCCTTTCAGTCTTACAGGCTGAATAATAAAGTGACCAAAAAAGAAAAAACAACAAGACTATTTACGGATTTTTAGACAGAGAAGAAATTGAGAACACTTCTAGCTCAGCACTCTCACCTAACAGAAAGAAAGTGTGCAGAGCAAAAAGAAAGGAGAGAACTGCTCAGGCTGTTGGCAGAGCCGAGTGAGACCTTCCTGGGCCCGGGGCTCTTTCGGAGGTTCTGCATCATATCAAAAATGTCCAAATGCATCCACATGAAATAAATTTTGTCCATACAGTCTCTAAAGAGTAGTTCTAATTTTGCTTTTCAAGTATGACTATTAATAACATATTAAATTTATGGTTGCTTAAGATTCCTGAATGTTTGTTATGTGTTCTATGGGATTCCTACAAATATCAAAACCTCTGCTAAAAGTTGTTTTCATAGGACATTTTTCAATGCTAAATATAATCATCAATAAAGGTGACATAAAGAGAAGTTTTAATTCAATATATGTTAATTTTGATCTTGCAATTGTCTTTTTTTCAGGACTTAAAAGTTTTTCTACACCCTGAAAAGCTTATAACAGGCACTGTGGGTTAGGGACAGCACCCACTACCTCCTAAACCAATGCACCTCTGAGAACATCAGTCTTCAACAAAGAGGGGAAATGCATGCCCCCCCCAATGGACACAGACATTAGCACTGTCAGCAAGGTGGTCTCCTGCCCATTCCCACCTACACAGCTGCTGGTGATGCACGGAGGTGACAGGAGACCAGGGAGTCTATCCTCGCCCTGCCCCACAGGTCCTGAGATAACCCACCATAGAAGGGGCTGTCCCTCCATCTATCAGTACTTTCATTAGCCCTTCCAGCAACTACATAAATCACCAAGGCTCTGCACAAAACCCACTTCCAAGGTTTCCCAGAGAATCGATCACTATTAAGTAAAGCAAATGAGGAAGGGGTAAGGGGTTCTTAAAGGCTGACCCAGGCATAAGAAGAAATAAATTGGGAATGTAAGCTAGGGACTGCAAGCTGACACCAACTGGATCCTTGTTCTTTATAACACAGCACAACAGTTTTCCTGCAGCCTCATTTTCATTTGCGTTTGGGGGTGGAGGGGTAGGGTGCATTGGTGGAGGGGTTCAGTGCTGGGACTATACATGCAGGTGAAGAGCAGTGGAGGCTGGGAGCAGCCAGATGGCCAGAATAAAAAGCCTCGCAGTCAGTCACTCCTTCTCCTTCCCTCTGGGGACCTAGGAGAGGACTGCAAGGCAAAACAAAGAGTCTGGTTCTGTCTGTTTTACAGGATGTGGCAGCACATGGACCGCTGTGTGACCATCCCTACCCCTACCTAAAAGAGCACACAAGAAACAGAGCCACCCAATCAGACACGCACTTACCCATCCATGTGTACACAAGTATCAATGCATGATTCATTGATGACATTCGTTTATCCACTTAAGTAATTTCTGAACTTGCCCAATGCTCAGCCTGTGCCCCTTAGGGCTGTTTAGCACAGGCCCTGTGAGCACCCAGAAAGCACTGGCCTTAGCTCAGTGCATGCAGTTAAATATAAGAATGATAACAATAACAACCAACACTCATGGGCTTCTTTCTTTTGCCAGGCATGTGCTAAGCACTCCACTCTTGTCTCATTTAATTGTCAGAGAAACTCCTTGAGATAGAGATCATTGTTGTCTCCATTTTACAGATGGGAAAACTGAGGTTTGGAGAAGTTAAATAACTTCTCAGAGACCCATAGCTAGGGAGAAAAATCAGGAAAACCCAGGCAGTCTGGGGTGAGCCTCTAAACAAGTCCCCTCTACTGCCTTATTAGCTCTCTTCTGATTGCTGTGAAAGGTTAGCTGGTGACCCTTGTTCATGCTCATCACGTAATGAGATAGAAATCCTCCATTGGACTGAGTCATCTTCATAAAGAACTGTCCTCATGGACTCTACACCTCCATTCTGACTCCACAACCCCAAGAAACTTTCATACCATGTAGCTGGCACTAGCTTAGCTTCACACATGTTCTCCTCTGAGTCTCATGGCCACCCTTTGAGGTGGGCAGGGCAGGCCTTTGTATCCCCATCCCGCAAATGGGAGAACTGAGCCTAACCAGGATGAAGAGACTTGCCCAAGGTCACTGCCAGCCTCCAATGGAGCAGGAATTCTAGCCCAGTTTTCTAAAGCCAAAGCCATCCCCTATTGCTGGCACTACATCTCAAGGTCATGACAGAGAAAAGGAAGGAGACTCTCCGGGGCCCTTAATTCTGTGGATTTTCCCTCCTCTCACCAGAGGTCAGAAAATAGCTCTCTAGGATTCTCTCTGCTATGTTAAGAATGTTTGTGTCCCCTCAAAATTCATATGTTGAAATCCTAACCTCCAAGGTACGGTATTAGGAGATGGGACCTTTGAGAGGTGATTAGGTCACAAGGGCAGAGCCCTCATGATTGGGATCAGTGCCCTTATAAAAGAGACCCTAGAGAGCTAGCTAGCCTCTCCCACCATGTAAGGACGCAGCAAGAAGGCACCATCCAGGAGCCAAAAAGCAGGCCCTCGTGAGGTACCAAATCTGCCTTGATCTTGGACTTCCCAATCTCCCAAACTGTGAAAAATAAATTTCTGCTGTTTATAAACCACCCAGTTCCTGGTATGTTGGCTATTTTGTTATAGCACCCAGATGGATAGACACTCCCTAATGACAGACAGCAGCAATTCCTTCCCAGACACAACTCTCCTCTTAATCATCTGCTCCTTTGGCTTATGTAGCTCCCCAAGTTGGCCTTGTGCTCAAAGCAAAAACATGCCCCTGGGAAAAGTAACACACACGCTCCCGCATTCTTTCACATTAAGAGAGCTCGCAGTCCCTTGGGACAGAAAGGTGACCACTGAGCTAAAAGCTAGGCAAGGGGACAGGGCTGAGGAAGAGAGGTGGAGGAGATGAGGAGGACTGCAGGCCATACAAAACTTCTCTGTAGTTTTTCTACATTTGGTCCCTTGTGCTACAGACAGCCTGCTGAGTTCAGGGAGTGGGAGAAGGAGGTCTTCATCTTCTGGCCTTTCCTTTGATCTGAGCTGTTCTCTCTCCTTCACACCCACCTGGACCACCCGATTCTCGTTGATATAGCAGTATCAAGGGATGCCAGGACAAGATGGGGATCAAGTGGTGCAGGTGGGTTCATGGGGCTTCCCTGAAGGGGTGAGTTCTCTGCCAGGGGCAGTCTGGCCATAACTGAGGCAAACTGTTCACCCAGGATCATTAGAGAAAATGGAATAGTCCCAAAGGCTGGGTTCTCAAAGAACCCATCATTTTCAGCTAGCTTACCAATTATACGACCTTGGGCAAGCTGTCTATCCTCTCCAAACTGCAAAATGAGGCAAATAAGAACACCTATCCCCACAGTAATGGTGAAGATCTAACAAGGCAACCTAAGCTCTTTGCAAACTCTTAGCCAACAGAGATGCCATTATTCCCCATCCACTAATCACCGTCACCCCTGATGGGCTGTTGTACACAAAGTGGTACCAATTCTACTATTAAATTGTTTTATGGGAAGAGATAAAAGGAAAGAAAAAAAAACTTGTTAGCATAAGAAAGCAGGCTTAGAGAGATGGTCCTGAACTGAAGTCAACAGCAGCTTTGAGAAAAAAATGCCAAGCTCTCTAACCTTTGCACCAAGCTTCAAAGGGCATTGGCCCCTGACCCATAGGAAACACAAATATTTTTTACTCCAATGTATTTCTTTGTTCAATACCATCCCGTTTCCCCTGAATCCTCTTCACATGCATCAACATTGCGGTTGCCTTTTAAGCAGTGACCCTCAAACTTCAAGTGCAATAAAAATGTCCTAGGCACTTATTTAAAATGCCAATTTCTGGATCTCACACCTAGAGACTCTAGGGTGGGCCCCACAAGTCTACATTATGAAGATTCACCTGTTCTTTGAGACCCATTCTGGTCTTCAAGACCTATTCTTTGAGAACTTCTGCTTCAGCTTAGTTAAGTCCCAAAGGGCATGGACTGTATCATTTAACTGCCTGGCATATCGTATCGCCAATGCCCAACACTTAGAAAAGGTGCTGGCTAATTTTTTTCTCCAATATCATTTCACAACTTCAACAAGTTGCATAATTCCCACCCCTTAAGAATGAAATTCCAGCTACATCAGCTTTCCCATATCAAATTTTCTGACTTCCCCAGGCTGGAGTAAGTGACCCTCCTTTGTGGTTCCACAACTCCCAGACCAGCACTTACCTTATATTCTATTTGTCAACTTTACTGCTAGTTTTCCCCCACTAGAGGGAGGATATCCTTAAGGACAGAGGTTATGTCCCTTCTCTTTTGTGTTTCCACCTTTTAGACCAGAGATGAGTCTAGATCAGCAGAGATTAATGGAATGAACCACAAAGGGAATGGAATCGAACAGGATGGGAGAGGGAAGCTGCACCCTCTCTCATGTTCTAGGACAAGGGCCCTCTCATCCTAGGGGGAGCCACATGACTGTGAGTGGAAATTCTGATCTTGTCCAAGACTCAAGGACTTTGAGAAATTATTTCAAGGACTGGGCATCAATTGATGTTCCTTTTAATGCTGTGGAAGGGTCTTCTAGTTTTTCA
Organism: Cynocephalus volans; assembly: GCF_027409185.1. NCBI lineage: Eukaryota > Metazoa > Chordata > Mammalia > Dermoptera > Cynocephalidae > Cynocephalus > Cynocephalus volans. The sequence continues at coordinate 280,416,640 of NC_084460.1, read as the reverse complement.
TACCAATTTTGACATCTTGGGGCAGGTGTTGCAATTGGTTCATGTCAGAGGATCGCTTACACTAAGATCATCTTTGCTTATGTAGCATATTGTCACAAACTGTATTACTCTTCACCAATATCTGGTTACCTCCCTGGAAGATCATGCCTACCCACACTGTTGAATTCCCACATGGCCTTGTGGCTTGCTTTGGACATGAAATGTGGGCAGAAGTGATCCAAGTCACTTCCCAAGTGTCAGTTGTGTGCTTCATCTGCCCAGATCCTAGAGTAGTCCACAGCTAACCCTCAATGGACATGGAGTGTGGGCAAGAACGGACATTTGGGAGTATTACTGTGACAAAACCTGGCCTTTCCTGACTTGTATGCCTACATATCCCCTTATTTTTAATCAGTGAAAATGTTCACACACAACTAAGTTGGCTTTGTGACTTTAAGAAGTATACAACTTCTTCGGGTCTTAGTTTTGATGTCTGTCATAGTGTAGGAAAGAATAGTAACATAATGATAAAAATTTCAAATGTAAATTGAATGCTTATCATGTGTCAGGCTAAGCACTCCAGAAATCTTATCTCATTTTATCCTTATAAAAACCCTAAGAGGTGGGTATTATTATTATCCTCACTTTATAGGCCAGGAAACAGAGGCCTGGAGAGGTTAGGAAACTTGCCCAAGGATATTAAGATACTTCGACACTAAGAATTACTCATGGAATGCAAAGGGTCTGACACCAGACTCCAGCCTCCTGACCTCCATGCTACACTGCGTCATCTCTGAAACCTCGGCCATCTGGGATACACTAAGCCCCTGTGACGTGGCCACATGGTAATGGTTGCCCTCAGTGTTCAATTTTGAAATCAAGACCTGTTTTCATCACTGCCCTGCTCTTGTAGGGTGCTGTGCTCTGACCTCCTCAGAGGAAGGCCCAAGACAGGGAGCGAGTGCCCTGTCCACAAAGGAGGCCGTGCCTTTCCCTCATCCCAAGGGCAGAGGTCTGCTCCAGCCATGCCCGTCTCCAAAGTCGCTGTCGCATGGTGGGAGAAATGTGGTGCCCAAGAAAAAAGACTTCCTGCTCTTGCTGAAGACAGAGACACTTACACATGGATAAAGATCACTCACCTGAAAAGTGGTGGGGGCCAGGGTGTGGGGTGTGGGGGTGTGGGGTGTGGGGGTGTGGCCTCATCAGGTGTCTAGTCAGGTCTGCAGCTCCTGATGGCAGGGAACTTTATTCATTTTATCCTACTAATTCTCACAGCAGCTGCTCCTTAGCCCCTAAGAAAGGGGCAAGGGACAGGAATAGTCCCAGAAATGCAAAGCCCTGCTCCTTTCACAGAAGAGCAGTGATGGGACACACACAGGCTTCCCATAGCCTGTGCCGGTCAGACCCTGCAACAGGCCCTCCTGCGTCCTCCCATCCCATCTTCCTTCTTCTGTCAGGCAGAAGCCCAGGATATTTTTGAGGAGACATTTTCAGTCTTCATGGCACCTTTTTTTTTTTTTTGGCGGCTGGCCGGTGATCATCTTTTGATGATCCATTCTCTTGGGAATGAAAAAGGCTTAAGAGTCCAACTGACCTGAAAAGAGACTATTTCCTTCAAAGGAAAAGAAATACAAAACCAAGGGCCCCAGAGTCTCTCAGCCTCTGGGCAGTAATGAATCCTTTGTCCCCACTCTTGTGTCCAAAGTGTTCCTGAACTCTTCCCAGGGCCTGTTGCAGAATTGGTCCTGGCTTCTGGTCATGGAAAGACCCCTGGATTGGGGCTCTGTCGTTATGTAGTTGTATGACTGCAGGCAAGTCACTTTGCTTCTCTGGACCTACATCTCCTTCTCTTTAAAATGATGGAGTTGGAGGAGACAACCTCTGAGTAAGCCCCCAGCAACATGACTCCAGGCTACCGTGAGGTCTATGGCTCTGGGGACAGCATTAGCGTAACTGTGCTGTCTGACCATTAGCAAGAATGGCATCATTGGTTTCCCTCTTCCCACCCACTCTCTCTTCCTAAGTGCAATGGGAAAGGCTGATTTCTCTTAACTTCTGTCCCTCTACCTACTTTCCAGCCATATCCAACTCTCCTCCTGCACAACTACCAGTGTGCACTACCTGTGGAAGGGGAAGTACAGAAGGATGCCACCAAATGCAATCAGCCACTTTGCTTTATCCTCAGCAGCTATGGTAAAAGGACGTGGCTGAATCGTGGCTGGGGTGTTTCTGAGAATTTCACTCACCTGCCTTTTTGTCTCCCATTAGCAGAGTTCATGGAGATTTGGTTCCATTCTGACATCCCTAAAAGAGGAAAGTTGAAGCATGGAAGGGACATGACCGGGAATCTTTAGGACCCTAAGCAATATGATCTGAGTAACTCCTTGTGTTTTTCTACAAGACAGTGTCCCACCAACAGCTGACAGTCAATGACACCAACAGGTCAGAGAGTCCACTTTATCACCAAAGCACTCTGGTCAGTTTCTTCTGATCACATCCTCCAATGCCCTCCATTGAGATGCTTCTCGCCATGCCTTCCTTTGGGCCACTGAATTCTCCCTCCCTCCCCAATTTCCTGAAGTACTCCCCTCTACCCCCAGCTGATCTTGGCCCTGACTCCTCAGTGCTGACTCAGCAAAGAGCAGACCGCCCCCATCCCCACCCCCAGGAAGCCAGATGGTGGACCAGGGCCAGAGCCAGCAGGAGTAAGCAAGAGGGAAGCAGAGGCAGGGGCGCATCAATCAGCTTGTCACCAAGTCTTTGCTGAGCCCCCCTGAAGACTTGATCCCAGGCTGAGCAGCACAGTGGGGGCCCCAGAGGAAGAGGGAGATAAGACAGGAGACTTTATTTTGTGGCAACTAAGAATATGGAATTGAAACGCCTTTGTTTTGGGGGTCCCAAGCACAGCATGGCCTAACCCACTATCACTCACAGCAGGGAGGTTGACACAGGGGACCTTAGACAAGGTTGAAAGGTGGCAGCCAGGGAAGAATTTTGAAGCTGTATTTGCAAAGCTTTGGATATAAGACTAAGATAATGTCAGTTGTTTATAAGAGACAGGGGAGAGGAGGTGAATGGAAATTATGGAAGGATGTATTTATTTATTTTTATGGGAGGATTTTAAAGCCCCTAAATCCACACCTTGGTACTGTCATTGCCACCAGACCCCACATTTCTCTTTCACGGGCCTTCTGGATGTGGGGCACCTCCTTTGAGTTAAAGCATTGTTTCTAAGATGTCCCTGCTAAAATGAACCTATTATGGTATTCTGAGAGTGTCTTTTTAACCCCCTTTCCATTTGCAGAGGCAGATAAGGACCATGAAAGATATAGGGACATAGAATAGTGATTTTGGCATGAGGAGGTTGCACTTTAGAATCCCAGAGCATGAAGAATTGGAAACCTGACCCAGCTCCTTACCGGTTGTGTAACTGAACTTGGGGCAGTTATTCATTTCCTCTGAGTCTTGCTTTCCTCATCTTGTGAAAAGAAATAAAGCAGCAAGCTCTGGGACGTTGTGAGGACAGGCACGATTGCTAGTATGCCACACTTCTGTTAGGGCAATAATATGTGGGCACTGAGTAAACACAGGAGTAGGGAGAAATAAGCTCATGGTCACAGAGCACCAGGGAAAATGTCACTTTCTCATTCTTCCGAGTTCATCAAGACTTCTGATGGGTAAAACTTATCAAGGGCTCCCCCTGCTGTCCACTGTCTATATTCATCTTCCTATATAAAATACAACGTGCCCATATTCCTTAATTTAGGGCACAAAATGTGCACATGCCCTAATTTAATCAGTGCAGTCCTGTATGGGCTTTGTTAATGTTATCTCTTGAAAACAATTCTTTTCTTCCCAATCTGTTGCTCTTCCCTAATTTTATGACTTTGTATCATGCCTGGGTTGGCCCTCCCATCACCAAAATTTTTCACAATATGCCACTCTGCACCTCAGTTTATTTACCTGTAAAAAGAAAATAAACATTCTCTGAAGTTCAAGCTAATAGTAAATGTCAGAGCTAAAGTTTAATAACATAAATTCTGGGTCAAAAACTTAACCTTTTTCCACATTATCATCCCTCTCTGAAGTACATAGTCTTAGATATAACATTTAACTTCTCTAAACTTTTTTCCTCATGTGTAAAATGGAGAAAACAATATTAATCCCATGGTCTGGTATAAGGAGAAGGGTAGACAATGCAGTAGGGAAGGAGAGACAGCAATAGAAAGAGCACAATAAATACTAGCTGTACCTTAAAGCATGATGTATTCAAGTAACTAAAAGTAGTTATACAGTATGGCTGGTGCTTAGAGTGGAAACACGACACAACAGTAGATGGAATTGGGAATGTAAGCAGGAGTCAAGTCATGAAGAGCCTTGTAAAATATGCTCACACTGTTACCCAGTGCAGAGCTGTCCTGAGGATTGACTGAGTTTATATAGTTCAAGTTCTTAGAACACAGCCTGGCTTACAGCAAGATACATGTGTTAGGTACTCCTAATAAACCCTCCCAATGCTCATCATGACTTGGAGACTAAATTAGGGAAATATATGAGCGGAACAGCCTTGAGTTGATGAGTTAAAAGAATAGTTGCTGAGCAGGGGTGGAGGAGGTGGGGGAGTAGAGGCATAAAAGACTTAAAAGAAAGAGGAGTGAAGACCCATATGCCACCCCTATAAATACTGGCCTTTGACCTTAACAAATTGCACCATTTCATGTGTGTGTATGCATGTGTGTGTATGCACACACACACAGAGCCCCCACTTGACAGGAAGAACCCCTTCTCCTACTGGCTCCCTTCCGAATCATTGGTTCTCCCAATGGAAGCATCATTAGGGTGTCTCCCTGCAACAGTGTAATGTTTTGAACCACTTTTTTTTTTTTTTTTTTTGGTGGCTGGCCAGTAAGGGGATCTGAACCCTTGACCTTGGTGTTACAACACTGCTCTCCAACCAGATGAGCTAACTGGCCAGCCCTTTTGACCCACTTTTGGGGGAGCTGGGCTCTCACTTAGTTTCCTCCATTGGCTCATGTCTTCATTGCTCCAGTTACTCAATTACAAAGTCCAGTGTTTATTATGGTATATTTAATACTTTCCTCTTGTACTGATCTTTGTAAAAGGAAAAAAAATTCTTGAAGACCCTGAAAATGTGGTCAGAGACCTGCACACACCTAAAGAAACACCTGATAAATAAAATCGTATCCAATTAAATATATTTTAATGGTACATTATAAATGCAGAAGGGTTTTATTTTTATAACTGATAAAGATAATTTTGACAGAACAAAATGAAAATACTAAGTTAAAAATTTCCCTTCTAATTAGCATGTCATAGAAAATACACATACATTCATCTTAATTATGTATTGGTGGGTTGTCTGTCCCAGAAGTCCTGCAATTACTAGCTCCTTTTGATCTCCTTTTTCTTTACCTTAGTCTGCTTGGTCATATATGGCATTAGGGAAATTTAAAAATAACTTGGCACTTACTAAACAGTCATTTTACACAAGTGCTTAACCTTACCCTCAATTTCTGTTGGGCTGTGTTCCTTTCTTCTGGTTACGTTGTATCTCCCCCTAGCGTTATATATGATGCCTGCAGCCAATTCATGTTGATGGACTTCTCTGCCTTGTTGAAGGAATGAATAATATTTGTAGGTAAGTACTTTCCTGACTTACAGATTGGTTTTCACATAATTTATGTAAATCCATGGGGGTCCAATGCCAAAGTATATTATATAAATCTTCAAAAACTAGAGGAACTGTTGACTACACTGTGACACCTTATGAAGGTAATTTTCCAAAGTCAGTACACAAAATAGTGAATATAATGATATACATGCAACAATAATTACTGTTCTCTTGTTGACATTTTTAGGAATACATCAATGTTTAATGCCAATTCAGGAAACAAAATGGAGAGGCAGGCTTCAGTAACAGAAAAGAAATCACAGACAAGATTAGCTCTAGTTCAACATGAAAAGTTAGTACCTTTTTTGATGATTAGCACCTACTATTATTGCTACCTCTTGTGGGCTGAAACATTTCTTGATATTTTAAGTTTTTGCTCCATAGTGGTATCTATTATTTAGAAATTAACTAATTCACATTTCTAGCTTATAATGATCCCAACTTGCTGAGTCATCTTGTTCATTGGCATTGATTTTACAGATTTTATGTTCTCTTTGATTTTTTTAATCAGTGTTTCTCTAAGTTCTTCAATTAGTTCTTCAATTTGATCTTTAAGAACATTTTCAAAACCATTTCTGTCTACTTACCTAGTGTTTCATATCTTTGCTGATGGCCCAGAAATGCTGAAAAGATATGCACGTTTTTCCTATATGTTTGCCAATGTGAAAGTCCCTCTTTGTCCTAATAATTCCAATTTGATGATCTTTGTCTTTTAATTGAAGCATTTAGTCTATTTGCATGTAATGTTATTACTGGTACAAAATATACATATACATATATGTGTATAGAGGTGTGTTTAAATACACCATCTTACTAGTACTATTTGTCCCACCAGTTTTTCCCTCTGCTTTTTAAATTACATTTCCACTACATTAATTTGATAGTTACCCATTATTTTCTATCCTTTTAATAATTACCAGAGATTACAACATATATTTGATTTGTAGTTTGACCTCTTCCCGAACAATGCAAGAACCTTAGGACATTTTAACACTATTTACCCTCTTTCCCAACCTATATGCTGCTATTGTAATACGTTTTAACATTAACCCCAAAGTTACTGTTGCTATCATTTATGCAATCTATATTCACTTGTATCTACTTACATATTTCCCTTTTTTGCTGACTTTCATTCTTTCTGGCATATTCAAGTCTCTTCCATGATCACTTTCTGTATGATGTGTGGATGTGTTCATGATAAATTCTCTCAGTGTTTTGTTGTTGTTGAAGGAAACTGTCATTACTTCACCTTTACATTCTAAGGATATGATTACTGAGTATAGAATTTGAAGCACTTTGAAGACATAAATACATTGTCTTCTAGATTCCATAGTTGTTAAGAAGTTAACTGTCTTACTGTTGCTCCTTTTTGCTAGCTGTTTTTAAGATATTTCTTTTGTTTTGATATTCAGTAATACGACAACATTCTTAGATGTGATTTTTTTGTATTTATTTATATAAGGTTTACAGGAATTCTCAAATCTGTGGCTCAATATTTTTCATCGGTTTTGGAAAATTCTTAATCATTATCATTTCTCATTTCTCCTTTGAGACTCCAATTATGCATGTATTAGAACTCTTCACTGTAGTTTCTATGTGTCTTACAATTTGTTCTTTTCCATTGTTTTGTGTGTGTGCATGTGTGCTTCTTTCTAGATACTTTCTTTTGACCTATCTTTCCATTCTATTTGATTCTCTTTTAATAAGCTGAATCTAATTTGCTGTGAAACCCACCCATACAGTTCTAATTTTAATTATTAAATTTCTCAGACTAGGAATTGTCATTTTTTTTGTAATGAAATTATCAGTCTCATCTTTTATTTCCTTGTCCATATTAAGCAGTTATTCTAGGTCAATGTCTGATGACTCCATTACTTGGATACCCTGTGGGTCTGTTTCAATTGTCTATTGTTTCTCTTTGTTTTTAAATCAAATTGTCTTGTCTCCTTGTTTGCTTGGTTATTTTTACTTGGATGCCAGACATAATATATAAAAATTATCATAGAGATCATTTAAAATTTAGAAAATTTTTTCTTTTTCCAGAGAGGTTTTACATTTGCTTCCTGTAGGCAGCTAGGGCACTAGTAATTCTAGGTTAACTAAATCCAATCATGGATTAAGATGTTTTGGAGCTCATTTTACAGTGCCTGTGAGGGCTTTTACTTCTAGTTCACTCCTACTTTTAGAGTGTAGCCCTCTGGAGTCTTATTTCATCTGGAGTCTTATTTCATCCTGTGTATCTCACCAAATCAAAGGAAGAACTATATCTAAGCAAGAATCAAGGCATCTTAGAGGCAGAAACTCATGAAATATTTCTTAGTACCTCCACTAAAAGACTCAATTCCAGATAGCCACCTCTCTCCCTATGTGATTCTGTCCAATTTAAAAATTCCCAGAAAAAATAATTTGTTTGATCAATTATATTAGTTTGTGTTATGTGACCATCCCTTTGTAGCCAAAGGGAAAGATCCTGTTATTTGGTAACCGCATTGTAACCAAATGGAATAGGAAGTAAGGAGGTAAGCTGCTCAAAGGAAGAGATTTTGAGAGACAAAAATAATGTCTATTACAGAACATAAGGATATGGAAGGAATAACAGATGACATAGGATGGGGAATATATTTGGAGAATGTGAGTTTAGCTCAAGAAATGTAAAGCATCTGATTTGCTAAGGGTCCTTGCAGAAATCAGATGAGACACTTAAATGAAGTAAGTTTGATAAAAGGGAGTTTATCAGGGGGAGTTTGATAAAGGGACTATGTTGACAGTGTGGTAAAGGGAAATCAACAATGGATGAAGCTCTTCAGGACTAGTAACAGTAGGGAGCCATTACCACCCAAGGCCTGAAGAAGTAAGAGGAGAAAATGGTTACAAGTCTTAGAAAGAGTAGCTGTAGACATAGGACAGAGCCACCTAACAGGAGCTGCAGCCTTCAGTAGAACCTAAAGCAACTCTGGGGCAGGGAAAATAAATATCATGACTCCACATTCTTCTCATCTTCCAGATCTTCTGCCAGTGCCTCCCATTTACTGAACCTAACCAGAAGTCAGACAAGGGTACCCATTTTTACAGCCCATACATGGCAGGGAATCTCCTGAAGCTCAGAGCTGGAGCTGGATGGTAAAGGTAATGTGAGTGTCTGAAGAGACCGTCTTTCCTGCCTGTTTATACAACAGCATAACAAGCCCAAAATGAACAGAGGACTGTCTCAAGATTTCAATTTAAATGGAACCATTGTTGAATGTCCTGAAAGAAACAGTACTTCCTCAGGCACTTGGACCTCCAAATTCACCAACTCAAGGTCACAAACAGGGAAAATAAAAATCCCTTTAGTGGGTCAATTAGCAGAATTCTCAGTGCGGTAAATCCAACCTCCATCACCTGATTTCTTGACACATAAATCCTGGCAATGGGGGATAGCGCCATATACTGGTAGATTTAAGGTATATACTGCAACTGTATGACAGTATCTTCATCTCATAGTAAATTAATTCCCCGCTGGCACTATAACTGAGCCTTCAGCAAAATATTAAGTCTTAATAGCAAGCTGTCTAGATGATGGGACACAGGTAAATCAAAGACCTCCATGAGTGTGAGCCTATTGTCGCAATTCCTTTGCTCCTTCATGTTCAAAGACTATACTATATGGAATATCACAGTGATATATAAGGTATTCTGCAAGTCTGTGAATGGTGACACTGGCAGACATACTGTAGGCAAGAAAGATAAAATCATACCCATAATACATGTCTGTCTCTAAGATGACAAACTGCTACCCTTTGCATGACGGAAGATATCTAATGAAATCACTTGGCTAGATGGCACCCCTAGGGAATGTTGTTATATCAGTGGCTCTGCACTGGCCTCTCTTGATGCAGTCTGTCAATCAGCAGGGGCAATAGCCAGATCAGCCTTGGTGAGGGGAGGCACATTTTTTTTTTTTTTTTTTTTAAGCTCATATGCAGGCCCCGTATCTGCTATCATGACTGTAGTAAGCACCAAGGTAGTGGCTGGGGAAATAGCTGACTGATATGCCCAGAATGGGTAATCTTATTTATCTGATTAATGAGAATAACCTCCATAGTGGATGCTTTCTGGTGGGCATTTACATGGGATATAAATATTATTAACCTTGTACTTATTTAAGAATTCTATCCATATATCTATCCCTAAAATATCCTTGTTTTCCATTCTTGAAGGATCGTCTTCTATTCTGATTCTTTCCAAATCTTTGACTAGCTGGCCAACTCATTAGCCCACTGCCCATGAATCAGTATAAATCTCTACCTCAAGGCATCTCATCTTGCATGCAAAGTGGATACTATTGTTAAGTTCTGCCCACTGGGAGAATATCCCTTCATCACTGTCTTTCAGGGCTTTGTCCACTTTCAGCTAATGTTAGCACAGTGTGTAGATCCATCCATAACACACTTTTCCGTCTTCCATTAGCTAATATAAGGAATTCCCCAAAGAGACCACATCTGAATTAAGGGAGAAAGAGTGAGGCAGTAAGAGCATATACCTATATATATTCCATGGGACTCTAAGCTACATGACAGAGCAGTTTATTTGTACTTTCTGGACCTTCCCTGGTCCAATTTTGTGTATACCATTTCTATTTTCAAATGGAATGCTGTTGCATACATCTGATTTTATAATTTCATAGATCAAGTAACATCAAGTTTATAATGGGCAGTTCTGGTTGTGTAGAAATTTGATGTTCCATGTTTAGATGTTCTACCAGAGTCTAGCAGCAAACAAGACTACTTTTTAAATGGACAATAGATGTTAGCAGAAGAGGTCATTAACTACAAATTCCTGGTGTCCTATGATTCTTCAACGTCATAGAACATCTCAGCCACTGACATTTCAAATTATTCAGATTTGTACATCATACAGACTAAGTGACAGAGCAACTTGGATTACAACTTGAATCTACTACCGAGTCTGTTCTCTCTTGTCTCCGTCAGAACTGATAGTCATACAGGTTACTCAGTAAATGGAACAGAGAAGCACACCCAAATGTGATCTATTTTGCCTCCTAAAATTCAAACAGATCCAATAAATATTACGTCTCTTTCTTAGGTGAGGCTGGTCCAAGGTGCAGCAACTTGTCTACCACTTTCAGTAGAAAATCTCCCAAATGACCTAAACACCATATCCATGTCTTACTAAGGCACATAAGGTTCTCAGTACTTCCTTATCTCATTAGGTCCACTTAATATGTCATCAGTGTAATGGATCAGTATTTTTTGAGACAGCGACACAATCAAGATCCTCCTGGACTATATTATGAGAGTATGTGAATTGATAGCCCTGAAGTAAAATAATAAAAGTATAGTGTTTTCTCTGTAATGTGAAGGCAAACTAATCTTTATTACTTTGCAGAAATGGATCAGGAGGAAAAAAAATTTGTTAGGTTAACTGCAGCATGTCAGGGCCAGATGTGTTAATTTTGTCTGATATAGAACTATATTCAAAAACATAGCTGAGACTGGTTATGATTATGAGATCATGACTCATGAAAATTTCAGGTTTGGTGGTATCATTGATCCATGATTCCCCCAGGGAGTCCTTTTGTTTTACTTTCTTGGGATGGGGTGGGGAAAAAGGCAACTCTAGAGGTTTCCACTTCACTTTTCTTACCCTAATAGCCTTCCTTCCATGGGCCAAGGGATATATAAAAGGATTTTACCACTGTGGGAATGGGGTAAAAACCACAAGATGGAGCCATCATTCCACATTACCCACTGTGAGACAGATTCAATCAAGACATGATTTATCATCTGACCTCCATAAGCTCCTACTATGACCATAGCCAATGGCCTCAGGTTTTCATGGGAAGAACTGGGAGACAATTTAGTGTATACTTGTGGCTTTATTGTAGTGTTCTTCCATGAACTGCAATTTGCAAGATGGTTTGAGGTAAAAAAAAAAAAAAAGCTTTCATTTTTTCAAAACACTATTTGAAAGTGTTACTTTCAAATTAGATGGTTTGTGAAAGAGTACGCAGTAAAAATACAACCTAAATTATAATTCAAGTTTGATATGAGGAACACTTGCCCTCCTAAAATTATGGCCAATCTCTGATTTACTTTTGGAGACATTTCTCTTCTATCATGTGTTGTCTTGGTGGGACTGTCAACTAAGGTGCCAAGGGACAGAAATGTGACCCCATTTAGACCATTATACCCATTCCTGTAGGTTTTTGACTCCTGAACAGTGTCCAAAAGAACATAAAACATTCATCAGATGACAGTTACTGGGGATTCTTTAAGGGGATTGTCTTTTGCTCTTCCCACTGGTATCTGTGAGAATGCCCTGGTTTCTTACCTTTACAAACCTGAGTCTTTAGTTTTTCTTTAATCCTTTGAAGCACTCTAATACTCTCCAATAAATATCTTTTCTACTTTACAGCTAGAATCAGTCTCCATTGAATGCAACCAAAAAACTCTAGCCAAAACAGGTAGAAAATGGGGCAGTTCTGTGATCCTGGCAGCAGGAGTGCATAGACATTTCCCAAAGCTTAGTGCTCTGCCTTAGTGTAACTCTGCTCCTGTACCGTTTGAACCAAGTTCCCTAAAGAGAACTGATGGTTCCATTTACTCAATCAATTGTCCACCCCTGGTCCAATCAACTGAGTAGGTTGAGGGTGTTATTAGAAACAAGAGCATCAAAGGCTACAGGTGACAGTATCTCTTAGACGGTTAAGTCTGTGATGAAATCTCTAAAGCACTCCACATGCCCTTTTCTTACATGCAATTCCAAAGATGCCACCAATATCACATGTAGAACCACAAAAGCATTCATTCCTTCATTAATCAACACCAATTCCCAATTAGCTACCATACAAAGAAGTGACATTTTAACCTTTACAAAAGTTATAAGCTACTTTTCAGTTAGAGACTGGTGATGGTGATACTCATGATTCTGCAAACTGTAGTCAACCAGTACCCAAGGGGAAACAGAGGGGAATTGAAGAAACACACTTATGGGATCAGGAGGGCTACACAGGCTGATGACCTGCAAAGCATCCTAGTTTATTTTAGGTTCCTTTTTATAAGCCAGTGAAAATAACAAATTGTGCTGATTAAATCAGTTATGTCTGGTACAATGCTATTTATAGAACATCTTCAGCTGCCACAGTGCTTGAAGATTCATGGCTAACTACTTATCAACAAAATAAGAGCATAAGTTTCTCATTTACAAAGCTCTGAAGGTCCTGGGTTCAACCAAAGGTCAGACCTCAAGCGGAGGGAGAAGAGGGAAGCAGGCAAAACAGGAAGCCAGCCTTGCTGGTTTATTCCCTAGAATAGCAAGGACTTTGTCAGCTTGCTATTCAGTACCTCACATTTCCCCCTTCTGTATTTTGGACAATGAAGACCCTGGGACCTCCTATCTGAAGCCAACTGGAAGAGATACAGGATGTTAAAATACATTGGTTACAAGAGATATTATAACCTTTACCATGGGGTGTTATTTCAAAATTTCCCAAAAGTAGCACATTGGGAGGAGCTACACAGGAGCATAGACCATAGGAAACCACTTTAAATTTGGTCTATGATAGATACAGTAACAACACTCAATGAAGCAAGCAATCTCCACAAATCCGGGTGGGCTATACCCTGAGTTGTATACCATATACTAGTCACCCAACCCCTGGGTACCACCCAGTCAGATGGCAGCCAGGATTCGAGATGAGGATGAGACCAGTCCCATAACACCTTCCCATCATCTGAAGGGAACCCAACAGGGTGGTACAATATGGGATGGGATAATAACAACCCAGCCAGTAGAGGTGTTTGACAAAAGGCTGTCCGTGTTGATCTGCACAGGAAGACAGCCCTGCGGGGGGCAGGAGGGGGGAGCTCCCTAAGCACCAATTTTATTTTTTATCCCATCCAATCCATACACCATTACAGTCTGCATATGAACTCCTGCATGAGGTTGGAGTCCTTCTCAAGGCGCTTCTATCCCGTGTGCCAATTTTCCTTGGATGTGAAATGGGAATTATAGATCCATACCCCACAGCAAACTGTGGACAGCTGAAAGGCCCAAGGAGGGGAATAACCTAATCTATCAAGGGGAGTAGGTAGTACTGACCATCAGGGAAAATATCAGAGCTAGTTAACAGAAAAAGAAAGCATGATATCAGTGAAGAGAGAATATCAACAAATCACTTAACACGTAGGTTAATAGGCAAAATGAGGAGACAGTAGAATGTTTACATTCTTGTGACCGTAAAAGTGAAATGAGCCAAGACAAAAGTGGGAATGACATATTACTCAACATGCCCCTTTCAGTAGTTCCAGCAATCAGACTTCCTCAGAATGCCTGAGACATTATAATAAAATACAATTTTAAAAGTACATAAGCAAATTGTAACAGGAAATGTGAACCACAAAATGGTTCTGAGTTCTTCTAGTAAAACATTGCACCTAGTGTATAAATCACCTTTCCAGTGTCATCCATACATTAAATCATAAAACAAATAGAGACCCCACTTTATCCCAGACACTATTAAGTATTATGGGGAGTGACAGATTGCAAAAATGGCCATAATTCTATACCACTACCTGTATCCTACACCCTTTATAATGTGACTGTGCAACTTGTCCCATCAAGAAGAGTATATATGTCCTTATTTCTCAAGTCTGGGTTGGCTTTGGGACTAGTTTTGACTCTAGAATGCAGAGCAAGTGATGGTATGTCAGTTCATAACCTAGGCCTCAAGAACCCTGCTGCTGCTATGAGCCAACCCAGACTAGTTTGCTGAAATAACAGACATGTAACCCATTCACTCTCCTTGCTCCAGCTGCCAGCCAGCCAGCCAAGGCCATCCTAGACCAATGAGTTCCCAACTGACCTAACAGCTGACTGTAGATGCATGAGCAAGCACAGCCCAGGCTGCTCCAGATCATCAGAATGACTTGTGAGCCAATATTAACACTTGTTTTCAGTCTCTGAGTTTTGAGACTGAAAAGGAGTTAGCAATAGCTAATACAGGGGAACACAAACATCAACTGAACCTAGTCTCTGCCCTCAAAAAGTATACAATGAATACCCACTGAAGTTAAAAATCTTCAATAGCTAAACTACTGATCTTAAGAGAATGCAGAGCCCTGACAAATGGTGTGCTTGACAGTTTCCGCATGCCTCTCCAGTTCCATTCTCTCTTTTTTATCTTGCTTTGCTCCAGAAAGTTGACCTCTTATGTACTATGTGAACGGGCTCTGTGTTCTTCTGCCTTCTGGCTGGGCTCAGCCTGTGGAAAGCACTAGCAGTAGATCAGAAGAGAAAGTGAGGCCAGGATATTTATTGCCTTGAATCATTCTCTGGCCATCTTTGACTGAATCCCTCTTGAAGTGACTCTTTCCACAGAGGTCACCTTACCATTTTCAGTAACTGTGTACTCATTCTCCTCCTTCCTACTGACTCCTGTGGTGTTCCTATATACTGTGCACACTTTTTTATTGAATCATAATTGATTATACATATTTTGGGGGCTCAACGTTGACATATGTTGATCAAATCAAATCAATACTACTTGAATATATATTGTTACAAATTGTACTTATTCTTTATGCCCCTTGTCAATCTCCCCCATTCCCCTCCTCTCCCCGTTCCCACCTTTGATAACCCTAGATTTTTTCTCTCCTTCTGAAAGATCAATGGTTACTTTGATGCACACGTTAATTTGAATGTGCTATCTGTTGCCTGCTGGAACTGATATATTCCCCAACAGAAGAAATGTTTGAGAAGTCTGCAGAGAAGTTTATATATGCCACAAACATGCTCATGAAAAGGAACTTTGGTTGTGTATGAAAGTGTTACCTTGTCCCTGCATACTCAAGACTCCTGCATACACTTGTCCAGTGGGTGAAGACATTTAATCATGTAGTTGTTGATCCATGTGGTCGCTCTCCTGCTCTTTTCATTGATCACTGACTAGAAGGAACCATGGAACAGAAGTAGAAACTCACTTATAGTGCCTCTGTAAATGTACCCAAGAAGGAAGTAACCTTAGAATCCTGCTGCTTATAGCATTCTCTCAGCCCTCACCACAGCTGGAAGGGCTAGGTGCAGCCAACTCAATGGGAGGGAAGAACAGAGAATCTGCGGAATCAACTCTCAGCCACCAAGAATTGAACCCATTTTCTGTTCTTGTGGTTTCCATTTTTTAAAAATGTCTTATTCCATCTCCCGCCAGTGACTTCTGAGCAAATGGCTCCATCCTTTTCCCACAGTGCTTGGGCAATCCTTTCACGGTTCCTGTAAAAATGCAGCCAAACCCATAACTTATTTTCTCTACAGAGTGGAGTAAGCTGAAGAAAAACTAAGTAATCAACAATTAGACTAAAATACCTATGTAAAGCACCTGGGGAAGGAGAGTATTGCTTGATCCTTAGCACAAATGTGCTAAAATGTAACCGATAACATACAAGTCCACATGACTTCCCATAGACAATACAGACAGCACAGAGCAACGCCAAGAGCAAAAAAAACCTCTCCTTTACAAGGAATATCACAAGAGCCCCCCCAAAATTCAAACCTCAAAGAGTGCTTCATATTGTAGGCATAAATCATGAGTGTGCACGTGTGCGCACACAAGCAGACAGCACATGGGGCATGATACTGGCTTCAGAGTTTCAGAGTATCATTAAAAATCTTACTTCAAGGGCCAGCCCATGTCTCACTTGGGAGAGCGTGGTGCTGACAACATCAAGTCAAGGGTTAAGATCCCCGTACCAATCACTTTTTTAAAAATTAAAAATCTTGCTTCAGCTCCTTTTTCCACCTGGGCCAAGAATGTGCCCTGTAAGAATGGCTTCCTCAGCCTAAACCCTATCTCTATTCCCTTGACATAATGACTCATGCATTTGCCACAGGCAGTTTCCCTCCTGATTCCTTCTCCTTTGGCCTGATAGCACCCTCTAACCTACTCCCTGCCTTTTTTTGGGGGGGGGGGCATCAGTATGTCTTGTTATTTTTTTTCCTTTCCAAGATCCAGGGTTCCTGCATCCCATTAGTGAGTATTCTGTAACTAATCTAATTTATTCTGTTTGAGGGAAAAACTTTTATGTATATCCATTCTGCAGATGAAACTAAAATTCAGAAAAGGATTAAATAACTTGTCCAAGGTCACACAGCTAGCACAAGAGTAAGAAATTCCAAATCCTACTTCTGACTCTAGAATACACGCTCCTAACCACTATACTATACCTTCTTGGTCTTGTCCTAAACATGTTGTCACATAAATTTTAGAAACACAGTTCTAAAGAAAATTAACATTTTGATTGGAATTGACATGTACATACATATATTTACTTTGGAAGGAAATAACATTTTTACCATGTTTCCCAACCCCCGAGTTTGTAAATAAGTAGACATGCTATTTCACCCCTGCTAAATTGTGAGCTTTGATAGCAGCAATCATGTCTCATCCGTATTGCAGGGAGTGGTCAAGGCGCCCTGGTTTAATGAATGGTTTCTACTCTCAACTCCCTTCGTTAACTGAACCCAAAAAATACCTGTGGGTCTGGCGTCAGCCATCCTACCCACTCTCCTGACATTACTCTCAAGGGCCCTGTCCTAAAGTTGACTGTGGTGTAACATTAATGTGACCCTTGACTCATTTTGACTGATGTATCCCCAATCATATATAATCAGTTTTCCTTCCCTGTTGATGAATTTTGGCCAGAAATACTACCAACAAAATGGCTTTTAGTTTCCCAGAGGAAGACCAGTAATAGTAAAACTTTTTTAAACATTGTACATATTGCTTGGTTCTGGATGCTACATTTCAAAATTACTGCGGATGTGTTATTTCCAATCTTAAACAGGTTTTCCCAAAATTCCTTCTCAGTACCAGTTCCTGGCTCCAGACCTTGATCCATAGTCCTCACCTCTCCTTGATAACCCTTTAAAACTTGAGAATCCCTTCCTCAGCCCCACAACCAAAACAAATGTTACAATTAGTTGTGCTCCTGTCTTGGTTTCCTGGTTACCTGTGCATTTACCACAACACCCACATACTCAGGATACAACAAAGTGGCTGGAATATTTACAGTCTAGTGAAGAACACATGCCTCATTTTTATATCCTGGTGCAATGTTCAACTGAATTACTTAGAACCAAAGGCTCAGAAAACCCCTGTGAAAACAAGCCAGGGGATGAGGTTTTCAGTCAGTGTAAAATGAAGGTGGGACTCTTCAGTATGGGAAGAGGCAGATTAGGAAGGAACATACTCAGCCCGTAAAATATAAGGCAGCATAGTAAAGTGGGAAAAACATGCACTAGGGGTCAGAAATCCAATTTCCAACCTTACGTCCTCCGTCTGCCTCCCTGTGACCCTGGGAAAGTCACTATTTCCTTAGCTATTTATTACTGATATTTACTATTTCAACACCCTTTTAGCTTATCTCTATCAATGTCCCCCACCCACTCCTCTTTAACTGTCTTAAAATATAACTATGTTAAGAGTAATATAAGTATCTAGGTTTCTCAGCGGGCTCAAATCCAACTCCATCATTTACAAGTTACATTAAGTTTTTCATGTGTAAATGAGGTTATTGTCTGCATCTCATAAAGTTGTTGAGGGATTAAACAAAGTAACACTCAGTAATCTTAGACTGCCCGGCTCAATAAATATTACCTCACCGATTACAAAAATCTAATAGTTCTCTATTGCCTACGTAATCACATTCAAATTCATAAGCAAGGTATCAAAGACGGCTTCAAGTAAGACTCCAAAGCAGTAATCCTATCCTCTGTTCTATACTCCATATACCACCAGATATCAGACACTGAAGCAGAGCTGTTTAAGTAGTTTAAGCCAGGCCACACAACTACCTAGGCAGTTTGACCAAGTTGGTGCTCTTAACCAAGGCAATAGGCCTTTCAACTCACTATGCTGATGTAAAATCTTAGTCATTCACCTGGAGATTCCTATGAAGACCTGTGTCAAACATTTCTATGAACTCTGATAATCCTAACTTGTCACTCCTGGTCCCACCCCTAATGACACAATATGTATATGTTATAGTACAAATTCAGTAGAGGCAGTATTTTGTTACAAAAACAAGGTCCACATGTTACTCACCAAATCCTTAAGCCTACTTTGTGCAGGTAATTATGCTAGCTATTGGGGACACTATAATAAGCCAAATTCTGTTGAGGGCAATAACAACCCAAACAAAAAAAAATGTAATCAGTTACTGTTACATGTTTAATAAAAGCTTGAACCAGTAAAGCGTGACCCTGATGTGGTGATGTTCACACCAGAGCCAATGCTGGAATACAGGCAAAAGAATAAGTCTGTGGAAAGACTTTATACAGTATTGGAGAAATGAAAGCCAGTAATGAGCCAAAGAGAAAGTTATAGCTAGGAGGCTCCTGATAAGTCCATACCACAGATTAGACATGACTGAGGAGTTAAACAGGCAAAATTGGTGGAGAATTAAGTGATGAACTCAGTAAAGACATCAAAGAAAGGCTAATCATAATCCCAATTAATGTCTTGAATTCCTCCAAGAAACTTCACTTTTTTAGTGGGACCATCTATATCAACTTGAATTCAATCCTATAAATCCTTGGGTACAAACTGAAAAATGGAGAATGACAGAAATTTGCAAAATTTGTTGTGAAATTCTAATTGTGTTTCACATTGTATCCTGAAGATGATGATCCAGTGTGTGGTCAAATGAAATATCAAATGTAAGAGGCAGTATATGTATATCCTTTATCCTTCAATATATCCTACACCTTACATATTAAAAAAAATTAACTGCAACTTAAAGCAAAATTTTGTACCAATCTATCGCAGAAATGTCAAACTGGCAAGAAGAGACTTTAAAAAGCTAAGACACATACCTAACCTGTAACACATATATTCTTATGCCATATCATATCATTTAACTGCTGGGGGGGGGGGGGGAAGAAGACTTAGATTCCAATAACACATCTTAGCATGCTTTTCCAATACAAACTGGAGGAACTTTGATTTCTCTTTCGAAAAAGCAATATTAATGCAATGTTAATCAGGATGTCGAATTAATAGAATTAACAAGATACCAAATCAATTTTGTTATATAAATTAACCCATTTATTACAGGCTAGTGATGTCTCAAATGGTAGAGCCTCTACTGGTCTTTCAATTCCTTCAGTCTTCTGATGGCGGACTTTACCGTGACAGCAGAAGTGGTGCTGGAAAGAAAAATTCAGTTTCCAACATAATTAATCAAGTTAACATATGAAATCGCAAATAAGTAAATCTGCCTCATTTTTATGTTACCATCTTAATGTTAAAGTCTCGTTCCAAATTTCTGGAAAGAATTATTGAGACAGACTCCTCTATCAATACTTTGCTGCAGTTAATTCAGAGATTCAACCAACATTAGACTATTGCTCAGAAATTAGTGGCTCCTAAACTATACATGATGGCATCCTTTGAGAGCCATGTTTTCAGGTTCCTGCAGAATTAGACAGGCAATCTCATGCATCTTACTTCTCAGACAAGAGTGTACATATGTATACATAAAAAGAGCAATGGTTGCAAGAGACCAACCTAAACTCATCAAAATGGAACAGACAGACTGTTAGAAGAAACTATTAAGTTAAAAGGTGGTACAGAGAGAACTAACAAGAAAACAATGTTGAAGACAACAGAGCAGACTTAAAACCTTTTAAAAAGACAGTTATTAAAATGACTACAAAAAGTTTTACCACAAAATTCAGGAACTATACTTGAAAAACACATAACCATCCCACCTGGTGGGTATATGAATGCTAGCTCACTTTACTATCAAACCCAAGACAGTTCCCTAGTCCGTTTTCCCTTCTGCCCTCATAAAAGCCCAAGGTGCTTACATATTAAGCACATTATCACTTCAAATTCTTCCAATGTTTCATGCTGCTTCAGTTTAAGTTTAAATTAACTAAAATTTAAAAATTCAATTCTTTATTCACACTAGCCATATTTCGTATACGTGGCTAGAGTATTGGACAGCAGAGATCTAGACACTGGCTAGAGAAGAACAGCTCTGACTTCAGCGTCAGCAATGAATTCCAATATTAGAGGCCTTCAGGGCTGCCTTTAATTTCCACAAATGGATAAACTGAAGAGTCACAGCAAGCAATAACCAGTATAGATAGGTTTATCTCAGGAGTATCACCTGGCCCTGTCAGGGTCACAAAGCTAAAGAAGTCCAACCAATATTGTATCTAATGACAAAAGTGCAGTGGTCCAGATGGCCTCAAATTTCCTAATACAGTTTTAAGCTAACTGACCTCTTTATTAATTTTTATAAAAACAACTTACAATGCAAATCAAGGTTCTGTACAAATTTAGTTTGTACTAATGGACCTCCACAATATCATGATAACGTTCACAATGGTGATCCAAGGACTACGAAATGCTAAAGTAATATGTGAATCAGACTTCCAACTTTATTTCAGTAGTTTCCCGTCTATTCTTAGAATAAATGAAAAAAAAACCATTAACTCAAGAGTCCTGAAAACACAAAAGCACCTTATTTTCACAGTCCTGTTTGAGTTAAAACTAGCACATCCAGGGTCAAACCTGGAATTTGGCCCTATGTGGTCCACACTTCCAAATACCACAAAGAAATGGACTTACTTGTAGGTCCAGGCACCACCAGCTACTGTCTTCATGCAGGAACCACAGTGCCAGATCCCTACTGCTCGTCTCTTCATCTTGGTCTATAAAAGAGAACCCATTTCTATCATGAACCAAATACTAGTCTTACCCTACAAGAATCCAAGAGTCCAAGCTACATAAGAAAACCAAAGCTGGTGTATTTCATGAGGTCGTGGTCAATCCCCTTAAGTTCACTAGGGCAAAATTGGAATTCTTCATTATGTGAAAAATCACCTCCCCCCATAAAACAAAAACAAGGACTGCTGTAATGCAGTACTTTTGCATACAGTAAACAGTCAAACGTTTATTACACAAATATCTCCAGCAATACAAAAAGAATGTTACCAGATGCACAGACTAAACGTCTTGGGAGTTGGTGCAGTAACATCACTAGACAAAACTTACCGAATCATTTTCCACAAAGCAGGTTTGGCTTAGGCTGGGGCTCTCTGCCGAATAATTTCTTTTTTATGACCCTTTAGTTTTTAAGTGATTTTCTTTAAATGAGAAACGTTTCGCAAAATCTAAAGTTACCGTCCCACAGCTGGTAATCAACAGTATGCGCAATTCTAGTCGTTCACCAGCACACCGTTTATAAACCACTTACAGAGACGAGGTCGCCAGGGAAGGAAACCTGCTGCCCCTCTCTCCCCCCACCAGAGACCACTTACTTTGCCACAAAAGGAGCAAGTATACTTGGCGTGCTGGCTGATTTCAATCTTCTTCACCATTTTCCGCAGGGAGGCACCATAGCGTGTCCCGTATTTACCAACGATTCCGACCTTCTTGGTGCGTTTAGCCTGTTCAGAGAAGGGACGGCAGCGACACTTAAGAGTTGGGATCCAGGTCCCGGCGCCTCCACACACCGTTCCTCCACGGAGATCCCGCTGTAACTACCGTCCCCCACATGCAACCGGGTAAAACCAGCGCCCAGGGCGGGCCCCGTGCTCGGAAGGCGCCGGGATACCGCGCCAAGTCGCCCCCTCCCCTCCGCCTCGGGCTGCGTACAAGAGTGGTGTCTCGCGACGCTGAGAGGGCGCAGAGACGCGGAAGCACACGGGACAGGGAAGCCGAGCAGAAATGCGGCCGAAGAAGCCAAGAAACGGACAGATGCGAGCGGATAGAAATCTAGGCCGCACAGGGACCGACACTCACCATAGCGCCGCGAACCAGGCCCGAGCCCAGAGAGGAAGAGACGCAGTGCGCAGGCGCGGTTTTGGGCAACGAGCGGAAGTGGCGAGCGGGGGCCTAGCTAGGAACTCAGCTCTATGGTGCGGAGATTTCTTCGCTGTTCACTCCACCTGGAGTCCTCCCGGCGCCCGCCTGGGCAGCGTTTGGGTGGCAAGAAACCTGTCCGACAGGTTTACCCTGATTCACAAACTGTAGCAACAGACAACTGTAGCAGAATCACATCCACATTATGTTAAGTATATCACAAAATCCTGCAATTCCTCCATTTCATGCACAGGGAAACAGATTTTAAGTGACTTGCTTACTGGCACTTGCCTTAAAGAAGTGCTTAGATCTTACCTTGTGACTCCAAATCCTATTGCTTTCTCCGCTACATTATACTGTACTTTCCGAAAGCCGCGGGCCCTGTGTGGGATGCTGGCGATAGTGGTAACTAAAATCCAGCCTCCTCTCTCACAACAAGTTGCAGTCCAGCCAGGAGACAGTTATGGCCTCAGTAAGGAGATGTAAAATTTCAAACTGATCAGAGATCTGAAGGGAAAGAAGATGGTTCCACCCGAGCCTAATACAGAAAAGCCTGATATTCCCTGAAGAAAGTCTGAGCTTCGGAGGCTGGGCAGGAGTTTACAGCCACTATGGAGTTTGATCTTCTGGCTTCTCTCTGGATCTCTTCAGTTCTGACGGCCATTCATTCCACTGCCGCTTCAATCAGAACCCACTCCCATCGCCACATCCCAGGCTGTCACGCAGGTTCCTGGTCCAGGCCTTGAAACTTTAAATTGCAGCATCTCACTCACTAACCATTCTGTTATCTATCCTTCCAGCTCTCTCAAAGGGATTTTCAGGGCAGAGCCAGGTTCCTGGTTAAGGCCAGGAAGTGAAGGGTATGTTCCGTGACTACCCACATTATTTCTTCATGTAGAACCTGAAATAGAAAGTTTTGCTGCCTTTTCTCAGGGAATCGTCAGGCCAGAGAAGAGGAAGCTCAGAGAATTATTGGAATAAGAGTGTGTGAGAGAATCCATGATTTAAGGACCAGGAAAGACCAGGAGGACTTAAAGGCATAGTGGGATTACCTGGCCATGTTTCCTATTAGAACTCTGGTAACAAGTAGCTTCAGTTCACAAAGTGTAGTATTAACGGTCTCAAATAATTCCTCGTGTTCACTTTTCCTCACAATTATATTAAAGCACCTTGCAAGCAGCCACACACTTCATATGGTTGCAATCTGAATCCTTCATGATTTGAAGACAGTCCTGCAGGAATCACTGGTGCTCATGGGCAGCAGAAGTGGTGATAATAATGCCAGCTGGCATGGTTGAAAGTAATATATGATAGGCACTGTCTGAGTTTTCATAGGGATATTCTCATTTCATTTTCATTATGATCCTTTAGGATAGGAAAGATTATTATCTTCATAATTAAGGTAAAGAGAGGAAGTCTCATGTAATGGTTAGGAACATAAGCTCTGGTATCAGATTGGGCTCAAAGCAGAGCTCTGCTACGTACCAGCTGTGGGACCTCTGACAAGTCATTATACTTTTCTGTATGTGGTTTCTGAACTGCAAAATCTGGGTAATTATAATACCTACGTCAGGAAGCTGTTGTGAAGAACCAATGAATTAAATGCATGAGAAGTGTTTGCCACATTGCCTGGAACATAGTAAACAATATGCAATTATAACTATTGCTATTATTATTCCAGATGAAGAAACTAAGGCTCAGAGAAGTTAAGAACCTCACCCAATATCACACAGCAATAGGTGGTAGAACTGGAACTTGAATCCAGGACTGTCTGACCCCAAAGTCGGTTCTTGTAATTATTGGCTTGTACTCCTTCAAGTCATAATATTTAGTGCACTGAAAAAGCATAGTATATAACATCAAAGTAAAGAATTTGGATCTCCATACTGGCCAGCTGCCAAAAAGAAAACAAAAACAAGAACAAAAGCATAGTAGAAAATGTACTTGACTTAGAATCTGGTCCTCAGTACTTAGTCCAGGCCAGGCTCTGTAACTACCCTGTGGTTGGGTGAGCCACAGTCCCTGCATAGAGAACCACCTCCATGACACCCAGCAGTCCCCATCTTTATTTACAATGAGGGGCTGGGCCAGATGATCTCCAAGGTCACGTCCAATTCTTACCTTCTATGGTTCCAGGAAGAGCTTCCAGACTTTGGGTTTCATTGAGCAGTGACTGACCATTCAATTTGTGTTATCACCATCCTGTACATTTTTGTGGAATAAAAGTAGTTCTCTCTTTATCCTCCCCAATCTGTTACTCCAGCTCTGGCTGGATAAATTCAAGGAGGAGAAAAAGCAAAAACTCTACTTTTTTGTGGTGGTGAATAGTGGGAATTGTTAAATTCATTTTTGTCTGTATACATTTCTGCATTTTCTAGTTATCCTTTATAATGAGCATGTTTTTTTAATCTGAAAAAATTACCACACACAAAAAAAACCCACCAAACACCCATAGTGGCAAGAAGTATACCTAGCACCCAGATCTTGGTTTCTAATACCATTCTTCAATAGAAGGAACGAGGGCTCCTTGGAGAAGTGACTGACTCTGTGACTATGGCAGGAAATATGCAAGATGAGCCTGGAGCATCTTGTAGAGCCAGAAAGTAAGAAAATGTTCAAAAAAACCAGACAACCCTTCATTGACAGGGTATGTCAGAGACACAGGAGCCAGACGAAAGAATTCCCAATGACCAAAGCTGAAAAAAGTTGAGCAACAAATATAGTAATATTGACTTATAACCTAAAGTATAAAATAAATATCCCTGAGTCCATGCTGATATAAATGATGGAATAAATAAATAAATAAATAAGGGGGAAGAGGCAAATCTCTCTTGCAGAAGAATTCAAAATAATTGATGTGGATACTCTGCCCTCCAAGGAGGGGAACAGAACTACCCCCTTCTTAAGTGTGGGCTGTGCAGAGCGACTTCCTCCCAAAGAGTACACTATGGAAAAGGGGGGAAAGGAGTAACGTTATAGTAGAGAAAGCTGACAAACATCACCTTGGCCAGGTGATCAAGGTCAACATCGACAGTGACAGATCATGTTGATAGTATGTACCCTTGATATGAGGTGACGAAAATGGACTTTACCTTTGTTATCTTTCTCCCCCAAACCCATAACCCCAGTCTAATCATGAGGAAAACATCAGACAGATTCCAGTAGAGGGGCATCTTGCAAAATACTTGACCAGTACTCCACAAAACTGTCAAAGGTCATCAAAAACTAGGAAAGTTTGAGAAACTGTCACAGCCCAGAGGAGCCAAAGGTGACGGGATAACTAAATGTAACATGGTATCCTGGACCAGAAAAAAAGGCAGGTGAAAACTAAGAAGATCCATTTCATGAGTCATCAAACAGTAATAAATAAATCAATTAATTAAGAAGTTCTGAAAAAACTATGGACTTTAGTTCATAATAATGTATCAATATTGGTCCATTAATTGTAGCAAATATACAACATGAGGGTATTTCAAAAAGTTCATGGGAAAACAGAATTGAAAGATAATGCAAATCTTTCCATGAACTTTTTCAAGTACCCACATGCAAATATAAGATGTCTGCAATAGAGGAAACTGGATGGGGGGATATGCAGAAACTGTACTATCTCCTCAATTTTCTATAAAGCAAAAAGTGTTCTAAAGAATAAAGTCTAGTTAAAACATCAACAACCACCAGTACCAACCCAGCGAGGCAAGGCCTATGTTGTTATCTCTGCATCCCAGGACCTAGCAGAGAGCCTGGCATACCAGTGGTAATGAGTATTTGCTGAATAGAGAACTGCCACCTTGCATGGGATGATGGTGACAGGTTTATAAAGCATTTTATGTGTTTTGGTTTCTCTGCCTTACAAGGTCAATCCACTTATGTAAGAACTGGAAAAGGCTTTAGAGATAATCTAGCCCAAACTGGAAACTGAGACCCAGGGAGATCAAAAGACTAGCCCAAGATCACAGAGCTAGTAAGTGACTTCCATACCTGTGTTCTCTTTACTGTATCGCAAGATTCAAGCCTCCAAGTCTGTTTCTTCTGCTGCAAAGTGAGTATACCATACACCTTATAAGGGTCTTGGGAGGATGAAATAACTATTGTGAAGTGCCTAGTGGGCATTTGTAAATGGCGTTTATTATGGCTGTTGAGATGCTGCTGCTGCTCCTGCTATCTGATTTCAATGTCTCTTGATGCCTTTTCAATCCTGTCTCCTCTTCTGCTGTCCTTAAGAGCATACAGCAGATCTACTTTCTATTTCCCTTAAAAATATGCCCATCTCTTTTCTCCCTAATTTGTTTAGCGTGGGCACAACAAGACCGCTTCAGTCACGGTGACCGCCATCTGAAACCCACTAAGGGAGCAGATATGCTCAAGGTGTCTTGTTTCTACCGCAGGCCCCATGCACCCTCTGTCCCCTTAGGGTGAAAGAATAGCAAGAGGCCAGGGGAGCAAGTCCCTCCTAACTTGGAAGTGACAATGCACTGCATCTTGGGGATGTTGTCTGGAAAGTTCTCCGCCTCTATGCCTGCCTCCAGAAAACTATAAATTAAAACAAAAACATGCTGATATTGGTGCAAACAAATGGGATTGGTAGGAGGAAGGATGAGAAACAAGCTGTCACGGTGGTGCTCCTGTTGGTCTGTGCCTCTCAGCCAGGAGGTCTGGCACTCAGTAGAGCTAGGGAGAGGGCGAGTAAGGCAGGCAAGGCTGAAGTGAGTCTCCTGGCTCGCTGTAGAGTGTAATTCAGGCTATCCTTTAGCAAATCTAGGGCCTCCCCCATGCCATTTCCTAGTCTCTGGCCTTCACGAGGCCTGGGAGAGAAGAGAGAATGTATGAGGAAGAACTCAAGAGAGAGGCTGAAAATGAGACACTCCATAATAGAAGGAAATTGCTCATGTTCAGAGCAATTTTGTCAAAAGTAAGCAATTCTCTTTCAATAGCATTGTCATGAAATCAGCTCTTAGTGACTTTATAGAACAGTGCCTTTCATAAAGTCTCAATTTGTCTTATCTATGGGTTGATAAATCTCCATCCCTCTTAGAGGACCAGAAGGTGTAGAGAAAGTTAACTGTTATGTGTCCCTATTACAAGTCTCAGTAAAAGTCTCTGCTGACTCACCCCGCCTCTCCAGAACTCAGAATTCACTCTTCACCTTTGGAAAAATACGTAAGTTAAAAGTAGCCTCCAGAGAGGAGTTCTCTGAGCTGTTGAGTCAACTAGTTCTCTTGGGGCATATGGAACATCTTATTCTTGAAAGCTGAGGTGCAAGCCTCATCTAAAATGTGTCTCATGCTGGAAGCAGAAAAGGTTTATCCTGAAGCTTCTCCTTCACTTTGAGCCTAAGGAGTACCTGCCCTTTGCAGAAGTGCTGGTGGCCACAGACTCGAGCGAGTGAGGCCCGAGCTGACTCTGCAAGGGGCCAGTCCTGGACACCAAGAAAAAAATGG
Source organism: Cynocephalus volans (assembly GCF_027409185.1). Taxonomy (NCBI): domain Eukaryota; kingdom Metazoa; phylum Chordata; class Mammalia; order Dermoptera; family Cynocephalidae; genus Cynocephalus; species Cynocephalus volans. Next base: position 280,388,658 of record NC_084460.1, on the reverse strand, counting down.
ATCCAGGCACGTGTTTTCTAGCTCCTGCTCTCCTCAAATTCACTTTAAAATCATTCTGGTGGTTATTACTGTTGTTAATGGACACTTCACAGAGCACTTACACGGGCGAAGCACCCATCAGGATGGGAGTGGCTACTCGGTAACTCTTGAAAGGGATAATGTAGATCAATATAGACCAGTAGGCAAATACAGGATGTGAAATGAGCCATTTTCAGTATAAAGAATTTGATGCAATTTTTGTAAAAAAAAAGATTCTATGTATATTTACATATATCTGTACACATAGGAATAAATTACAAATGGCTCCATCCCAAAATACTCATGTTAATTACTAACTCTAGGAAGTAGGGCTGGGGTAGGGGAAGGAGAATGTGGGACTTTCAATTTTTCACTTATACATTTCTAGATTAGCTCTGACATCAAATTTATAATATTGAAAAGAAGGCCCTGCAGAGCAATGGGTGAAGGGAAGTCTTTTCAATAAATGGTGCTGAGATAACTGCATATCCATATGGAAAAAATTAACCTTTACCTTAACCTACCTCACCCCATGTACAAAAATAAACTCCAGGTGGATTGCAGATGTTTTGCCTAAGTGTTATAGGTAAAACAAGAAAACTTCTAGAAGATACTATTTTCATAACCTTGGGGTCATGGTTACATAGGTGTTTATTTAATAATATTTTGTTAAGCTGCAAATGGGTTTAGGAACTCTTTTGTATATTATATCTTACTCCCCAAAAAGGGGGGGTTAAAAAAAAAAGGAAGAGTGCCTGGTTCTCAAAATCTGTGGAATAGAGGACGGGAAAGAAATGTGGGCAGAAGATGTTGCAAAATCAAATAATCACTGTCTGTCATAACACCCAAAAGACTGTGACTCACAGGCTTCTCAATGTTTTCTGCTCTGATTAGGCATCCATTTCCTTCACTGAGACTCCATGGGAAGACATAAAACCAAAGCAAAACACAGGCATGAGAGACTGCTCCAATTTACCCCCTTTAAACTTCCAAGCCACTTTTCATGTTGGTAATCCTGAACTTGGTGAGAAGCGAGAGGATGGGCAAATGTAAGGTTGGACTGCTTTCTATCCCATTTGCAAAAAAAGGGATAGAGCTTTAAAAAGCATCAAGTTTCCAATAGACAAGAATGCACAGAGAAGGCAACACCCTAGAGCCAGCAGTGTGGGGACAGCACCTCCTGCTGCGTTTGTTTGTTCTGCCACTGACCTGGGAAAAGGCTCATTCATCTGAAGCCAAGAAGGAAAAAGACATGATTAGCTCATGCACAAGGGGATGGAGGCTAACAGGGTCTCTCACTTCCTCTTGGAGGCTTCCTGACACCAGCCCTAGAGGCAGAAATCAACCAGGGTCACTCAGGAAACAAGACATCACTTGGTGACCCTGGTGAGGAAGGCAGAGACAAGCTCCATGGGCTAGAGGGGGATTTTTAGTAAAATCCTGTAGGGGTACAATTGATGGCAGGGATGGGAATGGGATGAGATGAGCCCAGATTTCCTTCATCCCAATTCACACTTCAGAAAACATGGTTCTGGGGGTCTGGACTGAGTAGTAAAATGAGGGGGCAAAGGAGTTAGTGTGGAAATCCTTCCTTAAATCTAAAGGTATTCACTATGTAAATAAGTCCAAGCATCTTTTACTGAATCCCACAGAAATGGCTGGGTGGCTCTTAAATTTCAGAGGCACATTTGGGATGGTCTAACTTAAAATATATAGGCTACATGCTATAAATCAAATTTGCTTTGGAGGACCTCAGGGACATCTCAAAGAAAGAGTGAGTTTTTCTCCAGAACAGCTGAAACTGAGGTTCAACTAGAGACCTCAGATGGAGGCTCAACAGGCCATTCTTTCTAGGACCACAGAGAAATGGTGGTTTCAAGGATGAGTGCCAATTTGCAAGGAACTAGAGCAAGCGCTCCCAGTGATTACAGAACTTGACCCAAGTCCAGAGAAGCCCATAGGACAGATGTACCAAAACTTCTCGGTAGGGGGCAGAGTGAGCAGCAGGCAGGTAGACGCATCTATGGAGATGTCCACAGGCTCACGTGTGAGGGCTTGGTAGTGTCTCTCAAGCTATGTGATATAAAGACATAGAGCAGAGGTTATGGGCAGGCACTGGGACAGGTGAGGAAGAAATCCTCTTTTCTGAAATCTCTCAAGATCTGACTGTGAGCCAAAAACCTTTCTGCTTCCTGGGCCTTAAACTCATTCCGAAGATTTTTCCCTAATGAAGTGACAGTCTCGTTTCCATTAATGAGGCCCCAGGATTGCAAAAATCAATGCACACATCATGTGGGCAAAATTTATGTAGCATTTTAGCATTTCTTTTCATACAGGTTCTGTCCCATTGGGCCACCTTCCAGCAGGCCACCCAGTACGTGGGTGACTATGCCCTTCTCCGTGTCTGCATGGATCTTGAATCCATTTTGAATTATGAACCCCCAAGGGCAACGGCCATGAAATGATGTAACTGGCTTTATGGAGCAGCCACTCACAAGGGGACTTAGTATTGTTTGTTAAAACTGCAGCCATTACTTTGTTAATTGCTGTTAGAAAAATATTTAAGTGCCTTTTTGGAACAAAATTATAGTAAAATTTGGATTAGAACCAACAAGCGTCCTCTGCAAGCTTCCAACAAGACACAAGTCACTGTGATAGACAAACATGTCAAACTGGTTTCTCTAACAAAATTAGAAAATAGAGAGCTAGGAGTAAGAAGTTTGCCTTGGGTTTTGAATGTCCCTCTAAAACTTAATCGCCACTGTAACTGTTGAGGGTGGCAAGTCCCATTATGGTAATTGAAAGTTGAGGCCTTGAAGAGGTGATTAGATTGCAGGACTATGCAGTAGTGAATGGATTAATAATGGTGGCCAGGGGCATGGTTTGGAGGACTTTAAAAGGAAAATGCGTGAGGAACTCTCTCTCTCTCTCTACTCTGCCATTTTCTGCCACATGAGACCCCTGGATCACTATTGCCACCACCAAGACTCTCACCAGATGTGTTCCCTGGACTTTGGACTTCCAGCCTCTGAAACTGTAAGTAATACATTTTGTTTTCTTACAAAGTACCTGGTTCCAACTATTTTGTTATAAGCAACAGAAACAGACTAATACAAAGGTATAAAACAATTCAGGTGGCCCCAAACAGAGCCCAGACAAGGCATCTCCCAGGCCTTTGACCCTGGGTTTTCATTTTAGCAGGTTTTGAGGAAACCAAAGGCCTAATTGCTTATGGAGAGCTGGGGCCACAGCAGACTCCTCTCGACAGGATAAGCCAGCAGAGTGCGGGCCCAACTGCTCACTTTACAATCCTTCTCAGGAAAACGGAGAAGCAGCCGGTGCCACCTAGACTCAAGTGCTCAGTTTCCTGAACAGCCCCGACCCCAGGGAGCAGCTGCAGTTGTGGATCAATGCAGCAGCCAACTGGAAGCGGAGTAGACAATCACCAGGTTTGGCCAAGGAAGGAAGAAAGGTGGTCATCCTGAGTTATTTCCAGAGGCCAGAGCCTTGCACAGGACATGGATCTCCGTCCAGATTGTGCTGGGATGTCAGAAAACCTACCCACCCCTGAACAACAGCGAGGGGGAAGGGTGGCCCCCAAAGATTCACTCTCTCAACTGGAGCTGCCTGGAAGCCCAGGAAAGGGGACTAAAAAAGACAAGAAAGTGGTGCATTACAGAGTCTTCCTGTTCTAATTTGTTGAGCAGAGAGCCAGCCGCTGGACTGCAGAGAGGCCAGTACAGGCTCATAGCCAGGGCCGAGCCCTTCAGGAAGGGCACCATGTACCAAACTGGGCTTAACAGACTCGCCAAGGTATCGCTGGGCTTCCTGTGGCGGAACAGCACACCTAGGAGTGGGCGCTGGAGTGGGTGGCCTGGCTGGAGGTGCTGCTCTGCCCCCTCCTTGCTGGGCTTGAGCAATCTGTAACATTCCTCAGCTCAGTGCCTCCATCTGCACAGTGAAAATATCACCACCTTCCTCCAAGGTGGGGTTAAATGTGTCAATGTATGTCAAATGCTTAGCCTAGCACCTGGCACCTAGGAAATAGTGCAAAAGTTAAAACCATTTAAGTCTAAAAAATCCACATACTGTCACACCAGATCAATTAGGCATCTTTTACTGCTGCTATGAATATTGGGCTGACTTTAAACCCTAACTTATATCTGGCCCACTGTCTTGCTGTAATATCAATTAAAGCAGCAACTCCTTCCTTTCTGACATACCTTTTAAGAATCAGCTTCCTGGACACACATTTTGGTTTTCTTCTTCTTTTGCTTTCCTGCTCTGTCTCCTTCTCTTCCCAGCCCTAAACATTGGCATGCTCTGGGAGTCAGTCAGAAGCACTCTTCATCTGAAGCCACTCTTACCCCCCAGGGGACCTTGTTCAGCCCTATGACTGTAAATGCTTGTGTCTGGTGAGGGCAGAATCCACAGCTGAAGACTCACACATCCAACTGCCTACAGAACACCTCCACTTGGATCTTGCCACAGGTTGAGTTTCCCAGAAACAGACACTGAGACAGAGATTGGGGTGCAAGATCTGTATTAGGGATTAACACCTTGAAAGGAAGGGCGAGGAAGCAGGCCAGGCAGGGGGAGGTGAATTGCCATGCAGGCCTGCAAGAACCTCAGACAACCCAGTGGGGCATGCGGGGTGGGGGGTGGGAAGAGGAAGACTCCGCAGTGAGTGCTACCCACCAGAGGTGGCCCGCATCGGGACAAAAAGGCTTGGCCTTTATGCCTGGCTTGCTCAGTCATGGAGGCAGGCTACCCCAGGAAGGGTGTGACCTCAGACAAAGTGGCTTTCTGCAGGCCGAGACCAGCCCTGCAGTTGGGGCCAGGTGGAGGCCATCTGCTGAGCACACTTCCCTCCTGGAAGGTGGCGCTGGGGGGTGTCTCCATCTGCAACTCAACAAGTCCATAACCAAACCCTTGATTGTGCGCTGCCTCCAAACTTACCTTTCCACCTCTTTCTCATCTCTTACCACTGCTCAGTCAAACACTGAGCTCTCAGCCTCTTGTCCTCAAATGCCCCATGGTCAATTCACCTGCAAATCCTTTCAGCTCTCCCTTCAAAATGTATACCCAATCTGACCACTTCCCACCTCCTCCACACTGCTACCCACACTCAGCCACACCCTAGCATTAACCCCACGGACAGCTGCAACAGCTCAGTAGCTCCCTACACAAGCATCCCCTCTACTCATCCTTCCTGGTCTACCTGCTATACACAAACTGGTATGAAATCTTTTAAAAATATAATCAGATCGCCTCAAACCTCTGCTCGAAACCATTCGGTGGCTTCCATTCATGATCAAAATTAAACCCAAATTCCTCACCATGACCTACGAGCTTGACGTCATCTGGCTCCTGCTCTCTCAACATCATCACCAGCTGCTTGTCCCCACCTGATGGCCCATTCCCCTCATCTCTCTAAACCTGAGCTACTGACCACTTGTGGCTACTGACCACTTGAAACATGGCTGGTCCCAACTGAGATGCCACTTGTGTCTGGTGAAATACACATTGCATTCCAAAGACTTAGCACCAAAAAAATGTAAAATTTCTAATTAATTTTTTAAAATGTTTATATGTTGAAATGATATTATATTAAATATATTGGGTTAAGTAAAATACACTAATTTTATTTTTTTAACTTTTTAAAATGTTCTATTAGAAAAGGTAAAATCACATATGTGGCTTGCATTATATTGCTATTGGACCATGCTGCTATAAACCAGGGGCTGGCAAACTACAGACAGTGGGCAAAATCCAGCCCACTGCCTGTTTCTGTACAGCCAGTGAGCTAAGAATGGTTTCACATTTTTAAATAGTTAAAAAAAAAAAATCAAAAGAATCATTTGTGATGCACAAAAATTAGTAAAATTCAAATTTCAGTGTCCATAAATAGTTTTATCGGAAAAAAGGACTTACAACTATTGCTTCTCCCATTGTATAAGCTCTGCAAAGGCACATACTTTTTCTCTTTTGTTCAGCGTAATTACTGACAGCACCTAGGACAGTGCCTGACACATAATTATATTAAGTACTCTATAAATATTTACTGAGTCCCTACATTTTCAAAATCTAGATTTTGAGGGTTGTGTAGGAAGTACCTAATTATTTTAAGAACACGAATTAACTACTATTACAAAAAAAGGAGCACAGACTTTAAAAACAAAATACCTTATTTTATTCATTTATTTCCATGATTTTTAAATGCTTTTTCAAAATCACCTTTTACAGGGGAGAGGTAAAGCTGTCCCAGTTATCAAAAAATTCAAATCTCCCTTTCTTTGGTGAACTGGCCGTCAATGTGCTTTCATCCAGGGTGTCTCCCATGTCCTGGGAAGCACTTCCTGGGTCAAAGGATTCTGCTGCCTGCAGGAGCTCTGTATCACTTCCGTCTTCCTCAAAGGACTTCTGGAATAGGTCATAGATCTTTTGCTGCTTCGGGTCCTTCATCAGAGAAAGAAAAGAAAAAAGATAAAAGGAAGAACCTAGACTCCAACACTGACCCCTCCACTTGGCTGGTGAGAGAACACAATGGTGAGAGATCACATGCTTTACAACATCAGGGAGCTACATGATGGCGAGTGTAGACCATCTCAGGAAACTACTTATCAGGAAAGCAGCCTTACTGCTTTCATGTCTGACATCTAATCTTCTCTGTAGCTCATTAGTTAGGGGGAAAAAAAAAAAAAAAAGAAATGGCTATGAGCAACAGAGCTGCTGCTCTCACATTATAATTTATGTTGGAAATGCTTTCTCCCCTCTAACTTTCCAAATTAGTATTTCAGTACTGAAATAGCTCCAAAGATCTCACTTCCTGCAAAGCCTTTCTCTACTGAAGGGTCATTTATGCTATAATTCGACTTATGCTATAAATCTGTGTGTTCAGCCATGGCTGAAACCTAACTTTCAGCGTGGTTAATAAAACATACACAGACTTAACATATTGGTAAGTAGATACCTGTACCTGTTTCTGATGACCTTAAAGTTACAGATGATCAAAATGCCCGCTGGCTGCATGTGTCCACTGCTGACAATGGTGTAGTGTTAAAACCACACCTGGTGGTTACAACTGCACACACAATGGGCTATCACCCCTCTGCTGATCTCTCCTAAGTCTAAACTCCCAACCCTGACCACTTTTCAATCCAGAGGTAATTTTCAATATCTCCACTGACACCTCACAGTTCCATAAAATGAAACTTGTTTAAAATCAAAACCATCATCCCATGTCTACAAACCAGTTTCTCTTCCCATTAAGCCTATTTTTGATAGTCTACCCACTATCTTAGAGTCTCCCCGCTTGAAGTCACCAGGCTTCCTGAGTCCTTGGTTCATAAGTTTGTTCCTCCCATCAGTTCCCTCCTCTCTACTTCATAGGCACTCTCTTTACTGGGGCCGCATCACTGGGTACCTGGAAGGATTTGCAAGAGCTCAATGGTACTTCCTGCCGCAGGTTTCTTCCCATTTCAATCAGCCCAGGGTCTTTGCCAGGCTGATATTTCTTCCCCAGGCGAATCTTTAATAAGATTTTTTTGTGTGTGATGTCATTGGGATTCCCTGTACCTGATTGAGTCTAAAGTCACTTCCCTGGCTCTTCAGGCCCTTTATATTTAGGTCTCAAACTAAGTGGCCACTGTTTCCTCACTATTCCTTAACAGAAACCCTCCACATCAGTGAAGTGAAGTTCCTTGAAAACAGATCATGGGAGCATGTTATGTAAGAACTCCCAGTCATTCAATTAACCTTCACCCCACATCTCTCAGCCTTTCAGGATCTCAGCCTTTCGGAGTGGGAAGTCATATTAAAGATCATTAAGGTCGACCCCCAAACCATGCACATATCCTCCTCGAGGACATCCTCAGCCTCTTTCTGAACAACTGAGATGTCAAGGAAATGCTGCCTTGCAAGGCAGCCTGGTCCAAGAAGAAATAACTGTTACTGTGCATTTGATTATGAGGATGGCAGCACTCTATGCTAACCTGGAGCATGCATACAAAATCAGAAGCAAGTTCTAAAATCAGATTAATACTTCATTTCCCCTCTCAGAAGGAAGGCTAGCTTAGTGAGATATAAATTCACCTGTTTTTGTCTCCCATATAGGACACAAGACTCTTTTTCTAGTAGTTGATGAAATTTTCAGCCCTATCTTAATAAAAAAATTAATTAATAGTTATTAATCAAAATACTGATGAACCTCATTTATACGATCCTGTACTTGTATTTTAGGCAGAAATTCTTAACTCATTCCAAGTAACTGAGGGAAAGGCCAGGATGAATGAATAAGTTCAAACAAGAATCCTTTAAAAATAAGGGTCTTTCTTTTCAAAGTGCATATAATAAACTTGGCTTTGTTAACATATCTGCTATTCGACTGAATTAGAGTTCTTTTATTTTATTTTAATTTTGACGGCTGGCTGGTACAAAGATCCAAGCCTTTGACCTTGGTGTTACCAACACTGCGCTCTAACCAACTGAGCTGACTGTAGAAAGTTCTTTTAAAAGCTTATAAAGAAGGTTGTTTTAAAATTGGCTTGTTAACTGTATATGTCTAAAAGGATAATCTATATATTTTTTTCTTTTTTTGAATCAAGTGGAGCAGTGGGAGTGGAGAAGTAACAAAGAAATCTGTAACTGGTTGTGATGAATTAGTTGTAAACACCACTGCACTCAGACCGAACTATATAGGCTACATTTAAAAATTTCTGAATCTTATTTATCCCAATAATCACATTAGGAAGAAAGAATTTATTTGCTAAATAAATGTACATGAATGATCAAATCCTCACACTATTAAGTCTTAGTGTCACCTACAAGATTTTGTTGATTTAACTCAATTCTAATGCTCAGCAATTCCACAGGAAGGCGAAGGCACCTTGGTTTCCTGATGAGGCCACCTTTCTGTGTTAGGCTCAAACCTTGCCCAAACCCTCTTGCTAAGGAGTCACACTCCAGGAGGCAGTACCTCCTGAGTTTTCGCCTTCTTTAAGCCTCTCACTTGACTCCCTCATGTTTCATTGAAATGGAGGAAGAAGAGATCATGGCTGTAATAGATCCAGAGTGCAGAGCCTGGGCAGGCATGGTGGGCCCAGGGCTTCCTCTCAGCACCTCTGACAGGGCCCACGTGGTCATGGAAAGATGTTCAGCAGCCTCTTACACTCCTTTGCAATGAGGAGTTGATGTCACAGAAGGAATGCTGGGCGAGGTGAGAAGACTTCTACCTTGGGCTGGATGCACACCCCCTGTGACTCTGTGCAAGTCTTACTGCTCTGACATGTCTCAGTCTACCCCTCTGTAAAATGGGGAGACACTGAGAATAAAAAGAAATAGAGGGAAAATATGCTCTATAAAACCAGTACCATATTCTAAATACTTCCCATCTGCACTGGGGACATGTTCCTGGGGTAGCCCTGCTGTGTGGTCCTCCTATGTCCTTTTCAAAACAATTCACGAGTTGCCACGGGGAGTTTTCTGTCAGTTTCTAATGGCCTGATGGAAGAGGAGGCATTTGGAAGCCTTGGTTTTTTGAGAATCCATGAGAAGAAGGAGTTAATGCCATCATTCCCTATAAAGGGAGGCACACATGGACTGAACTGAGAACAATTGCGGGCCCATTGTTTCCAGCTCTGGGTTTGGGAGGTCCCCAGGAATGATTCATGCCTTCCCACGTAGGACCCAAGGGTTTGGCAGGCAGCTTAGTGCCTCCCTCTGCTCCAGGGGTGAGGAGCCATGTGCTGGCGTTACCTTGTAGAGGTACTCAGTGGCTTCTGTCATTTCTGAGAAATTGCTCTCAGAAAGCCCAGCTTCCCCCAGAACTTTAATCTTCTCTTGAATCAGGGGCCTGTTGGAGAGAAATGCACTGCACTCAGTACAACCTGCACAGAACCAGTGGACTGATTAAAACGAGGCCACCCCCTTGTTCTCGTGGGACAGTGACTTGTTTACTGTTTCAAATCTTTGCCTCTGTTAAGGCACAAACGCCCATCCTGAGATACTTGCCCCCTCTCAGCTTCAAAACAACCTCCAATTTAGGGCTCATAATATCATCAGGTTCAAATTCTTTCTAATGGAAGATGTACAGGAAATATGCTGCCTCATTACAACAAAGTTTTGAATGTGGTGATGTTATGAGCTGCCCAATGAACAAATCCACTAAGCAAACAGAGGGAAGTGGGAGTGACCCACACACTGCTGGGGTAAGACCCCTTAGTCATAAAGCTGGAAACAGAGAGGCCCAGTGGAAACTAAGGCGGTAATCAAAAAACTTAACCTCAGGAAGGGGGATATAGGACTGGCAAGAAGCATTTTGGGAATTTTTGTTTAGGTAATAGACACAACCCCCCAGGGCTCAAAATTTGACCCCAGCTCCGTTCATGAAGCACTACATGGCCCAGGGTGAGCCACCTTCTCCCTGTGGTCCAGCCACAGCACTGTAAGATGCGGCCTCATACCAGCACACATCGGAAAACGGTAAAAGGAGGCTGTCACTGTCCTAACAAGTGTCTTTGCGGCTAGGAACAGAGTGCCTCACAAGCTAAATCCATCACAACCAGTTCCTCTGCCTGTCTCCGACCAGTCGGAAAGGAGCCACATCCTCTTTTCCTAAAAGATTTCCTCATGCACCCTACAAGCCACCAGTGATCGCTAGGGAAGGAGGCTGAATGCAGTCATGATGAACGCGGGAGGGCCTTACATATGGGTCTTCTACATGGGTCCCAGAAGACTTCAGCAAAAGAGGAAGCAGTGAGAGCAAAGAGAACACACCACCAGTGTCCACCTGCTCAACTCCAACTGCCAGGCCACCCAGCCAGGCCATACCAAAGGTAGTCGTCAGCTGTGCCTCTTGCCACAAGGTAGTGAATGCTCACGGAGCTTGTCTGGCCAATGCGGTGCACTCGGTCCTCAGCCTGGATCAGCACCTGTGTGTCCAGGGATCAAAAAATAGCTAGGGGAAGTCCTGAAGCAGCTCCAGCCACCACAGCAAGCAGCCCCTGGTCCCGAGGCCCCCACCACCCTTCCTCCCCCAAACATTTCACTGTCTCTCAGACCTACAAACAACCTGCTATCTGAACAAAACACAGAACCAAACAAAACCCTGGTTGGGGAACCAGACTGTGAAGCAGGATGTCTATGGCTGGTCTTTTAGTGCTGGGGCCGTGCCAGGAGCTGCGCATGGAGAGTGAGCCTAAGCTCTGCCCTCGGGCTGGTGGTGAGCAGCAAGTGATGGAGACCTGCACATTTCGTTTCTCCTCTCTGTGAGATAAGAACATTTGTCTTCTACATACATAAAGCCATCACGTCCAATGGAGAGGCCAGATAGGACTAGGGGATAGGTGGTATGTCTATGAGGTAGTTAAGCCCTCTAATAAATAACTAAAATAAAGAGCATTGTTTTTACCATAAAATGGCTTCAACCTCGAAGTCCACCCATCATTACAGGAGTCACTGGTGTGTGGCCAATGAAAGCCACACTACGGCAGAACATCAGAGGGAAAAGACTTCTTTCCGGAGCTCAGGAGGAAATTTTACGAGTTAGAACAATGCCTTCCATCTGTTGTCACAGCCCTCAGTTGATGAGGTAACACGAGGGGGCACGATGATGATACTCGGGGAACACCCACTGCTGGCCTGTTTCAGGCCCTGTTGGCTAAAGCAGCTCACCGTGAGGGTTATTAACAGGGGCACAGGCTGAAAGCTGGAAGCCTGGGCTGCAACTTGGGGCTGCCACTGCTCCCCTGAAGTTCCAGCCATGCAGTCCTGGGCATCACACGAGCTACCTGTGCCCCAGTTTCCTCATGTGAGAGATGGAGTCTAAGACTCCTTCTAGCCCTCTAAAGCTAACATCTTGCTCTGGGAAGACTGGAGATGATAATCCTACAGGTGGCTGTGAAGACCTAAACACTAGCCAATAGATGTGCTAGTGCAAAAAAGAAGTGAAAACTGACATGTGGACAGTATAAGGAATGCAATAAATGAAACCAGCCCTAGGGAAAGCTCAGAGAAACCCTGTCTTCCCCAACTGGCTCTCGCTCCTTCCTTCCCCCAGCCACGAGCCTGTGCAGGGAATTCAAGTCTTCTGTGTCCCTTACCCCTGGGTTCCAAAACAGCTCAGCAAACACCACCAGGTCAGCCGCAGAGAAGGTGAGGCCCATGTTGGCGGCAGTGATGGACAGGACTGCCACAGCGTGCCCCTCGGACAGCTGGAACTGCTGGCACAGGTCCTCTCGGTCTGCTGAGGAGGTGGCACCATCGATGCGGATGTGCTGCACGTGCTATGGAAGAAAGTGAGGGAATGAGGTGGGCTGTGACAGAGCCCAGGCTTCCAGGCAAGCCACATCCAGCCATGGCCCCAAGACACAATCCTTTCTTTTCTTGCCTTTTTAAAAAATAAATTGAAATTTACACTGAGATAACTATATACTCATATGCCACTGCAAGAAATAATACCGAGAGAGTTCTTGTATGCTGTACCCAGTTCCCCAAAACAGTAACATTTTGTAAAACTACAGCATAATATTACAACCAGGACACGGACTTTGATACAATGATCTTATTCCGATTTCCCCTGTTCCACTGTACTTGTGTGTGGATCCTATACAATTTCACCTCCTGGGTAGGTTTTCCTATATTCACCTCCACACTCAAGATACTGAATTGCTCCAACACCACCAGGATCCTTCTATGGCCCTTTTAGCATCACACTCACCTTCCCCCCACTTTCCCAAGTCCTGAACCCTTGGCAGTCACTAATGGTCCTGCAGTTCTAAAATGTTTCATTTCAAAGATGTTATATAAATTGTACTGGGTATAACCTTTTGGAATGGGCTTTTTTTCACTCAGTGTCACTCTCTGGAGATTCATCTAAGCTTCTGTCTGTATCAATAGTTCATTCCTTTTCACTGCAGAGTAGTATTCCATGGTATGTGCATACCATAGTTCAACCACTCATCTCTGGAAGGACATCTGGGTTGATTCTAATTTTGGGCTACTACAAATAAAACTGGGAACATTTGTGTACAGGTTTTTGTGATGACATAAGTTTTCATTTTTCTGAGGCAATCGCTTAGGACTCAAAAGCTAGATTGTATGGTAATTGAATGTTTAGCGTAGTTATTTTATTTTAAGGGGCATTTATTTATTTTGCCTAATGATAAAGATAAACATTATATGGAAAATAAAAATGTTAGTAATCTTACTAATCTATTTTTTCCTGTCACTCTTTTCTTAATGTGTATGGTATATCTTTTAAATAAAAAGTGTTATATCCTGTTTTTCTCCAATAAATATTATATTGTAGAAAACTAAGTTATTAAAAAGCTTTCTAAAACACGACTTTTAATGGCTATCTTTCATTATGTGGCAATAGCATAAATGAACCATTCCTCTATTTCTGCAGACTTAGGGGGCTTCGATTTTCCCTAAAATGGATGGATTGGCAAATGTCTATTAACAGGTGAATGGATAAAAATGCTGTGGTATTCTCATACAATGGGACATTACTCAGCACCAAAAAAAGTAAACTATTGATACACAAAACAACATGGATGAATCCTAAAACATGTTGAGTAAAATAAAACCAGACCTCAAAAAAAAGAGCATATACCGAATAATTCCACATTTATGTAAAACTAAAAAATGTGAACTAACCCATAGTGACATGCAGGACATCAGTGGTTGCCTCGGGATGGGAGAGTAGGAGGAGGCAGGAGGGATGTGGGGACTGGGGGGTGATGGACATGTTCACTATCTCGATTCTTATCAAATTGAACACTTTATGTGCACCTTATTGCATGGCATTTATACCTCAGTAATGCTATTAAAAACAAAAAATTTTAAAAGATGACTTTGCCAACATTTGGTTATTTCCTTAGACTAGACCTTATTAAAAATCGAAGTACTATGGCAAAAGTGAAAAACTTAATTTAAGGCTCCTGATATTATTGTCAAATTGCTTTCCCATAAATAATACATGAGCACGTCCATCTCAGTGCACTGTTATCAATAGTGAGCACCATACGTTTTTAAAACCTTGGCCGATTTGATGGGGTAAAAAAAAAATCTTGTCCATGTTTCACTTATGTGATTACTAGTGGAACCGAATCTTTTCCTATCTTTTAATTGGCTGTTGGAGTTACTTCTTTGATGAACTATCCATTCACAGACTTTGTCTATTCTTTTGTTCCTACTGGGAATTAGTGTTACCTTTACATGTAAAGGCTATTATTTGTATGTGATATATACAGCAAATAATTCCCTAACTTATTTCCTCATATTAATTTTTTGTTGTTTTCCAAATATTCCTTTATTTTATCTTTAAAAGCATCTTTTAATTTTTCTGATTATAAAAATAATACAGAAAAACTAAAGAAGATAATGGAGACTACTTAGAGATAATTATCATTAATGTTTTGGTGTATATTAATCAGACTTCTTTTCTATGCAAGACAATTTTTAAAAATCATTATACATATAGCTTTTTAACAATATATAATGGACATCTTCCCATATCAACCAGATACCAAAAACATCAATTTTAGAGCTTCCTCAGATTCTTAAAGGGCCCAATGATGTCCAAAAAATTAAGAACCATACATCTACATTATAATTTTTTATGGCTTAATTGACTATAATTTATATAATGATACATCTGTTGATGAACATTTAGGTTTCTAATTATTTGATATTATAAACAGCATGACTAATATCCTTACACATAAATCTTTCTACACTAGTCTATTTCCTTAGGATAAATTCCTGGAAGTGACAGTTTTGAAAAATTAGTGTACACATTATTGCCAACTTGCCCTGCAGAAATGTATCAAACATATAAAAGAACCACAATTTAACCACTGCTTATGTGTATGACAAAATCTGTATTTTTGGGTAATTTAAATCAATTTTTCTTTTGTAATTTCTATTTTTATGCTTAGAATGTTATTCCCCATCCAGCGATACAACTATATGTTCATCTATATTTTCTGCTAATACTTTATTAGAAAAAAGTATCTTTGATTCAGCTGGAATTTAATATAGTAAACAGTCGGGTAGTTTCATTTAACTACGCCTCCCCCCAATTCCTTAGCCAATCACCTAGATTTACTTGTTAAATAAGTTAAACCTGATTTGCGATGAGATCTTGATCATATATTTGTTTTTCATTTATACTAAAGAGCTATCCATTTTACTCCACCTTTCAGGCTATCAGTTCTCGGATCAGCAAGACTGAGTTATAATTACTGGTGTTTTATAATAAATTTTAATATCCAGAGGGACAAGTCTTCCAACATTACACTTCTTTTTCACAGTTGTCTTAGGTCTCTCTCCTGCTTATTGTTTGAGACATCCTTTGGAATAATAGTATAAAGTCCCTTTTAAAAAATTCAATTAGAGTTTTTATTAGAATTGAATTAAACCTACAAATTAATTTGAGAAGAACTGGCACTTTTACACTCTTTAGCCTTTTCTGAGAGAAGCATGGCACAAATCCCTCCAATTCTTCATTAGTTTCTACACTCTTCTTGATGAGATTATTTGGTACTTTTTATTTTTTGTTGTGTGAATCTGATCTTTTTCCCATTACACTTACTAATTAGTTATGGCTGGTACATTAAAAAAAGCAACTTATTTTAGTATATTTATTTGCAATCCAGGCACTCTACTAAACACTTATGCATTCTGGTAGTTTTTCAATTAATTGTCTTGGGTTTCTTAGAAATAGTGACAGCTCTGGTTTCTCCTTGGGGATTTATAGCTTTTAATTTTACTGGATGATTTCCTGTATCACTTTGTATGCAAAAATCAAATGCTGGTGGATTAAAGATCCACTTCTAAAATTTTCAGGCAAAAAATACAGAGTAAAATCTTCATGATTTCCTAAATAGGAAAAGATTCCATAAATCAGTTGCAAAAAGTATACACCACATAGGAAAAAAAGTGATAAACTTGAAATATAATTGACAATTAAAATAAAAACTTAAAAACCTCTATTCAATAGAAACTTAAAGTGAAAAGATAAAAACATAAGTGATAAACAATTTCTAGAATGTATAAAGAATTTTTCTAAATCAGTAAAAAGAAAAACAAGCAAAGGATACAAACAGAATGCTCACAGAAAAGAGTTAAAATGGCCAATAAACACATAAAAGGACACACATTTTACTGGTAGTCAAGAAAATGCAAATTAAAGCAAAAATGAGATAATATTTCACTTCATTATACTGGCAAAAGTAAAAAGCTTGATAATATCAAGTAAGTGTTGCTAAGTACGCAGAGCAGTAGGAATTCTTACACACTGCTGATGGAATCACATATTTGAATAACCACCTTGGAGAGCAATCTGACAATACCCAGTAAAGCTGAAGACGAGCCTATCCAATGAACACGCAAGATCATGGCCGGATATACACGAGCACACATACACAAGGCATATAGAAACACATAGATACAAACATATACACAAATACAAAAATATTCACACAATAGCAAAAACCATAAAATTCAATGTCCATCAACAGGAAAATTGATAAATTATAGTTGAGTCATTCAATGAGATACTATTCAGCATTTAGAGTGAATAAATTACACATGTAATGCTTCATGAAGAAATCTCAGAAACATTGGGGTTTTTTTTGTTTTTTTTTTTTTTGCAGCTGGCCAGTATGGGGATTTGAACCCTTTATGTTGGTGTTAGAACACTGTGCTGTATCCAAAAGAGCAAACCGACCAGCATCAAAAACAATGTCGAGCAAAAAAATAAATTGCAGGACACTTAGACTATCCTACCATGTACGTAAATTTTAAAAAAATATACAAAACAAGACTATATATTTTTTAAGGATACATACTTTAGCATAAAATATGACAATATGGAGGGGAAGGATACATACTAACTTCAAGACTGATATTATCTCTGGGGAGGAAGGAAGGGGAATGGAATTAGAATATTGAGCCTAAGTATTGGGCCTAAGTATTTTATTATTTAAAAAGTAAACTTTAAAATAAGTACAGTGAAACTTTTCATTTATTAAATCTGGGTGGGGGATATATAGGTGTTTGTTGTATATTTCTCTGTACTATTCTGTATTTTTAAATATGAGAGTACCTCAAAACGTTCATGGAAAGATTCATATTACCTTTTAATTTTATTTTTCCATGAATGTTTTGAAGTACCCCCGTATTACATAAATATAAATGATGAAGGAAAACAAAAGACAATTTAAGGCCCTGTATTTAACCAAAAATAAAAAGGGAGTGAAAATACAATGTGTTTAGTTTTAATGAACAACCTTCTAGATATTTTTCACTTGATCTCATGAGAGCCATAAAACTCTGTACCGAAGTCTGCACACTGTCATGTGCAATTAATAAAGGTACTTTGATGGGAAGGAGGAGGAACAAAAGGAAGGAAAAGAGGAGGGCATTCATACAAATACTTGTCTCCACACAAGAGAATGATTTTTGCTATCTCCTCTCTTGCCAATTTTGTAATTATTTATGTAGAATAATGGAAGAGCCATTGGCAGAAGTTCTTAAAGCAAGATTCCTGGGATATCTGTTTAGAGTACTGGGGAAGTTAAAATCATGTGGCTGGGGAAATATTTTGAGCCCACTGTGGTTCTACAAGCAAGAAGAACCCTTCTTCAGAAAGTCTCCAGCAATGTTTCTGGAAGCTATCATCTTACTTTATTGCTCAGATCTGACCTAAGTCTGCTCAGTACAACTTGGGACATAATAAAAGCACCTGTGTTGAATTTCAAAGGGAGCTCACCTTTCTCTCAAGCTCTTTAGTAATTGCATCCAGAACCATCTTATGATGCGCAAACACTAGAAACTTCTCTCTTCCACTTTCCAGAAGGTCCAGGATATATTCACTGCATTGGACAATGACAACAAAACGGATTAACACATACTCATCCAGTTGAGGTTAATTACTGAAAAGTGTCTACATCTGCAGCAGACACCTTCCGGGCACCTGCCCTCCCCAGCCCATTCACTCCCTTCTCTGAGAGCTGACCTCTCCCCCTTTCCCTCACAGCACGTCATGTGAATAGAAGCAGCAAAATTAGGAGCTGTGGGGAAGCCATCTTCTGCCACGTGCAGAAAGAGTTCTATATTTTTTAGTCATGTGGCATACACAAATAAGTTGAAGTATCCTTAGGTTTTATGTGTCTCTGATACGTTACTGAAACATTCTTATTACTTGGGATCATAAAAGATAAATAAGCTTTCACTTTAGTTGCTCCTATCATTATAATGTGTTTTCAATACCAATTGAAGTGTCTATCTAGATCTAAAAACACGTAGGTAAGGGGTTAAGGAATTCCTGGCAGTACCCAGATTCCTGAAGACTTAATATCAAGACTTCAGTAATAATATTGAAAAAGACACTCAGAGAAGACTCTCTAGTTCCCTCCCACTTTGACCTCAAGCGACAGGCCAACAGTTAAGTCAGTGGTAACTGAACTCTTTTCCGAGGCAAACAAATATGGAAGAAAGGGTCTCATTTATTTGGTCTCCCTTTAACTTACCTCTGTACTCCATCGAAGTGTTTTTTCTTAACTTCCTACCTCTTACTTTTAGCCCTGGCCTTAAAGGAAGGCAGCTACCCGCAAGGAGCAGTCGGGTGGGAGGTGGGAGTTGCCCAGTCAGCAGATCTTTGCAGCTCTCCCCGCCCCCAGTCCATTAGCACCCTGCAGAGGGTTCACAATCCCAAAGAACCAGTAAGCCTAAGGGCTGGCCAGTTAACTCAGTTGGTTAGTGTACAGTATTATAACACCAAGGTCAAGGATTCAGATCCCTGTAAGGCCCTGTACAGAGTAACTGCTACATGGGGCAATGGGAAAATGAGCTCCATGGGACACAAGAGACAGTCACCCAGCCTGAGGCCATTCCCAGACACGGGTGTGTCTGGGCAGAGAGTGGACAATGCTTCCCTAAAGAAGGACAAATCTCAGGTGTTGGAAAGGTAAGTAGACTGTCCTCTAAACTCCTAAGAATTATTTTCAAACAGCATTATGACCGACCAAAGAACCAGATTTGAGTTCAATTTGTGAACTGTTGTACTAATAAAATCTACTTTAATTATTTTGAGAGACATAAAATTTGCTATGATATAAGCAAAAAGTTTATTGCTACAGCATCAAAAAGTCACAAGGCCACAAAATCAACTTAGTGAGCTCATAAAAATCACAGGCATCAGTTTTCTTAATGTGCCTTTCTTTTCTACATCTCAGACATGGCTTTACTGTTCTACCCTTCTGCAAGTCCCTAAATTACCAGGGTGGAAATATCTGCCTACCACAACAACCTCGGCTTTTATATTAAAAGATGCCCATTAAGATGAAAACAAACAAACAGCAGCAAAAAAGGGGGGGAAAAAAACAACTGGCAGAGGAAATTGGGGTTTTTAAGATTTACAATCTAATTTTCACTTATTAGCTGAGTGACTCTGAGGCCCAGAGATCTACAGGAGATTTACTCTGCATTTTAAAAAATGGGGCCAATATGACTTATTTCACTGATCTCACAAAGGTGCTGTAAATGTGAAATGAGTTAACAGACATAAAAATTGTTCAGAAACTATAAAGCACTATACAATTTATCACAGGATTTTGGAAAAGTATGTGTAATGTATGACCAAAGTTTATTTATGAGGTGGCAAAATGGTTAGACTTAAAATTTCTAAGGGAAATGGGTGGTTCTGGGCCTATCACCTGAAGAGAGAGGTACCCCATGGACCCTGAACTTTACAGCCCATTGAGTGAGGAATTGAGGGACGTAACTCACACCCTGGCCATCTGGTAGTCAGCAGCTGCACGTGAGAAATGGGTCGGTGGGGGCAATTCAGATTAGTTTCTGAGAGAGAAGTTTCCAGGCGATAAAAACATAACCTGGAGTTCATTAGTCCCGTAACAGTGTCATAAATGCTAAGAGCAGTGCCCAGAGAGAGGAGGAGAGCTGGCCTATAGCCAGCAGCCTTTCTGGGGGCACCACAGATGTGAGTGACACCCGGAACTCTCTCTCTTCCCACAGTTAAGGGTGCGAGAGGAAGAGGTCAGCGGCTCGGGATCTCTCTGGGGGCTGAGAGACAGGGTGTGTGTTTCTCAATTTATCTCCAGGCCATGGTCCCCACAGCCTCTCTGGCACCACTCAACCTACACAAAGTTCATTTTCATTGTAGTTTAATCACTTGGACCATTATCCTGACAGAGTCTCACATGAATGTTAAACAATAAAAAATTTGGCAAAGTGCATATCATTAGAATTGTTTCAAGTTTCTACCACTATTTGAACATGAGTGGGCTTTTTTTTCCTTTAAAAAAAAATCTCAATTGTCTGCCTTTCTTAAAGTCAGTGAATAATTCTAAGAATAGAAATTATTATGTCAGATTTAGTTTATCAGGTAGAAAGAAAACTAATTTGACAATGGCCACATGCCTCTATCTTTTGAACAAATTTTGACATTCATCTTTTTATTTAGGTAAATAATGGCTGAAATTTCATGTCTTTGGAGAAGACCAGAGTAACTCCATACAGTAGCTTCTCCCTCTAATTGTTTCCCTAAAGGCAAGAGAACACAGTTCACACAGCAAGAGGAAAACTCTTCCCAGTAGTGTTTGGGTCAACCCCATCCTCCTTTTAAGTAGCAGAAGCTCCAGCCCCCTTGGGTTAAGATGCACTGTCTTAGGAATGCCAAGACCATCCTGGTAGTGGCTCCAGTTACAGACCAACTTACACCTTGTGGGTGATGAAGCCACAGTGCCCTAAAGTTTATTTCCAAGGCAGCTAGAGTTCTTATCTCTGATCATTCCTTAGACAGCAGTAAAGTCATTCTGGCAGACTAAGGTAATGATTGGTTTTTGTTTGTTTTTTAAAATGAGTGCAAGAGAGGTTTACACTTGGTGATCACTTACATGGCAGATGGGATTTTGGCTTCAGCTGTTCTGTTGAAGAAGACAATGAGGGCTTCTTTCTGCTGCCTTTTCTGTTGAAAGAGAAGTCAGGAGATTAAAGTCTCCCACTCTGAGAACTCTGGGATAAGCTGACCTAATTATCGCTACAGCGAGTTTATCTCTGAAAGATAGAAATCTTAACCACCAATTATCAGAATCAGGAGACCCCGGGGTTGACACTAACCCACTCATTTGCTTTGGCCAAGTCATAGGAACCTTTCTCAGAGACAGAACTACAGCTGCTCTGACACTCTCCGAGAACTGTTGCAAGAATCAATGAGGAGGCACTTCTAGCACGGCCTCCCCATACATTCCAAACCCCTGTGATCAACTGAAATGCAGCTTTGGCCAAGCACGCCTGTTGACCCTGGGCTAACCCTTTCAGGAATAATGTGGAAACTGGTTGCAAAAGCCTTTAAGATACACCCAAACCCTATATTCAAGCAACTTACTCCTTAAAATTCATTCTCATGATATAATCAGATGTATACAAGTTCATATATAAGCTACTTTTCCTATGTAGTATTATTCAGAATAGTGAGCAATTGAAAATAACTTAAAGGTCCAACTAAAAATAATTGGAAAAATTATAATATGGCCATGTGAGAAAACTATGCAGTATCTAAATACTGTGCTTTTCTTTTCATTTTTCTTTTCTTTCTTTCTTATCTAATACTGTTTTCAAAGAACATTTAACATGAAAAAGTCCTCATTATACATTTGTAAACTCTTTTCTTCCCCACTCGATTTATATCTATATAGTCCCAATTTTGCTTTAAAAAAAAATATTTCTTATTACATACATAATATATACTATTTTTTATATAAATATATATTTATATAGAGACATATAAAATATATTTTAAAGCAAAATAAACATACATAAATATTACAGAAAAATACCCAAATGATATATGCTAAAATTATGTGAGGAAAAGATGATTCTTTTCTACAGTATAGTAATAAAAATAACAACTAACACTCATAGTCCATTTATTATGGGCCAGGCAGTGGTTTCAGAACTATATATACATTAACTCATTTAATAATGAACAATTATTATATATGAATAATTTCCATAAGGAAAGTACTATTATCACCATTGTATAGGTGAAGAAAGTGAGGCAAAAAAAAGTAAAGAAATCTTACTTGTCCCACTGCCACTAAATGGCAGAACCAGAATTTGTAGCACTTACAAGTGCTGAAGCTCAAACATCTGGGCTTGGACCTTGATGGTGAGAATGAAATGACCGAATACACACATAAAGCACCATGCCCGGTAAGTAGCAAGTGTTCAATTAGCGTTACTTATTATAAGTACTTTTCTTATTTTTCAGATGTTATACAATAGACATCTGCTGTATTTTTAATATGGGAGAAATTCATAGTTTCATCTAAGGAAAAAACCTCCCCAAACTGGGTAGACATAATACTATCTATTAATGATCTTACTTCTTTCACCAGCTACAGGCCAGGAAATTTTAAATAACCGGCATCCTTTGTTCCTGTCTCCTAGACTTTTATTAAATTAGATCCACTGGAGTTTTAAATTTTATTTTTCTATGTTGGAAATTTGAATGGATTGTCAAACGGCAGAAAAGTGAACTGATATTGTCACCAGGAAGTCTGCATGGACTTGTCCCATTTTTCTGCTCCTGGTCTTGCTGATCAAAAAATGGCTTTAGACAAAAGATGATTACAGTCAGCTTTTCTTAGCCTGTGAAGAGATATCTATTATTTCAGCTGAAACATGAGAAAAAGCTTTCATTATACATTCTATTTTATAAACTAGCTGCTTCACTTTGCTTCCGTGATTTAAAGCTTTTTAAAAAAAGTATTCCTCCAGATGGAAAGGTGTGAAAGAACAAAGAGAGAATCAATTCTTGACAGGCGGCAGTGCTTGCCTGGAACCACCACAATGTGCAAAATTACAAGGAAACTTGGGGCTAAAAAGTAACCACAAAAGCGTGCGCGCGCGCGCGCGCGCGAGAGAGAGAGAGAGAGAGAGAGAGAGAGAGAGAGAGAGTGTGTGTGGGGGGGTGTGGGGCGTCCTACAGATTCATAAGGCCTCTTTATTTGACTAAAACCATGAAAACATAATTCTCCATTTTAACTTTCAACTCAGGATTTCAGAGCCGATCATGTTTGGAATGGATGTCAATGGTCATCCAGTCTGACCCCCAGTTGATGCTGGCTCCCCTTCCTGAAGTAAGTTAGAACAATGCTCCTGATGAGATCCAAGGTGTAATATATGCACCAAATGGCTTTAGAAGTAGAAAGGTCTTCATGGTCCAGAGCACAAAGCACGTGAAATATTCATTTTCTACTTGGATTTTCCATTACAAAAATGAATTTACATTAAAGAACACAAAAGGGCACCAAGTTCTCAAGGCCTTATTATCTTATTATCTAAAAGATCTAGTATCTGGCTTTGGCATCACACCAAAGGTAATCTGTATCAACTCAATTTCTATCTTTCAGAGATAAACTCTTAATTTTCCTAGGACTCCAAGGCAGCAGAAAGCAACTCTCAAGTGTGGGACTGAGAAGAGCTCTGAGCTCTTTCTCAGCTGGATTCCTGAAGAATTTCACTGCAACTTAGGCTTCATCATCATAATCTACCAAACAGTAAGACTCTGGGGTATTTAGGAAGCAAAGAGGATAATCACACAACAGGTAGGACTCTGGGCAACTGGCACTACCCTTATGTACTTTTCGATCATCAAAGCAGGTCGTGGCTCCCTCTAGATAAGAAAATACCAAAATATCCTTAAAAATTTAAGGGATTTTAGCTACCTAAAGTTATAAAATACTCAACATTCCTAATTTCTATGGCTCATCCTAATCAATTTCCTAAAAATTTCAATAAACTCAGAAATCAAACTTTTAGGATACATCTAAAATTTTCTCTGGAAAGAGGCACTCACCTAAGTTGAAGAACTGTGCAAGTTGGTAGAAGTTTAAAAAATGCTTTCACACTTTTCTGCACTAAGAACAAAATTCTTGCTCCTTCTATTTCTTTCTTCCTTTTTCTTTTTGGCCACAGTACACAATTCACGGTTGCCTCTTGGCCAGTAAATGTGACTTCCCTCCTCAATTCACATGCCCACAAATGGCTTTTTCAGTTGTCTACACTGGCTGATTTCAGATTGGTTCAGGAGGTAGACCAGGTACAGGCGAGGGTGTTATCTGGAGCATCCCACGAAATACTGATAAACTAACTTCCAGCTCACACATACGAGAAACAACTTTACTAGCAAAAAACCAGCATTTTATAAATATTCAGCTCTCTGCATCTAAAAATATCGCATGTCTGAATTTTTTTCCCACTAATATTTGCTGGACTTGTTCATTGGTTTTTTTTATCTGGTGACATTCACTAGCAGATAAAAGTCAGCAGATATTAAAGTTTTAAGAAAAAGTGATAAGAAAAAACTTAAAATTGACAAAACATTTTCACTCATTGAATTTTTATTCAATGACCACCAAGGTTGATTTTAGCAACAGAGTATCCTCGTTCTGCTCATGGTTCCACTAAGATATAATTTGAGAACACTGGTCCATGCATCCACATCAATGTTGTTGAACTTTCGTCAAAGAGATTATACCTGTTCATTTCCTCCAGACCATCCAGATTGTTACATATTATATAGCAAAAATTAAATACAGCTCAACAATTTACCAGTGCATCCTCTATCTTACCCTGTTTCTTAAAAGTTACCAGCTAGTCTTGCTCATCACGTGGTAAAATAACATTAAAAACATCATGCATACTGTCTCTTGTCATTCTTATCTGTTTTGTAATCTCCCTCTGGGATTACAAAAACAAATGAGGCTGAGATCTCATCTATATCTAAGTTTCTTTATATGGGGTAATATCAAACCCAGATAATGCTTTATGATAATGTCAAAAAATATAAATGACTGTTATTTTCTTGGCAATGAAAATTAGAAGGCTTTATCCCAAAAGGATGGAAATGGAGCTCGTGTAGATTACTTTATTGCACTTGGCACAGTATGAAACTAGAGAGAGGCAAGAAATAAAAGTGTTTTGAAAAGATAAAACCACTGTAGTGGAAAGAACCTTAAACTATAAGGCCAAGAGCCTTGGTTCTTGCCTCAGCTCTGCCATGGAGTAGCCATGAGACTCTAGAAAAACTGCAATCTCAGCTTCCCTCTCCGTAAAATGGGGATGCCAACTTCCAGCTGACCACGAATAGCTATAATAAGAATTCAAAAGGTTAAGAGGGTTTGAAAACTATACAAATTTCAATCTTGACTAATGCAAATGACATGGTAGGGCTAGAGGGCTAATATATGTATCAAATATATATAGGACTAATTTTTTTTAACAACTGTTACTAGACTAAGGCATTCTCAAAATACACTAAACATAATTTCAACTTTCTTTGAGGGATTCAGAATATATATCACCATTCTGCCATTGCCCTGGGTTATTTTTATGGCCATCTGTCAATAACAATCTAGACAAGTGAAAACTGTGGATTAATAAGAGATTTTCGAAACATACTAGGTAGGCTGAGAAATAAAACGGGCTCACTACTCTTGTCCAGGGAAGAGGAAAGAGGTTATGGCAAAGCATGCTCAGAGTACTCTGGGTTGTTTCCGCAAGGCCCCATGTAGGAAGGAACACCTGTGGACACGCCTGTTTCCAAATCCCCATCTCTGGCCCCGGACTCACACTTTTGTCCTTGGTAGTCATTTCCTTGGCTGCGGCGTCCAGGGCAGCTCTGGCCTTGGCATTGATCCGTCCTGGGGCAACCACCACCATCTTGCGCTGCTTGGCCGGCAGCTGGGAAAGGACGTCAGATTTGAGGCGTCGCAGCATGACTGCCTCCTCCAGCAGGAGCTTCAGCTCTCCCAGATTGGAGGAGCCTGAGTAATCCCATCCCCAAGGCTGCTGCAGAGAAACGAGACACAGCCCCATTAGACCTCTCGCAGGGCCACATCCAAGGTGGCCGTGAGCTGCAGGCAGGCTTCTCTTCTCACAGCCACCCTGGCTTTGCTCAGAGAACTTCAAGTAACTTTACAAGGATAAATAAACCCCAGATGAGACACAGAAAGGAGAGGGAAAAAAAGAAAGTCAGAAAAGAGGTGAACAAAAAACACGTATCATGGCATTCTACAATTTGGCACTAAACTTTCTAGCAGCAAATGCTATAAGTCAAGTGATTCGGTGCCCATTTTATTAAAAAAAGAACCAAAAACTCAGCATGTGAGACTATTCCTGTATACTAAATACGGAAATAAATCTTCACTAGGGCTTATCTTAGAGTCCGTTGCACAATGTAATAAATAATTTTAGTAACATCTTTATTTGATGAGATTTACAGGGATTTTAAAAACTGTGGTTCCTCCATATGGATTAGACCAACACAACCAAGTACAGTGTAGTAAAAACTACAACGCTCTTGTTGTTATGGTGGTCCGGTTGGCAGCAGGAGCCCAGAACACGGGCTTTTGCCAGCCTGGCTGAAACCTGAGGTGGTGTCTAGAGTGCCTGGGAAGTCCTTCTTCAAAATGATGCCCCTCCCCGCAGTAGCTCACAGAGGCTATGCTTTGTCACACAGCAAGAGAAGGTGTTACCAATTAAAATAGACTCCCTGTCCTTCAGCAACAATCTTCCTGGAAATAAGACTAATTTCCACAGTCTTGTAGAAAATCAGGGAGCCGGTGTGCCTGCTGCTTTGTGTTTGCAGCTACCTGTCTCTCCTCCCGCTTCACCCTCTCCTGGGCTCTGAGCCACCTGAGGGTGAGGTGAGGCTTGTTCATTTTAGAGGACCAGAGGGCCTAGACAGGGCAGGTGTCCTATAAACCTAACCTTTGCTGAATTGAGAACAGGAAGAGAAGGTCAAAGGTGTAGAAATAAAATGATCAAAAGCTGTTTCTTTAAAAAAAAAAAAAATCCCTTGGAACCAGCCCAAATGTCCATCATCAGATGAGTGGATACGGAAAATGTGGTACATCTACACAATGGAATACTACTCAGCTATAAAAACGAATGAAATACTGCCATTTGCAACAACATGGATGGACCTCGAGAGAATTATATTAAGTGAAACAAGTCAGGCACAGAAAGAGAAATACCACATGTTCTCACTTATTGGTGGGAGCTAAAAATTAATATATAAATTCACACACACACACACACACACACACAAAACCGGCGGGGGGAAGAAGATATAACAACCACAATTACTTGAAGTTGATACGACAAGCAAACAGAAAGGACATTGTTGGGGGGGAGGGGGGGAGGGAGAAGGGAGGGAGGTTTTGGTGATGGGGAGCAATAATCAGCCACAATGTATATCGAGAAAATAAAATTAAAAAAAAAAAAAAAAAAAAAATCCCTGAAATCAACAGGAAGTTCGTAGCAAATGCCTTCAAATAGCACTGGGGTTGCAAATGAGCTCAGTATGAGACTCTCTCTTCAGTGGCTTCTCTTAATGCATGAAGCTGGCCAAAAATAAAAGCAGCCCTGACCTATGGGCTGCAATAAGTAAAAACCATGCTGGGAACAAATGGATATCATAATTAATTTCAACATCATGCTCCTAAATTCTAATACGGTCAGCTCTTAATCTTGCTGGTTAAAACTCAGCAATGCCAAAGATTTTAAATTGGACTTTAAAATACTCACAATCTAATAAGTGTCTATTGAAAACCTCCCATGTACAGGCTCTGGGGTAGGTGGAAGGAAGGATGTGAAGATGAGGAATGCACAGTTTATGTTTGTTTATTGAGGTGGGACTGGGGCATTAGCAAGAAGGAGGGAAAAAGGAGACTCCCAGGGTGACACTTTGGTTTCTGGCATGAGAGGCTACTGGGGAGACAATGGCTGAGACTGGGAACACCAGAAGGGACAGTGTGGGAGTAAAGGTGGCGAATTCTGTCTTCAGCCCCTTCCATCACTAGCCGAGCATTACTACTCCATGGACCCAGACAATTAAGGAAGAGCAGATTCTTTTCAGAAAGTGGATCATTTGCAAACAGGACAGAGGTGCAAATCACAGAGAAAGAGTTTTAAAGAACCATGAAAACCATATACGATCAATCTAGTCTGGATTGATCCACAGGGAAAGTGAATTACACATTTGCTTAAAGTATATGGCTTTTAAATACAGTTAATAATTGGGAAACTGCTTGCCTCAATAAGCAGCTAAAAATGATATGCAATTAACTTTGCTAAGCACTAAAAATTATAAGTGCTTTGAATGTAAGTGGCTATTTCTAAAGTACTTGAAAAGTTTTCTTTTTTAGAAAGCACTTAGAAAATAAGGCAGACAATCTTATTTGCATCATGAATTTACATAGCAAGTCTTTTCCCTCATGGAGGGATTGTAGAGAGAGCTGTAGCCATTTCTCCAGTGTCAGTGTCTTCCTTACAAATAGGGGCCCCGTGTATTTGAGCCCACTCTAGGCAACTCGGGACTAGGCTTCCCATTCTACCTCTTCAAAGGCTCTCCCTTGTCTTTCTTGCAGAGAGGAATTTTTTGCTTTACTTTATACCCCTCCCATACCCAGAAACCCTCACCCTCTTCATCCACTCCCCTCCCTCTGCCTCACTTCACCTCTAGCTTGCCTTAGTGCCCTTCCCATGGGCTGGCACCTGACATGGACATTCCTTCTATAGCTCCAGCACTGTGCCCTGTGCAGGAGCTGTCACCTCGGGCAAGAGCTGCCAGCTCTCTGAGCTCCACACACCTACGCATTAGCCACTAGTCCCTGGACTGAAAAACACTGGCCTGTAATCAACACAAACATTAAAACTAGGAGGGATCATTTTCATCTTACCCTTGAGAACTCTCCAAGGTCAGAGCTAAAGACAGCAAAGAACTAAAGTCTTGGTCCAGTTCCCTAGCCAGTGCTCTTAGCATGGCCAAAAATAAGCAACAGAAAGATAAGTGTCAAAATCAGGCTGAGGGATGGATAGACTAGGAAGGGAAGAGAGAATAAATACCCGCTTAGCATCACAGTAGCGAAGTCCAAAGGCATGAAACTGAGGGAAGAAAGTTGGCTTGACTGCGATGATCTGTGTGTAGAGCTCCGCAGGCCGGGACATGGCTGGCGTGCCTGACAGCAAGATCACCCTCTTGGCGACCTAGAGGACAAACAGCCAAAGGTGTTCTGAACACAGGGAAGAGCACATAGGGAGTATTCAAAGTGCCCCCATGAGATAGGAGCTGGATACCCCCAGGAAGAGCAAAATCCAAATCCCCTGGAATCCAGCGCGACTACCTTTCACTTCCCAGGCTGGCAGTTCTCAAGTTTAATCATCTCAGAACAAAGGGTAGATCTGGATTCTGAACATGCTAAAGATCAGCCTCACTCCAGAACTCTGCGTGGCTGACCACCTGGGATCTCTAAGCAAAGGCACCAGAGAAAAATATACTTCCTAGCACAGGAACCTAACGGCATGGCCGATGCAAGTGGTTCCATGTCATCTCCTTTACTTGACGTCTTTCCTACACCCTCTGCTGCTCTCTTAACACATTACACTGAATTCTGTCTTTTCTGTCTTCCTCACTAGACCACAAGCTTCTTGAGATGAAGATCTAGGCTGTGTTCACCTTTATTTTCTGTAGTATAGTACCTGACAAAAAGTAATTAATAAATGTTCACTGTATGCCAAAAAATTGAGAAGGAAGCTGGTTAGCGTCCTAGGGAACGGGGAGTAAACTCAAAATCCAGGATTGGAACAGGAAGTGAGGGAGGCATTTAACAGGTCTCAACTTCCTCCAGAATGGACTTCTGATGTTCAAGCTGAACTTACTATCAGATAATGACACTCGGGACCAGCCCGCTCACATTTCCCAGGAGGAATTGTCAGGGACTGCCGATGCATAAGCCTCCATTTGATTTTCTTTAAAGAAAAAATAAGGCCTTCACTAACGCAGCTTCACAATGCTTCGAGCCTAGAGATCCCTGACTCATTTTGCAGTTAACAAGGACTTTATAGGGCAGGACCTGGATCCATTTACCCTAAATTCAGTCCAGGTCTGAAGTGGTCTGCTCAGCAGTGGGCAAGATGGAAATAAATAATTGGTCAATTCCAATGACAAAGTCCAGGTTCATTACTACCCTGACACCAACCTGACCCAAGGGGATCAGACCCAAATATCCTATCTCTATTATTAAGATGGGAAAGAGGGTGAGAATTAAAAAGGAGATACTTTACTGGAGGTAAAATTCATTTCAGTTCTGGGAAAGGACCCTACTGTGGAACTCAGTTGTCTAGAAACAGCTTGTTAACCACCGTAACCTTGAGTTAATGGCAGTAATATAAGGCAATCGTATGCAGTAAATCACCTATGGGAGCAAATTAGGTTTTCGAATCGACACACTGCCTCATAAAAATAAATAAATAAAGGTGCAACAGTGGAAAGAAAAATGATTCTTTATAAACATATGATACATACAATTCTTAAAATGCACTTTTGCCCTTTCAGCAACTGCCAATATCTAATTCCATTATGATGGGAGAGCTATGAATTTCTCCAGCTGTAATTTTCCACAGTTCAATTACCTAGGCTTTCTAATTTCCTCCACGGTTTAATGCAGACTCATTAAAATAACAATAAGCTCTTGAATGATGTTTGTAGCATCTCTTGCCTTGGCTTAAGACCATTTCAATGAAAGCGGAAAAATGAAAAGTCTTATCAGCAAGAGGATATCAGTCCATCATCCTAAACCTATTCCCCACATCGTTGCTGTGCTTGCCTGGGCGTGGAGCCTGAGCACAAACAGCTCATGGATCAGGTGATGGAAATGAACACCAGGGTCTTCTGTCAGATGTTGTGGTAGATTGAATTATGTCCCTCCAAAACTCCCTGAAGCTTGAATTGTATCCCCCAAGTTGTATGTATTAGAAACTTGGCCTGCACTGTGAATGCTAAGAGGGTGGGAAATCCTATTATGGTAATTGAAAGGTGGGGCCTTGAAGAGGTGATTAGATTGTAGCGCTGTGCTGTAGTGAATGGATTAAAAACAGTGGTCAAGGGTGTAGTTCTGAGAGCTTTAAAAGAAGAGAGTATCTTTCTCTCTGCTCGCTCTTCTTCCACCATCTTGCAATATGAGACTCCTGGGCCACTGTTGCCACCACCAGATGGACTTTGGATTTCTCAGCCTCAGAAACTGTCAGCAATAAATTTCATTTTTCTTTATAAATCACCCAGTTTCAGGTATTTTGTTATAAGCAACAAATGGACTAATACAGATATTTATAGGATGTAGTTAATACTGAGTCAGTTCTCCCTGCACTTCCCAGACTAGAGAGTGAAGGTAGCTCTGCAAACAGACATCTGTGGGTGTTAAATAACAGCAGAAGCAGCATTATGGAAAAAGAAAAAGGCCAGCTTTGAAAAGAAACTAGAACGGCATCTCCTCTGCTATGGAATGATTTAGGCTATTCCCTGCTCAGCCCCAACATATTTGTACTATCATCACTGTCATCTTGAAGGCCTTTAATCCTTGCCCAGCTGCAAATGATTTAAGTGTCACCCTCCACCTCTGAGAACTTCCAATCTAGGAAAATATAAATGCATAAAACGACATCAATCAACACTAAATTGGACACTTTATAGTTAACTCCCCTGGCGAAGGAAAGAAAGCGGCACCCATGAAACCTACGATGGAGCAATGTAAAAAAGTAATTTTTCTTTGGCGCTGGAAATATGTGATTCACATGACACTGTTGGGTGGCAGATGACCTTCAAAGATTGGCTTAGTTTCCTCGTTGGTTGGGGGTAGGAAAACCCTGTAGAATAGGTTGATGGCAGGACAAGTTGGTATATATAATTTGCCAAGGAGAATCCAATATAGTAATTCAAAGTAGATAATTTACACAGAGATTTTAAAACAGGAGCCAAGAGGACATTCTACTGTAGAGAAAAGAACTGAACTTGTTTTAAGTTCATACAAGAAGCAATCCAGAAATTCTTCATCACTTTCTGCTATCTCTCTCTCTATTTGGTTTTTCCTGAGCTAGTAACTTGCTTTGCTGAATTATTCTGACTGGCTATAACATATTTCACCAGGACCCCAAACTAGGAAAAAAACCCACACTCCTCAAAGCTTAGTCTCATTCTTCCACCTAGTATAAGTCCTGACAGTACTCTAAATAAAGTTTACACAATATATTCAACCTAGAAACAGGACACGGAGAAGACAGGTAACATCAAAGAGAAGATCAAGTCCACACCACCCAAATGTCCCAACACTCATTAACGCTGACACGGCAGGGACGTTGAATCTATGCTTTAATTAGTTCAGAAGTCGCTATAGAATAAACAAAAGCAAGGGACAGTGGCAAGCATAGCTGAGGACGAGTGACCAAACGTACACAGACCAAGAACAAGTGCAAGATCACAGCCAATGCCCAAGAAGCAATGAAAGAGTCACCACCTGTAGGTACATCTAAAGCCTGAGCACAAGAAGAAAAGCTCAATATTCAGGAGAAATCCAGTCATTAGAGTTTGGGAAGAAGACTGAGGTTCCATTCTTTGCTCTGCTCTTGAGTAGTGCTCCCCATGACAAACAAGACCAAACCAAGCCCTAACAGTGGACATAGTTATGGCCACTGTTGACCAGAGGCTGCCCCAAGTATCAGCACAAGACCACCTACCACTCAGTGATACCTAGCAAGATGGCCTTTACAAATCTCTGGTTAGGTTAGCATATTTCTTATAAATGGTTCCTTCTCAATTTTAGCCTGTGTTCCAAAAAAAAGACAAAGTTCCAATTGCAAGTCTAAACAGTGCTGACCTTACTAAACTGATTTGCATGATAACAAGAATGCTTTCAAGCTGAGCTAGTATTGCTGCCCTGATATCAATGAAATTCTGATGCCACATATAAGGCAGTTCTTGGGTAAGAACAGACAGAAAAAAGACTGTGACTACAAGTGTATTGATTCAAAAATACCAAAATGTTACAATGAGAATACATCAAGTGGTATAATTACAGCTGATTAAAGTTATTCTATTCTGAGCTTTAAGGCACGCAAAACACTTGTGTCTAAGTATTATTAATGTAGCACACATACTAAAATTAAATACTAAGGTGGATTTTTTTGCTCTGGAAAAGATAGACTATTTTAACTTAAGTATCAGACTCCAATAATGTCCTTTTTAATTCTGATTCTGTAATAAAATTAAGGAAATAAACCAGAACGGATGGACCACAGGGGACTTCTCCTGTAACTTCGTCACACCAGAGGAGGAAACAGAACCCACCAGATGACACTACTCTCCCCTCCAGCCTGAGAGAGGCAAAAAGCCATCTCCTTCAGACACAGAGGGACTGAGTTTTCTACTCCCCATTTCTGCATCATATGAAAAGGTGTCACTGCAGCGTAATATGTAACAGCCAAAGCCAGGTTACAAATCTGCTGAAAGGGAAAAGATGATACATATTTTTGTAAATTTATACAACAGAACAGCATTTGTAAGAATGAGGTAGTCATTTGGAATGACGAGGAATGATTCTCAAGATACGTTATTAAAAGAAAAAAGGTAGTTGTAAAACAGTGGATATAGAACACGGTACAGAGGGTGAAAAGAAACACACACATTCATACCTATGTGGCTGTAGGCTATTTTACAGACACGAACCTGAAAATCTTTTAACTATGGCTGCCTTTAGGGAGAGAGACCAAGGACCTGGGGATCCAGAGGTGGCAGAAAGACTTATTCTTCACTGTCCACTCTTTTGAACCATCTGAATCTATCATCTATTTAAACTACTTTTATAAAAATGAAAAAAGCTCATACATTTTAGCCAATATTTCATCTAGCCAATCAACAGAGATATAAAAAGTACTCTGTTCATAGAAAAAGAGAAACAGTTATTTATTAGAAAAGGATGGTGGAATTCTGGGGGCCTTTTCTGTTTAAAAAATTTTTATTTTGTTATTATACCAGTTTAACAATAAAAAAATCAACGCAAACAACATACAACTAAGCTAAACAAACCAAAAAACCCAAACACATACCTCATTGTTCAAATGAGCACTGATAATCCTCAGCGTTGGAGTCATGTGGAGAAAAAGAGCCTCTGGTACGGACTGAATGGGAATGGAGACTGTTACACCTGCCCAGACTGGGCTTCACAGGCCTTTACCAAAAGGTAAAATGGAAACTGACCCAGCAACTGTGATTGCAGGGACTTGTCCTAACAGTATAAGTGTGCAAAGTCCATATATATGGATGATGTTCACTTGCAGAATAAAAGGGAAAGAACTGAGTGTCTGACATAAGGGTTAAATGACGGGCTGTTCCCATACAACAGAATGCTCCACAGTCCTTAAAAATGATGATCTTGGGGCCGGCCCGTGACTCACTTGGGAGACTGTGGTGCTGATAACACCAAGGCCACAGGTTCAGATCCCTATATAGGGATGGCTGGTTAGCTCACTTGGGAGAATGTGGTGCTGACAACACCAAGTCAAGGGTTAAGATCCCCTTACCGGTCATCTTTAAAAAAAAAAAAAAAAAAGATGATCTTGCCCTACAACAGACATGTTATAAAAATTAACAGTGGTTTTCTCTGTTGGAGGAATTAAAGCTGATTTTAACTTTGTTCTTTATAGCTTCCTGTCTTGCCTACTTTCATACATTTATATGTAAAAATAGAACTACCTTGCTTAGTATCACTAGTCCAGGCAAATAGTGTTGCGGGGGAAAAAAGATGTCACATTTCTCTGAGACAATGACACCTATTTCTTACAACCTAACAACATGTCCTCCATATAATGACTGCTGTTGCCGTTTACAAAACTCACATTTTCTGGACATGATCTAGCCCTGCTATCTCACAGACTGTGCAATACAATCTACTTCATTAAGTACATTTGCTAAAAATACCTTGTGATATTAATTATCAGAATATAATTATAGGAGATGTACATATTAGAGGACCAATCTAGTGGCATTAAATTAGGCCCTCATGTGGCTTTTCAAAGACATGCTTTACTTCCTCCCAAATATCTTATTTCAAAAACATTTAGATTCATTTCCTTAGAGTATTTACATCAGTGGTTCTCAATGTGGGTAGGGGAGTGATTTGTCTCCCCCTCATTGCCCGAGGGACATTTGGTAACAGCTAGAGACAATTTTGGTTATCACCCTGGGGAGGTTACTACTGGCATCTAGTGGGTTGAGGTCAGGGATGCTGCCAAATATCTTACAATGCACAGAACAGCACCCCACATCAAAGAATCTTCCAGCCCCAAATGTCAAATAGTATCAAGGCTGAGAAACTCTGATCTAGATGAAAGTATAGCAGAGAGAAATGAAAGGTTTGGTTAACAGAACAGCATAAAATGCCCCACTCCACTACTTCACCCCAATTCTGCCACAGTTCAGCATTATGTGAAGTCCATGTTACAGAAGAGAGTGGCTTCAAGACACCTCATAAACAGCAGGCCATGTTCACGATTCCTACTTTAAAATATTAATTCATCCAAGTTCTATAGCAAATGTTATATATATACTAGTTAGAAGTTAAAAGGTTTGTTTTAAACGTGACACTTTGAAATATACCCAAGATATTAAAGACATATATGCTGCTTCCAAAGGTCTGGCTCAGAAGCACATATTTCAGAAACCAATATAGTTCACCTTGGCCTGACCAGGCAATGACTACATTAACACGGCAGGTGCTAAAAAGCTTTCGTATTATAACTTTAATGATATAATCTATCTATTGTGCAATTTCCTTTGTCTAAATAATCAGGGATACAGATTTAATTTTAGTTACGGCCATAATATCGGAATCACAGCACCAAAGCCTATTAAAATTTTTCTAAAAATATATTAAAGTCACCCAAAAGAAGGGTCACCACCCTAGGAAAAACATTTCGTTTAAGTGTGTCCATAAACGGCTAACAATATATAAATATTTATAGGTAATATTAGCAGAGGATCAAGCTTTTTAAGTAAAGGACGTTCATTTTTAGGTCTGGAGCATATGATATAATCCTGCCTTGGAGGATGTATCATACTACCTGTTATTCCTAAAAAAGTAAAAACTCGAAATGAATAGACACTTATGTATGTTTTGCAAAGAAATGGTAAAATTCAGCTAATTTTCCAACACTAAGCTTCACCAACATTTAGCATACTTGTTTTCTCTAGTTAAGAGAAAGTTAAAGCTTCTTTTAAGCACTAAAAGCTGCAGGTTTTGCATGCAGAGTAATACAAAGGCTGCTTTAATCGAGCACAGGAAAACCATGCAATTCTGTTTGCTCAGTCTACACAAGCCCAAGTGGACTCCTCCAAAGACATCTGTGAGAGATTTCTAACTTGTACTCTCCCCTCCCCCCAATATTAGGAAAAAACTCACCCCAAAAAGATGGAAGGAAATTTGGGGGCCTACCCTCTGTCAGGGGTGGGGGGCCAGGCCGGGACACAGACACGGAAGGGAGTGCCAGACGAAACATGGAGCCTATGCTGAATATCAGAACACATTTTGATAGTCTTGAAGCTACAGCACATACCCACCCGCCTGCTCAGAAGCCAGGACTCACACCAGCCAAAGTGCTCAGGGACAAGTTTAGGCCACCACAAAAGAGAATGTGGATGACTAGCCCTCCTGTTAACCAGACAGGCTCAAGGTAGCAATGGAAAGGTGTGTCTCAACCCTGCCAGTGCATCTTGCTGACACCCACAGGGTCTAGCCCAGTTCTAAGTGTATGTAACTCATTCCCCTTCATTCCCAGCACCTTGACAGCTTTGCCACTACAAGTGACTTAGAAGACGGGCAGTTTCTCCTGAGCCGTTTAGTGAACAAGCTGCTGGAGGCTCTCCCTTATCCAAGCAAGAAGCCAGAGGAGATTCTGGAGTTCAGTCCTGACTGGCCAGTGACTCTCAACAGGTCTTCATTTTCACTGACTACTGGTTCCTTAGCAGGATATTAGGAAGAAAAATAAAACTGGCACCAGGGCCCTAAGGAGAGACGCTCTCAAGCAATGCTAAGTCATGTCTGCCACCCAGAGGCCTGGACTCGCAGCGCCTTCTGCACTGGGACCCCCTGCAAGCACCAGCAAAACACTATGGGATCTCGATGCCCAGTGGGCTCAGGCTGGACATCTGTTCTCAGCAGTACTCACCTTTAGGAGGGGCATAGATGCTCGACAGCGGGCAGTCTTACTGTTTTTGAGGAAGTGAGATTCATCCTGAAAAGAAACAGCCATGCAGGTGAGCAAGGCCCAATCCTGAGTGGACAGAGACAGAGCCCACCTTAAGTTAAGGTTGACCCTGGCATGGCATCTGCCATGTGGGTGCTTCCCTGCCATGTGGGAGCAGTGAGCCCAGGTAAGGACCCAGGATTCTGATGGCAGCTTCTCTCCTACATTAGGGCAAGTTGCTTCATATCTCGGCACAGTTTTCCACCTATAAAGTAGGGCTGGTGAATGCCCGCCTTGCCTACCCAGAGGCTGCCAGGATGGACAAGCCACTGAAAGGTGGTTTGCTGCTTTGTGACAGGCCCCTCACATCAGTGTGCCACCAAAGTAGTGGGCTGAAGACCCACTGCGTGCCCTGCATTGGTGCAAAGCTCTGGGGGTCCACATTCCTGAACTCAGGGGCTCGCAGTGCAGGAAGGACACCAGACATACTGACCACTGATCAGATGATGTCATCAGTACTGTCAATGAATGCGAGTGAACAAAGTACTGTGGGAACTGAGAAATGAGAAGGGAGGACGTGACTCCTGCCCTCAAGGGACTGACTGTTATGCTTAGAACACAGAGTTGGATTATTTACAGCTCTGCACTCTGTGCAAACGCAAACGTAGAATTTGTCATATTTTCTAAAGCCAAATGAGTAACTTATACTTTTTTGGTATTTGGGGGGAATATTTCTAGTTTGGTACCATTCAGATTCCTTGCTATGTGACTCTGAGCAACTACGTGACCTCTCATGGTGCCAGTTTCTCCATCTATAAAATGGGTATTATAGTAGTTCTTAATGTATCAGGTTGTAAGTCTTAAGTGGGCTAACACACATAAAGCTCTAGGACAGTCCTGCCACTTGGTAAGCCCTCATTGGTATCAGCCGCCTTGTGACTAGGGGATATCACAGAGATCCTGGCTCTTTCCCTGAAGCTGATCTACAAGAAATTCCCTGTTCCACTGCAGCCATGATGAATAAAAAGGGCCTCAAAAGCACAATGGAGGGGGTGTGAGAGGAGCCCTCACATGTCGTGGCTATTATCTAGTCCCAGAAACCAGCGATGTTACATCTGTACTACTTCATAATGAGTCCACCTGGCTGTCAAGAAAAGGTGCTTATAGAGAGAAATCACAGAAAGTATAAACGTTATGGTGGGAATGGACCCTTTCGACCAGTGGGTAAAAACGTAGCACAACTGGAACAAATCACAAGGAATAGCTTGTACGTAAAGCCTCTTCTAAGAAGTGTGACATCTCAGAGCCATCATTTTGAAGTCAGAAGGCGACAGGGCTTTTACTTAACTAGAGAACAAACCAACACTGGTTGTGTATGGCTTGCCAAAAATTACACAGTAGGTTGAAGAATGAGCCAGAAACAGAAAAACAGGAATACTAAAGCCAGATGCAACCCAGCTTTAATCAATGATTTTCCAACCTGCAAGCTTCATGCCTGTGGGCAAATTATGTGCCCGCTCTCCATGTCAGTTTCATCAGCTGTGAAATGGATAACTCTCATGGTGAAGGCTAACACCTGCTCAGGGGGCACTGGGAAGATCAGCGACTATACATAAAGTGCCTAACACAAGGTAACAGGTGAGAAATGAAGTCATTATTCTTCCCAGGAGCTATCACCATCCTGGGATACTTCTTTTACTGTTTTCACTTTACATGTATGCTGACATTTCTTTCAAAGCCAGACTTGAATTTGTGCCATACCAGAAATACTCCCCCAAAGGCTCATTACCCACAAAGTATTGAAGAAACAGAAACATTTAAGTTTGCTTATGCTAAGAACACAGTGTGGGTCTCCTGTCTAAAACATAATAGGTCCCCTGAGGTCAGAAATCATGTCTTCTCCTCCCTTCTCTAAGCTCCCACGATGCTGATACTGGGAAGCTATGTCAACACATTCAATGCTGACAGAGCTGGCCAGGTACCAAGTCTGTCTAGACCTTCTTTGTGAAGCATGCGAGGAAGACCAGTCACTGAAAGACGTGCTGTCAAATTTGGGAGGGGGACTCCAGTAAAGCCTTCTTTAAATAAGTAACTACAGTGAAAAGTGCTTTTTCAGGGGGAGAGGTGTCTTCATACTGGCTGGAAGAAGATACATTAATTGTCCGAACTGTATGTCTGAGCCATTCTGGCAAGATGACCCCAGGTGAAGATGCACACCCTTGCATCTATGGAGCCCTGTGGTCTGGAGCCCATGTGCTGGCCTCTACCTGTGACCTCACGCTGGGGAACAGGTGGCCTAGAAACCAATCACGTTTTTTAAAATGCTTCCCAGGAGATTCTAATATGCAGCTAGGTCTGAGAACAGCAATTTGAAAGGAATGAAATGCTAGTTCCCGACAAAACAGACTATGATTTCTATTCTCCTGGAAACCTAGAGGCTCAATGAGATTACACATATGAAAGTTCTTGGAGCTTTTAAGAAGAAAGTTGCCAAAGCGATAAATTTACTTAAAGACTTTGTCAAGTCACTTACAACGATGACAACTTTGAAAGGGGTTTTTAGCTGTTTTTCCAACTTGCT
The DNA here is from genome assembly GCF_027409185.1 of Cynocephalus volans. Taxonomy (NCBI): domain Eukaryota; kingdom Metazoa; phylum Chordata; class Mammalia; order Dermoptera; family Cynocephalidae; genus Cynocephalus; species Cynocephalus volans. The sequence goes on along the minus strand of NC_084460.1, from coordinate 280,348,949 downwards.
AAGAAGGTCAAAACTGACAATGTTGACCAAGCCAGCGGTCAGGCAGTCATTCCTGGTCACCACGACGTTGATGCGGTCTGGGCTCAGAGATGGCAGCCATCGAAGGAAGGCCTGGGTGTGAGAGGAGAGAACAAAACAAAAATGGTGATCTAGTACTGCAGCTGCCAGCTGTGACCCCAGCCGACTCCTCAACAGCACTCTGCCAATGGGGACCAATTTTAATGTTTCCTAAAAAACAAACTCAGTTCCCCTCCCTCCTCATCCACTGTAATCCCTGTCCTGTAAGCAGTCACCATCCCCACCTTCCTCTTACCCACCCCTTCCCCTGTGCTTTTCACTAACAGGACAGCCCTTCTCTTATGAGCAAGCACTTCGTGGTATCTGTGTGTGTCATCTCTGTGATCTCTAACTAGACAGCAAGTTTCTTCAGGGAAAGAATGCAACTAACTAAGAGAAATTTTGTAACGGACTTAGCCTGGTACATTGGAGGAAAACCGTAAGTGTTTGTTGATGCCAATGAAAATATTTATGTCAACATTTTCTACAAAGCCACCTGCTCTCTCCAGAAATATTATCATCCTAGCTAAAACTGGTATCTGGAGCCTGTGCAAGCAAGGCCACAAGAATGCCCCCATGTCAGCGCCTGGGCTGACACTGCTGCGATAATGGGATTGCTGACCTTTTCTCTAGGCTTGGTCCCGCTTGTAATCATCTGATTTCTGACTCTTCTCTAGAATTTCTGAGGGTGCTGTGGGAATCTAACACACACCAAATAAGTACTGAATAATTCCCTTCTATAGCATTGACAGAACTCAGATCACAAGGACAGGAAAAGAATGAAGTATTGTTTTAATGCACATTTTTTAAGTTTTTTGCCTTTTCTTTGGTTAGAATGACACATCTGGGCATCAGACTTCCAGCAGCAAGCAGAGCTGCCTCTTCTCCACAACGGCTCCTGGAGGCCTCAGGAAGAAGCTGAGCTGGAGGGAGGCCCAAGTCCACCAGCAGGAGCATAAAACCAGAAAAAGCTGCCGACGATGAACTAGGTCTTGTGTCTTCACTGAGTTTGCATACAAGGACTTTTATTCATTTCACAGAACTATTCTGATTCCTGGCTTTATAGTAGAAAAAGCTCAAGGGTGAGTGATAATGCGGTGTTCAGGTCAGAGTCTTCCTCCAGATGGTGAACATCCTTCCTGCACCGCCTGTCACAGAGAGCTGAGAAGTCAAGAGCTGCGACTCCAAGGTCCCGCCCTGCTCCCCATTAGCAGGAAGCACAGCGCTTCATTTAACCTCTTACAGATTCAGTTTTCTCACCTGTAAATGGGGTTACTGTGTATTGTGTCTAATGCACATGTCCGTGATGGAATTACGGAAAATAGAAGAGGTAAAAATATTTTGGAAATTGAGTATGGTGCAGATGAAAGGTATTATTGGCAGGGCACAAGAGGTAATGGAAATGTCTGCTGACAACTGACCTAAGTCTCTGAGTTGGCAACTCCTTAGCTTTCTTTGCTAAAGTTATAACCTGATTCTAATTCAGAAAATCATCAGCTTGCCCTCAGGAGGCCATCTCATCTTTCTTCCTGCCTTTACCTGAGACTGGATCTTTAAAGATCCCCTGGCCCTGCCTCCAGACCATTATTTTACTACTCTAACACTGAGGAAAACCTTCTTTGTTAAAATCACAATACAAAGAGAATTAACCTGCTCCCAGGTGAAGCGCACAGAGGACGGTACCACGACCAAGAGTGGCCACTCTTTCTGGTAAAAGGCCGCTATACAGATGGCTTGAATGGTCTTCCCCAGGCCCATGTCATCAGCAAGCAGCAGACGGCCTCTTCTTGCTATGGCAAAACTGAAAGCAGATGAGGTCAGGACAGCAGCACGTTACATCTTCCGGGGCACTAATTCATCTGCCACCACGTCAAGTGGATAAGCACTGCTGGGTGCAGCCTAATGCCCTAGCCAGTGTGGGCCCTGCTCACAAGATAGCTCCCAAAGAGGAAAGAGCAGGAGCCAATTAGGGGCAGAATAAAAGGAGAGCCAAAATAGGGAAAATGTGGAATGGTGGTCAAAAGACGGGGGGCAGGGGGAGAAGATCTAGAAGGTAAGTAATAGAGTTAATATGTTAAGTCCTTAAAACAGCGCTTGGCACCATCTTAAGAGCTAAGGAAATGTTCCAGTTATAACTACTATTCCCCAAAAAGGAAAAAAATAAGACACAAACAGTAAAAATGACTTGCTCAAGTCCCATGATTGATCAGCAAAAAAGTAAAAAGATCTCATGTGCCAGATGTCTGGCCTCCTGCTCTAAACACCGGTCAGTCCCCTTTCATCTCATTCCTGAAAACCTGATCATCTGCTTAGAAATCTGTAAGAAGCCAATCGAATAGCTCTTTTTTCTTTCCTTCTTGCATGCTAAATGTAACCTCTTCTCATCAGCAGTTGGTATGGCCTACAAGAGTTTTAGGCTGCACTTGACCTTTTGAATTGTACTTGGTCTTTTGAGAATGATCAGATTTGAACTGCAGGAAAACTGAGCAGCAGACTCAAGGTGCCTAGAGACCAACATGCCAAGGCCCAGCAGGTGTGGCGACAACAGGTGTCCTGTCGGGGCACTTCTCTGTCTCCCAGCAGCCCCCCACCTTGGCCACTACACCTCTGCACTGGGGTGGCAGCGGCCCAGCAGTGTGCCACCTCACCTCTCCCGCAGCCTGGCCTTCTCTCCACATACCTACCTCTATGTAATCTTCAGAGCCACTTCTGGGATCAACGGACAGAAGGGGGAGGGTGGGTGTGAGAAGACTCATTTTTTACCTCACTTGCTGACTTACAAAACCAGTGGCCAGGGAGGACAGGCCGCACCTGGGCACCAGATCCACAGAGGGCCCTACACCCTTGAGTGTCTTTTGTTTCAGCCTCCTCTGCTGTACCATCTATAGTTTCCAGAAGGTTTGATCCATATGGTCATTTTCATAGCAGAAGGGGACCCCCTGAATTTCACCTTCTCTCCTTTTTCCCCACTTTGAGGTGGCCCAACTAAGGAACAAAGTAGCCAAAAAATTTCAACAAAGCAAAGAAAAGGCCAGAGAAACAATAACACAGCTAAATGTCAGCCTCTCCAGGGCAGTCTGATATAACAGAAAAAAAATGCTGCATTCATAATCAGAAAACACGGACTTAAGTCCCAATTCCACTTTTGCAAGCTGAGTGTCTTTAAGCAAATGACTGTCATTCTGAGCCTGAACTCACTCATCTGTTGAAAGAGACCATTCAGATTTTGGAAGCTGATATCTCTAAGACAGGTTGCTCCATAAATTTAAGGGTGTGTTCAATTGTAGTTCTTACATTAAAACAAACAAACAACAACAACAACAAAAACATGGAATTGGCAGCCCTTCTCCCCCAATACAAAACCTCTTCTGAGGTTGAAAGCTGAAATCTGGATTTCATTAGAAAGTTCTAAAGAAAGGCTCCCGGCACCACCAGCAGATTCAGAGCCATAGTGGCAGAAAAGGATGAAAGCTGCTGGCCGGGTTCTGATGCCACTACTAGTGCTGCTGCTGCTGTGGTCATGTGCACAGCTGCTCTCGGGGCCTCATGCACAGCCTCTCTCAGTGGGGAAGGGTGAACTGGCAAGGTGAGCATTCACCGCGTGGGCCCAAGCATCTCCAACAGAGCTGGGAAGAACTGGTATGCTGAAGACAGGGGCTGCCCACGGGGTGGGGCTGGGCAAACTCTGTCTCAGCTTTCATAAAGGAACCAGAGGAAGAAAGACCAAAGGAAAAAGTCACCGAGCCTGGTTAAAACAAGGCACAAAGGACATCTCAATGGATGAAGGACTGAAATGGCAAAGCAAGATGAATTTTTGCAGAGTGCATTATCTACGAGAGATGGAAGGGAAAGGAAGAAAAGAGAGGGGAGGGCTGCGACCATGGAATGTAGTAAGGGGCAGCCGTGCCCAGAAGGCATAAAGACCAAACTCCTGTCAGAGACAGCAGCCAAGTTTTCTGAGGCATCAAGAGGCTGTCTCAGTTCATCAGTTCCATTGGTCATTTAGACTCCTTTCCTTGGAACTCTGTCTCTAACCACACTGCCTAAAGACAGCTCTAATTCTTACTACCACTGGACAGACCTCATCCTTCCTTTCCTTGAACTCTGCTATTTTCAAGAGAAAGCAAGTTCATACCTGCCACTTTGTTTCTCCCAAGAAACTCCAGAAAAAAGGACAGGTCAGGACAATTGATCTGTCTTTCTTCTTTCTGAAACAGGAGCACCCTGACACTGTTTTGGAGAGCCTCCACCTCCCACTCTCCATCCAAGTAACTCAGGCAGGGCAGGCCGTACCCTCTGGCTCCATGGATGGGCCTATCACCAGCCTAACCAACAAGACTTCAAGCCTCCATACCACAGTGACTGGCTCCAATGCTGGCACCAAACCTAAGCCATTGCAGTATCAGACCCATCAGGAAAGAGGTGCTCCCGCTGGGTTGCTAGGCTGATGGAACGCAGCTGGAAGCCCCTGGAAGCCCTAGCTGCCACACTGCAGGAGCACCCGGCTGAGAACAGAGCAATCTAAGAAGAAAACAGATCTGGAAGAGGTACTATCACACGCACTGACAAATCTCCTTTCCTTAGGCTACTTTTGAATTAAGTTTCTGCACACATGCAACCCACAGTCCTGGTTAACTTGTGGAATTTGAAATCAATGTTTACAATAAGGCTTTAGTAACAGCACACCTGGCTGCTGAATGCCTACATGCTTCTAGACATCCGTGGAAGATGAGTGTTCATAAGAGAGGAAGCATCTGAACCCAGCCGGTGGTTAATGATGAAATTCCAGAAAGAGAGAGCAAGAGGAAGATCAAGAACCTACTTGACTCCAACTCTCTGAAAGGGCATCAGATTAGACACAAGCTTGGGGTCCACTCCGGAAAGGTCTGCCTCAGGGACATCTGCTGTGAGACAGAGCGACGTCTTCTCGAGCTGAGAAGCGAAAGCCAGGGTGAGGGTCTTGGGCAGAGGATCCAGCTGAACTTGCGGGAGGCTGCGCACCCTTTCAACTGGAAAGAAGAACAGAGGTGTATGAATGAGTGTTTATGCACAAAAGATCAGGAGAAAGAGAAGGGGCTTCAGTATACATCGTTCAATAACTAGAATTCTGCTACATGCCACCTTCTCAAAAAGGTTAACTTGAGAGAAAATCAGGGCTGACACTTGCGTTCTAGGCAAAGTACATAAACCTAGACAACTAGGTTTCCCTCTCTATTTCTTAACTTCTGCAAGAGGCAAGCAATAATGCAAAACTGATTTGCTATATGACACAATGAAAGAACTATAAAGTGTTTTTGTGTCTAATATTTTTTAACCTAAAGTAATTTTTTAAATTCTCTTAGTATGTCCATTCAAATAAATAAATTTCTTAAAAAGTCATCCCAGAAAGACACCTAAAAAAATAAGTCCGAAAGGGAATAAATCTTGTTTTGTTTCCATTCTCCTTATGTTTTCTTTTGATAGTTTCGATGTTTGAGGAGGCAGAGAACTCTAAGTTACCTACCGTCAACAGGCAGGAAATATTGTGCTCTGTACAGAGAAGCTGTTAGGTGTTTCCAAGAAAGGTTGGTAAGACAGTAGTGCTACTAAAAAACAACAATGATGAAGCTTCTGTTCAAGATGGCAGAATAGACGGCCCCCAGCATCACTCTCTCCCACAAATCAACCAATTTACAACTATTTAAAAGCAATGACAGCTAAGCTGGAGCCGCTAGAGCTCAGGGGAAGAGGAGGAGAGACCTACGGAGTGCGTGTAGGCAGGAGAAGCCATGATGAGAGAAAGAAAGGACTGCTCCCACCATTTCAAGCCCTGGTTGCTTCAAGGCTGGCCCTGGTGAGCACACGGAGCAAGAGCTGGCAAATGCTGCTGCCGTGTCCTTCATATGACGTTGCTTGGAAGCAGCAGGGGAGAGGAGGGCCTTGGTGGCCCCCAGTGGGGGGGGCCTGTGGACCCACAACTGAAAAAAAGGAGCCATTCAGAGGCCAGTGAGTCAATGCAAGGGACTGGCACACGGCCCATCCCATGGAAAGTGTGTGGAGTACAGGCAGTGGGGGAGACAGGCCCATGGGGTAACACTGGGACACAGCAAGGACAGCTGATCTGCCCTTCAGTCAGCACAGGCCCACTCAGTGGAGACTGGTGAGGAATACAGAACTGCAGGGGGAGCAATTTGCTAAAAAGACTCAGGTCTAGACCAGAGTTTCTACAAAACCCAGATGTACCAGATCTCACGAGACCCAGACGTACCTACAGAGACAACCTTTAAAACTGAGCTGCACAAAAAGCCTTCTCCAGGGAATCAGCAGCAAAGCCGCAATTTAGCTGAACCACAGGGCTCAAGTGCTGGTCCCCACAGGAAGCTCCCCCATTTCAGAAATAAGCAAAGGACAACAAATTAATTCCAGTGCAGAGTTTAAGTAGTGAGAACAACGAATAATCCAACACAGAACTGAAAGAAAAAACAAAATACCCACAGACCAGAGACAAAGTTTGCTATTAACCAGTAAAGGCCTCACTTTACCACAGAACACCTATAAAATCTAGAAGGACTGGAAGTTTCCTGGGCCCCCAAGCCAGGGAGCGGGAAGGGCTGGGGGCCTCAGCCACACCACCCCCCGCATCTGCAACCAGCCTAGTGACGATCAAGTTACCACTGGAAGCCCCCTGGTCTCCCCTGCAGGAATGAGGGGGTGTCACGGGCCTCAACCCCACCCCTCCTTCCTCCTTCTCCCACCCAACTGCTCCACAACAACATCTTATAATATAAAAACAGATGGAGCCGGGAACCAACCCCTCTCCCCACAACCAGGTACGCTGCCATGGGGCCTGCCCTGGGTCCTGAGGCATTAAGCTCGGGACTGACCCCTCCTCCTGCAACCAGGCAAGGAGCATGCCAAAATCACCACTTCCATGTTGGTGGCCCACTGCAGCCACCACAATAGGTACAACTGCCGCAAAAGTGGCTAGATGCCACAATCACCATGTGGATGGCCTGCCAGCCACTCAAGTAACACAAGGAGAGTCACCAGCAGAGACCAAAGAAAAGAAAAGGATGTCTCTCTCCACAAAGCCAATTCCAGAGTGATAGAAGAAGCATCTGCTCTACGATAATAGTGGGGGACCTGAACACACCTCTCTCAGCACTGGCATATCATCTAGGCAACAAATCAACAGAGTAACTGTTACTCTTTCAGAAGGAGAGAAGAAATCTAAGGTTATCAGAGGTGGGAGGGGCTAGGGAGAGGGGGATGGGAGAGATTGGATAAGGGGCATAAAGAATAAGTACAAATTCTTATTATATATATATATGCTAATAATATTGATTTGATCGATATATGTCAACATTGAACCCTCAAAATATGTATAATCAATTATGATTCAATAAAAAAAGGAAAAAAAAATGACAAAAGGCAGAGTCTCTGCAAAAGCCATAAGCTGGTAAAATGTACATTTTTGACCCTTTTTATAAGAGAATAAATATCTCCCCTTGAGAGGTGAGGTTTACAGTAGTGATCTCTGTGGTGAAGCAGCTAAAATATCCATTAGTCTGGAGGTGACTTGATAGCTCCTTACCTGTTCTCTAAAGCAGGGGTCAGCAAGCTAAGGCTGTGGGCCAACTGTTGTTTTTTTAAATAAAGTTTTACTGGAACACAGCCATGCTATTCATTTATGGATTGACTATGGCTGCCTTCACACTACACTGGCAGAGTTGAGCAGTTGGGACAGAGAACACAAGGCCTACAAAGCCTAAAATATTTACTACTGGCCCTTTACAAAAAAAGCTAACCAACACCTGCTAACCTTAGAGACTAAACTATTACTTAGAATGACTATTACTTAGAATGACCATTACTTGAACTTTTTCCATTTATATTTAGTGGCACTTACTTTCCTTCCTAGTATGCAGCTCCTAGACTTCTATAAGTGGATGGAAAAATCTCTTCTAGTCAGGGCCACTAACCAAAGTGGGGAAGATAAATTACTTGGGATCTACATGGAAATGAAGGCAAATTATTGCATTGATTTTGCTTTGTAAAAGAATTAGTGTCACCTGATTTTCAAATTAAGAGGAAAAAAACCTTTATTCAAAGGAAAAACAGAAGAATAAACCAGAGATATAAATAAAACATGTAATTGTTGGGGGGTGGAGGGAGATGAGCTAAAAATTAAAAAGTTAGAGAAAAGATAATACACCTAGAGATCCTTGGTAGTAGAATCATCATTAAACTACCAATCACAGCCTGCTGTCCGGTGGGCTGTAGCTTTCAAGATTTTCTTCCCTTTTATCATTTTCCTTTGAAAAACCTAATTATAAGAGTAACCATTATTTACTGATCTTCAGTTGCTCTTTATCCTTTACCTTTTTAAGGGCACCCCGAGTTACAGTAACTCACCAGGGGCTAACTGTCCCTCAGGTATCCAGTAAATGAAACCAAAAGAAACTGGGCATATTTCATTTCTACCCAATATTATTTGAGATTCTAAGGTGGTTGGTTCTCTATTCCATACGGTCATGTGTGATCATGTTTTCTCAATATCCCCACAAGGTATTCCAAAAATCTTTTGCCACGACCATCAATTGGGTCCCATTGCATATACTGGTGTAAATATGGAGGGCCGAGCCATCTGCTGCTACTTCCAGTTGCTTTGCGTTTTCAATACATTTAAATCCATTTCTGTTCTTCACTAAGTAGAAGTACCGGTTATTTCTGGAAACAGTTTCCATGAACAGAATCACCATGAGAGGAAATAAGGTAAGGTTGACAGCTTTAACATAAAATAGACTGTCCATACTGGTACAAAAATACATTTTATTCCTCCAAATTAAATCTGAGCATGCTGATTTCTGCACACTTCAGGAGACTGAGCACTCCATGTGCGTTCAGAAAGCTTTTTCATTTTAATCCTCATGATCTTCAGAACTCAAATACCTGATGAAAGCTGAGAAAGGGCTGATAATTAGGCTGGTGTGAAACACAGTGCTTTGAAAGCATTATATTCTCTCATCCATTCTGGAGGAATAAAACCGACATCCACTTTGTCTCCTATCAACTACTGTCTCCAAAATCCTATGCTGCTAGTTCCACCAACCGAGTATCTTTCTGAGAAAGCCACCATTCCCTGTAAATGACAGTCTCTATTGTCCTTTCCCTGGTGCTGGGAGATGACAGGTGTGTGCCGTCTGGCTTCATGAGTCATCTAGAAGTCATTTCTGTAAAATAGCTCTTTGGCAGAACGCTACCAGTAACACAGCAGAGAGATGCTAATGTTTTCAAATAGCAGCTGACAGGACAAGCTTGTTGAGAACCCTTCTGGACTGTGACAGCCGGAGTAAAACAAAAGGGCTCATGCCTATTTCACTGGGGGGCAAAAACCTCAAGTCACTTAGAAAAGACAGGGGTGGAAAGCTCTTAGATTCACCTTGCTAGAGAAAATAATTCTCACCACATCATCAATGAGCATGCAAATACTCAGGTCTCATCATCATTTCTTAATTAGTTTTATGTGCACATGTTCACTAGCTCTGGGTCAATAATCTCATTTTACACAAGGAAGGAGACTTCGGGATGAGGAGAGAGGTGCAAATTCCCCAGGTTTATAGGGGGTTAATGGTAAAATCAGAACTAAATTGGAAACGGTGTTATATTCTGCAGTGCCTTCCCTGCCTGGCTTCTTAGTTCACAGTGCTGGCTTCTAAGTCTCATAATGGGTCAGGTTACAAACGCAGAGGGAAATTTTTGTCGTATTTCTGTCACTGACTTTATGATGACCCTGCAATGCTCTCAATAAGGAAAGCAACTATTTCCTTTCTCTAGGCCCAAGCTTTTTCCAATCTATGAAATAGGGAAGATCAGTCTTCTACAAGACATTGTAATGACGAGATAGCATGTAAAAACTCTAAGCTAGAATTCTTTACTCAGGATCCATAGAATTATTAATACCAAATGTGAAATTTTATGTGTGGCCATTATGTGCATTTTTCTGAGTGAAGAACCCACTTTTTCTTCAGGTATTTGAAGGAATCTATGGTCCGTGAAAGATTAAGAACCACTATGTAAGGCTATGTGAGTTTCTCAACATTACATTCACCTGCTACTGCTAGTATCTTGCTTTTCATCGTTCCATAAAACTCAAAGCCTTTATAGCTAACATGTTTATGTCTTTCCTGATAGAGAGGAAAGAACTGGCTCCTACTTCTCATTAAAAATTCAGCTTTGGCCCTCTGAATCACAAGTTCCAAATAGCAGCAGCCAGAGAGTCTCAGATCAATGTCAGCCATTCTTTCTGCTTCAACCAGCATGTAAGAGTACTAAGTACCACCTCATCTTCAAACTTAACCTTGTAGTTTACAGCAAGTCTTTCCTCAAGGAACCAAAAGCTCTTCTTTTATATTTCATTCCTATGTCAGCAGGGCAGATTGCGATTAAAGACCCTGTATTTTTACTAAACGGACAAACAGAGCCCAGAATGTTGAACTAACTGCCCAGGAGACAAAGGGAAGGAAAACCATGATTTTCCCTCTTCCTTAAAGACCTAACCTGATGGGCAAGATGGCCAATGACTAGAGTTCCCAGGGCTGGATCGTATCTCTCCTGGCCCGATGCAACAAAGGACACCTCCCACTGTCTGGGGGGCTCATCAAGCCCTCAAGGGGGTCAAGCAGGAGGATCATAAGTTGTGCCAGCTGCAGAACTGCTACAGCTTGGAAGATGGATGAGAGACCAGTACTGCAGGACAGGCTGAGATACAGCCACCCTCTTTCTCAGGCATATTAGAATTGATCCCATCTGAGCAGAACACACAGAAGAAAAATGATAAGCCCAAACTGGCTCTTCCTTATTGCAGTTATGATATCTGTACACACAAGACCTTCCCTTGGTTGATCGCTAAGGTGCTTGTTAAATGTTTAAATCCCTTGGCCTCGACATCTATATCTGATGGAAATCAGTCCCTAATGAAGTCCATAATCAGTGAGACTCTCCTAGAAGCAAACTGAGACCCTTCTTAGAGGTAACCTAAGGTAGCATCCATCTAAGCTAAGCAATCCAAGCTCATCCCTGATTCCCAAAGTACCTGTACCCCACTTCCAGCACTTCTATGATGGCAGAAGGTTTCCCAGGCCTTGGGAATTTTACTAGTACCACCTCACCCTTATGGAAGAAGAGGCCTGTATCTGCGTCATAAAGCCACCATCTCAGCACATCTTCATCTTTACTTGCCCGGTTCTTAAGCGTCTGAAGTTACCACAGCAGAGGGAGGGGATTCTTTTCAAATACATTAAATTTAAGGCAGATTAGTAAAGCTTAACAATAGTGTGATACAAAACAAGCAAGGTGGGCTGCTCACTGAGTTTATTGTGCTCTTCCAAGAGAAAGTTCCACTTTCTGGTCTTGACATCTGCAATGAGAAGAAATAAATAAGCAAAGAGGATGCCCTGCCCTCCTGCTACATCATCACACTCATTCATTCCCTGGCTGCACAAACCTCCATTAAGCTTGGACAACGTGGCTAGTCCTGCGCTGGGCACTGGGGACACAGAAGTTAAGACAGTACTGCCCTCAAGGTTTCCACAGTATACGGGGAGGGAAGAGGAGCAGAGATGGTGACAACACTGGTTCTAAGAGTTGTGATATAAGGTGCTACAGGGAGACATGATCGGGATGGCCCAGAGGGTCAGAAATGCCCTGAATGTAGAAGACAGGGATGATGCGGGGCTTATACTTACTCAGCACTTCTGTGAAGCCATCACTGTGCCCAGGGTCACTTGTGCCATCTCATCAAACCCTCACCCTATGGAGTGGTCTCTGTTATTAGCTCCACTTTAGACATGGTGAACAAGCTGTGTGTGGTCAGAGTGGTCAACCCACCCACGTTCAAATCCCAGCTCTGCCTCTTTCTAGCTGCGTGACCATGGGCAAGTTATAAAACATCTCTGAGCCTCCAGTGTGAAAGATGAGGATACTACAGCCCCTACCTCACAGGTCTACTGTGATGATTACATAAAATTTAATTCTGACAGTGGCAGAGCGGCAAGTGGGAAAATCTGTGAATAATAGCTATGGCAAAGAATCCAATCATGGTTCTTGGATGTCTAGGTGTGAGTAGGATCGGGTACCAATATTTTAACTGTACCCACTCCCAAAACAGCAGACCATGTCAAGAGTGTAATTTCAAAGCTGATGATAGATACAGATCATTGTATTTGCTTTTTAAGGGCTACCCCAACCTGAAGCCAAACATATGAGGGGCCGGGGGGGTTAAGAATCCTGGCCCTTGTGCGGGCAGCTCATGTCATGACCTGGCTGGGCCCAGCATATCTCACCTGAACCCTGCCTAACACTTGACCCATCTAAGGGGTGATGATGTTATAGCAACCATCCCCCTCCTCCTGAAGGAGCCAAGCCTGACGAAACCTCTCACTAGTGAGTAATTCTAGAGGCTCTTCCACCACGCTGCCTGAATGTGATGATGTTTTAAAGCTTTGCTTTCTACTTGCCTAAGGAAAAGACTAAAACCTTTTAGTTTTAGTCTAAAGAATGGGAAAACACTGATCCATAAAAGCCATGTAATTTCTAAAAACAACGTGGGCAGAGCTAAGAATGAAATCCAGGAGTGCAGAATTCTAAAACTGCTTCTGCCCCTTATTCTTACTAGACAGCTGTTGAAGAACCTCATAAAAAATAAAGCAAACCGTTCTGCTTTGACCAGTGGTTTTTACCCTGGCAAATTATTAGGGTCATCTGAAGATTTTTTAAAAATACCAGTGCCCAGGCCCCACCTTAGCCCAGTTAAATCAGCACTTCTGGCTGGGAACCAGGCACTGGTGTTTCTGAAGGAGCCCAGTGACGCTGATGAGCAGCCAGAGTAGAGAACCATCAGCATCTGCAAACTGTGGAACCCTGAGCAGCAGCAACAGCATCAGGGAGCCGCTGAAAAATGCAAACTTTTGGCCCCACCCTAGAGCTCCAGAATCGGGAACTCCACGGTGGTGCCCAGCATTCAGTGTTAGCAAGGCCACCAGGTGCTTCCCCCACATGCTCACATTTGAAAACCAGTGTCTTAGCCGATGGATGGAAAGGCACTTATTTTTATGGCAACCACTTGTTTTTCTGTTCTGCTAAGGCCAAACTAAAAATAGATGGGCTTAAGTGGCTGAAGCATGAATTTACCTGCTTCTAATGAGAAGACACTGATCAGGTACCTGGGGAAAATTATGAGGTCTTCTCTTTGGGAGGCCTTAAGTATAAAACAGCCCCCACTATGTGTCCACTATCTGGAAAAGCTGAGTTGCCATCTTTCTACAGTAACAGGAGCAGTCCAGGAAGCCTCTACAAGAAAGTCATTTCCAAATATTCAGAGATAGAGAAAAACACCCTATGCTGAGATCACAGACTGCTATACCTCCTGGGAATCAGAGATCAATTACTTGCCGTATGTCCTTGAATCCATCTGTTTAAACACTGTGATCAGGTCCTCCGAGTAGCCGATGTCAGCCTCAAAGCGGGCCCGGGAGATGAGCGTACACCGCCCTTTGACAAAGGCAAGGGACGGAGCTGAAGGAAGGCCAGTCTGTCCCCCACCACTGCCATTGGCCCCTTCCAAAGGCTGCAGGGTCACCTTGGGGATGTGCCGGGCTGCTTTCACTGCCAAAGAGAAGGACAAAGATGACAAAGCAGTTGACTTTGACATGGCCCTGGGATGCTCGGGCAGGCATGGGAGGAGGGAGAAAGTAGGGCAGGGACAGGGTCAAGAGGAGTTACATGTGGCAGGCAGGCTAGAAAAGGCACTGGTAAATTAGAAAGGTTTTACATTTCCTTTAATTGGGGCTTTAGGAATTTCAATATTTCTTGAATGTAACTCTTCTGCTCTCCTTTTTAAAATTAAAAAACAGAATTCAAGGGCCGGCCCATGGCTCACTTGGGAGAGTGTGGTGCTGATAACACCAAGGCCACGGGTTCGGATCCTTATATAGGGCTGGCCCATGGCTCACTTGGGAGAGCGTGGTGCTGACAACAACAAGTCAAGGGTTAAGATCCCCTGACCAGTCATCTTTTTTAAACAAACAAACAAACAAAAACTCAGAATTCAGAAATTAACAGTGGGGAGAGGAAGCACACCAGGATGAGTGAACTTGCTAGACAGTTTCTGTTGATGTGTTGGAGAAGTCAGTGAAGTCAACACACCACAGATCACTCAGTCAGCCCTGTTCCCAGGTCACTATTCTGTCTACTGCTTGGAGACCAAGGGAATGAGAAACAGGGCTGCCAGACCACAAATGCTTTTATCTATTAGTGATACATTTTGCAGATAAATAGATTTGACTACATAAAACTAAACTGTCAAAAAACAAACTGACCTGAGAGGCAAAACTACTGAGTGAAGACACTTGCAAGAAATTCAAACAGTTCATGCTTAAAAAATCCTAAGACCACAAAATAATAGAATAGAAATGTAGCCAATTAAAAAGGGTGGAGAAAAATTAATAAACATTTGAAGAAATGTTCAACTTCACAAATAATCAAAGAAATAAAAGCCATTTTTTTACCTATCAAACTTGCAAGATAAAAAAACTGACATGCACATTGCTAGTTGGAAATAAAACTTTTGGAAAACAATTTGGCAATATATAGCAAGAACTCTAAAAAGTGATTATGATGATTCAACTCGTGGGAATCTATGCCAACTTACAACTGAAAATAGACAAAAATTTATGCACAAAGGTGTTCCTTACAGCTTTAAAACTGGAAAAACTGGGAACAAATTAAAATTAAACAGCAAGAAAATAATTTAAGCAATTTATAACACATTCACACAATGGAATGTTATGTAGACATTAATCTTATTTTTTTTTTTGAAAGTGCCCAATATATTATTACCCTTAAAGCAAATATGTAACTGTCCAAATTTTGAAAAAGTTTTGCATCAAGCGTACTACTCGAAATCGTCTCAGGTACCACCATTGATTAATCTTATTTTTTAACTATGAAATTTTGAAAAAAACAATAGTACAAAAAACAATATTAAGTCCAACAACATGAAATCGTTTTTGAAGGTCAAATGGTTCACTGTAATAATGGACATCTCACATTTTCATCACTTGGAATTAACTATTAACCTTATTAAAATAAAAAATGCTTATGCTGGAACACTAAATGAAAAAGGCAAAATAAAAATTATATACATGTATAAATTTGTACATTTTATTTATTTAGTTATTTATATTATAAATAAATAAAATATACAGATTTATAGCTAAGCTGGTACAGAGATAATACCCCAGACCTTGGTGTTATCAGCATCACACTCTAACCACCAACTGAGCTGACTGGCCAGCCCCTAAATTTGTACATTTTAATGTAAAGAAGAAAGGCTGGGAGGAACAAAGGCAAAATGTTAATAATGGTTAATCAAGTGGGGAGGTTATGAGGAATAGTTTCTTCTTTACATAATTACATACTTTCCATATGTTCTACAGTGAGTACGTGGTAGGGTTAAAAAAGCAAAATCCAGAGATATACCTAAAGCAAAATGACAGGAAGACTGACACAGAGACAATCTTTATATGTTACATTGATAAAGAGTATAATCTACTAAGACAGGACAATAATGAACCTATCTGAAACTTAGAAATAAATTCACAAACCCACAAATGTTGCAAGAGGTTCAAGGCATATCTCAGTAGATAACAGATCAAGCATGCAAAACATTGGTAAAAATATACAGGAGCCAAACACTTCATCAGTAAGATTCATCTAAAAGCTACGGAGAGAATTCTGTGCCCAGCAAACACTGTTTTCAAAAAGCACGTAGAGCATTACGAAAAGCAACCACACTACACAGAAAACATAAAGGTACAAAAGGAGAAGTCATCTGAGTCACCAAGCACTGCAGCCAGAGAACAGATGACCAAACAAACAAAACTGTGACAGTGGAAATGCCTCGTTTAAAGTGAGCAGCAGCAGAGAATACGAGACATCAAACTCTGCCATCTCAACCAGAGCACTGGGGCTCTTCCTTCCAGCACCCAACAAATGGGTTAAAAAATGAGCTTCCCAAAAATGTTGCCAGCAGTCCTATGGACTGAATTGTTTTCCTCCAAAATTCACATGTTGAAGTTCCAATCCCCAGGACCTCAGAATGTGAGTATGAGATGCGGGCCTTTAAAGAGGTTAATAAATTAAGTAAGGTCAACGGGCCCTAATCTAAAATGACTGGTGTCCTTATAAGTAGAGGGACAAACACCAGGGATGCATGTGCAGAGAGGAAAGGCCATGTGAGAGCACAGTCTACTTCAAGTCAAGGAGAGGGACATCAGGAGGAACCAATCCTGCCGACACCTTGCTCTCAGACTTCCAGCCTCCAGGAGTATGAGCGAATAAATTTTTGTTGTTTAAGCTGCCCAGTTTATGTTAATTTGTTTTGGCAGTCCTAGCAAACGAATGCACCAGCAGCTACCAAAGAAAAGGGATACCACCAAGTCTTTATTGTTTTGGGTTTCAAGATGGCGGTGGCTGTGGCGGTTGGCACAGAGTAGCTGAGGTGGAAAAGGCGGCCACTGGGCCTCAGGCAGCCGGGAAACTTGTGGACCTTCCTCTCGCCATCTCTTAAGGGAGGACCGCTGCTGCTGGCCGGTCATGAGGGCTGACCGCCACTTTGCCCCCAGCAGGAGAGGCTGCCTCATTTACAGGCAACAGCTTTGAAGTGCGGAGCAGGAAAAGAACTGTTTCTTAGCTGCAAAAGCGAGTCTCTAAACAGGGAACACGGCGCCAGGGCTGCTGTGGATGCAGACAGGATCCTGGAGGCCGGGGCCGCACTAAAGGTGGCCAGCTGCCCTATTCAGGATTCGAGGTTTCAGGCTGGCATTAAAGAAGATTCCTGGGAGCACCCGAGCCGCGCCGTGGGACCAACTGAACAGCCTGAGGCGGCAGCGGCCGAGAACGGGGAAGGCGACAAACCAGAGGCAGAGAGTGAGCGCCCGACCTGGCACAGCCCTGTGAGTGACCCCTGGCACAGCCCTGTGAGTGACCCCTGGCCCAGCCCTGCTCGGGGGGCAGACGCCCACCCGGCTTCCGCCTGCATCACCGGGCCACTCACCGCCCCGGGGCTGCCTCCATTTTCCCAGGTGCTGGCATCTCCGGCCCGGCTCGGCTCGGCCCCTCACTGAGCCTTCCCACTTGCTTGGCCCGGCGCGGGGCTACCCGGGGCCTGCGGGCTGGCCTCCCCTCCCACTCCCTCCGCGGTTCTCTGGCGGGGCTGGTGGCGTGGGGCGTCCCTGGCCAGTGTCAGGAGGGCAAGGAAGTACGGGCGGGGCCGACTGTCACTCCACCACACCCTGGACTCCGGCCCCGGTAAACTTCCTGTTACTGGGAGGCAGATACCATCTCTGTGGCCACCAGTTCAGAAAAACGCCTAACCAATTTCTGATTGGGAATAGCGTGGTAGAAGAGTTCCCAAGTCCGCTTGAACCTGCCAGAGAGCTGGCTGCAGGCGGGCGCTAGACTCGATCCATGCCGGGGGGATACAAAGGTGAACAAGTCCCAAGAAAGATCTACACAGTGCTACAAAGGCACCCAGAGCGACCGGTCGTCTGTGCCTACCAGAAACCTGGTAGACTTCCTGGGCGAGGCGGTGCCGAGCAGGGTCTTGAAGGCCCAGCTGATAGATGAGGGTTGCAGAAGACATGTCCCAGCCCAGCCCAGTGCGCACAGAGTGGGGAGACGTGCGGCCAGGGAGGCGGAGACTCGACAGAAACCACACACCCGGTGGGGTCGCCACTGCACAATCCAACAGCCTGGGCCAGAGCACACAGAACAGGGAGAAGTCCTGCACAGGAAGCGAAAGCTCAACAAAGATCACACACCCTGTGGTACGTGATCCACCAGCCCAGCAGAGTCCAAGCTGACTAGAAAGGTGGCTCCCCGGAGAGGCCCAAGACCCGAGGCAACCATACACACAAGGCACTAGAGGCCAACTGAGCAGTCACGGAGGTAGCCATACGAAATTGGCAACCACAGCAACATCTTAGTTAGTCATTAGTCTCAAACCAGTGGACTGTGAAACCCCCTGCCACAATGAATAAACACCAAAAAAAAGATACCAGAAATACAAAAAATCAAGAAAGTACACCACCAAAAGTTAATAAATCTCAAACTCTAGATCCTATAGAACAAGAAGCCCTTGAAATGACTGACAAGGAATTTCGAGTGATAATTCTAAGGAAACTGAATGAGATACAAGAAAACTCAGCTAGACATCATGATGAAATGAGGAAAAGTATACAGGATCTGAAAGAGGAAATGTACAAGGAAATCAATGTCCTGAAAAAAAATGTAGCAGAACTTGCTGAACTGAAGAAGTTGTTCAGCGAAATAAAAAAGACAACAGAGAGTTTAACCAGCAGGCTTGTCGAAGTTGAAGAGAGAACCTCTGAACTTGAAGATGGGCTGTTTGAAATAACACAAGCAGACAAAAAGAAAGAAAAAAGAATCAAAGACATTGAAGAAAATCTGAGAGAGATATCAGACAACCTTAAGCGCTCAAATATCCAAGTCATGGGTATTCCAGAAGGGGAGGAAAATGGAGATTCCATTGAAAACATATACAACAAAATAGTGGCAGAAAACTTCCCAGGTATAGGAAAAATCACAGCTCTTCAGATCCAGGAAGCTCAACGATTTCCAATCGTATTCAACCCAAAAAGGCCTTCTCCAAGACATGTTATAGTCAAATTGGCAAAACTCAGAGACAAAGAGAGAATCTTAAAAGCTGCAAGAGAGAAGCGTCCAATCACCTATAAGGGAGCCCCAATCAGGCTAACATCAGACTTTTCATCACAAACCCTAAAAGCTAGAAAGGAATGGGATGATATATTCAAAATACTAAAAGACAAAGATTGCCAGCCAAGAATACTCTACCCTGCAAGGCTATCCTTCCGAAATGAAGGGCAAATAGTATATTTCTCAGACAAACAAAAACTGCGGGAGTTCACTACCACACAACCACCCTTACAAGAAATCCTCAAGGGAGTACTGGGTTTGGTTCCTGAAAAATAACTACCACTGCCATAAAAACCCAAAAAAGATCAAAACCCACTAGTATAATAAAAATGGCATTCATGAAGAGAAAACATGCAAACAAAAACGCTATCTACAACCTAAGGAACCAACAAACACAGAAACCAAAGAGTAAATCAGAAACCAAGGAACAAAAGACACCTAAGACAACCAGACAACCAATAAAATGCTAGGAATAAATCAACACCTTTCAATAACAACTCTTAATGTAAAAGGCTTAAATTCCCCAATCAAAAGACACAGACTGGCTGACTGGATAGAAAAGGAGGACCCAACTATATGCTGCCTACAAGAGACCCACCTCCCCCATAAAGATTCACATAGACTAAGAGTGAAAGGATGGAAAAAGATTTACCATGCAAACAGAAAAGAAAAACGAGCTGGAGTAGCTATTCTTATATCTGACAAAATAGACTTTAAACTAAAAACCATAAAAAGAGACAATGAGGGACACTACTTAATGATAAAAGGACTGATCCATCAAGAAGACATAACAATTATAAATATGTATGCACTCAATGTCGGAGCAGCCAGATTTATAAAACAAACTCTATTAGATCTAAAGAAGGAAATAGACACTAATACCATAATAGCAGGGGACCTGAACACCCCACTGTCGATATCAGACAGATCATCTAGGCAAAGAATCAGTAGAGAAACACAAGATCTAAACAATACTCTAGACCAATTGGAATTGGCAGATATCTACAGAACATTCCACCCAACAACCTCAGAATATTCATTCTTCTCATCAGCACATGGATCATTCTCCAGGATAGATCACATATTAGGTCACAAATCAAGTCTCAATAAATTCCAAAAAATTGGAATTATCCCATGTATTTTCTCAGACCACAATGCATTAAAACTAGAAATTAATAACAAACGAAACTCTGGAAACTATACAAACACATGGAAATTAAACAGCATTCTACTTAATGACATATGGGTCCAAGAAGAAATCAAGCAGGAAATCAAAAAATTTATTGAAACTAATGAAAACAATGATACATCATACCAAAACCCGTGGGATACTGCAAAAGCAGTATTAAGGGGGAAATTTATTGCATTAAATGCTCACTTCAGAAGAATGGAAAGATGGCAAGTGAACAACCTAACACTTCACCTTAAAGAACTAGAAAAACAAGAACAATCCAAACCTAAAGTTAGCAGACGGAAAGAAATCATTAAGATCAGAGCAGAACTGAATGAAATTGAAAACCAAAAAACAATACAAAAGATCAATGAATCAAAAAGTTGGTTTTTTGAAAAGATAAATAAAATTGACAAACCATTAGCATGGCTAACAAAAAAAAGAAGACAGAAGACTCAAATAACAAAAACTAGAAATGAAAAAGGTGATATTACAACTGATTCATCTGAAATACAAGGAATCATTCGAGACTACTATAAACAACTATACGCCAACAAATATGAAAATCTGGAGGAAATGGATAAATTTCTGGACACACACAAGCTCCCAAAACTGAACCATGAAGACGTAGAAAATTTGAACAGACCAATAACAATAAAGGAGATTGAAGCTGTTATCAGAAGGCTCCCAACAAAGAAAAGCCCAGGACCAGATAGATTCACAGCAGAATTTTACCAAACATTCAAAGAGGAATTGACACCGATTCTTTACAAACTATTCCAAAAGATTGAAACGGACGCAAATCTCCCAGACTCATTCTATGAAGCAAACACCATCCTGATACCAAAACCAGGTAAAGATATAACCCAAAAAGAAAACTACAGGCCGATATCCTTGATGAATATAGATGCAAAAATCCTCACTAAAATACTAGCAAACAGAATACAGCAACACATACGTAAAATTATTCACCACGATCAAGTGGGATTCATCCCAGGGATGCAAGGTTGGTTCAACATACGCAAATCAATAAATATGATACACCATATTAATAAACTCAAACACAAGGACCATATGATCATCTCTATAGATGCTGAAAAAGCATTTGATAAAGTTCAGCATTCATTCATGACAAAGACCCTCTATAAGTTAGGTATAGAGGGAAAGTATCTCAACATAATTAAAGCCATATATGACAAACCCACTGCCAATATCATCCTGAATGGGGAAAAGCTGAAAGCTTTTCCTTTAAGAACAGGAACTAGACAAGGATTCCCACTCTCACCACTCCTATTCAACATAGTGTTGGAAGTACTAGCCAGAGCAATCAGAGAAGAGAAGGAAATAAACGGCATCCAGATTGGAAAAGATGAAGTCAAACTGTCCCTGTTTGCAGATGACATGATCCTATATATCGAACAGCCTAAAACCTCTACAAAAAAACTGCTGGAATTGATAAATGATTTCAGCACAGTAGCAGGATACAAAATCAACACACAAAAAATCAGTAGCATTTCTTTTCTCCAATAGAGAACATGCAGAACGAGAAATCAAGAAAGCCTGCCCATTTACAATAGCCACCAAAAAAATAAAATACTTAGGAATTGAGTTAACCAAGGAGGTGAAAAATCTCTATAATGAGAACTACAAACCACTGCTGAGAGAAATTAGAGAGGATACAAGAAGATGGAAAGATGTCCCATGCTCTTGGATTGGAAGAATCAACATAGTGAAAATGTCCATACTACCCAAAGTGATATACAAATTCAATGCAATCCCCATCAAAATTCCAAAGACATTTTTCTCAGAAATGGAAAAAACTATCCCGACATTTATATGGAACAATAAAAGACCACGCATAGCCAAAGCAATGCTGAGCAAAAAAAATAAAGCTGGAGGCATAACACTACCTGGCTTTAAGCTATACTACAAAGCTATAATAACCAAAACAGTATGGTACTGGCATAAAAACAGACACACTAACCAATGGAATAGAATAGAGAATCCAGAAATCAACCCACACACTTACTGCCATCTGATCTTTGACAAAGGCACCAAGCCTATTCACTGGGGAAGGGACTGCCTCTTCAGCAAATGGTGCTGGGATAACTGGATATCCATATGCAGGAGAATGAAACTAGATCCATACCTCTCACCATATACTAAAATCAACTCAAAATGGATTAAGGATTTAAATATACACCCTGAAACAATAAAACTTCTTAAAGAAAACATAGGAGAAACACTTCAGGAAATAGGACTGGACACAGACTTCATGAATACGACCCCAAAAGCACGGGCAACCAAAGGAAAAATAAACAAATGGGATTATATCAAACTAAAAAGCTTCTGCACAGCAAAAGAAACAATTAACAGAGTTAAAAGACAACCAACAGAGTGGGAGAAAATATTTGCAAAATATACATCTGACAAAGGATTAATATCCAGAATATATAAGGAACTCAAACAACTTTACAAGAAGAAAACAAGCAACTCAATTAAAAAATGGGCAAAAGAGCTAAGTAGGCATTTCTCTAAGGAAGATATACAAATGGCCAACAGACATATGAAAAAATGCTCAACATCACTCAGCATCCGGGAAATGCAAATCAAAACCACACTGAGATACCATCTAACCCCAGTTAGGATGGCTAAAATCCAAAAGACCCTGAACAAAAAACGCTGGCAAGGTTGCGGAGAAAAAGGAACTCTCATACATTGTTGTTGGGACTGCAGAATGGTGCAGCCTCTATGGAAAATGGTATGGAGGTTCCTCAAACAATTGCAGATAGATCTACCATATGACCCAGCTATCCCACTGTTGGGAATATACCCAGAGGAATGGAAATCATCAAGTTGAAGGTATACCTGTTCCCCAGTGTTCATCGCAGCACTCTTTACAATAGCCAAGAGTTGGAACCAGCCCAAATGTCCATCATCAGATGAGTGGATACGGAAAATGTGGTACATCTACACAATGGAATACTACTCAGCTATAAAAACAAATGAAATACTGCCATTTGCAACAACATGGATGGACCTTGAGAGAATTATATTAAGTGAAACAAGTCAGGCACAGAAAGAGAAATACCACATGTTCTCACTTATTGGTGGGAGCTAAAAATTAATATATAAATTCACACACACACACACACACACACACACACACAAATAAAAAAACCGGGGGGGGGGGGGGAGAAGATATAACAACCACAATTACTTGAAGTTGATACGACAAGCAAACAGAAAGAACATTGTTGGGGGGGAGGGGGGCAGGGAGGAGGGAGGGAGGTTTTGGTGATGGGGAGCAATAATCAGCCACAATGTATATCGACAAAAGAAAATAAAAAAAAAAAAAAGAAAGAAAAGGGATACCACCTAATGCCACACATTTCAAGAACTGGAGGCCACGGAGAGAACCAGCAAGTTCTGCAGGGAGCTGTCCCTCCACCTCACACCCCAGAAACTGCACTGGTGACTCCAGATAACTCTACCTCATGCCCCAAATCTGCATTAAAGCAACCTGAGCATGCATCCTCATTGTTTCCCTTTTTGAACTGGGTAGGAGAAGAGGGTGTGGAAACGGCTGCTGGGAGAGATGAGTAAGATGGGAGATGAGAACACCCAGGGCTGACTCTTGACAGAGGCATGGGCTCCAGGATGAGGTGATGAAAACCTTGGTGTGGGACAGTCAACAAAATCCCAGAAGACAGACTGGTACACCCAGGGGCTCACGACCTGCTTGGTGATGCCCCCTCCCTGCACTCTCGACACAGCCAGCCACACAGAGAGTATGGTGGGGATGGTGCTGCTTGCTGAGCTGTTTCTTCCTGGGAGCAGGGCTGGCACAGCTGCCTGTCAGTGTGGGAGCCAGTCCAATCCAGTGGAATGTGCACTCTGCAGTCAGACTGTCTGGGTTTGAATCCTAATTGCACAACTTATTGGCTGTTTGACTCTGTGTTAGTTACTCATCCTCTCTGGGCCTCAGTTTCCCTATTTGCAAAATAGCTGTTATAAGGAATAAAATAGCATAACTTAGGGGCTTAGAATAGCCTAGTGCATAGCAGGTACCATGAAGTACTAGCTTTCGTTCATATTACCAATGACTTTTGCCCAAGCAGCCACCTCATTAGGCTGGCCATAGTGGGAAGGAATGTGGGGATGGGGCCCTGAAAGCTTTTACCACCTATAAAGCTATGCACACCACAAGCTAGACCACATCTGCTACTCCAGAGAAACTTTTCTTCAACATCAGTATCTCACTCCATGAGGCACAATGATGTGCCTACTTACTCAGGGCACTGTAGTCTGTCATGCTGAAGTCCCACGTCTTGGTGGCAGGATCTGAAATAAAACAGAAGGCTGATGACTGTTGTAATATTTTGTACTTGCACACTCAACAAAACCTTGTTTTCTGAATGAATGAATGAATGAATGCCAAGTTCAAAACAGTTGATCGGCAAGCCCCTACTGATTTACAAAATCTCTGTAGAGGACAAATAGTAAATACAGATAACTTTTCATTCCATACAGTAGAAGTCAACTCAGGCCCTGGGGAGTTATGTGTTTCACCTAAGAGGGCTGAGAGCAGAGTTAGGACTAGAATGCAAGTTCTCCAAATCTCCTTTGTAGTCAGGCAAAGCAGTATGAGGAGCACTTGCTCTAAGGTGTAGCAGAGCAAGCCACATCCCAGCTCTGCCCTTCCAGACAGACCAACCTAAGCACGCTACTTAACCTTGCTGAGCCAGTTCCAACACCTTAAAAACTGCAATAACATCTACCTATTTAAAAAAAATGTTGTCAGGCTTAAATGCTACAACACATACAGAGCACCTGGCAAAGAAATTGGCTTATCAGTAAATACCCAACCTTTCTCCATACAGCCATGCAGCAGCCCCTATGTCTGGCAGCTGTTTGAGGGAATGTCCATTATAAAGGGAAACACACAAGCTAAAATAGAAAATTTTTTAGCAACTGGATGGACAGAATGTGCCGATGCAATCTCTTAATATTTATGAGAAACTGTTAGATTAAAAGAGACTAAAAATAGAAAGAAAAAAAAACCCCTGAAGAACAAAAGACTCATTACCATAACTTCTGCTGGGCAGACTCTTGAACACTGCCAGGAGCTCTGCATTGTACCCGATCTTCACCTGGAAACGGTCTCCATTCCTTATGCAAGCTCCCTGCTGTGAGCTTATTGCATTTTGGCGGAAGGCTCCCAGTTTCTGTTGGAGTTTTCCTTCTGTTCTGGGTGTCACACTCCCTGAGTTATAATGAATGTCAGAAATGTTCTGCCCCGAGGTGGAGGCTTTCACTGTCCTGGCCTCTAATTCAGGATCCCTGGGAGACTGTCCAGAGGCAGAAGCTGCTGTCTCCTGGGAACTCTTTGCTTTGGCCAAAGGCTCATGAGTTGCATTAGCAAAGGGTGCCAATTTGATCTCATGTGAAGCATGAGAATGACCTTGATCTAACTCATAACCCAAGATCTGTTGGTTAGGAACCTCTGGAGGACATTGTGCCAAGGGTGGGGAGATCCCAGTGACAGTCATTTGACTTGGTGGGCTGTGACTCGGGCAGGCAGTGGATACCTCTCCTTGCCTCTTCCATATTCCCTTTGCCTGCTCTGGTGAGCTGAGATGAAAATTGTGGGACTTATGAAGTCTTTGGTCACCAACAGATGAACTACTGAGATTCTGTTGCTTGAAAATGACACCATGGCTTGATGGCTTAGAAGACTCCCTTGGGAGATTGTGGGAAGGACCCTGCCTGGACTGGAAATGGTGGGCAGCAATGGAGGAACCTGAGTCTGTGCTCTGATACTGTTCTGCTAATGACTTCTTGGCTCTACGGGCCAGAGCCTTTTGTCGATTCTCTTCAATCTTTTTCTTCTGCTCCTCTGTAAGGGGCAAGGACATTTTAACAGGGTTGCATATGCAAGAACATTAACCTTTAATCAGAAGGTTGGCAAAAGCTGTGGAAGGAAAAAAGAAGATTTAATATACCAAAGGATATATTAAAGTTTCTTTTATAATTAAAAAAAGTGCACACACACAGGGATAGTAGGTAGCATATGCTAAAATAATAATCCTCATGAAAAGGCAAAAAGCAAATCCAAAGCTAAAATGGTATTTCAGCAGCAATATTTTTTTTGCTCCCCATCCCCCAGCCAAGGTGAGTTATCAGATCCCAAGAAAGTTGTGCAATGCCACCTAAATCCATCAGATAATGAGAAAGGTGACATTTTAAACTAGAAAGGACAACATAGTGGATTGAAATAGACCAAACAACCACATACCATGATGTGACACTTGCTAAAATAGTCTCTTTCCAACCTGGAAGGAAAAGAGCATTAGTGTCACATAGACTGCACATTAAATTCCACCCCCTGCATTCAATCCTCTTATCATTCCTGGCAAGCCAATCTGGATGTGGCCCATGGAAGCCACAGCAGCTGGTTTTAGTGACTGACTTCCAAATGCAATAGCATGGAGCAACCAAGAGACTCTGGGGGGAGGGGCGGTGGGAAGTAATACATGCTCACTGTACAAATTCAGATGCTACATAAAGATGTTTTTTAAAAAAGTAGAATTAATCAGTAATCTCACCAACCATCAATAACCACTGTAAATAGAGTACAGTATAGTTGATTTTTTTTTCTACCCATAACCACATAATACATGCAAAATATTTGGGTGATATAGGTATTTATTACAAAATAGGAACATTCTATACATTCTGTTTTGTACCCTGATTATTTTTTCCAATAAATTTTCTCTGGACATTTTCCTTCTTAGCCACTTTTACAGTATTCTAGAACCAGGGAGCCAAACAACAATTTCTCTTGCTTGATTCAGACTAAACAGCCACCACCCAATGTAATGCCCTGTAACGCTTTATAAAGATGAGGTATTCCAGTAGCACCGTTCAGGCCTCTGAGAGGAGCCAGAGGGTTTAAAGGTTTCCTTCCTTGCTGGGGCTCCCTTTGGCCAGAGTCCCCCAAAACATCTATCCTCAGAAACCTTCCACCTCCTACAACCACCAGCCGCTATGCTGGGGTTAGGGAAAGATTTTGTTCCTGGGGACCAGCAGAAGCCTTCATTGTCCCTGGATAACACACTCCTGCCTAACTTTCCAACCAGGGCTCTTCTGCACTCCCCAACTCCCAGGTCCAAGGCCTGGTGGGCTAACTGCTTCCACTAGCCAGGGGAGATGAAGCCACGCGAGGAGTCTCATTGATCAGCCCTAAACCATAAAACCATCCCACTCCACGGACGCCCCTCTTCTCTCTGCCAGGACCGCTGCTCCACCCCACTACGGGGCGCGCCTCCCCCGCCCCGCGGGACCACCCTTCCCCTGGGCCCATTCCTTCTTCCAGGCTGGCATTTGGTCTCGCCCGCCTCCGCCGCCTTCCTCCCAGTCTATCTTCTTACCTGGTGAGGCCTCGAAGCCAGCCGCATTTGCAGCCAACCCCGAACCCGGGCTGGTCTCCAGAGCCCTCCGGAGTCAGATTATTCTTCCGGGTGGACGGTTAGAGGTGCCGGTATCCGAGCACGACCAGTTCGCCCGCCTTCTGGTAGCGCCCAAGCCGGTTGGAGTCGCTCACCATCGAACTACATTTCCCAGAGGCCAGCGCGGCGGCAAATTCCCCTTCAAAACCTAGGAGGGATGAGACAAGGATCCGCATTGGTGCTGCGGGGTCTTCTGGGACTTGTAGTTTGGGCCAGGGGCCTGGCGAGCATTAGGAGACGTAGTATCGCGGGCGGGGCGGGAGTGGTGCACCCTGGGAGTTGCAGTTCTCGGTTTCCCAGACTCTCGGAAAAACGCCGGATCCCGAAAGCCTGGGATGCTGAGGTTTCTAGACAGGCAGCCGAACTGATTTGGTAGCTCGAACATAGTAAAAAGTATCCCTCCGGGCCTCCATCCATTCCTGGTATTGATATTTTTGCCATTTAAAGCCCCACCTTCTGCCCCAACCTCCACCTTCCCAGACCACAGGAGAATTGGCATGGTCATTATCGTTGTCATTGCTGTCATCAGTCATTGTGCTAAGCACTAATATGAATTACCTCATTTAATCTTTACTACGACCTATGGAACACATATAATTCTTATCTCTCTTTTACAGATGGGAAAACTGAGACAGTTACTCGATAATAATGTTCTCAAAGCCTTGTCAGGCTAGTTTGTGATTCTGATTCCAAAGCCCCTACTCTTGAGAGAAATCTAGTAATTTGACAATTTCAGAGTCAGTTTATGCCATTTCTGAGCACTGGTACTCTTTCCCGTCCGCAATCAATTCCATGATTACATATTGGTGGTGAATATAATATTCCTCTATCATCAGTGTACACGTTAGTGGTGCTATTACAACTCATAGAAAAAGGTCTTGGAAGGAAACTTGAAAACTCATCAAACTGTTCAGGAGCAGGGTAGGGTGGAAAATGCTTTTCAACCTTTTAATCTATATTTTTCTGAATTATTTAAAATTTCTTATAATAATCATACAGAACTTGTGTAACTTTTGAAACAATAAATCATTTTTCAGGTGACAGAAACATTGGCTTGTCTTAGGAAACTTAAATAAGGCTTAGTAGTAGAAAGTGCTCAAATCTCAGCTCTACTTGTTTTATTGGCCATGTAAACACAGTGGCTACGCCTCCATTTTCTCATGTGTAGAGTAAAGATAAAAAACAATACCTTGGTAAATCTCCTTGTTATTAGGGTCGAAGCTAACTAATACGGGAGAATTGCTTAGTGAACTGTGCAATCCCAGAACAGATAAGAGAGGGATGTTGCTATTACTCAAGGTAAATCTTCTTAGGTCTTTTATTTCTCTGTATCCATTTCCTACTATATAGTGTGAACAGAAACCGATTAATGAACACCTATGCCTGCCCTTCATGTCCCCCGCGGAGTCAGTTAATTTACTAAGAAAGCTGGTTGCTGTGCACTTGACCCATTTCTGTCACCGATTCATATGACAATAACTTCACTCTCCTGGACCTCAGTCATCTTGACTGTAAAATGATATGCTGCCCTTTGACATATACTAAGAGGGCATATGAACCAGTGTATCCTAATCTTGGATCCTGGAACTCTTAGAGATTCATGGATGTTACTCCCAGAAATCTCAGTTTGGTAAGTCTGGAATTAGACTAGAAGATGTGATTAACTTTCTACCTCTAAAATTCTGAAATTCTAAGAATGGGAAATTAAAATAAGAATTGAATAAAAAAACCAACATCATCAGAAAGTAAACTAATCATATTCCATTCTATATTCACATATTTTGCTTGTCAACAGCATCATTTATTGATGTCTTACTGTATGCAAGTCTTTTAAATAATTTCTATACTTCAGAAATTCGTAAGGCAACTTATAAGGAAAATTTATTAGTTAAGAAGTTTTAAAAGCCTGGAGGAAAGTGCAGGAGCTGAGGAATAAAAGGAGAGGATAGTTGTAGCAGGCAAGCTCTGATTTAACTTGGAGCTTCCTAGCAGTGAAAGCAAAAAAGTCAAGAAGTCATGCAAAGCCTTCAACTAAACACAGCACAGCTAAAGCTCCCAAACACTGATCAGCTGGGCAGTATCAGACTAATCTGAAGCTTGACCTGGTTGCCTTAGAAACAAACAAGATGACAATGTGATGAATATTTTGTAAAGCTAAATTTTTATAATTAAATATAAAATCCTGAGAGTTTGTTCTGTAGACGTGATAGGCAGACACTATTGTAAGAGAATCCAGAGATAAGTAAGGTCCAGTTCCTGTCTTCCAAAAGGTTACAGCATTCGGAGAATAGAAATAACTGTTATTACCAGATTTAGCAAATGTCCCAAATATTTGACCCAAACATTGTATGGGACATACTTATACTAAAAAGGATTCATTGTTTACCTGCAATTCAAATTTGCCCAGGTGTTCCTTATTTTATCTGACAGCTGTAAAAACAGTCCACTCTTATTATCAGTGGCTCAAGACTTAATTGAGCAGCAAACAAATATGCATTGATAGATGATTCACAGATATATCGATACATTGAATTTTACAGATAGAAGGAGCTTTAGAGACTATCCGGTTTCATAAGTGAGGGAATAGAGGCTAGATCAGCTGCTAGTCTAAATGGCACCTGTAATCAGTCTTCTCAAGCTGCTATAAAAAAAAAACAACAACCATAGACTGGGTGGGGAGAGTTAATCAAGGGGCCCCACCCTCAGGCAAAGCAGTAGGTGCAGGACACAAGTGGAAATAACCAGACTCCTTCTGGGAATTTCATCTTGAGGGATGTGATATACGTGGGAAAACAATTGAACTGATCCAGCTCTGTGGTGGCTTTGAATGGAGACTGTTCCTTAGTTCCGGCCACCCAGCTTTCCAGAGGTGCACTGACCCTGTTCTGCTTGAGTCCAGATTCTGCTATTCTGCGAATCATCTTTAGCCTGCCTGTGAATTCTTTATTTGGGGGTGGGGAGGGAGCATAATTTAACCAAAGTCAGTCTCTGTTGCTTGCTTCTAAAGAACCTTGATTTCTAACTCTCAGGTCAGAGGGTTGGTTTTTTGTTTTCGTTTTTGTTTTTGTTTTTTCTTTCCTTCCTTTCTTGGAATATTTAGCTGAGAGTTTACTATAAAATAAAGGCACAAAATTGCAAGGTTTACTATAAAATATAGACACAAAATTGGCCATTTACAAAAGGATCCAAATGGTATGAATTTGTCATTCTCAGGTTCAACACAAGTCCCTTAGGATTCTACAACATCCTATCTAGGTTAGCTCGGACTCTGGGTCCCTGAAGGACAAGGACTGCATCTAAGATATATTATTTCCAGTTCATAACTCTTAATTTTCCACCTTGTGTACTCTGGGGTCCTCAAAGTATAATAGTGGTGTTAACACTACATTTCCAGAGAATCCCATTTTCCTTTCTTAACCCAAAAAGTGAAATTTAGAAGGGACCTTAGAGAGCACGAATCTCCTCCCTTTAGAGCTAAAAAAAATGGAAGTCCAGAGAAGTCAGCTAACCCTGATGTCACAGGCCAGGCAGAGGCCAGGCTGGAATGGAGAGCTTCAGTCCCATAGTAGGGCTCTATGACATTAATTACAGGCACAAAGAGCGATGGCATGCTTGCTCTTGCCTAGCAGCGTGTGGGCACCTAAAACAGTTTAAAGTCCCTCTCTCTGGAGCTTACCTGCTAATGATGTAAGTGCAGGGCTTCCCTCTTCCCTTCATTGTTGATCCCCTAGAGAGGGCTTAACAGCCTTTTGGGGAGGGATTTTTTGACAGCCACATCAAGGGCATGTCATCACTCAGGTTAATCACACCTAAAGCTCTGTGTTAAGATTCAGAGCAGATGCAAGACTTTGGGTGGACCAGGAAGCTGCTCCCTCCTCGAGTGCTGCCGGTTGGCAAGGGTATTTGCATATCCAAAGCACTGAGGAGCAATGTGAAGGTTTATAAGCCAAGAAATTCACCTTCCTTAGGGGTTGTTCCATCCTGATGGACTTAATTGCTTAGAGTCTGGCAGTTCAGTTTCTCTCCCTCCTCTTGTCTGCTCGCCCAAATCACCCCTCCCCCTCAAAACTCTAAATGTGTTAAAAAGACAGAACCTCCAGTGTAATTTCTACCCCATGCATTCCATGGTTTGGTGAGAGGGTTCTCCAGTGTCTTAATTTCTCTAACTGTTTGATCTTAGTGACTGTAATTACTTCACAAACCTCTCTCTCAAATCTGGCACATTTTCTGCTGGGATGGCTTTGTACGACCTTTGCCAAAAGCATACCCCATAACACCCTGCTCCAGTTTTCTTAGACTTGTAAAATTCCACTTTTTCTGATCCTCCAATATCACCATTTCTACTTTACTTATCCATTCATTCATATATTCACTTAAAAATTCAAGGACATACTATGGGCCACACACTATGCAAAGGCACGGGGCTGCAACATAAATAAGAACCCAGAGATGTCATCCTTTTCTCATAAAGCTTACAGTCTAGTTAGGGAGGCTGGAAAAAAAAAAAAAAAAAAAAAGGAAACAAGCTAAATAAGTGTGGTTAACAACCTGAATAGAGGGCCCAAGTAGAGACTGAAGAGAGAGCTATTTCAGAGCAATCAGGAAAAGTGTCCCTGAAGGGAGGCATTGAAGCTGGGACCTGACAGAGCTAAGGAGGCAGCTGAGCAAGTCTCAGAGGCAAGAACATCTGAACTAGAGGGAGAGGCAGGCACAGCTGCCCCCATACAAGAAAGAGCTGGGCATGTTTGAGAAGCTGGAAGAAGGCTGGTGTGGCTGGGGGACGGCGTGAGAGAAGGAGGAGGGGCACAGGACGAGGCTGGAGAAGTAAGTGGGGCAGGTAATCTCTGGATCCTGCGGGCCATGGAAAGAAGTCTGGATGTTGTTTCGAGAGCAGTGGGAAGTGGCTGAGAGGATTCACACTGGGATGCTGTGACTTGATGTGTGTCCTAAGAAGACTGCTCTCACTGCTGAGCCGAGGCTGTGCTGGAAGAAGGCAGAGTGCCAAGGGGAGGCCTCTTAAGAAGGAGGCCATCGCAGGAGTCTGGAGAAGAGGTGATGGTGATGGGGCTAGACAGGCAGATTGGAAAGCTCCTTGGAGAGGGACTCTGGTGCATCTCTCCGTCTCGGGAGCCCGAGTGTCTGAGTCCAGCACGTGCACACACAGTCCTACTTCTCACCTCTCCATTGGTGCAAATGGATGTGAAGTTGGTTTAGAAAGTTTAGGTAGGACACTGAACTTTCTTCTGGACCATTGTTTTCTTCTGCATACAAGGTAGCTTCTTTACAGAAATATGAATTAGAAACATTATTTTTTATGATTATTAAGGGAAAATGAAGGCAAAGGGAAGCTAAATAGCTTACTCAAGGATGTAGATTACATTGGAGCCCAAACGACCTCGGGTGTCTTAGTTCCTACTACTTATTCAGCATGCCACTCCATAGATTCTGAACTGAAGGAGAGCCTCTAGCCTTTGCTCAGTAGTCTGCTCTTGATATCATTTTATTCATCCCATGGGAAATTACCTAACTGGTGATAATTCATTTGTATCTGCAGTTGTGAACATGTAACCTTGGATCATCAGCTGACTGCAATATCCCTGAAGACCTCAAGTGGATGAATAATATTCCAAGAAAGCTTGCTTGGTCCTTCTGTCCCTCAGACTCCTTTAGTCCTCCATCTGGGGCCCTCTGTACTCCTCGGTTCTGTATGTTCATGCTTTGTCTCTTCTTGTGTCTTTCTTTTTCACTGCATGTTAAATTCCTTTACTTTTTATTCTTCTCTTTTTAAAAAATCTTCTCCTCTAAGCCTACCTCCAGCCACCCACAGCACAAAACTAAAGCTTATTTTCAGTAGTTTGCTGTATGTGTTGAATTGCTCCTGGTTTTTAGCTCTATTCTTGGTAGAAATACATGTGAAACACTTTGTATTTACCACTCTCAGCCTTTCCCAATTCTAATTTATTTGATTTTTACTTATGGCCACCAATTGCCTTCCCCCTTATAGCTGAGTGGTCTTCAGTAGAAAAAGAAAGGGGAATCCACCCCTGACTGAAATAAAACAACACACAAACAAACAAATGGGCATTCAGTTATTAAGACATTTCAAGAGTAGGGGAAAATGTAAGAGGCCTTGAGGACTGCATCCTGGCTCCACTGTAACTAAGATAGCATTTCAATAACCACCCAAAGTGTGGAATTCCTATGGATCTGGGGAAAAGGCAACTTCTTCCCTCAAAGATTGTTTTTATTGTCTACTTCCAATTCTCTGCAAGTTCAGATTGTTTTGTCCTTGGGAGAAAGATATATGCTGGCTATTTTACATTCCTGTTGTTAACCTGGGGGGCTTGCAATCAGTCCCTTATGCAGAGTCAGGCCACAAGCTCCAGGTTCAGATATCAGGGTGGTGAGGACACAAGGATGGCATTCTCCTGCAAACAGAACTATTTCCAACTGCATTCAATGGAGGCATGCTACTAAATCAGGGAGAAGAAAATAGTCCCCTTCATCACAAGAATAAATTATCCTAATTGAGCTGTCACTTCTCCCAGGGGAATGGAGATGCAAAGGATTACTCAAAGCCCATTTCTCCAGAGCAATGAGAGGCCCAGAAGGGGTTAATTCCAGAGCAATTTCTTCAAGAGAAGAATTCCTATGAAATAACCCCGAGTTAGGTTTTCTCTCCATTTTTATTCTCCAGGCAAGAAAGTTACAGAAAAGGAACATAGGTGGTTACAAAAAGAACAATGAGATATTCGTCATGGCAACAATCATTAGGCTTAGCTGCACAAAGGATAACTACCCTAATAGCAAGCATTTATGCTGTGTTACAATTTTTTTCATCTACAACAGTGACTTTAGTCCTGGGAAAGTTTTCTTTTTTCCCCAAGCTTAGCTTTTCTATGTGCAATTCTAAAAAATTAGGCTATACCTTAAACTACAAGTCTTTGGCCATGCTAAAACTAAGGGCTGTCACCCTACTAAGCTACAACCTATGCTAAAGGGCTTTGGCCCTTCTAAAAACTAAGGACTGTGATCCTACTGAGCTATAAGTTAGGCTCTGGGAAATACATGTGCTTATAAATGTTAATATCCTCCACATTGAGCAGTTGAAAGCATGAATGCTTTCTGGGTAGTTTACAGCAAGGGAACCTCCTACTCCTGGATGCTATAACGGAAAACCATGGGCCATCAGATCCATTTGGGAAAGAGCATTAGTATATCATCTGCCCACCTCTTGGTCCTCAGCACTGGTTTCCAGGAAATCAGCTCCCTGTTAGCAATCAATTCAATATTGTTTGTGTTTCTATTTTATTTTTCTCTTGTAAGCTTCTGAAAAAGCAGGGTCTCTTTTTCTTAACCCTATGTGTATAGCAAGTGATGTGTAGTCCAGTATTACATACTCAAGCCTTTTAGACTTCTGGCATAAGTCTCTACTTTTGAATTATGGATGTAAATTTCCACCTCCTGCTATCCTCCTTCCATTAAACAGACAACTCCAGAATTCCTTCTCAGCACCTCCTCCAGCTTGCTCTAGGCACATCCTCTTCTGAGTGTAAAAAGATAAAACTACTTAGTTACTGGCTTTTTGAAAAATTTAAAAGGCCTGCTTTATGCTGTGAGTTGAAGAAGTGGCCTTTAAAAAGATTAATTTACGAAAAACTATATATTTTTTGAATAGGCAATACATTCACATGATTCAAACTCTGTACACACAAAAAAGTATGTACTGTATAGTAAAATGTCTGCTTCCCACTGGGGGCAGACTTAAAATGTGAAGCTGTATAAACTGCAGCTTCAGGGACCCTCATTTGCATATATCCCTTCTAAACTCTATACCTAGTTTTGTATTCATAATTTTGTATTTCTTTCTGTAAAAGTGCCCCCTCCAAATTGTATGAGCTTCAGTGCCCCCAAAACTTGGTTCTGCTATGCTTCCACCCCATCTCCCAGCCATCCCCTTCCCAGCAGGCAACCAATATCATCCATTTCTTTTAAAAAAGATTTATTTACTTTTAATTGGCAAACAATAATTGTGTATGCAATATCACCCATTTCTTGCATATTTTTCTGGATATATTTTATGTGCATTCACATAGAAATGTATATTTATCCTCCTTTCCTTTTAT
Source organism: Cynocephalus volans (assembly GCF_027409185.1). Lineage (NCBI taxonomy): Eukaryota > Metazoa > Chordata > Mammalia > Dermoptera > Cynocephalidae > Cynocephalus > Cynocephalus volans. The sequence goes on along the minus strand of NC_084460.1, from coordinate 280,313,307 downwards.
AAAAATGGCAGCATGCTATACATATTGTTCTGCACTTTTCTCTTTACATTCGTCTTGAAGCAAGTTGATCTCTTCAAGTTTTGGTTTCTTTATCTCCATTGTAGAAATAATGGTACTTATCTCATAGACTTCCTGTTAGGATTAAATGAGAAAATGCAAAGCACTGATCCCACTTTCTGTAATATAGTAAGTAATCAATACATACTTGTTATTATTCTACTGTTAATATTTAAAATATGCTAAAAAGCTGCATTAATGAAAACAGTGTGGTATCAATAACACAAAAGCAGACTGATGAAACAAAATAAGAAGCCTCTGCAACTCAGTCTTTATTACTTGTGTGAAGATGCTATATTTCACCCCTGGGTGAAATACAAACACTAAAAAGAAAAAGTTTGTCTCAAGGAACTTAAAGTATAGAGGAAGAGAGAAGATATGTGTGTCACAAATACAACAACAATGAAAAAGAATTTCAGATAAATTGCAGTGGGGATTTAGTGTGGAGCTCTGACGGCGGGCACATAGGGAATGTTGAACAGGATGAAGTGGAATTTGAACTGGGCTTTGAAGGATAAGTAGGAATTGGGCATCCAGAAATCATAGGTAAGAAGGTGGTTTCTATGAGGATGATCCAATCTGCAGAAGTGCAAATGTTGAGGAAAATTTGGCTAATCAAATGAAATAATGTTTAAAAGAGAGAGTTTATTATTTAACAGAGAATTATAGATTGACAAGATGTTTTCCTATATGACATGATCTTTGGGGTCCTTTCAATGCAAGAAGTGAACAGGAAAAAGAGAGCCAGAAGTCCCCTGGTGGGGAGTACTATGTGCACTTTGATTGAATCTGGCATCTCAATCTAACTCAACTGCAATTAAAAAGGAAAAAAACAGTATCAATATTAACATAACCAATCCCTCATGAGCAAACTCAAAGTCCAAATCTCTAGCTAGCACTTTATCAATAACATGCTCTAATTACATTTGAGACTTTGAAAATATGCCTCTGTATGGTAATTGCTGTAAAGCAAATTTTAGTCACCAGGACTTCTAAATTGCAGTTGTACAGAAGAAATAGGGAGCTTATTAAATAGTGTCATTTGATTGCAACTGCAGATATTAACAGCAGTGCTTGGAACAATGAGTACCTCCAACCCCCCTCTCACCACTGCTCCTGTTATCAATGTAGAAGTAACATTATATATACAAAATGGTGCAAAGGCCACCTGATCACTCCCCAAGGCCAGATGAGGCTTTAGGAGAAACTGAGTGCAAAGCCATGTGTTGGATAAAATGAAACTTGATATCTCAATCACAGAAATTAAAAAGCCCCATGGCTAAGTCAGCTTCCAGACAAACTCAGGCCCCAGAGAAAAACCAGTTCCCCAAGTCTCTATCATTGGATTGAACTTGTTTCAGACATGAAGCTGGGCCCACCCAGGATGTATAGGGTGGGCTTCCTCTGTCCATCTGTCACCTCTTTATCCAACTCCTCCTCTCAGCCTACATTTCCCTGGGCCCCCAATCCTCACCAACCAGTGTGTGCTGCTTGTGTGATCAGCAAGTCATTTAGGGAAAAGCCTTTTAATTAAGAGGAGAGCAACAAATTATTAAATCAGAGTCATTTATTACTCTGCCATCTGGCCAGAACTCCTTCTGGAGCCCCTTCTTCTCCAAGCCTTCACAGTGGAGTAAAAAGTGACAGAGAGAATAGAAAAAGAGGAGCCTCAAATCTTCCTGGACTTGGAAAGGACCATCCAGCCCTTCCTGGAAGCAGGGTGAGGGTTCTAGGAGGACATCTCAGCTCCCTTTCCATACTGTAAAAACCAAGTCTTGTTTCCTTGCCTGTAAAATGGGGGTGATAATGTCTACCTTGATGCTTGTGAGATGCCTAGCACAGACAGGAGGTTCTCAGGAAATGGAAGTCGAATCTGAATCCTGGAAATTACGAGCTTTGTTATGGATGATGGTGATATCAAAGGCAATGGTAGTGAGGCTACTCAATATTTCCTTCCTGCAAGCCCCAGCTAGCTCTTTCTGTTGTGACCCACAGTGTCATTGCCTCCCTCCCTCCTCCCAAACATCAGGGGAGCTCAGGAAATCCACACCCACCTCTTGTCCCTACCCACACCAAACCTGGACGCTAGGACATTATCCTAAGGGAAATGCAGCTGGAGACTATGGAGTCTGGTTTGGGCATGATAAGAAGGTCTGAGAGAGACTTTGAGTAGAAAGAGGCTAGGGAATCAAACTTAGGGGTGTATTTCAATAGGTAACAACTCACGAGGACTATGCTGCCAAATATGATGGAATAGTCAGACACTATTTCCTAATAAAATCACCACAAATGTGACAGCTACGAATGAACTAATACAGGAATATTGAAGACTCAATTACCACCAGTAGCGTGGCTGTCAGCAACGTAATTTTCCAAAATGGTGAGCAGCTCTGGTCAAGAACTGACCAAAACAAAGTATAACCTTCCCTTAATTTACATTGTAGTTTCATTCTTCATGTGTGCTTAGTGTATATGAAAACCATTTTTAAAAAAGACCTTCTGTTTATGTATAAAGTGAAGTTAAATACTGAGGCTCAGATGCTGATAAATAAGTTTTTCATCTCTGTGAGTATCTAGGGGGACATTCAAAGGTTGTGTGGAGTCTGGGTGAGTCACGTGCAAGATGGTCTCACAGATGGCAAAACATTGAGCTGCCTGGACTTGCCAGGACTGAGCCCCTGCCCATCACTGCAGCAACCAGAACCACTCCATGCTTTTCCAGAATGCCCCACAGAGAGTGATCCTGTGCTAGACCAAAAACTAAAATGTGAATCAAACTAAATTAAATGTTAAAAAAATAAAAATAAAAAACTTGACACAATCATGAAATTTTGAAATTGAACAGATAGTAGATGATATAAACAGTTTTTGTTCATTTTGTTAGGTATGATAATAAAATGGTTTTATATAAAAACACATAAAAATGTGCATGTACTAAAAGAAAAAGTAACTCAGTCTCACAATAAAATCTCAGTAGTGACCATCTGAAAACAATATGTCAATGAGCTTTATGGAAAATATTTCTTGGGGTAGCTGCTCAGCTCCCAAAACTCACTTCTCTCTGGGAACTCTCTCAATACTCCAGGTGAGCCTCAGTTTGGAGTTTGTGTCCCTTACTCCCCTGTCTGTAGGGAATTGGTCTAGATGGGGGCGAGGTACATCTGACCCAAGTCAAGCCCATCAGATGCTCTTTACAGGAGTTTGGCTTTTGAAAGGAGAGATGGGCACCTGGGGTGTGGGAGCTGAGTCACGCGAATGGATACTCCTAGAGAAGAGCCCTATACTGCAGAGGCTGAGGTCCCCAGAGCCACCCTGTTTCCTGGCTTTCTTGAGGTTTGGTAATTCAGTCCTTCCATGGTCTCTGAGACAGCACAGAATACTTCCCCCAAATTACATTTCTTTGTGATCAAGTCAGCTAAAGTTTGTGCTTGTTATTTATAACTGCAGAATCTTAGTAAGATTCTTTCTTCTGGGGCAAATAATATATCAGGAAAGAACTTACAGACTAAAAATCAACTACCATAGATTAAGTCACTTGGAAGTCAAAACTGAAGAATTTTTAAGTTCCTGAATTTGCTTATATGCAGATAAACCCTACAAAGGGGGATGCAGTTGAACTTGGCAAATTCTTTGTCTTTGCCTATATTGGAAATTATCATTTAAATAGAATAACTGGTGGTGGACATGGTATACAAAAGTAATTTCTGGTAATGGGTATGCTGCCAGTATGAATCTGGCCCTCACATCATGGGCAAAAGGGGTGACAATTAGCTTTGTATCTCATGAATATTCATAATAAAAATAAATGAATAAAAAATAAAATAAATAAATAAATAGAATAACTGTGACAGCCAGCCTCCAAAAGGGCCCCCAATGATGCTTGCTGCTTGGTATTCACATTCTTATTTGGTCCCCTCCCATACTGAATAGGGCTGACCTGTGTCACCAATAAAATATCACAAAATATTGTGTGTGGAATATGGCTTCTAAGGCCAGACCATAGAAGACATTGAGGCTTTCACCCTGTTCTCCCTTGGATCACTCACTCTGGAGGGAGGCTACTGGCCATGTCCTGAAGACACTCAAGTGGCCCTGCGGAGAGGGCCACGTGGTAAGGAGCTGAGGCCTCCTGCCAGCAGCCAGCTCCAGCCTGCCAGGCATGTAAAGGAATGCACCACCTTGGAAGCGGGTCCTCCAGCCCCCATCAAGAGCCTTCAGATGAATACAGGCCCCAGCCAACATGTTGATTACAATCTCATGAGAGACCCTGAACCACTAAAATTGTGAGTAATTCTTTGCTGTTGTTTTATGCCTCTATGTTTTGAGATAATTTGTTACAATCTAATAGGTAAATAATCGCAAAATCAAACTCCTCACAATGACCTACAAGACCCTAGATGGTCTGGCCCTTCCCTTCTCAACTACATTTTTGACTTCATCTCCTAGTCTTCTCTCTCCTTCTTATCCTGCTTTGGATATGCTGGTCACCTTGCTCGTCTGGGACTTACCAGCCACTCACCTCCCTCAGACGTTTTGCATCTGTGGTCTCTCTGCCTGAACCGCTGTTCTCCAGACACTTAGATGACTTGCTCCTCCCACACCCTTCAAGCTTGTGTCCAAATCTCACCTTCTCCAGGAAGCCTTCCCTGGTCACTAGACTTAAAACGACAACCCCTCCCCTCACCTGGCAATTATTTTCTTCATTATCTTTATCACCATTTAACGTACTATATATTTTATTTGTTCGTCTTCATTATCATCAGTTCCACAAGGGCAAGGATTTTTTTCATTGCATTCTTAGGGTCCAGAACAGTGTCTAGCACACAGGAAGCTGTCAATAACTATTTGTTAAGTAAATTAATAAATGAATTAATGTAGTTTGCAAAATTAAACACATTATATGGGTTCCTTTTAGAAAAATTAGAAACTATGATAAGTCTTGAAATAACCACCATCTGGAAATATCCAATACTAAAATTTTTCTGTATATTCTTCCTGACTGTTCTCATCAATACCAATTCAGTTGCAAGGAATGGAAACCCACTCTGGCTGACTTAGACAAAGGGGTATTTATCAAGGGTTCAGTGGATTCTAGAAAAACCTGAATGGCACAAAGTGCCTCTAGGCATTAAGGAAATTAAAACTCCAGCAGACACTAAAGCTGTTCTCTGTGGCTCGTGGGGCCTTAGGACCTCCCTCCTGTGACATCTCTGCTTCCTCTAGGCACCCGCTCCAATCTCCTCTCTGTGCGGACCACTTTTCTTCGCTTGCTCAATAGTTCACACGGTCCTCAGGGATTTCCATGATTTTTCAGTCTCACTGGCCCAGTGGTTCATTATCCTGATTCCAAGTTTCAAGAAGACTCTGATTATGCCAGTCTGTGCCAGGCATCCTCATCAGGTGGACAGAATCACAAATCTGTATTAGTTTGCTAGGGCTATCACAAACTGAGTGGCTTAAGCAACAGAAATTTATTGTCCCACAGTTCTGGAGGCCAGAAATCCGAGATCAAGGTGTTGGCAGGGTTGTTTCCTCCTGAGAGCTGTGATATCTATTATCAAGCTGATTTCCAGGAATTTTGTTGGGAATACCTGTCTCCCAACATCTCTGCTGGTATCCAGCAGTATATTCCATGCCTCTCTCCTACCTTCTGGTGGTTTGCTGGCAATCTCTGGCATTCCTTGGCTTCTGTTTCATCACCCTGGTTTCTGCCTTCATCTTCATGTGACGTTTCTCCCATGTCTATCTTTGTGTCCCAATTTCTCCCTTTTTATAAGGACACCAGTCATGTTCCATTAGGGCCCAGCCTAATAACCTCTTCTTAACATAATTATCTCCAAAACCCTATTTCTAAATGAGGTCACATTAGCAGGAACTAGGGGTTAGGACTTCAACATCTTTTGGGGGGACACAATTCGATTTATCACAATCACATTGAAATAGTAAGTTTGCACTTTCAAGTGGCTATGAGTAGTGGAAGCAGTGATTTTTCTAGCAATAAGGTTGTTTGCTATGTAAATTTATTTTTTCTTGCAAAAATGAAATTATATTACCTAAATTTTCCTTAAAAATATATTGTAAAATATTTTCCATGTCAAAAAACATATTTTCCTCATTTTTAATGGCTGCGTAGCATTACACTGTATAAATATATCATAATTTTATTAATTCCTTATTGTTAGATTTCTTCAGATTTTTCTGTTCTTTTTTTACAATACTGTAGTAAATATCTTTGTCCCTCAATTTTTGTATACACTGATAATTATTTCCTTAGGATGAATTCCTGGAAGCAGAATTAGAGGCTAAAAGAATATGACATTTAAAAAATTTTGATCTCTATTATCAAGCTGATTTCCAGGAAGTTTGTTGGGAATGCCTGTCTCCCAACGTCTTTGCCAGTATCCAGCAGTGTATTTTTGGTAACTCAATGTTGAAGAGATTAAAAAATATTTTATAGTGGTTTTAATTTCTATTTTTGGAGTGAGATTAATTTTTTTCTGCATATTTATTAGTCAGTGCATTTGTTCTTTGGGAAATTATTTATTCATTGATTTACTTTGCCTGATTTTGCTACTGGGTTTCTTTTTTTCTTTTTTTTTTATGTTTATTTGCTCCCCTTTTATTTTTATTTTTTAATTTTATTTTGTCGATATACATTGTGGCTGATTATTGCTCCCCATCACCAAAACCTCCCTCCCTTCTCCCTCCCCCCCACCCCCCAACAATGTCCTTTCTGTTTGCTTGTCGTATCAACTTCAAGTAATTGTGGTTGTTATATCTTCTCCCCCCCCCCCACTGTTGGGAATATACCCAGAGGAATGGAAATCATCAAGTCGAAGGTATACCTGTTCCCCAATGTTCATCGCAGCACTCTTTACAATAGCCAAGAGTTGGAACCAGCCCAAATGCCCATCATCAGATGAGTGGATACGGAAAATGTGGTACATCTACACAATGGATTTATTTTTTTCTTATTGGAGATATGATAATTCTCTGCCTTAGGGATATTATTCCTTACGTACAGTAGCTATGTTTTTTGGAATGGTTTGAGCTTTATTTTTTATATTGTTTACAATGTTTTTGAACTACAGAAGTTGGGACTCTATCAAGATTTGCCTTTCTGGTTTCTTTCAGTTCTCTTATGCTTAAAGAGTTTTTTCATCTATAGAAGGGATAAGCAATTATGTGTTTCCTTTTATTTTCACTGCCCCCTGACCCATGCTTTTGTTTTATTTTGTTTTTACATTAAAAATGTTGATCTGTGTGCTCTCTTGGCCTCTGGGAGGTTAAAGGTGGCTGCAAGTTCTTTGCTGCTCTTTCCTTTGACAGGTGGAGTCAAATTCCCCTCCTCTTGAATCTGGGCTGGCTTCAGTGACTCAATTGACCAGTAGAATGTGGTAGGACTGATGTCCCAGGAATTCTGTAGCTAGGTCATTCTCTTGTTTCACTGGCTTATAGAGTCCCGAGTCTCCATGTAAGAAGTCTGACTACCTTAAGCCACCGTGCTGGAGAGGTTATGTGTAAGCACTTGACCGCCCCAACAGAGCCCAGAATTTGCACCAAAGAATCAGTCATGTAAGGGAAGCCATCTCGGATTCTCCATCCCAGCCTATCCACCAACTGAGTATCACTGTCAAGTAACCTCTGTCAGCACTAAGTGGAGCAGAAGAATCACCTAGCCGAAACCTGCCCAAATTCTTGACCCATAAACTCACGAGATATAACACATACAATTGTCATTTTAAGCCACTAATGTTAGGGTGGTTTGTTACCTGACAGTACATAACTGGAACATTCCCTCTTGCTTAGAGTATTATAACAGAAGCTGTGAGATACAGGAAAAAGCACTAGAGCTGCAGGGAAATGGGAGAGTCAGGAACTCCAATGAGAATATTCTCATCAATTGGTAATGACTGGTGATATTAAAACTAGCAGGATTTAAAGGTGACTTGTACTTTGAGGCCAGGAAAACAAGGCAAATCAACCCCAACCCCAGCAAATTTCGAGAAAAAGCTTTTTTTTTTTCATTTATAACTGAAACCCATGGAACTGTTCAATGTACCATATACAGAGTTAAGTTCTTGACACAGATTTTCCTCATTTAATGCTCAATAGACTCCCCGTTAGTAGATGCCATTATTGTCTACATTTTACAGATGAGGAAAGGGAGCCTTTGAGAGGATCAGTGAGATGCCTCTGGTTACAGAGCTAGAACTAGGATTTGAAACCCTGTGTCTGAGCCACACATGTGGCCACAGGACTTGCCTCTGCCTCTGAATGAGGGGGATGCTGTGATATCAACTTGCAGAAAGTGTCCCTTTGCCAAGGGGCAAGTCTGGACACCCTCTTCCCCCCCAGATCCTACCACAGAACTGGCTCTACGTCTGTAAAATCAGAGGGTTGAACCAGATATTCTGAACCTCTTCAAGATCTTACAAGCCTCCAGTCCCTAAAACTGAGCCATGGGTTTGACAACGTGGACAATACACTGGAAAACAAGTGTCTGCTAAGCCCAGGATCCAGGGTGTCCTTACCTACCCAGGGTCCTTTGGTTCCTGACACCTGGAGGGACAGGGTAAAGTCGCTTAGGCAGGAAGATCCCTGAAGGGAGGGGATCATGTCTAATTCATTCCTGCATCCCTAGAGCTTAACACCATGTCAGGTTTCTCAGAACATGTCTGATGTATAAGAGAAAGTGTCTCAAACCACAGTGGCCTGAGCTGAGACTCCAGCCCTCTGAGACCCTCGAGCCATTTCTGAAAGCTTCCAACAGTGCTGCCTTACACACATCCAGGAGGCAATTCCACTCTGCATTATCCCTGAGCCACTGCCTCATCCACTGACCCTTAAAATATTCCTGCTGGGTACAGCTGCCCTGTGACTGCCACTGACGCTATGTTTCTAGCATCAAAGGAGGGGACGCTGCTCACTGCTCTGCTGCTTGGTCCCAAGTGGGTATCAGTCTCCTCTCTCAGCCACTACAGTATCACTGAGACCCAGCTGTAAATCTTAAGGATATTTTTCTCTAAGTCTGGGATTAATGAAAAGAAATTATGAAAACTGATAATTACCAAAAAACTCTTGCCCCATATCAAGTTCATCCTTAGGATCTGTTTCCTTGCTTGGTTCCTGGCCTGCCTACATTCAACAAAGACAGCCTTCCCTCGCACCGAAGTGCACTCACACTGTAGATATCCCAGGCCTCTTTTGGCCTTGGGTGCTAGCTGAAGAGATGCCCTACTCTGGGGAAGTGCATACTTTTTTTTTCTTTCCAATATAAGTCTCTCCTATTTATATCCTTATAGCCAGCATCAAATTAAATTCTTGCCAGGATGATTAACACTAAGAGTATCCATTTGCTTCAAGGGCAAACTGTCCTCCCTCCCCCTACTGGGGTGTGTGTCTGGTCCAGATAAGACAATCGCAGATGGTCTGACATTAATCAGTTCCTTCAGCTGGGTTCTCCAGCTTTATCCATGTGCACTTTGTTAATGAATGAATGATCCAACCAAGATCAAGGTACCCACCCAGATTCCAACCAACAAGCCCTTCACCAGGCAACTTATTAAGTATTTAGACAGCTTCTCCTTCACACGAGACCTTATAAATTCTTAACACAACTCCAAACCTGATCAACACGATCCTCTTCTCCTCTGGCCACCCTCTGCTCCCCAAGCCCAAGATCATTAATCACTCTGTCCCCTGCCAGGCCCTTCCTGTCAGACATCGCTCCCCTCTGACCCTCCTTGTCAGTTTCCCTCTCTCACCCCAGCCTCTGACAGAGCAGAGCCGGGTCACACCTGTGGGAACGGGGTGAACAAAATCAATCAGCAGGGCTACTACTCTCTCCGACTGCTCCCCCACCCTTGCCATTTCATCCCTCTGCTTCTCAATAGCATGCCAGCACCAGGCGCATTTGGATCTTTAATTTTGGGGGAGATTGGCCAAGGAAACATGGCGATGAGAGGAAGTGAGGAAGAACTTACGGAAAAACAACAACAATTAGTGAGTGCTGCATAGCTTTGGGAGCCCTCGAATGTCTGCCTTCCCCGAGCACATGGAAAAGTTCTCTAACTTGAACTCAGATTCCCACGAAGGGAAAAAACCCAAACCTAAATGGGACTTCAAAGAACAGGCAGAATAGGATGCTTTACTTGTAGGCCCACTCCCTTGTTTTCTTTAGAGCCTGCTGCCTAATTTTTTCAAGCCCCTGGTCCTACAGGCATGAATGAACTGAGTGACTAGTGTCTCGATAGGAGGTAAAATTGTAAAGTAGGCCACTCCAGTCTTCTCTAAGCTTCTGGAGTGTTAGCTCTTTGTGCTAAAAGAAGCAGACTCAAGGGCCTCCCTTCCACTTGCAGGAAACCTGCTTTAATGGTGACCTGCTGGGAAACTTGCCTCATCCTTTGTCACCTAAAACCTTACCAATGCTAATGGTAGGAATTACAGGCCTGATAAGAAAGGAGGGTGTCCTCGGCAGGTGGGTAGAGAAGATATTTTTAGACAGGCAGAGCCTCAGAGAACCCATCAAATCACAGAGGCCCACCCACTCCACCTGTGTGTCAGCTTTAAATTTGGATTGAATATTTGGTGGCACAAAAGATTATGTTCTCCTGCCACTGGGAGGGCCCATTCTGCTGCTCTGCTGTCTCTGGTTATTCTGCCTCTCCAGTATCCAGCTGGCTTGACTCAGCCAGAAGGAGAAAGGAGAACAGGCTGCTGGACCAGACCCTCTAGACTGGCCATCTGTCCCAGTTGAGGGTGGCGGCTCCACCCATGCCAGGGCCTCCCAGGGCTGCTGGCACTGGTGCTCCAGGAAGAAGACTTCAAAGCATGTGTTCTCATGGGTGTCACTGACCGAGAAGATTTGAGGGCTGAGACAGTGACTTCCAGCACTACAGGAAAACCAGGCCAGTTCCTCAATCTCTGCACTGTTTCAGAAAAGGGGACCCAAATGCAGGTAGAGGAGGTGAGGGAAAATGAATGATAGAGTTTGGATATGTTGTCCCTACCAAAACTCATGTGGAAATCTGATCCCCAATGTGGCAGTGTTGGTAGCTGTTTGAGTCATGGGGGCTGATCCCTCATGAATGGGTTAATGCTCTCTCTGGGGGAGGGGGTCCTCACTCTATTAGTTCACGTGAAACCTGCTTGTTTAAAAGACGCTGGCACCTCCCCCCACCTCTCTCTCTCTTGCTTCCTCTCTCCATGTGATCTTCTTGTACCTACCAGCTGCCTACTGCTTTCTGCCATGAGTAGAAACAGCCTGAGGCCAATGCCAGATGCAGACATCCCAGGACCAAAAGTCAAATAAACTTTTGTTCTTTATAAATTACCTAGTCTCAGGTATTCTGTTACAGCAACACAAAACGGTCTAATACAGTGAGCATGAATAGAATAGTCAGGAGATACGACTTCTGGTCCTGGCTCTGCCACCAGTAACTGTGAGACTTTGGTATTCACTTCCCCTCTCTGGACCTCAGTTTCCTTTTCTGTAAAATGAGAAAGTTGGATACAATGTATCTGTTTCTTTTTAACTCTTTCCTATTATGGATCCAATATGATCAAATATAATCAAATATCTATATGGAGCAACCAGGCCATACCCACAATGATTCAATGGAGTCTCAAATTGTGACAAGTGTCCAAATTTGAGGCCCATGCTTTCTTTAAATTTATTAATATTTTAGGCAGAAGCAGTTTGGTATATTTGGGAAAGGTGGGGAGAGGGAGGTTGGGTAGTGTTTCATTCTACTTTATTTGATGTCATAAACCAACCAAAGGGTTCAGATTAATTTGAGTGGACTGGCCTCCAAAGTACTTCTATCTCTTGTCTGCTCTAAGGTGACTTTCTGATGCTGGGGTCCTATTTCTATTCCATCTGTATCAGATAGATCACTTTTTGTTACAAGGGACAGAAAACCCAACTCTAATGGACTAAAAGCCAAGCAAAGAAGATGTATTATCTCATATATCTGAACCACTGTCACTAAGATTCACTTCTCCCTCTCTTCTCGTCTCTATGTCCTCTGTCCTTTCTCAAGTCCTTGATAGGCTCTTCCTTTGTGATTAGAAGAGAACTTCCAGAAACCACTGAGGCTACATACATCCATATAGAAGTCTATGTCAGTTGGGATCATTTGAGCTGCAAACAACAGAAAATCTGACTCCAAGTAGATTAAACAATAAAGAAAATTTTCACTTCACACAAGAAATCCAAAGAGGTAGTGAGATGCAAGATGGCTAAGTGCTTCAACCATGTCATCAAGGTGCAGGTCTTTTCCAACCCTTCGTTTTCAGTGTCAGTTCTTCTCTCAGGATGGCTTTCCTTGTGGTCACACAACGGCTGTTGAAATTCCAAGTGTCATATCCAGCCACTGCAATGTGCAGAAAAAGAGGTAAAACAACTTCTTCCTTCTGATCTCTCTTCAGAAAAAGGAAATGTTTCCCAGAATCTTCTAGAAAACTTCTCACATCTTATGGGACAGAATTGCATCACAGGCCCATTCCTCAACTGACCACCTACAAGTGAAATTAAATTTCCACGGTTAGCTTGGACCAGTTGTTCTCATCAGGGGAGATGTAGCCCCATTGAGGCCATTTAACAATATCCAGAGTCATTTTGGGTTGTCACAACTGTAGAGGGGAGTGCTACTGGCATCTAGTGGGCAGAAGACAGGGATGCTTCTAAACATCTCGTAATGCACAAGACAGCCATCCCATAACAAAGGATGGTCTTGTTCAGAATGTCAATAGTGCTGAGATTGAGAAACCCAGGCATAGACAATCACCTGGGGTGGAATGGTGGAGAGTCAAGCAGCCACAATGTCTTCTACAATGTGATTTAAGAAAAAAATGTCCTTACCAGTATTTCTAGCAAAATCTTGCTGCATTTTATTGGCTCTGACTGCATCACATATCCACCCCTGAACCAATTACTGTGTACAGGAAAATGGGATGCAATGATTGGCATAAGCCTAGGTCACATGTTTCATGTCTGAGCCAGGCTTGAGTCAACTCTAGCTGAAGCTCATGAGCTGAGAGTGGGGGACGAAGGGGTGATACCCTAGAGAGAACCAAGAATGGTGATCAGGATAAGGTGCATAGATGCTGTGCAGCCAAAAACAAACAACCCCTCCCCGACGGAAAAAAAAAACAAAAACCCAAAATACACGAGAGACTATGGGCAAGAACTGTATTTGTGCTTGGACTCAAAATAGCACTAGTAGCAGCAGCAATACCAGCAGGAGGTCAGTGGGACTGTCTAGGAACACTGGGCTGGCACCTGTGAATTGCTCATTCCACATGGTGGGTAGAAGTACTGTGGCTTTAATTACCTCCATCCAGGCAGCACTGTTCACCTAAGGAGATTCTCAGCCAACCTAGCAAAGTAAAGGAAGGAGGAACAGAGAAGGAGGAGGGAAGGGTGGAGGTGGAGGTGGCAGCTAAGAAGAGTGCAGAGCTGAGCTGGGTCACAGGTACACTGTTTGTCCCCAGATGACTTTCTCTGCCCAGGAAGCTGATCTCTATGACTAAGAGACTCAGTCCCCCATGTCCTACAGCTTTCAGGTGGGTTTGGCCAATGGGTGGCATCATTAGGTGATGAAAGGGAGGGAGAAGAGAGAGATTGGGATATGTATTCCTCCTGTTTCCTCCCCACTTTGTCACAGTTCTGGCAGTGGTTACTTCCCACTATGACTAGAGCTCCTGTTGAGTGGTTCCCCACAACACCACTTCTTCCCTTTGCTCCTTCAGAGCTAAAGATGGCACTAAGTCCCTGGTGGTATTTTTCTGGGTGACCTAACACTCCCCATTGGTTTTCTTAATCCTGTCTACATATCTGTAAATAGCAACTTCATTAGAAAGTCTCTGACTACATTGTCTGGTTCCTACAAGAATCCCGACTGATACAACAGGCCGGCGGCAGGCACAAGAGCCACATGCCTTGATCACACCCAATGCTCCATGACCCTAAAGAATGGCCACTCACACCTGTTCTTTTGGACATAGCCTTCTTGGGAAGCCTTATAGTTAAAGTGAAGAATTTAAGACTTATTCTCTGTCTCTCCTTCCAGTCTCTGCTAACCTCTTCTCGCTATTTTCTAAACAAGTAGGAAGTGTGTTAACCATGCTACATTTGATAATGATGCCTACCATTTCTTGAACACTTATAATGTGCCAGACACTGTGCCAAGCCCTTTATATGCTTTACCTCATTGAATCTTCACAGCAAATTTATGTGTTAGACACGCTTGTTTTTCCCATTTTGTAGATGAGGAAACTGAGGCTCAGAGAATTAAGTAACTTGCTTGAAATCAAACAGCTGGTAAGTGACTATGGCAGTTAACAGCAGTGGTCACCTGTATTTCTGATTTTCTTCCCCCTCCCAGACACGTGGAAAAGAATATTTCCCATCTGCTATGGTTTGGATGTGTTTTGTCCCTGCCAAAACTCATGTTGAAATTTAACTGCCAATATTATGGTGTTGGGAGGTAGGGCCTTTAATAGGTGATTAAGTCATTAAGCTGGATTAATGTCTTCCTTGTGGCACAGGATTATTTCTTGAAGGGACGAATTAGTTCTTGTGAGAGCAGGTTGTTATAAAGCATGCTAGCCTCCTTTGCTCCTTTTGCACCCACTCACTTCCCTTTTGTTTCTTGCTCCATGCTATGACACAGCACAAGGCCCTCATCAGATGTGGCTGCCCATCTTGGACTTCCCAGCCTCCAGAACCATGAGCTAAATAAACTGCTTCTCTCTATAAATTATCTTGTCTCCAGTACCCTGTTATAGCAACAGAAAATGGACTAAGACTCCATCTCTCTCTGCAACTGGGCAGGGTCTTGTGACTAGTGTTGCCAATGTGTTGTGACTTCAAGTGATAAGTTACTTCAGGACTGACACATTTCAGAGCTGGCATGTGATCTTTAATGCTTTATTCTTCTGCCACAGTAGTCATAAAAGTATGTGTTAAAATGGAGGTGCCATACGATCAAAGCAACCTGGATTGCTGAGCCACTACTTGAAGGTAGCTGCCCTGTAGAATCACTGGGACCTGTACTGACTTGGTGTAAGGCAAAACAAATGTTTATTGCATTAAGGAACTAAAAATTTGGCGCTGTTTGATACTGCAGCATAATTAAATCTATCCTCGCTGAAACAGTAGAGGAGCTGGGATCAAAACCAGGTTTTTCTGAAACAAAAAAAATCAGTGTCCTTAACCATTGGGAAATACTGCTTCTCCCTGCCTCTTTATCCAAGGGGACTTCTTGGAAGTTGTGGCCTTGGAAAGATGAGAGAATGGGGACAAAAGAAAGGAAAGTGATATTTATGAAGACTATTAGAGGAAAAAAGGAGTTAGGAAAGGGATTAGTAAGAAATCATATCTGTCTTTCCTTTGCTCACCATGTCAATCGAAGAATAAAACAAATAAAAAAAAGGGGTATTTAGAAAAATATTTATAGGTAGGACTCCAGGATTTTTGCTCTTGGCCAGGGAATTAATTGTGGCTGTTCCTGACTGAAAATGATTTTGCAGCCCATCTCTAGGGAAGCATAGATGGGAATGTTGTCAGCTTCAGGAGAGAAGCTCCAAGCTACAGCTCTTCTGCCTGAAAACAGGACAGAACCTCCATTTGGGTCACTGTCTCTCTGTATGGTTCAATAAAGACAATTTATTGGTTTAAGACTGTTTATTAATTTTAACCACCTCCTCTTTTCAGCCCTCTATAATCCACCATCCTCAAATACAAAGGTTCGACAGGGCATGTCTTTGTATCTAAGTTTGGAAAGAACCTAGATAATGAGGCCAGAGTCCTTGTGTCTAAAAGCACTTTGTGTGATAAATCGTAGTCCCCCAAGATTACTAGGAAACCTGAGTTTAAAGGGATTACATAGAAAACCAAGATACTAAAATGACCTATTTTCTTTGCATAAAGAGGATACTTTCTATCTAAAAAAAAAAAAAAAAAAAAAAAAAAGAAGACAAAGAAGGTGGTACCTATTGCCCACAATACTCATATACCTATGGATGAGAATATAGACTGCCCAGTCTTAACCATATTCCCAAGACTGTATACAGGGGTCCCCAAACTGGGAACAGCTATGAGACGATTTGCTAATTAGCATCATGTTTACACATTTATTGTCAACTATAATTACTTGTTTATTAGAACAGAGGCTTTCCTGTTTATTACAGTCATTATGGTCTGTCAATAAGAGATAATGTGCTTGAATTTCACAAGTATGTGTAAATTGCACAAATCTTGCCAGCCCTAGCGAGGACCAACTCTCAATGAAAATGCTCAGAGAAGATAATTCTCAAGGAGGCAAAGGATTTTATTTTAGCTAGAGAAGAGTTATCCTGCCCAGTAGAACTGTAAGCCTTCTCCTAAGCAAGGAATTTGTAGCAGGTGCCTTCTTATTTAACCCATCTTTCTCTTCAGTAGTGTTAATGCCAGGCATTGTGCTTAATAAACGCTTATATACACTTACTTAATATAGTGTTCTCATTTCTATTCTCACAACAACCCTCTAATGTGGGAATGAATGGTCCCATTTTTTAGATAAGGAAACAAAGGCTCTGAGAGGTCAAGTGACTTGCACTGAGGGACATACCTATCCAGGCCCATGCTTTGTTCACTGTACACGCACACACACTTACACACACACCCTGAGGCCCCACATCAGTAACCTGGAAGAGAACATTGGCTGAGCCAGTTTTTCTGGTGTACGTAACTGCAGGGGTGTATATGAA
This sequence comes from Cynocephalus volans, assembly GCF_027409185.1. Lineage (NCBI taxonomy): Eukaryota > Metazoa > Chordata > Mammalia > Dermoptera > Cynocephalidae > Cynocephalus > Cynocephalus volans. The sequence continues at coordinate 280,296,495 of NC_084460.1, read as the reverse complement.
GGGGACTCTCTGGACAGTAAAGTTGAGTCTCTAGGTCAGGAAAGGAGAGCAGAGGTATGACAGCATGTTAAGGTGGGGAAGCTGGTGATGGCAAGAGATTTTGCTGTTTGCTGAGGGCATTTGAAAACATGACATCTTGCTGGGGAGTTAGAAGACCAAAATTTATTCATTTGGCTGTTCTGGATGGAGCTGAACAATCAAGACAGAAAAAATCACCAGTTTGGTCTTTAATTACATTTAATCCTTTTTGATTTTACAGATGCTCTGAAGGGCAAAGACTGTGGCCCATAAATGGTGCTGTGCATTGAGTGGCCTCTGGGTGTGTCGGTGCGGGGAGTTAGGGGTGGCTGCGATCATGATGGAAATAGCCAACTGCTACTGAGAGTTTATCTGTGCCAGTTACCAGGCAAAGTGCTTTACATTAATCTTTATATAGCTCTATGAGGTTGTTTCTATTTTGTTTGCAGATGAGAAAAAAAGCACAGAAAAGCTCAGTAAAGTGGCCAAGGTAACACACCATGAGTTAGCACAATCAAAACTCAGTGCACCACCCCATCTGGACTAACATAGTTCTGGGATGTGCCCCCTATTCCACGTAATCTTTATTACCTTGGCCCCAGTTTACAAGACTGCATCCTGGATTTCAAGAGGCAACTATATTTTTTCTTACTTTTTATATTGAGTTATTACTTATATACAGTAAAGTGTATGAATCTTAAGTGGATAGCTTAATGGATTTTTACCCAATTATATACCCATGTAAGAGCTCTCATTTCAATATACTATATCAGATCTGAAAAGTACAAGTGATAAATATTGCAGAAAATGCAGTTACAATTTTATTTTATTTTTTTATCTCCAGGTAATGTTATTTAGAGCATAGATAGCATGCACATGTTATGATTTGTAGAATCCAAGTCTCCTTTATTTTGAATGATGTGTGAATTCAGATGCTTAGTGTATATGAGCTGCATAGGTGGCCTGAACCAGAATGATATAGAACTTTCTTTGTGTCTATATCAGTTCTGCCTTACTTCTCATGCATAAACTTTTGTACTCGCCACGTAGGGGAGACTTGACATATCCATTTCCCCAGGAGGAAAAGGGCATATAAATCCAATGTTTTATTATTGCTATGTATGTACCTAAAAATCAATATTTCTATCTGTCTGGCTATCGATCTACATGTGCACATTGGATAGCCATTTATAACAGGCTCTTTTTAAAGCTATGTTGCATTAAGTGGGCCCTCTGTTAAAATGGGTTATGTGTACACGGCTAAAGTTTGCAAATGTGAGTGTCACTGTGCACATGTGAGCTAGAAGAGTTTGAGGTAAATGCAGATTACATTTCTATTTAAGACTACATATGTATGTGTATATGTATGTCTCAGACACTTACAATTCTATGCACAGTCACATGCCCCTTGAACAAGATGATGTCAACAATGAGGGATGGTCTGTGGAGGGATTTGTCTCTGTAAAGGACAAAATCCCTTATTTTCTAAGATGACATGAGGGATGGACACATCCTAGGAGCCCCGGGAAGCATCAGCTGAGACCAATGTTCCTTTGACCCAGGCTGACTCTGAGTAGGCAGATGCCCTCTCAGCGCAATTGAGAAGCAGGTTCTGTCGTCTATCATGTCCACTGCCTCATGGCAGGCTTATTGAATATTTATTAATACCATTTTCCTTCCCAGAAAAGGAGCTCAGAGAAGACTGCACAGTTGTGGGTATGGGAGGTGGGCAGCAGGGCTGGTAAGAATACAAAGTAGGCTGGCCAGTCACTCCCCTCTAGGAACATCCCCATACTGCGGATGTGGCAGGAGAGGAGGCCACCCAGCAGGGGTTAGGGGATGTTCAGGCACCAGTCAGGAACTTAGAGAGGAAGAGGAAGTGCTGAGATGATAGCAAATGACCATGGCAGGCAATGAAATGGAAATCAGAGACTTAATTTCCACTCACATATAAGTGGTTGGCTTAAATTCAGGCCACCACAGTCTCTTTCATGGAATAATGAAGGTAGAAAGAACCACATTGCTGTTTTGATCCCAAGCAAACATTTTACTGATTGGGGAACTGGGGCTCAGATTACACCTGAATTCTGGAGTCATACAGCTGATTAGTGGCCAAGCTATTTCCACTCTTGCCTGTCTCCAGTCCACTCCCTACACAGCAACCAAAGTGATCTTTCAAAGAATAGAAATCCATTACTTCAAATCCTTCAGTAGCTTCCAGCTCACTCAGAATTAAATGCAATCTCTCTCCCCATTTTACAGGACTTAACATATGATTCTTGCTCTGCTCTCTGATTATCTCTCTCATCACCCGCTCATCCCCTTACCCCAGCTGGCCTTCTTTCTTTTCCTGTAACTTGGCACATCCTCCCACATCAGGCTCTGTGCCCGTTGACTGCTCTGACTGGAGCACTCTGCCTCGGATCTTTGCATCATTTGGTCCTTCTCACCTAAGTCTAAATTCAGGGAAGTCTTCCCTGTCCTCACTGTCTGCTTTCCTCCTGCAACACACATGCTAGTGGGTCACTCTCTATCACATTACGCTGTTTAGCTTCTTTACAGCACTTATCACCATAGGAAGTGAACTTATTTTATTCTTTGCTTACTTATCTGTTTTCCACAAGAGGGTGTGAACTTTGTGAGAGCAAGGACTTCATCCGCCTTCCTCTTTACTGTACACTTATCACCAGGAATAATCTATGAACAAATGGCAAATGAACAAATCTGTTTGGGATTTCAGCTTTTCCATTTCACAATGTCGCCTCTTTTTGATATTGATTTTGAAATTCCTCTTTACTTATGTCTGGAGAGTCATACTAACTCATGGTGGGGAGTGACTAGCCCTGCTCTCCCGGTGGCTGATAACCAGAGGGCAGGGTGCTGGCTCTGAGCTTTATCTTCCATGTCAGTGCTCTCCACAGTGGAGCCCAAGCACCACCTATCTTAGATTTGCCCAAGGAACCAATCAAAAGTAAGGATCATGCACTAAATCAGAATCTCTGGAGGTGAGACTCTACCCAGGAATTTGCAAGTTTAACAAGCACCACAGATGATTCTTAAGACACGTTCCTGAGTCATAAGTTCAAGACCACCAATTAAGCATATCAAGGTATTTCTTACCCCTTGGTGAGCTCTTACATTTATTCTTACATTGCCTTATGAATGATGGAACTCTGTCTGAGATCAGGGCACAGTACCTTGAGGCATGGAAATCATGGATGTAGTGACTGATGTTCTTAGTGCTGTTATGTATGAGTTATCAACTGCTGTGTAGCAAATTAGCCCACAACTTAGTGTGCTCTTCTCATTTAGGGACACTTTTCTGCTCACTAGAAACTCCTTGAGAAGAATGGGATAGGGCAACATGAGTCAGGAGCAGAAATAGGAGGATATTAAAATCCATTTCAAATTGAGGCCAGCAATATTGTTTAAGATGAAGCTATGATATTGCTCTGGATTCTTGTGATTCATAACTAAAAGAGGACTATGGCTAGGAGTAATGATGACTATTGATGGTGGCCACAAACCATCCAACAAATTTTTATTGAGCACTGACTTTGCGCCATCACTGACCTAGATACATGGGATCAAAATGGACACCCCTCCCCCCAATCCTTGCCCCATGGAGTTTAAATTCTAGAATAGAAAGTGGAAGAAAATGGTACTAACATTCACCCTCCCTGTTTGGAGCATTTCCTTCTCAGGAGTTCTTAGTCATTAGGATTTAGTCTCCATCATGTCCCCAGGTTCAATGTGTGATTTCCAAAACTTTATCTCTTCTGAGGCCTGCAGGCTGATATCTGATCAAAATGCTTATATGCAGGGAAATGGACTCTGGGTGAGAGGTAGGTATCTCTGTCTGTTGAAGAGGGGGGCTGTGATAGTGTATAGAGGGCCTAGAGCAACTACATTTATCTCAATTTCTGTAAGTTAGGAATTCAGGCACAGGTTAGTTGGATGCCCTGCCTTAGGGGCTTTCATGAGGCTGCAATCAAGGTGCTAGCCAAGGCTACACTCATCTCAAGGCTCAGCTGGGGAAGGATCCACTTCCAAGCTGACTCACGCCGTTGTTGGCAAGATTCAGTTCTTCATGGGCTACTGGAATAAAGACCTTGGTTCCTTGCTGGCTGTTGGCTGGAGGCCCTTCTCAGTTCCTATCCACACAGACCTCTCCATAGGGCAGCTCACAACATAGCAGCTGTTTCCATCAGAGCAAACAAACTAGAAAAGCCAAAGACAGAATGCAAACAAGGCAGAAATCAGTCTTTTGTAACCTGATGTCTGAAGTGACATCGCATCACTTTTGCTGTATTCTATTTATTAGAAACAAGTCACTTGGTCCAGTCATACTCAAGAGAGGGGATTACACAAGGTTTTGAATGCCAGGAGGCAGAGATCATTGGGAACCATTTTAGAAGCTCCTTACTACACCTTAACCTAATTTTGAACTATCTTTTGACACAGGACACAGTATGGCAGACAGATAACTATGTGGAGATTCCATGTGGCATCTAGAAATTTAACTAAAAAGACAGTATTGCACAGTAAGAAGAGCACAGACTTCCGATTCAAAGATGCCTCTGTTAGAATCACAGCTTTGGTTTTCATCAACTGCATAGCTTTAGACTTGGTTTCTCCAAGCCTCAGTTTTCTTATCCAAAAAATGTGAAAAATAAGACCTACCATCTAAAGAGTTTTAAGAATCAAAAAAATCAGCTGGGTAAGGCAATTATCAAAATGTAGATTCCCAGGTTGGTCCCAAGAAATCTTATTTGGTAGACTTGGGGTGGCACCTATGAAATTCTAATTTTAATAAGTACCCAGGCATTTCTAAGCACATATGAAAAGGGTGTGTGGCCAGTATGTGGTAGCTCTTAATAATTTGCATATTAACAGTAATTCTGCAGTTATTCTTGAGGGACTATGTGTTTGAAGAGTCAACTGTGCTATAGTGAAAAGTAAACTGTTTTGAGGATTAGGTGATGCATGAGTTCTAGCCCTTGTCTGACACTTACTTTGCTGTGGGATCTTAGGCACAGAGTTGCCTAATCTTTCCAGACTTCTGTTTTTTTAAGGCTCTGTAAAATCCCCTCTAGCCTTGGTATTCTCTGTCTAGGTAAAGAAAAAACAATATCAGCTAACAAGGGATCCCCTTGGAACTCTCTTGGTTGGAGAAACAACTGCAATGGCCTCCATGAGGAGTATTTTTTGAATCTCTGAGTCTCCTAATATTCCTGAAGATTATTCCTTAGAGTCTCTCATTCCTCTGCTCTTCCTCTAATTCATATTACCCAAGTATCTCTGTATGTAATGAAATATATCTGAAAACAACCTCGTTTAAAAGAATAAATCTATTAAGGAGCTGAGGACTTTCTGGCGTGAAATGAAAAATATTGATTGCTTCCCACCTGTTAGCAATGAAATCCCAACCAGCTAATTAACCTGCTCAAAGATAAAGTTTATTTTTGCCCTTCACCTTCAGCTCCAAATCTTTAAAACCATTAAAACAAGTACCTGGTCAATGAATAAATGTTCTCCCAGAGTGGCATTCCAGGCCTTCTGCAGTCTGGCTCCAGCCTACCTTTCCAGCCAAATGGAAAAGCTAAAGTATTCAGTGCTCCCACTGCCAGGAATATGTTTCCCTCCTCTGAATTCTATGTATTTTAACTCAGTTCAAATGTCACAGCTTGAAAAAGGCTTTCCCAGAGCTCTGGTTTCTATCTCCACCACCCACTACCTCTTCCCACCTCTCCTAATTGCTGCCAAGATGTACCCATTACCTCCCTATTCTGAACACTCCCAAAATTGTTTATACCTTTGTAGCATTTATAATTTTATGCTTTGTATTATGATTATGTAAGATTTATAGTACTAGACTCTTGGGGATACAATTCCATCCAACTCATTTTTGTGCTCCCCACATCTTCCAATACAATGCCTTACTTATGATTTGTGTTTAGTAAGTATTTTTTAAATGTTTAAATAGAGACCCATGGATTTAACATCTTTATGGCTGTTTTTACTCATGGGACTCATGATTCAATACCAGCCTCAGGAGAATCTAACTAAGTGAGATGATTTTCAGGATCTACATTACATTACAAGCAGGCCTCTCAGTCATTCTGAAGACAATCCTGTTGTGGCTTCTCATTTTTAAAAGCTTTCTGTTTCTATAAATCTTATCACTTTCAGTGGAAGGGTTGGGAAAGGCAGTATTCTTATGAACACCACCCATTTCTGTGACTCTGAATATAAGCTTCATATGACTTTTCTATCTCCTGTTCTAATTTACTTGCACAATATACTTGGAACTAGCATTTTATGAGCACAAAATACTAAAACTCAATTTTTGGTACTAAAACTCAATTTTTGGTAGAGCAGATATTCAGTCATATATGAGAGTACTCACATGTATGTGTCTAAGCTAAAGAGAAGCAATATGGTAGCCTCACTGAAACATAAGGTTATTTTATTCATTTAGAGCCCATTTTCTTGATCATCTACTGGACTTGAGATACTGAATTATGTGCTGATGATACAAATATAAATACTGGTCTCTACCTTCAAGGAGCTCTGAGTCATACGAAGGAAGATGAATGCATGATGAGATAATTATTATAGAGTGTGATTTGTGCAATGCCAGAGGCAGATATAGGGTGGTGTGAACAGGAGATTTTCTTTTAGGGCAGGTAGAATTTTGCAACACAGTGTTCATGCTGATATCAATAATATAAGTATTATTTTGTAGTTATTAAAAGCATCAGTGTCATCTTTAAATTACTCACCTTGGGCTGGGTATCAGCATCCGTAATGGGAGCTGGGGCATGATTCAGACAAGCAGACATGCTAGGTTAACCAAGACCCAGATGTAGGTCCTTGCCCCTTAGAGCTTGTAGAAATGAATCTTTCATGGAGATGGCGGCAAAGGGATGGTTTCCTTATGATTCATTGGGCTAAACTTTATGCTAATGATATTTTGGTGCAGAACTTTTACATGCTACTCTGTCTATGGCTCCAATATTTCTAAAGGCATTGCTGCAGCTGTGTAGATGAGTCACTGGGATGTCTTCTCCAAGTATATGACCCTAGAGGGATGTGTGTGTGTGTGTGTGTGTGTGTGTGTGTGTGTGAGAGAGAGAGAGAGAGAGAGAGAGAGAGAGAGAGAGAGAGGTTTATGAGGACAGGTAAGAATGCAATCTCAAATTTTAAATGACCAAAGTTTACAGCTGCAAATACCGAGTATTCATACAAAGCACTTTAAGTTTTTTTCTTTTTCATGCTCTTTGCATTTAGGGACGCTTTTTTTTCTCACTAGAAGCTCCTTGAGAAGAATAGGTAGGTTGACATGAGTCAGAAGCAGAACTAGGAGAGAATATTAAAATCCATTTCAAATTACCCCTTGTCAGTGGCTCAGTGAAAGGCTTGGATAAGGAGGGAGGCTGGTGATATCAGTTAAGATGAAGCTATGATATTCCTCTGGATTCTGATGATTCATGAGTAAAAGAGGACAGCGGCTTGGAGTAATGATGACTGTGCCGATGGTGGCCACAAGCCATTCAACAAATATGTATTGAGAACCTGCTACATGCCACCACTGACTTAGGCACATGGGATTGAAATGGACCCCCCTAAATCCCTGCCCATTGGCATAAATTCTAGAAGAAACTGGCGAAAATGGTGCTAGGGTCCTCTCCCCCGTTTGAAGATTTGAAGTATTCCCTTCTCATGAGGTCTTAGTCGCGACGGACTTAGTCTCCATCAAGTCTCAGTTTCAATGTGGAAGTCACCGAACTTTGTCTCCTCCAGAGCTTGCAGGCTGATATCTACTTTAAATGTTCATACGAGCATGGAAAGACTGGTTGAGAGGTCGGGGTCTCTGTGTACAGGCATCGAGGGGAGCGGTGTACGGGGGGGCAGAAGTGTCACAGCCGTGCCATGTACTCTGACACTTTCCGGATGGGGGAACGCAGGCGTCAGGACCCGAACAGCTCCCTCCGTCCCCGCTGCCTCGTCTCCCTGCTCGTCGTCACTGGGCTCCTTCCTCCCTCCCTCCTTCCCTCGCACAGCTCTTCTCTCCTCCTGTCGCTCCCTCTGCCTCTAGCCCCTTTCCTCCTCCGCCCCTCCGCGGCGTCTGCGTCAGGGCCCCGCGAGCGTGACGCGCCGGGGCTGGGCGGGAGCTGTCCACTCGCCGGGGTGCTGAACGCGGCGGCGGCGGCGGGAGCTGAGCCCTGTCTCCGACAGTCCTGTGTTCAGTCCTCGGACGGTCAGCTCACCGCCCCGCCACCTCCCTCCCAGCACCACCCATCTGAGAACTGAGCCGGGGGGTGCCGCAGTCGCGGCGGCGGGTGCTGAGCAACGGTGGAAGACGAGACAGCACCTGGCAGCAGCCTGGGATCTGGTTTGCTTCCTTGCGGCTTCTATAAGAGACACATTTATATAAGGCTTTGGGGAGTCGCGAGAGCCAGGCTGGAGCCAAGCGCCGGCTGCCTCCCATCGCGGCCCCCTGCCTCGCTCCCCGCTGCCCACCTTCAGCTGGCGCCGCACGCAAGACTTACCTCGTTGCATCTGCGAGGAGAGGTGGGGACAGCGAGCCCAGGCAGCCAGAGGCGGCGGCGAGCAGGGAGGGGAGGGCAGGGGCGGCGGTGGGGGCGGAGAGCGGGCCGAGGCCGCCCTTGCCGGGGGTCGCGGGGCACAGCAGCCGAGAGGGCCCGGCGGCGGCTCTCCTCGGCCCCCAGCCCCAGAAGCACTCTTTCCTGATTACTTGAGAACCGAATTATTCCACTCGTGCTATTTCGTTCTTTATTACCCCCCAGCCGCCCCCACCCCACGCTTGCCTCGCCTCTGGTTGCATGGCAGCGCTGCCCGGGCGCGGGGGCTCAGGGCCGGCCCCCCGGGAAGGAGGAGGAGGAGGAAGAGGATCATGAAGCCCGGAGTCGCGACCGCGCCGGACGGCGGGCAGCAGCCAGAGGACGAGCCAGAGCAGCCCCCGCCCCGGAGACACCCGGACGCCGACCAGCAGTCGCCGCCGCCGCCGCCGCAGCAGCAGCGGTGGGCGCGGGCAGACCCGGAGCAGGAGGAGGGGGGCGACGACGACCCACGGGAGGAAGAGGAGCAGAAGGCGGGGCTACTCGCCCGCCCGGACCTGCCCTTCTCCCGGCTCTTCCCCCTTGCCCGAAGGGACCTTTGATGGAACCGAGGGGAGGGGGCCACGGATTTACAGACTGCAGCAGGGGTGCGCTGGGGGCTGAGATAATGTAACTACTCCTTTCTCCTGTTGCCTCCCACACGTCCCTCTCTTCTACCCCTTTTCTCTGCTCCTCCACCCTGCCACCCCCAGACACACACCCTTTCTTTAGTCAGGATCTTAATGCTCAGGAAGGAGGCAGCTCTACAAGGGTTAAAAGATCTTTTCTCTCCCTCCCTTCCCTTTCCCCTTCCCAACCCTTTCCCACCTCCATTCTCCTAATTGGCTTTCCCCTCTTCTATGCAGCCCTTGGCTGCAAAGGCAAAGCACAAGCCCCTTGCCCAATTTCACCTGCAACCTTCTCCCCCCACCCAACTGCTCTCTTAAAAGCAACCGTGGTGCTTCTGGGGGTTAATTGCCCCAGTTTTCTGCCCAGGAGAATTAAAACTTCTCCCAACCTCTTCTCCTCTCCACCCCCTCCCCACCCCATCGATCTCCTACTACCTGAGCAAAACTCTCACACATTCAGTCCTCAATTCTTCATTGAGCTAGTTTTCCCTAAGCCCAGCTCAATCCACTCAAATTTGATTTATAATCTTCCCCACCTTTTTATATGAAAGAAAAATTTCCCACTGCCTAGAAATTTGCGAAGAACCCAATAATCCTTTCCCTGGGAATTTTTAACAATCAGACATTGATCTTAAGGCTCTAACAGCCCATTCTCAGCATTTCTTCTATCCCCCTGTTCCTACCAGTGTCCCCAGGTCAAACAAAGGCAGAGAGATGACACCCTGAGCAAAGTATGAGGTTAGGGTGGGAGTGTCAGTACAAGAAAAACTTTTTTGTTGTTGGGCTTTCCAAGTAGAGTTCAGAATCAGTGACTCACAGCTCTCAGTCCTGGGAACAATTTATTTGCTACTTGAGGGGTTGTAAGAAGAGCCAGTGAGAAAGCAAACTCCCCCATAATACAGACACACTGTGGACCCCCAACTCATCCTATTCCCCTCTTCAAAGACTCCAACTGCCCCTCTCGGGCTGTCTGCTTCCACTGGGCACATGCTAATGCCCCTGTGTGGGCTGCTCTGGTGGTGGTGCTGCTGCTGCTGCTACTGTGGCTGGTACTGCTGTGGATTGTGTGCCCCAGCTCCCCAGATGTTGCGCCACCAGGGTCTCCTCAAGTGCCGCTGCCGCATGCTCTTCAATGACCTAAAGGTTTTCCTACTGCGGCGCCCCCCTCCAGCGCCCCTGCCCATGCACGGCGACCCCCAGCCCCCTGGTTTGACAGCCAACAACAACACCCTTCCGGCTCTGGGTGCCGGGGGGTGGGCAGGATGGAGGGGTCCTCGAGAAGTGGTCGGCAGGGAGACCCCTCCTCTGCCATCTCCACCACCTTTGCCACCTTCTTCTGTGGGAGATGACTGGGGTGGCCCAGCCACAGAGCCACCTGCCTCACTGCTCAGCAGTGCCTCCTCAGATGACTTCTGTAAGGGGAAGGCTGAGGATTGCTACTCACTGGGCAGCAGTCTGGACAGTGGTATGAGGACCCCACTCTGTCGCATCTGCTTCCAAGGGCCAGAACAGGTGAGTCCCTTTTCCCTTCTCCTACTTCCTTGTGGTATCTCCAGGTCTTGCAGATTGCTACTCACCTGCTTGCCCTGGGGAATCACTATGCTGTCTTTAGTGTTAGAAACATTTAAGTTTAACATTGATGTTTCTTGTGGTTAAGTTTTTCCAACAGGTGACTGGTTCCTGATATAGTCTGTTTGGTGGCTCAGTTGTACTTTAGTTTTTGCATTTCCTTCCAATGCTGGTGTCTTCAATCTTATCCAAAAATTCCATAAGCATCCTCAGAATAGAAGATCCAGAAGCAATGAAATGAAGGAACTTGGTGGTACATTCATACTTGTTGCCAAAGTATCCTTTTATCTGATTTGTTGTTAGTGACATTTTCTCCAGCCCATCTTCAGTCCTAGATTTAAACGTCTTCTCTCTCTGAAAGTGTGTCAAGATCTTGTTCTCTTTCCCTATTCTCATAGGTTGAAATTCAACAGCCCTGTTCTCTCACTTTGAGACTACCTCCTCCCATATCATATTGACATCCTCAGCGGTATATCCTAGTCACTGAGGAGAAAATCGAGAGGGATTCTAGGTCCAGAATGACTCTATGATTTGCTAAGATACTTCTTGGCAGACTCAAATTTTTCTGTGTTGAAAGCAGGTAGGTAAATGGGGGTGAGAGTGAGTTAAAGGGACATGGAGAAGAGAGTAGGACATCTTGCTATATCTATTCTACTTCTCAGGCCTAAAGTACATTGACTTAGAATGTCTCTTAAACTCTTCCCATCCAGGATAGGGGATGCCAAGTATATCATGCACCAGAACTTTCCCAAGTCTGGTGGGTTCTCCCTATCCTATCCATTCAGATTTTCACAGATACCCCTTCCTACTCCACTTAGATTCTAGTGCCTGCAATACTGGATGGTGTGCATATATTCTTCAAGAGCCATGAATTATGGCAACGCTTTCCAAAGAACCCCCAATGGAAAAGGCTGACCTGAAAATCTGGAAAAAGATGATGCTGGAGAAAGAACGTACACTTGCAACATGGGCAGAGTTTTGTGTTCACGTCAGCCACATCTACAGCAATTTCCTGACATGGAGGGAAGACTTTTGGGTGCTTCGTGAAGAAGTGGCAGTGCAGTAGGTGCCAGGCTGGGGCTCCTGACTGGCTCTGGTTCTTGCTGAGAACTGCTCTGTGAGATACAGCCTTAGCTGACATTTTCATTTATTCTTTCTCTTTGCTCTGAATGGGCAAAGCACTTCAGTGATGCCTGGGGCCACAGCCTGGGCATTATGAGGGGAAGTGATATAGATCTTCATGCAAATAAATGTCTCTGAGATGCTGAGGTCTGGGTTCCTTTGTTTTGTGGCTAGGATGGCCTGAAGTATCAAATAAAGGGTTTCCCAGAGTTGAAAATACCAGTTGGAGAAGAAGGCCCAGGGTGCCTGCTGTGCCTTTCTTTCCACTTTGAGTGCTTAGCCTCCAGCTGAGCTACAAGGTAGAGTGGCTTGATTTACAGCAAGGGTGACCCAAAGCACTCTCACTTTGGGGTGCTTTGTGTCAGGATCTTGCCCCAATTAGGAGCCTTATCTTTTCCTGACTTCCTAGGTTATTTCTTTCTTCTCCATGGGCTGGCTCAGGTCTGCATGTCAAGGGGCCACTGGGAGTGTTGCTTTTGGCAAGACTGTTCTTATCTCTAGAAAACAGCAGGATTTGGAGTATGTCCTGAGATGATATTTCACCTGCTATGGGAACTTCTTTAAGTTGCTTTATGCTCCTGGACACCTTTTCCACCTTCTGTGATTTAGAGACACCTTTTCTGTCCCCCCCCCTTTACTTACAGATGTGTTGGGAGAATCCAGGAGATAATGAGTGTGAAAATACCTTGCAAAGGATTAATATATAATGAGCATGTATTTTGATAATGAAAAGTATTTTATTGAAAAAAGAAAAAGGGATCATTAGCAATATTGTAAAATGCCTCATATGATATAAGGTCTGGTTGGAGGTTAGGAGCTTTCCTTTCTTGTTCATCATTTTTACAATGTGTCATAAATAAAGCATGGAATAAAAAAGCTGACACCAATAAAGGAATGGGCTGTATTATTATGTGGGAGAAATAGGGGGCCATGTCTGTATTAAGACTGAACCAAATCAAGCACTTCCTGCATATGATTATTATGTTTGGGGGGTTTACTTTGTCTGTGCAGGAGCCAAGAAGTTTTAATGTGATTGTATTATAGTAGTAATAAGGGTAATTTGTGTATTACATTAGATGAGGAGAACACAGTTTCCCACTTCCCATTTTTCATCACAGCATTTTAGGGAGGAAGGGAGACAAAGGAGAGGAAAAGAGGGACACTCTAGAGAAGGAAAAGAGATAGACTTGGAGATGGAGAAGGAGAGAGAGAGAGAGGAAAGACTTGAGAGTGGTGGGGAGAGAGAAGCTGAGATTTCTGCATTTCAGTATCTGTTCAGGGAGAGAACTGTCCAGCAATTGTCTACATGTGGCCCTGGAGGGGGTGCAGAGAGTCTGCAATCTCAGTAGCTGAATGTCTTGGTCTTTTCCCTGTCCAAACAAAGGAGCTAAACAATCTCTCCCCTATCCATCACCCAGTCATTTGCTTCTGCTCTAGAGGCTAAAAAGCTGCCCAAAATAAAAATTTGGTCTCTTCCTGCCAAACACTTGCAATATATATGGTGGGGGCAACAGGAGGATCCTGTTAGTTCCACCTTTGGTGGTGGCGACTGGAAGATCCAGCTAGTTCCACCTTTGCACAAATCTACAAGAGACTTTGCCTCCATTCATTTATGCATGCATTTATTTAACAAATGTATACTGTGCACCTACAGTGTGCCAGGTGCTATTTCAGGCACTGAAGATCTGGGAGTGAACGAAACAGATGAGATCTCTGCTCTCCTGAAGCTGCCATTTGAGTGGAGACACAGAAACAGACAAGCAAACTAGTAGATAAGTAAGGTGATTTCAGACAGTGTTCCTAAAAAAGGAAAATGAGTTAGACAAGAATGAAAGGGAGGGTGTGAGGAAGGTACAGTCATATTAAATAGGATGATCAGGAAAAGCCTTCCTTAGAGTGCACCACCTGAGCTGGTGCTAAATGATGAGGACGACCCAGCAATACACAGGTCTGGGGGAAGAGCATTCCAGGTGGAGGAAACAGCAAGTTCAAAGGCCTGAATGTGAACAAGCTTAGCACATTTGGAAAACAGAAGAGAAGACAGGAGGAGTGAGGATGAGTGTGAACAAATGCTTTGAGAACTTACTTGGCTCCATGCTGGAAAGTCACTGAGTTGTCATTTTCCTTCTCTTGGCCATTCATTCCTGTTGGATGGAGGTCAAGGACCCACAAGAGTGTGGGACAAGATCTCAGCTGGCAACCCTTCATTCTCCTATTTTCAGTTGACGCTGCATTAGTCCACTTCGAAGGACAGTGTACCATGGTGGTTAAGCTGAGGTCTCAAAAGCCAGATGGCCCCAGTTAGAGGCTTGAACAAGTTACACAGCTCTCTGTGCCTTGGATTCCTCATTTGTAAAGCTGGGATAATAATGATAGCCCCCACTATATAAAATTATTCTGAGTAGCAAATCAGTTGATATGATCACAGCAGTGCTGTCACAGTGTTTTGTTCATGTTATTATTATTATTTCAGATGCAAGAGGGTGCTCCCTGCCTTGTTTAGAAAGAAAAGTGTGCCCTGGCTCACAGGCTGGCAGGAGGACTGCTGTGTGGGGTCTGGCTGTGCTGTGGATTACTTCTTGTGCGCTTACAATGCTCTAGGCTCAGAGTGCTGCTCCTCTGTTTCCATCATCAAAGTCTTTACTAAGTGCCTACCTATGCCTGCCGCTCTGCTGAGCAGGGTCCAGAGACACAGGGTAGATGTGGCCCTGCCCTCTGTGAGTGTCACAGTCTATCCCAGACATCACAGGAGCTGATAGAGATCAAGAACACACAGACAGTGAGCCTGAGCGAATTACAGTAATATCGGGCACAAGAAAGAGATGTGTGTTTAAAAGCTGCTCGTGTGCGGGGTGCTTGTTCAGAGAGGTGAGCAGGGGAATTTATAACCTTTCCCCCAATTAGTCACGGAAGGCTTCTCTCTTGCTGCTGAACAGCAGATGAGAAGAAATGGATTTAGGCTGCGAGCTGGAGGTCAGGCAGATGAAAGCAGAAGTGATGTGCCCCCTCCCACACTGCCATGGTGGGTTTCGTCTTTGCACCACTTCCGGGCACTCACACACGGAAACTTGACAAAGAGGTGAAACCGCCTCCCAGCTGGGCAGCTGTGGAGTGCCCGGAGGTGGGCACGAGCGTGAAATTCACCATGGCAGTCGGGGTGGGGAGGGGCACGTGTTTTGAATCTAGGAAAGCAGGAGAGGAATCTGGAAGAGCGTAGCAGGCGTGGTCTGCCTTTCTTATTCTTCCTGGGATTGGCTTCCCTGGAGTCCCATGTTCAGGAGGGGCAAGAATAATAAGGAATGCCTTGTCAGTGTTTTGGATTGTTGGGGAGTAAGATAAGGGCTTTTCAGGGCTCAGGGAACCTGGAGACCCTAAGATCCAGTGAGAACCCTGGGAATGGAGATCTAGTAGAGAATTTTAGGAGAGACCCAAATGGTGTACTTATTCATCTTAGCAGTATGGTTCGATTTTACATTTTTTTGTGTATTTATTTAATAAATATCTGTCTCCACAAATAAGAGACCCATCCACCATTTTAAGGCCCTAGAGCAAGAGTATAAATGGTAGTTTACATACCAGAGGCCGAAATATTTAAAAGGAATAAATCCAGCTAACGAACTGTTAAACAAAACACAGTCTATCCTCCTATCCTGAAAGATATACCTTCAAAACAACCTGGAAGACACATTTGAATTTAGGACTTTTAGATTTTTCTGAATTCCATGCTGGCCAAATGGGGATATCTGGCCCTTGGTCTGTGGGCCACTCTCTCTTTTCACCGTTGACTCCATCCTGCACCAAGGAGCCTTAGACACACATATACAGACATTCCAGCTAGTTTGTCCAAGCTCTATCCATATAATCCCCCAAACAGTGGCCCCTTGCCGTATTCTCCTGCCCTTGGGCCTAGGAGGGAACAGTTTATGGACCTGAAGAAGAGAACCCTGCAGATCCTGGAAGCAGGCTCATAGCTGTCTGGGCAGGAATTACAGGGTCCCAAGTAATTGGAGCATGTTCCGAAACAGAGGCATGGCTTTTTGACCCTGCAGACTCCTCCTCTGTGGGGAGAGGCGCAGTTGAAGTGGGGCCCTCTAAAGCTAGGGGGTGCTGCTGCCTGGGTCTGAGGGGGACACTGTAAAGGAACTGTCAGGTGCTTGGAGGAAGTGACCTGTGTGTGTTGGTTCATCACGGGATCATCAGCTCTCAGTCCAGTACCTGGCATGTGCTTCATGCTCTATCAATATTTTTTGAATGAATGGGCCTCTGGAGCTCATTCAGGTGGCAGCCACACAGGTAAGGGCACTAAGGAAAAGAGAACACCCAGGAGAAAAAAACTAGCTGGTATCAAGGACTGAAAGTGTGCTCTGCAGAAAAAGGGGCCTAAAAGGCAGTTCCTTGGCCAGTGATGAGATCTCCAGAGAAGTCAACCTGGGTTTTGATATTAGAAAGAACTTTCCATCAAAGCTGTCCCAAGGTAGCATAGGCTGCCTTTGAAGGGGAATCATACGGGTGACCAGGACTAGATGAGCCTCAAGATCCCTTCTGAGCTTGAAAGTTGGAGTTCATAAATGAGATTGTTTGGGGGTCCAGAGAGACTTTTATCTAAGCAGAAAGAGATGACCCCTCATCCCTCTCCAGTGCAAGGGCTCATCTCATCCTAGGACATCTAGTCCAAGTGTACACAATACATGGCATAAACAAATGTGACTTCAGCACAGATTGAAAAGAATAATCTCTGTTCTGTGTTCGTAGAAATCCCAAGTTGTTGGGAGTCATGTGTTTGTTGCAGTTGTGAATTTTTACCACAGACACACCATCTTAGGAAAGAAAGCCCTTCATGGCCAATAGGCAACAGACACCCTCATGGACCTAAGGATATAGAACCATCCCAGAAAAGAGGGAACCCAGTTACTCACTACAGTTGTGAGTTTCTCCACCGTAGCCTTTGAGTTCCCACTTCTGCCAGTCCTGGTCCTACTTAACGTCGAAGCTCCAAGGACCCTTTCTCTACTCAAGGCTCTCACCAATGTTCCAGCTCTTTATTGGGAAATGATGTAAGAATGTTCCTACCCCACCATAAGGTTCCTGGCTATTTCACAGGTTTAGCTATTACTCACATGCACACACATGCACACGAATAAAACATTGAGTGCATCTGTCTCACTTTCACAGACAGAACAGGGATGGGAGGAGGGGAGATGCCTGGTACCTTGACAGTTGTGGAACAGTTTTCAAATCAATTGTCTGTAGATCCTCTACCAGTGTTCACTTTGGAGTAATCCTCCCCTTGCCAACCTGTGTCAGCTTGGGGTGGGTTGGCTAATTTATCAGGTGTTGCATCTAGCTGAGACCACCCCCGACTCCCCAGCCTCCCCCCCCCATAAAGAATTACTAAATAAGGTTGGGAGGGCAGGAGGTGGTGAGATTTGGATTTCAAAGGAGCCTAGGAGAAG
This sequence comes from Cynocephalus volans, assembly GCF_027409185.1. NCBI lineage: Eukaryota > Metazoa > Chordata > Mammalia > Dermoptera > Cynocephalidae > Cynocephalus > Cynocephalus volans. The sequence goes on along the minus strand of NC_084460.1, from coordinate 280,279,080 downwards.
AAAGGAGAAAGAATTGGGAAGCTCTCACACTCTCTTTCTGCTCTCTTTTCCAGCTGGTATGTTGGAGAAGCCCAGCTGTGGCCTGTGGGTTGGGGGAGGGGGAGAAGGTTGGAAAGGGAAGAGATACTCAGAGGAGTGTGGGAATGAGCGAGCTGCTTCTTGTTTGCTGGGAAGGAAGCCAAGTTGGAAGTGAGCCCAGATGTAAAGGAGCTGGCAAGTGAATACTGTATGGCCCGAGCTGCAGACCATCCCCCTCCTGAGATGTATTATATGTAAGCTAGAGTTTACATGTGCGTATTACATTTAGGACACATTTAATACGTCCTTCTGTGTGTGTTGAAAGCAAAAGTGGGGTGCACAAAGGGCTGACTGCCTCATAACAAAATAGCAAAATTGAACAAGTTACAATTTGAGCTCAAAGGTAGATGCAAACTGTCAGGGGAAAAGGGGGAGTCTGCAAATAATAGATTCTGTCCAACTCCATGATCCAAGGAACGACCTCACGCCCCACAGTCGGTGCACACAGGCCCCAGTCTTGGACCTAGCTAATTGTGCACACAAAGATTTCTCCAGGGCCTGTGCACAGAGGTGTTGAGGATGATAAGAAAATTGTTTTCCTCCTTAATGGAAAAGTTACTTTGGATGTTGTGGAAGAGAATCAACATCAGAACCTCTAAAGAACCCTCTTGAAGCCACCCTAGTGGCTAGCATAGGGCTCTGCATACAGTAGGAGCTCATTATTTGTTGATCCTTTCCACTCCTTCCTGGCACATGTTCATTCAGATTAATAGTGCTAGTATGTGCACGGTGGAAAGTACATTTGTTTGTGTGTGCACATATGTGTATGGGTGTGTATAAATTAAAATGCCAACCAGGAAGGATATAAAGAATCACTTGAGATCCCATCCAACCTCATTTTCCAAATCTGTAATGACATATATTGATGATTCTTGTCCTACTAATCACAATGTTCATCATCTTGGCTTGAGACCACTTGGCCAGGAGCAGACCTCTCCTCATTCTATTGCAGACTGATGGGAAGAACGTGGGCTTTGTAGTCAGAAACACATGGATTTCACTCCCATTTTGGGCCCTTCCCAGCTAGGTGATCTTGGGTTACTTAATTAACCTCCCTGGACCTAAATTTCATTGTTTATAAAACAGGGACAAAATACTGAGTTTGAACACTTGTGAGGAGTCAACATGATGTATTAAAGGTCTAGGCACATAACAGCTGTTCATTAAATGGGAGCAATATTTACCCCAGTCCATCAGCCTGTCTCAGAAACCTAGAGCGGAGCCCCAGGACACAGGGCTGCGTTTCCTACTACCTTCTCTTACTGGGGCCTTGACAAATCAGATCTCTAAGCTATGCTTTGATCACAGTAAACCCCAGCTGTTTCGGTGATTGAAATTCAGGGATGCATATTCAGACCCCATGTCTCTGTTCCGCAGACTTTCTGCCTCTGTGTTGCCTGACTCAGCTGAACTCCGTCCTCTCCTACCTGGGTCCCTCACTCCCAACACAGCTGTTCTTATCCATCCTATCATCACTGTGTCTCTGGCAGATCTTTATTAAGCAACACTTTCTGGTTGGCAGGAACTGTGCAGAAAGACACATTCCTAGACTCTGAGTCCCTAGAGGCCAGGAGCAGACCAAGCATGCAGGGGGCATGTGGAGAAAGTGGCAGAGGAAACACTTGCCTGACATGGGACAGCAAGGTGTTTGCACTCAGGGTCATTCCTAGACTAGTGTTTCTGAAAGCCTGCAATGGGATGGACATCCCCTGACAGACACGATGTTAAAAAACGTTGATCCCCATGTGAGAACGTTGTTCCCTTTTCAGTTTTTCTCAAGCCTTATGATTGTGTTTAGGAGAAAATCAATGGTAATGTGTCTTTAACACCTTCCTGTCACTGTCAGTCTCCTTTACAAACACAGAGAGAAGGCGTCAGACTCAGGCCTTTGGACGTACAGTCATATCTAGCTAAAATTGTTAATCTTGTTTTGTTTATATTTGTGTATGTCTATTCTTTTTTTAAAATAGACTTTATTTTTTAGAGCAGTTTTAGGTTCATAGCAAAATTAAACAGAAAGTCCAGAGACTTTCCACGTCCTCTCTGTCTCCCCTGCATGAACATCTGCCACCGGAGTGGGACACCTAACAAATGACGAATGAACACTGACACATCATTATCACCCAAAGTCCAAAGTTCATATTAGGGTTCACTCTTGGTGTTGTATGTTTTAACGGTTTTGACAAATGTATGAAGACACATATCCATCATTACAGTACACAGAGTAGTTTCACTGCTCTAGAAATGCCCCATACTTCACCTATTCATGCCTCTCCTTCCACCCCTGAGCTCCAGGAAATATAGTTTGGCCTTGGCCAGAATATCATATAGTTGGAGTCATATAGTGTGCAGCCTTTTCAGATTGGCTTTTTCACTTAGTAATATGCACTAAGTTTCCTCCATGTTTTTGCATCTTTTTGTGGCTTGACAGCACATTTCTTTTTAGTGCTGGATACTATTTCATTGCATGGATGTCCCACAGCTTGTCTATCCTTTTTATGGCAAATGATACCAGTTTTTCACTTATGACAGTGGCAAAAATTCTCCTTTAGAAATGAATTGAAGTAAAATTGTAAGACATTTAGAGATAAATGTTAAGTTTGAAGAAAATTATAGTACAGATGGTACTTGAATACATCAAAAAGTACAAGTGACTGAAGTTTGAGTCATGCTGACCTGGGCTGCTCACCTTAAAATAATTCTGAAACATTCATGGACACCAAGAAGTGCCTCCAGGGGAGTAAAAAGCAAAGTCTCAGGCTGTGGTCCCAGGGGACACCTTGGAATCTGCATTTTCATCCATTGGCTTTGGCAATTTCGAGGTAGGCAATTACTTCAGGAGTACTGTGTATATCAGAGGCAGCCAAATGAGGAGAAGCAAGGTGTCCCCCAGACCTGAGGTTCTCAGACACATGAGGTACGAGGCAGGGCACTGGAGGAGGTGGGAGGAGTTAGCTGGGAGGGCACAGGACCATGTGACTAGGAAGGCAGTGGCATGTGTCACCCAGGGCAGAGGCAGGAAGGGATGCCTCTTGCATCTCTCTCTTCCCCTGCCTCGGTGATCTGAGAGCTACAAGTTCTACATGGGATAGCTATGAGACGGAAAAGTCGAATCCACACAGGACTGTGACATGGAGATGCTAACTTTGATTGTGTTAAGACACTGAGGTTTGGGGGTTTGTCTGTTACCCAGCTGCTGTTAATTTTCCTGACTAATACAATCATCAATTCCCGCTCCTGAATTATGTTCAGAAAGTATTGAGCAAAGTCAAATCAGGGGCTTGCTTTTCTGGGGAAGCCCCAGAGTCCCAGAGCCAGGCAACAGATGGTGCACAGCTTGCCCCCTCACAGCCCGCTAAGTACCAACAGTGAAGTGCCTCAGCTCAGCAACAACACATCACTTTTGCCTACAACTCACCAGCTGTATCTAGGAACATGGTGCTGCCTAACACAACAGGGATGGGAAGTGTAACCGTCCCGGGAGCCTGGAGGACGGGATATCCAGAGATGGGTGCCTCAATAACAGCAGGACCTCCCTCTTAGGGTTGTTGTGGGAGTTGAATGTAGTAACTCATGGCAGGCATTAAGAGCACTGCCCGACCCACATTCAGCACTCAGCAAATATTAGTAGTTATTGTTCTTATTTCCTCCTTTATAAAAGGAGGAAGTTGCACTCAGAGCCCCTTCTGGCTCTGCTGTCCTCGTTTATGTCATATCAGATGCAGAAGCCGTACAGGGGCTGGTATAAACCCAATCCTTCCTTCCAACAATAGAAGAAGTCTCCCTAGAAGAATGGCCTTAGAACTGGGCATTAAACACTGAATTAGGGAAAGAATTTGAAAAATAGGAAATGAAGACTGTTCTAGCGTAAGAATAATAGAAGCAAAGAGTCAGAGATGCTTTTGGAGAAAATTAATATGGTAAATAAGAACATGGGGCTTTCGGAGTCAGGCAGAACTGCTTTCAAATCCCAATGTTGCTGCACAGTAGATGTGTGACTTTGGGCAACTCATAGACTCAGACTCTTAATTTTCTCCACTGTAGAATGGCAATGATAATAATAGTACCTGTCCCAGAGGTTGTTGTTAGGCTAAATGACATAATGCACGCAAAACTCTTAGCATAGTGTGGAAGGCAAACATACAACAAAATTACCAACATGCAATAAACAATAGCTCTTGATGTTGTTACCTGACCTCACTGGCTCTCTATTCCCTTCTTCAAACTTTCTTTGAGAATTTCTGCCTGGTCTGGGTATGACTGTGGGCTGCTGATCTCAGAGGGGAGCTGCCAAGATATCACAGGGGTAGGTAAAACTAAATGTACCCAAGCACTGGCTGTGGACTAAATTAAAATGATCTCACAGACATACATACTAGTTTGCAAATGTGATGAACAGGTCAAAAACATTCCTCAAGTTGGTGTAGCCTCTTGTCAATAAGTATATTCTTAATCAACAGATTTTCAAAGTGCAACCATGGTCATTTGTGGGCTTGTGAAACTTTTTCAACATTAAAAGGTGTCCAAACTGAGGGACATTCCACAAAATAACGGGCCAGTATTTTCCAGTGTCTTGAGGTCATGAAAGATGAAGAACGATGGGAAGACTGTCCCAGAATGGAGGACTCTAAATCCAATGTGTGGTCTGAATTGGATTCTGGGCCTGATAAAGGGCATTAGTGGGACAGTTGGTAAAATCTGAATAAGTTGTGTAGATTAGTTAATAGTCTTGTGTCAATGTTAAGTTCCTGGTTTTGGTCATTGTAATATGGTTATACAAGACGTTAACTTTTGGGGAAGTTGAGTGAAGGGTATTATGGTAACTCTATGCTATTTTTACCAATTCTTTTGTAAGTTTGAAATTATTTCAAAATAAAAAGCTAAAAAATAATAATTTAAAAGGGGGTGGTTTTTCAGACTTGGGCTAATTGGGAATTACTAGTACAGAAAAAAGAGCGTGAGTTTGGTGGTTAGAAAAACCTGGGTTGGGATCCAGGCTCTAACATTTACTAGGCGTGTGGCTTTGGGCAAATCAATTAAATCCTCTGAACATCATTGTTCTTGATCTGTAGCATGAAGGTAATAGAAATAAATGTGTAATAAAATTGTTTTTTTTAGTAGACAACACCTAGCACAGCGCATGAGAGGGGCTTCCGAGAAACTTTAGTTCTCTTTCTGGTCTCCTTCCCCCTCTGTCCAAAGTAGATGATAAACACGCCTCCACATTTCCCCAGGAATAAGTACTGTGTGTTAAATGTTTTGAAATTGACAGGGTGACACCTGAGCAGTGCAAAGTGTTGTGTGGGCAGGAAAGTTTTTCCAATATGGGATCTTAAGCATATAAGCAGAGTTAATAATCATCAGCATAAACAGCATTGGCCATTATGCAGTGTTCTTTAACACTTCTTAACCTGACACCCCAAAAGGAGCTCTTTGGCACACTGAGTGAGCGTAGGTTGTATATTTTGATTCATCCTGTGGTGATCCCTCCAAGAGCCACAGATTTCAGCCTCCATTGGCCAATGAGCTACTTTAGAAAGAAAAGCTTTATAGTTCTGGGGCTCTCATTTCTCCAGCATGTTTAGAAAACAGCTGCCAAATCTGGGCAGCCAAACCAGGCAGTGGCAGGTGAATGAGAGCAGACAGTGAGTGGGTGTGCAGAGGTGGCACTTACTGTGTGCATGCTTGTAGGCAGGAGTGAGGGAGAAGATTGAGGGGGCGGGGGAGTGGCCATGTGTTTGTGCTGGGGAACACGACTCTTTAATACAGCAGAAAAAAACACAGCCATTTGGCTGCCTTTTGCGTATCTTTGTTCCATGGAAAACCCAGAGGTACCTGATCTTTGCAAAGTCGGTGCTGACATTCCATGCAATACTCACTGCCTTGTTTCTTGTTTCTGACATCCATTAAATGTTTTCCTGAAAAAAAAAAAAAGAATCAGCTTGGGGCTTTGAAGGAGTATGTGATGTGATTTCAAAGGACCCCCCCCCCTCCGCCACTGCCCCTGAAGGGGAAAAAAAGAACACAACACTCTTTAGAAAGTGACCCTAGAGAGAGGTTACTCATGATTTAAATTAATTTTCTTCCTTCCTATGAATGCAATTCAAGTCAAAAAGGTATTTATTTGACACGTGGCTGGAATTTGTTTCAAAACAATCCAGTGACTATAGATAGAACAAGACTGGCCATGTGTATAATTGCTGACTCTGGGTGATGGGTACATGGGGTGTTTATTCCGGTTTTCTCTCTACTTTTATATGTATGTGATTGAAGTTTTCCATAAGAAAAGACACAATCTATTGTTTGGTTAATAAAAATGTTATGAAAAGACAATTATTAAGATTTTACAAAAAGGCAGGTGGAGCTGGCTGAGGGCAGACAAGGCAACTTGGGGAACAATCATGCTGAGGACCAGAGTCAAAGAAGGTAGCACCTGAGTGAGTCCCACCGGGCACTTCATCAGTCTTGCTGAATGAGGGGAATAAATTTGATGACCTCTTCATGGATCTTCTATCTCTAAGGTCCATGATTTACAGATGAAAAGGTCCTATTGTCCATTTCTGTTCCACCTGCTCTGGTGGAAGCAAAAGGACCAGCGTGACCATACACTCTGCAGACATTGGGTGAACACAACGGGGCGCTGGGCCCTGGGAATGTGGACACAAGATAAGATCGTGGAGTCTAGTGCCAGAGACTGCACGGGAGGGGTGACTAGGAATGCCTGGGAGAGCTGGAGAAGCATTCCCACAAAAGCTAACATTTGAGCAGTCGAGCAGGGATGAGTAGGTGGAGTTAAGGCAGTTAAGGGAATTCTCCAGAAGGAAGCGTGTGCCAAAGGAGGCAATAAGAGATCTACCCTGATTCTCCTCATCAGAAACTCATTCCTTTCCACTTGACATAATCCTGTCTCCCTCTCATTACGTTTCAAATCGCCATGCTGTTTTAAAACCCAGTTCAGATGCTCCTCAACTCACGATGGGGTTACAACCCGATAAACCCATTGTAAGTTAAAAACATCATGAGTTGAAAATGCATTTAATATACCTAATCTACGTAAGATACAATTATCTTAGCCTCGCCTACCTTAAACATGCTCAGAACACTTACATTAGCCTACAGTTGGGCAAGATCATCTAACACAAAGTCTATTCTGCAACAAGGTGTTGAATGTCTCATGTCATCTATTGAATACTGTACTGAAGTACAGTTTCTACTGAATACATATCATTTTCACATGTAGTGAAGCTGAAAATTGTGAAGTTGAACCACTGTAAGTAGGGGACCGTCTGTGCAGCTTTCCGCAGAGAGCTGGGCAGGGTGCGCTGCAGGGAGAGGTGCGTTCACTTCTCTCCAGCAACTAGTCCACTTAATGCCGGCCTTTCTGGGGTTGGTCTTAATGGCCTTTCTATAACAGGAGCCTAGTGTTCTGGCTGTGCTCGGGGCCACCTACTTGGCTACATTAACTCGACAAAAGTTCTCTTGGTTGATTGAATGGAGTTTTTATCTGTAAGCTCTGGAGGGTCTGAAAGAACCCTTGTGGGTCTAGGAGCTTTATTATTCTCCAACATATGCAGAGCCACTAGCTCCTATTTTTCTGGTCATGGTGGCAGTGTGTGGGGGAGAGGGCTGGGTGGCAGGGAGAGCAGAAGATACTTTTCTAACCTTTAGAAGTGAGAAACCAGGATCCAGAGAGGTGAGGTGGCGTGCTCAAGGTGGAAGGCAAATCGCTAAGCTGGGATTTCCTGTTCTCAGACTGGGAAATGCCAGTGAATACATCTGCACCTCACAGGAGGAAGACACTCTTCCTTCTTTCACTCCTTTCCAGCCTCAGAGCTATTCATCCATTCACTTACTAACACATTAATACATTGTAGTAAAGTGTTAATTAACTAGAATGTTTAGAGAATGGATGAGATCAGAGAAAATGGGTGGGAGTTTATGGTTAATTTGACTTTCTAGTGAATTTGGGTGGATGGTCATGCTAGTCCTTTTGCTGCCACCAGAGCAGGTGGAACAGAAATGGACAATAAGACATTTTCATCTGTAAGCCCTATAACTTTTATTTCAAGGTTTATTATTGAAAATCTTTATAAAGTGTGAGTCTACTTTGGCCTCAGGTCATGATAGCAGTCCTGGTAGTGTTGGCCATTTGGACATTATCCCAAATTTCTTTGATTTTAGAGAATTGTTGCTTAAAGTTGGGCTCTGTGGTTATATGTCACAGGAAATGAAGTTCCAGCTTCACAGACCACAGGATATCTCGAAGAAGCTGGTGGGTGAATTTTATTTAAACTATGATATCAACTTGTTTTATTATTCTCCCACATGCATGGGGTAAAATTTCTAGTACATTCATTCACAAATATTTATTGAGCAGCTACTTTGTGCCAGAGCTAAGCTGAGGATCCTGGATACCCAGTGAACTAGAACACAGCTGCTGTCCTCGGGGAGCTTTGCCAGTCTTGCCACTGCAGGGGGGCCAATTAAGATCTGGTATGGTCATGACTAAGGATTGTGCAAAGTGGTATGGGAGGGCAGGCTTGAGGATCTGGGAGGGCTCCTCACGAGAAGAGACGTCTATGGTGGACCTGAAGTTGGCCAAGATAAGAGAGCAGAAGGCATTTCAGGCAGAAGGAGGAGCTTTTCCAAAAGTACAGAAGGAGGAAAGGAGTGTCACCCCTAGAGGGAGTGGAAAGGCCCATGAACACACACGCTAGCTCATTCTGCGTTCTCTGCGCACTCTGGTCAGTAGGGTTGTGTCTGTCTCCCTGGGGTTCAGTGGCAGCAGCAGTGAGTTTTGCTCAACTTGGGGGCTTCACCTGTGCAGCCCCAGCCTAGCCCAGCCTGGGTCCCACCAGGAGGTTGCCTAACTTAGCCCGCTTGAGGAAGGGGGGCACAGGGGCCTCACCATTTGGAGTGATCACCATGGTTCCTGTCACCTCAGGTTGCTGGGGAATGCAGCAGATTGACAAAGGAGAGCACAGAAGCCCAAGAACATGCTGAGGTCCCTCCAATGTGGTTGGTAAACAGTGGCTCATTCAAGAGCCAGGCATGCTTTTATTTCAGATCTCTTACCTAGAGACCATTTTCTGGCCAGAGAACCAAAAGAAAAGGTCAGATGTGTGGCATGTGCCCCACAGTTTTTCCAGACCTTCAACTTCTCCAGCTCTCCCCATCTCTCTGGGCTTGCTCAACCTACGGAGATCTGGTAGACACAGAGCCAAGGCACTGTGTTTGCCTTTTTTTTTTTTTCCTTTTTAAATTATCATCTCCAGTTGCCATAAGCATTATTACTACCTACTTTCATGCTAGAAAGTGTTAGTAGGTTTTGTTACTTGATAGAATAATGCACTTTGAGAAAAAGACCTTCCTTCATTTTTGGAATAAGAATATCAAGGCCCCAAAAGGATAAGTGATGTGTCTGTGTTACTGTTATGCACAGGTGCTGGGCTAGCTGTAGGCAATACAGTCACGAACAAAACACACAGGGCCTCCATTTTCATGCAGCTTACAGTCTAGAAGTGAAGTCTAGCAGAATTGTGGGTCCTCAGGTCATGATAGCTGTCCTGGAGCGTTGGTCTCTGGGATGAACTGCTCCGGCTTCTCAGCACATTTCTGCTTGTAGCTCTTGCTTTACCTCTGCTGACAGGCCTTCATCCCTCCAGATTGTGTTGACAATTTCTTAGTCAACTTTCAAGTCCCTTCTCCACTGCATTTCTGCTTCAAACCTTCAACGAAGCCCTCTTCCTTGCACTTGACAATGCCCGTCATGTAGCAGAACTCCCGGTGGTGGTAACGTCTGTTCTTTGCATGTTACCACTCTACAAACTCTACTGACACTGAATGGGTGAGCTAAGTGTGATGAGCAGAGGAACAGCTATCATGCTCCAGGAATATAATAAGGTCTTCTAGGACAAAGCTATGAAAGAGGGATTATCTTCCCCTACTCCCATATGGATGAGAGGAAGACTAAGAAAAGTCAGGTCACTTGTTTGTCAGTTGTAGGGCTGGGGTTTGGATTCTGGCCTACTGGTTCCAGGTCCAATGCTCTTTTCTACTATTTCATTAAACTTAATTAAATTTAGCAGCTATTTTTCAAGCACCTATGATGTGCCAAGCATAGTGCTAGCCCTGGAAATGCAGATAAATAAATATGGTTCTTTCTCTCAATGACCTTTCAGATGAGCAATAGAGACGAGTGTGTGAGGAAAGAATTGTCATAAACTATGGTGGAGAGATGTTCTAGCTGTAGCATGGGCAGAAAAGAGGAAGGGATCAACTCTGCTTGAGTGAGTCAGACGCTGGTGGCTACATCGACATAAGAACCTCCAGCTCGTGCTAGGAAAATGGGCAAGACCTCACTGGAGACGGGCGGGGAAGGGGCATTCCAACACATGCAAAGATGAGGTGCTGTGGCATAGCCGGGTGGTGTGGCATAGCAAGGTGGTGTGATATAGGGTGATTGTGTGGCACAGGGTGGCGGTGTGGCATCTTTAGGTGGTGTGGCATCATGTAGTTTGTGGCATGTAAAAGGAGAATACATTTGGAGTTTTAGGGGGTAGGAGGGCAAGGAGCAGAGACTCCTGAGCATGTCCAATTTGTGGCTCCCCCAGCTGTTCCTTGCAATAAAGAGGCCAAGGAAAATATCCAGCCCACCCCCTTCAACCAGTGACCCCACATAATAAGGGGATCTGAGCAGTCTACTCTCCTGCTGCTTCTTTCCATAGAAAAAGGTTAAATACCCTTAACACAGTGACAATCAGGGATTGCAGGGGTGTGGATCTGACCTCTCAATTCAGCCTCCAGCCTCAGTACCCCAAATTCCCACTAGATACTCCAGCCAATCTCCACTGCCTGCCATTTCCCAAATATACCCTGCAGCTCTCTGCCTTTTGATTCTATTCCAAGGCTTTCTTCCTCCTGGGGCCTCCTCCCCTTCTTCCTTTACTAGCCTAAACCCCAACCTCCTTCAAGCCCTACCTCCTACATCACCTGCTCCGGGAGGCCTCCCTCCCGTGCTTGATCTCAGCCCCGCTGTGATCCTGTAGCACTTTCTCTCCTCAGGCTGCTGCCTCTTACCACCACATACCTCTATTTCCTACTTCCCCATAGAAGGTGAGTTCAGGGGAGCTTGTTCCATGTGTCTGGCTCACCTTTATACCACCCGCCATGACTAGCAATTGTAGGAGCACAAAAAGGTAATGTAATTAGTGCAATCCAGATCAATCAGGTATTTGAATACTTTCATGGATCCACTCAAGAAAAGCTATGTTTTTCCTAATCTGCGTTTTCCCTCTTCTGCTAAGGTGGGGTAGGGGAGATCTATGAAGCTCAGGTTTCTAACCATCCCCGAGGTTGGCATTTTACCCTCTTGTGCCTCCAGCACACTGAGCACCTACAGAGGTCTGTTACTGCTCCCACCACTGGGAATCTGTCAGTGAGCAATCAGGCAAGGTCCCTGCCCTCAAGGAGCTCATCTTCTTGCTGTCAGAAGCAGAAACCGGAAGATACCAGACTGGCCTGAATTGAGGCACATTCAGTAAAATAACTGATGAATAGTCTTCCTGAGTATCACAGTCGTCAAACATGAGAAAGAGTGAGGAACTGCTACAGATGGCAGGAGACCAGGATAAATACCAACTAAATGCAATGTGGGATCCTGGAACAACAACAGAAAGGATGTTGATGAAAAACTGGTGAAGTCTGAATGGGGTCTTTAGTTTGTGCCATCGTTTCCTGGTTCTGATCATTGTGCAATGAATATGCATGATCTTAACACTGGGAGGGTCTCAATGAGAAATATATGGAAACTACTATTTTTACAACTTTCTGGTAAGCCTAGAAGTAGTTCAAAATAAAAATCTTAAAAATCAAGGAAACCTGTGCACAGTTCCTCTCTTGCTTCACTTTCTTTGTCAAGGCCCTTTTTCAATCAATGTATTCTTCTACGGCTTTTATTTCCTGCATATCTCTTCACTCTGTCCATTTCTCTCTATCCAAACTGCCACATCTCAATCCAACCTACCCTCATCTCTCTCCTGGATCATGAAGTCTGTGTTTTGACTCCCTACTTTCATTTTTATTTTCTCCATTCTACTCTCTACAGAATTATAGAGTGATCGCTCATTCTTCACCCAAATGTGGTTCTTAAAATTGGCTTAAAAGTTCTTCCTTTCTCTTAGGACAACACCCCAGCTCCTTGATTTCTTTTACAAGGTCATTCATAGGCTGACCTCTGCCTACCTCTCTAGACTCATCTATTGCCCACTCTTATCTCTCACCTAACACTGTATCTTACCTAGACAGATAGACCTTCCTTCAGGTTCAAGTGGACCATGCTCTCTTTTGCCCCAGCCCGTGGACCCCGCTCCCTCTGCTTAGAAGCTCTCTGCCCCTCACATATGCCCTTCGCCCCACACCTGGTTAACTTCTTCATCCTTCAGAAGTCCCTGGCCCCGGGTATGGGCTGGGAGCTCCTCCTGGAAGCTTCTGTGGTTATTTACACTCACTCTGCTGACCACAGCCCTGGCTTTCACTTCTGTATCCCCCCCTAGATTATAATCACCATGAGGGCAGGTGTCGTGTCTACTTTGGTACTGTTGCTTCCCAGCACCTCGCACAGAGGCTGGCACAGTGAGGACAACCGATGAATTTTTGTTGAGTGAATGAAACATTTGAAAGAATTAACTACATGGGCGAAAACACTAGAACTTCTAGCTATGTGTGTTCATGAGAGGGTTGTGAATACCAAAGAAGAGGGTCTTACCTTTGATGGGGTGTACATATTGTGTGTGTGGTGGGGCCAGGGGTGGGACGGATACAATCAGTTCAAAATATTACTTAACGTAGGGTGACCAACCATTCCGGTTTGCCCAGGACTGATGAATTTCCCAAGACGTGGGATTTAGAGAGCTAAAACTGTGATAGTCCTGGACTAAACCTAGACAGTTGGTCACCTATAAGAATGTTCCAACTAAGTACGCTGTAGACTGTTAAAACCAAGAGACAGCACTCAGATACTGAGTGTCTGCTTGCTAGTTAGTGAGCACTTGATGATTGGCTGATTGGTGCCCGCTTTCACACTCTGTGGAAAAGCAGACATCAGCTTTTTGCCAGGCTGCTTAGAGATAAGGAGGTGAGATCTCCGAGACCCTCCTATTTGATCTTGCACAGGGTGGGGGTTGGGGGAGAGGGAGGATTTAAGAGCTTCGATCTCTAGCACAGAGCTTCTCAGACTTCAGTATGCATAGGAATCACCTGGAGTCCTTGTCGAACTGCAGATTCTGATTCAGAAGTACAGAGCCTGAAATACTGCATTTCTGCAGGCCGATGCAAATAGTTCTGGTCCACAGACCATACTTTGAGTAGCAAATGGGTCGGTGGTTCTCATCTTCAGCTGTCATACTAGAATCATCTGGGGAGATTTTATCAATGCCCAGACACAAAACCAGATCAGTTAAGTCAATCTCTAGGGGTGGGAGCTGGCATCAGTATTTTTAACTTTCCCCAGGCCATTCCGATGTGCAGACAGGGTTGTAAATCCCAGGAAGGGGAAGCAGAGAAAAATACCGCTTGATGATAAAGGCTGATTGATTGGTCCAGATGGGCTAGGCTATGCTGTCAAGAGATTCATTGGAAGTAGAATCACAAATCTAAAAGAAGAAGAAGATTTTGGAAAGCCTAGAGGCAAGATTCTTAAAAAATAAAAAAAATCAGGGTGTAATGGTTTATGTTCTTTGGCCGTTTAGCAGGGAATCAACGACATTTCCTGAGCCCTCAGGGTCGGGGTGATGGAGCCCAATGTGCAATCTGGGGGAGAAGCAGCAGATCCTACTTTGACAGTATCCAGTGCGAGAGGCCCTCCAAACCCAGCAAACCACAGGTTTCACAGACCGAGGCATCTGCATGCGTCCTCTGACTATTCAGAAACTCTTCTTTCCTGGCTTGTTGAAGCGTCCTAGCAGCTGTTCCAAACCTTTCTGTTCACATCAAGTTGCCAGCTCAGCAGATGACCTTGCCTCCTCCTTCACTGAGAAAGTTGGGGTCAGCCATTTAAGTTGCATCTCCCCCTCCTGCTGGTCACCCCTCCCACCTCACTTCTGCCAATGTCTGTCTTTACATAGTCTGTTTCCTTCCCTATCTGCAAAGAAGAGGCTCCCTGCCTCCTTCCCAACATGACCCCACCCCATTGCTCTTCGTCCCAGCTCACCCCAGCATCTCCCATCTCCACATGGACTTGGCTTCCGCATTACCTCCTGCACCCACACGTCACTCTGGGACACCTGCAGTCACTTCCTCTTTGCAGGCTGCCTTGCCTCTGCACACAGGCATGTCTGGGTCTTTAATACCCCTTTCCCTTTCATCTCCTCATGCTGCTCTTCCTCCAGTCATTTTCCACCTCCACCACCAACTGACAATGATCCTTGGAAGGTCCCTGATGACCTATTATTAAAATAAGTGGCCTTTTAGAAGCCCTGCCCTCCTTGATGCCTCCGCACATGAGGTACTCTGGGTTTTCCCATTCTTGCCAATGTGCTTTCCTCTCTTGGTTCTGTCTTTGTTAATGTCCACAGGTGGTGATTACAAGGACTGGTTGCTCCACTCCACTCTGCTTTGGTGAAGTCTTGTCCAAACTACCAGTCATTTCCCATTTGTGAGTTGTGAAATCAAGTGCATGATTGAGCTGCCACCAGCAATTTCCTTCTCCACCCCCTGTCCTGCCATGAGATAGAGTAGAATAGGATAGGAAAAAAATCAGGGTGCATTACCTGTGGCAAGAGTAAGTATTGTTAAATGTATGTTTTTGCTGTGGATGAATTAAATCATTGGGAAGTTTCTGTTCTAGTTTGTCGTTCTGGACTGCCAACCTGGGAAGTAAAAATGACACTCTCAGACCTCTGTAACTAATGCAACATTTCTAAAATCACAGTGAGGCTATCTTCTGAAAACGGAGCCCTCTCCCAAATTCCCCATATTGCTAATGCTTTCACTAGGGTTCCCATCCCATCCCCCACCGCCAGATTCTCTGTGACTTCTCCCTCTCACTCCATCCCCACTGAATCAGTGACAAGGTCCTACTCCAAGGACTCCAGCATTTATTTCCTCCCTGTATCTCTCCCGCTTCGATTGTGGTTACAGATATTGCTGTTCATACCCAGCTAGTACTACTAGCTACTCTTCTGGCCTCTAGTTTCACAAAGTCCGCAGACTTTAGTTACAATCCTGAACTGTCATTTATCAGCTGCTATATGACCTCAGGAATATTTGACATTTCTGAGCCTCAATATCCTTATCTGCAATGTGGAAATATTTAATACTTTTCTCACAGGGCTGTTCTCAGAATTAGAGATATATGGAGAGATATATAAAGAATATACACACACATATATATATCCCGGATAAAAGGCACATAAAGAGGCTGGCACAAGTTAGGAACTCAGATATTAGCTTCCAGCTTCAGACACTGTTATGGACTGAATATTTGTGTCCCCCCACCCCCTCCCAAATTCATATGTTGAAATTTTAACTTCAATTGTGATGATATTAGGAGGTGAGGCCTTTGAGAGGGAATTGGACTTAGATGAGGTCATGAAAGTGGAACCTCTAGGATGGGATTAGTGTCCTCATAGAAAGAGACTAACATACTTTCTCTCAGCCATGCAAGGATACGGTAAGAAGGCAGCCGTCTGCAAACCAGGAAGAGAGGCCTCACCAGAACCTGACCATGCTGGCACTTGCACTTAGATTTCCCAACCTCTGCTACTGTGATAAGTAAATGTATGTTGTTTAAGCCACCCAGTCTTTGGTATTTTGTTATAGCAGTGAGAACAGACTAAGACAGATACCCTACTACCAAACCTTTTATGGCTTCCTATTGCCTACTGATTAAAATATCTCAACTCTGGTCCTGGTTCCTTAAGAGTCCCTCAACTTGGCCACAGCCTTCCATTTAAGCCTTCACTTTCCATTAGTGCCTGTCCTTTTCAACAGTGGGACAATTTGCTGTTCCTCCAATAGACATGCATGTTCCTATCTCCATGCTTTTTTCCCAGGCAGTTCTTTCTGCCTACCCTGCCCTTCCCTCAGTTCTACATCTCTTCTATAATTGTCATTATAGCACAGTCTTGCAGAAGGTAATCACAAGAGCCTGCTTACCAGCTCGTGGTCTCCACCAGGGACCTGGGAGCAGACTGGGCTGGAACCCAGGCATAGCAGTTGTCTTTGAAGGGAGAGTATACTGCCACACGTGGTAATCAGCTCCCAGGGGCCAAGTACAGAGAAGAAGGTGGCATGTGGACCTTTATGCAGGCATGTGCCCTCAGCCCACCCCTAACTCTCTTGGGGGGTTCCTGGCTTCTCCATCTTGACCCAAGTTTGCTCATTCCTCTGGCTAGAATAAACTCCAGAATCTCTCTAACACACCTACCCTATTCCCACTTCTACGTATAGATTTATGCCCCTTCCCCCCACTCCCATAGCCATCTTTAGGCCGGTCACAGCCACCCCAGCAACCCTGCTGATCCCTCTGTAGGTCTGCCTGCAGCCCTAGCCCATCATCCATCAATGGAGCAGGTGCATGAGAACATTTTTGTACCTAATAGGGTTCTTTCTCCTCTCAGGATACAGGCAGATTTGGATTCAACTGGCTGCCCTCTCTTATACCAGATGGGTGCTCTTGTGGGCTCCTTGTACCCCATAGAGAACTGATCCTGTTTTCTCATCTTTCAAGTGGAAGGAATAGAGTGAACCTTAGAGTGGTTGTGAGGATAACCTGCTGTTATACCCTGTAAAGTTCAGTATGGTACCTGGTATACTAAAGCCAGAGGGCACAAACTGGGCTCTCAGGGGGTGTGTGGGCAAAGACACATTTTCTTTGGCCTGGGATGGGTATATAAATTTATTAAAATTGAGTCCCCCCCATACACACACTTATACTCCAGATCTGACTCCTCTTGAAAAATTGGAAGGTCCAGAATCATTGGGCCTCTTGCTCCCATAAGACAATTGTGGGCTGTTGCTAGTGGTGGCTGCCCCTAACTATGGGCAGTTTGCCCCTGTCATCCCCAACCAACCCTCTTAACTGCCTCTGTGTACGTGGCTGATATTTAACATTGCTGCACTATTGCTGTTCTTCTGCACTGTTTGGTGAGCAGCTGCTGTCTGGGGCTCCCCCATCTTGGCCACCCCAGCTTCTCCCTTTGGACTCCCCCTGCCCATCCTCACCAGGATGCAGCAACTAAAGAGTTAATGCTGACACCCCAGGGGGTGGGTAGGTGGGGGGGTGGGTAGGTGAGGGGGTGGGTAGGTGGGGGGGTGGGCTTCTCTGGGCTACAGGGCAGCTGATTGGCTGGTGTCTGTGCAGGCATGTTAAATATTTTGAATTACGCCCTGCTCATGTGTGCTGGAGCTGGCCCCTGTGTTCACTGCTGGGTCTCCCAGTACAGCAGGGAGCGGGCCTGCAGTGGCTTTGCCTTTGTGGACTTGCTGAGTCCTGCTGTATGCACTCAGAAATGTCAGCTGCCCCTCTGTCACCTCACCCTCTCCCTCCTTTGACGCTAACAGAAAACCGCCCACCTGGATCCCAGCTTCACCCCACCTCCCTCCCTCCAGGCTCAGTCCACAGCCCTGGGGTGGGTGGCATGGGGTCTGGTGTCCTTACTGTCGGCCCAAGCCCCTCAGCAGCAAGCAGGCCTCTTCCAGAAGCCAGTGACTGAGGGAAACAGATGGTGCCTTCTGCCTTGTGGGTAGCCAAAATACAGTCATTCACGAGAGACTGTGGGTGTAATCAAAACCATTTTATTTCTCAGACAATGGAAACAAACAGAACAGCCATCTCAGTCAGGACACGGAAGGACCAGCAGGGAGCAGGCAGATTGGAGGAGCTGTGAAATGGTATAAATTAATGAAAATGATTCCGCTGCTGCTTCTCACCGCCTGCCTGCCTCCTCGGAACGGTTCTAGCAACTGCTTTCCTGGGGGCCAGGCACTGGGGAGGGCAAATGCTGGAGGATCAGAGGAGAACGGGGGAGGAGGAGGAGGAGAGGCTGACAGGCAACCGTGGCCGTCCACAACCTGGACAGAAACGTGGAGACCTTTAATTTGGAAAGCCGGGTGGCTTAGTGTGAGTCCTGGCTGGCTGTGTGACTTTGGTCAAGGCACCTCACCTCTCTGGGTCTCAGTTTTCATGTTGCTGAGAAGACTGGGCTAGTGGAGCATCCAAAGCCCTGCAAGCCCTGATATTCTGCGGCTCCCACAGTCTCTTTTATATACCTCCCTCCCCACCATCCACTACTCTATTTTCTCTGTTGAAATTATTTGGCTCTTCTTCAAGGGCAAAAATCATTTCCTTTTCCTTTTTGTCCATGAGGTCCTAGGAGCATGGAAGATGCTGTCTGTGCTGGAATGCTGGACAGAGGGACGGCTGCAGGCGTGGCTCAGACTGGTGCAGGCAGCAGCCAGGTGGGCTACTTACAAAGGAAAGGTGGGGCTGTGGGCAGAGTTAGTTGAAGTCACTCAGTTGACTGGACCCGTGGGGTTCATTTTGTTCATGTTGAGGTTCAGGTCTGGAACGCCCCCGTCCTCCTCCTGCAAAGATAGCCTCAGGGTACAGGCTGGCAGAGGAAGAGCTGTGTGGGTTCCTGGCTGAAACTGAACTGCCACCCCTTCAACATCATTTTGGGGTTTACATTCACCTGTCTAAACCTAGATGAAGCAAACAAACAAACCTCAGATGTGAAAGTTTCTCCCCAGCCTACCCAGAGGTCCCTCATTTTGGCCAGAAAATCTATGCATGGTACCAAGAGCCCAGGCTGTAAAACAAATCAGGCAGCAGGCTTTGTAGGCTTTGTGGAAATGCTCCAGGGATCGGATAGGTCTAAACAGCGGCCCCACCCTCCCCACTTCCTGTTTCCTTTGTGTGGGGCGAGGGGTCGGAGGGCAGGTTGCTGGGGGAGGTGTGGGGAGGAGAGAGGGGGCTCCAGCTGGAGATTTGACTTCTCCGCGGACTCGGGAGGGAGAGGGGGCGCGGGCCAGGCAGCGGAGCCCAGCAGGGAGGTGAGCTGCTGCTGCTTGATTTAAGGAGTTGTTTTCCAATCACCCCAGCAGGAGGCCCAGGGAGACGGTGGAAATTAAGTGCATGACTCCCCTGAGGCTCTGTGGTACCCTATCGCCCCAGCTGAGTTCTGGGTGGTAATGGGGTCTCCTGGAGGGTCTCTATGGGATTTCCGGTGATGTCAACCCTATACTCGGGAGAGGCCCGAATAAAATGCAAAGCTCTAAGATGCCTGCCTGCCCTAGAGTGGGCAAATGAATGAAGGAATGAACAGATGGATGAATGGCCAGGAGGGCAGATGAGGATTTGAAAAGGATTGTAAAACTGCCAGATTCCCCGTGTTGACGCCACTTTCGCTCTTGCTGAAGAAAAACACTTCTTGGCTGAGCAGCTTGAGAGAGAAAAGTGTGTACAAGAGAAGGGAGAGGGGGAGGGGAGAGGGAAGAATGAATGGATTTTGTGTTTTGACATATTTACTAAGCAATGTGGAAACTGCTTAGCACCTGCTAATTAGAGTCAGAGCAACCTGAATTCCCTGCGATGTGTAAATACCAAGGGAGCTGGAGCCTGGAGCAGGGGCGGCTTCCCCAGAGGATGAGGATGGAGGACCTTGGGAAGCAGGAGAGTGGAGATGAGGGGCTGAGGGGGATGCTGAGAAGGGCAGGGTCATGTAACACTGCACCTGAGACTTCTTGGCATCTTTTCTTCTCTAAGAGGCTGAGCACTTTCTTCTCTCACAGATGCCCAGAATGATGGGGCTGGTCTGGCCTCTCCAGCTATAGCTCAGAACTGCAATCCTGTGGTTGAAGGGCTGGTCCAAGGTCCCCCTTGTGTTCTTTCTCTGTGCTTTTACATAACTCTCACCTCTCTTGAGACTCTCTCCCATCTCCCTACTCCCTCCCGTGTAGCTGGGGACAGCTGAGTGGTAAGGAACACAGGCCCTGGATTCAAATTGCCTGGCTCCAACTCTCTCTTCCCCCACTTGCTTGCTGTGACTTTTGGGCAAGTTTCTGGGCCTCAGCTTATTCTCTTGTAAGTAGGGGATAACGGCAGCAGTCACTTCATAGGGTTGTTGTGAGGGATTAAATGAGATGATCTATTTAAAGACCTTGACACTTAGTAAGTGCTTAGTGAATATGGGCTATCATCTTTGAAGACTTGGAATTCAAGAGCCATGAATATCCTGGCTCGGCCAGTCATTAGCTGTGTGACTATGTGGGTCAGGATCTGTTCAGGGATACAGACCATGCTAGATAGTTCAAGGAGGGATTTTAACTCAAGGAACCTGTTACAAAGGTGTTGTTGGAGCTGTAGAAGATATCAAGGCAGAATAGAGACATAGGAAGGCAGTACCATCCCTATGCTGGAGGGATGAATGGAGGTGGGTTACCAGAGCCTGGAAATCCAGGCTTCCTGGTGGGAGCTGGGACCACCAAGGAGGGGCTGCCAAGGGTTGGTAGGTCTGGAACCAAGGAGGCAAATATCTGCTGCTGAAGCTGCTGCCTGCAGCTGGAGGAACCTGGGAGGAACTACCTGGTTTCTCCCTAACTCCCACCCTCCAACCTCCCACTTGGCTGAACTAGTGGCAATGGTGCTCAAGAAGTGTAGACTGCAGGAGTCAGTGCCCTGCATATAAAGCAGAAGAGAGCTAGGCAAGGAGTGACCACACAGGACTTGGACAGGTTACTTACCCCCTTACACTTCAGTGTTCTAAACTGCTTAAGAAGAAGTGGAGAAAGGAAGAGGATGCCTGCTATGGTTGTTGAGATGGCTGCATGAAGTTAGGGGTGCCAAGTCTGTAGCACCGTGCCTGGTCACAGTCAATACTGCAGCTCATGCTGGTCCTCCTGCCAGGACCCAACTCCAGTGTTACCTCTCCGTGAAGTCACGCTGACCTCTGTGGTCTTACACCACGTTGCTCACACTTGTATTAGAGCGTTTCTCACACTGCAGTGCCGTTGTTGATTGAGTATCTGTTCTACTAGAGTACAGTCTCCTAGCAGAGTCTTCCTCCTCTTGGTATCGCATGCTCTGTGAGTGCCTGCCACTCAGTAGTTACTGGACGCGAACACTGTATGTCAACACACAGCATGTAACTGTTCACAACAGTCTCCAAGCAATGCTGAAGTTTGTGAGATACAGATTCCTAGAAGTAGTGAGTCACTAACAGAATTTAGAAGGAGGGAAGGGAAAGACCAGGAAAGAGATGTGAAGTTCAAGGAAGATGAGAAATAGGACGGCTGGGAAAGAGGAGGAGGGGCTCATTCAAGGTAACACGCATAAGTGAAAGTTGTCACGTCTCCTGCTTCTAAGCTAATGGGTGATTTAAAACTTCTTTTTCTCTTTATAAAAAGTAACACATATTCATTGTGAAAATTTTAGAAAATTCAGGTAAACAAAAAGAAGAAAATAAAAGTTATTCATAATGTCAACCCCAAAATAACAATAAATATTGTGGAGTTCATTCACTCAATCATACACATAAGGCATTTTTTTTTTCTTACTAAAGTAGTATCAGTCTGTTTCACTGTCCGTGTTTTCTTTAACTTAACAATAATGCTTGAACAACCTTCTAAGACATTAAACATTCTTTCACAGCACAAATTCGTAACTGTCTACTGTAACTTTCACTTGATTTATTTAACCAGCCCCCTCTAACTGAAACTTTAACTTGTCTTTAATATTTTACTGTATTAGATAATTCTATTAAGAAATCCATGTAGCCTAATCTTTTTGCCATCGTCATTATTTCTTTAGGATAGTTTCCTAGAAACAGAATTGTTGGTCAATGAACATGCACATTTTTACAGCTTCTAACAAGGATTGCCAAATTGCTTTCCAGAAGGCTTTCTTTTTTTCCTTTTTTAAAAAAATCTATTTGCATTCCCCTCTTGCTGTAGAGGAAATGGTTCTGGTTAAATTTACCAACACTTAACTGATCTAAATGCATTTGCCAAAAATCAATTCATCAAATGACCAATTCACAAAATAGCCTATTGGGAAGATGATAGATAGATAGATAGATAGATAGATAGATAGATAGATAGATAGATAGATAGATAGATAGAGCCAAAGCCAATTCATTAAATGACCAATAAACAAACATACTGATCAACATAGTTGTAAAGCAATTTCTTTTGCACAGGAAAGTTTCATGTGGCTTTTGGAGCTCACCATCACGTTTGAGTAGACTGGTTTTCCTTTTGTTCTTACAGCAGCAGTTTAAGGATTGCTCAGTTGGTTGAAATGATAGGGTTTTGTGTGCATCTTTAATATTCAAAAAGTGTATTTTCTAGTTAGAAACCAGAATGCTGCCATTTTTAATGGGAATCTTTCAGTTTTTAACTGATTTCTTTTGAATTCTTTTTCATGTCATTTTCTGTTGCCACACAAACTTTTTATGAGTCTTCAGCTAATTTCTCAATAGCTCCTCAGTGTATTTCTAGCAATTAGTAAAAAAAAAATTAATATTGATATGGGTGGCACTGTCACTGCTTAGTTCTCCTCTTAGCTTACCAATTGTCTATGTTTTCAGGATTAGTAACCAATTTACTTTTTATCTTTCTTCAGTAATTTTACATCAATGTCTGTTATATTTGAGGCACTTATTCTGTTCATTATAGCAATCTCTTCTGGATTCTTTTACTCTTTTTCTGCTGCTCTGAACAACGTACTCTTTCATGTCAACTCTGCAAACTGCTACTAAGTCCTCATGTCCCAATTACTCTTTGCTAGAAACCAAAATGTTAGGATTTCATATTAGGGGAGACTGTTTCCTCTGATTTCTTTAGTATGCTGGTGAATGTAGTAAATTTTTCAAATATAACCATTTTTAGCATTAATTCGCTTATTCCTCAAATTGTATATCAGCCTTAATGTATTTCTAGCAACTAAATTTTTAAATTTTAGCCTTTCCCCGTGAAGGGATTGTCTTGGACACTTGCACATGCCATCTTCTATTATTCGAATCTGTAGTCCTCTGGGGCATCCTTTCATCAGCTTCTCAAATGGCATATTAGTTTTAATTTTGAATTTCTGGAATTAAATTAATGTGATTGTTTCTGCCTTTTCTTGCTTAGCCTGTCTTCTGGTGTTTATAAAACTTGAGGCCAATTAAAATTTGGCTCCTTCCTTAGTTATTTCATATTTGTATCCAGATTTGGAGATTCTGTTCTGTCACTGATACCTTCCTATGTTTTGACCAGTTTTGTCCTGACTTTTGAACTATATAGATTTTCTGCAAATTGCTACGAAGTTGATATTACCATTTATTTTCTTATGACATAGAAATCATACACAATTGCTAGAAATATGAGTGCATAGCCATTTGAACAGTGGGAGTAGTTCTGAAGTTTCTATCCCTTCATCAATCCTCACAGTACTCCAAAATCCACAGGTTACTTTTCGTGTTGTTGCAAACCAGTAAATTTGATACATTTGCTGACTCATTCAACTACCTGGTGATTTGGAAAATCCATGTTTTAGTAAATTCTTTACTGATAAAACAGCCTGCTTTCTCATGCAAGTTCTATTTCCTTGCCTCCTCGCCTACTACATTAGTTTTGTATTGCTGCTGTACCAAATTGCTACAAACGAAGCAGCTTTAAACAACACAAATTTATTTTCTTACTGTTTTGTACATCAGAAGTCCAGTATGGGTGTCACTGGACTAGAATAAAGATGCTGGCACCACTCCCCTTTCTGGAGGCCCTAGGGGAAAATTCGTCATCTGCTTATTCAGGTTGTTGGCAGAATTCAATTCTTTTTATTGAGGTTGAAGTCCCTGTTTTCTTGCTGGCTATAAACGGAAGGCCATTCCTGGTTTCTAGAGGCCACCACATTCTTGGGCTCATGGCCCTCTTCCTCCATCTTCAAGGCCAGCAACAGTGTCAGTCTTTCTTACCCCGAATCTCTCTGATCCACTCTTCTGTCTTCTACTTTTAAGGGGCCCGTATGATTAGATTGGGCCCACCTGAGTAATCTAGGATAATCTTCCTATCTTCAGGTCAACTGATTAGCAACCTTAATTCCCTTTTGTCATGCAATATAACATATTCACAGGTTCCATGGTTTAGAATATGGACATCTTTATGGGGCTATTTTCTATTCTGCCTATCAAGCCAACATTAGGTATTATTGTTAAAAAAAAAAAGACAGTTATTTCAGCCAGGCTATTTCACGCCTAGATTTAGGGGATGATATAGGAGACCCAATGGTTGCTTTGGCACCGAGTTGCAAAAAAGTTTTCCCCCAAATCCTGGGTGGCAGTGATTCTAGACTGTGGTCTGTTCCTTGAGGGTGTTGAGGAGCTGTGTCCCAGGAACAGGTGTCTCTCAGAGGACTGTGCAAGCTAAATACTGTATAAGAGAATGGAAGCTTCCGTCATGACCCCGAGAGAGAATAGGTGAGAAGAAACTCGGAGGACTTTTGAGAAAATGGAGTCAAAAGCAATTACTTTACAGCAGAGAGCAATGAGTAAAGGAGGAACGATCAAGGAGCCAATGTTGTGATTCATGTCCCCAGCAATTGCTGGGACACAGGGTATGCATGTCCAACTTTAGCGAAGCCTGCCAACTGTTTCCATATTTGTTGTACTAGTTTATACTTTCACCAGCAATGAATATGCTGCACAGCTTCTGCAGCACTTGGTATTTTACATCATTTTAATTTTAGCCAATCTGGTGGGGTTACATGGTATCTCATTGTGGTTTTAAATTCATTTTTTTCATGCCCGCTGAAGCTGAGCACTTTTTCATGCATTTGTTGGGTCTTTGCTCTTCTTTTGTGAAGTATCAGTTCAAGCCTTTTGCCCACTTTTTTCTCTTTCTGGTTTGTAAGAGTTCTTTATATATTCTGGTTTACAGTTCTTTGTCATATACAAGTACTTGTATGTGTTTTGCAAATATCTTCTCCTGTTCTGGAGCTTGCCCTTTTATTTTCTAGACAGAATCTTTGAAAGAACTAAAGTTTTTAATTTTATCATTTGTTCCCTTATATGGTTAATGCTATTTGTGTGCTTTGTAAGAAAACTGCCTGTCTTAAAGATCATGAAAATATTCTTGTTTTTTTCTGGAAGCTTTATAGATTTTCCTTTCACATTTAATCCATCTAGAATTGATTTTTGTGTATAGGGTGAGGTAGGTTCAAGATTCACTTTTATAAATGTAAATATGCAATTGACACAACACATTTATTGAGAAGGCCAGCTTTCCCCCAGTGCCCTACAATTCCACATTCGTCACAAATCAAGTAATTGTGTGTCTGTATATGTGGGCCTGTGTCTATTGCTTTAGTCTCTTCCCATTCAGTTCAATATGACACTAAATCAATTATTGTGGCTTTATCATTAGTCTTGATATCTGGTAGTGCAAATGGATGTGTTCTCCGTCTTCAAGATTGTGTTGGCTATTCTCGGTCCTTTGCATGTCCACCTAAATTTTAGAATCAATATGTCAGTTTCCACAGAAAAGATGGGATTTTGATTGGGATTGCATTGAATCCATAGAAGCATTTGAGGAGATGAACATCTTTCTATTTTATTACATTTCTCTCAGCAAAGTTGTATAGTTTTCAGTATAAGGTTTTAAAATTTATTTTTAAGTATTAGAAATTTTTGATGTTATTGTAAATGAAATTATTTTAAAATTTTTACTTTCTATTTGCCACTGATAATGTAAGTTGATTTTCATATTGCCCTTAAAATCAAATTTTGACAAATTCACTTTTTAATTATAATTGTAGATTTTGTTTTTTCCTACGTACTCAACATATTGACTATAAACAATGTAAGTTTTATTTCTTTCTTTCCAATTATTATAACAATTTTTTTTTATTGTTTTATTGAAGGGGCTAAGACTTCTAGGATAGTATGAATAGAAATAATGATAGCAACGGTCTTTGTCTCATTTATGATTTCAGGGGAAATCTTTCAATATTTCTTAAGTATTATTTTTGTTTAGAATTTTTGTAGGTATTCTTTAAAAGATTTAGAAATTCTCTTTTATCATAAATAGGTGTTAAACTATTAAATCTTTTTTTCATTTACTGAGATGGTCATATGATTTTTCTTGTTTATTCTGTTTTTGACATGAACTACATTGATTGGTTTTCACTTGTTAAATAATCCCTGCTTTTCTGAACAAATCCCACTTGGTCCTGATGTATTGTCCATTTTACGTATGACTGGATACAATTCGTTGATATTTTTCTTAGCATTTTTGTGTCACATTCTTGGAAGAGATTGGCCAGAAATTTTCTTTTCTTTTAATATCAAAATTACACTGACTTAATAGAATGCAATATTCTCTTTTGTTGAGTTTGCATAATATTGATATTATTTATTTCTTAAATACTTGGGATATTTCTTTGACTGAAGATTTTTAATTTCAGATTTAATTTATTTAGCAGATACAGAGATATTGAGATTTTTATTTCTTTTATATCAGTTTTGTAAGTTGTGCTATTCTAGAAATTTGTCCATTCACTTTAATTTTCTAAAATTTGTGGCATAAGAATTTATCATATTCTACTGATAACTTTTTAAGGTCTGAAAGGTTTGTAATGAACTTAATTTCTGATATAGGTAATTTGTGTTTTTCTTCTTTTTGTCTTAACAAGTCTTGTTAAACATCTATCCATTTTTATTAGTCTTTTAAGAGGCCCAATTTTAGGCTTTGTTGGTTTTTTCTAATGTGCATTTGTTTTCTGTTTCATTAATTTCTGATCTTATTTTTATGATTACCTTTCTTCTACCTACTTTTGGTTTAATTTGCTGTTCTTTTTCTAAATTATTCAAATGACTGCTTAGATTCTTGATTTTCAGCCTTTCTTCTTTTCTAATATAAGTGTATAAAGATATAAGTAAGGCTTTAATTGCTTTACACATTTTTGATAAGCTATAATTTTATTATTAACAATGGAGATTTTCACTGTTATTACTTCTTTGACCCATGGATTATTTAGTTTGTTACTTAATTTCCAAATACCTGGTGATATTCTAGACTTTTTTTTTTTTAAGGATGATTGGTAAGGGGATCTTAACCCTTGGTTTGGTGTTGTCAGCACCACGCTCTCCCAAGTGAGCCATGGGCTGGCCCCTATTCTAGACTTTTTTTTGTTATTGATTCCTAGTTTAATTCGACATAGAGAAAATTCTGAGTGATTTCAATTCTTGAAATTTTCTTAGAACTTGCTTTTTGGAACAATCTATGTTCAAATTTGGGAAGTGTTTCATGTGCACTTGGAAAGAACGCACAGTTTGTCATCATTACGAACAATTTTTATAGATGCCTGCAGGTGAGGATGGTTTGTCAATTTTGTTTTTCAGATCTTTCATATCCTTACTGATTTTTTTGTATGATTATTCTGTTAGCTGTCAAAGGAGGTGTGTTAAAGTTTCCCTCTCTGATTGTAGCTTTGTCTGTTTCAGCTTTTAGTTCTGCCAATCTTTTCTTTATGTATTTAGTTACATGAAAGTTATTTATAAATTTAAAATTATATTTTCGTGATAGATTGACCATATTATCATTATAAAATCATTATCAATAAAAAAATCGACTATACTGTTATTATGTAATGAATGACCGTATTCATTCATTACCTAATTAATCTCCAGTAGTGCATCATACCATAAAGTCTACTTTGATATCAGTTAAGCTACCATTTTCTTTTGGTTAGTGTTTACAAGGTGTATCTTTTTTTCATCTTTTACTTTCAATCTTTTGTGTCCTTATATTTAAGGAACATATAATTGGGTCTTGATTTTTTAATTTAGTCTGACCATATTTATATTTTAATTGAAGGAGTCCATTTATATTTAATATAGTTACTGATATAATTGGGTTTATAATTACTATTTTTCTATTTATTCTCTATTTTTTAAAAATTTCCCACCAGTTTTAAGTTTTCCCCTCTCCTTTCTTGCCTTTTTTTTTGTATTTTTTCCTCTCTATTAGCATTTTAGTTATACATTCCTTTATTCTTTGTCTAGTGGTCACCCTTACTTACTATAGCTAATATAAGTTGTTTCTTTTCCATTTCTGAGACAATGAAAACACTTTAGAACATTTTAATCTGTCAGCCACCTCTGGCCGTTTTTGTTATTTTTTATCATAAATTTTAATTCTGCAAATATTTAAAACCCCATAAGATGTCATTGTTATGTTTTGTACATTTAGTATTCTATTGTATTTATCCACATGTTTACTCTTTGAGTTGCTCTGTTTCTGCATTTTCCATAAACAACAGCTAGACTGGGATGGTGGCCCTACTCTCTGACATGTGAACAAGGGCTCTATCAGCGCCTGGAGGGCAGAGCTGGGACGTAGCAGGAGCCACAGTAACACAGAAGCATAAGGCCTGGGTTCTGCCAGCTGCACAACTGAAACAACTCACTTAACATTTCTGAGCTTTGGTTCTTTATCTCTTAAAATTAGGAATGTACACCTGCTTGCCTCACCTGTCTTACAGGTATATTCAAAATGAAATGAGATAGTAGGTATGAAAACACTGTGTAAACTAAAGTAAGGATTGTAAACTGACCCATGGGCTGCATGGAGGCAGCATTTTTGTCCTATAGAGTATTTTTCATTTTAACCAAGCCAATGTTAAAAAATCATATTTCACATAAAAATATAAAGTTTTGCCTTTTTCCCTGGGGTAAGAAAAAATCTGAAGATCTGGGAACTGTAGACCTGGCTTCATGCCTGTGACCAACGGGCTGGGGAGGAGTGGCACTCACCCTCTGCGTGGGCACAGTCTCAGCTGTGTCAAACCAGGCTGTTCTCACCACGTGTATGTGCGTGCTCATGTTGCCCAGTTTACTCCCCTGTGCTTGCTTTAGCTCGGCTTGTGACACTTGCTAAAGAATTATATCAATATTTGTTGTTATTACTCATTTAAAAGCCAGGGACATACAGGAACAGAGCTTTCTAGTGTTACTTGTTGCTAAATGCTGAAACAGGTGACTGGGAGAGGTTGTAGAAATGCTTTCCCTGGAGATCTAAAAATAAAACAGATTTATCTACAGCCTCTCCAGCATGCAAGGGAAGGGCAAAATGACTGCACCAAGTTCCTTCCAGATTTTAAACTGGGCTGGGGGTGGAGAGGAGCTATTTTAGAATCTGCATGTTGGAGGGAGAGGGGGCAGAGATTTTTCATAGATTATATATTGTAATATAATTCAGCATTTGGAAAACAAAGTTTGAGAATATAGACAACAGGAAGGGCATGAGGCTTTTGTTTTTCAAAAAGAGGCATGGATTTGTCAAAACTTGTTGAACCATCCATTTAAAATCTGTGAATTTCACTGTATATAAATTATATCTCAATTTTAAAAGGCACAAAGTAAAAACAAAATGTAAAAAGGGAGGCAGGGAGTAAATGATTATTCTGTCCTGTATCAGGCACTTAGTATGTGTCAGACACTGTACTAAGTACCTTACATAAAATATTATTATTTTATCCTCACAATGCCTTATAAGGTAGATACTATTATTATCCCCATTTTACCAGGTGTTGAAACAGTAGTTCAAGGAGATGAAATGACACACTGATTTCTCCAGCTGGTGGCTGGAACAGCCAAGTCTTGAATGCCAGATTAGAGGACTCTAGTGCCCAGATTTCACTCAGTCATTTGGATGATTGTGAAGGAGAAAATTATTATAAGCTTGAGGAGGGAGAGATGATGTAAGTGCAACTTACTGGAGTATCAGTTTGAACATCTATTGAGAAACAGACTTTGCTTATTGAATGTTAGGTACACTTGTGCAGAAAAATCTAAGCCATTCAGAGTTACCTTGGGCCAGTTCTTCTGGGCAGGGTGGTCAAACTCCACACAAGAGGGGAAGGGTTCTTCTGAGGCACTGGTTGCTCCTTCCCAAGGGAACTTACAACCTCCTTGGCCTTAATAGTAAGTAATTTTGTTTTCTGACAGCACATCTCATGACAAGATGTTTCCCTCTTCACAGAATATACTCCAACCCACCCAGCCAGGTCATCTGTGTATCTTGAGATCAGTGGTTCTTAATTTGAGAATCTAATGAATACTAAAAACCCTCCCCACAGGAAAAGTATGCATGTACACATATCTGCAAAATAATACTACATTTTAAGGAGGGTCAGAGATCCCCTGATGGTCATTGATGGACCCCAAGTTAAAAACCTTTGCTCTAAATCAGCATGGGGCCAGATTCCAGGGACCCACACCAGCTTTCAACTTCTCTGATCATTCCAGGCACCTCTTCAGCAGTAGGCCAATCATTTGATTTTAGTTTTCTTCTCTTGTAATGGCTTGATGTCCACCTCTTGCTTTCTCCTTGGTCCTGGTAAACACATCCCAGGATATGCTGGCTTTGCTGGTTCTCATTCCTGGCACTCCGCTTGGACGTCTCTAGCCATCTTTGGCAATTTACATTTATTCACCAGGACATCTCTCCTCCCCATCCAAGTATACATCATTGTGCACAATGCTTTTGGTCAGTCTCATCCTTGTTTCACAGCCATCTCAGTCACAGAAACTTGTAAAACAGAGGTCTATTCACAGGTCTACTATGCATGGATATGCAGATTGTTCACTGGACAAGAGTAGCTAGTTTGGGTTGGGGAAGCTAGTTACTGGGCCATGCTTTCCTCTTCAAGCTAGGTGCCCTGCCCAAGGCTGGTTCTTCTTGGAGGAATGGGCATCTTTTGGTAACACAGACAAATGCAGTGTATGGGACAATGGCAGTGTTCCCTGATTAGCAGTGTCACTAAGGAGTCAAGAAGACTGACATATCAGAGGATAAAATACCAGTGTCCCTAGTCTGGTTTTATATCACCAAAACCAGAATAGGACATTGTTTCTTCTTCATCCTCAATGAATAAAACTTTCAGTGTACCCAGCGCTATTATATTCACTTGGAAGAATGAGATCTGGAGGATCCATTTCCTGTATTGCTCCATCTCCATTTCACAGGATTCAGGTTTCTGCTATGGCAAGCTGAGAGGGAGAGAGGATGGCAATGGCTGGATAATTCCATTAGTGTTTTTCCTCCTCTCTTTGCCTACTTAATTCCTAGCCATCATTCATATCTCGGCTCAAGCATCACTTCTTTAAGGACAGATCAGTCCCCTCTTACATGTTCTTATAACATCACATTTTTCTCTTGCATTGGATTTACCACCATTGCAATTTGATATTTATTTTGGCTATATATATGTTATATAAATATAAATTATTTATATATTGTATAAAACCATAAGCTTCATGAAAGTGGAGATCATTCAATTGTATTTACCATTGCTTCCCTATTGCCTGGCACATAGTAGGTGTTTAATTAAATATTTGTTTGAATTAATGAATGGATGGGAGACGATTAGTCCAGATTATGGGAAGCCTTAGAATCTTGACTGAGGAGTTAAGGCCCTCCTACAGACAGTAGGAAGGCTATTTCCTAGGTGAAATACACTGCTTGTCTCACCCCAGCGTCCTAGTTTTGAGCTGTGTATTACAGCTCTGGTATGCCAACATTATCATTTCTCTTCACTCTTACCTAACTTCACAGAAATTTTCCAAGATCTTACTTAAGCTAAATGAAAAGAAGCTACTGCTATGCATCCTTATCTGCCCTGAGAGGCTGTGTAGTGTGTGGTTTTAAACATGGGCTTTGGAATGAGGTAGACCTGGGTTTCAAACCTGGGTTGTTTACTTGCTGGCTGTGTAATTTTGAGCAAATGGTTTAATATCTCTAAGTCTCAGTTACTCCAATCTGTAAAATGGGGACAATAATACCTTGCTCATAGAATTAATTGAGTTAAGCTATATGAGATGTTTATCAGAGAGCTTGATCCACAGTAAGTGCTCAGTCAGTAGGTTATTAAACTGATGAGTTAATACGTGACTTCCTCCTTTCTTATTTGCTTCTCAAAAAATATGGAAAAATACCTTAACAGCTGATATAACTTATGTGTGTGCTTAAAAGTGAGTTCTTTGTGTTTCCTGAATATATCTTTGTGTCTTACAGTGATCTTAGGTCTTTAGCAGATTTTTTACTCTTCCTTTGACACCACCCAACACACTTGAGAGGTGAAGAAAAACTTAACCAAGGCATTGACTGATGATGCAGCTTATAAATGCATAGAGGCTTGCAGATTGGAGGGGCATGTCTGGGAACAGCCAGGCAGCAAGCAAAGGCTCTGGTGAGGAGTGTGGCTTTCCACATGACAATGACAAGTGCTGTTTGTGAGGTTAGGCTAATCAATCAGGGGCATTAGTTCCATTACCCTGAGAGAGGTAAGCCTGGGAGGTAAGGTTGGCATCCAGTCCATGGAGAAGGAGGCAGTGTGATAGGCTTGGGCATTAAATCCCAGCACCAAGTGAAGGTTTCCTAATCCAATTGTGTTTCTCCCATTACCGGTTTCAGCAGAAAGTCCAGTAGCCTAAAGTCATGGAGGAGGCTTATTGTGTTTCCCAAGAGGCTGATAAAAGATCTGCAGCCTTTTTTGCTCAAAATCTTAGTGTTTCTCTGATCATCAAACTTTCTACAGGGCATGGATAATTTGAAAACAGCAAATCTCTGAAGGTGAGGTAAAGAAGCTAGGATTACACTGGCCAGCTTCGAGCAGGGCCTGGAGAGTTTCTTACTGTCCTCCTCGGGGCAGAACGTGTAACCATCTCAGGAGCTTCAGCTCATTTACGAGTGTCTGCCTTGCATGGGGTGCAGCTCCAGGCATTGGGGACACAGACGCACACCCCCGCCCGAGCGGGGGATTTGTTTTCAGGAAAACATATTTTATACTCTAGAAGCATTATAGCAATCACAAATTCATTTTTTTTTGGGGGGGGGGGACATTCCATAATCCCACCTCCCTAATATAGACTTCCGTTTTTGTGTGTCTCTTTTTATTTTTAAAGATCTCTAAAGTAGTCGTTCTGATAATTTTCCTTAGTCACATCATTAAAGTTTTGGCGAGAAAGTCTCTTAAGTTGTAAGTGCTTCCCATGAGCTAATCCAGAGTCCCACTGTGACCAGCGGGCCCTGAGCCCTGGGGCTCCCTCTGTTTCACCTCCTGCCTTCTCATCCATGGCCACCTTCCAGACGTTCTTCACTCTCCAGCCTGTTCCTACCTCAGGGCCTGTGAACTGGCACCCCTCTGTCTTCCCCTGATATTCACACAGCTCACGCCCTCCCCTCCTTAGGGAGCCTTTCCTCGACCACCCTCCAGTACCTTCTATTGCTCTCTATCCCTTTATCCAGATTTAATGGTCTTTATAGCACCTACAACCCCAGACACATACATATTTTAAAGTATTTGTTCATAGTCTATGTCCTCCCATTGTCACGAGTCACCTGAGAGGAAGAGTTCTGTTTGATTTGTTCACTGCTGTGTCCCCATCCCCCAGAGCACTGGCTGGACAAGAGTGGCACTCACCTGCTTGATGAAGGATGTGTCTGCTTTACTTCCCTTTCCCTTACATTCTGCTCAGTGAACGTGGCGAGCAACTGCCTGCATTCCTTGGTGTAACACTCTGTTAGGGATGAGCTGTGCAAAGACGTGGAAACCTCAGATGCAGGTACTACCTCGTGGAGCCTTGAGACTACTCTGTTTTCTGCAGGTGACTCGAATTGAACTTCCTTCTGCGAAAAGGGAAGAGTCTGCGATGAGCAACACACTATCATTTCCACAGTTTACATCTCAGATCAGCTGGGAAGGGCTGGTTGCATTTGCTTGGCAGAGCCCTTCTTTCCCTGGTAATCTTAACATGTACTGCCTTTACATACTCAGCGTCGAACAGCTGGCTCAATGGCTGAGATTCTTCTATTGTCTTCCATGGGGACAAGCTGCCCTGGAATTGCAGAATTCTCCGGAGAGTCAATGTGTCCATCATTCACTCTTCCATTCATATCCTTCACACTGTCACTACATGACCTAGTCATATCCTTTCTCTCCTTTACCTGCTTATGAAGAAGTGTAAAAAGAATTTGCTTCAAAAGGAGGAGAAAGCTGATGTTGCACGTGGGCAGCCAGACTGGCTCCTCCCCAGAGGAAAGGGGGTTTAATGACCATAGAAATTGGACTTGATCTTTTAGAGTCCAACCTCCCTGCTGTACTTCCCTGACAAGCTATAATGAAAGCTAAATCTACACAAAAATATTCCCATTACTCTAGAAATTTCTATGAAGATAAGAAAATTATACTGCCAACCAATAGCTCTGCTATTGGATAATTGTCCAGCCACCACTGCAGGGCAGGCCCCCTATTAAGACGTCAGTGAAAGATTATGGCTTCAGGGGGCACACGCATCAGGCTTGTACTTGAAGGCTCAGAAGGCCCTTCCAGGCTAGCCCAGCTTAAGAAGCAGAGGGTTGTACAGCCTCACCCCTCCTCCCTTACAGACAATCATCCTCTCCCTCACTCTCACATCCTGTCACTTGATACCCCCTGGGATCTCTCTGATGTGGCCTTCGAATAGTCTCTCAAACATGCCCATTCTTATCCCTTAGGCTGGGATTCTCAAAGTAGGGTGCACAGGCCACCTGCTTCCAATTATCCTGGGTACTTTTTGAAAATGCAGATTTCTGGGCAGCAGCCCTGACCTGCAGAATCAGAACTTCTGTGACTGGGGCCAGGAGCACATAGTGATTTGAAAACTCCAGCCTTGGCCTTCAGAGTTTGTGCGTAGTAGCTTCACGCACCACCCGACTCTTGGGTCCGTGCTCTACTGGTGTGATTTTGGGGTGTGTCTATGCTTTTCATCTCTGTTCAACACTCCCTCACTCCTCCCCGGACCTGCATTTCTTTTCTCCAAGGATGCTGTTTGCTTCTATACCACGCAACCTCTGTTCCTTGAAATTCACCTTTCATCTCTTTCCCTGAATCAGAGAGCTGCCCTGATTTTGCAACCCTTGGCATTTTTTTTTTTTTTTCATGTTCTTGAAGGACTAGCAGACAGATAGGGTCTCCTTTATTATAAGGGAGTAAGCAGGCAGGGACCCCACCACAGGAAGCACAATTAAGAATGTTCCCAGCAGGAAGGCTGCTCTCCAGGAAGCACAGAGAGCTGTCAGGACAAGTGACCTTTCTAATCACGCCTGACATTTCACAGCCTGGGAGGCGGAAGGACTGCCCTTATTCCGGAGGCGTGGTGTCGCTCTGTGTCACCAGACACCTGCGTCTGAGGCTGCAGTGACTCGGCCTCCAACCGGAGGATGAATCAGAGCACGCGAAGGGCTTTGTTTCCCAGGAAAGGAGGAAACATTGCGCAGGGGGCTTATGCGGACAGTGACTGTGTCTACGCTTGGGATAGAAAGGCACTGGAGGAGGAGATGCCTCCCCTGGGGATCAGCCCTGTCCATCCCAGGGCTCAGGAAATGCCAATCAAACAGGCCGCTCAAGGAGATGAAACAGACAGGCTCATCTTCCAGTCCCTTCTGGCCCAAGGGGACCTCATGACTCACTTTTTACCCATCTCAATATGAAAACAGCTTTATATTTCCTTAGTATAAAAAGTAACGCTTACTCATTTGAAAAGCTCATTCAACATATAAAGATATAAGGAATAAAGTAAAAATTACATGTTATCCTGTCACTCAGAGATAGTCATTGTTAACATTTTAGGGACATTTCTGTGCATATATACAATATTTTAATACAAAACGCAATCCCATCGAAAGTAATGTCTTGTAAGCTATATTTGTTTTTACTTAACATCCTGAACACATTTCCATGTCAATAAAGTATAAATTTAACAAAATCTCTCTTAATGACTTCACTGTGTTCTATTATGTGAATATAGCCTCTTGAGGTTGTCTCTGATTTTTAATCATGATAGAATATACTGTAGACTTAATGAATATACTTGTAGTTCAATCTTTCTGCAGAACTGAGAGTACTTCTTTATGACAAGCTGCTAGAAGTGAACTTGCTGAGTTGAAGAATATACACGTTTTTAGGGCTTTTGCTATCTGTCCTCTAGAAAGTTTATAGCGAGGCACATTCCCACCAGCAGGTGAACAGTACCTGCTGCTCCATACTCTCCTCAATTCTGGGGATTACCATTCTTTTAAATCTTTGCCAATATCAGGGTGAAAAATGGAACAGTATATTTCAATTGTTTTAGTGTGCATTTCTCTATTAGTTTAAAAGTTTTTCCTATGTTTATTGGACATTTGTGTTTCTTGTTTTGTGAATTCACTTGACCTTTTTCCCCCTCTTTTGGGGTGTTTTCTTTTGGGGTGTTAACCTTTCAGATATTTAGTTTTAAGTGGTTTTTATTTAGGAAGGATGATAATTTATTGTCATTCAAGTTATAACTATTTTGCTTGGTCTACCACTCATCTTTGACTCTGTTTATGCGGTTTCTGCCATGAAGAAGTTAAAAATTTAGATGTTATCTGACTTCTGTGGTTCCAGAATTTTTTGGAATTACATTTAGAAAGGCCTTCAGTATCCCATGGTTATAAAAATATTTATCTTCTTGTGTTTTCTTCTTGTGAGTTCTTGCTCTCTCGACTCTCGTGGTCTCTTGGCCACTGTCCCCGCTTCCTGGAATGATCTTCCTTCTCTCTTCAACGAGGTGGCTCCTTCTCATTCCTGAAGTCTGAGATTGAATACTATCCGCTCCGAGAAGTCTTTCCTGGTTATATAACCTAAAGAAGGCTCCCCCAACCCCCAGTCTTCTTTCTCTTATAGCCCTTCATAATTGTTTTCCTTCATAATTTTTTATCAAGAATTGTAGTTATATTTTTTGTCTACTTGTTCAATATCTAAATCCCTAACTAGACTGTAAACTCTATGGAGGGCAGAAGTCAAATCTGTTTTGCATTCCAAGCACCTAACCTAGCATCTGGCACATAGTGGATAGACAATAAATATATTAAAAGTCTCTGAATGTTAAATTTATCTAGAATGTATTTTGGAATAAGGTGTGAACTAGAGATCTGATTTGTATTTTTCCAAATAGTGTCTTGTGATTACAACATGCAACCACAATGCAGACTAAGTTCTCTTCTAATCCCCAGCTCACCTGGCACCAAGAAATAAACCTCGGATGCAGGAGGGGGCAGAATCAATGGCTCTCGCCATCGCTGCTCTCCGGCCCCATCCACTCCTCTCTCTACAATGCCTTCCCTTTCTCCATTATTGCCTTAGCCCTAAGTACTTCCCATAGTGCTGGTTTCAAGGCTTTGCCGAGAGTGGATCCTTAATTAATGGTATTTACTGGCTGATTCAAATAATTCAAGTGGCAGGGGAATCATATATCTTTGATGTGCTTCATACAATATTCACATCAGCCTTTGGAAGCCCTAAAAAATCTACGCTCCTTCCACAACCCTGAGAAACAGGATTTCTCTACATCCTTTGCTTATCTAGGAATCACGTCTAACGGGTGTAAACAAGGATGAAAGAAATGGAGAGCTGTCCAGACAGACGGAGGAAGATGATGACCCTCGCTCACATGTGCTTTTAAAGTTTCAAGTGCCACCCCATGTCACATGCCATTTGCTTCTTCAAAACTGACCTGTGAAGCAGCTATGAAAGCTTTACAAGTAGGCCTAGGGAGGCCATAGTTTTTAGGCTGTCAGATTTAATATCATTATTTTTTTTCCAATTTATGAAAGTAATATATTAGGCATAAAATAATAGAAAAAATCACGAGAGTCAATTTTACTCCACTTAAAAACTATTTTGATGAACATAATGATCAAAGGAATTCAGCTTACGTATTATTACTAATAAGA
Source organism: Cynocephalus volans (assembly GCF_027409185.1). Classification (NCBI taxonomy): domain Eukaryota; kingdom Metazoa; phylum Chordata; class Mammalia; order Dermoptera; family Cynocephalidae; genus Cynocephalus; species Cynocephalus volans. The sequence continues at coordinate 280,241,232 of NC_084460.1, read as the reverse complement.
CTAATAAAGGGATGTAACTTAAAAGAGAAGTTAAATACTGTAAATGTAAATCTAAAAACAATGGAAGCTACGAAGAACTGATTTTACTACATTTAAAAAATGTTTTATTAAGCCTATAAAGATTTTAACTTTACAAGTAATCAAAGGATACAACTTAACACAGTAATTAGACACCATTTGCTTTTAATAAATTTATTACAGTATAAGAAATTATAATACTTAAGAAGCAAGAACCTTACAAATGTTTATGCCCTACTGACTCCTAATCTTACTTCTATAAATTTCTACTAAAAATGCTCATTATGTGGTTGTTTATTCAAGTAACAATGTGAGAAAACCTAAGTGTTTGACAATAAGGACATGATTAAAGTGTAGGGTTCAGCTGTAGTATGGACTAATATGGATCATTACCAACAATGTTTCCACTGATTATTTAATGACATAGGATATGCTCCTGAATCTAGTAAGTATCCAGAATTTAATTCCAAACCTTATTTTAAAATTATATTTATATTTTTATAGGAATAAGATTAGAAGAGATAACAAAGTATTAACTGTGTTTATTTCCAGGTGATAAGCTTATTGGTAAAATTCTGTTTCCTTCTTAACATCTGATAAATTCTTTACAATGCAACATATTACTTATTTCAGAAAAATCTTCCCCCTCTTCTCTCTTCCCACCCCTTAAGGATGTTAATGTGGTCTTGGGCTACACTCATTGATGTGTGGAATCCAGAAAAGGGAGGTAAGAGACCTCCTATGGCAAGAGTCATGCATCTCTTGTCAGCCTCATTCCTGCTCTGTGCAGGATGAAGCCCTTAAGGGCACATCCCTCCAGAAGTAGGTTAATAGAAGAGTGATCATGATGAAGGGGCTTAAAACCATGTGACACGAAGAATGGCTGGAATACATAGGCAGGTTCAAGAAGCCAGACTGGCTGCCCATAGGGTCCTGAAGGTTGTCATGAGGCAGAAAGCAAACTTATTCTGCATCACCCCAGAAGACAGGACTAAACGCTGGAAATAACAGACAACTAGGATTTGGTTCCATAGAAGAAATAACTGTTTAATGATTGGAACTTCCCTAAAGTGAAAGAGTAGCCTCAGGGAGGATGGAAGCTCATCGCCGGGGCCAAGGCAAGGTGACCACTTAGTGGCAAATTGAGAGGGCCTGGCACCACTTAGGTGGTTGGACTGGATAGGTTCCCTGCAGGTCTCATCTAGGCCAATAATTCTATGCTTCACCCATCATAAAATGAGGAGGAGAGTACTGGAGAGATCACTTTGTCATTGTACCCTCTCCCTGCCATCGCCTCAGTTCCAAGCAGGAAGGCACCAAAGCTATTTGAAATAGATGGTGTGTGGCAGTGAATGGGATGGGATGGGAAAGGGCTTTGAGATTGGGAAAATGGAACTATATCAGTCAGAGCTCTTTTGGTTGCAAGTGACACAAGGCCAACTGAAACGATATCATGCAAAATAGAAAGTGAATCAGTCAAAAAACAGGGAAGCCAAAGTGAACAGAACCAGGTAGAGCATGGCTGGAGCCAAGGGCTCTGATTCTATTTCCATCCCTTGGTTTATGTAGCTGAGTCTGGCTGCATCAGGAGATGGGCCTCTTCATGTGGAAGCAAGATGGCTTCTGACAGCCTTGAGTTTATGTGGTACTTACAGCTCATGAACTCAGCTCAGTCCAACATTTGTCTTCCCATAAAGTCTAAATAAAATCCTTGGGAAGAACTCCTTAGATGGTTCTGGTCATGGAACCCATTGCTAAACCAGTCACTGTGACCCAGGGTAGGAATCCTCTGATCAGCTAGGCTGGGCTAAGTGTACACACTCGGAACCTGGGTGTGGTGGGGGCAAATCAGCCTCATGTGGGCCATGTGGGTTGAGCAGGCTATGGAAAGAAAGATGTCATATGTCCACTATAAGGAAATAATGCCTGTGTTAAAAATATTTTGAAAAAGTAATTGTACTAGCTGCCATAGAAATCTATTTCATGTCCACTCCATCTGGAAATTCTATCTCTCTTTTTGCTTGAGTTCCTCCTGCTATGATTTCCAGCCATCTTGTTATCTTCCATCTTTAGAGTAGATTTAGATCAAAACCTCTTCCCTCACAGACATACTGTGAGGATTAATTAGGTTTTCCAGAAGCCATCTGTAAAGTGCCATGGGATCTTCAGAACCAGATGCTTTGTGAAGATATGTTGCCATTAGGATCAACACTTCATTTTTTATGCTTATATGGGATGGGGATGGGGATGAACCAAAAGACAAAGAGATGGAAAACTACACATAGTTGGGAGACTTCATTTTGACCATGATAACCATGCTCTTCCCCCTCCAAGTACCTTGACTCTCCTATTCACAAGGAGCAAACATGAGAACCATGAATATGTTTGAATGTCCACCCCCTTTTTTGAAAAAGAAATAGGAAAACTTGGAAATAGAGAGCCAGAAGTGACTAATCAGTTGTATAATCTGAACCAAACCAGGATCAGTGCCCCAAGGATTAGCAGCTGGCTATGTTGATGGCTTTCCTTTTTTTAGCCTTGGGTTAATGAGCTATGAATGATATATAACTGTCTGGACAGTATTTGAATGTCATAGTCCGAGATCCTCTGTCTGCCTGGAAGATCCCTTTCTGGGAACTGTCAGGAACAATGAAAGCACAATGAGTTAGTGGGAGCATCACAGCCCAGGGTTCCAGAAGCAAAGTGCAGGCCTGGCCACAAGCCACACCTCAGGCTTAGGCAGGGCTGGGCACACTGTAGAGCTCTGCTGTGCAGTCTGTTTCCCTGGGTCCCGTGGGCCTGTAATCAGCACTCAGCTGGGTGATACAAGAAGCAGGCTTCTGCGCTGTTCTAGGAGCAGGGCCTGGAGTCAACAGAGCTCCGTGTGCCTGAATTTTTTTCCTTTTTAGAAAAATATTTTCCCCCAACTTTTAGTTGTAAAAACATTCAAATACATAGAAAAGTCAAAAGAATAGTACAATGAACACCCATATGCCCTTTACCCAGATTCATTATTTTGACATTGTGCTTTCTCTCTGTCTCTCTCTCTCTCTCTCTATGTGTGTATGTATGTATTCTGTGCATATTTTCTGTGCACCTATCTATCATCTATCTATATAAACGTTTTCCCTAAACCATTTGAGAGTAAGTTGCAGACTTTATGACACTTTTCCTGTAAATACTTCTGTATGGATCTCTTAAGAACAAGCTTGTTCTCTTATATAAGCAAAATACAGTTATCACACATGAAATTTAGCATTGATATGATGCTAAACGCTAATGTAAAATCCATATTCAAGTATCCAGAATGTCCCCATAATGTCCTTTAAGCTGATTTTTTTTTCTATCTGGCTCCCCCACCTTTGTCTCTCACTCAGGACATGGTCATTTTTGAAGAATGAAGAGTCCAGGCCAGTTGTTTACAGACTGTCCTTAATTTGGATTTGTTTGATCACTTCCTCATGATTAGACTCAAGTTTAATGCATGAATTTTAGTTTTGTGACCTTGAGCTAGTCACTTAATGATGCAGAGCCTCAATTCACCCATAATGAATCACTCCTCATAGAGTTATTGTGAGAAAACCAAGAGAGATAGCAACTAAAGTCTCAGCACAAAAACTGGCAAAAATAAACACCTGGAAATTATTTGCTCTATAATTAGCATCATCATTGTTATCGCCATCCGGAGCCTGATAGACCCTGTTCCCAAACAGGTTTTCATCTTCCTGGGAACCTTCATGAGTCCCTAACCATTCTCCTCACCTGCAAATGGGGAATGACCCCATCCTGCATAGCTTGCTGGGCTATTGTGAGAGTCAAAAAAGAAATAAGAAGCGACAGCACAGTGCAAACTAGAACATGTATGAAAATGTAAGGAAGTATGGTTATTGTTTTTTTGAATTACCTTCTTATGTAACAACAGTAACAAAAAACCAAAGTGGGGGTTAAAATGCAGTCAGCATCTAACAAAAAATCATGTTCCTTTAACTGTGTTTAACTAATGCAATAGTTTTCAGACTTTTTTTTATCAGCAGGACCTAATTTAAAATAAAATTAATCTGAAATAAAATTCATGGGACTCCCAAATACCAAGCAGTTTAAAATAAAGCTGCTCTGAGTGAGGTTTAGGATAGAAAGGGCAAGGGCTTCTTGGGGTTGCCTCAGTCTCCCCTCGGCACCTGCTCACAGAACCAGCCATCAGTTGTCTTCTCCTTCTCATTCCCAACCCATTTCTGCTGAGGAAGGGTAATATCTATAAACTCCAATGACGATTTGCTTGGTTCATTATTAATTATCATTAATTGCTTATAAAAACCCTTCCCTGGAAGCAGCACTAAGTTCCCTGCACCCAGCAAGGCAGACATTGACAGGTCATGTAACAGCACCCCTGTGATGTCTCTGATAGAGCAGCTCATGCCAGAAGCCTCCCAGCATCCACCTTGTCACTGCACCTGCACAGCACACATCCCGAGCTGGAGGCTGAACGTCCCTGTAGCCCCACCTTAGTCTGCAGACCACCCAACCTTACTCTTAGGGGGAGGACTCCACCTAACAGCTCAGCAGGTATTGTTTACCCCAGAGCAGGGCCACATGATGGGACAGAAAACTGACATGAGCCCAGTTCCTACTGTATGCCAGACAGGTCATCTACTTCTCAATCGATCTCCACAGTCAAGACCACCAGGCAAACAATGAAATCCTCACTCAGGTAACTTCTAGGTCACCCAGCTGTGGTAGAGTGGGATTCAAACCAAGGTCTTTAGACTCCAAAGACTATTCACTCCCATCCTGAGGGTCATGGACCTATTTTCTTTGGACTTCTAGTAACTCTGTGCCACACGGTATCCATGACTCATTGCCAGTCTTCTCCTTTGATCTTCCCAATAATTGTGTGAGCCAAAGTATTAATCTTGTTAGCTAATGCTTATACATTACCTCCATGTGCCAAGTGCAGTTCCAAGTGCTGTCTGTAAAGTAACTCATGCAACACCCACCAGGACCACACGAGGTAGTACTATCCATCTTACTGATAAGAACAGTGAGGAACTGAGAGGTTCAGTGGCATGGACAGAAGAATGGTGCACAGCTAGTCATTGGTAGAGCTGGGATTTGAACCCAGGGAGTCTAGCTCTAAGGGCTAGTCTCTAAGGGACTCTTAATGACTGTGCTAAAGTTGAACAAGGGTTAACTACTACCTCCAATTTACAGACAAAGGAACTGAGAGGTTCAGAAGTCTTGGGAAACCTGCCCAGGATCACATGGCATTCTTCACAAGACAATATGCTGGGGGTCTTAGAATAGTGTCAACAAGAGGCTAAAACTTGGTTTATGAAATAAAAATGGAATTTTCTTCTGCTAGTTGGAGTCAGGGCTAGCACAACAGGAGCTGCCAATATAGAGCAGAGTGTACTCAAGGGTTATATTCTGGAGGCAAATGGGAAGTCAAAACTAAGAATAGTTGACAAGAAGAAAAAGCATGGTAACTAGGGCCACATGTATTTATTCAAGGGAAACTCCTGATGTGGAGGAGAGGGGAAAATCCTGATGGGGACTCTTTTGAGGGCATGTGATCTCATCCTTTGGTCAGTCTAAAAGTCTCAGGCCTATCAAGGTCCAGAATTGTACAGTCAACCTTAAGGGTTGGGCCACATTTGGAATGCACTCTCCTGCCTCCATCCAAGCCTAAAGCTCCTGGGAAGGACTGCATGTGGGACACCCATGGGGGGACTTCTGGAGGAGGAGGGTATCTGGGCTGAGAGCATGGCTGCTGGGAGGTCTGCAGTTTCATCAGATCAGTGAGGGAGACCTCACTTCCTTTGTTCCCTTTTCCTCCGGTGGCCATCTTTCCTATCAAAATGTGTACAAGAATGCTCACAGTAAACACAAACTAGAAACAATTCAAATTTTCATCATCAGCACAGGGGACAATATACTATGATATAGTCATACAATGCAACATTCACAGCAATGGAAACGTCCAAATGATGAAGCAACCTGAGCCTATCGGTGTCCACACTCTGCTAAGTCCCCATTGAAGGCTGAGGCTGGGAGTGTTAGCAAATCTCAGTGGCTTGGTCAGGAGGGCATCAGGTCGAAGCTGAGCCTGGCTGGAGTCAGGTGAGAGAAACAAGTGTAATCACTGAGTGCAAAGGGGAAGGCTGGCAGGAAGAATCTGGTTAGGGCCAGAGAGTTAAGCTGGAGTCAGGAGTGGGTATGAAATGGCTTGTCCAGGAGCCAAGGAAGGCCTTGGCACCTGAGGGGCACAGTAGAGTGAGCAGTGCAGGATGACTTTGCCATTGGCAGACAGAGTGATGCAGACGAGACCAGCCCTTGTCCTGGAGTGCCTGGGGTCAGGGGTCAGGTGTGGGGGCAGGGGGATAAGCATGCTTTTAAAAGGGAGCAAACGTGACCTTTGACTGTATCTCTAAGTAAAGCTTCCAAGTTGCAAAGACCCACACTCTAAACTTTAAACCAATTACTGTTTAAGTCGCAAGCTGCCTGTATGTCATCACTATGAGGCAGAGAAGCTCTGAGAATCTATCCACAAAATCTTTCAGTGGTTCACATGGTTCCTGAGGTCAATGTGACCACACAGGTTGTGCACTGTGTGCACCAAGGGCCCCACTCACATAGCCTACATTGGGGATGGCGCCCCCTGGAGTTGTACTATATACAACCTACACAACTATATGCAGAGGCTTTGCCTGGGTAATAAAGCTTTCCTTGTCGCAGCCCCTCCCTCTCTCTCGTCTCTTCTCACGATGCTCTCTCTCATTCTGCACTCCAGCCACACCGGTCTTCTTCCATTCTCTTGTGTTTGCTGAGGTGGATGAAAGAAGTCTGCAAGTTCTTGACAACTCCCGTTGAGAGATGAGGTCCATGTAGTCTCCTCTGGAATCTAGGTGGGCTTCATGACTGCTCTGGCCAATAGAACACAGTAAAAATGATGCTGTGCTGTGCTGAATTCTTGCTCCAAGCCTTTAGAAAGTAGCAGCTTTGGAATGTTCTTTGAGAACACTCTCTCTGGGAGCCTTGAGCCACCCTGTTAAGAAGTCCAACTGCTCTGACACTGCCGTGCTGGTGCAGCTGCACACAGGCCGACAGTCTCAGCTGAGCCCAGCCTTCCAGACATCCCCACCAAGATCCCAGACATGTGAGTGAGGCTATCTTGGACCCACCGGACCAGCTCACCTGCCAAGTGGAAACCACCCACTGACAGTCAACACCACATGGAGCAGAAGGTGCACGGCCAAGCGCTGGCCACATTTCTGACTCACAAAATTGTGAGATTCATAAAATGACTGTTGTTTTAAGCCACTGAGTTTGGGGATGGGTTGCTAAGCAGGAACTGATAACAAAAACCGTAGCAGTGCTCTCTCCTGCCGTGGACACTGGGGTTTGCTGTTCCCTCTTTCTACACTGTCCTTCCTTCCCCTCTTCATCTCACTGGCGTCTGACTTTCTGCTCTCAGCCCACACACAACTCCTTCAGGACAACCTCCTAATAGGGCCCTCCTAGCACACGTCCCCTCTTTCATAGCACGTGTCAAACCTGCAATTTTGCATTTGTTTGTGTGATTGTTTGATGAATGATGGTTTCCTCTGCTAGACCATAAGCAGGGACCAGTGTCTCTTTCATTTACCATAATATTCCCGGCACCTGGCATGGCCCCTGGCACATGATATGCATCAATAAGTGTTTCATGAATGACTGAATGACTACATGGCAATGGGACCTTCTTCCTACACTCTGCTCGACAAATGGTTTCCACCTGTTTTCAGCAGAGCTATCACAGTAGATACTGTGCACTCAAGGGAAAAGCCAAGTGGGTGGGGAGTTTGGATGCTGCCCACCTTTGTGGCAATAAGCAGCTCCCCTTTTATTTGCTTTATATTCTGGCATCCTTCATAGGATATATTTGGGGGAAAGTTTTCAGCTACTAAAAAAAATGTTTGAAAATCACTACCCTACACCTTGCTCACTCCCATCTTTTCTTCCTTCTTCCTTCTGCACAGAAACGTCCTCAGAAGTAATGCTGGGCAAGGGTTTAAAAATAGAAACCCCTCCCTTCCTCTCTCCCTCCATTTCCTTTCTTTCCCACCCCCCCTGTAATTTGTTGTAAAAAAGGAAACCGTCTGGATGTGTTCCATTGAAAAGACACGCTCTTCCCGACTAAATAAAACAAGAGGCTGATGCACTCCCCAGCAGGGGCCTGAGCACCTATGAGTCACCATGAGCATGAGGCTGGTACCCGGGATCCTGGGCAGCAGCCTGCTCCCCTGCCCTGGGTGGGACTCGATCGTGCACACGTGCGTGCACACATACACCACATGGCCACCTCATTCAGGTTTCCCAGCTGAAACCCAGAGGCACATATCAGTATGAACTTGTGAGGACCCACCTAGGGTGTGCCAATAGGGAGGGGACAATAAGTCATGCTGTTCCCAGGAGTGAGGCCTGGAGTCTTGCTGCAGTCTGGTGTGCTTTGTCAGAAGCACAAGGGGCGTGTGTGTGTGTGTGTGTGTGTGTGAGAGAGAGAGAGAGAGAGAAGAGGAGGTAGATAAGGACAAGGCGAAATGTGTTAGGAGATGTGTGTGGAGCCAGTGAACACAGTATTTTTATGAATGATGCCAGAGACACTGTGCTATAGTAGGAAAAAAACAAGAGCTTTTAACACCCAAAGGCCTACTTTTCAATTCCCAGGCCCATCATATAGTCGCTGTATGACACTGGGCAAGTGACCTCACTTCCTAGCCTTGGTTCACTTATCTATAAAATGGGAATAATAATACCCACCCACAACACTGTCGTAAGATCAAATGAGATGTTTACTCCATGTCCACACATACTAAGCAGTCAATAAAATGCCCTTGCTATTATGTGGCAGGACATCTTCACTCTGATGATGTTTAGAAACACTAAAGACGAGATAAAACTGATGGCAGCTAAAACTGCCCTTAGTAAAATTTATAATTTATTAAAACAAGGCTGAAGATGACAGCTTCTTGACAAAATTCACATTTGTGGTATTTTGATCTAGAAAATATTAGAGTTAGAAGGATTATAAAGACACAAAATAAGATGTTCAGTGACAGAAGGTACAATTAGTATAATCAGTAAATTTTGATATGGACCAAAAACTGATCAACTAATCAAATAGTTAATGGTTATTTTACTTATAAAATGATTTATCCTGAGATCCAATCAAGATGGCGGAATAGACAGTCCACAGCGTCACTCTCTCCCATAAATCAACAAATTTACAACTATAAAAATGTAACATCAGCCAAGCCGGGGCAGCTGGAGCTCAGGGGAAGAGGAGGAGAGACCTATGGAGTTCATGAAGGCGCGAGAAACTACGATGAGGGAAAGAAAAAGCTGCTCTGAGAATTTTGGGCTGTGGCTGCTTTAAGGCTCGAGCTGCTGAGCGCATGGAGCGGGAGCTGGCAGAAGCTGCAGCTGTGCCCTTCAGATGGAGTTACTTGGAGACAGCAGGGGAGAAGAGGACCTTGGCGGCCCCCAGGACAGCAAGACCACTAATAGGGTTCCCGGGGACCCACGCAGGAGCGAGGAGCCAGAACAGCTGAGAAAAGGGAGCCATTAAGAGGCCAGTGAGTCATTGCAAGGGACCAGCGCATGGCCCATCCCATGGGAATTGTTTGGAGCACGGGCGGTGGGGGAGACAGGCCCACCAGGAGAACACTGGGACACAGCAAGAACAGCTGATCTGCCCCCCAATCAGCACAGGACCACTCAGAGGAGACTGGTTGGGAATACAGAATTGCATGGGGTGCAGTTTGATGAAAAAACTCATGCCCAGATCAGAGATTCTACAGAACACAGATCCACCGGGTCTCTGGAGAGCCAGAAGTACCTGTAAGGTCAACCATTAAACCCTGAGCTGCACAAAAAGCCTTCCTTAGGAAAACAGCAGCAAAGTAGAAATTTAAACAACGACACAGCTCAAGTACTGGTTCGCACAGGAAGTTCCCCCCTGTTAGAAGCAAAGGACAAAAAATTAGTTCCGGACCAGGCACACCACCAGCACCTTGGGGCCTGCCTGGGAACCAGAGGCTCGGATATGGGGACCAGACCCTACTCCCACTTCCAGGCAAACTGCACCAGTGCCTTGGAGCCAGCCTGGGGACCTAAAGAATGGAGAAAGGGACTGGACCCCCCTCCCACAACCAGGCACACCATGCCAGCAACTCGGAGTCCACCCAGGGACCTGGGGCAAGGAGAAGGGGAATGGTCCTCTCTCCCACAACCAGGCACACCACACCAGCACCTTGGGCACCACCCAGGGACCCAGGGCATGGAGAAGGGGACTGGATCACCCTCCCACAACCAGGCACACTGAGCCAGCACCTTGGGGCCCACCCAGGGACGCAGGGTATGAAGAAGGGGACCGGACCACCCTCCCACAACCAGGCACACCACGCCAGTACCTTGGGTCCCACCCATGGTCCCGGGGCATGGATAAGGGGACCGGACCTCTCTTCCACAACCAGGTACCACATGCCAGCACCTCAGAACCCACCCGGGGACCCGGGGTATGGAGAAGGGGACTGGACCTCTCTCCCACAACCAGGCACACCACGCCAGTACCTTGGGTCCCACCCAGTGACCCAAGGCATGGAGCCAGGAACCAAACCCTCCTCCCACAACAAGGCACACCATGACAGTACCCTGGGGCCCACCCAGGGACCCAAGGCAAGGAGAAGGGGACTGGACCTCTCTCCCACAACCATGGACACTGCCAGCACCTCAGGGACCACCTGGCCAAGAGGCATGCAGAAGGGGACTGGCCCTCTCTCCTACAACCAGGTGCACCAAGCCAGTGCCTCAGGTCCTGCCCACTGACCTGAGGTATGGAGCCAGGGACTGGACCCTCCTCCCACAGCAGGCACAAAACACCAGCACCTCAGGGCCCACCGGGGTACCTGAGGCATGGATAAGGGGACTGGACCCTCCTCCCACAACCAGGCACATGGCGCCAGTGCCTTGGGGCCTGCCCAGGGACCTGGGACATGGAGAAGGGGACTGGACCCCTCTCCCACAACTATGCACATGGTGCCAGCGCCTTGGGGCCTGCCCAGGGACCAGAGGCATGGAGAAAGGGACCAAACACACCCCACAACCAGGCATACCGCCAGTGCCAAGGAGCAAACCAAAAACAGCACCTCCACGTGGGTGGCCCACCACAGCCACCACAATAAACATGGCTGCTGCAAAATCGGCTAGATGCCACAACCACCATGCAGAGGGTCTGCCAACCACTGGAGTGCATTGACACAAGAAGAGTCACCAGCAGAGACAAAGAAAAGAAGAGGATGTCTCTCTCCACAAAGCCCATTTTAGAGTGACAGAAGAAGCATCTGTTCTATGATAGTATTGGGGGACCCGATCACATCTCTCAGCATTGGACAGATCATCTAGGCAACAAATTAAGAGAGTAACCATTACTCTTTCAGAAGGAGAGAAGAAATCTAGGGCAGTTAGAGGGGGGAAGGGGAGGGAATGGTGGAAGGGGAGAGATTGGACAAGGGGCATAAATAATAATTACGATTTGTAACAATATATATGCTAGTAATATTGATTTAATCAACATATCTCAATGTTCAACCCCCAAAATATGTATAATCGATTTTGATTCAATAAATAAAATAAATTTTAAAAAATAATAAATAAATAAATAAATAATAATAATAAAAAGATTTATCCTAATGAAAAGTTCCAATAATATTAAATGAGAAGTGGGAAAAAATGGAAACAATTTAACTGATCCATATTAAAAAGGACTGATCAAAAATTAAATTGGCTTAAGGGAATTCTCTTTGGAAAATACATTCTCAATGAGAGCTTATCAATGCAGATATAATTCTGATTAAAACTTTGCAAGTGTAAATACAGAATCAAAATGTCTTTGGGGTCCAAATGGTGAAGTCAAACCATCTCTATGATGATGATGATGATGATGGTGACAATGATGATGGCAATGAAGACGATGACTATTATGGAAAATGTTTTGGTGAAAAGAGGGTGGGGTGTGGTTAGGGAGATGTGCTGGGATGTTCTGGTGAGAAAGGAGAATGTCTGGACACATTGGATGCCATGAGAAGATGTGTGTGGTCCCTTGCCTCCTTAATCTTTAGCACTTATGCCATTTCATTCCTCTGAGGAGATCAGGTAGAAGGGAAAGGGATGAGTACAGGGAGGTGGTTGGCAATGACAGCCAGCCCTTGATTCCTTTCATATGACCAGATGTCCCAGGACAGTGCCTAGCACGAGTTGTTCTGGGCAGAGAGGTGATAGGTCAAAGTTTCATCGATTAAGAGCTCTTTGCCACACAATCTGAGTCTGTGTGTGTGTGTGTGTGTGTGTGTGTGTGTGTGTGTGTGTGTGTGTGTGTGTGTGTGTGTGTGTCCTAGCACGAGTTGTTCTGGGCAGAGAGGTGATAGGTCAAAGTTTCATCGATTAAGAGCTCTTTGCCACACAATCTGAGTCTGTGTGTGTGTGTGTGTGTGTGTGTGTGTGTGTGTGTGTGTGTGAGAGAGAGAGAGAGAGAGAGAGAGAGAGAGAACAAGAAAGGTGATGCTTATGGCAAATAGTAATAGGGATTTACTGCAGAAGACAGAGGTGGGACAGGTGATGGGAGAATTGTTGCAGTAGTGATGGAAAAGGGCACTTGGGCCATGTACCATGACCACATGAACATTCAGACAGACCCAGGGCACAACCTTGAATTTACACCTGCCTGCCTTCTTTCCTGGCTCCATGCATTCCAGACTCACCAACACAGACACACATCACCATATATCCTGATCATCTTCAAATCTCTAGCAATGCCCTTTTCCATGGTCTACATACACATAGCCCTGTCCTCCTGCAACCTAATATTTATCCATTCCTCCAGCAAGCATTTGTTGATTGGAACTATTTTTAAAAATGCAACTTGTAGCTTTGTGGGGTGGCAAGCTGCCGTCACTGAGAGGCTAGTGAATGATTAGGAGTGGCACACATGGGGTGCTTGCATGCTGAGTTAAATGACTTCCATGCAGTCTGTGAATGTTTCCTACACCGCCCGAGGGGCTAAGACAGATTGGCTGATGGAAATTTACAGAGAAAAACAAAGGTGGAATAAAAACAAAAATACGTGATACTGGCCTTTCATCACACGTGTGTCAGGAGTAAAGCATCGTCTTTGTTGGGTGAGGGTGCAAGGACAATGAGGAGATGTGAAGAGGCGACCTTAGATTTTGTCCCCCACTTCCCTGGAAGGTTGGGTTGAGAGAAGCCACTGTATTTGCCTTCGGTCATAACAAACAGCTTCTCTTTACTACCCTGAAGGATCCAGTGATCAGTTTTACGAGTCCAGAAACTTGATTTAATGACCTTTTACTCTGGGTGATCATATTCTGTAAAGACATAATTCAGGCCAAGAAACCAAAATAAAGATCAGAATGCTGATTTACATTTACAGTGGAAGACACTCCTTTTCAATACGTAGAGTGCTTATGTTCCTATATCAAGAGAGTTCATTCTAGGATCTTATATAGCTGAGAAACCAAACAAAAGATAAGAAGCTGGCATAGTGACCTGGGGCATGAGGAAGTGAATCAGATGTTTTAAAAAAGTGATTTTGGCTGAGCAATAGAAATCTACCTTTTTCCACTCTAGGAAGCAAATCTTTCCAGTGCCCTGAGTGCTCCCATGGCTACATGTCTCTTCCTCTGCTGTGATGCAGAGGAACAACCCTAAGTCACTCACACCAGGTCCCCTGTTTCAGGGTTCTGGGATGAGCAGGAGGTTTTTGGTGGTTGGTGGTGCCATTTCCAGGCAACCTCTTGACCTACCTGCCTGTGGAGTGTGTGCACTTCAATCACAAAGAGCTCCTACTTCTATGCCTTTGGCCTAGTTCACCTCTGAACAATTTCTAGAATCTGATGTTGAGTTGTTTTTCATCTATGGAGCCTTGTACAACTTATATAATCTTTACATGTGAAAAACTGTCAGAGACTGCTAGAGATGATTAATCCAACATCCCATTTAACCAATGGTAAAACAGCCCTCCAGTCTAACGGCCCGGCCATGCTTTGTTTCAGTACCTCGGACAGCAGGAAAAGAGCAGGCTCTGTCTCTACTGACCCCCTCTCCCTAATCTATTATAGAAACAGGAAGTGTGAGAAAAATCATCCCTACAAGGGGTAAGCTGATTTGTGCGGCCAATTACCTTTTAAATGGCTGTTCTGCTCATTTCCCAAGCACTGGCAGTCCGGTCGGGAGAGATTTGGCACAGGAGCCTGGGCACCCAAGCATAATCTGAGGAGCAGGTTTGGAGGGCAAAGGGCTACTTCCAGTTGTGAGAGAACTCTCTCCTAAGGACATGAATCAGTGCCGTTCCTTGAGCTCTTTTCCCCAAAGGTCAAGGACTCAGCTTTTTCAGGAGATAAAGTTCTCACCATTCAGAGAAGATGCTATGTATTGGTTGCTTCTTTTATTCTGACTATTTTCCTTCCTATGTTCTCAGCTTAAACCAGAAAGATGTCTTATTTCTCAATGAAGAGACAGGAAGTATAAGAGGGGGAGGGGCAGTAAAAGGGGAAATGGAATTGAGTTGTGCTTTTCAGGGGGGAGGTTAAAATTAGAAGCATGTCTTCATATCTTTATAAATTACAAAATGTCATTTTTAACAGTCCCCTTCAATGCAATCCTCCTTTTCTTAACTGAATCTGTGATGAACTTTCAATAAAAATTTGATAACAAAAATCAAAATGCACAATAAAAATAAAGTGCTTAGTAGTTATAAATGATGGCTTATTGATTTGAGTTTTAAAGTATTAATGGAGTAGAGTTTCTCTGAAAATTCTGAATTTTTATCAAGCTTCATCTCACAAAGTAGTTTTCTGAAAGCATTGATTTTGCTTGTATATTTTTTTTGCTGTTGTCCTGCTCTGCTTTTTGCCAACAGGTTTATTATACTACTTGGTCAATAGAGCTTGGGTGGCTCTGTCAATGGCCATTCTGTCCCCTCCACCCCTCCACCCTGCTTTACTACAAGTAATCATGAAAACACATTTGTTGAGTCTCTGTACTATTCCAAACTCTTTACAGCTCATTATTTTTCCAACAGTCCTATTAGATAAGTACTACTATTGCCCTCATTTTATTGATGAGGAAACTAAGTCACAAGGAGTTTAAATAGTTTGTCCAACAGTCTCTGAAAACCACATGCATCACTGCAGGTTTATGCTAAAAAGCTTTCATTGTCTTGTTTTTCAGAGTCACATCTATTGACCTTCACATGTCATTATACCTGTGTTCCAGGAATTGCCAGGGCAGAAAGTACATACACATTGCCATGAGAACAAGTTTTTCCAGAACATTATCACACTAATTTATTTGAGTGAAAAAATATTAACATTGTTCTGAAACAACAGTCCAGGAATGCTGCTCCATTGCTTCAAACCACACAAATGGACAAATGGACACACACACACACACACACACACACACACACACACACACACACACACACACACACACACACACACACACACACCCTGGAAGGTTGAGCTTCTTTCTGGAGAGTGCTCTGAAGGAGAAGATTGGTTATACAAGTGCCAGTAACTATGTAGTGCTTCTCTCATGGAACACAGGGGAAGCACAGAGATGAGAAGATTCACTGGCTCAGTGTCCCCGTGCTGACCACCCCAAGTGCACTGTGTAAAAGGGTCCTCGACCATGGCTGTTGCAGCCGGAATGGCTTCTGAATGTGGAGGGTTCTTACTGCCATATGCTTCCTTGGGGCCTCTGCCTTGAAGCTTCTCTCACCTGCCTTGGGGGAGAGCACCAACCCTCCTCTGCACCTCCTGCCATGATGCTTTCACAGACAATTAAAATTCTATTCCATTCCCAGCAAGGGAGCTGGCAGCCCTGTGTCTCGCCAGTATGATGGGTTGGCTGCAATTAATGTCTCTTCCGGAGCCTGATTAGCTAAGGAGAGGCCAGAATATCTATCCTACCCCCAAGGCCTCATTTAAATTAGGAAATGGGGGTTTCCCATCCTGTTACCTTTATTCAGAGTCATCAGTTAACGTAAATGTGTTAACCCTTTCTATTTCACTCTTGGTAGTGAAGCTGGATCAAAGAGGTCATCTCTCTACTGAACAGTCCCAGGAATAAAGGGAGGAGAGATTCCTTGATTCCTTTATTCTTCAAATTCCAGATCACTGGAATAAATTGAGGACCTACTTTATCAGGTACAGGCTAGGAGCTGGGGATTCAGCAGAAGCCATAGACACAATGTTTAATGTTATCAGGACAGAG
The DNA here is from genome assembly GCF_027409185.1 of Cynocephalus volans. Classification (NCBI taxonomy): domain Eukaryota; kingdom Metazoa; phylum Chordata; class Mammalia; order Dermoptera; family Cynocephalidae; genus Cynocephalus; species Cynocephalus volans. Next base: position 280,224,885 of record NC_084460.1, on the reverse strand, counting down.
CTTTGAATATAGAAAGTAATGCATAGGAATGATGTATTTAAGAAAAAAGAGAAAGTTCAATTGATGGAAAAGGAGAAGAGAAAGAAATTAATATTAAAGAATCGTACAAAAACTCTGAACTTTTACAGATGATGGAACTGAAGCTTGGAGAGGTTAAGGAAATTGTCCAAGGTCACAAAGCTAATGTGGTAGATGAAAGAAAGTGAGCCGAGATGCTAGGTACCGTTCAAGCTTTATTAAAGAAAGAAATCTGCTGGGCTGTACTCAAAATGGAGGACAGTCCAGGGCTGCCCTGAAAATGGAGGACAGCCCGGGCTGCCCTGAAAATGGGGGACAGCACCAAGTGTGGGGGTGGTAGAGCTTATATAGTGTGCCAAGGGCTGGCTGATACCATCAAGGAGGGGCATTATGCTAATGTGGATCAGAGTGGAGAACTGTGTCCTTGAGGAAGCAAAAGGGGTTTCTGTGTAAGTCAGGAGGCTTCTCGTAAAGGGAAGGGTGGTAGGGGAAGGGAGGAGGTGGGCGGCACCATTTTGTACTTGGGCTTGTCTAAAGTGGCGCTGATTATGTTGTGGATCTATTAGTAGATGAACTGTACTAATGGCCCTAGATCTTCATGCTTCTCTGTAGCCACTTGCTTTTGGTAAAGCCCACTTACACTGACTCTGGAGTGGCTACATGACTTGCTTAGGCCAATGGAATGTTAGCAAACTTGATGCAAGCAGAGACTTAAAAAGTGCTTATACATTGGGACTTGCCCTCTCTTGCTGCTGGGAACTCTCCCACCATCACTCACAAAAGCCTATACAATCATATCTGATGATGATAGACACATGGAGCAGAGGTGGGTCATCCCACCCTAGACCAGCCAGCCTCTAGCTAACTCACAGATGACTGAGTAAGTCCAGCCAATACCAACCAAACCATATCAGCGGAACCACTCAGCCAACTAGTTGGCTTGTGAAAAATAACAAGTGGTTGTTATTTTTAGCCACTAATTTTGGGGTGCATATGAAGGAGCACAGTTAGCTGATACAACTAGTAAATGGCAGCAGTTGTCTGACCTTAAGGCCTGTGCATTGCTCATTCATCATAAAGAAGTTGGAAAAGGCTGAAATTACAGCAGGGAGAATACAGGTTAGATAAAGATATGTTTTTAACCATGAAGTCTCCCAGTCACACAAGTGTCTTACTGGGGAACAGTCTGGGGTTCCCATATGTGGATATCTTAAACGGAAATTATCTGGCTGACAGTTCTTAAATGTGGGACCCTTCAACCCCTGGTGTCTAGGCCCTGTAGTTCGCCATCTCAGAGACCGAGCTATGCTGATATTCTTGCAAGAATACTCCAAATCATCCCTATCACCCATCACTTGCCTAGAGAAGGAAAAGCACCCAGGCTAAGATCCTCTTTCATGACCGAGACCCTCCCCCAGGATTGCCTCGGTTACACTGCTGCTCTTTCCTGACTTACCTCTGCTCCAGTCTTGTAGCCATGTCCTGCTCCTTCCCTACAGTACAAAGAAAGGTGGAAAGAAAACAGACTGTCTACACATTCTGAGCCTTCCTTCTCAGGGTCACAGCTGTGATACTACTGACAGTTGCCTGTTAGAATATGGAGAAAGGACAAGGCCTTGAATACAGGGCAATAGCAGCAGATACTGACACACTCCAATGATGTGGATGGAAATTGCTGTCATCTTTCTAAAGGCCAAATTGGCAACATCTATCAACAGCCTTAAATATGCTATGCCCTTTGAATTAGCAATTCCATTCCAGGACTGTCTTCGAAGAAAATTCATGGATGTGATCTGCAAAATCATGGATAACCATGAGAATTTTTTCATGACATACTGTGAATGAAAAAACACAAGTTAAAAACAGGCTGCACATTATGTGCCTGATTTGGGGGGAATTACATGTGTGGGAGGGAGCTGTAGTTTTGAGGATAAATTTGATTTATAATAAATCTAAACATATTTTTAAGATATAGCCTTTCTCTCCCCCAGCCTCTGGGCATGTGCATCCTTGGCTGTCTTAGACATAGCAGGAAAACTTACCTGAAAAACCAGAAAGACTGGTAAAGGTCTAGAAAAAAGTAGTTGAAATGATCTATGACATGAGAATCGAATCCAAAAATAGGATTTTCAGTGTGGATGGATGATGGCTAGATGGAAGGTGAATAAAGTTTTAAATAATTGTGAAGTGTAAGAGGAGGGGACACAGACTTGCATCACCAAGTCCCAGAAAATGACTGAGAACAGCAAGTCTTGATCACTTGCTTAACCGTCCAGTCATCTGAAGAGGTTAAAGGCAAACAAAAGGAAGTAATATTTTACATACCAGTGATATTTTACATACGTTTGGAACTCTGAGCTGGAAGGGGGTTGGGTCTAATTCAGTGAAATGGAGGTCAAAAAACTACGGCAAAAGCTGAGAATCTGGATGGGTTTGAGAAAGTCTGTTCTCGTGTGTGAACGTCTCTTGGGCAGGTGCCATCATCTTCAACACCAGGGTTGAGAGTCAGAGCTCAACCAGTGCTGCTGAATGGCTTCTAAAAGAAGACATGGGTTATGGCCGCAGACCTTTGGAGGGAGACAGCGCTGGTCCATAAGGACCCCCCAGTCTATGAGTGTGGAGGCTTGCGGGGGTCTATGAACTTTGGCCTTGTCCCACCCATATTGGTTATCATATGTGGATCTGAAAGGGGAAACTGGGAGGCACTGGTGAGCAAGGGAGACTGGGCCCTTCCATCTGTCAGGGTTGAGGGCAGGCAGTCTCTGGCCAGAGGCCAGGGGATGGGGAAAAAAACCTTTGGAGACCCCCTCCCCCCACTTCCCAGTTCTAGAAGTAAAGAGTATGAAATTCTTTGAAACAGAAAATAACATTGCCAAGATGACAGAAGCTACAGCCACTTGGAGCAGCTTAGCAGAAGCTTGGAATCAACAGACTGGAGTCTATTCACACACCGTAGTAATTCAAATTCTACTTAGCATGCTTATTCCTGGCAGGGAACTGGAGCCAAGATTTCAGGAATAGTGCACTTCCTTGAGAGGTGTGAAAAGAACCAGGCCGGGTTTTCAGCAGGCTGGCAGGGCTGTCACCCGTGAGAAAGGCGAGGCATCCACCCTGCAGGGACATGGGACCCACCCTTTAGAACTCTGAGCTGGAAGGGGGTCTGGTTTGTGTTTTTTCCTGCTTCAGTAATGCCCTCCCCAACCCCTCCCACCACCGCACTGCCCTGGGAAAGAGGAAGAATTGGAAAACAATTTAAATGCTTACTGCAATCCCTTTAGAAAGCAGGCAGAGGAAGTTATAGAGAAATTTTTCCCTTTCCTGCTCCCCTTTCAGTGCTAAGCCCTTTATTATAGATTGCTTTGCCCTCTTGGCCCTGCCTTCACTTGCCCTCCTTTCCTGCAGGCATCACAAAGCCCCAGGTAGCCTCTGAACATAGACAGATGTTCACAGCCCTACCTGAGAAGGGGGGAGGGAAAGAGGGGTGATGAGGGGAACACTCACAACTTCACACCTTTTCATTCTTCCCTGAACCAGGAGGCAGATGCACATGCATGTGCGGGAAGAAGGCTCAGGGAGGGAAGGGTCCTAAAGAGTAGTCACAGGGGCAGCAGGGGTCTAGAGAGCTGGGGTATCTAGTTTGTTCCCCTCCCCCTGGCATAGCAAGGCAGTTGGCAGCACCTGGAGCCTCCTGGCTCTCAGCACAGCTGTTACTGTACCCATTGTCCAGGCTCCCAGGCAACTCCCCTACCCACAGGTTTCAGACTGAAGATCTTCATTTACAAAGCAGTAAAGTGAGGTGCTTGGTAAGGCCACAAACTTCAGGGACCCCTCCTGCACAGCACGAGAGAGCAACATCCCCTGCCTACCTCCTCTGGCTTGGAAGCGAAGAGATTCAGTAAGGACAGGAGGGCACATGAGAGACCACCACTAGTGACGTGGACTAGTGATGTGGCAGTGGACATTCCCTATTTGTCGGACAGGGTTCTAAGAACTTCTCATGATGTTTTCTCCCATTTAGCCCTCATGAGAACCTGGGCAGCTAGGAAGTCTCTTTGGTTTTACTTTATGTTTAAGGAAACTTGCCCGAGGTCACACAAGTAGTAAATGGCTGAGCAAGGATTCCACCCAGCCAGCCTGGGCCATAGGCCCCACTAACTAACTCCTGGTGCATGGCAGGGGTTTGGGATAATACCTGGCCCTGAGCACACGTTCAAGGTGTGAGCTAGCAAAAGAGCAGCAACAACAGCACAAGAATCAATAATAAAACAGAACAGATGCAGATGATGTGACTGGCTACTGACTGAAGTAAGTGATTTACACAGTGTCCCTCACCCAGCAAGGAGGAGAAGCAGGGTTTGAACCCAGCACTCAAAGCTTGCCTACAGGGCTTGGCACACGTTAAGTGCTCAGTAAGTCTTAGCTACTGGTATTTATTTTTAGCTGTGTATACATGAGAGTCTTAAAGTGATGTAGGAGACAGAAGGTTTGCTGAAGAGTATTTGGTCCAGAGCTTCATCACAAAATGAGTCTTCGCCAACCTTGCCACAAGAGATGAAGAGCAGGTCTTTGTGGAATCAGAATCTCTGGAGTGGATCCTGTAATGTGAGCACTGAACAAGCCTCTGGCGTGATGCTGCCACAGCACACTGGATTCTGAGAACTAAGTAATCAAGGCTGAGAGCGCTTCAACCCACAGTCACCATCCAGAGGGTGGCAGAGTTGGGACTGGCACCCAGGAAGGATCTTGCTTTTTTGCGTTGTAGGAGTCAGCCATACCTAGAAGTGATTCTAGGGGCCTAGGGCCGTGATCTGGAACATTTGTGAAGTGCAGCACGTCAGCACAGTTCATCTGCACTTGCAACATCTGCTGTCTCCCTTAAACACACTGAGTGAGATACTAACTACAGTTGCTGAAAATTAATTTTTGGAGAATTTCTCCACAAACTCTTCAAAGACCACCATGGGGGTTTTGCACAACTGAGCCTAGGCACCCCTCTGCCAGTGTGTAGGGAGCACCAAGGGCTGACCCTACGGGGCAGTTGAGTATTTTCCCCCAGCTCGGCCTGAATTCTGGGAAAGAAAGAGGACACAGTGTCCTGGCAACCCTGAAATTTCAGCCTGGTGGTCTAGATCCTTAGAAACAAGGCCAGCCCACTGTATGCAAATAGCCCACTTCTGGCCATTCAAGGTTTATCTAAATTATGTTTTTCTATTGAGCCAGGCAGAGGACTGAGGCCAGATCAGCTTTTAATTTTAGCTCTTTGGTAACAATAGTGATGATAGTGATGAGTTATACAGAAAGACAAACGGACAGTATACTGCACATTTAGGTCATTAGAAATACAGATATGATTATGAATATACACATTAAATATGACCTCCTTTCTTTCCACCAGCCCTCATATAGCTTGGTTTGTTTATTATGCAGGTCATGTTCGACTTTATAGAATTGGATGTTATTTAAATTTAATTATTGTGAGGTTACGTTCTTTTTTCTAGTACCAGTTGAGTAAATTTAGAGGCAATTAAAGGAAATAGGTACATTTGTCTTATACCAGTTAAATTATAGGGAGAGGAGCACTGCAGGAGTAAAATAATTATCATGAAAATGAAAAACACAGTTTGGACGGTTTGGTTTGGGTCTGTTTGTTTTCCTCATCTCTTTTTACATTCCTTTTTTTTTTGAGAAGATGAGTTAAAAATCTGGAAAATCTTTCATGAAGATGAGGGCAGATTATACATGTGTGGTTGGGTGTGTGTGTGTGTGTGTGTGTGTGTGTGTGTGTGTGTGTGTGTGTGTGAGAGAGAGAGAGAAATTAAGCCGCTGGTATGAGAGCAGAACTAGAAATAATTAGGCGGTTAATTAGATTTAGTGTAGATAACTACAGCACATTAAGGCCTTAAATTTTTTTCACCTCTTACTAATAGAGTTTTTCTTTTTTGAATCAAATTATCTTGCAACAATTCCTTATTTCCTTCTGCCAGTGTCGACATACTTAGTCTCTTGAAGCCAAGATTTGGCCTTGGCACCTTGGAGAGGAGAAGGGAGAAGCACAGGGTGACCTGGCTGGGAAGGCACCATGCTAAACACCGTAGATGGGCAGTGGAGCTAAAAGATCGGCTGCAAAGGACCCCAGCCAGAAAACAAAAAGCTGCCCAAATACTGTCTGACATAACGTGCAGAGAATTCAGAACGGCTTGTCTGTGAACAAAAATGGATTCTAAGGCCATGGCGGATCTTTGAAGGTCATCTTGCCAACCAGCCTGCCTCCCACAGATAAGCGGAAAACTCACTTTATCATCCCCGACAGCAGCAGGAGTCACACCTTCCCCCATTCATCTCTCCTCCACAATCTTTGCTGGCAAGAAGGTCCCCGTGATAGGTCATTTTTCTCGATCCTGATACCAAGATACATTGACCTCCCACAGGACTATAGAATCAAGAACGATTGCCTGGTGTCACAAAGGAAGAAAACACCGGAATCTTCTAGGTACTTCTAGCTTCTCTCTTCTATTCACTGGCACCATTTGTATCGCCCCCCCCTTTGTCTCTCCCTCCCCAACCCTCCTCCACCAACCCAGATCACAGCTACACAGTCAGTCAATATCATGGACCAGTTTGGTTGTGCACATAAAGTTGGGAAAGTGTGTTATTGATGAGCCTTACTGTTAGCTGGTCCCCAAATATGAGGAGTCCAAGGAGTGATACGAAACAGTTCTTTATTTTTCATATCAAGTCAACTATACATCGTCATAGAGACTACCTATGATGGACGTTGGGGAGTCCTTGCTTTCTCTGGTGTCCCTTCATATTCTCTGCCACAACCCAATGAACTTTCTCGATTCCTATTCCTCCCCATCCCAATACACAGAGGTTCTGGATCCACCCTGAAGGAGAAATTCTGATCTTAAGGCTTCAGATCCTTTGAATCGTCACAGTGGAACATCTATAAGGCAACAGAACCTTTCCTCACTAATATGGACTCCATCTCAGAGCCAACTTTAAAAGATATCTATGCTTACAAAAATCTCCATCTCTTAACTTTGTCTTAACAAATGTCTCTTCCCCACCAAGGGTGGGGGTATGAGGAAGGAGTGAGGGGAAAGTAAAACCCCATCCTACCCCCACCCCCATCAATTAACACCCAACAAACACTGCCAGGAGCTGGGTTCACAGGAGAGGGGTGCTGGAAATGCACAAAAGTGTTTCTGCCTCTGTGTTTGTACCTCAGTAGGGGAACCAGAAAGGCCATCTTATATCAGAAATGGAAAGGTAAGGATCTGAGGGACAGGATGCTGTAGGTGGCAGAAGAGACGAAGGCAAGCGACACTGGAGGGGGCAGAGGTGATATGATCAAATTCGAGGCAGCCTGATGGACAGAAATGGTTACAGAGACATACTCTTCCATTTTCTTGAGCAAGTAACCTCTCTGAGTGGGTGTCTTCATCTGTAAAAGGGGGGAAATAGGCCTCATTTGGTTATTGAGGTAATAGTTGACATAATGTCTGTGAAAGTGTTTTGTAGGCCTGTGAAATGTTTATAACATCATGATTATTAATAAGAAAAGACTGTTATAGAAAGGATTAAGAAAGGAAAGAAGAAAATTGATCAATCTTTGAAGCGGGTGAGAAGGCGGGCTTAGAGACCAGCAGATCTGCTACAACACTTAGTAGAGCCCCTTGCATATTAGCCAGCATTTACTGTGCACTGTGTGCCAGGCACGGGGCTGAATAGTTTCTTACTACCCTCCTGCCCCAGCTTCACAGATGAGCCATTTCATTTTAATAGAGAGTACCCTCAGTGCTGCCTGCAATCATGCTTTATTTTTCTAGTCTAATCTCTCTGAAACTCTGCTGGATGACTATTTTATACCAATTCTCGCACCTCTAAAACCTCCATCGCCCATCTTCACTCTTCATATTTCACCTAGAAAATAGAAGCAATCAGAAGGAAAACTTGCCAAATCCATGGTTAATTCTCAGTTTTCATCCAATGTGACCCATCAGCAGCATTTGAGAAGGCCGATTACTCCCTCTTTTCTTGAAGCACTTCGTCTTCTGCCTTGGCTTTTGGGACATGACGTTCTCTCTTTCCATCTCACTGACCTTCCCTTCATAGCCCCTCCTGCTGGCTGCTCCTCATCTCCTGACCTCTAAACACTGGCATCTTCTAGTTATCAGCCTCGGTACCCTTTTCTTTTCCTATCTGCACTCACTCATCCAGACTCGTGGCTTTCAACACCACCAGTCACCCATGACTCACATCCATACCTTGAGCCTAGACCTCTCCCCTAAACTCCAGGCTAACAGGTATTACAGTGCTTGTTTATGTCTCCACTTGGATATCCAATAGGTATCTCAAAGTTCCATCCTTCTCATTGCTCAGGTCAAAATAAGCATCATCCTTGAATTTTCTACTTCTCTTATATACCACAACCCATTCATTAGCAAATCTTAACACCTTTATCTTCAAAATATATACAGACATCGACCATTTCTCAGGAGTCCCGCTGCTACCATGCTAGTCCAGAACACCATCATCACTCCTCCAGATTACTGCCACAGCTTCCTGTCCCCTTTATTTCTCTCCAGTCTGTTTGCAGTAGAGCAGCCAGAGTGATCCTGTCAAATGTGGTCAGATCATGCCACTCTACTCTGCTCAAAACACTCATGAATTCTCATCTCATTCATAAATGCCAAGTCCTTCAAAGGGTCCAAAAGTCTTGCCTGATCTGTCCCCCACTCTTGAACCCCATTATATCTCGGACCACATCACCTCCTTTCCCTCCTCTCACTCGCTCTACCCCAGGTGCATGCACCTCTTTGGCGTCCCTAGAACATGCCAGGCATGCGCCTGCCTCAGGGCCCACGCACTCGATGTTCCCTCTGCTCAGAATGCTTGGCCCTCAGGTATCTGCATGGCTTGCCCCTTACCTCCCTCAGATCTTCACTCGAATGTCCCCATTTAGTGAAGCCTCCTGTAGACACTGTATTTAGGATTTCAGCCTGCCCCCACCCTCTTACTCCATTTCCCCTTTTCTTGCTTATTTTTCTCCATATGACATGACAGCATCTTAGGTACTTATTTATTGTCTTTCTCTACTAGAGAATTCTAGTCAGTTCCATTCACTGCTGTATCCCTATCACCTAGAACAGAACCTGGAACATAGTAGATGAATATTTAATGAATAAAGGAATGATTGAACAAGGCCCAGAGAGGTTGGGCAACTTGCCCAGGGTCACACAGATTATAAGAGCCTGGATATACCTGAGTCTGTCCAGGATTAGAGCCCAAGCTCTTAATCACCATATTCATCTAAATAAGGGAATATGTCCCTAAACTGTACCCCAAGGCTGGGTTTCTATTGTCTCCTTTGTTCTGGTCTCCCAGAGCTGCAAACTTTAGCATGGTCCAGGCTGTCTTTGCTACACTAGACTGCATTTCTTTCCTTCTGCTCAATGGCAGGGATGCCTGGCCCCTGTGTGGGTGGAAGGGGAAGTTTTGGCTTACCTGCCACTGGCATAGCAACCAGGTAACCTAAGGACTCCAGAAGTGAGACCTTCAGACTGAAAGAACAGAAAAAAATCTATGAATGGAGAGACAACTGGAGTCTTGCACCTGCAGCTTGCTGTGCCATTGGCAGTGTGGGGAGGAAACAGAATTTCTCCTCAACACTCTTAAGTTTGTAGTTGAGACAGATCCCTGTAACAAAAGACAGATTAACATGAGAAAAATAAGGAAGTTTATTAACACGTGCAGTGCACATCACATGAGAGAAACTTCAATGAAAGGTAACTCAAAGCACTGTTTAGAAATCTGGCTCATATTGCATCTCCAACAAAGAACAATAAATGTTTAGAGGAGCGACAAGACAAAGGAAAAGGACTGTAAGTCTCTATGGGCAGCAAGTGGCAGATAAAAGTTAGTAACAGTGTAAATTTTGCTGGTATCATCTCAAGGCTGATGAGGGTCTAAAGTGGTTAACCTTCATTTCCCTGGTGGAGTTAGGAGACGGACGCTTTTTGTCTTTATAAATCCATGTCGTGCCTTTAGGTAAACAGAGGGAGGGCAGAGAGCTGTCCTGAATCTGCTTCTTTTTGTCTTAGATCAACAGTCCTACATATTTTTGGCAGTCATATTCTGGTCTCTCACAGCAGTGAGGAAAATCCATCCTGTTCTCTCCTCCCTCCCACCAGATTAGTCAGAACCAAGGGATAGAGAATCTCTTTGTCCTACCACCTGCCTCTAGCATGACCCCACTTAACCCATCCAAGAGTCCTGCGCTCTGCTTCTGTTCAGCATCCCCTGAGAAGGTTCCCAATGCTTTCTGTGTTACCAGGAGGCAGCCCTGGGCTAGAAGTCAGGAGAACTGTGTTCTGATCCCTTAACCCAGAAAGGGAGACTATTAGAAAGTTTTTCAATCTTAGCCTCTCTCTGTGGCTCAGTTGACCTTCTCTTAAAGCACTTGCTCCCTTCTTTACTTATTTGACCTATCTAAGAGTGATAGTAGGAAAATAGAGTTGTAGTAGAAAAAACTATAAAATTTAAGTTTGTACAGAAATGTGAATTAGAATATAATGTATAATACAATATTTTAACAAGGGGACTTACTTACGTCAGGCATGGTGTCAAGCACTTTGCATGCATGATCTCATTTAATACTTACAACCATCTTTTGAGGAAGTATGAGTTACCTGCAATGGAAAGATGAAGAAATAGGGCCTCAGAGAGGTTAAGAGGCTTGCCTAAGTTTGCACAGCTTGTAAGTAGTGAAGAGGCATTCAAAACCACTGTTTCCAAAACCCATGCTCTTAACCACTCCCCCCCACCAACCAGGGAATTAAAGAAGATCCCATTTTTCACATCTTGATCATTCCCATGGCAGTCTCCTGCCCCCAAACTCTGAGCAGATCACTGGGGGAAGTGTCTGGTGCCCTTGGCATTTAATGAGCCCCTTTGATCTGCAGAGTTTGCTGAGCTCTGCAGACAAGGTCATAATAATCCTCCCAGCCCAAATGCTAGAGACTAAGGAGCTGGGCCAGAGGGCTTGTTCTTTCCCATACCCTGGTGCCTGTCTAGGAAGTGGACACACCTTATTGTGCATTTCTTTCTTTTTTATTTGTTTTTTTAAAAAAAGATGACCGATAAGGGGATCTCAACCCTTGGCTTGGTGTTGTCAGCACCATGCTCAGCCAGTGAGCCAACCAGCCATCCCTATATAGGATTCGAACCTGTGGCCTTGGTGTTATCAGCACCGCACTCTCCTGAGTGAGCCACGGGCGGGCCCCTTATCATGCATTTCTGATGTTCTATGGGGTACACGGGAGCAGCCCAAATCCCAGAGGAATTGAAAATGATTAAGTAACAAATTGTGGGTGATGATATAGGGACAGAGGACAGGTATGTCACTGGCAGTCATGGAAGACTTAGCTGAGGGGCCTGAGCTGGGCCAGGAAATGGAGTGGGATCTGGAAAAGAGGAGACAAGAAGAGACTTACAGGCACAGGTGTGGGCAGGCAGCAGGAACCAGGGGCAGAAGGGGGACGAACGGACTGGTGTGGTGAAGCTGAGAGTGTGACACTAAAGAGACCTGGCTTTACACTTTGGCTGTGCCACCGGCCAGCTGTGTGACCTTGAGATCGTCATGTACCCTTTCTCTTCAATAGGGATCTGTCTTATATTGAGAGATTTTTACCAGGGCAGAGGGGGGATCCATTTCAGTTTCCACATTCCACACTGTAGCTTTTGACTGAGTTTACTGCAAGGAACATCTTAATTAGGTCTAACCTGAATCCATGTGGCTGCTGGCTCATTTCCCTTTCTCTTCTTGAAGACATGCAGGTCTGACCAGTACAAGATGGTGAAGGGTCCAGGTGAAAGCCTTTTAGAAGCCCTAAACACTAAAAAGATTATGGCCCTCCTCCCAAATGTACATAAAAGTGTACTAAATCATAAAATACAAAATAAGCGTGCATACTAAAGTTAAAATAGCTTCTTTATGGAAAACTTTTCTAAGAATTTTGGTGTCCTTGCTTTCTAATATTTGTAGTGCCAGGAGCAAGTCCTGATTTTGATTTTTGGGTTGTCCAGTCCCAAGGGGAAGTGTGGGGGGCTGAACAAGCTGTTACGGAGGAAGCAGCACACCCCCGGCCTCTTGGCTCCTTAGCTGGGCACAGGCACCTGGCCAGGTCACGCTCCCTCCTTCTCCAGATAAGTACGTTGAGGCTCAGGGGCTCCAGTGAGCCCTGATGGTCCCACATCCACCGTCAAGGTGGAGAGCCCAGGTCTTGTTACCCGTTGTGCCCCAGCTGCAGCTCCTCCTGCCTCGTTTTGTGGCTGCTGCTTGGGAAGCAAGAAGTGAAGACTTCACTGTCACTTGGCACCGTTGCCAGGGACCGGAAGTAATGTCTCTTACCTGATCAGCAATTTGACATGGCTGCTTAACAACCCGATTAATCAAACCCAGCACATTCTGTTAGAATTAATGAGCCTAGGCAATGCTGCCCTGAATAATGAGGGCTTGTGCCCCTCCCATTTCCTTCTCAGAGCTATATAGCAGCTACTCAATACCAAGGGCCCGTTGGCCTCGATGGGGGTGGTGAGGGCCCAGCAATATGGGCATCTCCCGCCTCTGCTTCTCCTCTTCTGGGCACCACAGTTGCCCACCTGAAGTCAGAGGCTGGCCGTGTCCTAAGGGAACAAAACTTTTGTCTGTCAAACAGATATATATGTGTTCAGCTGTCAAAGTTGGATTGAGTGTCTAACTGTACCAGGCTAGGGATGTGATGATGGATGAAATACTGTCCTTGTGAGGGGGACACAGTGGAATGACCCAGACACAAATGGGGGAGTGCTACAACAGAGGGCATTGGAAGGGCCTGAGCCACAGCAAAGGGTTCCTGTCAGTACTGGAAAAGCAGAATGGAAAACCGGGGAGGGTTTCATGGGGACAAGCTCCTGAGCATTTCTGCCACCAAGTTCATTCATTGCACAAATATACATGGAGTGCCAGGCACTGAGCAAGGTGCTGGGTCTCAGAATCAAAAAAGATGGAAGTGGTTCTCATTCTCATGGAGTGGGCATTCTCACCCCTGTTCCTCAGGGCAGTGCAGGAAACCTGACAAGACACATTTAGTTTTTCATTTACTCATTCAAACACAAAAAGTTGTAAGGGCCTTTTGGGTACTTGGCACCAGAGAAAAGGGGGGCAAGATGAACACCTTACCCCTGCCTTCCATGGCTCCTCTGTAGGCAGACAGGTATGTGCATAGACCATTATAATGATGCGCCTAGTCTCCAGCAGGGATGTGCCCAAGTCACTCAGCATAAGGCACTCAGAGATCAAAGCACTGAGCTCAACCTGGAGAAGTCAGGGTCAGTTTCCTGTAGGAGGTGACATTAGAACCATCTGGAAGACAGAGAGTAGCAGTTTGACAAGTAGACCAGGTACAAAAGGATATTCTAGATCTCATTCGGGCTAAGGTGAGGTCCTCAAGTGATAAGAGCTGAAGTGGAAGTGAAAGATGATTCCAGGAATCTTGGAAGGGGAGGGCTGGTTCTTCAACCTGCAGCAAAGAGAGTGATAAAATATGCAGATGGAGATCTGTAAAGGCCAGGAGCTCCTATGCCTGCTTATTCAAGGTTGGGAACAAGGTGTGGTTTCATGAATGGTAAAATTTCCAAATTAGCAGGGACATAGCTCAAGTGGCCATATCCCTAACACACTAGCATGGGGCTTAGTGGTTGGGGCTGTGCATGGGTCTCATGGGTCCTTTGATAGGAGTGAGGTAAAAGGGCTGGGTCCAAAATAAACGAGCTGGGGGTGGAGACATGGAGCGTAAAGAAGGAGGAGGTGTGGGCGTGGCCAGACGGAGCACAGGTCAGGGAGGTGGGGGGCCCCACTGCTAAGGTCTCCGGCAAAGTAAACAAAGGAGACAGGGATTTAGCGAGCACAGAAGGTGGACCCTGAGCTAGGAGGGAGAGAGAGGACAGACAAGGTGGAGACAGAGAAAGGGAAGGAGGGGAGAGAAGAGGAGCAGGTGAGGCTCATGGGGGCACTTTGGGGCCACTGTGTTGGGTAATGCAGAGACCCAGACTTCTGTCATAGTCATCTGACACATGGTCATGGAGAGCTCTGGAGAATGGGCCCAACTCTGCAGTCCACTCACAAAGGTTTCAAATCCTGACTCCACTGAGCTCTTCCTCTGCCTCCCCTCTTCTAGTTCTCCCAGGCTGGCTTCCCAGCTACTCCCAGCCAGGACCATGGGTGTCTAGAGGGACCTGGGCCTTCAGTGAGGGCATCTGCCCAACCTCCTAGGTCCCTGGGATTCAGGCCTGCTTCATGTTTTTCTCACTAGTGGACTGGAGGCAGGAGGCTTCACCAAGAAGACCTGGGTCTCCATGCATTGGCCTTCATTGACTGCAAAGGCTGAAGACCAGAGCTCTAATCCCAGACAAAATGACCCTCATGATATATGTTTAAAACCTAGAGCAGGCCTCTTCCACGCTGTCTGCTGTCCCCAGACAAATCCTGTGGCCTGGTTGTGGGTGGTGTACTCTGGCCTCTGTGGTTAACCCAAACCAGTGCTCCAGCCATCAACTACTCACCTACCCATCTGCAGACTCTGGGACTAGGGTCTCACCAACCTCTGCCTCTCTCCCTGCAGGGGGAGCTGCTAAGCCCGTGCCGCTGTGATGGCTCCGTCAAGTGCACGCACCAGCCGTGCCTCATCAAGTGGATCAGCGAGCGGGGCTGCTGGAGCTGCGAGCTGTGCTACTACAAGTACCACGTCATCGCCATCAGCACAAAGAATCCTCTGCAGGTGCGACCCAGAGCCCAGTGGGTGCTCTGGGGCCCGGGGTCATTTTAGCAGTAGAATTACTTCACCTTAGATTCAGGGCAGTCTGGATATGGGCTGGGTGGGCAAGCACTGTGGGTGACACACGGGCAGGAGAGGATGAAAGAACTTCTTTGTTTTCTCTTAAGCCTCAGCAAGAAGAAGAGGAAGGGATGGGGCAAAGAGAGAGAAATAGCAGGAAAGAAATGTGGAGAATCAGATGAAAGAGAAAATAAGGGAATGGATGAACGAATGGAATGAACAAACAAGGAAAGGGGGAAAAAAAGAAAGAAGGGAGAAAGGAAGAAAATAATGGAGAAAGAAAGAAAGAGGGCAGCAGAGAGCACGACATGGAAGAAAAGGGCAGAGGGAGGGGTGAAAAGGAGGGAGAAAGGGAAGGAGGGAAGGAAGGAAGAAAGAAAAAGGAAAGAAAGGAAGGAAGTCAGGAAGGAAGGAAGGGAAGAAAAGAAAAGAAAGGGAGGAAAAAGAAAAGAGAGACCAGAGGGCAGAGGAGAGCAGGAAACAGAAAAGAAAAAAGCAGAGGGGAGAGGGGAGGAAAGGGACTGAGCTAAAGCTACGGGCTGGAAAAGAAGAAATATGGGAGAGAAGACTCGAAGGCACTTCTCAAACTTTAGTGTGGGAGTAATTCACTTATGCAGACTAAGATTCAGCAGGTCCAGGGCGGGGCCTGAGATTCTGCATTTCTAACAAGCCATCGGGTGATGCTGAGGCTGCTGGTTCACAGACTATACTTCCTGTGACAAGGGACAGAGAAAAATGGAGAAGAGACAGGAGAAGGGGCAGAGAAAAACAGGAAAATGGGCAATATGGAAGGGAGAGGAGGAGAGAGAGTACAAAAAGGCAGGCAGGGCCAGGGCTGGGGCAAGGGTCTGCCTAACAGATTCAGACAGAACTTGGGGCTCCCCTGCCCACCCCACCCCCTGCCCTGCCACACCCCATATCCCCAGAGGAGTTGGCAAGGCCCTGTGCCCCTCTGATAAACACCCCCAAATTAAACAGCTTTCCCTGCGAGGAGCACACATGCGAATAGAGCATTTTCTTCTGAAAATATCTCCACATATGCATGATCAGCTAATTAAATGGCCACATAGTCAATCAGCTAGTACGATAGTGAAGATGGGCATGTCAGCTGCCTGGCACCGTTTCGCTCCTTTTCTCAGAGAGGGGAAGAGTGGATCCTGCAAACTCAGGAAGGCTGGGGTTTGGTGGTTCTGGTAGGGGTGGGGTCTTTGCACAGAGGGGACAGCTGGAAACACCTGGAGCTGCAGTGTCCAGGGCATTTTATTTTAGACCCTATGGAGTTTTACATGGGATGCTCCTAGGAATGAGAGAGTGAGAGGGAGAGAGAGAGAGAGAATGGGTGTATTTGTGTGTGTGTGTATGTGTGTGTGCCTATGGGCAAGGATGGTAGGCATATTTCTGGAAGGTGGCACTAAAAGTCCTGGTGCCTTATCCACCTTGATGATGTACCAAGGGGTCAGAATAAGATGGGCTTTTCCTGCGGCTGTTTCCATCTTCAGCCATTCATTTCAAAATCTTGAAGTGTCTTAAAATAGCAGTGTCTGGGGACAGCTGATTCCACATCCTCTGTGGAGCAAGCAGAGGTCTGAGTGCATTAACCCTTTCCTTCCTTTGCAGCCAGATCTAGCCTCAAGAAAGGGCCAGATTCCAGACTCACTAGCCTGCCCCAAAGTATCCCCCCCCCTGCCCCCCCGACTCCACTCTTCTCTCAAAAAGTGAAAAACCATTTAGGGATAACTTTTTCCTGGTGATAAAAAAAGAAAACTAATAACTAATAAAACTTATAACATTATAAGTCAGGTAAGTAAGTGACAGTGTTGGCAATATTGATCTATTAATCTATTCTTAAGTTACTACCCTGTCTTCAATGATGAGTTTCTACACACTGGGGACTCCCTCTGATTTTGTTGCTCCTGGCAATGCAGTGGTGTATGCCCAATAAATGCCATTTCATTTTTCCAGATAGCACCAGAAGGAAGTAGCTTGGACTTGAATCGGTGTCATGTGATTGTGGCCTAAACTGTCCCAGTCTCGTGTCCTGGAATCCTTGGGCCCAGCCAGGTAGACAGTTACTTGCTCAGGCGCAGCAGTGACTTCAGCCAAACCACCTGCAGTACACGATGGGGCTAGCAGTCCCCAGCACAGGCGCACAGAGCAATGGATGGGGTCCCAGGGCTGTCTCTGCTATCAGAGGGGGAGATTCCTTCCAGACCTCCTGGTTCATGCCCCATACAAAGTTGTGAGAAATAGCACAGCTGTTCCCTGTGGGACAATACCTCAGCCACCCTCTGGAAGCAATGTTTCTAGCCACTGAGAAAGGAGTCGCAGCCCAGCCCTGTAGGTCTTACAGCTCCGTGGCTGGTTCCTACCCTCTCTCTGCTAAATCTGAACTACAATTATATTAAGGGATATTTAGTTAGTGTTTAAAGTGCCAGTCCGTGTTCTAAATATTCACATATGTTATCTAATTTAATCCTGAAAATAACCCAATGAAGTGGGCTGTTACTATCCTAATTTACGGATGAGACAATGGAAGCCCAGAGGGGTTCAGCAGCTTGCCCAAGGTCACACAGGTATGAAGTGAAGAGCTGAGTTGCACACAGCGAGTCTGACTGCTGCATGGCTCTTAACCTCTACCCCATCGTGCACAGGCACATGTAGGAACACCCCCGCCTTGACATGCTCATCCTTATTTTTGCTGAAACGCAGTAAAGAGCACCCCTAAACGTACTGGTTTAAGAGTTATTTCATGTAACACTCACAAGTAGGAGGGATCAATTATTTCCATTTGTACGGAAGGGAAATTGAGGGACTTATTGACTTCTCCTAGATCACACTCAGCAGGTTGGAGCAGAGCTCAACTGGAATTGGGCCACCCGACCCCATGCTCGGTGCCCCTTCCTGTGACAAGGAAGGAAGTGTCTGATCTTCTTGCTCTTCCTCTTTGTTTCTCCATTGTAAGGCAGGAGTTCAGGGAAGGGTCTCATGATCTGGGATCAGAGTCTCACTTGGAACAAGCTTCCAAGGTTCTGGATGTGTGATGGTCGCAGATCCTGTTACCATTGGGGCCCCGATCCCCTTCTCAGCCTTCCTTTGAGGTGTCAGAGCTCTCCTGCCCTCTGCTTTGTCCACACAGTTCTTTCCCCATAACCTGGGGGCCTCATGTGGACAGACAGGAGGAGGGTGCCTCGGCCACAGCACCCCACCCTGTCGTTCTTCCTTACACTTCACAGTGGGGTCAGGAGCCCATTCAGCTTCCATAGGTTACTCAGCGACTACTGGGAGGGTCTTTAGGGATGAAGGGGACCTTTCTGTGCCTCTATATTTAGGATTTCTGAAGTCTGGAGGAGCACAAGAAGGTGAGGGTTACTGATGCCTCAATGGTAAAAAACAGAAAGCTCAATCAGGAGCCCTTTTTCCAGGCAGTGGGGCAAACCCTGGAAAAATCATTTGTTGTATATGAGGGATGTCTGCATGATCAGGCCATCTTCTGGAAAATTCCTTTGTTATGTGTGACCCTAGGAAAGGGGAAGCAGTGGAAAACCGAAAGGCCCAATTACCTGTAATGGGAAGCTATCTGCATAATTAAACGTGAAGGCTGATGTCCTACATCTGGACTAGCACGTGAGATGTTTTCCAATGGTTGCGATTCCCTGGGGGCCACAGGCCAGTCCCAGCTGGAATCAGAATCAGTGCTTGCATCCAGGCTGTTGAACGTGTACTAAGGGCTCCCTGCTGGCAGATGGAAGGGAGTCTGCCTTTTCTCTGCGTTCAGGTTTTCTGGGGGTGTTCTCTGCATGGTGAACAAAATATGCAAATCCCTCCAATCAGGAGATATCCTTCCCTCCACCTTCCCAGATCTGATGCTGTCAGTTCCCTGCATCAAACCACTCATACCATCACATTTACTCTCAGAACAGAGTAAAAAATCTGTGCATGTTCTACAAGACCCTATGTGGTCTACCCTTCTCACTTTTCCAGCTGTCTCACTCCACACTCTTTTTTTCTCTCTCCACTCCATCCACTCTGGTCTTCCACCAGGTTTTCCTACCCACCATACTTTGTTCTGACACAGGGCTTCTGCACATACTCTTCCCTCTCCCTGGCACACTTTTCCCTCCTCTCTTTGCCTAGTAAATATCAACCCAGCTCAAGCATCACTTCCTCTGGGAAGTCAAACCCCCCTATCACAGGCTTTCACAATACCATGTATCTCCCTTTCTCACTCTCGATGAGCTAGAGTTGTAAATAATTACTTGGTTGTCTACGTTCCCTAGACTGTAAGATCCATAAGGGAAAGGGAATTTGTCTCTTTTTTGTCTAGTGCTTTATGCCCAGCACCTAGCACAGTGACTAGCATGTAGAAAATACTCAGTACATATTCATTGAGTGAGTGTATGAATAAACCCCAAACCAAAATCCAACTCTTGGCTCACTTAGGCCTGTGCTGCCCAGACCAGCCATAGAATCACAGAATTTCAGAGCTGAAACTCACCCACACCCCAGCTTTCAACTCATCCATCAATATTGGTATAAGTACAGTGCTTTTTCTGTCAAACAATGAAATGTCACTATTGATTTGCATTCAGTAAATTATAAGCTGTTTTTCTTCTCTGTCCCCTACATCCTGTGTCCTCTCCTTGTCGATTGGTAATTTCTGGCATGTTTTTAAACATCATGTAAGGTGGTGGTATAGAAAACAAGCAAAAGAAAGGCCTGTGATCTCTCAGCATCTGTTAGTGAGAAAATAGACGGCGTTGCTCTGAAAAGAATAATCTGGGGCCCTGGAACACTAGTTC
This sequence comes from Cynocephalus volans, assembly GCF_027409185.1. Taxonomy (NCBI): domain Eukaryota; kingdom Metazoa; phylum Chordata; class Mammalia; order Dermoptera; family Cynocephalidae; genus Cynocephalus; species Cynocephalus volans. Next base: position 280,205,189 of record NC_084460.1, on the reverse strand, counting down.
TGCATTTCACTTTCTCTCTCCCATTTTACTACTATATCATAATCAAGTATAAAGGTCTTTCTTCCCAGCTGTGCCTGCCCAGAACCCCCTCCTTGCAATGATGTCTGATCATTTGGTGTGATATAGATTTCCTCCACATCAAAAGTTCAATGTGAAACTCAGAAAACTGAAAAATGTCCATTGTACTCCAAGTTGGAAAGCCCTGGTTTAAATCCTAAACTGAAGTGAGCCATTGGGGTAGCCGAAGGAAGAGGGGTGGGAATGGGGTGAGCACCAGCCACAGCTCACCTGCTGCTCTCTTCTTCCCAGTGGCAGGCCATCTCTCTGACGGTCATTGAGAAGGTGCAGATTGCAGCTGCCATCCTGGGTTCCCTCTTCCTCATCGCCAGTATCTCTTGGCTCATCTGGTCAACCTTCAGTCCCTCGGCAAAATGGCAGCGCCAAGATCTCCTCTTCCAGATCTGCTATGGGATGTATGGCTTCATGGACGTGGTGTGCATAGGTGGGTCTGGGGGCTTGTCTCCATGCGAAGTGGGGAGCTGTGTGCTGATGAGATGGACAGATCCCTTGGGATCCTTCCCTGGGATCCCTCCTTGTGGGAGGCCAAAGTAGAGACAGCACTGGAGACCTCTGAGCTCAGAAGAGGCCAGCGGCTTGGATATAAGGGGTGGGAGGGAAGGGGGAGAAGGCAGGGCAAAGAAGGAAGATCTCTTTCCCAAGCAAATCTGTCCTGCCTCGCTGAAGTTAAGGATAAGGAGGCTTGCCTCTAAGAAGACCTGAGAAAGGTTGGTTGTCAGTCTGTCCACCTCAAGCAGGATGTGGATGGCCTCTTCTCCACTGTGTACCCCACAGCTGCCAAGCTGTGATGAGGGATGTCTATGCATTAATTCCATTCTCTTCACAGCAAAATGCCTAAAAATGGCCCTGGTGAAACTACCTTTTTGTTTCAGCTTTCCATAAGCCTATTCCATGCCCCCAAGTTTCTCTCATCTAGCAGTTTTCAAACTCTGTATAGTGCTGGCATTCCACCCTCAGCTCCAGGAGCGCCTTTGGGAGTGAGGAAAGGAATGCTGCACACACAGGCTCTGAATCCTCACCCCTGCTTCTCCCTGATCTTCTGTACTTTTATCTATTTACATATATTTCTGTTCCAGGTAAGATCTTGTTTAAAAGGCTCTAGGGTTTTAGAAAAAAGCTGGAGCCCACTACTGTAATTCCTGCTTCTTCCCGCATCCCACTCCCAAGTCTACATTCCTCCTCTCTTTCTCCATGTTATGTTGGTTTGTGGAGGGCTGGGTCTCCCCCCACCACTGACAGATGATTGTGCTGTCAACACTGAAGGCTTGGTCCAAGCACTTGAGCAGGTGGGGGCATGGCCCTGGTTTCTCTGAGTGAAGTGAAGCAAACCTAAGCTCTGGTTGTACAACCCAAGCTGGAACACTTGGGTTGTCCCTGGGCCACAGGGAGCATTAGAGTTCCGCAGGTGCCTTCTCTGTGCATCAGTATGTGTGGGTATTATATATCCAATATGCTATACTGCTGTTTGGCAGAAGAATATCTATTAGCTAGAATTTGGCTGGACTGATGTTGATGTGCATTTCTTTGGGATCCTTTAATATTAGAAATCAGAAAGGCCTGTAGAGTACATACTGGTTGCGGGAGGCTGAGACCAGCCATCTTGCTGCTTCTCCATGCTAGCTAAGCCAATATGTCAACTCTGAGTCCAAGAGCCTTTTAACTACAGCACCTAGGCAGTGAAAGAAACAGACAGCCCAGGTCTGAAGGACTGTGAATGGGGAGGCATTTGACATTGATTCTAATTTACTTCCTCCTCCCACCAAACTCCCTTCCTACCCCTGCTGGGGCCTGGATTGTTGATGCCAAAAGTCAGGTGTGTCTCCATATGGAGGTTTACAGCAGCTCTGGCACTGGGGGGGAAGGAGGGGACAGCACTCCAGCTTCTTTTCATTCTCTTTCAGGAAGGCTCTAGATCAGTCCCTGATGCGTGCTTCTATGACACATGCTTCCCTGTCACATGGTGTATGAGTCAGTGTTGGATGCACAATCACAACAAACAATTCTAAAAATCACAGTGCCATACAATAAACATTTGTTTCCCATACCTGGGTTTGCGAGAGCTGTGGCTTGCTGGACTTGGCTGGGATTCTGGCTGTGCACTTGGTTCAGGCCTGCTCCCAGTGTCTCCTCATGCTTGGGACCCAGCCTAAAGGAGCAGGAACTAGAGGAGTATGATGTTCCCCTCACTGAGTGCAGGAGCACAAGACGACTGGTGGAAACTTGCAACACCTCTGTGCAGAACTGGCACATGGTCCCTTCTGCACACAGCCCATTAGCCAACGCAAGTCACCAATAAGCCCAACGTCAGTACGGTGATATCTTTATTTTTTAGGCTCAACTAGACATACAGACTCATGGTGACTAGCAGAGAGCACACTTGGCCTCGGATTCACTTAGGGGAAGGTAGGAAAGGACCCACAGCCTCCAGCATGCAAGTCTGGCTTACCTCTGTAGGGGAGTTCCTGCCATACTCCACATCCTAGTCCAGGGCCAGTCTCTTGGCTCCTACATGATAGCTCTGGAGTGAGGAGATGAGATCCACAGCAGTGAGTGTGGCATAGTTTCCAGGGTCCCTGAAAAAGTCATGCTCAGTTCAAGTCACTGTGCCCAGGGAAGCCAGCAGGCATTCACAGTGAAGCACCCACCAATCAAGAGTTAACCCCAACCCAGGCAATGTTGTCACTCAGCTGACTCTCCATCTTCATCAGATTTCTGAGGGAAAAGAGCCAGAAGGCCAACCCGGTGTCCAGTTTTTTTTTTTTTTTTTAACTTTTATTGAATCATAATTGATTATACATATTTTGGGGGTTCAACATTGACATATGTTGATCAAATCAATATTACTAGCATATATAGTTACAAACCATACTTATTCTTTATGCCCCTTGTCCAATCTCTCCCTATCCCCCTCTCCCTCCCCCCTCCCATCTCTGATAACCCTAGATTTCTTCTCTCCTTCTGAAAGAGTCATGGTTACTCTGTTGATTTGTTGCCTAGATGATCTGTCCAATGCTGAGAGGTGTGTTCAGGTCCCCCAATATTATCGTAGAGCAGATGCTTCTTCTGTCACTCTGGAATGGGCTTTGTGGAGAGAGACATCCTCTTCTTTTCTTTGGTCTCTGCTGGTTAATCTCCTTGTGTCAATGCACTCCGGTGGCTGGCAGACCATCTGCTTGGTGGTTGTGGCATCTAGCTGCTTTCACGGCAGCTGTGGTTACTGTGGTGCTGTGGTGGGCCACACACATGGAGGTGATGTTTTTGGCATGCTCCTTGGCGCTGGCAGTGTGCCTAGTTGTGGCGGGGGATCCGGTCCCTGGCTCCATACCTCAGGTCTCTGTGTGGGGCCCGAGGTGCTAGAGGGATGCCTGGTTGTGGGAGGGGGGTCCAGTTCCTGACCCCGTGCCTCAAGTCCCCAGGCAGGCCCCGAGGTGCTTGCAGTGTGCCTGGGCCAGAAGTAATTTTTTGTCCTTTGCTTACTTCTAAAATGGGGAACTTCCTGTGGGGACCAGCACTTGAGCTCTGTGGTTTAGCTAAATTGTTGCTTTGTTGTTGATTCCCTAGGGAAGGGCTTTTGTGCAGCTCAGGTTTCAATGGTTGACATTATAAGTACTTCCAGCTCTCCAGAGATCCAGTGCACCTGGGTTGTGTAGAAACCCTGATCTGGGCTTGAGTCTTTTCATCAGACTGCACCCCATGCCATTCTATATTCCTGACCAGTTTCTCTGAGTGGTCCATAGCTGATTGGGGTGCTGGTCAGCTGTCCTTGCTGTGCCCCACTGTTCCCCTGGTGGGCCTGTCTCCCCTACCACCTGTGCTGCAAACACTTTCCATGGGATGGGCCATCTGGTCCCCTGTGATGACTCACTGGCCTCTGACTGGCTCCTTTTTTTCAATTGTTCTGGCTCCTCACTCCTGTGTGGGTCCACGGGAACCCTATTTGTGGTCTTGCTGGCCTGGGGGCTACCAAGGCCTTCTTCTCCCCTGCCATCTCCAAGCAACTTCATGTGAAGAGCACAGCTGCAGCTTTTGCTAGCTCCTGCTCTGTGCACTCAGCAGCTCCAGCCTTAAAGTGGCCGTGGCACAAAATGGTCAGAGAGGTTTTTTTCTTTCTCATTGTGGCTTCTCCAACCTTGATGCACTCTGTAAGTCTCTCCTCCGCTTCCCCTGAGCTCTAGCGGCCCCATCTTGGCTGTCATTGCTTTTTTATAGTTGTAAATTGGTTGATTTGTGGAAGAGAATGATGCTGGGGACCGTCTATTCTGCCATCTTGACCAGAAGCCTCCAGTTTGTTCTGAGAGAAGGAGAAAGTGTCCCATCACCCTCTCCCACCACCTCCTGCCCCCATTCATGAACCTGGACCTCTGGCTACACAAACCTGACTTACTGAACTGATGAAAGGCAGAGAAGCCAGAACATGGAACAGACGCCTGGCCGGGCCTGCCACAGGAGGCACAACATGGTCTTTTAACTGCATGAAGATGGAAATATGGGCAAGAGAGCCATAGGGAATGCCTGTGTCACTTTTGAGGCACTCGCCCATTTCAAACCCTGATAAATTTGTTTGCTCCCATGCAAAAGGGGAAGCTTCCTTTCCAGAAGTCTTGACAGAGTGGAAGAAGATGATATGCAAGAGTGGGAAAAAGAAGAGGAGCCCCCCCAGCAGAGAGTGGGTAGAAGAGATGGTGAGAGAGGCAGGTATACTCAAGAAATGATGGCTGGATAGATGTTGAGTGAGAGGACCCGTATGCATAGAACCAAGCTCCTTGGATGGATGCGGCAATTCAGCTCCTGTATTAGAACATCATCGCCAGGAGAAAAAACTGAGTCTAGCCCTGTGTTCACTGAAACGGCTGAGTAAGAGAAGAGGAATAAGACCATCTGCTACTATAAGTCTCTGGACTTTATTTTTCAGATACCAAGAACAATTTGTCTATTCCCTAAGATTTTTAAATGGCCACAGATAGTAAAGAATATGAGTATACCTAAACGGATAGTTTTAATAAATTCTGGCTTGCAAAGGGAGAGTTCATGAAGGTGGGAGGGACTCAGAGGAGAAACTCTGCCAGGAGCCAGCAGCAGCTCAGCGGAAACTCTCTGCCCTGAAGCCAGGAGGGTGCCGAGCCTGGGGCCTGGCCTACTCGCTGCTCGTGAAGCCACATCAGCCCCCTCCATGGCTGTACCCATCCCTCTGGCTTCCAGGACAATCAGCAGTCAACAAGAAGACTCCAGAGCAATGACTCTCTCAGAGACTGACTATTAGTGCTCAGCAAAGGATTTCACCTGAAATGGTTGCCAGGAAAGGACTGGATTGGATGCAGCACAGTTCCAGGGTTGGGAACAGTGGCTCTGGACTTGGTCACGTCAGAGGGTTGTATATTTAATGATACAATCTGCCCCTACAGACAAAGCATCTCTTGGTTTAGAGTCCTAATTTCCTAGACCAGTGCATGCCACTGTGAAAGCCAGATGTAAGTTGCTGTGGACAGAACAAAACACCAAATCCCTTCCAGGACAGAGAGGAGCTGATTAAAGGTACAACAACCCTTAACAATAAGCAGGGTAAGCATTACGATCCATATGTAACAGGCAAGGAAAGGCTCAAAGGCTCAAAGGCTCCAGGTCACACAGCTAAACAAGTGGTGAGCTGAGGACTGGACAAAGAACCTCTGGCTCCAATTCCAGGGAACTTTCTGCTGCCTATTTCATCTCTGACTGCTCTGTGAAACCGCAAATGCAGAGCTTGGATGGGAAGGCAGCTCAAGGGGAAATTAACCCAGTAACACCTTCACCTACAAACTGCTGGTGGCAATCAGAAACTCAAAAACCCCGAGCTGCCTGGTCCTGTGTTCAGAGAATGGGAGGTTAGCTATTGTTGCACCTCCTTTTTGATCAGTGCTGTTCTGACACCAATTGAGAGAGAAGCAAATCAAGATGAAATTTGGATGGTTTATCTCCCAATGAGACACTCTGGTGAAAAGTACTTGAGGAGGGGGAAGCTAAATCTACTTATTAGCATGAACTCAGGGAATCCATTCATTCATTCAAAAATATTTATTGAGAGGGCACTGGGTATACGTACTCAAATGAGAGAGTCACCTGCTCTCGAGGATCTTACATCTCATGGGGGAGACAGATAAGGTAATCACTGATCCCCATGGAATAAGAGCTAGGACTGAGGTCTGGACACAAGGATGAGTGAACACGGGGAAGAGGACCCTGAATCAGAGAAGGCTCGGGATCGTTGTGTTCATTCATTCAGTGGCATTCATTGGCTGCCTCGTTTTGTTCCCCAAACCAGGGAATGTTAACAAACAGATGAATGAGACAGTCTCTTGTTCTCAAGGAGTTCACAGTCTACAAATAAGTGACAACATAGTGGGAGTCTGTACAAGGTACAGGAAGATGGAGCAGAGCAGAGAGCCATTGACTCTCTCTTGGGGGTGTCCAGGGAGGCTTGCTGAAGCGGGGAAGCCTCTCCTTGAGCTGGTTTCAAAAGATAAATAAAAACTTGCCCAGAAGAAGAGAGAACATCCCAGGCAGATGAACCTGCCTGCATAGAGACACAGAGACATGAGTGGATAAGGTGTGTTTAGAAAACCTTGGGAAGGTTTGTATGACTCCATGCAAAGAGTGGGAGTCTGTACAAGGTACAGGAAGATGGAGCAGAGCAGAGAGCCATTGACTCTCTCTTGGGGGTGTCCAGGGAGGCTTGCTGAAGCGGGGAAGCCTCTCCTTGAGCTGGTTTCAAAAGATAAATAAAAACTTGCCCAGAAGAAGAGAGAACATCCCAGGCAGATGAACCTGCCTGCATAGAGACACAGAGACATGAGTGGATAAGGTGTGTTTAGAAAACCTTGGGCAGGTTTGTATGACTCCATGCAAAGAGCCAGGGTGGGAGGTGGGTGGTGGGCGATGGGGTTGGGCAAGTTGGCAGGGGCCAAATCCCACATGGTCATGAGTCATGTGCTAAGCAACTCAGACTTTACTCTGCTCGTGATGGGGAAGCATTGATACAATTTTAAACAGGAAAGACATTTGATCAGATATGTATTTTATTTTTATTTTTTGGTGGCTGTCTGGTACCGGGATCCAAACTGATCTAAGTGGCCAGCCCCACGTGTGTATTTTAAACGGATAACTCTGGCAACTGTGGGAAGAAGGGGTAAGAGCTGGAGGAAGAGAGAGACAGGTTGGAAAATGCTTGTAACAGTCTGAGCAAGAAGCAGAGAGATGCAACATGGTGGCAGTGGGGAAGCAATGCAGGGAATGACCTTGAGAGGCACTTGGGGTGCGGACTACATAAGTGTGCCTGGACCCCTTCTAGGAGGGTGGGAGCCCTGGGCTCTGGCTTGAGTGGGGACTGGGTACCACAGCTGAGCCTGAGAATGTGGTGGGCAATGGGGGGACCAATAGGGAACAAGAGGGTATATCCTTGGCAAAAGGACCATCTGGGACCTAAAATCCAGTCAGAGAGGCAAGAGCCAGTTCCTAAGCCAAGAATCTGCAGTAGAAGAGAAACCAGACACAGGGAGTAGTACATCATGGACTGCAAAGAGGAGAAGGCCATGTCAGGAAAGGTCTCCTTGTCAGAATAGAAAGAGGCAGAGGGCCTTTTACAGCATATAAGTGGCCCCTTCCTGTGACAGAGAGAAAGATTTGGAGGGTATCAAGCTGGTTCCAACAAGGGTTGGTGACTAATGGGATGGGAGAGGGGGGTGACAAGGGAGAGTTAAGAATCTCTAGTGCATGCCCAGGTTTCTGTAGGCAGTTGAATAATAAGACTTGAAGACAGATTTGGAAGTCAACAATAAGAGGTGGTTGAAGCTGTGGGTTTTGAAGAGATGATGCAAAAGTGTTCGGACAGTAGGTGGCTAAGAACAGAGGAGTGGGGGACATTAAACATTTAAGGGATGGATGGAGACAGAAATGAGAAAAAAATAGGAGGAACCAAGTCACAGAACCCAAAGTGGCGGATTTCCAGAGTGGCTAACATGGTACTACAGAATGGCCCAGAACCTGGGGCCATGTATTGCTTACTACCCCCGTGACCTTGAGTGATTTGTACAACCTCTTTCTGCATCCTTGTCCTCATCTGTGAAATGGGATAAAAATACCACCCTCAGCGAGTTGTTAAGATCATTGAATAAGACAGTGCGTGCAAAGGAGCAGGCACTGATGAGCACCAGTGGTCAGCGCAGGAGGCACTCAAGCATGGTAGTTAACCTCGTAGTGGGCACTTAGTAAAGGTTTACCGAAACTGTTAAAATATGAATCCAGTCACAGACTAGAGATGGAAATAGCCTGGCTCCATGTCCTCACATAATTAAGAGTCTGTTCTTTTTTGGAGCAGCACCTTTTCTTGAAGGTTCTTGGTTCCCTCACTCATAGCCCCTCCATGAGAAGATCTGATTATATCTAATGTCCTCGTTCCACCTGCCTCCTCTTCCGTCATCTCTAATGACACTGTCTGCTGCAGCAGAGAAGCTGACAGAGCCTCCCAGCAAACAAATGGGGCATTCTCTGCTCCAGTGGGTCAAGTTATTAGGATTTAACAAGAGCAAATTAATTAAAGGCTTTGGTACCAAAAAACTTTTTTCTTTTTTATTACTCAGACCTAAGAGATTGGTCATCAAAAGTCAGTTCTACAAAACTGAGGACCTCATCGTCCCTATGTTTGTGCTTTGCTTGTGAGTGGACAGGGTCAGGGGAAGGTAGGGGAGGAATGTTTCTGAGATTATGTCCAAAGCTTTAAAATGGTAGAATATGGTAATTAACAAGATTAGATAAAAATTTTTTGTTAAAGCTTTCTCTGTGTGCAGTTCCTTGAGGTTCTTTCCAGTGATTTAGAGATGCCTGGCCCTTGCCCTCTGAGCTAAAGAGATTTATATTTCACTCTATAGCAGACAGCCAGGAGGTGGGGGTAGGAGAATTGTAAAAACATTTTTTTATTCAAAACTAATTTTAATTCACATTAACTAAAAAAAACACACATATTGTATATGCCACAACGATTCCTTTATTTCTTCTCTCTTTCCAGCTAGAAATGACCCCACTCATCAAACTGTTTAATTCCCTGACTAGGAAACCTTGTGGTGAAGCAGAAGGAATAAAGAGGCATAAGAGCTATGTCTGAAGACCAGATTAGTCACTAACTACCTCTTTGACTTTGGGCAAGTTACTTCCTCTCTCAGTAACTAGTTTCCTTATCTATGAAATGAGTGGGTTGAGTCTGATAACAGCCAATGTCTTCTCAGGTCTGATATCCTAGGATTTTGAAGTTATTTCTACTGGGAGAAAATGTCACAGCCTCAGTGGCCACAGTGGCTGTGGGGACCTCCAGTAATGTCAAGCCAGGCCAAACAACTGACACGAGCAGCATTAACCACATTAATGGGCAAGATGATGCTCAGTCCATGTCCTGTTATCTGCATGTGGCATCTCCAGTTTTCCGGATTAGCTGTTAGCTTGTATACCGCCCACCTGGGGCTTCCTATGCATGGCCACCTCTCTCCACAGCTGAACTGCTGGAGGCTCAGAGGATGAAGACCACTAATTTAGAAGCAGATATGCCAAGTGAGCACTGTCCTCTTCAAAGGAGACTCCTTGGGAGGCACTTCACTTACACTTATGCCAGTTATGTTGACCAGGCTCAAAATATTTTAGGAACACCTCTTGGGACTTGTCCTCGGCACAGAACAGATTTCAGCAGTGATATGTCTGTCCTTTGATAGTGGGCTTGTGGCTAGAAATAGACCCAATATGATAAATAAGGTGGATTAGTACATTTTGGGAACTTCATGAAATGTGCCAGTAAGCCACAAAATGCTCTTCTCTTGTGGCCTCTAACTTAGCACTGAAGGTGTATTAGTTAGAGTGACTTCAGCAGATATTTAAAAAATAAGCCCCCAAATGTCAGTGGTTTAACCTATGTTAAACCAGAAGTTCCTGAGCAGAGGGATATTCTCCTCCACACAGTGATTCAGGACCCAAGCTCCTTCCATCTTATAGCTCACAGCCCCTTAAGGCTGTTGAGGCTTTTGCCTCCAGCTAGTAGAAAAAGAGAACATGAATAAGGCAACCCCTTCCCTGCCCCCACTTTTTCCTCTCAATGCCTATTTTTCAAAACTTGGCCTGACTCAAGTTCACATTCAATACTAGTCACCTGGCTCCACTGGGGTGCAAAGGGCTGGAAAATGTAATTTCTTCTCAGTGGCAATTCTATATAAGGAAGGGGAGTGTGGATTTTTGGTGGACAGTTAGCCATTGCTATCACAGAAGGCCTATCCCATCGAGAAATTCCCAGAAATGTTCTGAGCCAGGATAGCCCAATAGGAGAAAATACCCTAATTCCCAAGGGTAATATTTTAAAGTCTCAAGGATTTTATTTTTTTTAATTATTATTTTTTTTTTGTCTTTTTGTGACCAGTAAGGGGATCGCAACTCTTGGTGTGGTGTTGCCCGCACCGCGCTCAGCCAGTGAGCGCACCGGCCATTCCTGTATGGGATCCAAACCCGGGGCGGGAGCGCCGCTGCGCTCCCAAGCGCTGCACTCTCCCGAGTGCGCCATGGGGGCCGGCCCAGGATTTTAAAAGTCAAAACTCTTTGGATATAGAAATTTTGGCCTGTCTGCTTAAATAAACAACTTTTGTAACTTTATAATAACTTTTATAAAGTTATCAACCTAAACAACAAACAGAGAGGCTCTCTAAAAGAAAATGATGTTTATTTGGGAAAGGGGCATTGCAAGGGGAATACATGTACCATAGTAAACTATGTGGGCATTCAGGGAGGTAAAGGAAGACAAATGGTTTTAAATGAAAAATGAGAAACAAAAGACAGAAGAATAAGAAAAAAATAGAATTAAAAAAAGGAATTTAAAAAAGAACAAAAAAGGAAAAATGAAGATGATTACATAATTGTTTTGTGATAATTATCCTTGGCTACAAGGATCAATAACAAGGGTGATGCCAGTAGAGGTTGGATGGGCAGTTGCTAGGCAGATGTCCTCATAAGTATTTTCTATGTGAGGTTGTGATGGCCTTTGTCATAGTTATCATTTTTGAGTGAGAACTCTCCCTTCATGGTCTTCCCTGGCTCTATTTGTCAGGTATGGTTTTTTTTTTTTCTAACACAAGTGACTTTATTTTGATTCTGACAACTTTTACAAAGAACAGACTGGCCACACCTGTGAGAAGCATGAAGATGTACCCTAGAGAATATTGAGCAGAGGGTGGCATTGCCAATCTGGCATTTCATAGCAGCATCCCCTGAACCCACCAAAAATAGCTCGTTATATTTATTTATATAAGATGAAGTCACATGATACTTATTTAATAATAATGATAAAATAATAACTAACAATTATTATTCATTATGTCCAAGTACCACAAAAAGTGTTTTGTGTGCTTTAAAAGCATTATTTTATTTGTTCCCTACAACCACGTGATGGAGTTACTATTTTGATGCCCATTTTCCTGATGAGAAACTGAGGATAGTAGGTAAATCACTCCAAGGTCATACAACTAGAATTCAATCATCTGATGCCAAAGCCTACATCCTTAGCCACTCTGTTAGAACAATGTAACACATATATTAAAACACAGATTGCAAGACATCTTACTATGAATTCAAATAGAAATTGTACATGCACACATTTTAACAAAATTATCTCCTCCAGAGCTGCTCACTGTTGGGGGGAGCATGTGACCTGGAACATGGAGGAGGAAGTGGCCCCAGACACATGGCACTGTTCTGTTTCAGATGCACCTACATTTATGTCCCACTTCATGGACAAGGTGCATGTCCTTGGGCAAGACATTTAGCCTCTGTGAGCTCAGTTTCCCCCTTTTGTAAAGTGGAGATAATATCACCTACCTCATAGGGTGGGAAGTAGCCTATATTTGCAAAACCCTTTTAAAGTGATGGAACGTAGTAAGCATTCAATAAATATGGACTATCGTCACCATTGCCATGACACTCATCATCACTGCCCAGCACTGACACTACCCAGAGTGGCCGAGGAATGCAGTTTCATCAGCATCTGTCAAATTAGGGAGAGCTCTGAGCCTCACAAGGAAACCCCCACAGAAAAAATCCACAGTATCGTAAGATATAACTTCACAAACACACTTCCAGGAATGAACCCCTCAGTTATACCAATGGTGGTATATTTGGGGCTCCACATTTCTTTCTCCCATCCACTCCTACTGAGTTAAGCTTACATTATTGCAGAATGTTTTATAGCTTCTTGGCACAGGGCTTCTCACAGGTCGCTGCACTGCCCTGGGTAAGCAGAGTGACCAGGGTAGTTCTGACTCAGACGCATTGAGAAATACTCTGTGCAGGGCCGGCCCGTGGCTCACTCGGGAGAGTGCGGTGCTGATAACACCAAGGCCCTGGGTTCGGATCCCATATACGGATGGCCGGTTCGCTCACTGGTTGAGTGTGGTGCTGACAACACCAAGTCAAGGGTTAAGATCCCCTTACCGGTCATCTTTTAAAAAAAAAAAAAAAAAAAAAAAAAAAAAGAAATACTCTGTGCAGCTTCACAAAGGTCAACTGGCCCAGCAGGGACCCTGCTAGGAAGAGGACTCTGACAGCGTCACCTCCAAGGGGATGCCCACCCCCTGGGTACTGACAAGGCATGGAAGGAATGGAAACAAAAGGGAAGGCGACTTCCCATTTGTCCTCATTGATGCTTTCAGCATCTTTTGTCCTTGGAGTCATTATTGCTGGAAGCATTCAAGTCAAGGTGAAGCTGCCCAAATGGGGCCCCTGGATCCACATCTCACCACCTCCTCAAGGAGGCCCCTGGAAGTATAGGCAGGCCACACCTAGGAGAAGCATCAAGATGCACCCCAGGAGAATATTGGGCAGGTGGTGGCATTGCCAATCTGGCATCTCCCAGCAGCACCCCCTGAGCCCACCCAAAGCAGCTGGTTATATTTATCTCTTTTCTGATAGGTTCTTTACCTTTTTTTCCGATGGCTTGCCTGATGGGTTCTTCAGTCCAGAGTCTGCCCAGAGCTGGGCCCTTGAAGGGTCAAAAGATGAGTATTTGGCATGGTGGGGCTTCAGGATCAGACACAAGATCTCACCCCACAACTGTCGGACAGACAGTGGGGAATTCTGCAGGAGAGGGGAAGGCCCCTCAGCTGGCACTGCTGATGGCTCTGGGTGGTGGGGGAGGCACAGGTGGGAGGGCGTGTGTACATGTCTATAGAATCAGTTGGTCTCTAGAGTGCTTTTCACTCTAGCTAGTTATTCATCTACAAACAATGACTCAGCCTAAGCATCGGGAAGCAGAACATTTAGGAGATGGAAGAGCAGATGCTTGTGTTGGGGACGGAGTTGGCAATGAGGAAGAAGAGGGCTTTTTCTGTGTCCTGGAATCTCCCCCACAGGAGCCCACTTTACTGATGAGAAAACTGAGGCTCAGAAAGAGGAAGCTGCTAACCTAAAGCCACACGGCAAATAGGTGGCAGACACCCTGAATATCTAATACATGCTTGTTGTGAGTTAACTCTAAATTGTGGGGTCCAAAGTCCTTCGGGTCTAGGAAAAGAAGTATCTGTTTCTTCATTCGCCTTACATTTCCATGTCTGTCACCTCTGAAAGGAGAGTATTTTTCAAAATTATTTATATCCATTTTTTTTGGATCAAAATTTAGAGCCTTCTATGAGGAAGCGGGCAGGGATAAGAACCATGTTCTAGGCAGTGCTACCCAGTGGTCTACACTCAGGCAGCATCAGCATCACCAGAGACTGCTTAGCAACGCAGATTCTTAGGCCTCACCCCAGACCTACTCCTTCTTTCCCACCTCTTCAACCCTGCCCATGCCACCTGCCCCTATCAGATGAGCCCCACCCACTTCTCCCCATTTTTTATATTCTGTCACCCAAGGAATCAATAAATAATTTGTAGTGCAGGAAGAAGAGGGAGGGCTGAGGAGGTGGATGTAAATGAGGTAGTTTGTGCTTTTCTAACTTTTGCCAAACAAGCATTATCTATAAAAACAGGTGCACCTTCCTCCCCTTCAGCCAACTATCCATTAAAATGGTTTAATTACTTCCTGAACACTAGACAGTTAGATAATTAGAAGGCAGCGTTCAGACCAAAAACTTAAGCCACTCTCTTCAATCAGGGTAAAACTGTCTGATCAAGAAGTTAATTAAAAATCAAGTGTGGTGGCTCTTACTGGAAGGGTTGGTTTGGAGCTTCAAAAGATCTCACTTCCCTCCTTGGCCCATAACTCCTCCATTATCACCAGGGCTCCTGGTGTCGTGTTAGCTGCCCAAGACTCAACCAGACCTGGCCCCTGCCCTCAAGGGGCTTACCTTCTGGAAAAGAGAGCATAGCAATGTTCAAACAAGGTTTGTAGAATACATGACCATCTTCAGTGCCAAGGGTGAATAGGTACATATCCAAAAGGTTGACAGAAATAGTGGGAGTTGGCACATTTGGGAGAGAGTAAGAGATTGGGACAGACAGGAAGTCTCTGTGTCCAGAATCTGTTGGACCAGGTCAGGCGGTCCACAGGTGGTCTTCAGGAGATTTATGAACCCCCTAAAATTATAAGCACAACTTAGGTGTCTATTTTTTCCCCCCAGGGAGATGATCCTTCCCTTTTATCAGATCCCCAAAGAGGTGTGACCCCAACAAAGGGCTGGGAACCACTGAGACGCTCTGTCTTTAACAAACCCCTGAAGACTCGGGCGAAGTGCAATTTCAGGAACTGTTGGAATACTGGAGGGAAGAGGGGCCATGGTGGCTGCTCTTGTCTCCCGGAATCACAGTGTGTTGGTGTTCACATGCAGTCCCTCTGCTTTTCCTTGTGGAGACTGGGGTGACTCATCGCCGTTTGCTCCTGTGAGCCAGCTTCTCCTGCGAGGGCAAGGCCAGTGCCCTGGAGTTTCATCGGCTGCAGGATGAGTCCCAGCGCACCTCACATCCCAACCATCTCACTCACCATCGCAGAGCCCAGCCCCCCGGCCGTCCTCGCGGTGTGACGATCACTTTTGCTTGCTCTGCTCATCCCTTTGTCTGACCCTATCTTCCCAGCCCTTCACCGCGCCCTCCGGACCTCCTGCTCCATCACTGGAAACCTCTTCTCTGGGTTCCCTTCGTCTTCCTGTAAGAAAAGCATGGCTGTCTCCTGACACCGTTTCCCTCGTGGTCGTCTCCAGTGGTGGCTGCTCTTTTTTCCGCACACTGTATTCTGAGGGGTCTGGAGGTGGGTCCGGGTCATTCTTGCTCCCCATTACCACATCCAAACTGCCTCTCTTCTGTGGCCCTTCAGAAGCCCTAGCCCCTTTGCAGTGCCTGGCATCTTTCTTTACCATCCCTTTTCCCTTCTTGGTGCTGCTGGCTACTGACCACCTCCTCAGTCCTCACTTTCCTGATGCACCTGGCTCAGACACTCCCTCCCACCGTTCCTGTCTTCAGCATCTGTATAGATTAACGGTTCATGCCCTTGGAGGCTTTTGGAAATGTATGCGGTTGGTTTATTTTGTAATGTAGTTGTGCTCCAGCATTTATATTGAAATGTATATTGTTTTGTTATAAATGATTTCCTCTGTGTTTTTCTTTACAGTAGCTGTTAGGGTATTGTCTTAGTCTGTTTTCTGCTGCTATGACAGAAAACCAGAAACTGGGTAATGTATAAACAATAGAAGTTTACTGGGCTCACGGTTCTGGAGGCTGGCAAGTCTAAGAGCATGATGCTGCATTTGGCAAGGGTCTCATCCCATGGCAGAAGGCAGAACGAGGAAATGCAAGCACAAGGCAGAAGAAATTGAGCCAAACTCATTCTTTTATCAAGATAACTAACTCACTCCCAAGATAACGGTATTAATCCATTCATGAGGGCTCCGACCTAATCACCTCTTAAAGGTCCTGGCTGTTAACACTGTCACAATGGTAATTAAATTTCAACATGAGTTTTGGAGGGGATATTCAAACTATAGTGGGAATTATATTAATTTTTTTAAAAAAAGAAACCATAGTAGATAATAGTGTCTTATGAATTTCATTTCAGGATAGGAAAGAGGACATTGAAACATATTTGTTATAAAAAGGGGGCATTTGGTCTGACAGCACTGTGCATGGCTGATGCAGATAATCTATTCAACTCCTTGGCTTCCCAGTTATTCCAATGATCTTTTCCTCTAGCCCACCTCAGCCCCTAATCAAGTGGTCACCCCCTGGAATCCTCATCACCAGTCACCACACGACTCCCTAAATCTGGATTTAAGCAATCCACTCTCTGACCATCATCCCCCAATCTCAGTAGTTCACCAACTCCAGCAATTCTCCAACCTCATAGAGACCTCCTGGCACTGACTTTATCACTTTCCATCTTTCATTGTTCCTTATTCCTTTTGTGTCCCCACTTCCTTCCTCCCCAGCTTAGGCTCCATGGTTCAGCTTGACCACTCCCTTGCAAACATGCATAATTCTCATGTCCACTTGTCTGGAAAAACAGTCCATGCTACTTAAACCCAACTTTCTTTTTACTCCACACATGCCCCTGAGCAAGAAGTTGAAGGTGTGGAGGAAAATCACACAGCCAATGACTAGACTCATGACAGATTTATGGCTACAAATTTCAAAGGGACACTCGCCACAGTGAGGTAATTGTACGCATCTCTCTTGTAAATTCATTCTCCTACTTTCCAAGATAATTATTTCCCACTTTCTCCTCTCTCCACAAATCTTCAACACTTTCTCCCTTATCCCTTCCACCTCAGCTGGTGACTTCATGAGAGACAAAGAGGCATTTGGATTAGAACTCCCTGATTTTCCCACTATCACTTCTATCATCCTACCTCCATCTGTGGCCACCAAGCCAATGGCCACTTATCATTTTACTTGAGCTGATCTCTCAACAGTATTTAAAAGAGTTATCACAGGGCCGAGCCCGTGGCACACTCGGGAGAGTGCAGCGCTGGGAGTGCAGCGACACTCCCGCCGCGGGTTCGGATCTTATATGGGAATGGCCGGCGCACTCACTGGCTGAGTGCCGGTCACGAAAAAGACAAAAAAAAAAAAAAAAAAAAGAGTTATCACACTCTCTTTCTTGAAACGCATCATTCTCTAGACTTCTGTATCTCCCCACTTTCTGGTCTTGCTTCTACCCCATTTGTTGCTTCTTCAGAGCTTCCTTTTTGGGCTCTACCCCACCAAAGCCTCCCTCAAAACTCTAAATGTCAGAAGTCCAGGGCTCTGTCATTGGCCCTCTTTTCTCCCCAGGAGATTTCAGCCATTCCAAAGGGTTCAAATTCCACCTGTCTTAGTCCATTTTGTGCTTCTGTAAAGGAATACTGGAGACTGGGTAATTTATAACTAACAGAAATTTACTTCTCATGGTTCTGGAGGCTGGGAAGTCCAAGATCAAGGTGCCAGTATGACGTGAGGGCCTTCTTGCTGCATCCTCACATGACAGAAGGCAGAAGGGCAAGAGAGACAAACTCCCTCTGTCTAGCTCTTTTATAAAGGCACCTAATTCCATTCATGAGGGATGAGCCCTCATGGCCTAATCACTTTTTAAAGGCCCCATCCCTTAATACTATCACATTGGCAACACCTGAATTTTGGAGGGGACACATTCCAACCATAGTGCCACCTCTATACCCATGACTTCTATTTTCAGACCAGACTTATCTTTAAGCTTCAGACTCATGTATCCAATTGCCCACCTGACCCTTACAGTTAGATTTCTATCAGACATTTTAAATTTACCATAACCAATATATAAATATTAATTACTGAAGTAGGCTGAGCAATGGCCCCCAAAGACATCCAGGCTCTAATTTCTGAACGTGTTAATGTTACCTTATATGGAAAAAGGGACTTTGCCAATGTGATTGATTTAAGGATCTTGAAATGGAAAGGTTATTCTGGATTATTCAGGTAATCCCTTACTGTAATCACGAGCATTCTGTAAGAAGGAGGCAGAAAGAGATTTGATGACAGAAGAGAGCATAAGATGTGACAACAGAAGAAAGAGGCTGGAGTAATGCAAGGAACAGGCAAAGCATGAAGGCAACTTCTAGAAGCTGAAAAGGCAAGGAAAGATGCTCCCCTCAAAGCCTCCAGAAAGAACCAGAAGGCGCCCAGCTGACCCCTTCACTTTAGGCCAGTGAGACTGATTTTAGACTTCTGATCTCCAGAACTGTAAGAGAATACATGTGTGTTGTATTAAGACACCAAATGTGTGGTCATTTGTTATAAGCAGCAATAGGACACTGATACAGTCACAGCTGCCACCACTACATAAATCCATATCCCTGACCCTGGTGCCCTCCACATCCTAGCAAATGGCACCCCTACCTATGCAACTGATGAGGCCAAAGCTTCAGAGTTCTCCAGATTTTTCTCTTCACTTACACCTCACCTGTCAAGCCTGCCAGCTCTACCTCTGATACCCATTCTGACTCCAACGATTTCCCGCTGTCTCCACTCCTATGACCCAAGTCTAGGCTGCAATCACTTCCAACCTGAATCACTACATCCCTTCCTGCTTGATCTTCTGCTCCTACTCTTGTCCCTCTTCAGTTGATTGTTCCCTCATGAGCCAGAGGGAACTTTATGAAGGTCACATCATTCCCCCTTTTAAAACCCTTCAATGACTTCCCATTATACTCAGGAAGAAATGCAAATTCCTTGGCATGACCTACAAGGCCCTATAATAGATTGTCCTCTGCCCACCTTATCTCCCTCCACTTCCCCACTCATTCACTGCAGTGGTCACACTGACTTTCTTTCTGACCCTTGTTCATTCCATTCCCATGTCCAGCCTTTGCATTTGCAGTTCTTACCGTTAAAGTGCTCTCTCTCTCTGGATCTTTGCCTGGATCCCTTCTTATCGGTTAAGTCTGAGCTCAAATATTGCTTCCTCCAAAAGGCCTTTCCTACTATCCTTGCTAAAACAGGACCCTCAATGCCTGAAGCCAATGGCTATTTAACCCTATTTTATCTTCCTCATAGCATTTGTCAACACTGGAAATAGTCTTATTGGTTTGTTTACATATCTGTTGTGTGTCTCTCCACTAGATTGTAAACTTTTTGAGGGCAGAACTCTGCCTGTCCTGCTCACTGCAGTATCCCCAGTGCTTGGCACACAGTTGGAACAATTAATATTTATTTGCCTTGTTGCCTGCTGTTGCTTGTTTCCACTCTACCACTGCTTCTGGCTAATATGACTGCATCAAAACAATCTCTCCCTGGGATGTTTGTATTTTGGCAGCATTGGACTATTTGTGCAAAGAGCTAACCAGTGGAATTTCAGACATCACTCAGCAGGTATGGAATGACCATGTGTTTCTTTTACGGTGCCTTTAAAAGCACATGATTCATTCAGCATCTGCTTAGTCCTGAGTGCCATGGGTATATAACAGAGGGAGGAAAGGATATTTACATTATGCCTTAATTGATGAATTTGGATTGTTTAAGCCAAGAAAGGGGCAGAGAAGCAGGCAAAGACATTGCATGTAGGTGCTCAACTGTTGCATGAACTTGGTGTGGTGGCCCCTCTACCTTCTACCTACTGAAGACTTGGTGAGCCTGGGAGTCTGGGGATGGCAATCATGTGGCTCAGAGACGGATGGTAGAGTTGAAAAGCACAAATCACACCAATAAAAACCCAGCTCACCCCAACACCTGTATCCATTTGTAAATTAAGGGAGATGGTGGTTTTCTCCCAGCAGTGGCCAGCTGTCTCTGACTTGACCTTTGTTTTTCTCCTCTCTCTGCTGCCGTAGGTCTCATCATTCATGAGGGACCCTCCGTGTACCGCATCTTTAAACGGTGGCAGGCTGTCAACCAGCAGTGGAAAGTGCTGAACTATGACAAGACAAAAGACCTGGAGGATCAAAAGGCAGGAGGCAGGATAAACCCCCGGACCTCCTCATCCACCCAGGCCAATATCCCCTCCTCTGAAGAGGAGGCAGCAGGCACCCCTGCCCCTGAGGAGGGCCCTGCCCGGGCCACCAGCCACCCCTCAGCTCCTCTGTCCCAACACCACTGTGCTTACACCATCCTGCACATCCTGAGTCACTTGAGACCTCACGAACAGCGGAGCCCCCAGGGCGGCAGCCGAGAGCTCGTCATGAGAGTGACGACGGTGTGAAAGGAGAGACTTGGGAGGAAGGCTGTGACCGTGCCAGAGAAGGAGGCTGGGCTGGGAGGGGGCCAGGGAGCAGGCAAGTGGAGTCCAGGTGGCACCCCGGGGGCCAGAACAGAGAGAGCAGGCAGAGGGTAGTGGGCCTCGAGGGAGCTGGGGAGCAGGGGCAGAGCTGGAGAGGGGCTGGCACCTGAAAGGGTTCTGTGATTTACAGTCAGTCAGTGCCATTCTCCAACAACAATAGCAATGAAAACCAATACAAATCAACAACAAAGTGCAATACGGTCTGAACCTTACCGAATAGAACAGAATCATCCAGGTGTACCCATCGGCAAGGCACAGGGTGAAGCAGAGGCTGTGGGTTGGCCTGGGTGGTGTGGCGGTGCCCACAGGCACATGTGCAGCAGAGAGGGAATGAAAAGGGGATTGAGGGGAAAAGCATGTGTCACCTGCTCTGTTTTAACCTTGAGTTTGTCTTTGTTTCTCCCTGGGCCATCTCCTGTGGCCGTTGGGGGAGGGGGAGGGACGGGTGTGGGCTGGCAGGGAGGACATATGCCTTTGGGCTTCTGGGCTCACCTGGGGGGGAGGGCAGGACTCACGGATTCACATGGCTTTAGGGACTCTGGGGTGGTTGATGCAGGGAGGGAGACGTTGTGAGTGGCCAGAGGGAGGTGTATGTCTCCTCCCTTAAGCACCTTCCAAACTGGAACTCCTAATTTCAGGTAGTCTCAAAGAGGGTGTAGGTTTGGAGATGGGTGTCTTTCTGTGCCCTTGTTACTTTATTTTATGGTGATTTGGCTCAAAGATGTTTACAGGAAGCATACACACACACACACACACACACACACACACACACACACACACACACACACGCTCGCCTAGAGAAAAGTACAGATTTCCAGCGGGTATCTCAAGCACAGTTCCTTTGAAGCTGTCAATCCAGGAGTGACTTTCCCAACTACCCAAACCTACCCATGGCCAGGGCACTCTCAGTGCCATGCCCCCTCCTGCCTTGGCACATGCACAGACAGGTCCCCCCACAGTCGGGCACCTGCTGCCCAGGGTGAGAGGAAGTTGGCCAGTGTGCCCCAAGGAGTGGAGTGGAGACCAGTTTAAGTATTCCTTGCTGCTTGGGACACTCCCCAAGGAGGCAGTTTGGCTAATGCTCAGTGCTATGTGCTCCTTGGTCCTTCCCATGCAGCCAGGCAGGCCCAGGGGTCCTGGCAGGGAGCACTGTGCCTGGAGTCCACCTGTTTGTTCCTGGGACACTGCCAGGGTAGACCATTGGGTGGTCACCACCTGCAGAGTTTCTTGTTGTCAATGCACAATGGCCACGTCATCGTGGGTATTAAAAAGACACTGTCAAATACTTTTTTAAACTGGTTTTTAGGGTTTTTTAAAACTCTCTGTTGTTTGTAATATTCTCTTAAAGGCTTGAAAATAAAATTTCTTTCCCTACCACTTGTGTCCCTTTCCATATGTGAGTTTTTCCTTCCTCTTTCCCATCCTCCCTCTTTGGTATAAGCTGCCTTCTTCCTCCCTTGTGTCTGCTCCACCACTAGAGTCTCCTCCATGGCAAGAAATCAAAAGCATTTTCATTCCTCCTTCAAGAGTACAGATGGGGTGGGGCAGGCAAGGATGTTCCCTAGAGTGTGTGTGGAGTGAGTGTGTGCGCGCGCGCGCGCGTGTGTCTGAACCTACAGTGAAGCCCTGAGACTCCTGACCTCTTCTTGGCTTCCTAGCAGATGCATTCCTTCAGGTAGAAAAGAGGAACAACTCCTAAACTATCCAAAGAGTTCTGCCCCAGAATCAAAGCAGAGACCATTACTCCTGGGAGGAAGTTTAGGGAACGCCACCCTATCAGGTCTTTTCACAAATGCTGGGAGAGCCACAGGACAGGGGTGTTAGGACCTCATTCTCTTGAGTTTTCCTTAAAATGTCAAAGAATAGCACCCAAGTTAGAGCCCCATCAGAGGGCTTGTACATATCATGAGGCAACAGACAAGATCTCTCCTCCCTTCAACTTGACCTGGCCTTCTTTCCTTGGGGCTGACTGTCAGGCAGTGTCAGCAGTGAGATGAGCACAGGCCTAGGGAGATTCCTCCCCAATGAAACTCACATCCAGAGGGTTAGAAAAGACAAGATGGTCTTGTCTGGTGAGAGACCAAGGACATATACAAGAAAAACATAGAAACAAGTGAAAATCAACAGTCACATAGAGTAAGGGTGTCTAATTTCAGGGTAGTCTAGGAACAGGCCATTTAGATTAATTAAATATTTATGGAGAATATAGATGTATTACATGAACTATTTTCAAAAAATATTAGAATGCAACAAAATGTGCATATCATCAAAGCCATAGTGACCACCACCTTGTTTTTCTTTGGTGATTACAGGGAACTTTAGAATTTTGTGGTCATTCAAGGTCATCATTCGTTATGTTGTACTGAAGAGGCAATTAATGAAAAATTCTCATAAAATGCTGGAGTTTGTTGGATCTTGATGATGCAAGCTCCAAGAGAGTAAGGACCTCATCTGTCTTGTTCACTGCTGTATTTCCAGGACCTGGCACATAGTAGGTGCTCAATAAATATTTCTGAATGAATAAGACACTCTTAGAAGAGTACAGGAGTACCTTTAGCATCCAGGGGACGTGGCTCCTCTTTTTTCAACTTACACTGTAATTCTCAAGGTCAATTTTACAGTAGAAAAGAAAAGTCAAGTTTTGACTTCTCCACCCAACAGGATGGTAAACTCCCTGTGCCTTGGGGAATGGAGCTTATGGGTATAGAAATGGATGAGTTGGTTTTTATATTTTATATACATCTCTGCAGAGCAAGGTAAAAATATATCCTGATGACCAGAGATCACTGTACCCCTTGCAAGCCATCCTTCATACCACCAGGCAAGTGTCTAGATTTCCTGTGAAGTTATTTAATGTGGAGCAATAAGAAGCCTAGGGAATTGTGAGAACAAAGGCCATACCAACTCCATCTTCTGGTCCCTTCAGTTTTACTTGCCCTTTCTATGACTCCCCTTTCTAGGCCTTTTACTAGGAGGTTATCCATTAATCTGAAGCAAGGCAAGCACAGCTAAGACAATGACTGAAAAGCTAACAAGTCAAAGATCAAAGCTTTCCTGTTGATGTACATAGTAACCTTAAATGCTCATTGGTCACAACACTTTTAATATATCATAGTCACAAGACATCCAGAGGTTGACCACATCGACATATTGTAGACATACTACCTTTTGTCCCTAAGTTTCTCAAACCCTTCCTTCCCTCCAAATTGTGTGGAGTGCAGCTGTGCAAATATCTGAATCGCCACTCGCCCAGTCCTTCCCGTATGTAAATTGCCCATCAATAAACTCTTGATCATACTATATGGAGTTGCCTGCTTTGTTTTTCAGTCTCAAAGTTTCTTCTCAGTTTGGAGGCTACTTCATCTTGTCTCCTTGCATATCATTCACAAGTACGGCCCATGGATAGGACAAGATACTAGCTAACACCTAAAGTTCTTACTATGCACAAAGCACCAAATTAAATATTTTATATGTATTAACTCACTTAGTATTCCAACAACCGATGAAGTAGATACAATTATTATCTTTATTTCACAAAAGTAGACATTGAGGCAAAGAGGTTAAATAACTTGCCCGTAGTCACCAGCCAGGATTTCATCTCTGGTGATCTGACTTTGATTGCAACCACTCCATCACATTTCTGCAAGAAAACTAGCATGAATTTAAGAGATATCTGGGCCAGGCCAACACAGAGAGGTCAGCATGGTAGAGGTCTACAGGAAAGTTTTGAATGCTGAGGAAATTAGGGCTAAATAAAAATAAACTATTTTTGTTCCTTACCAAAAAAAGCCGAGTTTATCTAACAACCAATTTTTGTTGTTATCCAGATAATATATCCTGGCTGAATGAAGCCTATATAATAAATAGTTGGCTATATCTGGGAATGCGGGAATTCTGAATAGGCAATAGATATAGTTCAACCATATTTTTATGGGCAAAGGGCCAGGTTTCATAAGGGTTCACAGAGGCCTCTCCTTCTGGGGGAAAAAAAAAAGTAAAAAAAATTATCCTATTTGGGGTTTAGACTTTTGGTCCTGGTTCCAAGGGAGTGGTGCAGAGTGGCAGGTTGGGTGTTCTAGTCACAGACCATAGTATTCAGGAGGACAGATATGAAGCCTTGTTCCTATCTCTTGGGATTTGTCGCCATCTTAGAGCACAGAAACTTCAAAATCATAGAATATTTTAATCTCTATGAGATAATTTACTGTTTTTCCTTTGTTTTGCCCATGACATCCAGATGTATAGCAGAGGGTAGGGGCATCTTTTGATATGACAATAATCACTTCCTGAGGGTAATAATGTGGTTTGTAAGCAGAATTCATTATATTGTGGAGGTGAGAAGGCAGAGAGTTGGGGGGAATACACATTTTGCATGGTTCCTCCTCATTTTTTTCTCAAATTGTCCTGCTTATTAGTAATAAGCAATCAAGGATTATTTTAACTGTAAGGGTATGATCCTATAGCACTGATGCAATGATCCAAAAACCTTCTACCCATACCTCCTCATCCATTCCTAGTGGTAGAATGGAATGTGGGACCTGGGAAGTGCTTGGGGCACTGTGCACAATATAGTGAGGCTCCAGGATGACTCCCAGTGATGCAGATCCAGCATGGCCTCACCCCAGATCTGAGTTCGGGGTTTGCGCTGCAGTGGGTTAGCTAAGCACCAGCTTGTCCCACCACAGGTCCTTCTTCATGCTGCCTCTCCCCACTGCCACATAACCTATCTACTCCTCACCCTGCCCATCATGAGGACAAGAATCCACTGGCTTTCTTCCTGCCCAAGCCCAAACCAGCCAAGAACTACAGGCTTTAGTATCCTCCTGCCTCCCAACCCCTGGACACTGAGGGGAGTCCCTCCTCCTTAAATGTGTTACCATAACCATGTACCAAAATGCTTCAGCATCACACTCAATTCCAACCCAAGAGCCCAGGAGATGTTTATAGAAGAGGAGCAGCCGTGGCTGAAGAGGGTTTATGGTTACGGAAGAAAAGAAAAGCAGGTCACCATGTGCCCGTGCTCTCTTAATTTTTAAGAGGACAAAGTCCTCAACACAGAGAAACCTCAGTGCCCTTGGTGTTGGTCAAGGACTGGTACTCTGCTGTCCATCTAAGTCCCAGATAGCAAGGAAAGTGTGGTACCTGGCACAGTTGGCATTACGGCATAGAGCACCTCCAGGGTGTCTATATTCCTGAAAACCCTGTCCAACAGAGAAGGATAATCTGTTTCTGCATCTGTTAAATAAAAAACAGGGTGCTCAGGCTCTGCATCTAATAATACTGTTCTACTCCTTCACCACCTTGGAGAAATAATAAAAATAGCTAAATATACAGTGCTTTTCATATGCCAAGCTCTGTCTCAAACCTTTTACAGAATATCAACTCATTTAATTCTCAAAAACAAAACAAAACACAAGTTGGGAACTACTGTTATTCCTACTTTTCAGGTGAGGAGACTGAGGCATGAAGAGGTTAAGCACAATGCCCAAGGTCATGCAGCTAGCTATACACGGCAGTGCTAGAATTTATACCTCAGCAGTGTGGTGCTATACATTGATATGTTAATCACTACATTAGACTGCCTCTGAGAAACGTGGAAATTTATTTAAAAGGTTTATCCTGATTCAAGAGGCAATGGAGGGAAATGACCAGCCCCTACACCAGCTGGGTGTAACCCAGATGCCATCTGTCACCTGCCCCCAAGTCGCTAAGGTCAGTTCCAACCTCTCCATCTCATCCTATAGGAAGGTTGAGACCCTCATCAGGATTTCTACTAATTCAGGCCCTAAAATTTTCCCCAGTTGCCTCCTACTCCAATATCCAGAATCTCATGATCTCAATGTTTCCGTTCTCTGTTTTATAGCATTTCCTTGATTTCAACCCTATGTTAAGACCAAATCTTGGACATGATTCCTCCTCCTCATTTCTCCATTCCACTCCAAATAATATCACTTACAGTTTTGTATAGCATAGTTTTACTGGAAATTTGGAAGTAACCTGAAGTTTATTTCTACAAGAAGGGATCTTCAAGAAGTTCGTGTATTCATATTATCTTTTAATTCGACTTTTCCATGAACTTTCTGAAGTAACTTCCTATAAAAACCTGTGGTAAGAAACTGCTGTGCAGAAGGTTCTTTCCAGGTCAGTATCTCAAATATAAGTTAGTTGTAGCCACCTTCAAGGATATCATTGTCTAGTTACTAGACTCCAGTAAGAAGCTCAGCATTTCTCATCAAAAGCTTTTCTTGTGAAAGATCTTGGCAAGCTTACTCTTACTAACCGTAAATACGTAAGCTAACAGTATTCCTTCTCCTGGGGAATTTGCATTTTTAAGAGGGGATAATTCTTAAGCCGGAGGAGTAACTCCATAAGTGGTGGGATTTCAATTACTACCAAGTAGGTAGAGACCTGGGCTGCGTTCATTTAGCCAGGAGGATCACAGCCGTGTACATGCACCGACACACACACACATACAGAAAGACACAAACACAGAGGGCAAGTGTATTTGTCCATTTTTGTGTTGCTATAATAGAATACCTGAGACTGGGTAATTTATAAAGAACACAGGTTAATTTGGCTTATGATTCTGGGACAGCTGCCTCTGGCATGCCTCAGGCTGCTTCTACTCGTGATGGAAAATGGCAGTCCAGCCCCAAGCAGATCACAGGGTGAGAGGGAGCAAGAGAGAAGAGGGAGGTGTCAGGGTCCTTTAAACAACTAGCTCTGGTGGGAACTAATAGAGCAAGATCTCACTCTAACCCCACCAGGGCGTTAATCTATTCATGAGGGATCTGCCTCCATAACCCAAACCACTCCCAACATTGCCAAGTTGGGGATTCGATTTTGACATGAGTTTTGGGGGGACAACACATCCAAATTCTATGAGTGAGTAACAAACACATTCCCTAAAAAGTGCCACCAAGTCAGGGCCTACTGACTAAGCAGCTCTTTGGTTCTCCTCAGTAGGATCAAGACAGCCAGGTAATAGGTGGAGAGGGAAAGAAGGGGCCTGTTTCTACCAGGCCATCTGAACTGTGTGATATCATTTGGTTTGAGCAGCCTCTTTGTCTGGAGGTTGTATTTGGTATGAACTCTTCTGTCCCAGCCAGTGGTCAGTCCAATGGGTGACTTACTGTGAGGGGAACCCTTGAACCCTCTAATGCAGGTTGCTGTATCTCTTCCAAGAAGAGATGTAGATATTCTGGAGCTGCTACTCCACTGAGTGTGCTGAGAGTCTACACGTACCTAGGGAATCACAGTGACATTATTGTAAGCCCTAATTCCCCCCTGAAAAGCCTCAAGGCTGAGGTGTTCTCTCATGTCATTCCTAACCCCTCAAATCATTTCAGTGAACACATGTTGTTTTTGTCTATCCAGCACACAGAAATCCTCTTTCCCATGGGAAACCCACAGCATGTGGTGTTGGTAGGGCTAAACCCTTAAAGCCACTCTAGCCACAGAAGTGGAACTGTGATCAAGGCTTGGGAAATCAAAGTACATATATGACGGTGATCCCATAAGATTATAATGGCTATACCATATGGCCTAGGTGTGTAGTAGGCTATCCCATCTACGTTTGTGTAAGTACAGTCTATGATGGCACAATGATGAAATCACCTAATGACACATTTCTCAGAACATATTCCCATCATTAAGCAACACATGGTGTATTCCTGTCCACAGGGATTGGCTCAGAAAAGGGCATGTGACCAAAGCCAGGCCATGTCCTCCCTGAGACTTAATCATCAGAGATGGTGGGAAATAGTTTCCCTCCACTAGAGTTGCTAACGGGGAGTCTTTGAGTCTGGGAAAATGAAAGACCCCATTTTCTGCCACATGGAAAGCACCTACAAGGGTACTTCAAAAAGTTTGTGGAAAAATTGAGTTAAAAGATAATATGAATCCTTCCATGAACTTTGTGAAGACCCCTAGTATCTTCAGAATAACGTTAAGTAAAAACATGCAAAGCAAAGAACAGAACAGAGGTGGTCCTGCCTCACCCAGACCCACACATGACTCAGCCAGTTCCTCCATTAGATTTCCCAAGGCATTAACCAATACATTCCATTTTTGCTTACATTAATCTGGGCTGGATTTATGTCACTTGCAACAACAAAAAATCCATTATGAATACAAAGGTTTCTATATAGTCCCATGACAAAGCTTTGGGTTAAATTCATGATGCATTGGTTGGGAGACTAAAGGAAGTATATTGGGGTGCCTCCCTTTCCTATTGAGTAGGGGCTCAAGGGCTCAGGTTTGCATAGTGGCCACATTTACAACTGTTATTCTCCCTTAATTCTCTTTATGAAGCTGTCCAGAGTTATCAAATTATTAAAAAGATAACAGGCACAAATATACACTCAGAGAGAGATCTTTTAAACAGTATCCTTTAAAAAAATTTTTTAAAAATTACATCAGGGGAGACAATGAACGCACCTACAGTAAAAAGAAGGCAGACCTATGATCAGAACTCTGATTTAAGGGCTTAGAAAGGGGCAGGATCCACTTATGGTGACAGAACAGAATTCAGGATACCAGGGTTTAGAGCAGAAGGTAAGAGGCGAAGCTGGGAGCAAGACCCTGATCTCTGAGCCACTGGCCAGAGCCAGAAAGGTTCCCCACTATTCCTGGCATTGACCATGGCACAGACCCCCACACCTGTGCCACCTGACCGTAACTATTATTGTTCTTACTGGATTCCTGACTTAAAGAATGGGACCTACGGAAGCAGCCAGAACTAGGTCAGAATGCTTTGTGAATGTGGGCAAGTAGCTTAGATATTTTCAGTCCCTGGTTTCCTCATCTTTAAAATAAAGACAATAAATTTGCCTCCCAGGATCTTTGTAACATCAGAGATAATGTATATAAAGTAGTCAGTGAATAAGTTATTGCCATCACCATTTTTATTCTTCAACAGAGTAATATGAAAGCTGTACAGCTATCATAGCATATGAAAACACAAGGTTAAATCAAAGCGAAAATGGGTACCTGGCACCAATACTCTGTCTCATTTAATTTCTCATTCAGTTACAAGTAACAGATACCCAACCTGCAGGAGCTTAAACAATTAAGGGTTTATTTTTCTTTTATAATGAGACATCCAGAGTAGGTGGCTGCTGACATCAGTCCAACTGCTTGGTGATGCCATTAGCAACCCAGGCTCTTTCTGCTCTGGCATCCTTAGCCAGCTGTGGCTATAACCTCATAGTTTCAAGTGGGCTACTATTAGCTCAAAGCAAACAAGAAAGAAGGGGTGGTCCCAGTCATGTTCCTCTTTTGTATCAGGAAAAGCTAAAGCTTTCCCAGAACCATGTTTCTACTCTTAGATGCTTGCCTGTGTATCATTTTGGCCAGAAATGTGTCACATAACCACCCTTAGCTGCAGAAGCGTTTGGGAAAGTGACCTTTTCACCTCCTGCTGTGGAATGCACTGAGGGAAAAGATGGGATTAGATGCTGGGAAGGCCAGTCAAGGGCATCTACCCCACCCTGAGGGTAGGAGGATAAATTAGTGAGGGCCATTGGGTAGGATCCTATTGAATATAAAATGCAGGGACTCCACTATTTTGGAGCTCTCCTAGAGAAACAGTAGCAGATGTTGCATTCTCAAAGAACTTAGGAAATGAGAATCAGAGCAGATATGATCACATATTTGTAGAAGAACCAAGAAAAAAATCACACCCAGATTTCATATTTCAAAACGCTACATTCCAAAAGAATATGGAAAGATACCACCAAACTGATTAGAGGTATTTATTTCTGGGAGAGGATGAGGTTGAGAAATGTAAAGGAGGAATTTTCTGTTTATGTCGTCTGCATTTTAATAATAATAATGAATTCATCTAATATTTGTGTAACGTTTTCAATTATGGTACATATGTACAGTGGAATATTAAGTAACCATTAAAAATGATGATTAAAATCTTTTTAGAAAATAGGTAACTACTCAGAGGAAGTCCTAGCTCATCTTTCTTGATAAATTTTCTTTGGAGGAGGGGCTGCCCCAAGGGGTGTGGAGTAGAGAACTCCTGTGGTCTCAAGTTTCTGTGTTTCCATGGTTCTGTGACCGGGAAAGTTTGAGAGCAGGAATTTTGCTGATCTAATGGAGGGCAGGGGCAGGGAGGAGGATCTCAAATTGGATTACAGGAGTGGCCTCCTCCACCTTCAATTAGGCCTTGGTCGGTTTCAAGACCAGAGGTTTTCTAGAGCAGCCTCTGGAGCAAGCAGCGTTTTGGAGTCTTTGCTGCCAGCACATGCTCAAGAGAAGAGCCAGCTTGGCTGAGAGGCACTGAGTGTATCTGCAGCCAGGCATCTTTGAGAGTGGCCACCTGCTAGTCCAGCTCTTTCTGTGCCCACAGGAAGCTGCGGGAAAAGCTGGCAACACAGAAGCAGGATCACCCAGGCTGCAGGCAGCTGGTTCTTTCCCCTTCTCTCTTCTATTTCTCTTCTCCCACCCTCCAAATCCTTCGTAAGCTAGAGTTTTCCTTCCAACAGTAGATGATGGTGGACAGGGTGGATGATGCCACCATCTCATGCCCACTCCCGGCTCCAGCCCTCAGGAGCCATTGGCTCTGATAATAGGAGCCTGTCAGTTCTCTGCCCAGGGATGTGTCAGCTGTGGATAGTCACTGAAGGCTGCTGCTTGTCAAGCCAAATGCCTGCAGCCTCCCAGGCACCAGCCCAGGCCTCGGTACCTGCCAGATGTGACTTGGGAAAGTCAGTCAAGGAGATTGACAGCATGGAACTACTGAAAAAAAACAAGGTGAAGGCTGCTTTCTGAGCTCTGAGGCAGATGGAGACACTAGGGAATCGGGCAGAGTAAACAAAAACTATCAAATAAATAAAGCCTTCCTTAGCTAAAATGACAAAAGGGGAAGGTAAAACAAGTGAGGCATCTTCTTTTTGTGTGTATTTAAAATTTTTCATAATAGAAATTAACAAAACAGCCTCATGACATCACCCTTCTGTGTCCTTCTTTATGCAGTCTCTCTGGCCTGGAAGACCCTTCCTCTCCTGCCCCCCTTGTATAAATCCTACAGATCCCACATGGCCTAATCCAAATGT
The DNA here is from genome assembly GCF_027409185.1 of Cynocephalus volans. Taxonomy (NCBI): domain Eukaryota; kingdom Metazoa; phylum Chordata; class Mammalia; order Dermoptera; family Cynocephalidae; genus Cynocephalus; species Cynocephalus volans. Next base: position 280,173,839 of record NC_084460.1, on the reverse strand, counting down.
TACTTTCTCTAGGAAGCATTCCCTGCTTCTTCCTCCCTCCTCCACTATCCAGCGAGAACAATCATGCCTTCCTTTGGGTTCTTATTTCATCTTGCTTGTACCATGTTGATAGGCGCTATTCCATTCTCATATGATAGTTATCTGCATGCTAATCCTACTGGCCAGCCTAAGAATATATTAAAGGCAGGGATTCTGGTTCATTAATTTCCCTATTCTCAGTACCTAACACATAGTCTAGGACAATGAAAACTGATAAATGAATACATAGATCAATCATTCATTCATCTTATAAATATTTATGGTGCATCTGAATATGACCAGCACTATACTAGGCAGTGATATTAATAAGACAAATAAGACAGTAAACTCCTTGAGCTCATAGAGTCTGCAGTCTGGGAGATGAAGATAGCCATATAAACAGATAATTACAGTAAGGAGTTATTGGCACAATCATGAAAGTTCATACAAGGTAAAGGAGAAAGGGTTTAATTCTACCTGAGGGAGATTGGGAAAGTCTTCAAAAAAGAGATAATGCTAACTTGGTTCGGGTTCATGAAAAAGAAGATGCAAATAGAGGGTGCTATGGTATGAATGGTTGCCCAAACTTTATGTTTTGATCCCCAATGTAGCAGCATTGGGAGATGAGGACTAATGGGAGGTGTTTGGGTCATGGAGACATTACTCTCATGAATGGATTAATGCCATTATTGTAGGAGTGGATTTGTTATTCTGGGAGGGGGTTCCCTATAAAAGGACAAGTTCATCCCCCACCCCTCACTCAAGTGATGCCTTTCATTATGTTATGATGCAGCAAGAAGACCTTTACAAGATGCCAGCCCCTTGATCTTGGACTTCCCAGTCTCCAGAACTGTAAGAAATAAATTTCTATTTATTATAAATTGCCTAGTCGTGGGTGTTCTGTTATAACAGCAAAATGGATTGAGTCAGAAAATTAGCCAAGGGCCGGCCCGTGGCTCACTCGGGAGAGTGTGGTGCTGATAACACCAAGGCCACGGGTTCGGATCCCATATAGGGATGCCGGTTGCTCACTGGATGAGCGTGGTGCTGACAACACCAAGTCAAGGGTTAAGATCCCCTTACCGATCATCTTTTGAAAAAAAAAAAAAAATTAGTATCAAGAAATGGGGCTGTTGCTATAACAAATATCTGAAAATATGGAAACAGCTATGGAACTGGGTAATGGGTAGAGGCTAGGAGAATGTGGAGGAGCAAAATGGAAAAAGCCTGCATTGTTGTGAACAGAAGAGCATTAAGGGTGATTCTGATGAGGGCTCAAAAGAAGAGAATAGCTGTAGGAAAGATCTGAAACTTCTTAGAGATTACTGAAGTGGTCATGATTAGAATGTTGGTGGAAATATGGACAGTAAAGGCCATTCTAATGAGGTCTCAGATGGAAATGAGGAATATTTTATTGGAATCTAGAGAAAGGACATCCTTGTTATAAGGTGGCAAAAAAACTTGGTTGAATTGTATTTATGTCCCAGGCCATCAAGGAAGGCAGATTTTAAGAGCAATGAAGTAGGATATCTGGTGGAAGAAATTTCTAAGCAAAATATTGAAGGAGCTGCATGGCTACATTTAACTTCTTATTGTAGGATGTGAGAGGAGAGAAATGATTTAAAAATACAATTTATAATTAAAAGGAAACCAGAATATAAAGAATTGGAACATCCCAGCCTGACTATGTAAAGAACAAAAAGTATGCAAGGGTGTGGCCAAGTGACCCTTTGATAAAGAGATTAGTATGGCTAGAAGGAAGCCAGGTGCTATTCATCAAGACAGTGAGAGGATGACCTGGAAGGCATTTTGGAAATCTTTGAGGCTGCCCCTCCCATCACCAGCCCAGAGCTATAGGAGGGAGAGAATGGTTTCAGGGGATGGGCCCAGGGCACCCTCCACAGGCTCACTGCCCAGGGCTGCCTCAGGACTCTGCTCCCTGCATTCTGGCAGAGAACTCCTTGGCTACCCTAGCTGTGCCTCAAGTGGTTCCACAAGTGGCTCAGCCATCACTCTAGAGGATACAAGTGGTAAGCCTTGGAGGCACCCAAGTGATACTAATTCTGCAGGTACACAGAGTGCACAAGCTGTAGAGGCATGGCTACCTCCACTTAGATTTCCACGGACATACCGAATAGTCTGGAAGCCCAGGAAGAAACCTGCTGCAGGGGTGGAGCTGCCCCAGAGAGTCCCCAGAAGGACAGTGCCTAGTGGGGCCACAAGGGTGGGGCATCCCTGACACCCAGAATTGTAGAACCACTAGCATTCAGTGTCAGTTTGAGAGAGCTGCTGGGTGGAGGCCTTGGAGGTCCAACTTTCACCCCAGTCTGCCCAGAGGGCAGAACACAGAGTCAAAAAAGATTATTCTCCAGTTTTAAGATTTACTGTTGTTTTCCCTGTTAGGTTTTGGACCTACTTGGGACCAGTTATCCCTTTTTTCCTGCCTATTTCTCCCCTTTAGAATTGAATGTTTATCTCATGCCCGTCTTGCCATTGTATTTTAGAAGCACATAACTTGCTTTGGTTTCACAGGCTCACAGATAGAGGGGAATTTGCCTCAGGTTTAATTGTGCCTTGAGTCTCACTCATATCTGATTTAGAGAAGACTTTGGATTTAGGACCTTTGAGTTGATGCTGAAATGAATTAAGATTTGGGGGCTATTGGGGTGGAACAAACATGTTTTGCATTGTGAGGAGGACATGAATTTTGGGGACCGGGGTGGAATATTATGATTTGAATGTGACCCCCAAAGTTTATGTGTTGGAAACTTGATTCCAATGCAGCAGTGTTGGGAGGTGGGGCTTAATGGGAGGTGTGTGAGTCATGGGGACACCACCCTCATGAATGGATTAATGCCATTATTGCAGGAAAGGGTTCTTTATCATGGGAGTGGGTTCCTTATAAAAGGATAAGTACAGCTTCCCTGCCGCCCACCCATGTGATGCTTTCTGCCATGTTAAGATGCAGCAAAAAGGCCCACACCAGATGCTGGTGCCTTGATTTTGAAGTTCTTAGCTTCCAGAACTGTGAGGAAATAAATTTCTCTTCCTTATAAGTTGCTCAATCTGTGATATTCTGTTCTAGCAGCATAAAACAGACCAAGACAGAAGGTTAGCCATGCAAGAGATTCATCAGGGAAGGGAGCAAGTGAAGGCAGGGAGAGCCCTCAAAACACAATGAAGGTCTGAAAGCTATGGAAGGAGAGAGAAAAAAAGAAGGATAGAGTAGGAAAGTCTCAGACTGCAGAACATTTCCAAGAAAAGGTTGGCCAGACCAATAGGTAGTCCTTCAGCCAGTTTCCCATTGGAGGAATCTCCTACGTTATTGGCTGTGGCTGCCTTAGTACCTGGCTGTGCTCAGTCATTGGCTGGGAGCAGCTCACAGGAATCATGGCCTCAGTGTGAACATGGCAGCAGAGCCAGAAGGCAGCAACTGGGGCACTGTCTGTCATATCTTTGCAGTGGAAGGTCTGAGTGGCATGTTTTCATGGCTGCCACACTTGATTTTTATATTTAAGTATCAGCAGGCATATAGGTGAGAGAATGTTGGAGAAGACAAAAAGGAAATGTTCCAGGAAGAGAGACCTGCATAAGCAAAGACACCAAAGCACGAAACCATGAATGGAGTGTAGGCTGGGGTGTGGGGAGAGACAGTGCTGCAAAAGATGAGGTTGGCAGCAGCCTGATCATGGTGGACATTGCATGTGAGCAGTGGCCATGTGGAAGAGGACTCAGAGGGGGGCACGCTAGCCAGATAGGAGGCCCTAGCAAGCATTCAGCAGTGATGCATTGGGGAGTGTACTAAAGCAGTGATGATGAGAAAGGAGAGGAAGAGAAGGATGAAAGAGTGGAAGGATGAGTGCAGAAATGAACAAGTGAATGCAAGTAGGCAGATGCAAACCAGCTGTGCCTCTCTCATGGGCAGCTCCACTGTACTCAGACCCCCTAAATTCTGATCTGTGTGGAGATGGAAATGAAACAGCTACAATAACTCCTTCCTGTTAAAGAGTTCCATTGGGTGCAAATATGTCCTGGTATATTATAGAGGGAAAAAAATGTCCCAAATGTCCCGCTCTTCAGAAACACATAAGCACTTGCCCCTCACCCAGGCTAGTCTCAGGCAGGCATGAATGCGACTCTGTGCCCAGTTGGAGCACAAATCCCCAGGAGGTGAGGCCTCTTTTCACGCTCCATTCATTTTCAGGGCCAGATGGTATTTGCCTCATTGACTTTGCTGATTTAGCCTTGTTTGCTGGTTTTTCACAGGTTGCTTCAGCTCCTTTATTTCAATTCATTCTTCCACTTGCCCCACTTTTGCGCTCTGCACCAGGTTCATCATGATGGCAGAGAGACAACTGGAGCTCTCGGCAGGTGGCAGTTTTCAGGGAGCTGGCCAACCCTAGCTCCCACAGCTCAGCCCCCTGGCTCTGGGAAAACACTGAATGGTGAGAGCCCTGAGAAAAAGCAGTAAACCCAAGTTTTATTGAAAAACACTGCTGATTAAGCAAGATGGCGAGGCAAGCAATAATAATCATGACCAAAAGGAGGATTTCTGGTCCAAATCCCTTCCTTCTTCCCACCCTCTCTGTTACTGTCTTGCATAAGGACTAATTCCAAAGAGCGACTTCAAGGATGCTTGCCATCCAGGTGCTCTCTGATACCGTTGCACTCCTGTTTGGTCACCAGCAAGGATAATCAGCTTATCCATCTGCTCACACCATACCTCCAAGCCTCAACTGCCTACCCCAATATCAAAAGTTCAATCCTTTCCAGTCAAATGACATCCCTTTCCACCTTTAAAATTCAGTACTACTTCCTGCTAGAACCAATATCTTTGGCATTCTGTTACTTAGTCTATAGCCTTGTCCATTTGTGGCTAGTTGTTGATTTGTTTTGGTCTGAGTTCCCTCAAACATCATTTCTGTTCTATCTTCTTCACCAGACTCTCAGATCTCTGAGAGTGACAAGCCTTCCCCCTCCTTTGGGCCTCCAACCTTCTGGGGAACGGCCTATCATCATTGTGCAATGGAGTGAGGCCTGGCTTCTAGTTCCACTCTAGTTATGCTGTGAGTTTCAGGCCAGCACTTGTCCCTCTCCTCTCTGGGAAAACCAGCTTCTGTTCACCCACTGCATTATCAGGGTTTGGTACAATGAGGGTGACGTGAAAAGTGCTCTGAAATCCTCAGAAGAACTAGGACAGAGAGACTCAGTGCTGTTTCCAGAAAGTGAACAACACTGAAGGAAAAAATCCTGCCTTTTTAAAAAAATATTTTCACCACTCCTGTGTATCTGGTCTCTCTGCCATCTGCCTTTCTCTCCCCTCCTTGTGTGTATTTATGACATTATGTAACTGTCTCACATTTGAATTTTATTGACTCTAAGTGTATTGTTCCAAACTTTTCCTGATGGGCACATGGTTCCTTGGGCACTGACTCTGCACTTGTGTGGTTGTGGTGGTGGTAGTAGTGTGTGTGTGTGTGTGTGTGTGCGTGTGTGGGTGCATATTAGTGGAACTGAGAGAAGGAAAGAAACCCAGCAAGAGCCAACTGGAAGTCTCTCCAGATCAATAATATTAATGATTTCAGAGACTTCCAAAGAGCTATTGCCAACTCTTGGCTTTTTTCAATACTATTATCATTATTACAAGGGCACCCCAAGGCCCTTTTACTTAAAGACCTGACAGAATGCGCCAAATGAGAGACTGTTGGTTTCTGTCTTCCAGGGCTGCACCATTGATGGGTGCAGGGATTAGGTCATACAGGGATGGGTGGTCAGGGTTGGGCTTGACCTTACTGTGGGGGTCAAAGTTTCAGAAAGAAGGATGTTGGCTCTCCTGAGAACTCATTTTGGAATTGATACCATGTGATCACTTACACTGCCTTACCCTGAGAAATTCCACTTGCCTTATGCTTATAAAAATCTAGGGCTTCACTGGCAAAACAAGGTAGTGTTTGTCCAGGCTTTGGAATAGAAATTCTGGTTCCATCTCTGCTCTGTCATTTACTGGGTGTGTGTTCTCCTTAAGGCCCTCCATCCCTGTGGGCCTCCGTCCCCTGTTATATGGGGTGTGGGACCGGGATGTTGTCTAATGTTGAATGATAGCTGAGATTCTGTGGTGGCTGTTCATTGTAGGAGCAAGGGAGCCAGAGTGAGGACATATGGCTCAAGTGAGAAAACAAAGGCCTGAGAAATCTAGGAAAGTCATTCATTCACTCATTTATTTAGCTTGTTTCTTGAGGGCTTACTCTGTGTCAGTGTCACATTTTTGGGGGTCTTCCTTGCCCCTGGGACTTATAAAACTCTTCAAAAGAGACCTTCCTGGCTCCACAGCCACCCACCACTCTCCCTGTGTGCCATGCAGGGCCATGTGGGGCAGTGGGCCTCTCTCAGCCAGAGCCATCGGTTCACAATGACGTTGACTAGAGGTAATACCACAGGACACCACCCTCCCACAGCCAGCTCTTGAAGCCACAGTGGAACAAACTTAAAATGTTCTACTTTTGAGGATACACTAAAAAATCAGGACTTTTCACATGAGAATTTGGATTTCTGGGGGGCTGGGCCTCAGCCACACCCCCCTCACCCCCAATGTCTGAATCCAGCCCAATGATGACCACCAAGCTGCTGTTGGAAGTGCCCTGGGCTCCTCGGTTGCAGGGGGCCAAGAGCCTCAGTCACGCCCCAGCAAAGTCCACATCCAGCCAAGCCATGACAGAGCCGCCACTAGAAGCCCCCTGGGCTCCCCTGTCAGAATGAGGGGGGTGCCATGGGCCTTGACCACACCCCCTTTCCTCTTCCTTCCACCCCCTCCTCCCCTTTTCTTCCTCCCCCTCCCCCAGGTGCTCCACAACCTCTTGGAATATAATAATAATAATAATAATAATAATAATAATAATAATAATAATAAATTAATTTTTAAAAGAATCTGGATTTCTTGTTTCTCTCTCAAGAAAAGTAAAAATCTGATAACATTAAATTCATATTCCCACATGGCTACATAGCAGCTGTCTCCTTTATAGCCGGCACACACTACGGTTGGCCACAGTGCTCACCACTCCCCACTGCATCCCAAGAACTAAAGAAGATTATATTTTCATTTATCATCACGTTTGCCACTGCTTTTAATTGTAGAAACCTATCTCTCTGTATTCTTGTCTCTACAAGACAGACCACCCTGTGACAGACTGTGTACTTCCTAAGACCAGAAGCTTTCTTTTTTACTTATCTTGCACCTTGCCACACATGCCCAGCTCTCAGGGTCCAGTCCTTCAGCTATATACACAGCAATTTGCCTCTGCAGATCCTCCTTCCCAAAGGCACAGGGTCAGGGCAGGTTCTGGCATTCATCCCTGCAGATCCTGCAACCTTGGTGCCTTTTTCCAGTTCTGAAGAGCCTTTGAGATACCAAGTGCTAATTCTGTTCTCCAACAATACAGTTTGAGTGTGTAAATGTGCTTTTGAGGAGGCAGACCTTAAAAATGCCAGGGGCCCATTTTACCTCTGCTAGGGGTTGGGGAAACATTAACCATGCCTCATTGATAAGCTGTATGCCTAAGAAGACCATGTAGTAAAGTGGCTCAGAGTACTGGGTGGGAAGCTAGACCACCTAAGCTTAAATCCGGTTTCCTCCACTCACTATTTGTGTGAACTTGGAAAAGTTACTCAGTCTCCCTGTGCCTCATTTTCCCAAATGGGATTACTAAATTCTATAAGGTGCTTTTATCAATACCTGGCACAGTTAGTGCTATGTAAGTGACTGCTATCATTCTTACAAAAAGCAAAAACTGGACAGTTCCAGTCAAGATGGTGGAATAGACAGTCCCCAGCATCACTCTCTCCCACAAATCAACCAATTTACAACTATAAAAAAACGACAGCCAAGCTGGGGCCGCTGGAGCTCAGGGAAAGAGGAGGAGAGACCTATGGAGTGCATGAAGGTGGGAGAAGCCATGATGAGAGAAAGAAAAAGCCACTCTGACTGTTTCAAACCCCAGCCACTTTCAGGCTGGAGCTGCTGAGCACACGGAGCAGGAGCTGGCAAAAGCCACAACTGCGCCCTTCAGATGAAGCTGTTTGGAGGCTGCAGGGGAGAAGACGGGCTTGGCAGCTCCCAGGACAGCAAGATCACTAATAGGGTTCCCATGGACCCACATAGGAGTGAGGGGCCACAACAACTGAAAAAAAGGAGCCAGTCAGAGGCCAGTGAGTCATCGCAAGGGACCAGCTCAGGGCCCATCCTAGGGTCCGTCCCATGGGAAGTGTTTGCAGCACAGGCAGTGGGGGGACTGGGCCCACCAGGAGAACACTGGGACACAGCAAGGCCAGCTCATCCACCGCCCAGTCAGCACAGGACCACTCAGAGGAGACTGTTTAGGAATACAGAATTGCATGGGGTGCAGTTTGATGAAAAGACTCAGGCCCAGGCCGGAGTGTCAAGATAACCCAGGTGCACCAGATTTCACCAGACCCAGAAGTACCTATAAAGTCAACCAATAAAACTGAGCTGCACAAAAAACCTTTCCTAGGGAATCAGCAGCAAAGCAGCAATTTAGCTCAATCACACAGTTCAAGTGCTGGTTCCCACAGGAAGTTCCCCCACTTTAGAAGTAAGCAAAGGACAACAAATTAGTTCCAGTGCAGAGTTTAAGTGGTGGGAACAGCAAATAATCCAACACAGAACTGAAAGAAAAATAAAGTACCAGCAACCAGAGATAAAGTTTGATATTAACTAGTAAAGGTCTTATTTCACCAAAGAACACCTATAACACCTAGAAGGACTGGAAGTCCCCTGTGTTACCAAGCCAGAAAGCGGGGAAGGCTGGGGGCCTCAGCAGTGCTCCCCCACCGACATCCACAACCAGTCCTGGGGGGCGGGGACAAAGGCCTCAGCCACAGCCCCCGACATACTCAACCACCCAGTGATGACCACTGAGCTGCTGCAGGAAGTGCCCCAGGCTCTTCTGAGCCGGGGCAGTGGGGAGCTGGGGGCAATGGGGGGCTGAGGGCATTGGCCACACCCCCTGACACATGCAATCAGCCCAGTGATGACCACCAAGGCACAGCAAGAAGGGCCCTGGGTTCCTGAGCTGGGAATGGTAGGGGGTGAGGGATTTTGCCACACCCCACTGACATCTGCACCCAGCCCGGCAATGACTAAGTCACCACTGGAAGCCTCCTGGTCTCCCCTGTGGGAATGAGGGGGGTGTCACAGGCCTCACTCCTGCCCCTCCTCCTTCCTCCTTCTTCCATCACATTTCCTTCCCTTTTCCCCTCTCTCCCTCCCTCCTAACTGCTCTGCAACAACATCTTAGAATGTAAAGAAATGATATTAATAAAATAAAAACGCAATTTAAAAAAAAAGGAAAAACCAAGTTTTCAGCAGGTCACCCACTATACTACTTAATTTGACTGGCACATAATGGGCATAGAAAAATTGTTAGCTGTTATCTCTCTTAGTATCTCTCAGAGTGCCAACTCTGGGAGAGATTTCTTTTTTTTTTTTTTTTTAAAGATGACCGGTTAGGGGATCTTAATCCTTGACTTGGTGGTGTCAGCACCACGCTCAGCCAGTGAGCAAACCGGCCATCCATATATGGGATCCGAACCTGCGGCCTTGGTGTTATCAGCACCACATTCTCCCGAGTGAGCCACGGGCCGGCCCAAGAGATTTCTTATTTTAGTGTTTTTGATTTCATAGTAGGGATTAAGGGTGCCTTGTCACTTTTCTACACTGGTAAATATTCATGATCATATGCTACCAAAAAACAGGCCCTGTTTACTCTGTTTACTGCTCAACAGAAGGAGATGCATCCCATAGAGTGCAGCAGACACCCAGACCTTTATGCAAACGAGGTGGCCCAGGCCTTCTCTCCTGGGTGGACACACTCCAAGTGGCTGGCCGGCTCCATGCTCAGTTACACCTTCATGGTTCAGGCTACAGCAGGAGATGCGGGGCTGTGCAAAGGTGATCACTCCTCCGTCCTCAAAAAATATATAGAAGAGGGATTTTGTTCTGTAGAAGAAAATCTAATAGCCAACTCCGAGGGTGGGATTAGCACAGTAGGGGACCAAGGTCAACTCGGCACGGGGAGGGTGCTTTGAGTGACCTGGGTGAGCGGGTGGTAGGTGGGGTTTCAGGCTACTGGAGACATGAAAAGAACAGGCTGGGGGCTAGGAGACATGGGCCCCAGGCCCACCTGTGCTGCTGACCAGCTGAGCCTTTTGCCCTGCTGGTCCTCTTGACTCCTCAGTCAATGAGGGGACTGGACCAAATGTTCTCCACAGTTCCTTGTAGCTGTGACACTCTGTGGCCGTTCCCTGGCCTCTCACACTTGAGTGGCCACCCCATTACCTGTCTGCCTGCTCCAGTGTTGTTGAAGGTATACTGCAGTCCTCCAAAGCAAGAGCTATGTCTGTGATAAGATCCAGGATCCTGTGTCAGGTGCTGCTTAGAATTTCAGACCCAAATTGGGCTTAATAAAAGTGTTTTGATTCATAGCGGTGGCTTCCACTCTGGGTTCTCTAAATTCTTGCATTCATTCATCCATTCTCTCATGAACTCAACAACATTTATGAAACACTTGTTATGCATAACACGTTGCAGGCACTGGGGAGAAAGAACGAAACAACCCAGGAACATAAAATCCAGCAATTTGCCCATAAGGCATGACCCTTAACCTCTGAAAACTGGTGGGTCAAATCATCTTGTCATGTGCCTGCTTAAGAATATATGCCATGGTGTGCCCTGTGTCATCCCAACTTCTTAAGTCAGGTGAGTGTAGGAGATACTGGGGAACCATGCCATCTCTCACACCTTCTGTCACCGTGCTCTCAAGACCTCTTCCTCCAGCCTGAGCCACAATTCCTTCCCACACCCACAACTTCCCTCCCTTCTTAAGGACCAGTGGAAAGTATGAAGCCAAGGTAGTTCGAAAAATTTTCCCCAAACCACACATATCTTGGGCTCTGATGTCAGGAATCTGTCTTCTTTTCTTAGCAGCCTGGAAGGCCTCCCACTGACAGAGCCTGATAATAAATGAGTTCATTACCCTGGCTGCTGGGGCCCATGACAGCCCATCTGCTGGCATGATTAATTAAAACTTTGGCGACGGAAGTGCCATCTCAGGGCTGGAAAGTGATTAATCGGAGTATCTCCCAGACAGTCATTTCTGATGGATCCTAGAGAGACCCACGCCAGAGAAAGCAGAGTCTTTGTGGGTTGGTCCCAGTGCCTTACTATTTCTTGCAGGGTCTCCTTCCCCAGTCAAGTCCACCCTAATTAAGTGGAGACGGAGTGGTGAGAATCAGATCCTTAAATCCTCTAAGTGGAAAAGGGGGATCATTTCCTTAGAGGTGGGTTTTCCACTCCTTCCAGGAGTGGGGAGTGCAGAAATCCGGAAGAGGGCTTCACTCTCTTTTCTTGATGCCCATGCTCAGGCACAATGAAGTCCCTTTTCTGTCTCTGTATTTGTCAGGGTTCCACAAAGAAATAGAACCAACAGGATACATACAAACACACACACAGATTATAGGAATTGGCTCACAAGATTATGGAGGATGAGAAGTCCCACTATCTGCCATCTGCAAGCTGGAGAACCAGGAAAGCCAGTGATGTAATTCTCTGAAATCCTTAGAACTGAGTGCCGACGTCTGATGGCAGGAGATGGATGTCCCAGCTCCAACAGGAGAGTGAATTAATCCACTCTTCACTTTGGTATTATAAGGCTGTACTCTAAACAACTGAGCTAAGTGGACGGTCCCCTCCTCCTCTGGCTTTTTGTTCTATCTGGGCCCTCAAGAGACTGGATGATGCCCACCCACATGGGTAAGGAAGAATCTTCTCTACTTGGTCTACTGATTCAAATGCTAATCTCTTCCAGCAACACCTCACAGATACACTGAGTAATAATGTTTTACCAGCTAACTGGGCAACCTTCAGCCCAGGCAAGTTGGTACATAAAATGAACCATCACAGTCTCCATGTGGAGACATTCCCATCATTCTCTTTCTTTGTCCTGCCAGTAGCTGCAAAGCTGCTAAATAAGGCCTCAGGCTCAAGCAGTTCTCTTCAGCCCACGGTACTAGAAACCCTACATGGGGGAAAGTGCTTTTTTGGCCATAAATAAGACTACTATTTTGGTCCCCAAATGGCTATGATCATGGTATGCTTACATCTATGGTCAGAACCCAGAGGGGAAGGAAGGTCTCAGACTGAGAATGAACCCCAACACCTTTGGTGAGACAGAGAGGTATCATACTTCTGTATTTTTTATGCAGCCCCCAGGTCCTGGGACATCAGAGTGAGATTGAATGTGGGCTTCTCACCTGAATGAAGCCACGGTAAGTGACTAGGTGCCTCTCTGTGCCCTCACAACCAAGAAAAGCTATGAAGTTTGATTTCAGTTTACAGAAATTCTGTTAGTTTCTACATCACCTCTTCCCCCATCTCTCAGCCCCCAATGCTCTTCTGAAACAAAACTTAATCTGGATGCATCATTCACACCACAATATAAATAGCTGTAAGAGTTTAAACTATTATCTTTATTAGAAGGATCTTCATTGAACAAGGACCAAAGTCTTGAGCTATGGGAATGAGAAAGGTACACTTTCAGAACAGTGACGGTGTGGAGGGAGCTTTGGGGTCTCTGGAACCTCCTAGAAATGATCTTTTATAGTAACACATTAGACCAGCCCCTCTCTTTTTCTATATCCTCAACACAACCTCTTATCATCATTTTACCATATTATCACCAGAAAGAAAGAGGGGGGTAGTGGTGGTGATGGTGCAGGATTCCTCCTCTGGCTGGGCTTGTCACGTGCGACTCACATACTCGCAGGAATAAAAATGGAGATGTCCTAGATTGAGTAGGACCTTGAATTAACCCATGTGTATACTCCAGTAGGCTTTCATGCTTTTAGTAAGCATTTGTGCTTTTTGGTACAAACAGAATACAGTAAAGAGAAGATGGCTCGGAGACAAGAGGTCAGGCTGAATTAGTATTGAGCAAGTATAGCTAAGACAGCAGAAGGCTGGCAGGAAATTGGGGTCATCTTTGTGGGACACTTCGATTCACACCAAGAGATGGCTTAAGAGTTCGAGTTCAAGGGAGAGACTTAAAGGAAGAGTCCCTGCCTGGTCCACCCTAGTCCTGACATGCATAGAGTTCAAGTGCCTCCAACCTATAGAGGAAGGAGGAACTAGACAGTCTTTCTGCCAGTCTCACTCCATGCAGATATTTAGAGCTACATATTGCCAAGAGTAGGAGGGAAACACCAGGACATGGCTCCAAACTTGGCCATACACTGGAATCAGCGGGGGACCTTCAAACACTACTGCTGCCTGGCTCCTATGTGATAGTAGGGCCAGTGACTTGGGCTTCAGGAGTTTTCCGGTGATTTGAACGTGACGACTGAGAACCACTGCACCAGGAGCAGCTCTGTGGCCCTGCCTGATCCCTCACAATAGCCAGCCTCTGTGATTATTACCCTACTTCTCACAAAGTGTGGGTACCAGGGACAGGACCCCAGATCTGGGCAGGACAGAGTTGCAGGGTGGTCAGTAAATGCTCCTTGAGCGCATGAAGGTGGGGCTGGCACACCTCCAGCCCTGGAAAGATAGCAGCTTATTTTGGTTCTTTTCCACAGGGCACACAGGCAAAGGTAACATGGGCAAGAGCTTTGCAGGAGGAGGCTGCAGAAGACAGGAGGTGGCAAATTGTAAGCACCTCCCTGAAGAAAGAGAAAAGGTCAGAGAGGGACATGGCTGAGGCAGAAAGGACAGGTATGTCAAGGTGGAGCAGCAAGCAGGGCAGGTGGCTTGCTCTGAGAGAGGGGACAGGCTGGGGGACAAGCCAACCCAACCTTACAAGTGGGCTGAGGGGGCTTATGGGCACATGCCCTCAACATTGGGCCACTTTTCCCCAAGAATCTCAGGACCCAAGGGACAGAATCTCACCACCCAGTGGCTGTCAGTGTGGTCGGGCTCTCAGTCATCCCTCCATCCCTCATCTGTACTCCCTCGGGGGCTGGACTGGTTTGGACCCTCAATATCTCTCTCCGAGGCTATTCCAACGACCTGTGAATGGTTCTCCCTGGCTCCTGCCTCTTCAGAGCCTGTCCATACTATCTGCACATTGCTGCCAGAATAACCTTGCTGAAGTGCCCTTCTGATTGCATTTCTCTCTGTAAAACGTAATTGCCCTAAGCTGTCTTTGTATTCTAACGCTATTTTCCATCATGCACCCTATCTCCAGGCAGACCAAACCACTTACCCTTTCCTGGACCTGGCCTGAACTCTGCTGCGTCCTCTATTTGAACGTCCTGCTCCTATCCTCTGTATTCAATTCTTGTCGTATTTGTGGTCCATCTTAAAGGCCACCAACTCCAGAAAGCATCCCCAGTTACCAAGACTGAAATTAATCTCTTCAGTGCCTCTTACAGCCCTTCTTACCCATGGATTCTGGCTATTTGTGAGCTTCTCTCCCTAGAGAACCATGAACTTCTGAAGGACAAGCAATGTGTGTTCTTCCAACTCTAAACTTCTGGAGTGCCCAGGAGAGTTATGGATATAGCAGGGGCTCAATACATGTTTATAAAATTGAATTTTATGGACAAGAAACCAAGGACACACGTCAGGGAATGGGTGGGCACACAGACCTGTTTGTAGAGCAGCTGGAATATCAATCAGTAGAAAGGCATCCCTTCCTGCCAGCCGTGGTGTTGGATTAGATCACTGTAGCCCACAAAATACCCATAAGGACAATCATAAAAGGACAGGATCACATGCCTAGACCAGGTAAGACCAACCACATGGTCTCTTTCCTTATATATAAGAACTCATAAATAAAAGGACACAAGGACACATACATATCAATAGTAACAGCTAATGTTTATACAGCACCTGCAGCTTGTTTTATACTCACATTTTCAATAAATGCAGACTCTTTCTTGCTGATTTAGCAGTCTGACCCTTTCCACCTACAAAAGATGGACAAACATTCATCACATTCACACACAGCAAGAACCACACACACGCTCATTATTTATAGAAAAGTGGGGACTAAAGTTATTGAGTCCCATATTTCAAGTGCTGTTCTAGGTATCTGACAGATACAAAAACACACTCTCCAAAGGCCTGCTCATGTGTGTGTGTTTCCCTAGCTCAAACCCTCTCCTTCCCCCTCACCCCCACACTGATCTTTCTCCTAACTCCACATCTTTATTCTCTGCAGGCACAATAACCTGTTATGGGTTGAACTGTGTTCCCCCCAAAAGCTATGTTAAAGTCCTAACCCCTAGTACTTCATAATGTGAACTTATTAAGAAATAGCATCTTTGTTGATGTAATTAAGATGAAGTCATCCTGGAGTAGAGTAGGCTCCTAATCCAATATGACTGGTGTCCTTATAAGGTGCCGTAAGAAACTAATACCCTGGCCCAGGAAGGAAATACGTGCATGTATGCATGCACACTGGGCACAGAGATTGTGCCTTGTGTGTGGAATGACAGTGTATGTGCTGCGTGTTTTACAGGGTTTGAGTCTGTGTGCACATATTTTACACACACGAATACAAGGAAATATTTTTGCCCCCTACTATCTCACACACACACTACTCTTCAGTTGTGAAGCTTCAAGCATCCTCTCTGTTTAGACTACTAATTAGAATTGTGTACTTCCCTTGCCTCCCTTTGCCAGTGGGCGGATGGCAGTATATGAGTGGTGATTAAGCCTCTATCGGGACACTAATCAAAGTGGCCCATAAAAGGCATCTAACCTTGACTCTGTTGGAGGATCCAGGGCCCAGGGAGTTGGGAAGAAGGGAGAGAAATCTTTAAACAAAGGAGCCAGGTGAAGTGACACATTGTGATGTGACTGACTGTTGAAACACACGCACACAAGCATGCACACATACAAGGGTATTTCAAAAAGTTTGCGGAAAAATAGAATTAAATGATAATGTGTCTTTCCACGAACTATAAGACCCTTCGTACACACAGCTCCTCCCATCTAGAACTCAAGTTGTCTTTTTTTCCCTTACAGAGCTGCCCATTGTCTTCTGCCTCCAACGTCCCCTGAGACGCAGCTGTCTGTTCTGTGGGAGAGAACAGGTGGCCCATTTGAGCCATGTACACTGGATGACAAAGCAAGTTGTGGACAAAGGTGGAGTTGTCTCTGAGTGTCATTCACATCTGTGCCACGACACCAGTGAGGACAGTAAGAGATAGGCACTTTATTTTATCCCTACTAATAACATATTCTGTAGCATTTTAACATTTTAAAAACTGGAATGTAAATTAAAATGACTTCCAGCTTTATTTTTTTTTTCTCCCTTAACAAAATTAATGGTATTTTGGATTTGAAGAAACACTATACTTGAAAAGATCCTGTGAAACGGACTACTGGACCCATGAGGTTTCTGGCTTCTCCAAAGATTGTGTTGTCCTTTCCACTGTCTCTCGTGTGCCTATGCCAGGTGGAGAGAGAAAGACAGGAATTCTCTATCTCCAGGGACAAGAGTCCACAGGTCTGTTTGAATAAACATAAACCCTAGGAAGCCTCCTCCTGCTGAAGAACATGGCCCCTTTGAAATGGAAACTTAGGTCATTTGCACCAAAATATATTTATGTTGTTATTGAGTAAAACTTTCTTTCAAATTGTCTTTGGAACCTGTTATATATCCTTTTGGGTATCTTCAGTGGTCTCCAACTTTTGAGAGTATATTTGATGTTTGAAAACAGTGAAAAGTCACCTCTGGTTAAACCTTGTGAATATTGATCAAAACCATGCACATGGTTTGCTTTAAAAGGATGACCAATAAGTGTATTGCCTGCCAGGATGACTTTGAAGAACATCAAGAACTCTTGCCCTTTTGTTCTTTTTTTAAGTCCCTGCCTCCCATCGGCTTTGAATGACCAACAAATGGAGTGTTTCTAGTGGCCCGGGACCTCCTTTCTCCCACTGCCTGTGCCTCACCTCCATAAGGCAGAGGCAGGGGGACAATGCCTATCTCAGTTCTGTTCATTTGATACAGTGGTTTTGGGTTATTCTTCCCCTTTTAGTAAAAAAAAAGTCGGGAGAGGACTGGTATTTTGACATGACTTTGTATAGATCTCATTCCTCAGCTTGCTGTCTGGTCTCAGATAGACTCCAATCTTCTCAGAGGTGAGTACCTTCTGTTCTAGTCATCTCATCTAGCAAACATTGGGACACAGGCCACTGGAATTCAGTGTGGACAAGAATGGTGCCAGGTGTTGCTGAAGCTATGGAAATGACAGGACAGACTCAAAAGAGCTGTTGCTGGGATTTCTCAATCCTTACCAGACATTCCCAGGTGGGGCTGGAGTATTATACCACCTGGCTTCAGAAATGCCCTGATTTCCTTTACGCCCACCCTCTGCCAACTTTTGTCAACACAAACTGATAAGCAATGGAACATGTTTCTCGATCTTTTATTCTTAACTAGGGCAGAGATAGAGAAAAGTCATGCACACATTACATAAGATTGCCCAAATTTGCCAGGATACACCATGTCCATCCCCCTGCCTCTAGGCAGGATTGTTTCTAACCTGAGAGGAATGACTATCAGAGAAGGGGGAAAGGAATCTCTGCCCTGTTTTCAAAATCTCTAGGAGAGACCCCCTCAGCATGGCATAAAGCCTTAACACTAGTAACAGACCCAGCAACTTTGAAATAAACAACAAAAGTGATGTGGCCAGATGGAATATGCGTGATTCTTTGACACTGTGTTTGATCTTGCCCCAGTCTGCCCTCACTTAATCAAATTCAAACCCAACAGCTTGGAATACAATTTTAAACTATGAGCAATGGCAAATGTCTCACACATGCAACCCTTTGTGCTTTCTTGGCTGAGTTGTTACCTGCAGTAACTCTCAAAAATAGAGTTCACTTTTGTTCTCACTTCTGAATGGAGACCTACACAGATGCTGGATTTTGGCCATAGGTGGAGGCACCAGGGGATCTATTTCAACCTAAAAAAGGAACAGAGTTCAGGCCGGCCCGTGGCTCACTCGGTAGAGTGCGGTGCTGATAACACCAAGGCCACGGGTTCGGATCCTATATAGGGATGGCCGGTTTGCTCACTGGCTGAGCGTGGTGCTGACAACACCAAGCCAAGGGTTGAGATCCCCTTACCGGTCATCTTTAAAAAAAAAAAAAAAAAAAAAAGGAACAGAGTTCATTGTCACCTGCATTGGACCAACTTTGGGTTTAATCAGCAAGACATCCATGTAATCCAGAGATGACTGCACTCCCCTGGGTATCCTGTTTTCACCCTTGCCCTCCTTGAAACTGGTCACACTTCGTAGCACTTATTTATATATGTCCCCTAAAATAACCAACTTCAAACACATTAATGAGAAGTGAATATTGCACTGAACATGCAGTGGGGAGCCGAAGATGCACTCACCCCCCACAGGATGAATTCAGAACAGCATGCCCTTAGACACCTGTGCTTCCCTGCTCCCCCGAAGTTGCCTTCCTCTGCGGCTGCCCCATTACTCTTCTTTCTCTTTCTCCGCCTCCATCTCTGCCTTCACTTACAATAGAATTGTCATCAGCAGCAAGGGTGGAAGCAGCCAGGACATCACTGCTACCACCTTGTTTCTAAGCTTGCCCAGGGTGCCATCTTCTGTCCACATTCCTCTCCCCATCTTGCCACCATCCAGTCCCCCAAGTAGTTCATCGAAGTATTTACCCAATAAACCGTACCTGTTTCGAAGGAGGAATTTTCCTACAAAGTTAAGTTTTATTTTCCATACTGTTTTGTCAACAGGCTAAATACTATATGAGCTCGTTAAACCTAACAATAACCCTGTGAGGGCAGTTATAATTCCCAGAACACTGAAAAGGTAACAGGGAAGGGCTTAGAGAAACGCAGAGACTCACCCACACTAAGACCCCATCCCAGGTCTGTCAGACCCTATGTCAGTGCCATTACCCCCTTCCTCGCCTCCCAACGCTGCAGTGCAAAGGTGGGTGGCCTGTGAAATGTCAAATGGGAGACTATGGATGGGGCATGTGTCTGGGACTGCTTTCTCCACACTCTAGGCAGCACCTGTTTCCATGATCCTTTTTTTTTTTGGTGGCTGGCTGGTACAGGGGTCTGAACCCTTGACCTTGGTGTTCTTAGCACATGTTCTACCAACTGACCTAACCAGCCAACCCATTTCCATTATTTGCAGCCCACTCCTGCAGTCATCTATGAAAATCCTCTGGCTGAGAAGGTCCTGTCTTCTCTTAGGCCATCCTGCCCACAGATGAAATGCAAGTGGTTTCATTATTGTGTAGTTTATAGAGGTTAAGAAACCTGCTAAGGCCACATAGCTGTTAAGTGCTACTGACATTGGGATTTAATAAACCTAGGAGTACCTAATATTCAGGTGATGCTTTGAAGCACTATGCCATTATGTCTCTCTAAAGAGCAAAAGGTAGTCCTGGGTTACGTTTGGATGGACAAAAGGGGTGTTTCCTTCCTTTCTAAATGATCACAGAGAGCCAACACTAAGCAGGGATTAGCAATTCTATTTCTGATTAGGTGGACTGATGTAAATGGGGTGAAAATGAGGGGTTAGGGAATGCTCCTTTCCCCACCACCCTCCTGATATTCCCCTGCCCAGTAGAGGGAGGGGACTTACAAAGATGACTCACTACTGGGCCATACTGTTAGGTGTCATTAAAACACTAACAGGCCATATGTGTGTTGAACAGTCATATGCATTTACACTTTGTGCTGCATGCTGCCAGCCAGGCAGCAAAGCCTGGGCCTACTCTTTCTTTTTTTTTTTTTTTTTTAAAAAAGATGACCGGTAAGGGGATCTCAACCCTTGGCTTGGTGTTGTCAGCACCACGCTCAGCCAGTGAGCAAACCGGCCATCCCTATATAGGATCCGAACCCGTGGCCTTGGTGTTATCAGCACCGCACTCTACCGAGTGAGCCACGGGCCAGCCTAGGGCCTACTCTCTGAGCAGGCCCAACCAGATGCTTTTACAGTCTCAGGCTTGGCAGCCAGTTGGTGGTTAAGATCTGGATGGAAGAGACAGACAACAGACCTAAGCCACCTAGGCCACCTAAGCCAGACCTAGCTGTTCGAAAGATCTTTGGAACAAGCTAATATGAAAGCAGTGTGATTTCCATTTGCTGTTCACTCTTCATGCATTTAGCTCCACAGGAAGTTAGCAGGAGAGGGGCAGTTGGCAAGGCAAGAAATGGCCATTCCTTGGGACCTGGTTGTGATACTAACATAATATAATCAAAACCCAGGGTGACCATATAATGTATAATACATATCAGGACACTTTTGAGAGTGAAAGAGTGCTATTAATTATGCCAGGACAATTCCCCGGTAAACTGGGATGCACTGTCAACACTATGAAAATCTACCCTGGGTCCTAACCCACTATCTTGATCACACAGACTTTATTTTTCTACATAGTAACTAACTAGATTTAAAAAACCCTAAGTCCAATAACAATAGATAATTATGCAAATTAGCAACGGAATATTCAAGTTCTACAAGAAATAAGATGGAAATAAAGACAGGAGGCAGACCTATTAAACAGTTTGTATGTTGAGCTGATGCCTCCCTCCTATTTGGAGTTTTCTTAAAAGCACCTCATTTGTGGAAAGGACTTTGGAGTTTAGAGTACTTCCATGGGCATGCTGTTACTTAATAAGCCTGTGAGGCAGGTAACAGATTCAGCATCTTAACAAAGACCACGCATGTAGCAAGCAGCAGAGGCACAACTCTGTCTGGGATCTGGGCTAGGCCAGTGTTCTCTCCCCTCATGGCATCTGCTCTGAATGTGCCACCAGCTTGTGTTCTGAAACTAGAATACCTGGGGGTTGAGGAGACAATATGGAATTAGGCCTATGAGAGAGACAGTGGAGCAAACAGAATATCCGTTGCCTGAATCAAAATTAGCTACAAAGCCAGTCATTGGCAGTGCTCATATTCAAAATAAAAATAAAGTTATTTTCAAAACCATCCTGGTCTAGGTAAAAAAAACTGTCTAACCCCAACATGGCTTTCCAAAGAATTTTCCAGGATTCTAAATTTTATGTGTAAATTAATTGGCAAAGGATTAAAATCCAACATTTAAAATACTGGTTTTTTTAACAGTGGGGCAGCACCTACACTTGAGGGGGCATTTTAAATGCATAGCGTCATTTGGGTTGTGACTGGGGGGTGAGACCCCTCTTTTATCTCTGCTTTCTAAGTCTACAAATTTTACTGACAAAGAAGACCAAAGGTGACAAGGACCATAATCAGTGACTTCCAATTTACAGACAATACTATTATTTGTGGGACTACTGGGCTTTTGAGGACTAGCCCGTGGCCTATTGAGGACAACATAGCACTTGCTGTTCTCCAAGGCTACAGTCAGCAGGAGTGGAGTTCTGGAGATCTGCAAATCTCATCTCTGGGAAATGCGACCTTGGTGTGTTTTTGGAAAACATGACATCCCTACTCAAAACAGTATGTTATGACAAAGTCTATACAGTACACATACTGTGCCAACATGAAATGGATTTGGAAATTACATGGCTAATTTAGTCCTTCCTCTCCCTAGCCTATGAAATTCATTTCTTCCTTCAGCTATTCAGATAACTTAGGTGAAAGCAGGGTTAGGGAAGCACAAATAATCCTGATACATACAACCTAAATCAAAAGGTATGAGAAAATTGAAAGGACTAACTTGATTCAAACTTTTCCTGGTTTGACAGAAAGATTATTGCTTCTAAGAGAAAATTCCCCAAACTACCAAAGATAGGGGTGCTTGTGGGGCCATACTTACTGAGCTGATTCATATTGCCAGGAAGATCTGATGAGAATAATGTAGAATTTACAAAAATAGTTTTCACTTTGTGATTCTAAGAATGTCTCAGTTTTGTCCAAGTCACAAACATTCCCTGGGCTTTAACTATTCAGCTGGACAATATGACAAGGTTTCCTTCCCTGGAATTGCTTTAAACAGGCACCTGTATATCAAGTTTGACTCAAATGTGCATCGTATCAAGGTACGTCTTAGAAGCCCAAAGAACCACTCTTCTCTTTCTCCTCAGCTGAATAAATGATGTTCCATCTCAGAGATCCATTTTCAATCAGTGCCTGAGGGTCTTTCTCAACACAGCACCAAAGAAGTCTTTTGCAGACAATCAGCAATTAGAAGCAATAGTCATTTACACTTTTAACGTTATATGTGCCAAATGAAGTGCATCAGTGACCACATATGGAGATGCTGAGGATATGGCAGACTGGGCACCAAGAAGTTTGTGACACCAAGGAAGGGAGTTAGAGCTTGGGGAAGCAATGAGGACAGGAAACAAAGAAAATAAGGCTTTGCTATTTTCTTGTTTAGGAAAGCAAACATCATCCAGAGAGATATGTTGGCTTATGTAGAGGTGGGAAAGACTGGGAAATTAAGAAGTGTTTTAATACAACCTAACTTTTTCTCTTTGAGACCTGCAAGTACAGAATACTGAAATGATATACCCTTAACAATTGGTGATGAATTTCTCAGTTTTTGTTTTTGTTTTTTTAAGGTTCACTGAAATTGAAGAGGCTGGTCCAAAACAGGGTCTTTTTTTCATGAGATACCACCATAACCCACCGCTTATGATGGATATGCAGGGAAACTGTGCTCCACTTCCCACTCTGCTTCAGGAAAACCACCTATAGATTGAGCTAAAGTAATGTGGTGATTAAAAAGTCTTAACTAAAAAGAGAAATGGGTCAGTCTTTACCCATGATTTTCCTAACCCAGCTACTGGCTGATAGTAAACAAATGCTATTGCTCTATCAGCATAAGTTGTGATTGCTGTTGGAAGATCAGACAAAGGCCTCCTGGGAAGGGTTGATAAACCCACCAATAACCATGCCATGATTCCAGTAAGATGTTAATCACTTCATGAGGGTCGCAATCTTCACCAGTATAACAGGTCAGGAAGAAATCTATTTTCTGAAAACTTTAAAGCATGTGTGTAACATATTAAGATCAATAAAAATATAAAAGAAATAATACACCAATAAGAAAATAACAATGACTCTTTATAAACCTATATGGGGTCTAAGTTATCCCTTACAATATATATGTGTAGGTATTCATTCCACAGAGAATTGGTAATTCACTTCCGAGTAACCTGCTGGCACTATCTCCAGAGGTCTGGTTCCCCTTGAATGGCCTCCTCCAGGTTGTTCTGTTAGAACTCCCAGCACCACAGCGATGGCAACTCTTAGATTCCCCACACGTCCACGAACTATATCATGTCCAGCTATAAACAAGAGCAACATATTTAGGCCAACTTCAGATCACTGCTTCTCAGGTGAGAGAGGGTTTAATGAAAATGCTTCTCTACACTAGTAGGCATGCATGGACTTGCACACTTATTCAAGGCTATTTTAGGAGTTAAATACCAAGTCTCCTCATTTCAGTACTAAGAACTTCTCCACAAAAGGGATAAAGGGTACTATGTAGTTTTGGGTGGACAGTTGTCATACGAGGCTTAAAGGCAGCAAGTTTCCAAACGTAAAAGATGGATACAAAAACCAACATTTACACAACTTGCCAGGCATCCGCAACATGGTGTAATGAGGTCCAGAAATCCTCAAATGCCTATCAGTCTATTTTTGTTTATATTAAGTTAATTGAGAACATTTAAGAAGTAGGCTTTTTAAAGGCTGTTTTCATTTGTCAACCCACACAAATTACATGTTGTATTGCTTAGTTTTGTATTGCTTATTTTCAGTAAATTATAACATTTTGCTTCTAAAGGAACAGGCTTCCTAGCTTTTTTAGCCCTTTAAAGTAGTGAATTAATTTGAATGAACAATATAGCCAAAAACACAAATATAGGAATTGCCATTATGAAATTACTTATCTGACTAAATTTATAATGGCAATAAATAATAGTATCGGAAGCTTTTGGCGTGTTAGAAATTTAAACACAAATAAGAAACAAGTCTATGATAAGCAGCTTTTGTGGCTTATTTACAGCTCTGGTGATTTCAGTCATTAGAACACCTAGTATGTATTAAAAGTACTTACTAAATCATCCACATCACCACCTTCTTCAAATCTGGCTGCTGCATCTTCATTTGGTGTTTCTTTGGGGGCCAGAAACTGAGAATAGAAAGTCAATTATAGTACCAAAATGACATTTTTGCCTCTTTTAATGGAGAGAACAATTTACTTGCATTATCACAGGCAAACTTAGGAAGTCTTGCTTAGCAAAGTCTCACTGCAAATGGCCCAAAGAAGTATCCTCGTGGCAGACTCTCCTTCATCTGGCACTGCATGAGAAAACCAATTTTGAGGTTCAATAGTCCATACTAACTAATCACCAGAGAAAGTTCTTGTGAAGAGGTAGGAATGACATGGCTTATCGAGACAGTGACTATGTGCCAGGGTCCTGTATCAGCCCGATGGACACCTGATATTTACATTTCTGTCTCCACAGGGGATAAACTGTCTTGTGCTACAGATTGGATGCCCAAGTAACCTCACTGAAGCTTAAATCCCCACTGTAACTGTGAGGGTGGGAAATTCTATTATGGTAATTAAAAGGTAGGGTTTTGAAGAGGTGATTAGGTTGTAGGACCATGCTGTAGTGAATGGATTAAAAATGGTGGTCATGGGCATGGTTCTAAGGGCTTTAAAAGAAGAGCACATGAGAGGTTAGTCTCTCTCTGCTCTGCCGTTTTCCGCCATGTGAGACTCCTGGGTCACTGTTACGACCACCAAGGCCTTCACCAAACGTGTTCCCTGGACTTTGGACTTTCTAGTCTCCGAAACTGTAAGCAATAAATTTAATTTTCTTTATAAATTACCCAGTTCCATGTATTTTGTTATAAGCAACAGAAACGGACTAATATAGCTAGTTAAGATTAGGAAAATAACCAAGCACCCCAAACCAGTATGTCTTGATCTCTATTGAAAGGAACTCAAGAATCAAGTCAAGACTGTAATCATCTGTTCTTGAACTCCACTGAAGACTAAAGAAGTAAAAGGAGGACTTCTTGTAAGAGATGCAAAACATACAAATGGGTAAGCTTGGGGAGTTGTTTAATTCCTTTTATGGAAATCCTTCAATTTGTGCTAGAAATTGTTTGAAAACAGGCGGATAACAAAAATGAGAAAGCTTCTATTCAGCATCAGCGTTTCAGACCCAAAGCTTCTATAAAAGGCTCAGAGACGGAGAAAAGCAAAGTCCCCGAAGTGAAGTCTGTGAGGATCTAGGAATGACATTCGAATTTTAAAAGGTGCCCTTGAAAATTATCCAAACATCTCCTTCCACCCTGTCTTTCTGAGAGATAGTGGTGAGGAGCCTTTTCCTTCAAGGCATGTAGCAGCTGCATCTAATATCTAGGTTCTGTCAACGCCTATCTATCCTAACACTAGAAGGTGATCTTCTGGTAGCACAACACCCGCCTGCAGTAGTGAGTGTTCTAAAGAGGGCAGTGGAAGCTGGGGCTACTCTGTTAGCATTCATCAGGGTGGCGTGCACGGAGCACACATGCGGGGAGCAAAGCCAACCCTCCAGCTCACCTCTGCTCTCCTGCAGTTGCCTCTACCCAAGAGAGAAAATGAATTTTCTCACTTTTCCAACATGAAAAAAAAATGGCAAGAACTACTTTCCCTTATACATTCCTGTTACTTTTGTGGTACAATAGATACTGTAGGGAAAGTGAAGATAAATGGTCAGGGTCCCTCGGGGGTTCGGAGTCTTTCTAAGCATTTGATGTAAATATGCAAATGTGTCCAGGTGTTCCTTGGTTATTGTCTAATGTAATTGTGCATGTGCACCCAGGTGTTCCTGAGTCGTCTTGACTCACACCCAGGTGACATGGGTTATCGGACTTAAGTATAAAGGACGAGTGGCTCTGATCCATAGGCGCCCCCGCCCTCAGGGAGGCCACTACTGCTGCTGGAAGCTGTTGCTGCCAGGGCCCCCGGGGACGTCCTGGGAGGCCACCACTGCCACTGCTGCTGCTGAGGAAGCTGAGCACTGAGACTGAGCTCGTGTTGTTTGCCAGTGGCTCCTGGGATCTTTCCCAATTACCTAGCTTGTGGACCTGTATGTGAGGGGTCCAGTTACCCAGCCTGGCATGTGAAGAGTCTGTGACTCGGTCTGTACAATGGGTTTGAAGGGTCTGTGGGCCCTAGCCCTAACCCAACAGATACAATCAAGGCCTCTGAAACCTGAGACCTATAATTAAACTAAAATGTCTCTTTAATAAATTATAAACCAAAGTCACCCTTTAAATATTAGGCTGCGTGTAGCAAGTCTCAGGAAGCGAGCTCTGTGTCCTGCCGTTGCTCATGTACAAAAGGCCATATCTGCACAACTGGGTGCTGCCTTCATGAGCACCATGGACATGGCTGTGGCGGTTTGCTGAGTCAGCCTCTTTCCTGAACTTTGCTTTCCCCAGTGAAAGCCACCTCCTCATTCATTAACTTCAAATTTGATTGAGAGATTAAGAATTTACTCTCTTTTAGGGACATTTATGGATCTTTCCATAGCCCATTCTTGACCCAAACCGGACGATGTACAGGGTTCTAAGAGATGGAAAAATCCTAGCATTGGGGCAGTCTGGAACAGAACTGTCATGCAGCTTCTACATCTTTAGTTCTATTTATTTTTATTCTGGGGGATCATTAATAAAGGTTTCTGAGGGCCAAATATAAATAAGAAATCCATACATTTATTTGCATATAGTTTATGCTTAAAGGTTATATAAACTGTGCTCTCTACTAGATTCCCAAATTTATCTTTTTAAGTGGGCTTCCTAATGATTATTTATCACTAATATAAAATGATTTTTATTTTGTACCTCTCCTCTCCTACTCTCCTACTACATTAACCCTTGCATGATCCTTCCTATATTGGGAATATATAGCTAAAAGATAAGATTTAATTAATCCAGTTGGGGTGAAAACAGTGAAAAGTAGAGCTGTGTCCTGACAAAAACCACAGATGACCAGCACTTCCAAACATATAACAAACTTTCTGGGCTCAGTGATTCTATAGTTGACTATATCTTTTATTGCCTACCCCTAGGTAACCTGATACTGTACATGGTAGGTAACTTATTGATGAATATGAAAACTCCTTATTGTTTTCCGGCACTCAGCCTCTAAAAACTCCAATTCCCATTCCCTCTCTACCTGCAAATCCCCTTTCACACAGCAATTAAAGGATAAATTAAGATAGGACAGTCTGCACAATATGACCATGGCATATATAATTAAACACAAATGGCACATCTCTGAGACTAGGCCAAATTCATAGGAAGAGAGAAACAGCAGCAAAAAAGCCCGTCATTTCCTTCGTGCTAAACATCTGCAACTGATTTTCCTGACAGATCTGCTTCACATTTCTGCGTAAGCAAATTATGGTTAAAAGATGGGCTGCCATCCATTATCCTTCCCAAAGCCCTGGGCAAGGCTGATCTCTTCCACATATCACTCCTCATCATCAGAGTTTTTAACTGCAAGTAGTTCCAGGCTGTGCAGTGACAGGGACACTAGAGATAAAGAAGAGAACTCAGTGATTGGCCTGCTTTCTCAATAAAAATGACAGATTCTCTGAATGCAGAAGAAAAGGGTCTCATCTTTTCTTGTGTTCTTTCCCTGTGCAATATGCTGAAAAAGTAGAGAATAAACAGAAAGGACATCTGTATGACACACTCCTCCTTCCTCAAACCACCATCATTTACTTGGGGTTACTGAGAAAGAGACTCCTTACCTGGAGATCTTTATGAAATGATAAATTACTACTTTTTAAGTACACTTAAATACAACACTGGCCACAAGCAAGGAAATGGAATCAATACCCTTATATAGAAACTTCCAGTCCCATCCCTCCATGAGATTAAAAATCAACAATTGGCTTCTGCTCAGACCGTTACAAATTCCCAAATTAATGGCTTCCATCAGGCTGATTCTAACACCATCGGATGATTCCAAAGAATCACTCGTAATCCAGATGTATAAAAAAAATCAAGAAAAGTCAGTTTGCATGTATTTTGCCTTAAGTGACAAACTTTGGGTTTCACTACTGCTACCTGTAACTTATTTCATGCTATAAAGGCCATAGTGCAACCTAATGTGGAGAACACAACCATAACCTTATTAGCTCTCTGTTTCTCAGAAACCCTGGACAAGCCACCTGACCTTTTCATAACTAATTTTCCTCAAAAATAGAATAGAAATACTACTCATCCTAGCTATCTCATGGGGTTTTGGAGCATCTCAGATGAAATAAAGTATGCAAAAATGTTTTAAGGTCATGTAAGTTTTATAACTCCTAGGAATTTATCCAATACATGAGGAATGTTCAAAAAGTTCATGAAAAGATTCATATTATCTTTTAATTCTATTTTTCCACAAATGTTTTAAAGTACCCTCATATGTCCACCAAATGATATGTCCTAGAATATATATAGCATCTTTATTCATAATTCTTAAAATTTGAAAGCAATCAAATGTCTACCATGGCTGAACAAATTGTCGTCTAATAAAAACTGTGGTATAATAATTTGGTATAATCATAAATTTGGTGTAATCATAATTATGAATGAACTGTGGTATGAATAAACTGTGGTATTATCAGAAAAGGGATGCTACACAGCTATAATAAAGAATAAATAACAATAACATGGATGAATCACAAAAGGCATGATTCCAATTACATGACAACAATAGGCAAGACTACTCTCCACTGATACAAGTCAGAATAGTAATTACTTCGAGGGACAATGGGGTTCTGACTGAAAAGGTACCAGGGAGCTTCCTGGGGTGATGGGCGGTGGGTACTCATGTATATGAATGTGTAAGAACTCACGCTGCACACTTAAGATCTGTGCATTCAGTGTATGTACATTCCCTTTCAACCAAAATTTAAAAATTGTATCTTGAAAGTATCAAGCTCTAAGTAAATATTAGATAACACTGTGATGTTTTCATTATTGCTTTTCTTGTACTAGCACATAGAAAAACTACACCAGAGATTTAAGGTAGAAAAGAAAAGCAGGAGAGAGCAAAGGAAAATGTCATAGGGTCCAACAGGGACCAGCAGTTTGAGAAAACTGTTCTCAAAAAATGATTCTTAAATTTTGTCTTATAATCTTTCACAAGGTTTTGGAGATCTTTCATATACTCATACACACAAAACTGGCTGTGCTCTTAAAAGAGGGAGCACGAGCATCTTTTCTCTGGGTAGATGTGGCTGGTGGCACTATAAGGTAAAGGCATGCAGAGGTGGCACTCTCATGTGGTGGAATGTGAGAGTAATGAGTCCAGGGGTCTGGGTTCTAGTCAATTCTGCTACCACTAACTTGCTGTGAGACACTAAGCTAGTCAGCTTCACCTCTCAATATGGCATTGGTAAAATGACCAGATTGCTAAGCTCTGAGCATCTGATACGAAGGTGGAAAACCAATAAATGTCAATAGCAAAAAAGGACAGATTAGGCAGTTACAAGGAAAACAAGCACTAAAAAGATTTTTTCCCCCCACAGTGCTTATATCAAATGATTACTGAGACATAGCTCAGCTTCTTGGAATCCTGTGAAAAACAATACTCCACAGCCATTGGAATAAATCCCCTTTCCTGCTGTGTTCTCAATATGGAGTAAAAAGAATGGAGGTCTCGGGGTCAGTTCTAGAACTGGATTCCTGGACAGTCACTTCCTGTGAGATCTCAGACACACCACTGTATCTCTCCTACCCACCAAAGAGCCGTGCAGTGAGAATGACCTGATGGATGAAGGGTGCACAAGGGCTGTACAAACACTTCACCAAACATCCAACGCCAATGGCGTGTCTAACACCACCACCCAGAACAGAAAAAGTTAAGTGAAAGAACTGACAGGTTACAATGACAATAAAAACGAATATAAAAGAGGGGTAATATTTATGCCTAGGGTTTTTTTCTTTGTTTTTTTTTTTGCAGCTGACTGGTACGGGGATCTGAACCTGGGACCTTGGTATTATAAGTCTGTGCTCTAACCAACTGAGCTAACTGGCCAGCCTATGCCTAGGTTTTAAAATGAACTGAGAGGTACCAGGAAACAAAAGAAAGTGACAGTATATACTTATGTCATGGAAGAACTTTCTATTTCTGCAGCAGCACTCACCTACCTCTATTTCTCAAAGTCATAAAATCCATATACTGTATGTATAGAACACACAGCTATAATAAAGAGGGAAACAGCTCTCCTTAAGATGTTGTGTAACTGTAAAGTTATAATTTAATTTTCATTTAAAATAGACATCCCTTGATAATTTTTTTCTTTCAAATGTCAACATTTAATAGCTAAAATTTGACAGCTTGCTAACTTTAAATGACTTATAGTAAATACCTTGAAAAAATTTAAATGGATTGTGAAGATTGTTCTTTAATCTCTGATTATAGTCAATTTCTCTTAAATGATTATTTGGGAAGTGACCAAACTTAACACTTGAAGGCAAGGTAAATGAATATTTCAGGGCATGGTCAAAAGTGATTACACTTTCCTAACTTGGCTAAGAGAAATAGCTGAAGCATGTCTCTCCTATTAAAACCACAAGGAATTGGCTTCCTTGAGCCAGAATCTCACTAATGTTAAAAAAAGAAAATGGTATTTTCTAAATATGAAAGAGAATCTGCAAGGTTAATGTACAATATACTTTGGGGGGCTATGAGACAATGTATATCACAGTGCCTAGCATAGAGCTGATACTCAATACGTTTTAATTGACTATTCTAATTTCTTATCTGCCATGACAGTGAAGTTAAGTTTTGCTGGTAATATTGGAAACATAATTACTTGACTATGTTGCCTTGACTATGAAAACACTGTGCTCCAAAAGGAAGAAGACAACAGTCAATGCCAGGCAACCAATGATGGCAGCAGAAAAGCTTTTCTCCACTTTTTTTCAACATGTTCTCTTTATTCAAAGATGGTGAAGTTTCCAGAGTCGTATTAAACTACAGCTGAAATCAGTTCTGGTGATACTAGAATCATCTAAGGACATCACCCCATATCTGGCTGTTAACTGAAATTTCTCTCTATAGCTTAATTATCAGACATTAAAATTCCTGATGCTTAGGCTCTGTGCCCTTAAATTCCAAAGAAGATATTGATTGCACTTGCAATATAGAACAAGCCTCACACAATTTCCAAGTGCATTATCCCTTTTTAGATTTCTTTCCTCTCTAATATTCTAGATTCACTTAGCTAGACACCTTTGCTTAAGACGTACGGGTGGGAGCAAACATTACATTTTTAGATCTGTGCTCCCCACTCCCCCCAAAACTGTAATATGTACTCAACTCTCACCTGGATAGTAGATTTTTTTTTAATTCAATAATGACTAAAATTAAGTTACTTTACTTGTTTAGCAAAAACTGACTGATAAGCTTTCACCCTGTGTGATGGCTAATGTGTGAAAACCTGACTAGGCTATGGTGCCCAGTAGGCCCATCACACACTACTCTAGATGTTGCTGTGTAGGTGTTTTGTAGATGTAATTAACATTTACAATTAGCCGACTTTAAGTAAAAACAATTACCCTTGATAACGTCAGCAAGCCTCATCCAATCAGATAAAGGCCTTAAGAGCAAAAACTGAGGTTTCCCAAAAAGGATATTTTGCTTCAAAACTATAACATACAGAAATCCTGCCTGAACTGACAGGCTGTCTTACAAATTTCAGACTTGCCAGCCCCCACAATCGCATGTTCCTCAAAGTCAGTCAAAGTCTTTCTGTGTGTGTATGTGTATGTGTGTGTGTATTCTGTTGCTTCTCTTATTCTGGAGAACCCTGACTGATATACCCCAGTTCAAGGGAGAAGTATTATTACAACACTGTATAAAGTGACAAAAAGAAATAAAACCAAACATTTGTAAGACATAATCAAGCCCACAGTACTCAGTACTGACTGTGGCAGAAGAGAGTACAGACATCTTGGAACTACTGAGACAATTAGCACCTTAGAGTATGCTTCCAAAATTCCAGGATCTTACTTCCTAAAAATAGGGACCATATCTGTTCTTTAACAAAAAACTTTTGCCAGGCAAAGCACTTAATAAATATTCTTATAAATTCTAATTTTTCTCCCAAACAATACTATGGTTTCTACCAAATGCCTTTATTGAGTTGAAAATTCAAGGCATTTTCAATTTGGCCTGAATTTAGCCAGGTGATAAACATCTCTAGTCTTGATCCTGCCATTATCCTAACAAATTCCTGTCTGCCAGCCCCAGACCAAGCTCTCCCTTAGCATGTGTAGTTATTTTCTGAGACTCCTTTGCCTCCCAGTGTACCATCTGAGCTTCTAGAAGGCAAGGGTGCTGTCTTATCATCCGGCACAATGCTTAGAATATGGTAGAAGCTTAGTATCTGACAGCTGACAGGTATTGGGGCTAGCAGGACTGGATCAATCAGTGACTGTAACTGGAACTGAATGTTATGAACTATATACTTTGGACTCATAGCTGAATCAGATTCAATATTCATACAACAAGCAGGGAGGCCTTGGCCTAATAATTAGCATCAATAAAAAGCTCATGGTATCTGTACACATGGGATCTTTTGCGGAAAACACCTGAATGTCCCGTATGCCAGAATACTAGTGTTTACCTACCTACTGCACATCACAATCAGCAGAGGGGCCTTTAAAAACTCAAACAAACCACGCCCAGGACCCATCTCAGACCAACAAAATCTCTGTAGTGATTCTGATTTTTAATCAGTATTTAAAAAGAAAAAAGCTCCCTATGTGACTAACGTGTGGCCAGGGTGGGAATTACTTGGCAAGGTGAATTTCATTGCCTTTACCAGGGCCTAGACTAAGCTTGGTTTACACACTCTGGAGTTCAGCAGCTCTAGAGCTATTGAAGCTGGGATTGCAGGTGAGTTCTAGAAACACAAGAATGGCCTACAGGAAACGGACAAAGATTGTAATTTTTCCCATGAGGATGCTGCAGTTGTGGTAATTTGCTTCTTGGTTGAATAAAGAATAGGTGCACTCATTTAGTTACTTTTCAAATTTAACTTCTTCAAGGGCATCAAAAAAATAATGTCCGCTGCAACAATTCATCTAAAGACAGGGAGATAATATCCTCAATACCTTTTTGGCTTCCTCAGCTGTGACAGAGCTTCCAGAGGCTTCCTCTTTGGAGATCAGAGTAACTCCATCTAAAAAAGTAATTCAGAGAGTAAACTCAAACACAAAGAATCAACTCCAATCCCACTTTCCTTTTCACCACATCTCCTCCAACCTTTGCACTAGAGATTTTTAAAACTACAAAGATGCTCTGTTCTATTAAAAATATAAAACTATAAGGGCAATTAATTCACATTCACATTGTTTGTTTCATCTTACATTATCTTTTCTCTTATTTTTGCTTGTGTAGTAAGCAATAAAAGCCACATCTCCAGTGCAACCCTTCCTTTATCAACTCCAAATAGAAAAAGTCTATCCTTCTTTAGAATTCAGATCACTTTGTTTATCCCTTTGAAATAGCTCTTATATCTGATCTTGTATAACTATCTGTACATATGTTATCTCTCCTAATGGACTTTACTTGTCTCAAGGGCAGGGACTAGGTCTCATTCATCTTTATATTCCCTTAATGTAGTACACAGCAGAAGCTCAATAAATAAATGATAATTGATTTACTACATTTTTGTCCAAACCCATCAGGTACCCAATATGGGACTCTGCATGCATTTCAATTTGTAGCAGTGTTACTGGCTACTGATGAAATGGCCAGAGAACTCGGTCAGGAGGAAACATGCTCTTGCAATGGGCATGTCTAGCATGTGACACAGTACATCAATTTTAGCTCAGTGAGAGCAAATCAAGGATAGAAAATCTACCCTTTAGTTTTCTCTTCTTCCTAAGGTTTTTTTCCTACCTGAAATGCACGGTATGCTTTCAGAAAAGTGAAATGAATTCAACATCCATTTGTACCTAGAAATGGCACAAGTCATGTGTACTCTCTTAAAAGAATATAAGCTCTCAGAAAATATGTATCTTATGTATGTCTTGTAAGTTTCTTTTCAGCAAATAACATGCTGTAGGCATTCAATAAATACCAAAACCAATCTCTTTCATCTACTGGGTCGGCAGCAGAGACACAAAAGTGATTTGAGTAAGCCCCACTTACCACCTATTCTAATTGCTTTTGTTCCCCAGTATAGAAGGTAAAGGGCTGAAAAAATTAACTGTCAGGGAAACGGTTGCCTGTGTGATGAAAAGCTGCCCATTAGAAGTTGTATAGATAGGTATGCAACAACTTTTATACAGAATTTGCATACAATGACAGGTTTTTGCATCCCTACAAGTGAAAAGTTCCATGTTATCTCTTAAACATCAATTATTTTCATAATATGTATTTTTAATAAGTAATATCTTATACTTGGGTTATGAAAGAACACCAGGTCATGTTAAAAAAAAAAAAAAAATGCACAAAGGACATGAAGGAAATCAAACATCCAGCCTAGCATTGAGAGAATGCGTATTGCCTTCTTTCTGGGTTTAATTTGCATTGGCTGCTGTGGGTAAGTGAGGAACTGAGTGGCTGTGGTGCATGAAGATGCTGGTCTGCTAATATGGAAAGCCCAAGAACAAGGTAATGAAAGGTAGCAGAAAGGCAAAACGGGGGTGAGGGCAATCCAAGTGCTGCAGATCCAGCAGGACTGAAATGGCCTATGAATCTGAGAAAGGGGGCATGTTTGCCCACATAGCTGCTTCATTCAACTAGAAAGGCACAGTCTTGGGAATGGGTCATGTTGCACAAAGAGTTTAAGAAGGGACGTATACATTTACCTATTATTTCTCACTTTGTATTTATGCTTATTAGGAAAGATTTTGAGTTCACTGAAGCCTGAGCATTTCTCAAAGCCAAATGGAAAGTCATCAGGTCCCCCCACATAACACATCACACAATATAATTTATATTTAGAATTTACATGTATATTTAGGGAAAAAAATAGCATAAATATTTGGAAAAAAAAGACAAATGACACCTTCCCCTGAACGACAATTTCCCAAAAATGTCTTAATTGTTTAATTTCTACTTTCTCTTGAAGGCCTTTCAGGAAACTGTTAAAGCGCTGCTCTTCTGAAAACTGTGGAGGCAAGTGAGGGTAGAGGAGGTAGCAGGTTACAGCAAATACAAAACCAAAGTCATCCCTAGACCAAAGTACTACATATTGTGAATCCACCTTATTTACATATGTATAAAAAATGTTCTTTGGTAAATGGGAAGCTGGTATTTGAAATTCAGCTTTGGTCGTTGGGATCCTGAAGTCCTTCCCATGTGTGGAAGGTGCAGAGCTTCCCAGAGACACACAGTATTTTTGGTGGCCTGGTGCTTTGTTTTTTAACTTTTAATATAGACCATTTCAAACAAAAACAGAGAATAATTTAGTGACCACTCATGTACCCATCATCCAGCTTAAATAATTATCAGCTCAATCAATGTTGCTTCATTTATACCCCCATCTTCTCCTCTCACAATCCTCAGATTATTTTGAAGTAAATTGAAGTCATATTATTTAATTTGTAAATTTTTAGTATGCAATATCTAAAACATGTATTCTTTTTTAAAAATGTGCCATTATATACACACACAGAAATAACCAGTCAGTACTCTCATTTTAACTGTTCTATAAATCTTTCTTCCTTCTTTTTGACAATTTTTAGTTCAAAGATCTATACGTTAAGACTGACCGTAAGACTTCTGATGTCTCTTTTGCTCCTCCTCCATCTCTCTCTCTCTCTCCTTTTTTATTTTAAAGAAACCCAGTGATGGCCTGGTATTTCAAACGACACATGGTGGCAACAGTACATACAAGTGGTATCAGACACTCCGTCTAGCCTGGGGCAGTGCTGAGAAAAAGCAATGTGTTTTTACTACTTCTTTCCATCTAATCAAATCTTTCCCACCTGAGTCATCCTTAGCCCTATCTTGAATTCTATGTTTCCAAAACTGTGTCTTTAATCTATAAGGTATCTGGGCCATCTATTTCTTAATCTTTTATTTTAATCTAATTTTAACGATTTTCTCATTTTCTTGTCATTCTTTGTAAGTGCCTAAATTACTCAAGCATTAATTTGTTTATTTATTAAGCAAATATCTAATAAGCATCCACACAAGAACATATACTACAACTGTGCCTAATTTAAAATGATACTTTCTAAGGGGAATGCTCCTACACTGTTGGTGGGACTGTAAATCAGTGCAGCTGTTATGGAAAACAGTATGAAGGTTCCTCAAACAACTACAGATAGAACTGCCATATAATCCACCAATTCTGCTGCTGGTTGTATATCCAAAGGGATGGAAATCATCATGCTGAATAGATACCTGCCCTCCCATGTTTACTGCAGCTCTATTTACAATAGCTAAGAGTTGGAACCAACCTAAATGTCCATTGATGGACAACTATATAAGGAAAATGTGGTATATATACATGATGGAATACTACCCTGCTATAAAAAGGAATGAAATTCTGCCATTCACAGCAACATGGATGAACTTAGAGAAAATTATGTTAAGTGAAACAAGCCAAGTACAGAAAGAGAAATACTGCATGTCTTCATTCATAAGTGGGAGCTGAAAAAAAAAAAAAAGGAAACAAAAACAAAGAAAGAAACAACAATCACGATAGTTCTTTGAACTCTCAAAAAGAGAGAATGGAACTGAG
Source organism: Cynocephalus volans (assembly GCF_027409185.1). NCBI lineage: Eukaryota > Metazoa > Chordata > Mammalia > Dermoptera > Cynocephalidae > Cynocephalus > Cynocephalus volans. The sequence continues at coordinate 280,137,102 of NC_084460.1, read as the reverse complement.
GACACCAGAAGTGGAAAAGGGGGAGACGTGAAGGGGTTGGTAAGAAATTGGTAGAGGGCCACAAAAAATGTTTACATTGTGCAGTGATAAAATAAAATAAACAAAATATACACACTTTCTAATTTAAACTTGCTCACCTCTTGTCTAGAGGTATAAAAGCCTATAATTTGGAAGAGTTTTAGAAGTATTTTCTGAAAATTTCTAATAAAACAAATAAACAAAACCCACACAAAAAATGGGGGAGGTGGAGGAAGCTGAGCAATTAATTTTCAGTGTTTTTTTTTTTTCTGGCATTCAGATCCCTTCTCCTTTATAAAATCTTTCTCAATAATTACACCATTATATATTTTCCATCAATTTTCCTAAAATCCCATCTTTTACAATAATGACTGGGCCACTAGAGGTTACAATGGTTACAATGGAAATTTCCTTGGTTCCCTGAATAGGAACACAGAGCTGGGGCTTTAGCGTAATAAAAAGCTAACTCCCGGGGATAAAACATCCCACCCACCTACCTTTATTCCCTCTTAGAAATGACAATGACAGTAACAGGAGTTTAGTCATTTCTCCTTCTCCTGGCATACATTGCTATTCACAGTGAGAATGACTGTTTCCAGAGCCCAGGCTTATTTGTGGGACAACGTATGTCTTTGCCCTGTGACGGTGGCAACTGTTTCGGAAGAGAAGACAGGCAAGGATAGTGTTACCTGAATGGCTTCTTCCCGGAAGGCTTTGATGCAGTCCATGCTCTTCATAAAATATGGTGTTTCGTTAGTATCCAAAAACTGTTCAATGTGACTTATTAGCTGGCGACTCACTACAACGTAAGACAACAAATTTACTTTCCCAGATTTCAGTGATGCTTGTTAGAGAGAGTCTGCTTCCACAAGTTGCCTGTAAGTATGTTTAATGGTTCAAAAGCGTTATGGTCAGCATGCCCAATAGCCTGATTTCTTTTAGGGGGGAGATGAAGTGCAAAATCCTGATTTCAAAAGTCTATATTTGAGAAGTATGGATAATACTTAGTGATATTTGTTAAGAAATAAAATTTCATTTCTAAAATGCTTAGAATTATAGCTAAATACTCCTTTACAGGATGTCAAAAACTAGGTTGTGATTGTTGTTTTTTAAATTGTTGTTTCTGCTTTTTATTTTCCTCCCAGAATTTAGGGCCATCGGGAGAATTCAAAACTGTCTTTCCTATTATATTCATAGAAAATAAATTCTCTAGTTCCTCCCCTAATTCCACTCGAGATACTTGTCAAATAGTGCCAGGCAGTGAAAAATAAGAAGCCAGGGACACCCCATCTCCTATTAATTCCACATTAAGTTAGAAAAGGCCAGCCCCAGTCTTAACATAATATCCCTTGAGAATGAGAAATCATTACTATGTATCTTATCCCCTTAGCTGGACCTGAACATTTTCCACACTGCTCAGCACTCCACGAGCTACTAATATTTAATAAACAGTAACTGTCAGCAAGCAATGCCACAAATGCTACGGGAAGAGAAATACATTAATAATGTTATCATTTACAAGGAGGGTTGCAACTTGAGGTTGCCTCACAAGGAAACAAAGAATTCTCCAGTATGAAAAAAGGGAAAAGAAAATAGAAACGTAAAAGTCATCAAGGAACTTCATTTGCTGAGTAGATCAAAACTGACCCTGAAGATCTGTGTAGAAGAACAAACCAAGGAAAAGTGAACACTCATGGCCTAAAAGCTCACTCTTTCTTGTCCCCTGAAACCACTCGGTGGCTGGCTGTTCGGCACTTTATGCTGAATGGTCAAGATATTCTAAGACTTTATGTTTCCCAAAATCATGGCCTCATTTGAGTAGTTATGAACATGTTTGTGCACAATACTAAAGCAAACCACTTTCAAGATTCATCTATAAAGGTTCAAGGCCAATAACTGTGTGAAAAACAGTGACCTGAACATTGCTCAAGGACTTATGAAAGACATGAAACCAAGGTCATCTACTTATTTCCAAAGGACCTTACAGCACATGGAAAGGATTAAAAAACTGGGTGAATTATTTCCTAATGTAGCAATTTTGCAGCAAGGGAAAAATATCCCCAGTAACCATTTCATCTTTTCTATCAACTAGGAGATTATGATCTCCATTACAATAAAGCACTTAACAAACTTGAGGGATTAAAGAAACATTTCCCTGCAATTTCAGAAATCTTTACCAAAGTATCCTGCAGCAGTGAATTAATATCCAACTACAAAGGAGAGAAAGAATGTTCAGATGGATCCTTTTAAACAAGGTAAATAATACAACCCTGATTAGTAAGCAGAGCAGAAAACCAGCAACAAGAAGCTCAAAGCAAACAGAAGCTATCTCTCTTTTTCAGCTTAGAAAGGGAAAGTAACAGAAATGTTTGATATTTTCTATCTCACTTATAGCAGCCTACTTTCTCAAATAGTCTGATAAAAAGTTCCCTTGGAGTTACAGATCTGGGCACAAAAAATACCTTTACAGGCCAAGGGCAGTAATCCCAGAGACTCCAAATTCCCCATTTCTCTTGAAATGAGAATGAGGAATCATAGGAAGCTATAACATATATGTTTCTCTTTGTCTGATTTATTGATCATTTTCATTGATTTATCCTAATATATATTGCGTAACTAGTATGTATAAGACACTGTGCGATGTTCTGTGGAAGATATAAATAAAATTGAAGACAAGACCCTTGTCTCTGACGAATTTGCAATCTAACAAGGAATATAACACATATACACAAAAATAATAATAGGAAGTAAATGTGAAGAGGGCTATGAATATTATGGAATACATTAACTGAGCTGAATTTTTAAAAGTGTTAGGTGATTATAAAAAGCTTCCTGAATTAATATATTTTTTCAGCTGGCCGATGAAAAACAGAAACTGACCCTCACATGCGGCAGGAAAGAGAATGAGCCTGAGTACAAAGAACAGAGGTGGGAAAGCACAGGGTGTGTTTGGAGAAAAGCAAATGGTCCAGTACATGGACAGGAGTAGAGGAAGAAAAAGGAGTAAGAATTGGACAGAAAAGGTTGGAGAGAAAGGAGTTCTAAGAAGAAGAAGGACATGCGTGAGGGTCCTGAGGCAAAGCAGAGCTTGGCTCCTTAGAAAGTGTAGAAGAGAGAAGGAGCTCAAGACCGAGCCTTTTAGGAACTACAACATTTAGAGGTTGGATAGAGGAAACGGAGCTCAAGAAGGAGAGACAGAAGAAAATCAAGAGGATATGGCATCATAGATACTACAAGAAGAGACTATTTAAAGAAATGCATTGTCTGCTGGGTCCAAACTTACATAAAGACTACAAGGAAAAGAGTATAAAGAGCACAGGGATTAAGGACTGAAATTTAGGAAGCCCTTAGACCCAGGAGTCCCTTAACACCTACAGAGGTACTGAATTCCTTTGCAAAAAGCACAGCTTCCTGACCCATTTTATCTTGAAATAGGATGGAACACACATACATAGTTGCCACCTTACAGAGAAAAATATTCAGAAGAGGCTAAAATGAAGCAAATGCCAAAGGCAACAATCCATTTGCAATAACCATGTTGGAAAGAAGGTATACAAAGAAAAGGAAGTAGGGGTCTCCATAGCCAGTGTCTATTTTAGAATGAAGTCCTCCTGTATCTATGGGCCTATGGGGATTTAGTTTTTCTTATATACATGTTACATGTTCTGTCTTTTCCCCTGGAGGGTTCAGAAACAAAGGTTTCTGAATCCAAACTTCTATCCAAATAAATCCAATGAGTACAGAGAACCAGATTTTTGCCCTTCTAGGAATAATCTGTTATGCTGCCTGTGCATCTGGCCCATGATTCTGAATTCTGTCCCTTTACCTAGATCAGTTCGCTGATGATAATGAACCTTTTAACACTGGGGAATAGCAGTGATGGGTGGTGCTTTAACATACTTCACATTTCCCTGCCTTTTTTTTTTTTTGTTGTTGTTGTTGTTGGACTGGCAAGGGGATCACAACCCTCGGCATGGTGTGGTCTGCACCACGCTCAGCCAGTGAGCGCACCGGCCATCCCTACATAGGATTTGAACCAGAAGCCTCAGCGCTATCAGCGCTGCACTCTCCCAAGTGAGCCACGGGGCCAGCTCCCCTGCCGTTTTTAATGATAGTAAAATGCAGAAGTGGCTGACAAAATTAATCTTCTACCTTGGCTGGATTATGCTTTTGACTTCCCTATCTCCCCCACCCTGCAGAAAGGAAATGCTGATCATTTCTCTGCTTCTACCTCAATTACAGAGCTAAGCAATGGCCTGTCAGTTTTCATACTCAGTAAATCATAGCCTCAATTATAATTCACAAAATTTCTTCAGAATTAGTCAGTGACTCAATAATATTCATTAGGAGCCAATATAAAAAATGGCCATTGGAAGTGTCATCCATTTTAGAATACTAAGTCAGGCAAAGGGCCATCATTTATCTCAAGAGATACTTCAAAGATATCTGGTCCTGGATTTGGAGGTTTTGAATATGGGCATTAGATATTAACTGAGCATCTGAAATGAGTACAGATATGGATATACAAAATTAGTTTCAATACAATAATACTTTAGTGTCATATTCAAAATGTTACCTAGATTTGGAAGTGTTATATAAGAGGAAAACGGCAGTTTTCCTGCTTATTCTGAAATACATGTTCTCCCTATTTACAGAAAACATTCAATAGCATCCAAAGTCCTACAGAATGGACCACCTCCTTTCTTGTTGCATAGTCACAACTTATCTGCCTCTGACTTTACTTTTAATCACTACCTCTGTTCTCTGCTAAGATATTTCCAACAAAGTGAAAGGAAGTCATTTATTGTGGCTCTTCACTCATTCTGACAGAACCAAAAAGCAGCAGGTTCACTCATCTGTCACACACTACAGAAAAAGGATTGTAACAATCTCAAACTATTTTGCTGAACCCAGGCATCAATGAAGATGTTTCCCAATTTAATTCTTCTCACTATCTCAATGCCTCATGTGAATTTTACTCATTGAAAAGTTGTACATTTTGCAGATGTCAGCAGTTAGGAACTGCTTTATGTATAGCCAATGTTAAAGAACAGATTTAGGTATATCCAATGACAATATCATCTTTGTAAAACAAAATAAAAATGTGACAATAAAAATCAAGATCAGGCCACTCATTATTATTAAGGCAATAAAAAGGAATAATAGCCATCAACAAATAAAACTCTAGGCAAGTAGTCCAGTCTATCAGCAATTAAATCCACATGTAAATTACCATCACTGTTTTAAGACAGGAGCTTACAAGACATATTTCCTTGATAAGAAAAGGAGTCTGTATTTTAATATAGGCAACTAAAACAGAAATGGATAACAAACAGGCTTCCTTTATGTCTCTCTACTATAAGATGTAAATTGGCCATTGTAGGTAGAGGCTGTGTGTATATTAGTCAAGGTCTAACCAGAAGAATAAAAAAATCACTCTGAATATTTAACACAGGAAATTTAATGCAGGCAATTGTTATACAGGTGATGAAAAGCTGTAAAGCCAACTGAAAATGGTGCTATAACCCAGAGACAGTAACAGCAAGAAGACCTTAGCACCTGTTGGCATGTGGGAAAAAGAAAAGAGGGGGTGTAACTAGAGTTCAGGGACCTGTCCTATAGGAGCCAAAGACATGAAGGATAGGAGATGCTGCCCAGCACAGAAAGGGAAAAACACCCTGGCTTCTCCTTCTCTCCCCACTTCTCATCATATTCACCAGTGGCTCCCATTAGCTGAATTTAGCAGGAAGCCTTGACACATGGGAGCCTGGGAAATGCAACCTGCACGGGTGAACCCTGCCCCATCCCTTCCCCTGATCCGGTGCACACAGGAAAGGGTGAGAAGTGGATCTAAGGGCCACCTGGCACAGTGTTGACCGCTTTATTGTGATGAAGATCATAAATCTCCTAGTTGGTAGAAGAGACGAAATAATTACTGGGGAAATAACAAGGCATTATTTAATTTAAATAATAAGGGAAGGTTCAATACGTAAGTTTTTTTTTCCTTTTCTTCTTTCTAGTAACAAAGGATATAATGAAATTCAACTAAAAGTTGTAGCAAAAAAATTCACAGGTACATATATATACATTTAAAGCTTTTCCTAGCCATTTAAATTGTTTTAAAAGGTGTATTTCTAAAAAACAGAATTTAGAAAAAACCCCATTATTTTCACTTCTAATTGAGACCTCTTCAGGAGCTACATACATTTCCCTCTCCTTCAGCTTTAACATGGTGAAACACAGCAAACAATTGCCACATCATGGTGTGGACCGTGAAAATAAGCGAGAGGTACTAGGAGCCACTGAGCACTTCCCATAGTGTTCACAACCTCTCAGAAGTCAAGTGTACTTCTGAAAATTTAAGTACAAAAAGAAGGCATCCTAAATATTTTTCCTCTAAAGGACAAAAGATATGCTGCCATTTCTGCTTCCACTTCCAAGAGATTTTGGAGCTAAGATTCCAGACAGAATTTGCCCTGAATGTGTGTGCTCCTTGTTCTGGCATTTGTTTTTAGTTTTGCAGTCTTTAATGAAATACTCTTACTGGGGGAAAAAAAAAATCAATGGATGGCAATGAAAGAAGTGGAGAATAGGAAAAAAGCATAAGCTTTATGAACGTGAAAATGACATTCACAAGTTGTCTTCTTTTTTAAGCATCTGTACTACGAAGTGGACACAGTTCTGCTCTGTTCTTTGCCCTGCCCTGTCCTTCCCCCCTTTTAGAAACTGTTCTGCCAGGCTCTCTGCCCTAAACTTCCTCATCCAGCAGAAAAGAAGTTGCCTGGCTCCTTTTTAAGAACAAAGAAAGTCAGCAGATATGAAACACAGACCACCACCATAGCCATAATAACCATGACCAGTGGCACAGGAAATTGAACTAAGATATATAAAATGCTGACCACCTCAACATACAGATGCAGCCCTGGGTTTTTTTAATTAATATTATTTTTCTTACCAATAACTAAAAAACCTCAATTAAAACCTCACCATTTAAGCTCCACAAGATCAGTCATGGCCCATTTTTACATGCTTAACGATTTTCTCATTAAATGCTGTATTTTCTTACAAATTGCACTAATAAAAGTAAGTCCTGCTGGGTGTTTTCCTCTCCTTTTAAATGCTGTCTTTTCATTGATGTGTTAAATTAAAACCCCAGGCACAAGGAGCAGAGTAAATGCAAAGTCTTTATTGTAAGAATCCATTCCTTCCTGCAGACTACGAGATCTCTCTCATTTTATTTTTGTTTTTGAGCTAACTGTGAGTCCTACTTTGTAGCCACAGGAAGAATGATACTGAAGGTCTCTTGGCCTTAGCTCACTCTGTAGAACATGAATGACAGTATGAGCTAATGAAAAACTAGAAAAAGGGCATCCACTGGCTGTAATCTCACTTTATATAAGAGAACATTATGACATATCTTTTTTATTACTGATGAATAGTACGTCTCATCTTAAATAGCATGGGCTAAGACCAGATCCATTCCCAGGTCAGCTAGCAAATTTTAAGTTTCCTGGTCAATGGACGGCAATCTACAGTCTTGTAGTTTTTTTATTAAAAACATTCAATTTAACCATTAAAGACCTACTGAACATGTCCCACAAAGCCTAAAGGTCATCAATTAATATTTAGAGGGCATATAGCAGGTAATTAAAGACCAAAGAACATCCACTCTCTAGTGCAACTAATTTTCTCCAATTCTAGAAAAGAGTACACTTAAAGTACAAAATAAAGACATTATGCTAACACAAGAAAGAAACTAAAGACTTTCTCATTAAAAGAGGAAGTGATTTCTTGAGTTCATTTATGTCATGTATATGCCATACGCCTCAACAAATGTGTCACGGATGGGGGTGAGGGGTAGAGAGAGCAGAGAAAGACTGTCTCCACAATTTTCCATGGTCCTAGAATTCTAAAACTTGGCAAAGCTTACCAAAATAAAAGTGATACATACAGAAGAATTAAGAATCTTACCACCTCGACTTGATTCCATTCCGGATGGGCAGGAGGAGGGAGAAAAGAATGTCTAGCTTCACACCTGCATAGATGTCATCAAACTAATATAGTAAGTAAGCAGAAGGAACCAAGTAGCCATAGTAACAGTACAGCCAAGAGGAAACTCTCTGGAGCAGGAGACCAATCTGGCTGTGGGATCCAATTAAAAGTTGGTAACTGAATGGAACCTAAATTCATGTTTCAGTTGAAGAGATACAGTGAGTGATGAGTCAGACTCCTCCCCGAAAAGAGAAGCAGGTGGCCACTGGTTGAATGTCCTTTTGTGGACGCTGGAAGAGAGGGAGGCAGCACAGTGTTTTACAGAGCCTCAGGAATTTGAGTCATTCTTGAAAGGAAATGTCAAGTATCAGAAATTTTAGAAAAACCACGTTTTATGTGGCAAATCCTTCTAAAAACTGATAAATAAAGATGCCTTAAGTTTATATGATATCTTCCTTGAAGGACTCCTCAGATTCCTCTTTTTCTTCTCTTGCATTTTTTTCCTCCTCTATCCTTTTCTGGTTTTATGAAGAAAGTTCTATAATATTCTAGAGCTCAAAATACAGAAATGTTATATTTCTATATAAGATTTAGCATTAAGATTTAGGAACTGATTCAATTCAAGAACCAGAGAAATAATTCTGCTGTAATTCAAAAATTCGAATTCTTATTATTCCTAAGCACTGTTTCATTAAAGTCAACAATGGAAACGAACAAACAAATTACTACTGGTCAGTAGTACTCAGAGAACATGAAAACAGATGAGGTCACTTTGTCTTACTCACGGTAGGACAGCAGCAGAATCTGTGATAATGAATTCTACTATAATGAAACTTCGACCAGGCATTGGTGTACAAAGAAATACTGGTTCTCAAGTCATGGGCATCTCTTTAGAGTGAGGTTTGAGAATGAGGGAGAAGGATGGACATTTTCTGTGGAGAGAATATCAAGAAAAAACATGCAGAGGGAGGGGAGGAGAGGAGGCCTGTACAAAAATGGGTTAGGAGTGGCAGGGTGGGACCAAACTGTGGCAAGCCTTGAATGGGGGACTGACTTCAAAGACAGGGGGAGTGATTAAGAACGGCTGACCTACAATCAAATCTGTGCTATAAGAAGCTAAATCTGTACATACGGGCTGGACTGAAGTAAAAGAACATTGCGGATAATTAATATAGGATGCTGAAACTGTCCAATGGTGAAATAACGAAAGCCTGAATTAGCACAGTGGTAGTTAGGATGGAAAGAGACAGATCTGAGAGAACTGCATTAGAAAATGATTAGAAATTAGAAAAGAATTAGAAATAGATACAAAGTGATCAGAAATGCTTGTTAACAGTAAACTCAAGGGGCAAAACAACAGCAGCAACAAAACCCATTATTCCTAGGGAAAGTCCCATTAACACACACAGCACTAGGACCCACCATCACTGAGGCTGTTGCCTTGGAATACCTTTCTTTGGGACCTCTCCTATCTAGCCTTTTATGGCCCAGGTTATGCCAATCTCCTCCATGAATTCTTCTTTCAACTGGTCACCCACCTGCACCTGTCCCCATATACTCTACCTTCCCTCCTACTGCCTTCATTGAGCTGTCTGTGCATCTAAGTTACCCCTTTCACCTGTGCCCTATATCCCAAACCTCTCCCTTAGTGTAGGATCTCATCCAGTTTCATGCCTTTACAGACATCTCTATGGTGACTTCTCCCAGACCTTTTTCCTGAACTCCAGACTTATATAAGTATGACCAACTTAGCAGACTTTCCCTTCTCAGTAAATGGCAATTCCTTCCAGTTGCTTAGGCCAAAAAACTTGGGAGTCATCTCTGACCTCTTTCTTTCTTCATACCCTACATTCAAAAATGATCAGTAAAACTTGCCAAATTTTACTTTCAAAACATATCAAGAATCTGACCTCTTCTCACTACCTCCACCACTACCTCCCTCATTTGGATTAACGCAGTAGCCTAATTCATCTGCCTACTTCAGCCTTGCCCTTTCTCAACATGGCATATGAGCCAACCAGATCCTCTACTTAAAACTCTTCAATGGTTTCCCATTTCAATCAGAGTAAAGAAAAAGGTCTAGGAGGCCCTATGTGATACGTTCCCCAGCCACATGTCTGATCTCATCTCCTACTTCCTTCCTCCAGCCGCACTGGCCTCCCTGATGCTTCTTGATGAAGCCAAGCACATTCTTGCTTCAGAGGAACATGCTGCTCCCACTGTCTGCAAAGCTCTCCCCACAGATATCCTCTGGATTCTCTCCCCCACCTTCCTCAATTCTCTGTTCAAATGATGCTGAAACAGTGAGGACTTCCCTTATCTTCTACATTAAATCACAAGTGCATCTCACCCCAGCATTCCCTATCCCACCATCCCGCTTTAATTTTTTGCTACAGTGCTGTCATTGGTTGAGTAGTAAACCCCTCAAATTCATGTCTTTTCTAGAACCTCAGAATGTTACCTTATTTGGAAATAGGGTCCTTGCAGTTGTAATCAAGTTAAGATAAGGTCATTACGGCAGTCTCTAATCCAATATGACTGGCTTCCTTATAAGAAGAGGTAAATTTCAGCACAGACACACACATTAAGAGGGAGGAAGAGATTAGAGTAACGCATCTACAAGCCTAGGAATTGCAAAGTTGCCAGCTGTCACCAAAAGCTATGAGGGGGCCATTAAACAGATTCTGCCTCAAAGTCCTCAAAAGGAACCAACTTTGCCAAACCATGATATAGGACTTCTAGTTTCCAGAACTATGAGAGAATAAACTTCTGTTGTTTTAAGCCAGTCAGTTTGTGGTACGGTTACTGCAGACCTAGGAAATTAATACAAGTGTTTATCACCATTTGTTATACATAGTCATGTTTCGCTTAACAATGGGAATATGTTCTGAGAAGTGCATTGTTAAATGATTTCACCGATATATGAACACCAGAGTGTACTTACACAAACCTAGATGGTATAGCCTACTATACACCTAAGCTGTATGTAGCTCCTAGGCTACAAACCTGTACAGCTTGTTACTGTACTAAATACTGTAGGCAATTGTAACAGAATGGTAAGTAATATGTACCTAAACATATCTAAACACAGAAAAGGTACAGTAAAAATAAGGTGTTACAATCTTATGGGACCACCTTTGTTTATGTGGTCTGTCATTGACTGAAATGTCCTTATTTCCTTACTTATTTACTGTCTGTGTCTTGCCGTAATGACTGGCACATAGTATGCATTTAACAAACATTTGCTGAATGGATGAACAAATGGTCTAGACCTTGTGAGTTTACTCCTCTAAAAGCCTATGGAATGAAGATGTCTTTTTGTTGTTCCTTAAATTTAAACCCATATGCCGTGTATTTGGAGCTGGCTATCACCTGGGGGAGTGGACAGTCTAGAACTCTCTTTTTTCACCTCCCTCCTTATTTTCACAGTGATGGAAAGTGTTACAATAAAGCTCTATGAAAGAGGGAAATACACAGACAAAGAGTAGTAGGTAGGCTATGAAAGAGATATAGGCAGGTGTGTAGGGATGTAACATTTCATCTGACATTGTCATGATTCTATCCACGCACACATCTTAGCTTCCTGTTGTTGCTTACCAAGTATGACTTAGCCTCGTCCTATCTTATTGTAAGCTCTTGTTCTCTTAGATCAAGTTGCTTGATCCCACAGGGAATGAGGTGTTCTCCCAAAATGTACTGTCTACGGCTATAACCCCAATTTACTGTACCCTAAAACAATTAACCACCTTGATCAGGATATAGAGTATTAACAGGGATTACCAGGGTTATTCCTATGAAGGAGTGAGAAAGCAAGTGCCTTGGGTTGAATATCCCCCCAAAACTTAATCCCCCACTGTAACTGTTGAGGGTGGGAAATACTATTATGGTAATTGAAAGGTGCGACCTTGAAGAGATGATTGGAATGTAGGACCACACCTGTAGTGAATGCATTAATAATGGTAGTCAGGGGCATGGTTTGGAGGGCTTTAAAAGGAGAGCACATGAAGAGCTGCTCTCTCTCTGCTTTGCCATTCTCACCTGTGACCCTGTATTGCTGTAAAGCCACCACCAAAAAGACCCTCAACAGATGTGTTCCCTGGATTTTGGACTTCTCAGCCTTCAGAACTGTAAGCAATAAATTTCATTTTCTTATAAATTACCCAGTTCCACGTATTTTGTTGTAAGCAACAAAAAAGGACTAACACAGCAAAACAGATAGAGAATGTGAGCACGGGGAGGGTTGTGAAGGTAGGGGTACAACAAAGGAGACTTATGCTCTTTAATTTTATATGCAACATATTACTGTTTGTATATTTTTCAACAGGCATGTACTTATTATTTTTTTAATGAGGGGAAGCCTAAGGAGCAGTTAAATCACCTTGCAACATGTAAAAGACTGTCATATAAACAGACAATAGATGTTTCTATTTCCAGTGAGTTCTAAGTAGGAAGGCATTTACTGATGTTCACACTAAGAATTCCTCTGTTTCACCGATCTTTTTATTTCTTTTTTCTTTTATTCTTTCTATACCATATACTTCATTCTTCCTGTTTATTACTCATATACTTTTTAAGCAACAGTGGTAAAAAGGACCTTAGAAATTATTTCATTTTATCTTCTAAACTCAGGAAAGTCTACTGATTTGAACCAGATTTGCCGCAGGCAAATCTTATCTTTGGTTTGTGGATTCTACCCTTCTTATAATCCCATACATTTAAAATTCTTATCTAAGTCTTGCTGGCCTCATTATAGTATATCTAAAAGTAATAGAAAGGGGCAAATTTATGGGATAATCCAATCTTAGTTATTGCACATATATTTTCTTCTCAGTATATGAGACAGGTAAAGAATCCAACAAAATAAACACATGCTTGAGAAAAATACTACAACAGAACAAATAAAAGGAGAAAATAATGAACCTATAAATTTTCCACACCTGTAAACATTGATCTAAAACATACTAAATGCCCGATGTCAATAAAATTGACTTTAATTTCTCACAACTAATCACCTTTGTGCTCTAACAAGTTCCTGAAATCTACACAGTTTTTCCTGAACTAAGTTTATCCTTTACTAACATAAATTCTTTCCAGAAACAGAGGATTCCAAAACACAAACATAATCTTGTAGTATATGCATCTAAGTTTATTTTTCTTAAAACTCCAGTACCTGAAGATCTTTATTTAAAATACAGTCTACTACCTGAACTGACAATGTTTTCTTTATGGGTACTAGGTAAGGCAAAAATCATGAAGGTCTCATTAGACCCCACTAAACACTGCTACTGAAATAGCTATAATTAAAAAGACTGACAACACAATATTATCAATACAAGTATGTGAAGGAATTGGATCCCTCATATATTGCTGGTGAGAATGGAAAATGAAAAGCTCCTTTTGAAAAGAGTTTGACGGTTTCTTAAAAATTTAAACATATACTTCCCATATTGCCCAGCAATTCCACTCCTACCCAAGAAAACAAAAACGTACAAAGACTTGTATATAATTGTTCGTAACAGCACTACTTCTAATAGCTCCAAACTGGAAACAATCCAAATGTCTATCAACTGGTGAATGGATAAACAAAATATGGCATACCCATATGATGGAATATCATTCAGCCATAAAAAGAAATGAATTATCAATACACACTACAAGATGAACAAACCTCAAAAACATTACAGTAAGTGAAAGAAGCCAGATGCAAGAGACTACACATAGAGTGATCTCATTTATGTGACATTTCCAGAAAATGCCAATCTACAGAGACAGAAAGTAGTTGCTTACGCTGGAGGTAGAAGCAAGAATTGACCACAAACAGGCAAAGGGAACTTTTTGGTGTGAGGGAAATTTCTTTAACTGGATTGTGGTGATGACTGTATAACTCAATAAATTTACAAAAGATTACCAAATTGTACTTACCAGTACATTTTTTGGTAGAACGCTGTACTTCAATCAAAGCTATTGAAAAACTGGCAATAAATAAGTGCAATTTATCTAAGAGATTCATGGAGATTTACCCAGGTAAAAGGGAGACATTAGATGTGTCTACTACGGAATAACTCTTTAAAGCTCAGAGAGCAGATCTTACCTTGAATGTCCCAAGAAAACACTACTCGTAATTACAAAGGAGAGGGAACTATTAAAAAACAATTCTTATATAAGAAATGGCTCTTGAATCCAATGGCCTGTCAATGAAATACAGTGGCTATCCTGAGTGTTACAGTTAAACCTCATCACCACTGAAAGACATAAAGAGAGAACTACAGGATTTCAGCAGTTTATTCTGACAGAGGAAATGACAATAGGCCTTTAATCATAACTACTAACCGAAGATTTTTCTCCAACTATTAAGGACAGAAATCTAAAAAAAAAAAATTAATTTTTCTCCTATTTCCAAAGACATCTATGCTGGTAATATTTTCAAGCCCTGCTAAAACTGTGTTCTATATCAGAATCAAACTCCCTTTACTTTTCTGGCCAAAGAAGAAAGCAAGCCATGTCTTTAAGTTTTATGTAGAAACACATGGATCTAAAAGACAGGACTAACTATACAGCAGCCCTGCCTTATCAACAGTTTCAGTTACCCATGGTCAACCGCAGTCCAAAAACATTAAATAGAAAGTTCCAGAAAAAAGCAATTCATAAGTTTTAAATGGCACTGTTCTGAGTAGCATTATGAAATCTTGTGTTGTGCGTTTCACCCCAACCAGGTCGTGAATCATCCCTTTGTCCAGAGTATCCACTCTTTTATGTGCTACCCGCCCATCAATCACTTAGCAGCTGTCTTGTTTAGCAGACCACCTGTCATGGTATCAGTGTTTGTGTTCAAGTAACCCTTATTTTACTTAATAATGGTCCCAAAGCACAAGAGCAGTAATGCTAATGTATCATTATAATTGTTGTTATCACTGTTAAGCTCTTAACTGTGCCTAATTTATAAATTACACTTTATCGTAGGTATGTATGTATAGGAAAAAATAGAGTAAATATAGGATTTGGTACTATCTGCGGTCTCAGACATTCACGGGGGGTGGGGGAGCTGGAAAGTATCCCCTGCAGATAAGGGGGACTACTGTACCAAATTACACTTGCCACTTCTTTCTGTATCAGCATATTTTTTGCCTTGGGCTTGCAATTTGAAAGGGGAAGACCAAACCACTTTTATTACATTTAAGTAGGACTGCAAGCTGCTTCTAGGTTCCTCTTAATACATTTCAGCTGATAAATGACTATTTTAACAAAAGTCTAACATCCTTTCCTAAAGATTTTAATTGGTTAAGAGCTTCTGTTGTTTGCCATGAGCAGTCACTTTAAGTCATTGATTAAAGAAGTTTGCACATCAGCACAATCTAAAATCAGTTTCCTTTTCAACCATCTGGACTTAAGAAGTAATCTTGAAGACAGCTCAATTCAAGGAGAACCAAGTGCACTGTCCTGCATGACAATGATCTACCATGGAAGGAAGAACCACAGAATTTACAGGAGGTGGAGATTAAGAACCAAATTGCCATGAGTAAGTACTTCACCCGCTCTCTGCCTCATAAATCATACACACAAGCACTTAGTGTAAGGGTGAACTTTAACAGCAAATTGAATAACATAGCCTTTCACCTAAGCATGCGTGAATTCCGCATTTGCAGGAGAGCCATATGTGAGCATTTTGCCTTGCTGCACTGATGGCCAGGTCATCAGTGCAAGCTGATGGTTCAGTACATTAAATGCAGGCTTGGATGGATGCTGAGCTCTAGTTGTTTCGACGCTGTGAAAGTGTTCATGAATTCCAAATTTTCGTCCGGAGGGAAAAAAATATCCTTTCCATTTTTAACATAAACAGAGAAAAATTACTCAGCAGGTTTAAGGCAAGCAACTTCACTATGTAGAATGAGAAAACAAAACACTGGGAGAAAATAGGAACACTGTCATAAATTACATGCAGACTTCTTTTAATGCTCTCAAGAAGAAATCTAAGTGCTCACTGAGAACATAACTATAGCAAACAAAATTTCATTTTTATGCTACCAGCTGCCTCTCTTTCTTAATGGATAGCCAGGTTACATATTACAGGAACCATACCCTGTAATTAGGGATATTCTGATACACAGATTGACAGGAACTTGAAAGGGTTGTTAGAAGCTGAGTAAGAATGAATGGAAGCCTTTTAGGGAGAGCTGCTGAAAAATCTACTTTAAAAATGCTTATGTGTGTATGATAGTCTTTGGTTTCTGTGTCATGCCTTTTTATTTTTTCTTTTCATCTCTATTTCAATGATTTTATTTTAATTATTTGGCTGATGAGTTTTATTGTATAAAAATGTAAACTTCAGGGTAGTGCTGTGCCATCTAATGAAATGTATACAACCAATGAAAATGTTTAAGCCAAGAACAGGCCAAGAATTGGCTCTCTGGAATATGATCTAGTGTCTTCCACAAATGTACAATATTCAGTGGAAAGTTTTCTGATCTACTTTGGGCCTCAGGCCACCTATCTGGAAGATGAACAAGACCTGAAGGCCCACTCATGCATAATTACCATGTCAGATAATAACACACCGTTTTAGCAGGTATCCTCTACAATTTCAAACAGACTGATTTTTGTGTTAGAATGAGATGACTTGTCTTGATAAAAGAGGCATAAAATAAGTCCGGATCATCAAGTTCTGGGGTTTAACAATTTAAAACTAATCAAAAAGTAATTCAGTGAAGAACAAGTTGAGATATTTAATAAAAAATATAAAGTACAGACTAAACCTCTAGAATCCATAGTCATGTATTTTTATCTCATGACTAGATGCATCAGTGCTATTTTGGGAAAAGACTAAGAAAGTATATCAAACTATTAAAAAAAAAACTTACAAGCTTAAGACTTTTAAAATTTTAGTCACTGTTTGCATTAAGTATCTTTCCTTTAGAAAGTTCAAAGTATTTGACAGAACTCATTTTTCTTTATTAGGTCTGTGTAGATAAAGGCCACATTTTTATCTCCTTATCTTAATCTGGACAGAGCTATGACAGATTACATAATTCATAACCAAGATTACATAAACCAGGACCAATTAAATAAAGAAAACACATACACGCACACACACACACACACAAACATCAAACTCACACAGGACATTCCTCCTAGATCACGATTCTCAAGGATCCACAGTTTAGGGCTTGACTCAGCAGAGAATCACATAATTTTTCTAAGTAAACTGCCGTGCAAATGTGATAGTACTATACCATACAATAACAGAATTGGAGAAAATCGTCTACTTGGCTTTGATGAATAATATCATTTTATTACTAATTGTATCATATTCTAACTAGTGCTAAAGGACTTGGGAAAGTGAATTTGAGGAACTTACCTTTTAAAGTTGAAAGGATGTTTTTGATGAATAAGAATAAGATAGTTGGAGAACAAAGGCAAAAAACTTGAGGATGAGATGTGAGCCAAACAAAGTGAGAGGAAAGAAAAATGAGAGAAATGAAATGTCTCAGCAACCACAGAATAAACTGATCTTCTAATCAAATGGTCCAGGGCACATTACTGTTTACTTGTACATAAATCTAATGTTAAATATCAGCTGCTTGGGGGTCTGTAACATTTCAACTTAAGATGTCTTCTGATAAGTTTGATTTTTTTAAAACCAGTTGTAGTGGATTTAATTTTGTCCCCACAAAACTCACTGAAGCTTGAATTGTGTCCCCCAAGTTTTATGTATTAGAAACTTAGCCTCCACTGTGACTGTTAAGAGGGTGGGAAATCCTATTATGGTAATTGAAAGTTGGGTCTTTGAAGAGGTGATTAGATTGTGGGACCATGCAGTAGTAAATGGATTAAAAATGGTGATCAGGGGCATGAGTCTGTCTCTCTCTCTCTCTGCTCTCTGCTTCCACTATCTTGTAATGTGAGACCCCTGGGTCACTGCTGCCACCACCAGATGGACTTTGGACTTCCCAGCCTCAGAAACTGTAAGCAATAAATTTTGTTTTGTTTTTTTTTAATAAATCACCCAGTTGCAGGTATTTTGTTATAAGCAACAGACATGGACTAATACACCAATCATACTCATTTGAATTCAATTTGGTAGAATGGAGCTCTGCCACCTTGTCACTATGCAGAATCCTAATACAGAACCTATAATCTAAATGGCAAAAACAAGGTCCATTAAAAAGAGAATCACCTCATTATAAAATAAGTTACATCTCAACCTTTTATCTGTCTCCATATATCCATCTTTCTTGGCTCTTAAGGTCCTCACAGAACCTGTTTTTGACACAGCAGGGACACAAGCTATTTTACATAATGTCCCACATTCAGTGGGAATTTATAAATTCACATCTCAATCACAAAGGAATTGTTGGGAGGACTGAAGTAATGTGGTTTTTCTTCTCCAGTTTGCTGTCTATTTTTTGGCCATTTTAGCACCCTTTCTAAGTAAAAGTAGGGAAATGGGAAGGAGTTGGAAATCCATGTGGTCCTCCTTAGCAGCTCTGATCAGCTTGGGATATTCCAAGAAATGGACACACTCAATAAATCACCCAGCAATGATGCACTTATGAACAGTGTGTGCAGGGAAACAACCCTACTTTCACAATTAATCGGTGATGATTATATGGACAGCCATGGTCAAGAATTTTTCTCTTGTAAAACTATGGTGACAGAATGGTGGGGTGAGTGAGGAGGAAAGGGACTGGAAAAAGAAGGGCACTGGAGGAAGAATCAAAGACACTCGCAGAAGCATCAGCAGCCAGAAAGAACACTTTTCTTGGGACTCACAGTGTTAGCTACCTCCTCGTTGCCAATAAACTTAGAACGAAAAACATCCCTCACACTGAAAACCAGAAGTAAGAAAATGTGTAGCTGTCCCCTGCAGACTGCTCATGTCAGGGAAGAGGATCACGATACTCTGACTATGCTACTATCAGGCCCAACAGAAAGTAACTGCACCCATATTTTAGTTTATAACAGTAGGTGAAATGGCCAAGTTCTACCCAAGGGCAGAAGAATCTTAACAACTATCTACTGTTGATTACACTTTTGGCAAATAAATCAAGAAACAGATATACTGGAGAAACGGGGACACCCTAAACAGAGATTTCTCACAGGGATAAAGAAGATCACTACCAGGGAGGTAGCTTGAAATTTGGAGAGAGTACTCTTTGGGCTTGCAAGGGAACTGAGTCTTGGCTCACAAAGGGCCTTAGTAAAGAGATACCCATGCAGGAAGAACAAAGGAAAGACAAGCAGTGAAGAGACCAAATTTCTGGAGGCAGAAGCAAGAAAGGGAGGGATAAAGGGAAGCCAAGTTAGAACCATGAAGCAGAACTAGTTGCTAACAAGTAGTCAGTCCCATTATCTGACAGCTCTGTGGAAAGTCTAGATTTGTGACTGTCACTAAAGAACTCTGATTCAAGTCTTCAATGGAAGTACAGAGGGACATCCACTGTCAAAACACTAGAAACATGCTGAGACTCAAAGTCACATTCAATGTAAAAGAACAATCTATTCATCAAAAGTCCTGTCTATAGTCATAAGGTTTTAGAATCATGACCTTGTAGTGTTTTAAAAAAGCACAGGCAAGGAGGGCATTAGAAATTGGAAGAAACAGTATGCAAAGCAGAAAAATCCAGAATTTGAAGGAGACACGTGTTTGAATCCCTGTGTGATTTGGGGGGAAGTTAAACTCTTCCAATTTTACAGTTTTCCATCTATAACATGGGGACGAATAATACCTGTTGCAAACTATATGCCACCTAGGGTCCACTTGCCATTGTTATTTTCACCAGACTGCTTCAAATCCCCAATTCCATGCCCGGGGGACACCATGTTTTCTTAAGATACAAGCAAATTCTCAGGAATTTACTGTCTCATGGTCTCTTCAGACTCTGGCCTCCTGTGTTCTCAGGTATTTTCCTTGCTCTGCCTGAAGTAATTCCAGATGCCAAACTCTGCCTCTTCACCAGTTTCCCCAAAAAGAGCACTCAAACCTAGCATTTTGAGAGTTTTACTGACACTGAGAATTTGCGGTCCTGAGTTGGGAATATATTGTAGAAGGCTATGGCCATGTGTAAATTCACCCACGACCTGTCCCCCTCATACCTCATCTCCTCACCTTCTCCTCTCCTGACCTAGCTCCAGTTTTTCTACTTCTATGATGCTGAGGAGCTTCCCCCTCCTCTGAAGCCTGAGCACTGGCTAACCACCAAGCCTCGGGACAGAGACTCATTCTCTACCCCAAGGACTTATCAAAGTATTTCCCCAATAAAAACAATTCTTTCTTTCAAAAAGTTCTGGCACCAGCTGTTAAAGCTCCACCATGTTCTCCACTTCCTCACGTGACTTTGCGGGATTCCTGTGCAGGGCAACTAAAACAGAGAGTATAAGAAAGTGCTAGCACAGTGCCTTGTGCATAGTAGACACAAAGTAACAGTGGCTGCCATCTAATGGTGATGACAGCTACATTTAGTCCCTGAAAAGACCATGCCTACACCAACTAGCAGACCAATCACTTCCACAGGGAGGACCTTGGACTTTGGCCAAACTAATCAACAACATACAAACAGAAGCTAAGAAGTTCTCAACTTTTCTTCAAAAACACAGTAATCATGAGAGATGAAAGAGTTCGCTGACTAAGTCACAGTAGTATCTCTGCCCTCAAACACATAGTCACAATATGCAGCCAAACAGCACAGGAACAATACTGTGAAAGCCTCTTTTGATCACCTTAATACATAAAGGAGGGAAATTCTGAAGTATTGTGTTTCCACTAATCCTTCTGGAAAACTGTCACTAAGAATTTTAGATTTCCTTCTTATATTTACATGAAGTTTTGTTTTGTGTTAAAACGCAAACACTTTTCTCCTATATGGCAACTCTTCATAGGACAAAAAGCTCTTCCTCCATCTCAAAATACAAGACATAAAAGCACCATTTATAAGACTGCAGTTTAGCACCATGACAAAGCTGTTCTTCCTCAGGAGATGCTCAGGGGCTTGTCCTTTGGTGTTCCTGCCAATAGGACTTAGCCTGGTAGACTGTATGCTCTCTCTAAGGCTCAGCTGGTTATGACTGCCTCTTGGCACCAGCACAGGAGGTCTGGGCATCTTGCCAGGATTCACAGACTCCAAGTACCAAAGTACCTTAGACCTATGCTAGGCACTAGTGTTTCTAGGCATTTAAGAGTCTTTTTTTCCCCCCTAAAATGTGCACACATGAACATAAACATACACATAGAAGGCAGCTCACAGAAAGGCCTGACCTTGGGCAGCAATAATAAATTCAATATTGCTGTATACACAAACCTGCTAGATTAACAATTACCAGTGGCCACTGTTCAAAGGGTAAATAAACAGGAAGCTGAACACAATCAAGTGAATGAACACTGGTCCCAGACCCTCTGTCCCCCCCTGGAAGCTATTTTGCTATTAGCCCCAGCCTAAGAATTCTAGGTTATATCTGATATGAAAAACTTGAGAAGGATTAAAAATAGGGGCAGCAGCAAGGTCTTTCTGGGACAACTATAAATGAAGCACAAACTTTTAGAACTGAATCAAGAATTATGTGTCTCTGAAAACAGGAAGACAGGACACAAAAATCTTTTATTCCCGGCTCACTCACAAGACCCCAAAGAACTTCAGTGAAGTGGAACTAAAAGCTCCAAACTGGGCTACAGTTTCTTCAACAGGGAGACTTTCAAATAAGTTCTATCTCTGTTTGGGCAGATCTGCGCCGACTTTACCCTCACGTGCTCCTCATGTTGCCTCAGTAAGCCTCTAACAAGGGACAATCACAAAGATCTACCAGTAATGAAAAACGATGTTCAAAGCATTATGACAAAAGGCTACAGTTACCAATCTAGGCTTTACATCAATTAGCCTAGTAAATACCTGCACTTCAATGCACAGCCCACAGCACACTACTCACCTTCCTCAAAGCTGACGTTCTTCTGTCTCACAAGAACACGGAAGTTTTCAGCAGGATTCACACTTCCAACCTACAATACACCACAGATAGTAAACCTACAGGTCACTTCTCTTTTTGGCTTAATGTGGTAAGTATGCTCTTATAAAATAAAAGCAAAGACAAAGAGAAGGCTTTTTCTATTCATTTTCATTTCCAGGGCTCTGTTAAAAGCTAGCAGATCCCAGTGGTCAAACAGCTGCCCTCTATACTTTCACTTCCCTTTCTCTATGGAAGCTGACTTCTTTCCAGAGGGGTCAGAAGTACTACAACCCAAGCCACCAGCCAGACCAGCTTGAAGGCTTTATGTGGTACAGACTGCCCATATATCCTGACACCCAGGCAATTAGGAGGGGGAGGATTCTGCAGTGTGGGGTCAGTTCATAATATATCTGCCCCACAAAGATGACATGAGAAACAATAGCTTGACGTGTGATTCACTGAATTGCCCTTTTTGGCTGATTGCTGCTGACCCTTTGGAACTGAAGTTTTGGTAGGATATACAAACATGTCCTCAAAAAGTAAATGCAGATCATATATAAAGATTTATATCAGTGCAGCTAGGTGGGAAAATTTCAAAGATGAAACTCCTTGTCACACTACATGGTACTTTCTGATCTTACCTATATCTTCAATCTGCTGGTCCCAACCTTAACAGGTCCTAAGTAACACTCAGCTCACAGGGGAGAAAACAATGGTGTTAATATTACAGCTGGTAAACTTTAGTACAAAATGCTCTGGTATTAGTCTGGTTTGCTCTGGTATAGCAAGCAGAACAAACAAGATTATGATTTTTTACCTTTACTATAAAACACCCAAATGAAATCCAAAACAATTTTTCAGATATTCATTTTTTCTGAGAGCATTTCTGTTTGAGGTGGGAATAAAGGTATGCCCTAGTGCTGACTATCCTTCCTAGTATATTTTGCTAATAACGAACAATTTTTAAGATTGTTGACTCAAAATAATGCTGCTTAAAATAAGGCAATATTTTCAAGTCCCAAAAACCTTCTCATTAAATACAGAAGATTGCAAGTGTCAAAGGATATTTAGTTTGGGGAAATCCTAAACCTATGGATCCTATTCTGAAGCCGTATATTAGGAAAGAAATAGGAGAATTATACTAACTTTAATTTTATGTACTTGGAGATTAACACTCATATCATTAACCCCCACTTATCCTATCATTTTGACTCATCAGAAAGCTACAAAATGAAGCCAGCAAAAAACTCTTTACAAAAAGTGCCACCACTGAGGTGTTCCATGTTCTACATACTAGAGTTCTATATATTATATATGATACAGATAAATTCTATATGTAATTCACTGACAATGATTACTTAAAGGAAGAAGTACAAGGTGAGCTTTCACAGTTTATATAGAGAGAGGACCAGAGAAAGTGATATGTTAATCAGAAATAGATGCAACCTCCACCAAGCCCCAACCTTCCTGAAAATGGGAAGCACATTGTACAAGCTCTGCTTACACTCGTGACACTGCCTTCAGCCAGGCTGGAGATGCTGAAATGGGCTTCCCTTTCTTCAGTCTTGAATTTTTTAGCAGTGGGTCCCTCTTCATTGCTAGAAAAGAAGAAATAATTAATCCCTTAAAATAAAACAATACAAAAACCAGAACTGCTGATGTAAAGTATGAACTTATTTTCCAAGCATCAAAAATAAACAGCTGTGCTCAGTTTTTCACAAACAGCCCTCTTCCCTTTCCCAGCCTCAGGGCTCCTGGCTTGGAGCAGCCTGGCTTTGTTTCACAGCACTACAGAAATCAGAATTAGCAGTTGTATTACAAAGTGCTTGAAAAACATGAAACTCAAGCACAGATAATAGAAACTTAACATTTAAGTAAGAAATCCATTTACCCATCAGATATTATTTGCTTGTTCCTATTTCCAAATTGAAAACTATTAGCTTTCCATGTACACAGAAGATTTCTGTGTCTAAAAACCCATCTCTATCCCGTACATGAGAACTTTGTAAGCTTCTACTTATAGCTGTCAAAACTCATTATACAATCCTTAATTAAATATGCAAGAGCTTCCTCTTAGACAAATCTTAAGCTATTAAAAAAAACTTTCAAAATAAAACTTTTAATTTGTTCTTTTATAAGCCTAATTCTGTTTTTGGCAATATGCTAACACAGTCCAATAGCACCTGTGTGCTAAGAGAAAGCCAACTAACTCCAAGAAAATATACCAAGCACCTCACCTCAGGTAACATGCTAGCTTTAATAGCCTGCCTTAAAGTCAAGAGGAGGTCAAGTTAATTGCAAAGGAGAAGAAAAACAAATCCAAAGACTTTGCCCATGATCTCTCAAGTTGCTGAACATAAAGATATGAAGGTTTTTCTCCCAGAGAAATAACCAATCTGGGGCAAAAGCAGCCATCAAGAAATGGCTGAATGATAAGAGAAATCAGTAACTATGATCCAGTATTTCTTTTTTTAGTAAAATAATTTTAATTGACAAATAAAAATTATATATACTTATCATGTACAACATGATGTTTTGAAATATGTATATACAATGGAATGGCTAAAGCAAGCTAATTAACATACACATTACTTTACATACTTTTTTTTTGTGCTGAGAACAGTTAAAATCTACTCTCTTAATGATTTTCAAGATTGCTAATCAAAACAACATGTGCTGTTTTTTTTGTTCAAAACTCGAACCTTCAGACAATGAGGCTTAAAGAAGAAGTTACATTAAAAATGAAGCAAAGAAAAATAAGGCCTAAGCTGGCTTCCTTAATGGTATTTCAATAATGAATCTCCTCTTACAGGTAGGTAAAAGAACTAAAGTAATCATCACAGCCACATGTACATGAATTAAAAGTTTTATTAATTGACATCTTTTCCATTCACTACCAACCTTTTTCTCTTTGGGAAGCAGAGGAGATAAGCAAAAGACAGAAGGATGGAAACTTTAAAAGGGATAAGTCACCCAGAACTCTTTCTTTGTAAGTAGAATAAAAAATAAACACACAAAATCTTTACGTCAAAAATGTAAGAAAAATGCATAAACTCAAGGAAGAACAAAATTCCATTAGAAGTTGAGCCCATTAAAATAAAAAAGGTCACAGCCAGCCATTTCAGTTAACCTTTGCCAGTTCTTCCCAAGAGACAGACAACAACAATATGGTACGGCTGAAGATTCAAAGACAGAAGACCTGGATTCTCGTCTCAGTTTTGCCACTGACTAGCTATGGAATCTCATAGCTTCTTGAAGGTAGTGTTCATGTATATTAATTTTTGTTTATACAAAGTTTAGAGTCTACTAAGTTACTATCTTTTCTGAGCTTCAGTTTGCTACTTAGGAAAACACTATAATGAAAAGTATCATTAGTGTATAAACTATACTGTTCCAAAAATACTAATTAACTTATATGGTAGTGTTAAGAAGCATTACACATACAAAACACTAAGCTAAATTCTGTGGGAAAATAAGGCGGAATCACATGAAGAATTTTTTAAACCCTCCAAAATAAGATTCTAAGAAAGGAAGAGTGAAGAGACACATATACCAATTCTCCAGTATCGGGCAGGTAAAAGCAGCCCCTGACATAAGCAGAAAGTAGTGAAAATTAAATCTGGTTAACATTCTCAAGGCCAAATCATGTAATAGCATAATTAGGAATTTTGCATATATTAAACTCATAATGTCCATGTGAAATGGGAAAGGGTAATGACTCTCAACACTGAATTGCCTATGAAAGCACCAAGCTCTAGGAGGTAGAAATCATGCAAGATCACAGGAGACATACAAATGTTAACAGCAAATTTATTTGGATGGTGGGACCATGGGTAATTTTTTCTTTCTCCTTTTCTCATTTTCTTTCACAAATATGCATACATTTTGTAATCCATTTATTTAGCCAAACATTTACTGAATATTTTACTATGTATCGGCCACTAAGCTAGACTCTAAATTCTAGATATACAAAATTAATACACAATCAACACCTTCATGAAGTTTAGCCAATAAAAAAGATAAGTATATAAACAGATAATTCACAAAATATTGTGACAGGCAGCACATCGCTTTCAGAGGACAGCAAGTAATTGTACTGGGCTGGAGCATGAGGCACAAGCTAGGAATTAGTAAGAGATGAGGCTAGTAGGGATACAAATTATTGTATAAAAAATGTGAGGAAAGAAAGTGGTTTTCTTTAGGTAGTTGACGTATGGATAAATGCTTCTTTTCTTTACACTTATCTGGGTTTCTCATTTGTGTAACAGAGTTGGATCTTATGCTGAAGATAATGGGAGGCCATTAAAGCAAAGGTTTTTAATCAGGGGTCCAAAGATGGCATCAAGGAATCTGTGAACTACCTGAATTATATTCAAAACTTCAAAGTTTGGTGTGTTAGGGCATTTTTCTGGAGAAAGGGTTCATAGTTTTTATATCATACGTGTCCATCATACACATACACAAAAAAGATTAAGAATTACAGCATTAAAAATTTTTAAGCAAGGCAATGATGTGATCAGATATGTTTTTAAAAAAGTCACTCAGGTAGCAGAATGGATTGGAAAGAGATAAGACTGGAATGAGAAAAATCAGCTAAAAGGTTATCTCAGTGAAGCAGGCTAAAATGAGAAGACCTACATAAAAGCAACAACACTGAGCAATGTTAAAAAGAGCAAACATTTCTTTTTAATGCTTACTATGTTCTAGTCACTGTGCTAAGCACATTTAAATGATCTCAGTTAAACTTTGCAGCAACTCTGTGAGTTAGCTATTATCACTGTGATTTTACAAATGAGCAAACCAAGGCTCAAAAGTTTGACCCTTTGGGTAAAGCACGCAGTTATTAAGGGGTCAGAACTAATCCTGTACTCTTAATCACTCTCTTATACAGCCTTCTGAAAAGCAGGTATTTATTGTCACTGGAAACAGAGCAACTTGCCAATTTTAACTGTTATTATGGGGAAATGCTTGAGTTTAGATCCAAATCTGACTCCAAAATCAATGCAATTAAGTCACAATTCTAACCTGAAGCGAAAGGCGTAAATTTAATACAACTTGGTAAGCCTGTTAGAGATGGAGAGTGAAAGAAAGGACTGACTCCCAGGAAATTAGGTGTCATTCACTGAAATAGAGAACAACATGAAGAGGGGTTTGAAAAGAACTTGGAAGGAGAAAGAATATGACAAGGTCATTTCTGGACATATTGAACTTGAGGTACCTATAGGCACTTAAGCTACTCAGTGGATAGTACGAAAATGTGGGCTGCAGACAGATATTTAGTAGTTTTTGAAGCCCTGTATATGAAACAATAAAAGGTCTTGGGACATGCATTGCTATGGAAAAATGGCATTACAGTTAAGAGTGCAAGCTCAGGAGTTAGACTGCCTCATGTAAATCCTTACTCCAACACTTACCAACTATGAATTTGGACAAGTTTCTTATCTTCTCTAATCCTCAGTCTCCTCAGCTTTAAGATGGGGTCAGTAAAAAAAACCTACTTCACCACATGGCCAAATGGATCCAAATAGATAATGCATGTAAAGCATTCAGCATCATACTTGTGTTCAACAAATGTTAGCTATTTCTGAGGACAAGTCCTACAGAATATCAACACTTAAGTTTGGTGGGGAAAGAAAAGAGGCCTCCAGAGGAATCTGAGAGGGAGTTGGTAAAGATTTATAAAGAAAAATCTGGAGAAGTTGAAGTTAAGGAAAATATATGAGTTTCAGGGAAAGAGGGAAAGAGTAACTGACAATGTCAAATACTACAAAGAGGTTAATAAAGAAAAGGACTGCAAAGCTAAAATGAATTCAGCAGTCGGTGCCTTTTGGAAGACCAGCTTCAGGGAAGTAGTGGGGGCAGAAGCCTGAGAGAATAAGAGCTGAGAAAAGAAGCACTGTGGACCATTCTTCCAATAAAGCCTGGCTTCTGGAGGGAAAGATAATAATATCAGTAATTATAACAGGTAGTAATTAGAGGGTGAAAGATAGGGGAATTATTTTATCTTGTTTTTGATGAAAGAAATGTTACTGTGAGGAGGAAAGGAAGCTGGTAAAGAGGAAGAAGCTGAAAATTCAGAAAAAGAAATTATTACTAGACTAAGGTACCAGATGAGACAGAACAAGGGAGCCCAGGGCTTAACCTTGGACAGGATAAAATACCCTATTTCACTGAGAAGAGAAAGAACAAAGTAAAGGTAAATGCAAAAACAGATATGTTTTGAGATAAGATGAGCCAGAAAAATGAGGAGTTCCTACCTATTGGCCTCTATTTTCTCTGTGAAACCATCACTGCCATCATCATTACTGTTGTTACCATTGCTAACGTTCCAGGGACATGACTGGGATTTTTGAAATCATTTACTCACAAACACTACTTTCTTACTATGTGC
Source organism: Cynocephalus volans (assembly GCF_027409185.1). Taxonomy (NCBI): domain Eukaryota; kingdom Metazoa; phylum Chordata; class Mammalia; order Dermoptera; family Cynocephalidae; genus Cynocephalus; species Cynocephalus volans. Next base: position 280,108,769 of record NC_084460.1, on the reverse strand, counting down.
TAGGCACTGTGCTGGGTTCTAGGATACAACAGTGAACAGTACACATTACTCAATTAACCTCCGCAACAATTATATAAGACAGATATTCCTGTTATCCCAATTTTACTCATGAGGAAATTGAGGCTTAGAGAGATAAGAAACCTGCACCTAAGGTCACACAGCAGAGCAAAGGGGACCAACTCACACTGGCTGACTCTGGACTCTTAACCATTAACTAGGTGAGGTGTCTACTCAGAGTAAGTGGGGAGGACTATTAGGGTACTCGAAAAGAGCAGAAAACTTTACACTATTTGCATCAAGGCAAAAAGAAATCAAGATCATGTATGTGTCAGTTGCGCAATCAGGAGCAGACTTCAGATGTCCTAATTCTCATGCAAGTTCCCTGTCCAATGGATGACATTTCCATTTCGAGGGTATGTGTCAAAATTAAGGGAAGCAATGCTTGTTATAATAAGGGTAATATTCTGTACATTTTGGGACTACAATGTCATATGTTGCTCTTACTCTCTTAAAACGCGAAAGAAAAAAAAATCACTTCTAATACTAGGTATGCAACAGGTCCAAGATGAATAGCAGACCTCAAATGTTCAATGTTTTTATTGATAATGATACTATTGTTGCTGTGGGTTTTGACTATTGCCTTCCATCCAAACAGCCCAAAGTACTTTAATATCCTTGACTTCACTGTTACAATATCTCTTGAGATGAGGCCATTTTTAGATACAGAAAAATCTCATAAGGCTCAAATGACTTAACCAAAATCAAATCAAGAGTGACAAAGCTGGAATGAAAACTAGTGATTCCTAGCTCAGGACTCTTGTCCTAGACTTTGAAACTTTCTGAATAGACATCTGCCCACTCCCCAATCTTAGCCCCTCACCGCTCCTCTGGAAATAATGTGTCCTGGATACAGGGATAATGAATATATATAAAAACACAGCTAATTGTTAGCAGTTTTTTTTTTCCCTTAGGGGAAACTATCTCGATAGCTGATTGGAGCCTTATAAAAATTGAGATTTTTCAGAACCTTGCAGAAGAGACTGAATCATTCTTGAACACAGGAGGTACTCAATATAGATTTGCTAAATGCCTCATTTCTGCAGTTCTTACAAACGAAGATTTCTGAAAAGAAAGGGTAGAGGATAGGAGTGTGAGCAGGCATGTGTCAGTGAGCTAATTCTCAGACCCCAGGCAGATAACTTAGCTATGCTGCCATTATAGTGCAAAGAACAAGAAGCCCAGCACACCCGAGCTGCCAGAAGAGTGAGCGAAGGTGTAATCACAGCAGGGATCAAATCACAGAACAACAGCCTTCTGGGTCTGTGTAGTGTGCTTTTTTAACCTGCTAATTTACATTTTAATCAAAGGGAGGAGGGGAAAATGGCCCATTTCTTTCCCACAACACCAGAAGGTAATCAAGATCATGAACTGGAGCTTTAATACATAGAGAGAATAGCCCTGTGATTGCAGTGAGCCTACAGCAAGGTGTCATGGGAAGAAAAGGCTGCAGATTTTATTGAAATGTTTCAAAATACAAATCCAGAGGCATACAGAGATAAGGACAGCAGAGGGAAAGTGGATTTTTAGGCACAGTCTTCCTGTGTAGAGGAAGGCAGGATAGACTAAAAAGAAACGTAAACCTCTCCAGGATGTGTTAGGAATGCACATGACAGATTCTATCAAGCACATGATTTTTTTTTTTTTTTCAATTCTGACATAGCTTGGAGTGTTAACTTCTAGAAAGCCACAAAAAATGTAAAGCTTTCTATTCAACTTGGATGATAATTCACTATATCAATGAATTACAGAAACCAGTGAAGGTTTCTGGGAATTACTCAATCCTCCTCCATGGGGATATTTATAAATAATAAGCTTTACTATGTTAATAAAGATACAGCTGTGGGGAGGAAATCAAAGAAAAAGGAAAACAAAATTGTGGTCTAAAACCAAATCTCAAAATGCAACCTAAAGAAATGAATACAATACATTATTCTGGTTTGAGGAGAAAAAGTCACCAATAACCAGTTGACCGAAACCTGGTAAAATCAATGTTCTGTACCCAAATAATTCTGGATAATCAACAACAGTTTCTTCTGGTTTATTTTTGTTTTGTTTTGAATGGATATTAATATAGATTCTGAACAGAATCTGATGAGGGAAAAAACTTAATAGCCAACTGTAAGCTTGACTTAAGGATCATATGAAAAGCACTTTGCAATCCTTAAACTACAAATACCTCCCTAATGGCATAACCAAGTACATCAATGACATACTAACAGAATAGCTAAAGAAGGGCTAGATTTTTCACTTTCTTTCCCACTTTTCCTAATGACACCTAACCTCCCCAACAAAAAATCACATGACCCTCCTTCCTTTCTTTAAAAAAGGGCAAAATTTAGCCTTAGCTTTTCAAAAACTGTACTTAACCTCTGTATATATAATTCACCAAGAATCTGATGCTGATCAAAAAGTCAACAATCTAGAAGGCAGCTCTAAATCCCAGGTGAACAGCAAGGATAAAATATGACTACAATGATTAGATGAGAAGCCAGTATTTCAATGCAGGGGTCAAATATCAAAAGGTTTCCTCCTCCCACCTTTGTAAATTCCACAAACTCCTATTCAATACTTTTAATTCAAGAGCCTTTCCAAAACTACCACAAATTCTACGTGATCCAGGGTTAAATGCAACTACACCAAGTACTTACTTGTCCTGGAAAATGTCCTGAGCAGTTATTTGATCCTTTTGCTTGATGGCTTCAGTCAGAGGAAAAAGGGACTTTATTTTAGAGAGAGAAATCTGACATCTCGCTGTCACCTCACCGGGGGGATCCAGCATATTCAAAATGTGCTGCTGAATTGGGGGCAGAGGCTGATGAGGATGTAAAGCTCTGTGTAGCAGACACTGTTGGAAAAGGCATAGGACTTTAAAACACAGATGGAGACACCATAGCTGGCTTTTTTACATTTTCTGATCAGGAGTCCTCACTCTTTAGTTTGGGAGGGCTACATGATTCATATGTGTACAAGATAACAAGGAGGGTTGGCTTAGAACCACCTTTGTTAGTAAGACGTTCATAATGCCCAAAACCACTTGTAAAAATAAATCCAAGCCTAGCAGCAGTATCTTCTATAGACCTTCTTGAAAAGAGCCTATTCTTATAAGAAGAAGCTGTTGCTTTAACTACTTGGGAAATATACAAGGTTCCCTAAGACATGTATTTCTAAGAGCTTCTGACAATCTAGGATTAAGACGTTTTCATTATAATCCTTTTACCTCCCTTAATCGTACTATGCTCTCTCCCTCCTCTTAGAAAACGATGATGGGTGGTGGTTGAAACAGGTGGCTGAAAGGGAGCTGCGCATGCTCACTGAGTCCCAGAAAGCAGTCTGTGAAAGAGATGAGAATACTGAGTTGTCCCGAACTTCCCATGAGTGCTGAGTTTGTACTTTCCTCCACGAGTCTATCCACTTCTCGCCCAGGCCCCACTGCCTCTTCCCTGGCCTACCACATTCACCTTCCAACTGGTCTCTATGCTTCTCCTTTCACTGTTTCACTGCAGCTACAGCCATCTGAGAACAACTGCATCATGTCCCAGGAAGTCCTGCAGTATGTGGCCCCTGCTCGCCTACCTGGTCTCATCACCGGCCACTCTCCTCCTCTCTCACAAGCCAGCTAGGCTGGGCTCTTCCTGTTTCATCCATATGCCATGCTCATCCTGCCTTTGGGTGCTGGGCCTTCCCCTAGACCTCAACAAAGTGGGCTCTTTTTTTTATAATTTTGGTCTTTGCTCAGATTTTATCTCAGAGAGGCTTTCCCTGACACTGTATATGAAGTAGCCCTCCACTCCATCCTACCACTGAGTCATTTCCTATCATTTCCCCTATTTTACATTTTTTACAGCATTTATCATTATCTAAAATTCTTATCAATTTTTTAAGTTTATTTATTATCTAGCCCTCTTCCTTGAAAGTAGAGATCTTGTCTTGTTTGCTGAATTCCAAGCACCAAAAATAGCATCTGTCACATAATATGCACCTAAAAGATTGGTTGGAGGAATAAAGTGCTCTTTCCCAGGGCTCTGGTTGCTGACAGAGGTGTCAGGAAGCAGCACTGAGAGTGGGACCAAGATTGAAGCCAGCACGGGTTCTCCGTTGCTCACGTGAGTAGAGATTTGGAGAGCAAACTATTTCCATCCAATCATCTGTACTGCCTTCAGTCTACTAAGTCAGGCCTTCGCAGTACTCATATCTGCTCAGAAAAGTAAATACTCTAAAAGAAGTATAGGAAGGTAAGCAAATAGATAAGATGCCATTAAGAAAAAAAGAAAAAAAAAAAAAACTATCATTTCATTGATGATTTTCTTCCCCTGATAGAGATTAATTCCAAAATTAGGTTGGAGAATAAGGATCCAACTAGTTCTACTTTTAAACAACTTCTACCTTAGTAATTTTGGAGAAAAAAACAGGGAGCTAAATAGCTTCTACAGTTTCACAATACTATTTCACATCACAAGGTATGTGATTTATTCTGTTTCATGGACTGTTTTCCTATACTGAAAAAAATATAAGCTAGAAGTTTCCACTCTAAAAAAATAAAAGATACTTAGGTTTAATAATAAACATCACAGATTCAATGCAATCCCCATCAAAATACCAATGACATTCTTCACAGAAATGGAAAAAACAATCTTAACATTCATATGGAACAACAAAAGACCCCAAAAAGCCAAAGCAATCCTGAGCAAAAAAAGTAAAGCCAGAGGCATAACCCTACCTGACTTCAAATTATACTACAAAGCCATAGTAACCAAAAGAGCATGGTATTAGCATAAAAAACAGACACTTGGACCAGTGGAACAGGAAAGATAACCCAGAAATCACCCCTCAGGCTTACAGCTATCTGATATTTAACAAAGGCAACAAAAACTTACATTGGGGAAAAGACTGCCTCTTTAATAAGTGGTGCTGGGAAAACTGGATATCCACATGCAGAAGAATGAGGCTAGACATGCACCTCTTACCATATACTAAAATCAACTCAAAATGGATTAAAGACTTAAGTATAAGACCTGAAACTGTAAAATTACTAAGGGAAAATATAGGTGAAATACTTCAGGAACTAGGTCTGGGCCAAACTTTATGAACATGAGCTGGAAAGCACAGGCAACAAAAGAAAAAATAAACAAATGGGACAATATCAAACTCAAAAGCTTCTGCACAGCAAAGGAAACAATCAACAGTGTGAAATAACAACCTAAAAAGTGGTAAAAAAAAAAATTTTGCTATGCATCTGACAAGGGATTAATATCCATAATACACAAGGAACTCAAGCAATTTCACAATAAAAAAACAAATAACCCAATTAAAAAATGGGCAAAGGAGCTGAATAGACATTTTTCAAAGGAAGACATACACATGGCCAACAGGTACATGAAAAAATGCTCAACATCACTAGTCATCAGGGAAATGCAAATTAAAACTACACTGAGATACCACCTCACTCCAGTTAGACTGGCTATAATAAAAAAGACAAAGAATAACAAATGCTGGGGAGTGCGTGGAGAGAAGGGAATGCTCCTACACTGTTGGTGGGACTGTAAATTAGTACAACCACTATGGAAAACAGTATGGAGGTTTCTCAAATAACTACAGATAGATCTTCCATACGATTCAGCAATCCCACTTCTGGGTATATACCCAGAGGAATGGAAATCATCATGTTGAAGGGATACCTGCACTCCCATGTTCACTGCAGCTCTGTTTACAACAGCCAAGATATGGAACCAACCTAAATGTCCACTGATGGACAACTGGATAAGAAAAATATGGTATATATACACCATGGAATACTACTCCACCATAAAAAAGAATAAAATTCTCCCATTTGCAACAACATGGAAGAGCTTGGAGAAACTTATGTTGAGTGAAATAAGCAAAGCACAGAAGGATAAATACCACACGTACTCCCTTATAAGTGGGAGCTAAGAGAGAAAGAAGGAAAGAAAGATCACAGTGGTGTGTTGGACTTGCAGAGGGAGAGAGCATACCTAGGGATACAAAGTGGAGTGGGGAAAAGGGGGATGGGGAGGGAGGTTGGGGATAATTGGGTGGGGGACATATGGTATAATCGCAATTTGTGGTAATGGGAATGCTGCCAGTATGGATCTGGACATTATATCCGGCACAATTGGTGACAATCAGCTTTGCATCTCATGAATATTCATAACCAATAAAAAAGATCTGCATAAAGAAATTACATTATAAAATAAATAATAAATGTTGTCCTGTGCCTCCGATTGAGCGTCCCCCCCAAATCTGACTCCCACGATGACAGTGTCAAGAGAGTGAGAAATCCTATTATGCTAATTGAAAGGTGGAGACTTGAAGAGGTGATTGGACTGTAAGACCATGCCCTAGTAAATGGATTAAAAATGGTGGTCAGGGGTGTGGTTCTAAGGGATTTAAAAGAAGAGCACATAAGAGGTTAGTCTCTCTCTGCTCTATGACCTTCTGCCACTTGAGACCCCTGGGTCACTGTCACCACCACCAAGGCCTTCACCAGATGTGTTCCCTGGACTTAGGACTTCTCAGCCTCCAAAACTGTAAGTAATAAATTTCGTTTGCTTTACAAATTACCCAGTTCCATGTATTGTGTTATACGCAACAGAAATGGACTAATACAACCTATAATATCCAATTGACAGTTTTTGGAAAAGAGTTAGAACAACCAATGAACAAATATCCTACCCAGCCTTCCTACTGCAAAACATTCCAGATTTTCAGTATAAACTCCAGGCAATCCTTTCAAACAGTGTCATCACCCATAAGCCAATAATAAAGGATCTATAAGAAATGTTCTGAAGCTTCAACCTCTCATGATTCTCAAAGGTCACATTTTAGGTTAATAAAGCTAAGTGGGATACTTATAATTCAAGCAAAAAATCCCAATTCATTTAAAAAATGAGGTTATGAAAAAGTGACATTTGTTAGTAGCTGGGAAGCTGAGACCAAAGTCCTTGATCTATTTATTTCTCTTTTAAACATCTGTTACTCCATGGTATGCCTTTTACAATTTGGAAAAGTTTAAAGAAAACACAGGCTACGTGGCTAGCTCTGATTTACTCATAAATGGATTTTAGGAACACTGTATCAAATATTTAGAAAGCATTTTAACTGTATACCTGACAAAAGATATAATTTGCAGAATTTCTTTCCAAAATTAGAATTAAATTAACCTCTTGCCAAAAAATGATTAATCTCTCATTCCTTCTTCCAGCTCATTTACCCTCAGATATAGATGTTTAATTTAAATAGAAGAAAGAAGTCTTCCTGGGCCCCACATCCTCCAGGAGCTTACTGTGTCCTGTCTCTCTTTCCCTTCATCAGGAAAGCTTTCACCTTCAGGCATTGTAACCTGGCTTCCACCCCAATACTCAATTGACACTGGGTCCCCAAAGTCATCAAAGATTTAACTACAAATATCTAAAGGCCCTTTGCCATGTTCATCTTTACTCACCATTGTGCAACATTTGACTTGGGATTTTTTCCTTCTGGACACTCTTCTCTTCCCATGCCTTCCAAGATGCCATTTTCTCCTAGCTCTTTCTCCCTTTCTGACCTTTGTTGCAGGGTGAAGGTAGGAACATTTGGTTTTGTTTTTTTAACAGCTTTTCTTCTTATGTCTCTCCCGTTCACTCACTTGTTGGGGTTCAATACTTCGTTCTCTTTCCTCTCACTCAATGTGCTCTCCCAGGAGATCTCATTCACTTCTTTTCCTACCTAAATAAGGACTCTCAAACCCATATATTTAGACCTTACTTCTCTCCTGGGCTCTGCATCCCTATTTCTAACTTCTCACTGAGCGTCTGGACCAAAAGATATCTCAAATTTAACACTTGAGAAAACAAATGAATCACCTTTGCCATTTGCTCATTCTACATTCCTTATCACAGTTAATGGTGCCACCATCCTTTCAGTCACTCAAGTTAGGATCCTATTATCTTTGATTTCTCTCTATTCTCATCCGCCCACCACCATCTAATACATAAAGCTCTGTCTTACTCTACCTTCTAAACGCCTTCAGAATCTATTCTCCTCTCTATTGCTTTAACTCAAGCCCTCATGTGGGCCACTGCAGGTTTTATAACTGGTCTCCAGCCCATCTCCTAAGCCACCACCAGAAAATCATGTCAACCACCTGCTGACAAAATCCTTTAATGATGACCAACTGCCATAAAATCCAAACTACTGAGTGTGGCACACAAGGTTCTTCATGACCTACCTGCTACTTACCTTCCCTGCCCTCTTTTCCATTATTTTCCCATAGAAAATCTGTTCTCCAGCCAAATGGAACTATTTGTGGATCCCATTTTCTATTTTCATGTTTTTGCATATATTACTTCTTCTGCATGGCATGCTCTCTCCTCACATCATACATCCCCTTTTTTCTTTTAGACCTCTGTCCAAATGGTAATTCCTCAGTGAAGACTTCCTTAAGCCACCCACTTGCAAGAATCTCTCTTTCCTCTTCTTCCCATGGCATTTTCCCATCCCTGTTGTAACTATTCATTTTACATGTCTTTACTACTCTCATCCTCTAGAGACGTCCTTGAAAATAGTGAGTTTATAGTATCTTTAGCACGTGGTACTGTTAGGACTCATTAAATGTTTGTTTTAGAAAAAAAGAAGGTGAATGTAATTTATACAAGCCCTAGTGAAGATACTTCTTTATACAGATAAGCCATATTAAAAACTCTCCCCCACAAAAGAAAACAAAGTTGGTAAGTTGTAAAAATCAAAGTTGCCAGTGCTTGCAGCTTTGAAAGATAAAAATGACTGTGGTTATGGCTTGTATCTGTTCATTATTCCAATAAACATTTACTAAAGGTAAATTAGAGCTCTCCCTTGATAAATCTGCCAAGTAGCAGAAGTTTCTGTTTTACTCCATAGTGAACTGTTTTGGCAAGCTTTCCAACTATCTGCTCCTTCCTTCCCCACAAATGGCATGGGCCTTCAGGTCTTTGGCACAGGCCTTTCTATCTTCAAGTTCACTTGTCAAAAACACCAAAGGAGTTTTCATCAGTAATATATGGTTGATTATACTCAGTATTTGCTGAGTCAGGCCTTTACATGTTAAGCTTCACATTTCTAATTTTAGAATAAAAGATTTTTTCCCACTATTTAATGGAATTACAAGCATCAAAAAAAAAAAAAAAAAAATCAGGCAGTTTCTTTAGAGGATCCTTCAAAATACAAAAGGCCCCAGTATGAACTTGAGTTAGTTATGGATGTTTTCTGAAGTGAGACAAAAGAGATAATCCAAGGTCTCTCCATCACATGCCCCAACCCCTACTCCAAAAATGAGCCCTCCAGTCCTCTGTGGGGAAGAGTTTGCCTGAAAAAGCTGCTTGTGATTTTTTTTTTTTTTTCCAGTTTTGTGGGGGTCAGAGAAGCCTTTGTCCTGCTGTTATCAACTTAATCCAGGACTGCAATATTCCATTCCCTTCAAGCTTGGTTTATCCTTGCCCTTCCTCAGCATAAATCAGCAATCTTGTCAACCTCCCCAGTTTACCTTAATCCAACAACCTCCACCTTCCAATTCCTTTGGACTAAGATTCAAAAATACATATTTATATTTTTCTGTATTTCAGTTACTCCTAATAATTTCATAGTATAACCTCTTTATCTAATCTCTATGCTACCTTTAATCATAAAACTTTTGACAAATGTGGCACTGGAACACTTTTTCCCTAATAGTGGTTATGTTATTACATAGTTCATATCAGCGCTCCTACTATTTTGATATAAAAAACAAAAGTCTCATTCACATAAAATATAGGAGAAAAGCCTGAAAAAGCATAATAGAAGAATCTGCATTTTATTAAGCCTTCCTGTAATTTTTTTAAACTTCTTACAGGAAAAAAAAAGCACTCTAACTTTTCTTTCTAAGATCTAGAATATTTTCTTTTGAAGTAGGAAGAGGAAGATATTGTTTTCCCATTAAACAAATAGGCCAAATGAGGCCCTCAGAGGATAAAGATGTTCATTTGGGACTGGCCCATTACCATAACTTTTCACTTAGCTTGCTTTCATTTAAAAGAAATATGATTGGTTTGTCTTTCCTCTCTCACCTGAAATAGTCTCTGATATTGGGGATTTGGGATTTTGGCAGTTGAAAACAAGTCTTCAGTGGTGTCTTCCTCCTCATCTTTCTTTACCAAGCTCATGGAGTCGATCAAAGCGTCAACAGCACTCAATTGCACCTCTTGAAATGAGGATAAAGCAGCAGAAAGAAAAAATGATTATCTCCATTATTCCCCACTAAAACAAATGTTTTCCATTTATAGATGTTCACAGAAATATTGGCAGGTTATACAGTCCAGGCTCTACCAAAAATATTCTCTAGTTATGCAAGTACTTAATATGAGTCTCTGTTTTCTTATCTGTGAAAGCAGCTGTTTAGAGTAGTTTATTTTTTTCCAGCTCTACCATTCAGAGAACCTTTGACAATGGAATATCATATCAAAAGCAAAAGAGTTTTTTCCACAGGAATGCACTACAGCCATACAAAAACCCAACTTCCATATGGAGATTCAAACAAAATGTTCAGTATTCAGTGAACTAATATTAAAAATGTTAGTAATTAGCTAAAGGAGAAAAACATGAAGAAGAAGAAAAACCTTCTGGTAAGGAAGCATAAACTTTGTAAGAATTGAATGTAAGTTTTATCAGAGTATATAGCACCTTAACAGTAAGACATCACTGGACCAGAATGAACTGATTCCTTCACAGTCTCCCCAGTCAGAATCAGCTCTTTCCTCTCCCAAAGCCTTGCGACACTAATCACACTGCATACATGCACACCTGTGTACATCTTACCCCACTCCATTCAAACTAAAGTTCCTTGCCAGCAGAAACATGATATCCTCTTCTTTATGTCTCTTCTAATACCTAACAGCAACTACACCTCAATAAAAACTGACCAAATCAACAAAAATTGTACAGCCCAAAGCAATGTGGATAAAAGGCAACTCTCCCAAAAATGTTTCTACCTAAACCACCATGTGTCACTTTCACTCTGCTGATTCATACAACAGTTCAGCTGTTGAGCTGAAGCACTGTTTTGGGATTATTCACAGTACCTAGACAAAAGGTGGAAAAGAGTAAAGCAGTTCATGAAAAGTATATTATGCTTCTGTTTTTCGCCTTTGCTAATATCCCCTTTGCACAGCTGCAACCACACGAAAGGGTAGATGGTTAGTTATCGTGAAACATTTCTTTTCTGTTTTTGGACTTTTCAGGGGATGTTTCAGGCAGTGGCACAGCCATCACCATCTTAAGCTGACTAATGCAGGGTCCACCTGGCAATAGGTAGGAGGTAATACTTGCATGTGTGAACAGTCAGTGATTTTCACCTACTACTACAAGCTAGTATCAGGCCAGATCACTCTGACATTGCATACCCCTCCATAATCATCTACTTGGAAAAAATACCAAACAGCTTTAAGGATCCATTTTTCCAGTGAAGAAAATGTAAACAGAAATATGTCAACTCAGAAAATAGATCAACTGATTGAAAAGATATTTAATGTTTTAGATCCTGAGTAATTTATAAGATAATAAGAATTTCTAAACAAAGTTCTCTTTTTTAAATAATCTAGTCATTTTAAAGTTTGGAATTATCAAGAAGTAGAGACAGAACACTGAAATACAGAGGCAACTTCTATACATTCATTCTTCTCTAAATCCACCGGGATGCAGAGGGACTCATCGCTAGAAAGAAGGCAAAGAAACAGGCCTGAGGGATCAATTTGATTCTTGGTCTTTTTACAGCACACTGATCCCAAAGGGTCTAACCAAAACACATAGAAAGAACACAGTTTTGTGACTCACCTCACAATTCCCTAATCCTACAGTGACACAGATAATATATTTAAACACATAGATCAAAACATTTACTCATCACTTGTTGATCTTTTTGGTATGTTCTCACATTCTGCCTCCTATTAAATTTTATTACAACTATCTTAAACAGTGAGCTCTCTAAAAGACAGGACCTGTGGCTGTGAGAATCATTCTGTATAGCACCTTAACATTTGCAGCCAGATGCTTAAAGAAGGCCTTTCTCATTGAGCTTGAAGCAACTCTTGGAAGCCAGAAATAAGTAACGACGAGACTTAAACTATTACTGTAAACTACTAAGAAAGAGCAAGGAGAACAGTTCATCTCCAGTATTGTCACTTTTTGGTTCAAAGTTACATCACCTTTTATGCAGGACACTGAAGTCACAGGTTTGATACTACACACTGATACACTTCAGCGGGGGCAAACCTTCTGCTCACAGCTTGAGAATAGATATCTGTTACCAACAAGCTGCTCTCTAGAGACATGCTCAAAGTCAGAAGGGAGAACTAGACAGTTTTTGGAGAGTCTAGGGCAAACTTATCCCTACTGCTGGAAAGACACTTGATGAACCACCTTCATCATTACTGTGTATGATTGTATCCAACTATCTCCACCATGTGAAATCCCGGCCCCAAACAATGACTGCAGACAGGTGACTTCCCAAGAACAGTATGTGTGTAGAGTCAATTAGTGAGCTAAATGGACGTAAACTCACCTGTGGGAGTGTGCTTCCTATTATTTTTCAAGGATGAAAATATGTATTGCCGCAAGTCTTCCATGAAAGGCAGCTGTACATATACTAAACACTAACGAGAAAGAAAGGGGGTAAAAACAGAAACAACCAAATTAATGGAAAAATATAAAACTGATCTCAAATGCCATGAAAGTGATATGAGAAATAATTCAAAAATCAGACAGCTCAAATCTGGTACATGAAATGTAGTGTTTTGACTTCTGCTATTAGCTGTTCACAATTGTAAACAGTATGAAGAATACTAAACAAAAGAAATGCCTAAAAGAAAGACTACTAAAGGATAACTGTAAAATGCAGGGCCAATACAACAAATGAGAAGAGGCAGGGTGCTTGGCAGGCTGAGGTGGAAATCAAGATATCTGACTTCTCTTCCTAGCTCCACCATAGCAAGTTCTCTGTGAAAAAAGAAATGGTAAGGAATCCACACCTGTGTTTTAAATAGGGGAGCCCTAAATAAACTGAATTTCACAAGGATCACAACAAAATCACATCTTCAACCTTTATTCATACTCCCCATTTGCAAAAATGTAGGTAATTTCACTTCCCATTTGTTTCTGAGAAAGATGAGAACTGAGAGGTCATGGTTAACCTTACTCATTCAATTTAATAAAAAGCTTCTTATATACTTTTACAATTTATGTTGTTTCCTCACAGCTGAAAGTGTGATTCACAGACCAGTGGTATCAACATTACTTGGGAGTTTGTGAGAAATGCAGAAACTGGGTCCCACCCCAGACCTACAGAATCAGAATGTGCATTTAAACGAGATCCCCAAGAAATTCCCATGCACATTAACAGTTGAGAAGCACTGCTTAGAATAAAGTAACTGAAGAAAAAAAATAACATGAATAAAAGAGACCTGTAGGTTTTACCTCATAAGCGTCCTTGATATAAGGAAAAGCCACGCCAACTTGAGGGTTAGCTCTTTTGTCATAAGCATATCGAACTATGGCCACCATGTCTAATTCTTCTAATGCGTGAATCAGGGAGGAAAGCGCGATGGCGGCTGCCTTAATTAAGAAAGACACATGTATTAACGCACAGCCAACAAGTGTGAATCTTCACAGCAGAACTAAATACTTGTAATGGTGTTAGCCATTTTTTTACTATTGCAGATTTTTCCTTTAAAAAGTGCCCCTTTACCCACTTCAAGGCCAAACTGTATACACTTGCTTTTGATTATTACAGTATCTCTTCTGAGACTTTACTTCATTAACTAAATCCTCTCTATCACTTCAACCTTCCTTCTCCTCTGAATTTATACCCTTACCCTATAAATAAACTCAAGTCTCAGCCTTCCTAAACAAAATCTTTCTTTGTCCCTCTCCACAAATTACTATCTCTATCTTTCCTTCTCTTTACCTCTAAATTTCATAAAATAGCCTTGCTGTTTCCACTGCTTAGAACACAATTATTCTTCAATACAATCCAGCTACTGCTACACTTTCTCCTTTGGCTTCAGAAATGACATTTTCTTTGTGGGCCACTCCTCCCCAACCTCTTCTCTTCTCCCAACTGACTTTTAAATTCTACTTTGGGCCTTTCTCTCCTCTTACTCTAAAAAGTCTATTTGGGAATTATTTCATCTAGTCCCACAAGTTGATGAATAAAAAATCTGTATATTCAGCTTTAAAACTCTCCTAAGATCCAGACTTAGACTGCCCAATAGTTGGCAAATATTTCATATGGCATCTTCTGGTGTCTGAAACTGTCCAAAAATAAAACTAAACTTACTACCTCCCACCACCCCCATTCTCTTCCTGTATTCCCTCTTTCCATTAATATCACCACCCAAACCAAACTAGTGCTTCAAAGTCTTCAATAATGCCACTTTTCTCATATCCAATCTTCAATTGTTCCACAAACTCTGACAACTCTACCTCTATGCTGTCTCTCAGATCCACCTGTCCTCTTCTGTCAGTGCCTCCCATTTACAGAGCTGTTCATGTCACTCCCTTCCATAAAAACTTTCAATGGTTCCTCTACTCCAGCCTCACTAAGCTGATCATTGATCAGGGGCAGGTCTTGTACTTTCCCTCCCCTGCAGCTTCTGCTTACACAATTTCCTCCTAGCTAGAATGCCTTCTGAAAATCTCTTGTTCTCTAACTTCTAACCCATTTTCAAGGCTCACTAAATCTCCCCATTTCGGATTTGCCTTGGTCATCAATCTCCCTCTCCAGAATTCCCCAAACACTATGTACTTTTGTCAGTATCACAGCTAACCTGTATCAAAGTTAGCTATGTAAATGTAAATTCCCATTTCCTCCACTGAAAACCCATGACCTCGATACTTTGCCATTAAAATCCTCTAAAGATTTCATAATAGATGCATTATCTTTTCAGTTCAGTTCAAGGAATATTTACTTAATACCTGTTATGGGTTGAATGTGTCCCCCAAAGTTTCATGTATTAGAAACTTAATACCCACTGTGATAGTGTTAAGAGGGTGGGAAATTCTATTATGGTAACTGAAGGATGGTGCCTTTAAGAGGCAATTAGATTGTGAGGGCTGTACCTTTGTGAATGGATTGATCATTCGTGGAGTAACAGACGTGGCATGATGGTTTTATAAGGAGAGCAAGTGAGAAGCTTATTCTTTTCTCTCTTGTGCTCCGCCATTTCACCACGTGATTCCCTTTGTTGCTTTGGAGTCACCACCAAGAAAAAGGCCCTTACCAGATGTGCCCCCTGAACTCTAGACTTCCCAGCCTCTGGACTGTAAGAAATAAATTTCTATTTCTTTATAAGTTATCCAGTTTCAGGCATTCTGTTATAAGCAACAGAAACAGACTAATACAGTACCTATTTTTTGCTGGTATTGTCTTAGGTATTTGTCTTTCCCTATGGGAAACAAAGGGGAGTCCCTGATCTCACTGAGCTAATACATTCTTTGCTAGAAGAAATGAGGTATGTACCAAATACAGAATGTGTTTGTTCTAATAACAAGTCTTCTAAGAGAGGACTAGGTAAGCACAAAGGGAATCTGAGGAAGGGATTACGTCCAACTTGTCAGTTTTTATTTGGGTGTCTTTGACAGGACCAATTAGGATATTTAATGGAAGGAAGGATGAGGTCATTGTGTTACATGATAACACAATACTATATCTGTGTATAACTCAACTAAAGCTCCATTTCCCTACCTTTCTTCTTCCCTTCTCTTCCACATGCAGTACAAATCAGCACGTGAAAGTGTAGATTCTCTATACAAAAAAAAAATCATATGCTAATGACCAGAGAAAACATCTTTTTAAAAGAATTATTCACAGAATCATAGAATATTTGAGTTGAAAAAGAACAGTATTCATCTAGTTTAACAACCCCCATGATGCATATGACTGGTGGTAATAAAGACTGCTAGGAAACTTACAGGGATGTGAATCTGAATGCCTCACAAGAAAACAATCCATCTGGAGATCGTAATCCTTGTTGACAAAATAATTCTTCACCTTGAACAACCACCACCACCTGTTGGTTCTAGTTCACTCCTCTGGTATGAAGCACAGTCTAATTTCTATTTTACGTGATAATCCTCTAGAAGCATGAAGAGTGCTATTATATGTGTTATCTCTCCTACTCCCCTATCTACCTACACAAGTCTTTTCCATGCAGTTTTTTACTGGAAAAAAAATTGAGGAAGTCCTCATATGAGGGTACTTCAAAAAGTTCATAGTAAGAGTCATATTATCTTTGAATTCTATTTCCATGAACTTTTTGAATTATCCTTGTATGAAAGTTTCCTTACTCCTCTGCTTATGTCATAAACTACAATTAGATAATATCATTCTCTGATTACATCAAAAACTGACACCATTAATAGATGGTATCAAATAGTGGCCCTTTGCCATTAATAGATGAAAATTTTTCCTGAGTTACCTGAAAGTGACCCTATGACATACAGAAATCATATGAGGCCAGATTTGAATTACACAATTCACAAGGCTGCCGTAAGCTAACAAATCTAGATAATCTCCTAACATAGCTTTGTAATACAATATTCATCACTGCATACCCCGCATTTCTCATGAAGTCATCAAAATTTTCTTTGTGTTAAAGGGACAATAATTGGAAGCTGAAACTTCAGCAGAAGTTAAAAATGCAGTTAAGTCATAGTTTGAAAGTATATACCATACCTGCATGATTCCCAATGGGATTTGATTCAGGAGAAATCCATGAACTAGGATTCTCAATTTGAACACTTCTCATAAGCCTACTGTGCTCTAATGAATCTATTCAGTACAGAGTAGAAGCCAAGAATTTTCTTCTCCTAATTTTAACTAATCTGATAGAACAATGGCATGCCCATCTACTAGATCAGCAGCCAGCTACCTTTCAGAAGTGAGGAGAAAAAGAGGACTATACCAGTTACACCACCACCTTGCCCCCATCCCAAACAAGCCTTCTAAACCCGGTTTACTAATTTCAAATGTAAATACTTCAAGAACTTGGAAACCTGATACTAGAGTGCATCTTCCAGTTAAGTTCATCTCCAAGGAAATAACAAGTTCTGACTTGGAGGGTCGAACAGAAAATATTTACAGAGAGGATAGGTGTGGGTGCAGGATGCAATAGGCATGGATGGTGAGCCAGGCAGAAACCAGCCTGAAAACAGGATATCTTGGGGAGGTGGGAAAAGAGTACAAAAGGGAAGGGGAAAAGACAAAGCTCCTTAGTGATGGAAGTATTCAAGTGAGTCACTGAAGCACATCTCCAGGATGTCTACGCCAGCACTAAATGTCCAATGTTTATGAAAATCAAAATGTCCACATGATTCCAACCCTCCTGAACATTGGACCATGAAGTTCCCATGTCTAAATATAGTTGTTCAAAATGTTTTTATCTGTATTAGTTACTTGGTCTCCAATTGCAGGACTATGTCCTCAGGTTTTGTGCTCATGCTACAAAAAACTCATTTATCATTTCTCCATTTTCAGAGTTAAAGGGCAGGAAATTTTCCCACTGCTATTGCAAGAATTCATGTCATTTTAAACTATAAATGCCCCAACAAGTCACTTTCATAAAATGGCAATTCAATTCTGACCCTTTGCCAACTCACCTCATCATCTCTTGCTGCAAAGACCTTTAGAACTTGATTTCCCATAAAGAATTTTCTCTGGACCTACAAGAGTAATAGAGGAAAAGAATTGGTTTTGATCCAAAATAAGTAACATAGTAAGAAATTCTATTCAAAATGCTCTTCTGAAAAACATACATAAATACTAAAAAAAAACTTATTACTTGAGGTTCAATTCAATTCAACACAACAAATATCTGAGCACCTATTATATGTCCAACATTGTTCTGGGTACTAGAAACACAACAAAGAACAGGATATAATCCTTCTTTGAGGAGTACGAAATTAACTGCAGTGCAGTATTACAGTCAAGGGTTACATGGCACTTACAACGGCATATAAGAAGGGCACCAAACTTGGTTACAAAGGCTCAGGGAATGTGAGACAAATGGAGACACCCAAATCAAGACTTACAGAAACAGACTTTTCTCTTGCAACCAAGAGAAAAGTCTGGGCACCAGAGTCCCAGATTGATATAATAGTGTGAATAAAAGTCTGGAAGGACATAAAAGCATAGTACATTTGGGGAACTGCTTTTAAAGCAGTGCAGTGCCATAGTGTGAGGGGAAAGGTGAAAAATTAGAGAGATTAGCAAAGATCAGATCATGAAGTCTCTTAGGAACAGTTAAGTGGTTTGGACTTCATCCTCAGAAAAATGACGAGGCACTGATGAATTGCAAAGAGACCGGAGTGAAGAATGAATTAGAGAGGGGCAGGTATGAATGAAGGGAAACTAGTTAACCAAAAACAAACACTGCACGTTCTTCCCCCCCTTTAAGTTCAATTAACTTATCTAGTAGAGTATCAGAGGGGTCAAAGCAGCTCTACCAATATCCAATTAGAAAATGAATATTGAAGAGTTCCCAAAATTTTAACTATCTGTACTTATCTACTGAGGTCAACTTTTCTCTGATCTCTGTAATCTGGAGCCTGGAGTTTATTTGTAAGAACATGCCATGTGCTGTATTGGCCAATGTTTCTCATACATTTTTTTCTGCCTTCACACCTCTAAAGCTGAGAAATTATGAGCACTTTCATGTTAATAGCAGCTCAAGAAGACTGAGTTTCAGAGGTGTGAGGGTGAGGCCCGTATAATTTAAATATCCCTCATCTCCACTTCCATTCCGCATTTGAAAACCATTATCCTAAGAAATATAGAAATAATCCTATATTTTTAATTTGCTATATTCATATAGATTTACTTGCCTTATTAGAATCTGAAATAGTTCTTGATTGATTAAAGAATAGTTAATGATATCTTTTCCTAAGGCACTTAAATGACGTTTCAAAAAACAGCCTGACATTTGGGGGAAGTTGTGGCTAAATTCTTATCCATCTTATAATTAGATAGTAAGAATACTTGACAAGTTGGAGGAAGACAAATTAAAAGGCCTCTTGAAATTTTAAAAGAGAATAGCTCAAAATTTAAAAAAAAGAAATATACACAGAAAAAAGCCCAAAACAAAAAAACTCTTTTATAAAATGAAAAATTTCACATCAAGTCAATTCAGAAATGTTAGTTTGTCAACATTCCAGTTTAAGGGGATTTGGAACAATATGTGATCTTATTAATTTAAAGACAATCACTAGTCTTTTAAAAGGTGCATGCTTATATTTTATCTTAGTAACTATGGAAAACACCTTGCTTTTAACACCTCATGTGCTTTTGTTAAGATAATATATGAAAGCAGGTTTGTAAAATGGGCTATTCAAAAATGAGCTTGTCCATCGGTGAGCAGATTACAACTGAATAATGGCATAGGTTCTGGAGTCAAATAGAACTGGGCCAAAACCCATCTCTATCACCTTCTAGCTGCGTGACCTTGGGCAAGTTACTTAACAGCTCTAAACTTCAATTTTCTAATGTATAAAACACATATCATAGCACCTATCTGAGAGCATTGTAATAAGAATTAAATGAGAGATTATATAAAATGCTTAGTATATTGACTGGAATATTGTAATTACTCAATAAATGGTAGCTATTATGATTATCTTAATTGTACCTGAAATTGTACTTAAAATTGATTTAGAACTAAAAGCAAAAAGTTGATTTAGAAAACACTTCATGATTTAAAAGTTAATTTTAATAAAAGTCTTTTAAAATGGAAAATGAATTTTTTGTTCTGTTTGCTCTTTTTTGCTTTGTCATTTAACTAACTAGACTCTCACTCCCACCCTGACACAGGTGATTTCAATTTTTTGAGTCCTGAATCACACTTGAAGGCGTTTCAGATAGGTCATTTCTATCTATTTGTAAGTAGACAGACCCACTTCTCAATAGGCCAGTTTCTACAAATAGGTCTGAAACAGGGTTTTGTTTCACTGAAAAGACTCACAAGCATTGCTGTTAATAATCATAAATTTTAAGTTTACATACCTCCCATAGTGAATAATTTTATTTTTAAGAAAAGCATATTTAGCATAGCTTGTTAGAGAATTATTAGGGACTCTCAACACCCAAAAGTTATTTATTCTTACCATTAAAATCTTATAGGCTTCAAGTAAATACTCCCAATTTTCAGCTTATGAGTCTTGAAGATGTACACAACAGTTTGGCATAAAAACATTCTTCCCAACCTCACTGAATTAGTCTAATGCTGAAGTACACAAGGACTATATGCTAGAGCAACATGATGAAGTCCCAATCCAGAATTTTGGGTAATATTTATTTTCACTATAATTCCCCCTTGAGTTCTTCTAGAACCAATAAAAATCTATTCATCCTATAGAGGTTAAATAAAAATACACATAAAAAGATACACTTTATACTAATTCATTACAATTCATCTCTTTGGCTGCCTACCTCAAGAACATTTAATCTAAGATCTCCGGGAATCTTTTAACAACCCTTCCTAGGATGGTATACAGTAAGCCACGGTGAATTACTGCATTTCCCACTGTGTCTCTTTTGTGTATCTCTGCATTGGTTTCTAAAAAACATATGACTTAGGGACAAGCTTTGCATCCTAAAATCCTCCATTGGACATTGAGAAGAAAGGTGACTAGCATAAATCAATGATATTCTAAGAGTTAATGGTCATTCAAAATCCAGCCAGACCTTCAATTCTCTAAAACACTCCCTTTATATACGTTATACATGTTATGTGTGTTATGTACGTTATACAGAACAGTTCAGAGAAAGTAATACAACAAAGAACTGGATACTGCTTCTTTAAGGCTACTATGTGCTATGATGACCAGCAAAGCTAAAAAGTGACTTAAATGAATCTATTCTTCAGATTCATGCTAAGACTTCTCTACATCTTGGCTTTTATCCTCAAAAATCAAAGATGGCAACACTAACCCCCACACTACATTTTAGAAAAACTGAAAGTGAAATAAAAAAGGTCATTTATTTTGTTCATAATTATACAATAATTGCTGTACCTGAGAAGATCTACAAAATCCCAAAACAGAGAAGCACTTCCCATCCGATTTATATTTCATTTGTTCTTCATCCACTTTAGAGAAAGGAATGATATCACTTCCATAGCGGAACCCTAGAGAACAAGAGAAGAGCATCTGTTAAACATATGGGGCTTCATTTTCTACAAGATGAAATTAGCTCTACACATACACTAACAATACGTGCACACTCCAGAGCAAGCCTCCATCTTCTATTCCCTGGAATCGAATTACTGCCCCTTGTGATCAAAGGGGAAAAGCAGCAGCAGATATGCAAACCACATATACAATATAGAAGTGATTAAAATCTAATTACATTTTTTGAGTAGCATCTTGGCTGTCTAGTACCTTAATGATTATCCAGCCTAGAAGAAAGAGTGTGGCAATTGCAATGTACCAGTTATCCTCCAAAGATAACCATGCTTACTGAAGTATATGCTTCATTTGAAACATAACAACAAGAACATATTTATTCAGAAACCTGGAGACTCATAGAGAAAGAAATACCCATAGAAAAATTGCAGAACACAATGTTCACAAAAACGCATGCTGTAGATATACAATGCCAATAGGAAGAAGCCAAAAATCCTGTTTAGAAACATTCAACTGATAAATTGCATATTTTTCTGTATTTAAATTTATTTTAATTCTGGAATTTAATTGCATTTTTTTCTTTTTAATTACTTAGGATATTTATATAAATATAGGCTGTTGGCTTCTGAAAAAAACCAAAAAACAAAAAAAACAAAAAAACTCCAACCCTGTTCCATGGTCTCTGCTCTAAGGAAGATCAAGCCCTTTCAATACATCATATCTTACATGTTTGGTCGAGAAGGATCATCAAAATCCAAGGATTCTGGCCTTGGGTAAATGCAAAGGAAAGCACATGCATCTTTATTCCAAGAAATAAAAACAAAATTGTGTTTTTGGGGGCCGATTCTGTGATCTAGTGTTTATTTGTTCCTATTAGTCGGTTGATGTCATATATTTAATTAAAAAGACACATTTCTACTTTCATATACCTTTTTTAAAAAGCTGGTGAAGAAAAACCCACAAAAGTTCTAACAAAAAATTAGCAGAAAAACATATGGCACATTATTAAGAGTGGTATCTAAACCTAACGTTTTTTTTCTAGCTTTTCTCTGTCATCATTTTCTTACTTGAATCATTTAACGGTAACTTGAAAATTCTAATTAAAACTACCTGTGTTTTCTGGTTTATATACTTAAAGGGCAAATAACTAACTTCTATACATGGCAAAAAGTATAAAACAGACTACAACATATAGCCATATTCCTTTGCCCACATGTGTATACCATTTCCTCTGTGTAAGAAAGAGAACTCTACACATCAGGGGTGGGGAATGGAGGAGAGGCAAAGGAAGCTTGTGGGTAACTGCAAAAGATAAGGGAGAAAAGATGCACTTCTATGTTTTTTGAACTCAAACAATTTTTAACTATTTCCTCTTCATTTCCCTACCAATAAATTTCCTTTTTGCCTAAGATAACCAGGGCTGCTTTCTTTGCTTATAACCCAAAGAATTAGTACCCTCATCTCTAGTCCCTTCTCCTTCCAATCCACGCTACAGCCAGCCGTCATACTGATCTTCCTAAAACACAGCCCCAGTGACACTCTGCTCCTCAACACTATAAATGGCTCCATGTTGCTTTCGAAATTATGTATAAACTCTTAGCCTATTATTCAAAGCCTTTCATTTGTCAGTCCTAATTCAGAATACTATGTAGGAACACAGGCTCTGAAGTATCACATCCCTAAATTCAAGTTCTGCTAGTTGTTAGCTGTTGACTTTGGATATGTTAATGAATGTCTTTCAGTCTCAGTTCCCTTATCTGTAAAACGGAAATAACAAGAGTGCCTCCTTCATTAGGTTGTTGGGATGATTAAAAGAGAAAATGCAGGCTATAAGATGTTACCCTCAAGTACTAACCTATACATGCCCAATACACTGACCCAACTGGATTACTTAGTATCTCTGAGAAGGCCCTCTACTTTCTTGGTTATGTGCCTTTAATCGTGCGTTTCTTCCTGAGATGAGCCAGTCACTACACTAGGATCAAATGATTAGCCAATGATGGAGCCATGATTCTAATCCAGGTCTGATTCCAAAATTCATGTTCTATGCTACTGAACTGAATTAAAGAATTCGTAGAAATTATAGGGCATTAATTGAAGGAATCATAACCACTACTACCTTTAAACTATTCTCCCTCCAACACACACAAATATATACAATGAGATACAGTGCCACAGATGAAAGGAATTTTTTTCAAGACTGGCAAATCAAAACTATACTGGGTAGTGCATAAATTTATCTAAGGACTCTGGCTTCTATGTTAACCATCATTGGTATCTTATAATTTTCATTTTTAAACATTAAGACATTCTCAGCTAGTTTCTAAGTCTTTTATACAGAGATGTCATCTAGACACACTAAGCAAATGAGTATAAAGTATGAGTACAGCTCTAAAGATTCTAGTGAATATAGAGTGATATTACAAACACAAATAATTTTTCTTATCCCCTAAATTAACTTAAGAGAGCATATCTGGTAGGTTATAAAACCTGAAATTGGCACTTAGAAGAAGAATCACCATAGAAGTCAAAAATAAAACAGAGTAAACAAAAAAACTTGCTTCAGTCACATTAATGTAAGCATTCTCCTAGCTAGTGAATTTCAAACTTTAAAATAAAGCCAAGTATTAAGTCCTGTCACTCAAGACATTTAACTCAGAGAGATGGAATACCTGAGTACACTCCTGTGAACCATCCTGTCTTAAGACCCAACAGATGAGCTAAAGAACCTAGTGTCTCATTATCCCCTGAAACAGTTACATCTCTAGAAGTCAGAGAAATATCTCTAAATAAATAATGATACAAATCCAAGCCTGCCTCACACCATCTTGAAGAAAATCTCTTTCAGGCAAAAATGAAAACTCTCACTGGCGTACCTTGAATAGTATCCTCTTTTGAAACTTCAGTTTCATCATCATCATTTAAGCAATAAACTGTTTCTTTTCGTATATCTTCTCTTTTTAGGGTTCTTGCATCCACAACTGTCCAAGACTTTTTAACCTTCTCCTGTTGAATCTTATTTCCAAAAGATAAATAGAGGGAAAACAAGGAAAGCTAGGATTCCAATTGATAGACAATGAAAACCTAATATACTCTCTGGTTCACAGACAAAATTCCAGAACAACTAATCTGGCTACATTATTTTGCTTACTCTTGCCTATTATGGAAATCTTAGTTTATTTCATAAAAGGACATACCAGATAACTCTCTCTACATTTCATTTTCCCTCACCTAGGGTAATCCACAGATAAATATTTATATATACACAAACACTTTTCTATACAAAACCCTCAGACTGTCTAATAAAAGAGGAACCATATATATTTTATCACAGTTTTCCAACAGAAAAGAGAGAGCAATATATCAGTAGTCAGAAATGAATAAGGAAATTTGAAAAGGAACTTGAATAAATAAGAAAGAGAGGAGACTATATTCTCATTCCTATGAATACTGTTCTAGGCCTTCATGGAACCATTTAAAATAAATAAAAAACTATTGCCAGGATTCTCATGAATGCATTATGTTTTGAAATTAAGTCCTTGAATATACAAAAAACACTCAAATATATAACAACATGTTTTTGTATATTTATTTTGTATGTTTAAAATGTTTTTATATATTTATTTTGTACATTAAAAAAAAAAGGCCAGGAGGATCACAGATCCCTACTCAGACTGGAATGTCATCAAATAACCACCAAAAGCCACTCATTTTTGAAACTGTGCTACTATGTATAAATATATATTTAAAAATGCAGTTTCACAGTAACAGCTCATCATTTGTTGTATTTTGTAGATGCAGTTAGTATCAGATAATTAATAACTGAATAAGGTGACTGAGTCTCCAAAACTCTGAACTTAACTCTGGTACATTATCTATATTTCTACTATGATACTACAGTGACAGAACTTAGAGCATTTCATTTTCTTTCTTCAAAAAAAAGAAGAGAGGTCTGGAACTCATGATTAGCAATCAGTTATCAATGGTGAGAAAGAGAAAAAGGGAATCAAATTCTATTTTAAACAATTCTTCTTGTTTGATCCCAGATTTCTGTACCAAAAAAAAATTCTTAAAAATTCATGTCCTAGCATGCCTTTTACATAAAATACTAAACAGAGATTAAATGAACAGGGAGAGCAGCTAGAGAAGCAGTAATTATGGTTCTGAAAAACCCACAAATGAATTGTCAGTTCCTTATATAAGCATATTTATCTGCTTGGCAACATTTCTTTAAAAGGGTACCCACCACTTACCGATTTATAGGCCACAATCTTTATAGACAAATTGGAGCCAATGGTCAGTTGGCAGTGCCAGGGCATAGAACACCTCTCAATTTTCTTAAAGACACACAGTTGTCTCAGACTCTCACTTAATAAAGAAAAACATATAGTTAAAGCAACAATTTAAAAATGTTAACTTGTGCTGAATGATGCACTTAGTATTCCAGATGAGAAGTGAGATATTATTCATTATAAAGAGAGGACCAGCAGGGGATGGCAGGAAAATGACAACCACAAGTTGGGAGAAAGCCAAGTTACCAGTGAGTTGGCTTAGGAGGAAGTAGGAGCGAAGTTACATTACTGACAGGTGAAAACAAACATCTCTATCTTCCCCTATTCAATCTTTTCTTTCAACTCTGCCAGTGTCTTAACATTTTTTCAGGACCAAGGACACCTTTGAGTATATGATAAAAGCACATGCACAAATGAGTGCACACAATATAAAGGGTTCACTAACTCCCTGAAAACCACAGACCTGAGGATAAGAACCCGTGTTCACAGGGTGGGCAGCATCCTATAACAACACTGCCTGTAACTCTACAATTCATTACTTAATTCCAACTTTCTTACATAAGAGACATGGTATGTTTTTATATGCATACAATACAGAGAGTTAAATAAAGACTATCCAGGGAATAAAAGAACTTAGTTGTCTGTATTTAATCTTAAGATAAAGCAGATAACTCTAGGTTTCCTACTGGTGGGAAGAGCTGGAGGGGGAGGAAGAGCAGAGTGCTGCTTCATTTAAACAAGAGTGAAGATCAATTTTATTTTTATCGAACACAACAGAGAAGGTTACAGGAGAGAGATGGAATTTGTGGTATTCACTAAAATAAGGAGCAAAGGAATTAATGACCACATGCACTCAAAGCATATAGCCCAGACTTTATGACAGATCTCCTTGATACAGATGAAAAGTAGACCTACAAAGAGGTAAAGAGAATTGTCTAATATTATCCATGCAGTTATGAACAGAGATGTCTCAAGAGACTAATTTTCAGAAATAATTTACAATGAATAGTAGATATTCCACTGGACACCGTGCTTCCAAAGCTTATGATACACCTTGGCTTTAGATATGTTGGAGAATGAATGGGTCTGAACCAGGTGTAACCCACAGGACATTACTAGTCCAAGTAAGAGTCAGGTATAAAACCATCATGAGGTTTGGATTCTGTTTTGGAGAAAATTCTAAAGACCAGTGTACAATAGGTAAGATCTGAGAACAACTGAAAGAGTTCTGCAGTACAGCTGAATCTCCCCAAGCAGAAATCAAGTTGTCTTCCTCAGATCTTCTATATGGGGATAAGTCTAGTCCAGTGCTGTCCTATACAATTTTCTGCAATGATGGAAATGTTCAATTTCTAACCATGCCAGCCCAAT
The DNA here is from genome assembly GCF_027409185.1 of Cynocephalus volans. Taxonomy (NCBI): domain Eukaryota; kingdom Metazoa; phylum Chordata; class Mammalia; order Dermoptera; family Cynocephalidae; genus Cynocephalus; species Cynocephalus volans. The sequence continues at coordinate 280,081,872 of NC_084460.1, read as the reverse complement.
GGCCTATTAAGCACTAGTAATGTGGCTAGTGTGACTAAGGGACTAAATTCTTTAATTTATTTAATTTTAATTAACTTAAATTTAAATAGGCACACGTACTGGATGGCAAAGTTCCGGTCCACAACTTCACAGCAGACCTAAAATCAATGTAGCTCAAATTGCCAGGACAATGCATAGTTAGTAATATACTTGCTTGCTATGCTATAGCAAGGGAAAAAAGAACATTTTTTAAATAGTAATTTGTGTTGGCCTATAATTTGATATCATGGTTAATATGTAAACTTAAGATGTGTATTCCCAGATTTGAAAGAGAAATAACTTAGGAACATATATCTGAATATACTGTGACAAGAACATGCTTTATACCAAGAAACTTCGCTTTCCAGGATTCCTCACTGATTCCTTTGGCAACTCCTTGGAAGATTATAATTTCATTTCTAAAATTTCCATAATTTTTCAATGATGTCTATATTTAGAAAATCAGGATGTAGTGTTTGTCAATAATAGCTTACCATATATATTTAAAAACTGTGGCTGAGAAAAAAAACATCAGAGTAAATATATACTGTACCTACTCAAAAAAAATTCTATGGGCTGGCCAGTTAGCTCTGTTGGTTAGAGCATGGTACTGATAACAGCAAGGTCCAGAGTTCAATCCCCATAATGGCCAGACACACACACACAAACATTTTAGTCGTTGAATCTTTCCTTCAATTGAGAACTTTGCTTAAACTGCCTGTATTTTATTATTGATTGATAAACTGAAATTAATTCATGAACATAAAGTAGTATTATCCCTGAGAATTTGAACCCACCCAAGCTATACTGCTTGGTAAAGTATTCTACTGCTACTTTTATCAAATTGAGCCCCTCAGACAAAAACTATTCCAGGCGCTATTGATTTCGCTCTGGTTCTTTGCTCAAAACAGATTTATGTCCAATTCCAACCAAGAATAAGACAGATAAAGGAGATGGTCTCTCCCATAGTCTCTATGTGGAAAAAAGTAGTTTGCTTTATTGTTGTATGGTACTGCATGGATTTCACTTTTCTTAAACCATTTTGCCTTTACAACACCAATGTGAAACAAGGAGGCTAAGAATTCTTTACATTTTGGGTTTTGCCTTTATTTTTTATTTTACTTTTTTGCCTGATCAAACTATTTTGTGACAAATAGTTTTAAAAAAATCACTATACCATAGTATGCTGCTTTCTAAAACCTAAATCAGAGGATAAAAGAATATTGACTGTCTCAGACCTCATACCACTCTTTATAATTAAGAACATTTTTAGAAAAAGAAAATCATTAGGGATACCTCTAATCAAAAGAGAAGTTGAAGTGGGTATGACAGAAAGTTTTATCAATGTTTTCACTCTTTACCTGAAGGAATAAATTTCATCCAGCCCATCTTCACCTTCTAAAGACATCATCACCTTTTTCACCATCTTAATACCTTCTTTTTGCTGCTCAGTAATTCCTTTTTGAGGAAAGGAGGGTCCATGGTGATCCAAGCACAAGCTGCCATCACCTCTGTCCCCAGTTCCATCTTCCTTAACAATTGGGAAAGGCAAACTAGGAGGAAAAGATCAGCAGTAGTTAAGACGACAAGCTCTGAAGCCAAATAATAAACTGGATTCCAATCATGTGACTATCACTCACTAGCAATCAGAAAACAGGCATGTTGGTCAACCTCACCGAGCTTCAAATTTCTTATCTGCAAAATGACACTTACCTACCTTAGCCAATATTCTTTCAGTTTCAAGTGACTAAAACCTCTTTAATTTGGCAAAAAGGCAAAATTAACCGCTTATGTAACCAAATAATTGAAAGGGCAGGGCTGCATGTAGCCTTACAATGACTAGACCCAGGATCTTAAATGCTACAAGGATCATCTGATCCTTTTACTTTCTCTCTCCATATTTCTCCTTTGTTTGTCTTTAGACTGGCTTTACTCTCTCAGACTGGCCTCTTCCACGTTGCCCCTGAACATGTTCAAGCTCTGCCACCATCTAAATGTGTCCCACAAAATTCACATGTTAAAACTTTATCACCAATGTGATGGTATTAAGAGGTGGGGCCTTTAGGAAGTGATTAAGTTATGAGAGCTCTGTCCTCAGACATAATGAGATTAGTGATCTTATAAAGAGGTTGAAGAGAGCACGCTTTTGCCCTTTCTGCCCTGTAAGGATGCAGCAACACGGCATCACCTTAGAAGCAGAGATCCCTCACCAGACACCAAACCTACTGATACCATAATCTTGGACTTCCAGCATCCAGAACTGTGAGAAATAAACTTCTTTTGTTTATAAATTACCTTGCCTAAGGTATTTTGTTATAGCAACAGGAATGGACTAAGACAAGCTCACACTGCCCAAATCCACTACCTAAGAGGGACTCAGTATTTCACCATCTGGTTCAAATTTTAAAAAACCAGGAATCAGTGGTAGCCTGGAGATCTAGAAGATGTCAGCCTTCATTTAAGCCAGGAAGTTAAGAGTTCAGGAAGAAATGCTTCTTAGAAAAAGGATTGGTGATATTCTATGCAGACCAAAAAAAGCCCACTAATGACCACTTGAGTTTATTACATAGATTAAATAAGAGAATGTGTACAAAATATTAAAACTCAAATATTATTTTAAGTAGAAAATTCCTATACAAAAATCAGTTAATTGCTAGAAATAAGTAAAACCCAATTTTGTTCTTATGTTTCACTCCAGTTTGACTGAAAGACTAAAATTAGATTGGGATTATCAGTCACAGGAATATTTGATAATCATTATACAAATTGAAAAATAAACCAACCTAATATATTTTATGATACTACTGTATATGGCACTTTATAAATGTTTTAATGTAAACAATCTCATTTAATCCTTACATATTAGGTGGACTGAGATTTCTACCTCCATTTTCTAAAAAGAAACTGAAGCTAGACATGAAATAATTTGCCACATAGCTAATAAGTAATGGAGCAAGGACTGAAGCATTGACTGAAAGGGCAAGGTTCTTTCCACTGTAGCCAACCTCCTTACTTTACTCCTGGAAACAGGAAGAGCAGAAGTCAGCAACCTTTCCAATTCACTCAATATTACCTGCCGGCCAGCCTTCTATCATTTTATTTGTTATAGTCAAAATAGGGCTTTCTGTTTAATTTTTTTCTATGTATACTTGGCATGAGAGATTTGCATGTCCTGCATTTCCAATCAGATAAAAAGCTTCCAGGGAACAAGGTGTGACACATAGGGTTTGTATCAGGTTACTGCTGTTTCCATAGCATCAACAAGGAAGAAGGGACAAATGACATAAAAATGAAGAGTCAGGAGGTTATCCTGGAAAAAAAAGTTACAATAATAGTTCTTTCTACCCTACATTAGACTGGAAATAAGCTTTCTCAGTAGTCAGTAGAAAAAACTAAAATCTACATCCAAGAAACAAACCTATTTAGAACACAATGCTTCACTGGTTTGCTGGTGTTTTTTTAGTCCAACTAGAACAAACCAATCATACATGGCATACACCAAACCATAAAACCATAAACTCTACTTTGTATGCTGGAGATTTATAGCACAGGAAGACAGCAGGTTACCCAGGAAAAAAACACAACCTGTCAAATAACAGGCAAGTAGAAGTAAAGGCTATGTTTCCTCTTCTGCACCCTTTACTGAATTGCTCATGCAAAAAAAAAGTAGCCCTTTCAAATGACACCGACAGAAGTGTAGTATGCTTCAGCCATGGAGAGGTATCCTGAGATTATGAACAGGGGGCAGAAGCTAAGCTGGGCTTCTGAAGTACTGAGAAAACCTCGATCCAATAAGGACTGTCACTTAAAGAGCACTTAATTTCTCTGAAGTACCATCTGAAGTATCAGTTTGATGGGTTATTCTGAACTATTTTTCTATGGTCCTACAGAAGGAAGATGTCCCTCAGCAGTCTTAAGAGATACATACACGCAAGAGAGGTTCTTAATTACTCACGGCAGGCATTTTAAGAGCCAAAGGCTTACCACTTTGAGCTAGAGGCTTCTTGGTATAGTTATCAACTTGAAAAATAAGTGTCCCCAGAAGATTAATAATTCAACATCTTATACCATCACTCTGCTTTCAACAAAAATAGGACAAGAAAAAATGGGTTTCAAACGTGGCAGGAATGATTAGCACAGTAAAAAGAACTTTTTGTTACAGATATAAAATAGAGAAAGTAAATGCTGGAGGGGAAATTCGAGTTGTGAGAGAAGGGACTCTCTCCCTAACAAATTATGATACACATTTTCCCCCTATATCTGCATACCCTATCTCCAAATACACATAATTAAATTACATTTTATATATGCATCTGCATCCTTTAGGTTTGAACAACAGTTAAATATAAACATTGTATGTATTTAAAATGATTACCAAGTTGACATTCCTGTTCATGCAAAAACATCTATTGTCTGTAAAACAGTTTTCTAGAACTGTTTAAGAAAAGAAACCATCAATGTTGTAATCATTTGCATAAAATCTTCTATGTAGACAGGAGATAAACTGAATATCCTCAAAAGACTCTTCTAATTCCTCCACTCTGAGGCATTCAAGAACAGTGAACAGATAATCTATTAGTGAGCTCAATTCCTCTGTATCACCATGACTTTCATCTCTTTATTATCAAAACTCAGAACATTTTCTAGAATACAGAGCCATCAGTGTCTGCTGTGGAGACAGTCACCTGACAGATTCCAACTCAGAGCAGAAAGAGAAGACTCCCATGAACCAAGTGTTCTATTAAAGGGTCTCACTCACTGCATTAGGAGATCACAGGATTTGTTTACATACATTATTCCTAGGATCTTACAAGAACTGCAGGGAGATGCCAGATTTCTTCAAGTTATGAATTATAATATCCAGCTGATCTTTGCTGAATGGGCTGCTGAGATCAGTAAACACTTCAATATGCCTCTTGTCAAACTTCTTTCCTCTAAAAGAGAGAGTTAACATTAAGAAACCATTCTCCTGAATTACATTCCACAAATTCAAATACATTTGGTCACGGAGCAGAGAGAGGCTAAGAAATGAATCTGGATACAGTTAATAAATGTGATTACATTTTAGAAGTCCATGTATTATTGATGCTCAGTTAAGTTTCTATTAAAAACATAATCAACCCTAGTATATCTCATGCTTTGATCATCTTGGGCAAAATTTCTGAGCATTACGGAAATATTATGTTCCTGAATTCCTAACTCTAATAACTTAAAGACGTGGTCACTGTGTTTAAAAAAGACCCCTTTCTAGCCTCCACATAGGCAAAATATAAACAGGGAACTCTCCCAGTGTATTAAATCCTTGCATGGGTTCACAGTCCATACACTGGACTAGTGGCAGGACTTTGCAGAGGAAATACAGAGATTGAGAAATGACAATACAACTACTCTCCACATAAAATATATTTAGCTTCCTAACAGCTCTGGCATTTCACTGTATTTATGAATTATAAAATCCTTAGCACAGCAGCTTTGGTGTTTTAAGCATTGAATACAAAGTCATCATAACAGTTGTTTTCACTATTAATGTTAATAGATCAATATGTATATTTGTAAAATCCTTAAGCAACATCTTAAATATATTCAAAATGCTGCTGGTGAACATTTAAAAAAAAAAAAAAGAGAGAGAGAAATGACAATACAGATGCAGGCCCAGAATTTTAGTGCAAATGTTTTTCTACCTGGCAAAAGGGGTGTGGGCATGGGTGTATTCAAAGACACAAGTTTTCAAGGCACAGTAATTAAGTAAATAATAAATTAGAGGGGGAGGAAGGATTAGATAGAAATTGGTAAAGGGCCACAGAAAATGTTTATATTGTGTACTGATAAAATAAAAAATAGATAAATAAAATAAGTAAATTAATAAATTAGAAAGTTGGCCAGAATTACTATCACTTAATATCAATAACAATACAGATCATACCACTGAGTATTTTTTAAAATTCCTGGTAATCAGCTTAAATTAAATAGGAAGAAAACTGAAATAAGCCAAATATTTATTTCTCCCAGAGAAAGCATACCCTTTCCTCTTTTTAAACTTTAAAAAAACAAAGAGATTGAACTGAACCATTGAATTCTATCAAATGTTTCTGTAGCCACACAAACACACTGCTTGATTAACAAATCACACAATACATTCAATATATCAACTCATACAATTTTTGCAGAAAGTCTCATTTCCAGCTCTTCAGTTGAGATACTTACACAGTTTCACGTTGAAGCACATCCATACACACAATGAGTGCATCCAGGACTCAGCTAGTTAAGGGCAGAGATATCACCAAACAGTCCCTTAATCCAACGAACATGTAACTTTTTTCCCAGTGAGGTCCACAGTGCTAGAATTTGTGGGCACTAGACTACGTGATGACTTAAAAGTAGTTGCCCAAGTGCCCTTCTTCCAAAGCTTATTTCACTAACATATACTCACATTTGCTGTATATCAAAGTATACATCCTGACACATACAACTAAGAAAAAGAAAATAAAGATAATCTAACACATTTTATTAATTTAATCAAAAATTACAGTACCACTTAAAAGCATCATCTAGGACCACTTTTGGTGATCACCGTCCACACTTAAATATGAAGTGAGCCAAAATGTAACATTTGCAAGTCACTCCCAACACAGCAGCACCTCCCAGTGATCAGGGGGTGGCATGATTAACTGCTTAGAAAAATAAGAGTAACCCCTTAAAATTTGGGTACCTGTGGAAGAAATCAGAAATCTCCCAGTTTGAACACCAATCTGATTTTTGGCACAAAAATATCCTCCATCCAGAAAAGAACGGAGAATGCTGATGCTATATTCTTCTAAAAGTATCTTTTCTCTACCTCCAAACACTTCTAACCAGCACCACCACCAAACCCTCTACACAGTCAATACACACATATATTTCGTGGTATCTTCACCTTCCTAGGCCTCCCAACCTTTCAATATCACTAATGTAGAGGAGTAAGTGATTGGAGGGCCCAATTTGATTAATTTCACATTAAATTCTAACACAGATCACCCCTCTCTCTTCAGAGCAAAATATACCCATATAGTCAGAGCTGGCACTCTAAGAGAGCCTCACCAAACTGGATTATGATTCCCCAGGTTAAATGAAAATTTTTAGGAGTCTTTTGTGGCTGAAAAAGGATACAGTCAGCTTGTTGAGAAGCTGGTTGGATTTTGCTTTCAATGTCTTCCAGCAAATCAAAATCTGGTAGCATCAGGTGTCTGTGCACGGTAATGTTCTGATACTGATCCTCCTGAGCAAGGGCATTCTTAGTGCTGTCTGTACCAAACAGGACTAAAGCAATCTCATCCTTGCTCTCAGCAAACACCTAGAGAAGAATGTCAGAAGGCTGAAAACTACATTAGAACAACCTAGAAGTAATAAAATACCTACCTAAAAATAAAATACCTAGGCAAGACAGCCATGCCTTTCTATGGCAGATCTCTGGAGCACAGAATACTGGGCTGGAAGATATATGAGATTTATAAACGATGACAATTCCTAGGTTCTAAGCAGACTTTTCCATTAACTAAAAGTCCCACCCATCATTTCAGCACAAGTTAGGGTGAGGGAATGGGAGGGTGGCAACCACTCTTGATGACTTCCAGCCAAATCAGACTCTAATTCTCAATGAAAACTAATCATGAATAATTTGAAAAGATTTTAGTATGTCTTTCTGAAATGTCTATCCAAGGTTTAAACTTTCCAGAGATTAAAAACAACTTGCAGGTTCATATCCTATATCCCAGCAACTTCACTGACAGGTATATAGACCCTAGAGTAATCCTTGCACATTTATGCAAGGAGACAATAGACAGGACAGTTTACACTTCAGCACTGTTTATAATAGAGCAAAAACTGTAAGCATATTTTTCCTTAAAAGGAGAATATAAAAATACGTTGCAGAATATCTATACAATGGAATATTATTATATTCCAGTAAAAATGAATAAAATTGTGCAACATTTATTGATATGAATAAATCTCAAAAACATAAGGTTGAGAAAAAAATAAGTTGCAGAATTATATGTACCATATAAAACCATTAACATATACTTTTGACAACTTCACACAATACTAAATACTATTTATGAATACATATTTAAATCCAAGAGTATGAAATATGCACGGTTATAAATACCAAAATTCTGAGGAAAGGAGGAGAAGAGGGAAGAAAAAGGTTGGGAAGGGACTTTAAGTTTATTTGTAATACTTTATGTTTTAAGAAAGAAAAAGAAATCGAACAAATACGGTAAACATTAAGATTATATAGCACAAGACAATGAGAAAACAGGTTTACATTATGTTATTTTCTGTATTTGCCTCTTTTATGTAACATTTCATAATAAAATGTAAAAACAAAAAATAGTATCTGACACAAAATGCAGTCTCATCCTCACCTAATTATTAACATAAGCCTTTTATAGTGATGAGGAAGAGCCCTGTGTGGGGAGAGAATGGTAGCCCATCATCCTTCATTTGTTTGGTCTGTTCAATTGCCCAGTCTGTACACAACTGCAGCTATAAACCCCAGTTGTATATGAACAAAAGGCCCCTGCTACTAGGGTTCAAACATGTCTAGCATACTGGCTGAGCAGGAATCCGGATCCTGGACAAAAATTTATCTTAAGGTAATGTGATCTTGCTCCACAAAAGAAGCCCCTCAGTCATCAGAGGGGAGGAAATATTTTGAGTGCAGTATGGGACTGGCACCAGGTTTTGTCTCCCAACCTTCCAGATTCATTCAGACTCTCATGGAAGAGACAGAGCCAAAAATAAAAACTAAAGCACTGTTTCTCTTAAAAGAAAAACAAAAACAAAAAACTGTGGAGTATGCATAAAGCAAATGTACTTCACAGGGCCTGGTTTTCCAAAGCCTTGCAGTCTCAAATATTGACCTTGCAAAGGACAGGAAATTTTCCCCAGGCTATAGTCTCCTTTGTAAGATAAAGAATTGTAATACAGCAAGGTTGCTGGCTCAAAGACAGACCTTACTGATTGATATGTAAAGATGCTGGGAAATTGCTGTAAGAAGAGAATGTTTGCTAAGATCAAGCTTTTGTTGGTGGATCAACTTAACTTCTTGAAAATTGCATTATGGAATGTCACCTTGCCTGTCTTACTAAATGTTACCAGCTTCTATTGTAAAACTTGTTAAACTATACTTAGCAAAAACCCCACCTATGCTCTCTTTCTGTAACTTCCTGGTCTGAAGAATAAATGAGGGAAGAGAACCCCAATTCATGGTTAATTTCCCAAATGGAAGGAATGCCTCTATCTTGAGGGTTCTGGGAGATTAACCCCTTTTCAGGACTTCTCACTGCTCAGAAGAGATGGGCTTTGAGTAATCTTTGGTGGCTCCATCACCCAGGGGAAAAGTGGTGACAAATCCATGGGAGGCAAAGCAACAAAAAATCAATACTATTTTGGGGCACAGCAGTACCACCTGAAAACTACCAACACAACTATAACCAAGAATGGGGCTACTTTCTCTTTTGACACTTCAAGGACTCTAGGTCATCAGAATTGGTGAAAATCTAGGATGACAGGTGGGAAATAGTAGTACCAAGTAAAAGTGGCAACACCCAGAAGAAACAGCAGAGGTGTCCAGGAGGAGCGGCAATAGCCAGTGAATGAAGTAGGACTTCATGGACTGGGCAAAGTGGAAGTCATACCACGTAGAAGGGGTAGACATAATAATAAAAGCTAGCGTTTATACCATGTTTGCAATATGCCAAGTACTGTTCTAAGCACCTGACCTACATTAATTCTTTTATTCCTCACAGCAACCCTATGTCAGAGGTATTATTATTTTTCTCATTTTACACATGGGAAACTGAGACACTATGGTAGACAGTCTCTAAGATGACCACCGTCCACTCCCTCTCTCCCTGTACTAGCAGCTACTCCTTTTAAAAAGAGGGGGAGTCTAATTCCCCTCCCTTGAACGTGAGTTGGCCTTAGTAACTTGCTTCACTAATAGAAAACAACAGAAATGGCTTTTGGGGATCCCCCATATAGTCAGGGACTCTGGTCTCTTAGAATACTCACTTTTGGGATACTCCTTTTTAGAACCAGCTGCTACATTATGAGAATCCCAAGCTACATGGAGAGGCCATATATAGGGGTTCTGATGGACAACCCCAACTGAGCTCACAGCTGCCAAAAGGCATCATCTTCCAACCATGTAAGTAAGACACCTTGGACATCTGGCCCAATTGGTCCTTCAGATGACTCCAGCCCCAGCCACCATCAGAGTGTAATTGCATAAGAGGACTTAAGAGAGAATCATCCAACTGAGCCCACCCAGTCATCCCACAGAACCATGAACAATGATTAAAAAATAAAAAATATCATTTAAGACACTAAGTTTTGGGATTGCTTGTTACACAGCAAAAGATAACTGGAATAGGCACAAAGAAGTTGAAGAACTTGCCCAGGATCACGAGGTCAATAAATGAAATGGCAGAGCAAGGATTCAAACCCAGTCCATCTGGCTCTAGAGATTGTGCTTTTACAAATTACTTTATACTATCTCTTATTTCTAATAAAAATTTTATTTTTATTTTTATTTTTTTTATTTTTTTTAAACTTGTGTGATTTATTTATTTATTTATTTATTTTTGTCGTTTTTTCGTGACCGGCACTCAGCCAGTGAGTGCACCGGTCAGTCCTATATAGGATCCGAACCCGCGGCGGGAGCGTCGCCGCACTGCCAGCGCAGCACTCTACCAAGTGCGCCACGGGCTCGGCCCTTTCTAATAAAAATTTTAACATCCAGTCAAGGGACCAATATGAGGGAAGAAAAAAATGCCAGTCTTTACTTGTAGGTGGATTTGCATGTGAATATATGTAAGAAAACTCCCCAGACTCCCCCAAAACACTGAGGCTGGACATTATAAGGAGGTTGGTATCCTGCATTAGTACATGGAGGAAAGAGCAGTTATAACGTGGGTTACAAGCTCAAGGTCAATTTGAAACTTACCTGTCGCTGAACAAACACAGTCATCACCTTCTTTGCTTGTTCAAATGGAGATTCCTCGCCAGGAAAGGAGTTACTCATGGCAAAACCTACATCCATACACAGCACAACAGCTGCCTAGAAACAAAGTCCCAAAGAGTGCTTGAGAAAATAACAGTCATAAGAAAAAATTCTGAGATACGCCCCTTGCTTATTGCACTCAGAGAACGTATACTGGTATTTAGGCATGATAAAGGGAAGGGAGGTGTTCTACATAGAGAGAGTATGTAAAACATAAATTCTCACTATGGAGAACCCTTACATAGTTCTGATACTTTTAAAAGATAGAAAGTATCTGCCATGAGAAGAGCATTCTCCAGGTAGCTACCACTCCTTTGGCTTGAGCCCCAAAATAAATCCATGGTAAGCTGATCTGAAACCAACCTGCAGGCTAGTAGCACTACGTCCAGCCCAGTTGAGCCCAGTGTACATCAAACAAATTGCAGCTGATCTGCAGAACTATAAGCCTGAGAATGGATGCTTTTGTTGTCAGTCACTAACTTGAGGTCTAGTTTAAATATTACAAAGCGTTTTGTGGTAATAGGTGACTGCTATAATCTATATAAGCTAAGATGGTGCACTCCAACAATTTGAATCAGTTTGTAAACTGGGGAACCAAAATGAAGACAGACACTAAATCTATTCTAGTAGAGCACAAGACATATAATAATTAATGCCAGTACAATGTTCCGTGACAGAGGTGTGCAGTGGGCACTAAGAGAGACACAGGAGGAGCATCTACCCTTTCAAAGACTGATGGAAGGGATGGAGGAGGGGTAAGGAGGCAGAAAAGGCTTCCTGAATATGATCCTTGGGTAAGTCTTAAGGAATGAGTAGGAGTCAATCATGTGAACAAGGAAGTTACAGACAGAGGAAACCATATAAGCAAAGACACCAAATCATTAGATAGCAATCATGTATCCAGGGGACAAGGAAACAACAGAAACATTAACTAAAAGGGATACATGTAAAGTTCTATACTTGGCATCCAAATACTTGAATACAAGTTGAAGGAGGCCTGAACCAATAGCAACTTACAATTTCAGGGTAGGTTATAAAATAGCCAATAATATGACATGGCTACAGTACTATATTCCCCACACCTGTCTCACTCCATCCCCACAAATATTTTAGGTTGTATTAACAGTGTATTCAAGATAGGAAAAGATGGGTCTTATGGTGTAAAAAGACTAGATTAACAATCTGGAGACCTGGGATCTAGTCCCATCTCTACTACAATTTAGCTCTTGCTACAATTTAAGTCCTTGGGAATGTCACTTAAACTCACTATTAATTCAAGGAGGCAGGAAACTGTTGGACAAGATGAGGTTTAAGGTCCTTTCCAGAGTTAACATTCCTTGACTCTGACTGATAGTCTCACCTGTGCTTTGTCCTGATTAGATAAACTGTGAGCACTTGTGAGCATCACATCTTATGAAGATTAATTACAACTGAACATGAAGTGAGGTTAGGGAAGGATCTGCAGAATATGTGACATAAAGAACATTGAAAAAAACTGGATATTTGAGCCAATGAGAGGATTAAAGAGAACATGATAGTTCCCCCAATTCCACCCAAATATTTGACAGCTGTGTTATAAAAGGATATGTCACAGCTGTGTTATAAAAGGATATGTCAGAAGAAGAGAGAATCAACACACGGAAGTTACAAGGAGATTGCTTTGACTACATACAAGGGAATAAAAAATAACACTCAGAAGTGATCAATAAAGGAACTTCCATTTTCTGAACCAGTGATCTCCTGACCCTAGAAGTGGTTGAAAAAACTGGATGAGTTCCTATAGGGGAAGTTACAGATGATTTCTAAATTTATTTATATCTCAGGCAACACATGAAAAGACTATTTTTCCTTAGTTTACAAAGAATTGAACATAATGCACTAATATTAAGAGATCTTTGAAGTAAAGATAGCTGATTTGGAAAAAAGGTGGTGTAGGGAAAGTGAAGGAAAATGGTCAGGGCCCCTCAGATGTTGAGAATCTTGCTGAGCATTTGATGTAAATATGCACGTGCGTCCAGGTATTCCCTGGCTATTGTCTAATGTAATTGCATATGTACACCCAGGTGTCCTGGGTTATGGAATTAAGTATAAAGGATGAGTGGTTCTAATCCACAGTGCCCCCTGCCCCCAGGATGCAGCCAGGGAGGCTGCAATTGCTGATGGAGGCTGTTGCTGCCAGTGCTTCCTCCCGGGGATTCCCAAAAAGGCCACCGCCACCACTGCTGCTGCTACTGCTGAGGACTGAGCTCCTGTCGTCTGCCAGTGGCTCCTGGGATTTTTCCCAATTACCTAGCGTGGACCTGCATGTGAGGGGTCTGCTGACCCAATGTGTACAACAGGTTTGAATGGTCTGAGCCCTAGCCCTGACAATATGACTGCCTAACCATACGATTGGTGTAGTCACTTAGCCATTGCCCTAATCCGACAGGAGGTAACAAACTATCTTTATCAGAGGATATAAATTTTATTGCTCTCAAAAATCTAAAAAAATTTAAGTCACAAAATATGCTGCTATGTTTATTTAATACATGTTCACACAAGCTACTTTTAAATCAGAAAACTCTAGAGGACTAAAGGTCTTTTGCTAAGAATCAAGCATACAGAAAATGGCATCAAATCGTTTCAGAATATGGAACTTGTCTGAAGCAGAAGAATGGTCTATATAATACTTCAAGTTCCTTTCTGGCAGCAGTAAGAAAATCAGGAAAGAGAAACTGGGCAACTTAACATTACTCTTCATTTCTATACTGATGCAATACAGGCTGTCACAAAGCTTCTCCACTAGAGCTACAGTTTTCAGCCGCTGAAAGAGGAGGAACAAAGGAGGTGACCAACATCATTATGAGTTCATAATCTTTTTAATTAACATTTGCCAATGGGGAATTGAGGAGACTAGGGATCAGTTGCTCAAATTCCTACCTTGTTTATCTGTACTTATTGAATGGATGGATGGATGACTCAATCAATCCCTGAAACCTCCCTCTAGTGACCCTTCAGAGACAACTGCCACTTTCCTCCTATATTGAAAAAGACCCAATTTAAAGTTCACTGTTATTTGTTGTTAATCTGGAACACCAAGGGTCATAGATCCTAACAACACAGAGATTCTCCAGGGCGCTGAAACCAGACAGCCTGGGTTCAAATCCGATTTCCATTTATGGACTGGATGACAATGGGCTAATCACCTCAGTTTTCCGACTTGAAAACTGGGGATAATAGTTTTCACTTCACGGGGTTGTTGTGAAGATTAAATGAGATAGGAATGAAACGTTTAGATCCATGCCTCACACAGAGTAAGCTTTCAATAAAAGGGAAATATAGAGATAATATGACACATTACATTTCAAGTTATTTTATTCACAGATATTCCCTCTCTGAAGTTTTACACCAAGCCTGTGGGGTAGGTGCTTATCATGGCTAACTTCCGTTCTCATATGGATTTTAAGAACTCAGGCTCAGAAGTAACAGGAGGTGAAGTTAGGGGGTGGCGTGGGATTGAGGGGTAGAAAGGGGAGGAGAATGAAGAGTGAGGTGGGATAAGGAAGGGCTGAGAGAGGGAGAATGGGGATGGGAGGGGTAGGTAGTGGGAGGGGTAGAAAGTGAGCGACACTCAAACTCAGGCCTTCGGACTCCGAAGCCACAGCTTTTCTCTTAGCGCATCCCTCGGTCCCGGCCTTCTCATCCAGCCCACCACCATGATCTCCTTCCAATTCCGCCCCACTCCTTGGCCCCCACGCGATCCCACGATTCCTGCTTCTGAACCACCCTCTCCGGATCCCCAGCATGGTTAAGTTCCCAGCCCACGAAGTCCAGGCCCACGGTTTTCTCTACCTTATTCCCGGACCGCGCCATTTTGCTGGTGCGCAGGTTCCTGGGTAGCCTTTTCCAGACAGAAACTCTCAGCGCCGCAACTCTGTTCCGGCGGACTCGCTGGCGGACAGCGCTGGGAAGAGCCGCTTCCGGCCGCCGAGCCCGGAAGGGGCGGTGAAATCGCGTCTCGCAGCTCTGGGCATGGGCAGACACATTCCTTTTCGCCCAGGTGAGCTAGCCGTTGGTGCTGTGGTCTTTCAGCTGCTAAGACTCTAGTAGTGTTAATACTAATCACTTCTCTGAAGGATTCACTGACCTTTTCTCTTATTAAGAGTAACACCCACAGCGTTTTGTGTCAGAGCTCTGGAGATAGATTTCCTTCATTTGAAAATGAATTCGGAAAGCCGCTTAACTTCTCTAAAAGTTTCTTCATAGATGTGATGACCTCAGAACCAATTCCTGAAGGGAAGAGTAGTTTTCCAGGCAAAAGTAAAAAGGGCATTGTGCGCTGAAGAGGAAATGGGATGTACAAACGCCTGGAGGCATAAAACTGCATCTGTTAACGCTGTCCGGATGGTTTGGAGTGGCTCCAGCTTGGAAGGGAGGAGACGAGGTTTATTTAGAAGACAAGTCTAGGGAAATGTACTTGCAAATAGCAGCTGTCAATCACTCTGCTTGACACAAGAAAACTGTCCAGCCTGCAGTCCCTGCCCCTTTTGAGGGATGTAGGCCCAAGCTGAACCTTGTACAGACACAGCTGTTTTTATTTTTTTTGTTTTGGGGGGGCCTTTTTTTTGGTGGCTGGCCAGTACAGTGATCGAATTCTGGATCTTGGTGTTATCAGCACCACGCTCTAACCATCCGAGCTAACCGGCCAACTCCAGGAACAGCTGTTTTCTATACTAAGTGACCCACAAGATGACAGGTGATTGGACAAAGGATCCAGCAATTTGCAAACTGTCTGCAAACCTCTGCCCAAGCTGGGAAAATAAAGTCCAACCGGATTCTCTCCTCTTGAAAATTGGACCTGGGAAAAGTAAGAACTGAAACTGAAAAGATGTGGAGAATCCGTGAAAGAGGATCCTCGAGGCAGCCAAAGTTACCAATATGTTGAAGCCAAGAAAGTCAGACATTTTCAGACTGTGCTCATAGAGCCCAGGAGTTTCTTCAAGCTTTTGTTCACTCAAGAGGTTCTTTTAAGTCTAAAATATTTTTCATAATATTTTTAGTATGACTGGTAAATAGAATTACTGAGACTCACAACGGTGAAAAAAATTTGCATGCTTTGTGTCCATGATTTTATCTTGTGTATAGTCTCTATTTCTTTCTCATTTTTCTCCCTCTCTTTTCTCTCCCCCTCCCTTCTCCCTTCCTCCCTCTCTCCACTTCATCCTCCTCCTCCTCTTCCACCTTCTTCCTCCTGCCCCTATTCCCTCCAAAACAGGTCTGTTTCCTAGGAAAAATAAAAGAGATTCTAGTAGCTATGCTTGCTTGCATCTCAGCTGCTTCATAGAAGTCTGTAGAACTGTCCATTGCTAGGCAGCTGTTATCCTGAGAATGGATATGGACTTTAAGCATTGCTTCCCACTGGCAAAAGTCCTCCATTAATCAAAGGTGAAGGGAAAGACTTTATTAATGTGACAGTGTATATGGCTACTCCCTCCTGTGCAACAAAAGGACTCTGGGTTCATTGGTTCCATTTCTACCTGTCATTGCAAGGTCCTTTGGGATTTTTATGACACGGAATTGGGTGTAAAGGGGAGGATAAGAGGTTGATAAGCTATGGCTAGTGGTGGTGATGGTGTGCATGTTGGGGGCTGGGGGTTGGACAGAGAGATGTATGGGATCCACATCTGGCATATAAAGGAAATGGATGGGATAAGAAAAGGGGAATAACAGACCATTATTTTAGTGGGCTCCAGGAGCCATGCTTCCCAGCATTCACACTCTAATGTAGTCTCTTCCCCTTGAATCTGGACTGGCTTTATGACCTGCTTTAACCAGGAAAATGTGGCAGACATAACACCAGGGCTAAAGACTTCAGAATGCCAGGTGGATTTGGCTTTTGCACTCTGGTCAACCCAAGACACCATGTTTGAAGACCAACTACCATGAGACTTGCTAGGCTATGAAAGCCCAAAAGAGCCACATGTAAAGGCACTGTTATAGACTGAATGTGTGTCCCCAAAATTCATATGTTGAAATCCTAATGTTTAATATAACAGTATTTGGAGATGAGGTCTTTGGGAGGTAATTAGGTTTAGATGAAGTCATCAGAGTGGGGCCCTTATGATGGAATTAGTGCCCTTATAGGAAGAGACACTAGAGAGTTTGTGTTTTCTCTTTCTCACCCTGTGTGTGTGTCTGTATGTGTGTGCTCACACAAAGAAGAGTTCATGTGAGCACACAGAAGATGATTGTCTGCAACCCAAGAGGAGAGCCCTCACCAGAAACCAACCCTACTGGTACCATGATCTTGGATTCCAGTCTCTAGAGTTGCAAGAAAATGCATTTCTGTTGTTTAAGCCAGCCAGTCTGTGATATTTTGTTATGTGGCCCAAGGAGACTAATAAAAGCACTGAGCACCAGGAGCACCAGGGGTACACCTAGATGGCAGCTGGCACCTACTTGGCAGCTGTGGGGATGCCGGTCAGACCTTCTTCCATCCTCACAGCCTTCACAACTTTGTCTTAGGTAATTACAATCTTTCTCTGCATAGATTGCTTAATAACCAAAGCAGAACAAGGAAAGGAATGCTATGTTCATGTAAGATTTCCTACACCAACAGATTTTTTTTTTCCTTAGGCATAGCTCCTTATTTCCAACCCCCCTATAAACTCCTGGTTCCTCTCCAGACGTTGCAGGGTACAGCTGCAAAGGTCTAATCGTCACTCATCTGATCCTTCCCATCTATTAAGTTACCCATCAGTAAACTTTACTAGTAATGAAGTATGGAGTTGCTTGCTTCATTTTTTGTCTCAAGGTATCTTCTCAGTTTGGTGGACATTTTTGCCTTTGGTTCACCTTCAGACAGTAGCCATGCAAGTGAAACTATCACTTGGGAGTGGATCCTCCAGCCTCCAGGGAGCCTCCCAGCATTAGAAACATTGAGCAGAGACTAGTTGTTTCCACTGAGCTCTGCCCAAATTAAAGAATTGTGAGCAAAAAAATTTGATTCATTTTGAAATTACAATTTAAGTTGCTGAAATATGTTTGAGTTTGTTACCACTCTGAGAGTGAACTATGTGAGTGCTGACTTCATGGATATTATACAGAATAAAAATGTGCAGGCTTTGCACTGTAACAGAGAGCTGTAACAATGTTTATAAGTGCAATTGGGAAAATTAGTTAAAATCTTAACAGGGTTCAGATGTGATGTAAAAATTTATATCCCAAACAAATGCAAGTAGTGATGGTACCATGTTTTACCACTTCCATCAAATACCATTTTCAAAGAATACATATATGAAAAAAACCTTAAAACAATACACGTGAAAAGGCTTATCGTAGTAATTAAATTAATTGAGGTAAAGAAGATAAACTTTTGATGTTAGCCAGTACTCATTTTCAACACTGCAAAAATTAAGCCCTGGTTGGCCATTCCATAATGGCAGAATAAAACTTCCAAATCATCTGAAATTCATTCTTTTTAAGATTTACAATCTTGTTTTATAGGAAATCATGGGTCTTATTCCCCTGAGACATGAATTGAAACAAAGGGTGCTACATAATGTTAATAGACAAGATGACTTGGAAACATCAATTTCACCATACTGGGTCAGACGTGGTTAATCCTGCTCAGTGTATTATGGCTGCTAAGCAACTGGAAAAGATAGCCCTCTTCTTTGATATTCACCATGAAGATCAAGTAACTATGAGCTAAGAGAACTGTTCAAATATGGTATTTAACTCTCCAATTTGTCCTCTAATGTTCTCTTGGTGTTTGCTGAGAGCAAAGGTGAGATTGCTTTAGTTCTGTTTGGTTCAGTTTTCCTCCCTCTAGTCTAGGCTTTTACATACCTTAGTAGAGCCCTTTTTTGTTTCTTTGTTGGTTGGTTGGTTTTTTGACCGGTAAGGGGATCACGACCCTCGGCATGGTGTGGTCTGCACCACGTCCAGCCAGTGAGCGAACCGGCCATCCCTATATAGGATCCGAACCCACGGCCTTGGTGCTACCAGCGCCGCACTCTCCTGAGTGAGCCACGGGGCCGGCCCAAGTAGAGCCCTTTTGAAATGATTATTTCTAGGTGATGAGTCCAACTAAGGTGAAGGCCATGTCAGTTTCATCTAGGTATCTCCTGGGCTAACTCCACACTCACCCTCACTTCACGCTCTTCCATTCCACCATAGCCACATTATCGTATTTTTGGCCTTGGCTATTGGTTTCCCAAACTCCCCAAAACTGACAGATATGGTTACCACTTTCTAATGTGGGCTTAGGCAAAAATGTGATTTGTGGAAACAGTTCACCTAAATAGGATCCCCATAAACTAGTAGTACACGGAACGAGTCAAGACATGAGGATCCAATCACCCTTCTTCTGGAAGCTGTAGCATTCAAAGCAATTTTGGAGAGCCTCAAGGACAAAGTGAGCAAATGTTAATTAGATTTTATTTTTATTTTCTTTGCCTTCATTTCAATTATTCATGTATCTGCAAGTGCACCAGAGAAGGTTATCTTCAAAAATGCTGGACACATTTTTTTTTCTTGTCAAACTAATAATAATTATTTTTTAAAAAAGAAAAAAGAGTTCTTCTAAAGGTGGAGTTCAGCACCATGAATTAGGCAAATGTCCCTGGCTTTCTGTAGGGGAGCACGCCTGGCCCCTCTGGTTTGGTTCACAGTTCTTTCAACAGCTTCTTTTTGAGACATGAACAAGAAATGAGTACCAGCTATTCCTGTAAGAATCCAAACCTCCAACATCTACCAACCTCTTAGCAGTTAATATTTTGAAATTAGGACACCTTTAAGAATGATTTCGTGTGCATGTAAAGTTCAGAATCTATTAATCTGGATTAATCTGGTTTATACCCCCTACTGGCCAGGAAGACACAAACTTCTCAGCAAGGCAAAGATTAAGTTTGTTGTTAAACTCTAGAAAGATCTGAGTGAGTAAGGCTCTGAATGAGGTTTTGCCAAACAACAGAAGACTATGCCTGGCCTCTCTGTGCTTAGGACTTCTGATCCCTGTTGGAGTAATGTTTGGCAAATGCAATCCTTCCCTTCCAAGTCTTTAATCTATAGATTAGATTAAATATCACCACCCACCTCCACTAACAGGAAAGAGTTATGCTGCCATTATATATTTGTACTCTCGTGTCCGCTAATCCTTTCCGAAGAAACCTGAAACCACATGACATTACAGAAGTTTAATTGCAAAGTACATGAGGTGCTAAGATCTGTGTATAGCATATACGTAGTATATGTAGCTAATATCTATGTATAAATTCTTCATGTAAGATTTAGGCCAAAACAAATAAATAAATGAATGAATAAATAATAAATAAATAAAACTATATCAGCAGGTTGGGATTCTGAGTGTATTTAAATACTTATTGTAAGGTGGAGATTCTTACTTGCCTACCAAAACAGCCATTCTTTCCCTTTCTCTCAAGTTAGCATGACCTCAGTATTTTGCTGAGAATATAGCTACGCGGCCAAAGGAATACATTTCCGACTCTCATTTGCTCATGAGGTCATGTGACTAAGGTCTGGCCAATGAAATATTAAAAATGCTGAGTGGGACTTCTGGTAGGTCTCCTTAAATAGGAAGAGAATGTTCCTCTTTGTCCCATGGGCGTGATGGCTGGAGGTGAAATCAGCACTGGGAGGTTGAGGATAAGTGTGATGAGGGCTACATCCTACTAATGATAGAGAAGAAGCCTGAGGCCTGGATGACTTCACAGGGTCCTGAGATGGTCTGTCTCCAGACTTCTCCTATACAAGAAAGAAACTTCTATCCTGTCTAAACCTCTATTATTCTAGGGTTTTAATTGTAAGTAGCTAAATGTAAATCTAAATGATACACACAAACCTTTACTTTCTGCTGCACTGTGGTAGCCTGGCTTCCTGAATGTTCTACTCCATCCCTATCTATCATCTTGGTGGACTCAGTCAACCCTGAGCCTCCTTATTCTCCCTGTCATATTTAGACACATACTCCCCTGGGTTCCAGGCACTAGTAACACCTTAAAGCTCCCAAACTGATACACAATGGAGTTCCCTGTCCCAGAAAGCGGTCACATTAGGGCAGGGACTCAAGAAGCACTTGTCCAACGGATGGGCTGCTTTGGCACAAATTGTTTTTCTTTTTCCTGCCCTCCTGGAACCATAAAGATGGTAGGACAAATCAGTTTGGGCTAGGATTTTTCAGAAGAACTGTGGGGGACTGAAGATAACTTAAAGAAAGAATCTACTGGAATTATAAGAGGATATATAGGCTACTGGGTCTGGAGAAGGAAGGAAGTTGTTGAGACTTTAGACAGTGGAGGTTTCTGCTTCCTGGGTGGAGTCCTTGTGGGAGAGATTGCCTGAAATATTGTCAGATTCAAGCAGCTCCACAATGCTGTAGGGAGAACAGTCCTCCAAACCCAGCTTGCTGCAGAGCCAGCCACAGAAGCCTTTCTCCATGTCCCGGGCAGCTTGCCACCAGGCTCCCCAGGACCACGAGAGCTGGACCACAGCTGCATAGAGGCCCAGGGAAGAGGCCATGGCCATGATGAGCACTGGATAGAAGAGAATGAGGCAGGGGCAACATGAGATCTTGTGCCAGAAGGTCCTCTCTTCATTGTATACAAGGAAGATGTTATACCAGGTAATAGTGCCATAGTAGAAAGAAACAACGAAAGAGAGGATGAAAACCACAGGCAGGCAGACCAGCGTCCAGAGAACCACATGTGGCCCGCGGTCTGCTCCCATCTGGCAGGCCTTTCTTCCTTCAGGTGTTGTTTCCCTTGACAACTCTTTAGGCTTGGTCAATTCTTGCAGCTCCTTCTCTGTCAACGTGACATGGATGTCCACCATCTGACCCTTTTTCTTACCTCGTGTGATGGTCCCGGTTAATGTGACATAGCGGCTATCCAAAGGCATGTTCCACATACCTGCAGAGCACAAAGGAGCTGAAAGTCAAGATCAGAGGAGTGAACATTTCATCACAGTGTCATCCCCAGTGGTTGGGGATGAGTATGACAGTACCCTTTTCTTTCAGCCTCTGGCACAGTACTGGAGCCGGTGATTCAATGGTGGGCTGAACGAGTTTCCCACTGGGGGGCAACCACGGCTATTGCTACTCCCACAGTGAGCTCTCACTCACGAGTCTGGGCCCTGACAAAATTGTGACGTGGGTTAAACTTGTTTTTCATACTCTCTTTCCACTTTTCTGGGCTTCAATCTTGGCACAATCTCTGTGACGTGAAGGGGTGTGAGGAATTTTACTACAGATACCACCTTATAATGAGCTTATTCCAAGTTAACAAGTGCTATAAAAATACTGCTTATGAGTATCAACTACGGTGTGTAAAGATTGTACGTGTGTGCACTATACAGATGGGCAGCCCACCCCCTTCCCTTCTCACGCATATCTCTGTGCTTGCCTGAGAGGGGGCCTCCCCACATGCCTGTGGACATCCCAGCCCTCATATCCAAGCTTGTATCCACACATAAACATGCCACACATACATCACATACACCACACTCCCCCCACACCACATACGCCACCCACACCACATACAACCCCATACGCTACATACCACATATATGTATCACACACACCACACACCCCCATACACACCACATATACCCACGCCCACACTCATACCCACACCCAAACCACATACATCCCCCCAAACTACATACCCCTACATGCATTGTACCACACACCACACACCACACACATACACTCCACTCACTCACAGCACACACCACACACAATGCACATACATACACCCCCGTACACATCCACACATCACACCGACAAGTGCATATAATACCTCACACACACTACACATACACCACCATACACACATTCTCCCCACACATCACATATATACCCCATACACACACACCACATGCCACACACACACACACACACACACACACACACACCACCAAACAGCCATCCTTTGACCACTCTGGAAGTGTGGCCCGTAGTAAATGTAGTCTAAAATGTAGACAAGAAGTGTGTCTGTGGGAAGGGATAGGGGGAGTACAGGCTTTTGGTGGGCATGTCCCTTGGCCCTGTGGACTCCCTCGCCCATGGCTGGAGAGAGAGAGAGAATGGAGCCACCTAAAGAGCAGGGCCCAGGGAAGTGACAGGGCTCTGACTGCCCACACAGAAGGGTTGTACTATTCTCCCCAAACCTAGTGGCTTCCCAGTCTCCTTCCTCTCAGTAAATGAGACCACCCTCTCTTTTCTCTATTGTTCCTGTCAAAGACCCAGGAGTCATTGTCAATTCCTCTCTTTTCCTCACTCCCTACCTCCTACCCATCAGCAAGTTTCAAATTGCATTCTGAATCCAGCCTCTCTTCTTTAGCTCTTTCTCCTGCTATCACCCGAGTCCAAGCTTCTACCTTAGTGCTGTTGTGGCTGTAGTAATACAACAGTCCCCTATCAGCTTCCAGCCGTATCCTTTACAATTCATTCTTTATAGAGAAGCCAGAATGATCTTCTAAAAATATAAATGAGACGAAGTCTGTCCCTTGCTTAAAAGTTCTCCATTGACTTCTCCTTGCTCTTACAACAAATTCCAAACTTTTTCCTGTGAACTGCAAAGCCCACCATAATCCAGCCCCTAACTAACTTTCTGACCTCTCACCATCCTCACATAGAAATAAATACATTCCATAAATGGGGCCAATGTTGCTCTCACTTCAAGGCCTTTGACCCTGCCTCAAAGAGCTCTGCCCCATGGCTGCTTCATGTCATTTGGATCAGCACAAACATCACTTCCTCAGAGAGACCTTCCAGGACCACGTAATCTCTCCCCCACCACCCTCTGTCAGTTACTCGTCTTCCCATCACCATGGTTTTACTGTCTTTAGAACCTGCACCACTACCCGAAATTATCTTTATTTGCTGACTAGTTCACTCTCTGTCTTGTCTATGCTGCTTGTCTTGTTTTCTGTGGGCATACGTCTTAGAGATCTATCCCACTACAAAATACCATCTTTATGGTTCCAGGAGGGCAGGGAAAAGAAAAACAATTTGTGCCAAAGCAGCCCATCCGTTGGACAAGTGCTTCTTGATTCCCTGCCCTAACGTGACCTCTGTTTGGGACAGGGAGCTCCACTGTGTATCAGTTTGGGAGCTTAAAGGTTTTACTGGTGCCTGGAACCCAGGGGCGTATGTGTCTAAATATGACAGGGGGAATAAGGAGGCTCAGGGTTGACCGAGTCCACCAAGATGACAGATAGGAATGGCGTAGAACATTCGGGAAGGCAGGCTACCACAGTGCAGTAGAAAGCCTCATTTATCCATTGCTGCACAATAATCCTTAATACAGACAATCTGCAGTTTCATTAACATTCTTACACATACCTCCTTACACATGCATATCATGGGCAGAATTCGTGTGAGGTAGATATTGAGCATATCTGGGACATAGGATATGCATATTTTGAATTTTAATAAATATCGACAGATTTCCCTGCAAAGTGGTTGAAGTGGCTTCCATTTCGGCTTGAGGTGTATGAGAGTATATCCATTTCCTCACATTGATGTTATCATATCTTACCCAATTTTTGGCAATCCTAGAAGTGAAGGAATACTATATCTCATTGTGGTCATAATGACTATTAGGAAAGCCAAGAATTATTATTTCTTTATCTTACATACATTAAGTAACTAATATTGTCTGCTTGTGTTATAATTTTTGTGTATCAATCAGCCTCTTCCATTATACTAGGGGTTCTGAAAAGGTAGAGAGCTCCTCTGCATCACCTAGAATAGAACATAATAGGTACTGAGTAAGTACTGTCAATTTGTTGAATGAAGACTGCCAACACTGCAAGGAGAAATGTATCACCAAGAAGAAATAGGTCAGTGAGCAAATGCCTGTCTGTCTGCTGGAGGATCCCCTTTCTGTTTCCTTTAGCATGGCTTTAAACAAGAGGCTCCAAAGAGACTCACCATCATCCACGGGATAGTCTAGGAAATCGTCTCCCTCCTCCTCTTTAGGCCCATCTCCACCTTCTGATTCCCCGGGCTCCACGTCCGTTTTCTCATTCTCTGATCGGTAGACGATGATAGATTCTGGGCGGGACTCTTTCTTTTTCTTTTTCCTGCGACCCATTGTGGATTCTGCATCCAGGGCCAGGGCAGCAGCCACAGCCTTCCTCAGAGAGCCCTGTTGGGGGCTTGGGAGCTGGCCTTGGCCTTCCACCGGTGCTGGCTCTTCCATCCTGGTCCTGACGTCTAGCTTTGCCCTTTGTCTGACTTGCTTGAACAAACTCACGATCCACACTTTACACAGCCTCTTCCTGGATGGGGCTACGCAAAGATGTCCTAAAGATGCATTTACCTGAAATATAGGAAAGCAGAGCTGTCAACAGGGGACAAGAAGGGCAAGACAGAGATTTAAGAAATGATCCTCAATGTGGGGGAAGCCATCTCCTCCTGATTTTTTCCCCTTCTTGGTAAGCAGCTTTTCTCTGCTGCCTCCTCTGTCCTCTGTTGATTTTTTTCCGTCTCCCTGCTAGATTCACATGTGTTAGAGCTTACTCGACTTTGTATACTGGGCACTTAGCTCAGTGCATGGAATAAATGAGGCGTTCAGTGACAGAACTGGAAATCCTTATGGTTGGCGTCTACAGAATGAAATTAACAAGTTTTGCTACATGCTCACCTGACTGCCTCAGGGGCCCATCTGAACAGGATGAGTACTTCTATCTTTAAATCCTTATGCACGGAACTTGCTAGAGTATGGGATTCATTTGGCTGAGGTATCTGAGAGCACAAAGGTGTGTGCAGGAAGATTTAGGGCAGAGGGACTTCCCAAGGTAAACAGCTCTAGAAGACAAGGAACCCCACCATTGGAATACTGAGTAGGCCTTGGGGATTAATGAGCCCAATCAGGGCTCTTCTACCAAAGTAGCCCCAATACAGAAGACAATGGACATCTACCCCAACACGATTGGTTATAGTGGCTGAATGTGATCTTCCCCAAGGTTAAGGTTTTCAAGTTTTGTTAAAAATGTACATGAATTTTGAATTCTACTTTTTAAGTGTGTTTAATATGAGAATGTTTTCCCCAGTCCAAGTCCTCTAGTGGAACTGAGGCTCAGGAAGCCGCATCATGGAAATCCTATGACAGGGGTGACCTCTGAACAAACCACTTTGTATCTACTTTTTTTTTTTTTTTTGGCAGCTGGCCAGTACATGGATCCAAATCCTTGACCTTAGTGTTATAACTCCATATACCTACTTACGGTGCTATCACAGGTTGGGAGCCTACTCTAAGCCCTGATGTTTTTCAGTTTAGAGCTTCTGCTTTCCTCTGTAGTTTCCTGGGGCAGTTTGTGAAGGGTCTCCCCTGGCCTTTCTATAGTGAGAGTTTTCAAACCAGGGGTTGAGACCTCAAGCAGATTAAAGGACCAGCACTTCAGAGCTGGGACAAAGTTCACCCTCTGCACCCCTTTCCCCTTTTTGTAAGATGTGCCAAGATGTTCAGAGGGAGACATGAATGCCAAGGAGTACTGGCAAGAAGGCAAGTTGCAAACCCTCACCCTTCCTATTCATTTGTTCTCTCTCTTTGTTGAGGGGGCAGTGCTCTAGGGACATGTGGCAGGGCAAAGGAAACACAAACATGGAGATGATAACTCTTGTTAATGGCCTTCTATAAACATAAAAATATGTGGTGTTCTAACACTCCTGACTTGGGTGGCCACAGTGGGTGAGGCCAATGTTGGATAACAGGAAGAGCTTCCTGAGCCCAAGGACAGAATAGCACAGAAAATGGAGGTTGAAAGCTTTAGAGTTTACTGGGGATGTAAAGACAAACATGACCCTCTTTTCAGCTGATGGGAGTTAGGGAGAGACAATCCTACCTGGAGGCAAAGAAAGAGATGACATTTGAAGACCTCATTAAAAGCATTGACAGAAAATATGAAATATAAACAGTTGGTGAGCCCCTGGTAATTCACTTTGGGGGGACCATCATTTACTTCAGGACCAGTCAGTGTCTACTTGCGAAACAGTTACCCTCCCTGATTCACCTTGAAACAGGATTTCCTCATCTCCCTATAATTAGAACATTACTCTTTTAGACAGGTACCCAGCCAGTATCTACTTGCAAAACAGACACCATCCCCGATTCACCTTGAAACATGATTCCTCTCATCTGCCTGTAAGTAGAACATTATTCTTTGAGAATACAAAATGTTCCCACAAACTTAGGAAAAGATGGACTGTTGTTTAGCCATGGTAAAAAGTAGTCATCAGAACCAGTTTTAAATCGGTTCAATTGACCAACAATTTCCCTCAGTGTCTTAGTCCATTTGGGCTGCTATAACAAAATACCATAGACTAGGTAGCTTATGAATAACGAAAACTTATTTCTTATATTTCTGAAGGCTGGTAAGTTCAAGGTCAAGGCACTGGCAGGTTGGGTGTCTGGTGAGGGCCCTTTCTGGTTCACAGATGGTGCTTTCTCACTGTGTTCACACATGGTGAAAGGCACTTGCTAACTCTCTGGGGTCTCTTTTATAAGGGCACTAATCCTATTCATATGAACTCCAATCTCATGGCTTAATCACCTCCCAAAGACCTCTCATAATACCATCACCTTGGGGGTCAGAATTTCAACACATGGACATTTAGACCATATCACTCAGCGAAGATGCTTTTGGTTAATCCAACAGTCAGCCTCTCATTTCTGAAAGTCAATCAGGTAAGTGAGTCTGTCCCCAACAGGCTGACTTTCAAACCAGGGGCTGGCACTGATGGACTGGCTTTTAAAAACGTGTTCACTTAGGCAGTTGTTGATTGAACACATTTAAAACTTGTTCTGGTGGCTACTTGTTATCATGGCTACAGAATAAGTAGTCTTTTCCTAAATTTGTGGGTGCTCTTTATTCTCAGTTTGGTGTGAGGCTGAAATGAAATCAAACATGTCTCAGTACAGGTATATAAGTTATCTGTTGCTGTGTAACAAATTACCCTAGACTTAAAAGAAACCGGAACTGCCCTAGCTGGATGGTTAGTAGGCTTCTCTGCTTGCTTCCTGCCTCTACAATTTGGGGGTGTAAAGGCCTCTCCTTGTTTTGTATGGTTTCTGAATCTTTTAGTGTTTTGTCAATATAGTTTTCTTAAAAACTCTGTGGTTCTCCTGTGAATAGTTTCTGTGAGTCAGGAGTATGAAAGTGCCTTAGTTGGTTCTGTTTTAAGAGCTCTAAAAATGCCAGTTAAGGCTACAGTCATCTGAAGGCTTTAATGGGGCTGGAGAATCTACTTCCAAGATGGTTCACTTACATGGTGCTGACTCAGTTCCTCCCCATGTGGGCCTCTCCATGGGCTGTTCAAGTGTCCTCAACAGTGGCTGGCTTCCCCCAGTGAGTGATCTGAAAGCAGATATTCTTCTTGACCACTCCAGCTCTCCTGCTGATCCAATTTCTTCCTCATCCTTGATTTCCTTCCTCTCCAGTAGCTCCAACTTCTCCCTCCCACTGGCTCTGTCCCTTTTGCTTTGAAACTCAAAGTTCCCAATCTAGAAAAAGCAACTTGACCTTACCAGTTAGGCTATCTGATATTCTGTTTCTTGCCTTCTTTCACAACCAAGCTTCTCTATCAAATAATATATAGCCATTCATTTCCAGTTCTTCCCCCAATCCTCCACTGTCTCTCTTACCATCTTTTTCTTCCCACTCTGAAGTCCCTTCCCAACACACACACATACGCACACACAAACACACACATACACGTCATCTGGAAAGATGGGGAATAGGCCAGGAAATTAGCACTTATCAAGCCTTATGTGCCAGGCTGTAAGGTAAACTCTTTATGTTACTTCATTTGCATGTCTCAACCAGCATATCAAGTATTTTATTTTCCTCACTTGACATATTAGGTTCATCCATGTTAAGTAAAGAAGTGAGAGAACTTGGATTTAAGCCAATACTTGCATAACTCCAAAGCCCAGGATTTTCCCACCAAGATTTAGAAGAAGTCAAGTGTTAGTGGCTACAGTGGACAGCTGATGTTTTTTGTTTTCATTTGTCTGGTTTGTTTTGTTCTGCTGTGCGGAACCCCATTCCTCCTTCCTTTGATAACAGGCCCATTCTTTCCTGTGAGGAATACAATCTTGAAAGTTTCTGATGTGACCACAGTGACCACTTTACCATTCTTATTCACCTTGTCTACATCAGAGCCTTTCTGTCTGCTAATTCCCAAATCTCTCTTGAAGCTTCCTTTACCTCCTTTGACTTTCTATGCTCACTTTCTCGTTACCTCTCAAGCCCTTCTCTCTTTTTACTCCCTTATCTGCCTTCTCCATCCTGTAATTGCCATTGGTCTTGAGACCGTCCTCTATTCTCAACAGCACATTCACTTCTTCCTGTTGAAATACACAGCCTTCTTACCCACAGCTGTAGGACCAATTCTATGCAAAGAATGCCTATGTATCGATCTCAAGAATGTATCTCCAGTAGCCAAGTGGGTATTTCCAAATTGAATCTCTCGTCATTCTGCCTAAGCACGTTCAAACCAAACTCATTGCCTTTATTCCCAGTAGACAAACTCTCAGTATTACCAAGAGGAGAGAAGAGGGAAGGGAAAGAAGAAAGAGGTGGAGAGGGAAACTAGACAATATTTATGGAGTGTCTATTTTCATAAAACAGAACATTTGCTTACTGCAGCATGTTAGGTTCTGCATTAATTGCTTATTCAGTTAATTACCCATTCAATACATATCTATTGAAAAATACTATGTGCCAGATATTGCACAGTTGTTCTAGGCACAATTTTATAAAGTAAGTACTATTTTGCAGAAGAGGATACTTGGACTTAGTAATTGTAAAGAGTAAAACTTATTAGATGTTTACTGTGTGCCGGTTGCTGTTCTAAGTGCTTTACAGTAATCATATTGTTTAATCTTCACAACAAACTAATGGAGTAGGTACTATAATTATCCCAATTTGCTCAAGGTTACATAACTAGTAAGTGGTGGGGCTGGACTTCACAGCCAGGTTTGCTCACTTCAAAACCCATGTTTGTTCCACTGTACCGTACTGCCTGCCAACATTTACCCAAGGTTCTATAACTTATACTTCTAGAGATTTCTTTGATAAACGCATTTCCTATATTAAGGATATATTCCTGTATTCCTAATAATAATTAGTCTCTAAGTCCTGCTAATCATTCTTATGAGATCTCTTTGTTAATATGTTCATTTGAATTTCTCTTGCTACCGTATGCTAGAATACAGCCTTCGGATTACTTCCTCCAAGCTGGTTTCTCTCTCTTTCACTTCAGAATTCTACCTCTACTGTTTTAATAAAACAAAACATAATTTTTATTTTGTCCAGTAACTAATACTATCCTGCCATTTCTTTCTAAAATATATCTAAAGAGTCTGCCTGGTGTTTAAGGCTCTCAATTTTCACCCCCACCCTACCCCCAACTCCATGATTCAGTAGCAATTTTCCCTCTTCCCTTCCCCACAACACGACGGCTCAACACATTTGCTTATGTTGGTTTCTTCACCGCCTTCACTCTTCTCCACCTCTTTCAAGACTGGCTCAAGTCTGACTCGCTCGTTCATGTTCTGCGATGACCCCAGCCCACAAGTCTCTCCCTTCCTACCCCAACCCTCTGTTGAGGAGTGTGGTCGGAATTCAATGAATGGTCAAGTGTAAAATGCCTCGTATGTGACCGATACTCCATACATGTTAGTTTCCATTCCCCTTCTTTTGCCTCCTCCCACTCTGTATTTCAGTAGCATTTGTTATCTGTATCATACTTTTGGTACTTAATTATGCAGTATTTCATCTCACTGTGTTGATATGGATGGTATGACATAGATGGAATTTTCATTCGTCTCCCCAGGTAGATTGCAAACTTCTAGAGATCAGGAACTGTCTTATACTTTTTCTTCACCATTAACGAGAAGACCCCAGGGCTGGTGATATAGCAGAAAGTCAGTATGTAGTTGTTGACCTGATAGCACAGAGAAGAAGGGAAAATGCCTCTTCAGAAACATGATATAAACAACCTTTAAGAAAGGAAGGCTTAATTCTCTTCCGCATTTTCGTACACTTTATTATGCTATTAGTATTTGACCTCAGAAGCATATTCTGAAAATCACTCCTTCCTTTTAGAGTCCATAAGAGAGGGTAAAATTTTTTTTACCCAGTTTCCACGGCTTTAATCAGTAGAATTAAGAGACAAGACTTTGTTCTTTTCTATGGAAGTTAGCCTTTTCCCATCCTCCATCTCCACCTCCAGTCCAAAGATTATTAATCCACATTACATTGCAGAGTGTTAACCTCAATTAACCATTAGCTCTGGACTCCTGGTTATCTGAGGGTGGAACAAAGGTTTTAAAGAACCTTCTGGGCTGACTGATTAACTCAGTTAGTTAGAGTGTGGGGCTGATAACACCAAGGTCCAGAGTTTGATCCCTGTACTGTCCAGGTGCCAAAAACAAACAAACAAACAAACAAACAAGAACATGCTTATACCCTGGAACTTATGCTTAGAATAACTGGTTTTAAGTGACTCTTGAAAGAAATTCTGCAGATTATTCTTAAATTCATCCATCAATTTTCCCACCTCCACTACTACCATTCTAGTCTACGAGGCCATCATCTGTTACCTATGGTTCTAAAAAACGCTCTTATCTTTTGGCTTTCACTATTGCTGCCTTCCAATTAATTCTCCACTCAGCAGTAAGAAAGATCTTTTGAAAACATAAACAAAATCTTGCCATTTTCTGCTTAAATCCTCCTGTGACTACCCATTGCTATAAAACGAAATCCAAATTTTTCATGTGGCTTAAGGATTTGCAGGACCTGGCCCCTCCCCGTCCTGCCATCTCATACTATATCACCTCCCTCATGCTACTTTGCTCCAATCACTCTGGCTGTCTATTCCTATCTATTCTTCAAGAGCTTTCCCACATGAGTCCTTCTTAAATGCTGTCAACCTTGGCTTACACACTGCTTCACCCTGCTCCTTCACATGGGCATCTCCTTTTTTTCCGAAGTCTCTGCTCAAATGTCATCTCCTCTGAGGCCTTCTTGACACTCAGCTAAAAAAGGCTCCCTCTCCTGCCTCTCATTATTCTTTATCACAATAGCCTGATTCCTGTATAGGATTCATTAGCATTTATTATATGTATTTTTTCTTTTACTTGTTCATTGTCTATCTTCTGTATTAGAATATAAGCTCTATGAAGTGATACCATACAAGTAAGCCAACAAGTGGGTATTAAATAAAACTTTTTAAGTGACTGGGTGAAGTGGTAGCCATTAAGGACTATCCTATTCTGTCAAAGACTGAGACTGGAGAAAACTTTAATAAAGTGAAATTAATACACTTCTTTATATGTCTAGTTATAGCACAGTGTCAGGTGTTCCTCCTTAATCTATTTTCTCCTTTTTAATACTGGAAGTTTCAGCTGGTCACATGGCTTCCCCAGTAAAGATAACACTTCCCAGCATCCCTTGCAGCTCGGTGTGGACATATGATTAGTCTCTGGATGTGAGTAGATGTGATGTGTGCAATGTCTCTGTCTGGCCCTGTCCTTCCTCTTTTTACCTTCTTGAGGGCTGAATGTGGGTTGAATGAGCCATGTGCAGCTCATGCAAATAAGGGCATGAGCTGAGAATAGCAGCAGAATGAGATGGAAGGAGTAAGAGCCACCCTAACACTCATGAACGCTCTTCCTCTGGACTGTAATATGAGAAAAAAAATATCTGTCTTGTTTTAATCCATGATTATTTTGGTCTCTTAAGTCACCTACACAGAAATCCTAATCAGTACACTGGGACTGTCCAAGGTTATTTTATATCTCAACCTCAAATTACTCCAACTTGTCAGCCCTGGGGCATAGGCAGATCTTGATGTGCATTTCAGCATTAGATCATAAAATGGCATCATCCCTGATAACAGGTGGTTCAAGCAGTTTTGATTCTCCTCGGTGGGCCAGGAATTCTGAAACTCAGCTGGCTAGTACAAAGGATATCACATAGATACTGGTTCAAGCTCCACCAGAAACCCGCTGGAGGGCTCAATACAATATATGATACTATTACCTGCTTGTAATGAGGTGGACAACACTGTACCAAAGGAAGTATTGTTAAAAGAAACCAAGAGTTTTTAGACATTCAGTAAAAATCCAAAGTCTCACAACACAACAAAATGAGTATACCTACCCAGCTATTGCATCTTTGTAGGGATAAGTCATTAATAGCAAGTCTGGTCATTACTCATTGCTGGCCAGTTCCCATCCAATCAGTCACTCAGTCACTAACCTCTACCTCAACTCACAGTGGTGGTTCATGGACCTCTCACCATCAGGTATGATTTCCCTGTAGTCTGCTCACACTTCTCTGCTCCCAGTTGGCCACTGGAGCATACCTGATCCACTGTCTTCTCCAGACATATCCAGATACTCAGCAGAACTTGTGGACTTGGTGGGTGGAAAAGCCAGGAAGCTTTCCAGCCCTTGCTCTTATGTTCATTGCAGGGAAGCAAGTGACATTCACAGATGAAGTATGGCTGGAATAAGCTAATATATGGCAATGAGACAAAGCCTTAGCATCTGGAAACAATAAGGAGTGGTGGGGACTATGGTAAGCACAAGAACTCAGGTCTCATCTAGAGGAGAAGCTACTGTTCCCCTCTCCTCCACCCACCAAGCCCGCTGTTCAGCCATCTCCTTTCCTAGAGAAAGGCAGGCCCATTTGGTATGAGTTGTCTAAAATTTCATGAGAAATTTTCTGATTTTAATTGTTGCAATTAGTCCAAATTTAAATAAATTATTGTGTGGACAAACAGCCAAACCAAATCACAAATGGGTTGCCATTTTGCTACCTTCGGATGACAAAGTTTCCAAATCAAGGTGTGCCTGCTCCATCAGGTTAAGAACTTTAGGAGTTGACTTTTTGCACCTTTACCCATATTGAACCTGAACTACTGGTGCTGTGAGGGTGGAGTGTCATAATTTTGAAGTTAATTTACTACCAGTACAGTGGTACAGTTCCTTGCCTCAGTCACACTGTTCTTACAACTTTTCTCTGATTTGAATATCTCTCACCCCAAGGGCCACATATCACCTGTCTGGAGTGGCCAGACTCTCCCAATTACATCTTGGGTTTACCACCATTAGGTTTACCATCAAGTAGGAAATAAAATCCTTACAATTTTAAGACTGTAAATTACCATTAGCCCCTCTCAGAAAGAGTTTCACCAATATAAATACGGAAAGGAATTTGGCTCAGACTGGTGTCAAATGACTGGACTCTGATGTAACAGCATCTTGAAACTCCCAGCCTCCAGCCAGTTGCAGATGGGCTGTGAGCACAGTCAGACTGCAGCCTGTCCCCTCATGGTCCTGTGAGCAGCATTTCTCTTGTCATTGCCTATCTTACCTGGTCCTGAAAGGCTCTCTCACTGAAGTAGGTTCATCATGCAGAAAGCATTTGATTGTCCAGAGGAAACAGTTCTGGGCAGTGAGGGTAGCTGCTTACAAGGAGAGCCATAAAACCCAATCTTGGCTACTTGGTCTTTTGTTGGGCTATTGTCCTACCTCTCATGGCACACATACTCTTTCCATCCCCAACTCCCACTCCCAACATACCTACCTGCTAGAATATAAACTGTATAAAGGCAGAGAAACCTAACTCTCTTGTTGACTGCACCATCTCCCCAGTGCCTAGAACAGTGCCCGGCACATAGCAGGTGCTCAGTAAATCTTGGCTGAATATTGTGAACTGGTTAAGAGTCATTCATGTGAGCTGGCTAAGGAGTGGTCTTGCCTCAAGGTCTTGCCTAGATGCCTCATTGACATTCCTTCAGCACCAAGATTCTGTGATTCTCGATGTTGAGAATCCCACAGCTGCTGTCAGTGTGAGCCAGCAGCTGCTTTGCAGAGGGAGAAAATGAACTTACCAGGCAGATGCGGTGCAGGAGGGATGAGAAGATGGGTAAGCAGCAAGAGCATCTCTGAAGATGAAGGGAGTCATTGCAAATGGGGCGTGACAGAGCAGGAGTGCGGAAGGATTATGACCACAGCTATGCCTTTTTCCCCAGGATAAAGGGGACAGTGATGCAGAGTGAGGGGAAGAGTGAACTTTAACCTAGCCAAAGGAATGGTCAGGGCAGTGTGTTGTGGTTGCCTTGAGAAGAGAGGGCTCAGCCTGGGGCCAGCATTAAAATCTGAAAACAAAGAGCTTCCAAGCAGCAGAACTATTGCTGTGCCTCCCAGCCTTCTGAGGTTATCAGAGTTTCAAATCCTGACTGAGGTCAGAGGCAGAAGCAAAGAGACCATGACTCCTTGGGTTTTTAACAAAAGATGGCTTGAAGGGACCCTGCACCTCTCACAGGTTCTACCTAGATTGAAAAAGAGCTTTCTGATCTTTTTCTGCTCATCCAGCAGCTTCCTGCAGCTGAGGAATGGCGCATGGTCATCCTCAGTGGGCATAACTGGCTCGCAGCCCCTAGTCACCTTTTCACTGGAAGACAGTCACAATCCCTTTCTCAGTCCACTCAGTGGCCACACAGAGGCTGCACTACAGCCAGGCCTATACTGTCCCACCCTGGGACATCTCTGAGAATTCACAGGTCCAGACCCGGTCATAAACCACATTAAATTAAATTACAACTTTGATAAAATTATCTTTAAAAGGAATTTAACATTTAACATGCAAGTCTGAAATTTTCTGGAATACGATGCTCTTCAGAATTTAGTCAATATTTCCTTTCCTGTTTAAGAAAAATACTTTGTCATTGGGAGGAAAGCACCAGGAATTATATATTTTTTGCAACAATACTTTGAACTTTCCTATTTAAACGTACTTTTTTTTAAAAGGAGGTGACGGTATCATAATTTTAAAAAAATTTGGTCATAACTATATAACTGACTTAAATAGAAGTAATTGATTCCTCCATAAACTCTCTAGCAAATAGGAACCAGAAAAGATTTCTTCCTTTTTAAAAATAAGTCTACACTAGAATCTGTCAGCATCGAAGACAGAGGAGGATTTGTTTCCAAAAAAAGGTCAGAGTAGGGCAGGGGGGTGGAGGAACAGGGAGGAAGTGTAACCCAACAGCAACTTGGTCAGTGGGTGGGACCCAGTGGAGGAAGTGATGTCTGATTCCACTCCCAATCAGACCCATTTCCAACTTGCTTTGTGAATCCTAGGTGGTGGACCCAACACAAAGATGATGACATTTGTTGCCTTTTAAATCATTGTAACATCTGGCATGGGAAAATACAGCACTCTGATAACAGATTTAGAATGAGCATCTTGCCTGGATTAAGACCACTGCACCTGACACATTACCTAGATCCGCCAAATTCTTAAAGCGAAGAAATCCCACTGGGCCAGTCCAGGTGTAATCTCACTCTGGTAGGTTAACGGTGTGAAGCAAGATGAAAAATAAGGAGCAGAATCTGAATAATAAATCACTGTTACTGGTCACTAAAACACGGAAGAGAAATTTTCCCCATCTTCAGCAGCTCGCCTTTCTACATAGGGAAAGAACTAGAGGACAGCATTTTAAACATACACCTACAGATGCACCTTGCAGGAAGCATGCGCCCTGCAATGAAAGATCCTCTTTTGGATTTGTTACGCAGCCCGGATGAAACGGATCAGATCTCAGATGTGGTAAAGGTTGCTGAGGTGGCGGTGGGCCCGAGTTTATTTTTTAAATCATTTATTATCTTAGTTCAATGGATAACAGCCACCATATCTTGCAACCAGATTTCCTCTTCCCCCTCACTCGCCTCCCCGGGCTCCCTCCCGGAGGACGAAGGGATATTCATGAACGATGTAGGGGTGAGAGGATGAAGGGAAGCTGATTTCTTCCCCTCTGCTAAGCCTGCCCCTTCTCCCCCTCCCAGCCAGCGGCAACAGCAGCTGGAGCCCCAGCATCGCCTGACGACGATGCGGAGGCAGCTAGGGCCCCGGGATGCAGCCTTTCTTTTTCCAGATGCACTGGGATTTAATTTTAATTAATCGTGAGAACTATAGCACTGAGGATTGAATTTTCAAAATAGAGCACCTCCCCCGCTCTTTTTTTTTTTTTTTTTGGTCTTTCCCTTCTCCCGTCCCCAGTGGCATCGAAATTTAAAAAACGCACAAGGAGTCTCACCCATAAATGCCCGGGGACCGACGCCGGTGGAGGATGCCGATGGTCGGAAAGCGACCGCGAGGGAGCGGTCCTGCCCTCTGGGGATGCAGAGGAGCCGCGGGGCGGGGCGGAGGGCGGGGCGAGGGACGGGGCCGCGGGGCGGGGAGAGGGACGGGGCAAGGGCAGGGCCGAGGGGCGGGGTAGAACTGCGGTCACGTGCGCACGGCCGGTTATCCTCACTTTCCTGCGGTGACCCGGGACCGAGACGGGCCTGTGCCCCCGGCACTCAGTCATCCGTCCTCGATGGGCTCTTCTGTCAAGGTCGGGAGCTGCCTGGTTGCCGGCTTGCTGCGGGACCGAGTGGCTATCGTCACTGGCGGGGCCACCGGCATCGGAAAGGCCATCGCGAGGGAGCTCCTGCACCTGGGTACGTTAGCAGACCCTAAGTGAGGGGTCCATAGAGACACGGCTGGAGTGACCTGGGCTCGGGAGCCAGGGGCGCTAGGCGAGGCTGGGAGAGCGTGGAGTTGCAAATCGAAGCGGGTGTAGATGGGAGCGAAATTACCACCGCCAGGGAGAGGGAAAAGAATTCTTCCTTAGAAATTGTGGAGAAGGGTTGGACGATGAGCCAAAGGTACTGTGCCCGAAGTAGGCAATGAGGAGACCTGTGAAAACATGCTGTGGAATTAATTGTACATTCGCATTTAAAATTAATCCGTTCTGTATATTGCCTCGTCTGAGTGATTAGTATGACAAGACTTCATTTAATTGGAAAAGGCTTTAAACATATTGAGAGGCTCCCATCATATTCTCTTCTCACATCTCGTTATAAGCACAGCGAGAAAATATAGTGAAAATTTACCTTGTAAAGGTAAGGGCCTTGTAAACACATAAACAAAGGAAGAAACCACAAAAGGGGAAAACAGATAAATTTATCTATATGAAAATGTGAATCTTCGTTGAATTAAAAAAAACAGCATAAATAAAGTTTAAAGCCATATGTAATTGTCTAAACTCCCCAGTTAAAGACATAGGTTGTCAGATTGGATGAAAAAGTAATATCTAACTATAAACTTCTACAAGAAATACACTGTAAGTATAAAGACACAAATAGGTTAAAAGTAGAAGAATGCAGAAAAGATATACCAGGCTAATACTAATCAAAAGAAAATTGGCATAGTTATATTGATATTAAACAAAGTAGATTTCAGAGCAAAGAATGTTACCAAGGATTTCAGAGATAAAAGGTCAATTGAACAGGAGGACATATTGGTACAACCAATTTGACAGTTTCTTAAAAAGTTAAACATTCACGTATGACACAATCCAAACATGCTCCAGGTATTCAAGAGGAATAAAAGCATATGTTTATACAAAGACTTTTACACAAAGTTCATAGCAGCTTTTTTGGTAATAGTCAAAAAGTGGAAACAACCCAAATGCCCATAACAAGTGAATGGATAAACAAACTATGGTATATCCACACTATGGAATGCCACTCAGCAATAAAAAATAATAAACTATTGATACAAGCAATAACATGGATAAATCTCAAAATAAATGTGGTAAGTGAAAAAATTAAGACATACAATATATCCTACTCACTTTGATCTTTGCTGGCCAGTCTCTCTTCCCATCTGGTATCATTTTCTTTTTGTTTGAACACTTCCTCTCATCTTTTTTTGTAGTGCAGGTCTGCTTTGATAAATTCTTCCAGCTTTCATATATGTGAAAAAGTTTTTATTTTGCCTTCATTTTGGAAAGATATTTTCATTTTGTAAATTTTGCCTTAATTTTTGAAAGATATTGTCAAGATTTCTAAGTTCACAATCTTTTTTATTTCTTTTTTGCTACTTTAAAGCTGTTTTTGCACTGTCTTCTGGCTTGCATTATTTCTGGAAAAAGTCTTTATCTTTTTTGTTCTGTACTTAATGTATTGTTTTTCTCTGGCTGCTTTTAAGATTTTTCTCTTCAGGGCCAGCCCGGCCCGTGGCTCACTCGGGAGAGTGTGGTGCTGGTAACACCAAGGCCACGGGTTCGGATCCTATATAGGGATGGCTGGTTCGCTCACTGGCTGAGCATGGTGCTGACAACACCAAGCCAAGGGTTAAGATCCCCTTACCAGTCATCTTTAAAAAAAAAAAAAAGATTTTTCTCTTCATCGCTGGTTTATTCAATTATATCATCAATGTCATTTCTGGATCTGTTTTATTAATTGGTTTATCTCCTCATTATGGCTTATTTTTCTACTTTTTTGAATGCCTAGTAGTTTTTTGTTGGATGCCAAACAGTTGAATTTTACCTTGTTGAGTGCTGACTATTTTTATATTCTTATAAATATTCTTGGGGCCGAGCCCGTGGCGCACTTGGGAGAGTGCGGCGCTGGGAGCGCCGCGACGCTCCCACCGCGGGTTCGGATCCTATATAGGAATGGCCAGTGCACTCACTGGCTGAGTGCCGGTTACGAAAAAGACAAAAAAAAAAAAAAAAGAAAATATTCTTGAGCTTTGCTCTGGGATGCAGTGAAATTACTTGGAAACAGTTTGATACTTTAAAGAGGCTTACTCTTAAATTTTGATCTGAGCAGCCTTTAGTCTATGGCTAATTTTGCTTCACTGTCAAGGTCATCCTCTTCTGAGTACTTTGCCCAATGCCCCGAGAAGGATTTTTCCTGGTGGCCACACTAACTATTCCCAATGCTGAGTGCCAGGATTTGTTCTCTTTTCTCATTTTGGGTGGTTCATTCCATTGTTTATTTACTTCCATGCACTGATCAGTACTCAGCTGAAGATTCAAGGGAGATTCTGCAGATCTCTGGAGTTCTCTCTGTGTGTACCTCTTTTCTCTCTACACCCTGTGTAATCTAGCTACCTTGGCCTCCCTGGACTCGCAACTTCATCTTTTCCATCCAGGGAGGCTTCTGGGCTCTGAATGGGTTCCTCCTCTTGCACTGTAGTCTGGAAGCTCTCTCCAGGCAGTAAGCTGGGGTAATCATAGGGCTCATGTTGTTTGTTTCCACTCTTTCAGAAATGACTGTCCAGTGCTACTTCATGTCTAATGCCTGAAAACTGTTTCTTCATAGTCCAGTTTTTAGTTGTTTCAGACTGGAGAGTAAATTCAATTCCTATTACTCCATCTCATCCAGAAACAGAATTCCAGTTCATCTTTTTTAAATAGAAACACACAAAATATATCCAAAACATTATTATTGTTGGCATTTGGACAACTTATGAAAGCATATTTACTTGTTCTCTGGCTGTTTTCTTTCAGGGAGTAATGTGGTCATTGCATCCCGAAAGATTGATAGATT
This sequence comes from Cynocephalus volans, assembly GCF_027409185.1. Lineage (NCBI taxonomy): Eukaryota > Metazoa > Chordata > Mammalia > Dermoptera > Cynocephalidae > Cynocephalus > Cynocephalus volans. Next base: position 280,041,399 of record NC_084460.1, on the reverse strand, counting down.
AAAATCTGCTGCAGAGGAATTAAGGGTTGGCCTGCCTTCTACCAGCCAGGCTCAAGTCACTCCCATGCAGTGCAATATCCGGAAAGAAGAGGAGGTAATGCAGGGGGATCCGTATCGTCTATTCACTCATTTTAATTTACAGCAGTGTTTCCTGGCTGTGCTTCAGGTTCTGCTATGATAGCTGTCTTAGATGAGGGTTACTAGAAGCAGAGCCTGTGAAGGAGATTTTTGCCTTAATGATTTACTTAGCTGGTGACCTCAGGAGAAGGAGACAGGGGAAAGCAAGACAGGGGAGCTAAGCAAGGACATGATCTCAGCTAGAGACTACCTTTTGCATCTTTTGCCTTTTAAGTCATTTCTCAATATTCCTTTTAACCTGATTTCATCACTACCCATTACTGTGGTTGGCAGCTTACAAATTAACTGAGGCCTACCCTACTTAGGGGTGATCCAGGCCCTTGGATATATCTTGTCATCAAAATTACAACTTTAGGGCCGAGCCCGTGGCGCTCTCGGGAGAGTGCGGCGCTGGGAGCTCGGCGACGCTCCTGCCACAGGTTCGGATCCTATATAGGAATGGCCAGTGCACTCACTGGCTGAGTACCGGTCACGAAAAAGACAAAAAAAAAAAAAAAAAAAAATTGCAACTTTAGCTTTATGATCTGTGAGTATTGGATATTGGTAAATATCTCATTGGTGTAAGATCTTTTAGGTTTATTCATTGCTAACTTCATGTTCATTTGTTGTGGTACTCAGAGTTACTGTTCACTGTGAGAGATCGCAAGCTCCATTATGCTACTAGAGCAAGCAGTCAGTCCAAGTGGCCAGTTACGTTATTACAGTTTTGCTTTTTATGTTTTTTTTAGGTGAATAATTTGGTCATGTCTACCTTGGGTATTTATGGTAAGATTGACCTCTTGGTGAACAATGGAGGAGGCCAGTTCATGTCTCTTGCTGAACATATCAGTGCAAAGGGGTGGCATGCTGTGATCGAAACCAACCTGACGGGCACCTTCTACATGTGCAAAGCAGGCAAGTGTCATCATTATCCACAAAAATCAATGTGTCTTTATTTAGAGATTGTAGACAATCCTGAAAGAGAAACTGTTAGGAACTCAGAAGCTCCATGTCATTAACATTTGCTGCCATGATTTTCTCACATACAACACAGGTATGTAAATTGGTACATTTCTGGACAGTAAGTTGGCAATATTTAGAAAATATGGATAGCCTTTGATTTTATAATTTTATTTCTAGGTGTTTATCATGAGAAAATTATTGATGATCTGTACAGATATTCAGCTACGAAATTGTTCATAAAATTAGAGAAAAGCCTCACACTTATTTTGTTTTTAAGTAAATCTGTTAGAAAGACCAATTTATTAATTTAGTCTTCAGAGAGAATACCAGAGACAGAGTCCACATGCTTTCTAAAAACTAATGGGCATACATGAATAGTCTTTGGATTAGAGATTATGTTTCATAGGTGGTTAATATTAAACTCCTGAAGTTGGGTAACTCAAGGGTTTCTTTACAAATTACTCAAGATATTCTTATGATGAAAAATGTAAAACAAGTATAACTGTGACCCAAAGGGTCTTCACCCCGACATGGGTTAGACATTATATTCTTGGTATCTGTAAGTCAAAGGTCTTGCAGACATTCCCAGTCTTTATCTTTGTCTAACTAGCAGTGTAAAGCTCTGTGAACAGAACTGACTACTCTAGTGGAAGGATCCAGAAAAAATAGAGGCTTATTTCTCTCATAAAAAGTCCAGGTAGGTAGTCTAGGGGATAGTATGGTAATTACATAATCATTAGGGACTGAGGACCCTTTTTATTGCTCTATATTCTTGACCTGCGGTTTCCATCTCAGGGTCCAAGACGGCTGCTTCAGTTCCTGCCATAATATCTGCGTATTCCAGATATGCTGTCTGGAAGGCAGATATGATGGCAGGAACTGGGAAAAGTGGAATGCTCACTCATTCCTTTTAAGGGCACCATATAAAAGTAGGACCAGTGTGTTTACTCACTTTTATCAGCTAGAATTTAGTTAAATGATCATACCTAGCTGTAAAGAAGGTTGGAAAATAGAGTCTTTAGGTGGGCAGCTATGTGCCTAACTATAAATTCTATTTCTTTGTAAGAAGGGGAGGATGACTATTGGGAAAGAACTAGTTGTCTCTAATCCAAGCTACATAACTCAGTGCTTTTACTTCTTCCAACATGAGTGTCAATAGTCTCACCAATCTGAGTTTCCTTGCTAACAACTATTAATTAGAAGTCTGCAGAGTCTAGACTCAGCCATGATTTTTATTAGCCAGGACTGATTTAAATAATACAGGGTCTTTAGTTTTTTTTTTTTACTTTAAAAAATAGGACTTTTAATCCATGTTGAGAAGCCAGGAAAAAGAAAAAAAATAGGGCTTTTAATTTATGGTTTCTATGAAGAGAAATATGAAGCTTATATATATATTTTTTATTCCATGGTAATAATCATGAAAAACTGAAAACCATTTAAATATTCTAGAGTAAATAATAGTTGAATGAAGTTTGTACATTTATACAGTATAGTGCTATGTAGCCATTAAAAATACCGGTGTAAAAATGTACGTATTGACGTGAAAAAATATTCCCAGACATCATTGTGGGAAAAAGCAGGTTATAAAACATTCTATACAGCATGATCACATTTCTGTAAAAAATGATATATACAATAGTACACATACACATATATATACACAATAGTACACACTAATAGTATATATATATTTATGTGCATATATATATGAATAGAAATAATTCTGAAAGAGTTTATACCCAAATATTAACATACTTCTTCTGGGAGGTAAAATTACATGTTATTCTTTCTTCTAAAATAACCATATTATTTATTCAGTTAAAATGATTTAAAAGATTACTTCCCTGAAGTCCCCAGCTTCCTTTAGCTTGTACTCTTTGACACAATGTGCTACTGTTAAAAAATTGTGGAAAAAAAATCCATATAAATATTAGTGGTGAATTTGGAGTTTCCTATAGCCTTTTATTATTCATTTTACTAATACAGGAATTTTTCCCCAATTTGTTTTTGGAAAAAATTTTATCTCTGGAAAAGTTGAAGATGTATTACAATGAACACCAGTATGCCTTCATTTAGATTCACAGAGTGCTAACATTTTGTTCCATTAACCTTATCTCTTTCTCTTGCTACATACACACACACACGCACACATACTTTTTTATGAACAATTTGAAAGTCAATGAACACACATTGTGGCACATTATACATCTCTTAAGAATAAAGGCACATTTTCTGTATACAGACTACAGTACCATTATCACACCTAAGAAAATTAACAGTAACTTAATAAAATCTCTTCTTATATAGTCCATATTGAAATTTCTCTAATTGTTCCCTCCTTGGTTTTTTTGGTCTAGGATCCTTAAAAATTCATGCATTGCATTTGTTTGTTATGTCTCTGTAGTTTCTGATTATCTAGAAAAATCCATGCTCTTTTTATCTATTTATTTATTTATTTATATTTCATGACATTGACTTATAAAATATCGTAAATACTGGATTTCTCAAATTGTTTTGTGATAATTAGATTTATTTTAAATATTTCTGGGAAGAATCCTACATATATGCTATATATGAGGATACTTCAAAAAGTTCTTGAAAAAATAGAATTAAAAGATAATATGAATCTTTCCATGAACTTTTTGAAATACCCTCGTATGTACTTCTTATTGCATTACGTCTGGAGGTCTTTGGTTAAGGTTGTTTTTCTTTTTTCCTTGCCTCCCCTACCTCCATCTCTTAAGCACTATTATTGATGAATGGAACTTTTATTCAATATAATATAATAAACCACTATTGTCATTTTCTTTCTAATGCTCAAGTTATCTTAAATTTGGCCAGCAGAAGCCACTTTAGTCTGGCTTTTGTGTCTTTTTGACATGGCTCAGACCTATTTCTCCAAGGAGCTCTAGTTCCATTTAGTAGGGGAGGATTTTTAGAGACCAAGATTTGGTACTAAATGTGCTCACTGTTACTGGGTTATCATTGCTTTTAGGCATTTTCAGTGAGCAAAGTTAGGAAATAAAAAACATTTTCAGTGAGCAAAGCTAGGAAATAAAAAACATTTTAGGAATATGACAAAAATGGGCCGGCTCCGTGGCGCACTCGGGAGAGTGCAGCGCTTGGGAGCGCAGCGGCGCTCCTGCAGCGGGTTCGGCTCCTATATAGGAATGGCTTGTGTGCTCACTGGCTGAGCACGGTGTGGGCGACACCACGCCAAGGGTTGTGATCCCCTTACCGGTCACAAAAAGCCAAAAAAAAAAAAAAAAAAAAAGAATATGACAAAAATAAGTAAGCAAAGATAAAAGACAAATGACAAACTGGGAAGACATCGTTCTAACTTATCTCACAGAAAAAGGATCACTATTTGTAATATATACAAAGGTTCTAAAATTAAAGAAGAAAAACCAATAACTATATAGGCACATGCAGATGGCTCTTAAACATGTGAATAGGTACTCACCCTTGTTCATAATATGAACAATGCAAATTAAAACTGCATTGCAGTACCATTTCTTACCTAACAAATTGGCCAAAATCCAAAAGTTTGGCAACATACTCTGTGAGGCTTTTACCCTTTGACCCAGCCATTTCACTTTTAGCAATATATCCCAAAGATATACTGGCAAAAACTATTTTTTTAAAAAGAGCATGACAGCTCTGTCCATTGCAGCACCATTTGTAATAACAAAAGTCAGGAAGCAATCCAGATGTCCATCAGCAGGGGACTGGTTAAATAAACAATGGTATATCCATCCATCAGCTATAGACGTACTAAAAAATATTTCTATTTACTACTGTAGAGGGATCTTCAGGATCTATTGCTCAGTGCAAAAAGCAAGGTGACTAAAAGTGTGTAAAGGATGATACAGTTTATTTTTAAAAGGTATGGATATCTGTAAATATATATGTGTATGTATATGTGTGTATATGGGTGCTTATATTTTTTAAAATTGAAGAATAAGTCATTAAACAATAGTTACTTAAGGGGGAGGAAGAGAATAAGATGTAAGGAATTGGATACAGAAGTTAGATGATTTTGAATATATCATATTTTATAGATTTGCCTTTGGGACCATGTGAATATTTTAGATAATTACCAAACAAAATTAAGTTGAAAAAGGCAATTCTTAAAAATTTCAAGCAAAATAAAACCTAAATGTATACTCAATTGATAACATAACCACAGAAAAGGGAATTATTTCAATCGATCATGAAACACGCTACTTCCACTAGGTACTCCTAGTGGGATATACATACTCTAAAGGACAAAAAGAACTTAAAATTGATCTTAAACTATTTTTAGTAACATATTTTTGGTGAGAGTGTTGGTGGTGTTATCCTGAAACTGCTATGGCGTATACTGTGGGATAAAATGAATTTTTTAAAAAGTTAATATAATTGAGAACCAGGATTTTTGGCATGGGAGAAAGGGGAAGTGGATATAGACAGCTGAGGTTAAGTGAATCCCCTCTAGTTCTGAATTTAGTTGGAAGCATTCATATGGACTCATGATATGTATTTTTTTTTTAAATAAAATATGTGTTTCCTAAATTATCCACTGAAAATAAACAACAACTAATCCAGGAACAATGAGTGCTCCTAGCACTCCTCTAAAAAGCATTTTATTTTTCTTAGAAATTTTATTTAAGTTTACCGAACTGGTTTTTACATCCATTGTCTCATTTAATACTTTAACTCTTTGATGTAAGTAGGACAAAAAATATCATATCCAGGTCAGATCTAGGCCAAGTCACCCAAGATCACCTTGGGGCAGGCCTCAAACCCCAGTCTTCTAAACCCACATCCATTCTACATTGTATCATGCTGTTTCAAAACACACTAAACATCAATAATTTTTGACCTTGTGAAAGAACCCTTGATCTAGAAAGTGGAATGGTGGTTGCAGGGGCAGGAGGTAGGGGAGATGGAGGATTATTGTTCAGTGAGTATAGAGTTTTAGTTTTGCAAGATGAAAAGTGTTCTGGAGTGGGTGGAGGTGATGGTTGCACAACATGATCCCACTTAACACTACTGAATTGTACACTTAAAAATGATTAAGATGGTACATTTTATGTTACATGTATGTTACCACAGCAGAAAAAGTGGGAAGGAAAAAAAAAAGACCATTAAAACATTTTGACTGAGGGGTTTGTTCTTTAGTTTGGTTGTTAGACAACTTAGCATTCTAGCTTTCTCCAAATCATTTGATTTTGCAATTGCTATGACTTCTTCTCAAGTTGGTAGTTGCAAGAAGTAAAATTTTTAAACTTTTAGAAGCAAAGGACAAAATCTTTGTGACTTTGGGTTAGGCAGAGACTTCTAAGATATTTCACCAAAAGTATGATTCATAAAATCAAAAATTATAAACTGGAATTAATAAAATTAAAAACTTTTGTGCTTTAAGAGATACCATTAAGAAAATTAAAAGATAAGTCATGGACTTGGAGACATTTCCAATTTACATATCTGATAAAAGACTTTATCCAAAATATACAAAGAACTCTTGAAACTCAAGATGAAAACAATACAATTAAAAAATGGGCAAAAGGAGGGCCGGCCCATGGCTCACTCGGGAGAGTGTGGTGCTGATAACACCAAGGCCACGGGTTCGGATCCCTATATAGGGATGGCTGGTTAGCTCACTTGGGAGAACGTGGTGTGGACAACACCAAGTCAAGGGTTAAGATCCCCTTACCGGCCATCTTTTTAAAAAACAAAAAAAATGGGCAAAAGATTCAAATAGGTATTTCACTAAAGAATATATATGAATGGCTAATAAGCGCATGAGAAAATGCTCAGCATCATTAGTACTGTGGTCTAAATGTTTGTCCCCTCCAAAGCTCATGTGGAAACTTGATCCCCAATGTGGCACTGTTGAGGGGTGGGGCCTTTGGGAGGTGATTGGATTGTGAGGGCTCAGTCCTCATAAATGGATTAATCCATTCATGGAGTAATGGATTAATGGGTTAATGGATGAGTGGATTATCACACGAGGGGCACTGGCAGCTTTATAAGGAGAGCAAGTGAGCACATTAACACAGTCTTGCTTAGCCGTCTCATCGTGTGATACCTTGTGCCTCCTTGGGACTCTGCAGAGAGTTTCCACCAAGAAGGCCCTCACCAGATGTGACACCTGCACCTTGGACTTCCCAGCCTCCAAAACTGTAAGAAATAAATTTTTAAATATTTTTTTAAATTACCCGGTTACAGGTATTCTGTTATAAGCAACAGAAAACTGACTAATACAATTAGTCATTAGGAAAATGCAGATCAAAACCTTAGTGAGATACCAATTCACACCATTAAAATGGCTATAATCAAAAACTCAGACAGTGATATTGTGGAGAAACTAGAATCCTCATGCGTTTCTGATAGGAATGTAAAATGGTGGAGCCACTTTGGAAAACAGTTTGGCAGTTTCTTAAAAAGTTAAATGTAGAGTTACCATATGACCCAGTAATTTCACTCCTAGGTATCTGCCCAAGAGAAATAAAAACATATGACCACACAAAGATTTGTATTCATAATCACCCAATCAAAATGTTCATCAGCTGGTGAATGGATAAATAAAATATGGCATTTCTATACATGGAATACTGTGCAGCAATAAAAAGGAACTATTACTGTATGTTACAACATGGATGAACCTTACAAACATTATTCTAAGTAGAAGAAGGCAGACACGGAAGACCATATATGTGTGATTCCATTCATATGAAATGTTCAGAAAAGGCAAAGACAAATCTGTAGAAATGCAAAGATGAGTGTTTCTCTTCTGAGATGGGTTGTGCTGCAAATGGATATGAAGGAACTTTTTGGGGTAATGCAAATATTCTAAAACTGGATTGCAGTGATGGCTGCATAACTCTGTATATTTTATTAAAAATCATTAAATTGTACACTTAATGTGGATGAATTTTATGATGTATAAATTGCATCTCAGTCAGGCTTTTTATAAAGATGAAATGCACATTAAAATGTCAAACATCAAATAGGCAGTCTGCTGAAACAGGGTATCAGATGAGGGTCAGAACACTATTAAATATTGATTGTCATTTGTTTGTATCCTACAGTTTATAACTCCTGGATGAAAGAGCATGGAGGATCTATTGTTAATATTATCCTGCTTACTAACAATGGATTTCCAGGAGCTGTGTAAGTATTTTTATATTTTTTTCTTTCTATGTCTCTGAGTCTTGTCCTCTGCATGGGGGAAAGAGGAGTATAGAAAATTTTTTAGATAAAGATCATTAATCCCTTAAGTGAGTTGAGATCTCAATACCTAACATTTCCCTTTATTTGAACTTTAAAAATATGCTTCTAAAACATTCCCATTTAGATTAGGGTTGCCAGATTTACCAAGAAAAGGAAAACACAAAAACAAAACAGGGTGCCCAGTTAAATAATTTTTTAGTATAAATATTTCCCAAATATGTATTGCATGGGGGCATACTTCTGCTAAAAAATTATTCGTTGCTTAACTGAAACTCAAATTTAACTGGATGTCGGGTATTTTATCTGGTAACTCTAATCCAGATGTTACTAAAGTGGCCATTACTGTCCGGGGACAGCTTATTCATTGAAGTGTGGAAATGAGGAGGGTTTCAAGATGGCGGCGGCTGCAGCGGCTGGCGCGGAGTAGCTGAGGTGGAAAAGGTGGCCACTGGGCCTCAGGCAGCCGGGAAACTTGTGGACCTTCCTCTGGCCATCTCTTAAGGGAGGACTGCTGCTGCTGGCCGGTCGTGGGGGCTCAACGCCACTTTGCCCCCGGCAGGAGAGGCTGCCTCATTTACAGGCAACAGCTTTGAAGTGTGGAGCAGGAAAAGAACTGATTCTTAGCTGCAAAACTGAGTCTTGAAACAGGGAACACGGCGCCAGGGCTGCTGTGGATGCAGCCAGGATCCCGGAGACCGGGGCCGCGCTGAAGAAGGCGGCCAGCTGCCCTATTCAGGATTCGAGGTTTCAGGCCGGCATTAAAGAAGATTCCTGGGAGCGCCCGAGCGGCGCCGCGACTGAACAGCCCGAGGCGGCAGCGCCGAGAACACGGAAGGCAACAAACCAGAGACAGAGCGAGCGCCCGACCTGGCACAGCACTGTGAGTGATCCCTGGCACAGCTCTGTTCGGGGGGGTGGATGCCCACGCGGCTTCCGCCTGCACCACCAGGCCACTCCCTGCCACGGTGCTGCCTCCATTTTCCCAGGTGCGGGCAGCTCCGCCCTGCTCAGCCATCACTGAGCCCATTTGCTTGGCCAGGCGCGGGGCTTTCCGGACCCTGCGGGCCGACCTCCTCTCCCACTCCCTCCGCGGTTCTCTGGCAGGGCTGGGGGTGTGGGGCGTCCCGACCAGTTTTGGGAGGGCTAGGAAGTACGGGCGGGCCGACTGTCACTCCACCACACCCTGGACTCCGCCCCGGTAAACTTCCTGTTACTGGGAGGCAGATACCATCTCTGCGACCACCAGTTTGGAAAAAAGCCTAACGAATTTCTGGTTGGGAATAGTGTGGTAGGAGAGTTCCCAGGTCCGCTTGAACCTGCCGGAGAGCAGGCTGCAGGCGGGCACTAGACTCGGTTTATACCGGGGGGATACAAAGGTGAACAAGACCCGAGAAAGATCTACATAGTGCTACAAAGGCACCCAGAGAGACCGGTCGTCTGTGCCTAGCAGAAACCTGGTAGACTTCCTGGGCGAGGCGGTGCTGAGCAGGGTCTTGAAGGCCCAGCTGATAGACGAGGGGTGCAGAAGACACGCCCCAGCCCAGCACAGTGTGCACAGAGGGGGGAGTCGTGCGGCCAGGGAGGCGGAGACTCGACAGGAACCACACACCCGGTGGGGTCGCCACTGCACGATCTAACAGCCTGGGCCAGAGCACACGGAACGGGGAGAAGTCCTGTACAGAAAGTGAAAGCTCAACAGAGATCACACACCCTGTGGTACGTGATCCACCAGCCCAGCAGAGTACAAGCTGACCAGAAAGGTGGCTCCCCGGAGAAGCCCAAGACCCGAGGCAACCACACACACAAGACACTAGAGGCCAACTGAGCAGTCACGGCGGGAGCCATACCAAATTGTCAACCACAGCAACATCCTAGTTAGTCATTAGTCTTAAACCGGTGGACTGTGAAACCCCCTGCCACAATGAATAAACACCAAAAAAAAGACACCAGAAATACAAAAAATCAAGAAAGTACACCACCAAAACTTAATAAATCTCATACTCTAGATCCTATAGAACAAGAAGCCCTTGAAATAACTGACAAGGAATTTCGAGTGATAATTCTAAGGAAACTGAATGAGATACAAGAAAACTCAGCTAGACATCATGATGAAATGAGGAAAAGTATACAGGATCTGAAAGAGGAAATATACAAGGAAATCAATTTCCTGAAAAAAAATGTAGCAGAACTTGCTGAACTGAAGAAGTTATTCAGCAAAATAAAAAACACAACGGAGAGTTTAACCAGCAGGCTTGTCGAAGTTGAAGAGAGAACCTCTGAACTTGAAGATGGGCTGTTTGAAATAACACAAGCAGACAAAAAGAAAGAAAAAAGAATCAAGGACATGGAAGAAAATCTGAGAGAGATATCAGACAACCTCAAGCGCTCAAATATCCGAGTCATGGGTATTCCAGAAGGGGAGGAAAATGGAGATTCCATTGAAAACATATTCAACAAAATAGTGGCAGAAAACTTCCCAGGTATAGGAAAAATCACTGATCTTCAGATCCAGGAAACTCAACGATCTCCAAACATATTCAACCCAAAAAGGCCTTCTCCAAGACATGTCATAGTCAAATTGGCAAAACTCAGAGACAAAGAGAGAATCTTAAAAGCTGCAAGAGAGAAGCGTCAAATCACCTATAAGGGAGCCCCAATCAGGTTAACATCAGACTTTTCAACACAAACCCTAAAAGCTAGAAAGGAATGGGATGATATTTTCAAAATACTAAAAGACAAAGATTGCCAGCCAAGAATACTCTACCCTGCAAGGCTATCCTTCCGAAATGAGGGGCAAATAGTATATTTCTCAGACAAACAAAAACTGCGGGAGTTCACTACCACAAGACCACCCTTACAAGAAATCCTCAAGGGAGTACTGGGTTTGGTTCCTGAAAAATAACTACCACTGCCATAAAAACCCAAGAAAAATCAAAACCCGCTAGTACAATAAAAATGGCATTCATGAAGAGAAAACAAGCTAACAAAAACACTATCTACAACCTAAGGAACCAACAAACACAGAAACCAAACAGTAAACCAGAAAGCAAGGAACAAAAGACACCTAAGACAACCAAACAACCAATAAAATGCTAGGAATAAATCAACACCTTTCAATAACAACTCTTAATGTTAAAGGCTTAAATTCCCCAATTAAAAGACACAGACTGGCTGACTGGATCAAAAAGCAGGACCCAACTATATGCTGCCTACAAGAGACCCACCTCACCCATAAAGATTCACATAGACTAAGAGTGAAAGGATGGAAAAAGATTTACCATGCAAACAGAAAAGAAAAACGAGCTGGAGTGGCTATTCTTATATCTGACAAAATAGACTTTAAACTAAAAACCATAAAAAGAGACAATGAGGGACACTACTTAATGATAAAAGGACTGATCCATCAAGAAGACATAACAATCATAAATATGTACGCACCCAATGTTGGAGCAGCCAGATTTATAAAACAAACTCTATTAGACCTAAAGAAGGAAATAGACACTAATACCATAATAGCAGGGGACCTGAACACTCCACTGTCAATATTAGACAGATCATCTAGGCAAAGAATCAGTAGAGAAACACAAGATCTAAACAAGACTCTAGACCAATTGGAATTGGCAGATATCTACAGAACATTCCACCCAACAACCTCAGAATATTCATTCTTCTCATCAGCACATGGATCATTCTCCAGGATAGATCACATATTAGGTCACAAATCAAGTCTCAATAAATTCAAAAAAATTGGAATTATCCCATGTATCTTCTCAGACCACAATGGATTAAAACTAGAAATTAATAACAAACAAAACTCTGGAAACTATACAAACACATGGAAATTAAACAGCATTCTACTTAATGACATATGGGTCCAAGAAGAAATCAAGCAGGAAATCAAAAAGTTTATTGAAACTAATGAAAACAATGATACATCATACCAAAACCTGTGGGATACTGCAAAAGCAGTATTGAGGGGAAAATTTATTGCATTAAATGCTCACTTCAGAAGAATGGAAAGATGGCAAGTGAACAACCTAACACTTCACCTTAAAGAACTAGAAAAACAAGAACAATCCAATCCTAAAGTTAGCAGACGGAAAGAAATCATTAAGATCAGAGCAGAACTGAATGAAATTGAAAACCAAAAAACAATTCAAAAGATCAACGAATCAAAAAGTTGGTTTTTTGAAAAGATAAATAAAATTGACAAACCATTAGCTTGGCTAACAAAAAAAAGAAGAGAGAAGACTCAAATAACAAAAATTAGAAATGAAAAAGGCGATATTACAACTGATTCATCTGAAATACAAGGAATCATTCGAGACTACTATAAACAACTATACGCCAACAAATTTGAAAATCTGGAGGAAATGGATAAATTTCTGGACACACACAAGCTCCCAAAACTGAACCGTGAAGACGTAGAAAATTTGAACAGACCAATAACAATAAAGGAGATTGAAGCTGTTATCAGAAGGCTCCCAACAAAGAAAAGCCCAGGACCAGATGGATTCACAGCAGAATTTTACCAAACATTCAAACAGGAATTGACACCGATTCTTTACAAACTATTCCAAAAGATTGAAACGGACGCAAATCTCCCAAACTCATTCTATGAAGCAAACATCATCCTGATACCAAAACCAGGTAAAGATATAACCAAAAAAGAAAACTACAGGCCAATATCCTTGATGAATATAGATGCAAAAATCCTCACTAAAATACTAGCAAACAGAATACAGCAACACATACGAAAAATTATTCATCACGATCAAGTGGGATTCATCCCAGGGATGCAAGGTTGGTTCAACATACGCAAATCAATAAATGTGATACACCATATTAATAAACTCAAACACAAGGACCATATGATCATCTCTATAGACGCTGAAAAAGCATTTGATAAAGTTCAGCACTCATTCATGACAAAGACCCTCTATAAGTTAGGTATAGAGGGAAAGTATCTCAACATAATTAAAGCCATATATGCCAAACCCACTGCCAATATCATCCTGAATGGGGAAAAGCTGAAAGCTTTTCCTTTAAGAACAGGCACTAGACAAGGATGCCCACTCTCACCACTCCTATTCAACATAGTGTTGGAAGTACTAGCCAGAGCAATCAGAGAAGAGAAGGAAATAAAGGGCATCCAGATTGGAAAAGATGAAGTCAAACTGTCCCTGTTTGCAGATGACATGATCCTATATATCGAACAGCCTAAAACCTCTACAAAAAAACTGTTGGAATTGATAAATGATTTTAGCACAGTAGCAGGATACAAAATCAACACACAAAAATCAGTAGCATTTCTTTTCTCCAATAGTGAACATGCAGAAGGAGAAATCAAGAAAGCCTGCCCATTTACAATAGCCACCAAAAAAATAAAATACTTAGGAATTGAGTTAACCAAGGAGGTGAAAAATCTCTATAATGAGAACTACAAACCACTGCTGAGAGAAATTAGAGAGGATACAAGAAGATGGAAAGATATTCCATGCTCTTGGATTGGAAGAATCAACATAGTGAAAATGTCCATACTACCCAAAGTGATATACAAATTCAATGCAATCCCCATCAAAATTCCAAAGACATTTTTCTCAGAAATGGAAAAAACTATTCAGACATTTATATGGAACAATAAAAGACCACGAATAGCCAAAGCAATGCTCAGCAAAAAAAATAAAGCTGGAGGCATAACACTACCTGACTTTAAGCTATACTACAAAGCTATAATAACCAAAACAGTATGGTACTGGCATAAAAACAGACACACTGACCAATGGAATAGAATAGAGAATCCAGAAATCAACCCACACACTTACTGCCATCTGATCTTTGACAAAGGCACCAAGCCTATTCACTGGGGAAGGGACTGCCTCTTCAGCAAGTGGTGCTGGGAAAACTGGATATCGATATGCAGGAGAATGAAACTAGATCCATACCTCTCACCGTATACTAAAATCAACTCAAAATGGATTAAGGATTTAAATATACACCCTGAGACAATAAAACTTCTTAAAGAAAACATAGGGGAAACACTTCAGGAAATAGGACTGGGCACAGACTTCATGAATACGACCCCAAAAGCACGGGCAACCAAAGGAAAAATAAACAAATGGGATTATATCAAACTAAAAAGCTTCTGCACAGCAAAAGGAACAATTAAAAGAGTTAAAAGACAACCAACAGAGTGGGAGAAAATATTTGCAAAATATACATCTGACAAAGGATTAATATCCAGAATATATAAGGAACTCAAACAACTTTACAAGAAGAAAACAAGCAACCCAATTAAAAAATGGGCAAAAGAGCTAAGTAGGCATTTCTCTAAGGAAGATATCCAAATGGCCAACAGACATATGAAAAAATGCTCAACATCACTCAGCATCCGGGAAATGCAAATCAAAACCACATTGAGATACCATCTAACCCCAGTTAGGATGGCTAAAATCCAAAAGACTATGAACGATAAATGCTGGCGAGGCTGCGGAGAAAAAGGAACTCTCATACATTGTTGGTGGGACTGCAAAATGGTGCAGCCTCTATGGAAAATGGTATGGAGGTTCCTTAAACAATTGCAAATAGATCTACCATACGACCCAGCCATCCCACTGTTGGGAATATACCCAGAGGAATGGAAATCATCAAGTCGAAGGTATACCTGTTCCCCAATGTTCATCGCAGCACTCTTTACAATAGCCAAGAGTTGGAACCAGCCCAAATGCTCATCATCAGATGAGTGGATACGGAAAATGTGGTACATCTACACAATGGAATACTACTCAGCTATAAAAACGAATGAAATACTGCCATTTGCAACAACATGGATGGACCTTGAGAGAATTATATTAAGTGAAACAAGTCAGGCACAGAAAGAGAAATACCACATGTTCTCACTTATTGGAGGGAGCTAAAAATTAATATATAAATTCACACACACACACATACACACACACACACAAACCGGGGGGGGGGGGAAGAAGATATAACAACAACAATTATTTGAAGTTGATACAACAAGCAAACAGAAAGGACATTGTTGGGGGGGAGGGGGGAGGGAGAAGGGAGGGAGGTTTTGGTGATGGGGAGCATTAATCAGCTACAATGTATATCGACAAAATAAAATTTAAAAAAAAAAAAAAGAAAAGAAAAAAAAAAAAAAAAAAAAAGTGTGGAAATGAAACAAATCTGTGTTAATTTAGATTTGAATACCATGAATTATACCTATTCAATTTTAGACAGGACTGCTAAATTGTTACTCCTAACAGATGACCTAGAATTTTTTCCCAAAAGTTTCTAAGGTTTGTGCTTCTAATTAGTCATTCTATAAGCAGAGAGTTTGCTTCCTCTAAGCAAATTCTAACACCCTACTTACTGCCTAGACAAGGGTACTTCAAAAAGTTAGTGGTATAATGGAATTCAAAGATAATACGAATCTCTCCCTGAACTTTTTGAAGACCCCTTGTAATATTCAGGACTCCCTTGGTTGTATGAGATAGAAATAAAATTCAAACTGGCTTAAGTAAAAATCTAGATCAGCACAGTTCACAAAGTGTGTTTTCTGGACCAGCAGCATCAGCATCACCTGGGAACTTGTTAGAGCTACAAATTCTCCAGTTCAGCTGTGCTTCAGATCTGTCACCTCTCCCAGGGTGACGGAGATGCAAAGGATTACTCAAAGCCCATTCTCCAAAGCGATGAGAGGCCCAAAAGGGTTAATCCCAGAGGCAATTCCTTCAGGGAAGGATTCCTAGGAGTAACCCTGAATCAGGTTTTCTCTCAGTTTTTATTGTCCAGGAAAGAAAGTTACAGAAAAGAACACAGGTGGTTAATCGGTTATAGTAGGAATCAAAAAACTAAGCTATGTGAAGTACAAAAAGAAACACTGAGATAATCATCATGGCAACATTTAGTTCCCTAAGAAACTCAAAGGAACAACTGAAGGCGAGATGTGGAACATCCCCCGACCATTAACTTGAAGCTTTTAGCTCACATACTTTCCCATCATTAGGTTTAGCTGCACCAAGGATGACTGCCCTTAGAGGAATCACTTTTTCTGTGTTACAATTTTTTTATTTACAACAGACACTTTAGTCCTGTGAAAGTTTTCTGTTTTTCCCAAACTTAGCATTTCTTTGTGTAATTCTAAAACGTTAGGCTATTCCTTAAACTACAGGGCTTTGGCCCTGCTAAAAACTAAGGGCTGTGGCCCTAGTAAGCTACTACATATGCTAAGGGCTTTGGCTCTACTAAAATCTAAGTGCTGTGGTCCTACTAAACTTAAAGGTTAAGGCCCTTTGAAATACACGTGTTTTCCACACAGATCTACCGCATCAGAAACTCTGGGAGCGGGGTTCAGCCCTCTGTATGTGCACGCCCTGCAGGTGACTCTGCAGAACTACTGCATTCGGGCATGTTAGGTTTAGCCATGGTGTTGGCAGGAAGCTGCCTCTGCTTTTGCTTTCTTCAGGTCCACCTTCATTCTCAGTCAGTCTCTTCCTACATGTGGCAACAAGCGAGTACTAGCAGAAGTCAGAGGTCAACACTCTAGCTCTTCCTAACTCTCCAATGAGAGAGTGCTTCTCAGACAGTGCGAGAAAAAAAAAAAAAAAAAAAATTCTAATGCCAGCAAGTCCCAGAGGGGAATTCTCATTAGCTGACCCTGCATGCTCATGTGCACGGCTGTCAACTGCACACTGTGCTGTGGGAATGAGGTTGCCCTGCTGTGCATGGTCAGCCGGAGGACTGAGGAGCTGGGGTCATACTTGGTTTTGAGGATCTTGTAATTAGCAATTCTAAGCCGTAATATCTCTGTATCTTCTGCACAAGGACTCCAGACTTTGAACCTCCTATCTGGAAATACATTAAAATTTATTTAAATTTTGGTATGTCTAGAAATTCTATTGATAATATTTCTAGCCTGATATGAATTTCATATCCTTTGTTATTTAAAATTGATTTTAAAAATAACCACATACTTGTAATGTGTAAACTTACCAGCTTGTTTGTTTTCCTCTGTAATAAAAGTTCTTCAGAATATTCCTCTTATGCACATCATGATTTGGGGGACCTTACATTGGACTGTGTAATGTGAGATTTGTTTGACCATTAGGTAAGTATGGTTTGGCTTTAATATTGAAGGACCCAATGTTTTCTCCTTCGTCTAGACAAAGACTCAGCAAGACAGAAACTAATAACAAGAACGCTCTTATGGAGCTCTGTCAGGTTATTGGCACACTTGTTAGCTTAGTTAACGAGAAAATATTCAACAGAAGCTGATTTTAATGTTTATATTTTGTCTTTCAGGCATAGTGGAGCTGCAAGAGAAGGTGTTTACAACCTCACCAAAACATTAGCGCTGGAATGGGCCAGCAGTGGAGTGAGGATTAACTGTGTTGCCCCTGTAGGTAAATGTTCTGTATTGAAATCTGTTGACCATTTGTGCTCTTCTGACTTCATTTGTGTTGCTAGAAGTATTTGCTAAAACGCAAATATCCTACTTGAGTAAGAGATTGACTTTAAAACATGGATAAAATCAGAAAGTCTAATTCGCCATACAGAAGGATTCTTTGATTTACAACCAGATTGTCAAGAAGGTTCAATTAAGCCAGTGATTCTCAGTTCTGGCTATATATTAGAATTACCTGTGAAATGCTTAAACAATGGTGATATTTGATCTTTATGCCAAACCATGGGACCTAGGTATCTATATTTTATTTATTTTTTAATTAATTAATTAATTTTGGCAGCTGGCCAGTACAGGGATCTGAACCCTTGACCACGGTGTGATATCTATATTTTAAAAAGCAGCCTAGAAAATAAAGATGCACAGGAGGTTGCTTAAAGAGTGATTTTTTTTTCAGATTATTTTGTTATTTCTTGTTATATCATTAATCCTTTATTAGGAGAGTGAAACAAAGTCAGAGTTGTAGCAAGGAACGCCCACTTAAAGATCTTCTAGAAGTCAAGAGAAAATTTCTCTAAATCAAAATATAAATGATAGGGGGTAAATCACAATGTAGTCAACTTCAAAAACTATCATTTTTGTGAAATAATCTGTAGCTTAAGTTTTCTTGGTATTACATACTGGCAATGTACTCCAAGAGAGATTTTTTTTTTTTTTTTTTTTTTTTTTTTTAAAGATGACCGGTAAGGGGATCTTAACCCTTGACTTGGTGTTGTCAGCACCACACTCAACCAGTGAGCGAACCGGCCATCCATATATGGGAACCGAACCCGGGGCCTTGGTGTTATCAGCACCGCACTCTACCGAGTGAGCCACGGGCTGGCCCCCAAGAGAGATATTAAGTGAAATATTTCACTCATCCCGCACAACTCAGTTCAAGTTCTATTTCTTCTGTGATATTTCCTGGTAAGAGACTGGTAAGATAGTAATCATCCCCCCATCTGAAAATCTATATCATCTTTGGATATTATTTATAGATATATCTGTATAAATACATATAATCTATATATGTATATCTACAATCTATAATATGTAGATCTATATATCTGTATAATCTATAGATACTGTTATCCATGCCGCTCAAAGAGAACTAAGCATGAACTGACTTTGTGCTTGAAGTTAGTAGAGAAATCTCACCTCAAGCAAAATTGCAGGCTTCTAGCCAGAAATTTCATATTCTCCTTTAATCCTCCACAGTTGATATCACCTTACCCGTATTACTCAAATATCTACAGGGTAAATTAAATATAGTTCTATTTTTAATGTTCATAACTTGGAATATTGGCCTCCAAAAGAGCATTTCTTCAAAACCTTTAATGGTATATTAGTACAATACTAATTCCTGTTTGTCTTCCAGGGATTTTTTAGGTTTAATGTTTGAACTTTAATACTTTTAGACGATTTCATCCTCTTTAACTAAAAGGTTGCAAACTGTTTAATTAGAAATAGATATATCCCCCCAGTATCATTTGGAGTGACAGTGGTTGACTGTGCTCCTTTGACAATATTGAGAAAAATTAATATTAGAAATGTTAACTTTTCTATTTAATTTAAACCACATAATGTTTGTTATTTGTCGATAGACTGCCCTGATGTCTTTACAACTAAAATTTAATTTTTATGACTTTATTTTGTTCCTGTTTTTTTTAAACCTAGGGAACAATTTATTCCCCGACTGCTTATGACAACTACAGGGCTTTGGGACAAGACTTATTTGAAGAGTACTTTCATAAAATCCCAGCTAAACGACTTGGAGTTCCTGAGGAGGTAATGTATATATTTTACATTGATTAGAATTACTATGTCTTATACTTTAGAAATGTGTAACATTTGGTGTCCTTTTTGTGTGGCCTGGTTGGCAATAGATTGTTCTCCCACTGCCATCGAACCATTCCTCCTCTTCTTTCTGGCTCTCAGGAATGTCCTGGTTATTCTCTGACTTCTGACAGCAGTCTTTACTCAGGACTGAATGCTGTGTGAATTAAGAACAGAGTGTTTTTGTTGTTTCAATGTACTTTTCAGCTACGTTATTTTATCACATGGCATTAGTTGGTACACAGACCCTAAACAAGTCAGATGATTATGGCTATATGAAGCGCCATACAAGATTTCAGTAAGGAGCCCATGTGAGGACCCTAAGCAAGATTCCTTATGAGATTACAGTAAGAAGAATTCAGTAAGACCGAAATACATAAAATTCAGTAGCTTTCTAAAATGCCAGCAATATCAGTCTTAAAATGTATTTTTTTTAAAAAGGATATCTTTTCTACATATAATCATAATAAAAACTAAAATATCCAACAGTAAACTTAGCTTGGTTCAATGTATTTATTAGGATTATTGCCTAACTCATTTTCCCCAGCCACTCAATTATCAATGCATCTGGCATAGCCATTCCACTCTGAGCAGGAGTACCAATTATCACCTTTGCCACAAAACAAAAGCATTATTAGCTCACTTCCTACCACAAGGAACGCCAGTCCCACTTATCCCCATACTAGTAATTATTGAGACTATCAGCATTTTTATTCAACCCATAGGCCCTAAATGAAAAAAATCTTTTTACCAAAGAACAACAACAACAAAAGACCAGAATAAACAGAGACATGTCATATTCCTCAGTGGGGAGATCAATTTTATTAAAAAGTCAGGTTTCCATAAATTAATTTATAAATTTAATATATTTTTGTAATTTGACACATTGACTGTAATGTTTGTCTAAAAAAAAGCATGCAAAAATTTCCAAAAATGTTTTGAACATGAATAATGAAAAGATTACCCTTCTAGATGTCAAAATATACTATAAAGCTATGTTTACTTACAAATCTAGTGCTGGCACTGGAATAGATTAAAATTAGTGGAACAGGGGCTGAGCCTGTGGCGCACTCGGGAGCGTGCGGCGCTGGGAGCGCGGCGACGCTCCTGCTGCGGGTTCGGATCCTATATAGGAATGGCCGGTGCACTCACTCACTGGCTGAGTGCCGGTCATGAAAAAAGAAAAAAAATAAATAAAAAAATAAAAAAAATTAGTGGAACAGAATGGATTCTTGAATCTGAACCATGTTTGTGTGGGAGTTTATAGAATAATGGTAACATTTCAAATCTGTAAGGAAAGGATAAACCATCTAGCAAAAGTCTTGGGACAATTGGCTGTTCATTTGGAAATAAATTAGACCCTCTATCTTGTACCACATGCAAAATAACTTTCAGATATATTAAAGGGCTAAATATAAAAGCAAAATCATAAAACTCTTAGAATAAAATGTAGTTCTAATTCCTAGAACTAGCTTTTATTATCAGTTTGATCTACATCTTTCCAGAAATTTACTGTGCATGCACAAAAATATATCTACATTTATTGACTTTTTTTACAAAAACAGGATCCTGCTATATGTTCTTTTCTGCAACTTGTTATGGATATACCATAATATAATCAGACCCTTTTGTTACATATTTAGATTCTATTTTTGTTTTTGTTATTGCAGTAATTCTGCAGTGAACATCCTTGAATATAGTCATGCATTTTGTGTGATGGGGTAAGTTTCTAGAAGTGGAATTCCTGAACTAAAGTGTATTTGCATATTAAATTTTAGAAGATATTGTTAAATCAAACATTCGATGAGCCATATTAAGCAAGGCATTTGGATTTTTATTCTGAAAGTTAAGAGTTTTTAAAGGATTTTAACTGAGGGAATGATATGATTAGATTTTTATATTGGGTAGAACAATTCATTTATGTGAATTATATTACCTATATTTACTGTATTAGAGATTAAAACAGAAATTTAAGAAACATTTATTAATTTATTTAAAACAGTAGTAATAAAGGCATTACATGTTAACATAAATAACATTTTTAATAAAAAACAGCTATGTTTTCAGAAAGCAATTATTTTATATTTGTTTTCAGTTTTACAATTTTCTTTAATGTGTGGCTTGATAGAATACAGCTGAACTCTCACCTCTGGGTGTGCATTCAGTCTGTTGCAATATGTTGTTTTGGCAAAAGCATATGAAGAAAATCTGGCTTCGTGCAGATATACAGAGGCAGATATACATGCAGAAAAGGCAGGAGCATTTTAACAGACTTTTCAGATAACTGGATATTTTTCTTCACTGTTCAACAAATGGCAGTTTTGGAAAGATTAGTTGCAATGTGGAATCTGAAACCACGTCAATGAACTTTTTGTGCTGTTACGTGTTTCTCACACTTTGACTGGATCTTTCACCCATATGTGATTTCGTAACATAAGGCATTTATTTGTCTTTTAGAAATTGTTGGTTCACTGAGTGATGCACGTCTTTTGAATGTTGACACACAATTCATATGTACTATCAGAAGAGCACATTTTTTTTTTTTTTTATCTTTTTCGTGACCGGCACTCAGCCAGTGAGTGCACCGGCCATTCCTATATAGGATCCGAACCCGCGGTGGGAGCGTCGCCGCGCACCGCACTCTCCCAAGTGCGCCACGGGCTCGGCCCAACATTTGTTAATATTTCCACTGATCTCTTCAGAAAAATCTTTGAGTATTAGGAACCTGTCAAGCTCATGGTGACAAATGCAAGTTTTGCAAAGTTTTCATTTTTCACTTGAAAGCTCAAATTTTATTATTGACACCAAATACTGTCAGTCATTTTCCTTTGAAGTGACAGTCCCACTTTGTTCATTTTTGAAAAAACGTCTACCAAGTACCCAAGTGGGAATAACCATAGTTTTTCAGCTGTTCTTTCAAGTAGGAAATGGTGTTTTATGAAAAAAGTGGCTAGTTCAGTTCTCAATCCAATTGCATTCTTTTTCTTGAGAAACAATTATTCTTCTCTACGCATTGGGAGAGCTTTATGTTTATATTTCCCATTTCATCGCACAGAATATTAAAAGATGTGAACTCAATGGTCAAGATTTAATACAATTAATGTATCTTGCTGCTTTATCAAGGACATTCTAAAGCGAAACTGGCTTTTCCCCCACTCAAGTACTTGCTAGCGAAGAATATAATGACTACTAGTGTAATGACTACTAGTAGAGTTTTGTGTTCCGGGCCATGATTTGTGCTTAGGCTCCAGTAGTTTTTCCTGTCATTGCTTTGGCACTAGCAGTATAGATGTCAACACAGTGACAAAGACAAATAAGGACTTAGTATTATTATGGAAATAGTTTTGACCTTGCAAATTCTCTGGAAAGGACTTAGGGACACCCAGGGTTTGGCTGACCATGCTCTGACAACTGCTGATGTAAGTAATTCCTTCAAAAAGTTTGGTTGTGAAAGGAAGGAGGGATAGTGAGACAGAGAATAAGGAGAGAGTATCTGCCTTTGTGTGATTGTGTCTTAGAGTCTGAAGGTGGGCAGAACTTTCACACCAGGACACTGGCTGGCCTAGTTGGCCTACTTATCAATGAGTTGCCTTCTTTTAAGTGACAGTCCCTGGAGGGAAAGTCAGGAGGGTTTGAACGGAGCTGTAGTGAGATCCCAAGTGTCTCACAACATCTCTTGGAAAGAGAGTGCAGCACTTGGCAGACCTCTCAATTGGCTTGTGAGATACTGTAC
This sequence comes from Cynocephalus volans, assembly GCF_027409185.1. Taxonomy (NCBI): domain Eukaryota; kingdom Metazoa; phylum Chordata; class Mammalia; order Dermoptera; family Cynocephalidae; genus Cynocephalus; species Cynocephalus volans. The sequence continues at coordinate 280,018,084 of NC_084460.1, read as the reverse complement.
ACTCATTTCACAAATTAAGAAACTAAGTGCCAGTGGTGTGAAGTGATCTGCCTAGGACCATAGGTCATGGTACTAGAATTCAAACCCAAGCCTACTTATCTGTAATTCCTGTGATCTTTAATAAAGGGAGCTAAAAGGAAACATAACTGAGCTAACAGAGGTGTTACCCACCTACATAAAGTGAACACAATTGCTAGTTTCTGATATTATTTATTCATTGATAAAACTCTTGGGAGTGACTTAGTACTTCAAGTCCATCTGTCAAATCTCTCAAATGTCATTACAGTGAAAGTTAAGAAACATCTGTCTGAAGACATTACAGCTGTGCCTAGTTAATTCAGTAACGATAAAAATTTCATTAGTTTAATTCAGCTCCATGTTGAGCTCCAAAAGTAAAGCAGGCATCACAAATATTTTCATATTTTTTACCTCGCAGGTAGATTCAAGTCAATTCAGTATTATTTAATGAGTGCCTAATCAATGGGTAAACACTGTAATAAAACATAGGCAATGCATAATCTCACTTTGGGGGGAGGCCTGCATAAAGATTCCTTCATTTTGTTTGCACTTATTAAGTGCTTGTTGTATGCTAAACACTGTCAAAGGATGGGGCCAGCACTCAATATATGAAACAAAATTCAGCATGAAGCTGCATTTATTGCATATTTAAGTAAGGGATCAGGCATAGTCTCTCTGATCCTTTTCTTTTTCTGTGGGGTGGTGTGGTTTTCAGAGATTTGCAGATTTTTGGAGGTCACAGTTACTTGGGTGAGATGGTTGTTGCTTGGCTGGCATTCAGAAAGGAGCTTACGGGAGAGTGTCTCTTCCTGATTGGCTGACTTTAACAAAACGTGTCCACAGGGTGTGTTGTCACTGACTGATTAAAAAGGGTCCAAACCAGTTCAGGTGGTCATTACCATGACTCAGTCCAATCTGCCTTTTCCCAGCAATGTGAGAACTTTTAAATTAGTTCTATACCAGCTCTGTCCAATAGAAATATAAAAATAGTCACATATGTAATTTTAAACTTTCTAGTAGCCACATTAAGAAAAGTAAAAAGAGGTGAAATTAATTTTAATAATATATTTTGGTTTACCCAACATATTCAAAATATCATCATTTCAACATGTAATTAATAGAAAAAATTATTAATGAGATTTTTTACATTCTTTCTTCCATACTAAGTCTTCAAAATCCGGTGTGTGTTTTACACTTACAACATATCTCACTTCGGACTAGCTGTATTGAAAGTGTTTTAGGAGTCTCATGCGGCTAGTTGCCTCGTCTTCGGCAGTGCATCCTGGGGATACCAGGATGGAGAGAAGCCAGTGCCTGCCCTCCAGGCTCTCCATGAAAACAAACACTTGTGGCTACAGCCTGTGTAGAGACTAGGACTGGGATGAGGCAAGCAAGGCATGGGCACAGAATTTAAGGGTGTATGCACTCTCAGGGGCAATTCTGCTCTTGACCTGAGAGTGAATACCTGCTTGAATCTTGCACCCTAGGTTCCTGGAAGGATCTAGGAATCTGGAGTTTCAGTAAGCATCCCTAGTTATTCTAAAGCAGGGGTTTAGGATCATCACACTTTGAGAAACTCTCCTTCTGCCATTAGCCTCCTATGAGGGTTCCTTTACATTTAGCGAAATAATTTCTCTTTTTCTGTTTGGTTTTGGGAGTAGATGTTGCTGAATTTTTAGGAATGCAGTGGGATTCTGAAGTCCCTCCGTAGAAAGCTCCTATAGGTGTGTGTTCCTGGGCTTTTGGCCTGACAGGACCATGGACTGAACAAACTGGAGTGCCAATTTATTGGTACACAGACACTGACTATTTCAGGGACCAAAATATGACAGGCTTGTGATAGTGATGGAAAATGGGGTTGTGGAGGGCAAGGGAAGGTGTGGAAAGAGCTTGATTGTTGGAAATGGGAAGAGCAGAGATGAAACCCTGGGATCACTTTTGGCTTCACATTGAGTAGTTTGTTTGACACTATATCGGGCCACCTTTACCTTAGTCACTTACCTGATTTCAGTGATGCTCACATAGAAAAGGGAAGTTGTTTATGTACTGTCAGACTATGGTTGACACACACACCATAGGAGTCATGTTACACTCATATGCTTTGAGATGTGTTCACTCGGGAATGTGAAGCAACCAGAGACGGGGAGTATGTGCTTTTATGTGTGCATGTGTGTTTCTGTTGCAGATTTCCTCCTTGGTGTGCTTCCTGCTGTCTCCTGCAGCCTCCTTTATCACTGGGCAGCTGGTAAATGTGGATGGGGGTCAGTCTCTGTACACTCACATGTGGGAGATACCAGGTGAGCAGCCAAGGAGTGAGTATGCAGTCACTAGCTTTATGCCTTTTCACACTCAGGTGTTCAAAACTTCTTAAGTAGTTACTAAGAGATAAGGGTCTTCTCTTATAGAATATCAAAATGGGCAGAATGCTTATGTTCATGATAGGATTTTTAAAGGAAAAGTTATAGAAATTATAGAACCTAGCTTTATATATAGTCATGTGCCACAGAACAATGTCTTTGTCAATGACAGACTGCATGTAGGAAAGTGGTCCCATAAGATTGTACACCTTTTCTATGTTTAGATACACAAATACTTCCCATAGTATTACAGTTGCCTACAGTATTCAGTACAGTTGACATGTTGTACAGGTTTTAGCCTAGGAGCAATAGGCTATACCATATAGCCTAGGTGTGTAGTAGGCTATACCATGTAAGTTTGTGTAAGTACATTCTATAATGTTTGTACAATGATGAAATCTCCTGATGACACATTTCTCAGAAAGTATCCCATCGACTCATGACTGTGTTTAAAAAGTTCGTGTGTGTGCATAGGTTGGTGGAACTTGAACCCTGAAAAATATTCTCAGTTTGAGTATATATTGTAAGGAGAAGATAGAAAAGAGGCAAGAGGTTGCCATATTTTAAAGATTTATTTCCTTTTTTGTTCCTCCAATAAGTGGCTTGCATATCTGAGCAGAAGAATCAGATATGTTAGGTGGGGAGGGGTAGTATGGTGCTTTTTTGCACTCTCTTTGGGGTATATATTGAGTGAAACCACATGAAATTTCTGTATTCAATCATTTTTGATATACAAAAGCAGTAGTTTTATAAGTTTCGATCAAATACTGATGTTATACACAAATGTTTTTGTGTGCGTGCGTGCATGTGCGTGTGTGTGTGTATGTGTCTTATGGCTAGACTGTAGAACTTTGGGGTTTGGAAGGGTCTTAAAATCAGAGAATCCAATATTCTAATTTTAGAAATGACAAAAATAAATCCACCTGGGCATTAAAAGGCATGTCCAAGCCAAAAACTCTAAATCACTCCAAAAATGTAGAAGATGATATAAGGTACATATGTATTTGAACTTTTGTTGCTAAAGAAAATTAACTGGATACTAGCAAATTAACATGTGGTTGATGTAACCCATGCATATTTGAATTTCCTGTCAGGGAGCCAGGTTCAGCCTACTCTTTCATGTGCTGACAGTCTGTTCAAGGCTAAGATCTTCTTTGCATTAATAAATGATTGGTGTAGAATTTTAATTTTATTTATTATTTCCCCTCCCATATATATTTCTTTACAAATAACATCATTGTGGTGATGTGCATAAGATATTATGGTTTTAAGGATCTCTGTCTCTGTGCCTTTAAGACAAAAATGCCTACATAGTTATGCAATATTATTTTCTGAAAGTATTTAAAGTAATAAGGGTGGGAGAGAACCTTTCCACTTCCCTCCCAGTAGAGTTGAGTCAGTATTCCTTATGGTGGGTTGCCTTGCCTTGCCTTGCCTTAGAAAGAGAAAGAAATTCCAGATGGCTGCTTCTCCAGGACTTCAGTGAAATGATTTTCTTTTAATTCTCACACTTTTTAAAATCACTACAAAATATTTTTTTAAGTTGTTGAGGAAAGCGGCCACGTCTCTCTTTTACTAATATGCTTCCTCCAAATAATGGGTGGGAGTATTCAGCCCTTTAGTATGGTGTTTTCTTCAAGATTGCCAGCTCCTAACTGAGATGGCCTGGAATGGAAGTCTGGTTCTACTCTTATTAGCTGTATGATCTTGGGAAAATTAATTTCTGCATGCCTCCATTATCTAGTCTATATTATGGGGACACATACAGTATTTATTTCTTAGAGCTAATAGGAGGATTAAATTAGACAACACATTTAAAGCCCTATGGCAAAATAGGATGCTTTTAATCCCAAGTGGCCTAAACAATAAAGGAATTTGTTGGCTCACATAAAAAAAAGCAGGTGAGACTTGACTCAGTAGCTCAGTGATCTCATCAAGGACATTTTTTCTCTCTTTCCTGTTTTTGCTTCACAGTGTTGGTTTTATCTTAAGGCTGGCTCTCCTGGTTACAGGATGCCTACTTTGTTCACATCCAGCTGGACAGAGCAGGAGGAAGGGGAATGACTTTGTTCCAGAATCTCTAATGAAATTCTGAGAGCCACTCTGTTTTAGACCAGCTTATGCAAATATCCTTCCTCCACCAGTAACCACAGCCAGGGGAATGGATGCACCTACTGACTTAGCTTAGATCCCATGCCCCACCCCTGGTGCCAAGGTTCCCCGGAACCTGGTGGGTTATCAAATGGAAATGAGGCTGTTGGAATGAGGAGATGGGGGACTAGATGCTGGGCAGGCAACTCTCAGTGCCTGATACAACGTAAACACATTATTTTATAATTTTATTTTTAAGGAGACACTATTTACTGAATGTCTGCGGTATGCCAAGTACTGTACATACTGAGTCACATTTAACCCTCACAGCTTTAAGAGGTAGATGTTGTTATACCCTTTAAAACTGAGGCTCAGGAAGAGTAACTTCCCCAAATTTAGAAAAGCTAGTGAGTAGCAGACCTGGGATTCAAATCCAGGCTTTTTCCTCAAACATCTGACCCAAAGATTTCTCTTTTTCTTGCTGAGAAAATGGGTGAACCAGGAAAAAGAACAAGAGGATTTGGTGGGAATTATGACAAATGAGGTTAACAGACTTGCAAGTGACATGAGGCTTTCCACTTTCTTAACAGATCATGACAACTGGCCTGAGGGATTAGGGGACCTTTCTGTTGTCAAAAGGATGAAGGAGTCTGCTAAGCTTAAAGCTAAGCTCTAAGCTGAGGGAACACAGAGGTGTCCTCTGTCCCCACGTGCCTTAACAGCTTGAGGATACACTTCTGTACTTTTTAAGGGTTTATAATTTGTATGGAAAACAATCATTTCTGCTTTTTTAATGTTATTAATTACATCTATGCAAAAACTACTCCTGACAGAAATGCATTTTTTTATGTCCCAACTGATGTCTTTTAACTTGGGAATAAAAATTTTTTTTCAAGGAATGGAAATTAACATACTTAAATGATTATACTTTTCATTTCTAAGAAAGTTATTTGAAAAATGAACTAATTTTAAATTCATAGTAACTGAAAGGATCATGAACTCCCAGAAGGTTTTATTATTTAATTGTAAAGGTAAATAATAAATTGTGGCATAATTATGATTAATTCAACTAGAGTTATGCAATGACTTGTTTTTGGTGGCAAATACTTTTGGAACAATAAAGCTTAATGGTAATTATCAATGTATAGTTTGTTTTGTTCATGAAGTCAAATTTGTTTAAATGTTTGTAATTCAAAGAAAAGTTATATGTTGTATGTTTTTGCAGTGCTTGATTTGTGTCTTGATTTCCTATTCAAAGTATTCCCTGTTCTCTATGTATCTCCTTTCATATGCACAAACAAAATAAAAATTAAATTTCATGTGAATTTATTAGTATTCTCCCTTCAATTGATCCTTTCTGGCAGTGAGACACTTATTTATGAAATGCCATAACAAATTACATATGCTCATTCCTTGTCTTAATTAGTTAAACCTCTTTCAGGTGACTGAGGTGAAGTAGCTATTTCCCTTTCTTTATCAGTAACACTCATTTTAAACTGTATGATTTACCAAGCTCTGGGATTAGGGACCCAGAATCTGCAATTTTATCAGGTGCCTAAGTGGGGCCAGCATTAGTGAGGCTGATGGGCCACCAGGGTGCAGCATTTAAGGAGGTTTTCACTCTCACGTTTGTGCAAGTGCAGAGTTGCCCCTGAGAATTAGTGTGTCCTTAAATTTTGTGTACATACTTTTATACTACTTATGTAGAAAGATCAGAAGTCTTTCTTTTCCCCTTAGACAACATTTTAACAGTGGCCTTCTGGAGCTGATGTCATAGCTACTAAGAAGCCATGTTAGAGGGCAGGGTGGCCCTAATACAGTTTGGGGGGAAGATGCACTAGGCAGGGCTTGCTTTTCAGATTACCTCCTGTTGATGACTGTTAAGAACCCTTTAAATCTCCATCGTGTTGACCTTTGTTTATTTCTGCTTAAAACATGGAGCCTGTCCTATATCGCAGTAAACTTAGCTACAGCTCCTTGTTAGAGATTCTTCTTGACTATCACTGGAAAGCTGATCATTACCTTTATTCTAGAATTCTAGGTCTACTCTCCAGGACTTTTGTGTACATGGAAATAGTGTCCTGTCAATAACATCCTTTTGCTTCTACACATAGTACATTTTGGTATAGAGTGACTATTCCTGAAGAGCCTTAATCATTCACTCAGGTAATAATTTTGAGTTCCTACAATGTGCTGAGCATTGCGCTAGGAGTCAGACATGCAATGGAGGAAAAAAAAATATATGCGGATCTTGCCCTCATTGAGCTTACTATCTAGAGAAAGAAAAAAAGAGCCATTAATCAAACCATACCTATACATTTAAAATTACCAAATGTACTGTTACCAAGGAAAAGGTCTTGGTGCTAAAGGCATAAACAGGAAGAAAAAGACATCCGTAGGAAAACAAAAACAATTCTATAATTGTTCACGTCAAGAGTTTGTTGATAAAGATCACCTTTGTGGATGTTGTCCCTCCCCCACACACTGCTCTTTTGGTTTGTGGCTTGTGTTAATTCAGGTCCTCTGAGAAGCAGATGCCAAAACATGAGATGTGTACTAGACCTATTGGGGAATATGCCTGTGGAGGATAAGGACGGGGGCTCGAGAAGGTGACGATACCTGGAAAGAGGGGAAAGGGGATTGGACAGGAAGCATCTCAGATTGCAGCAAAGTGGCCAGGGTTGCTGTGCGTGTTCATTCACAGTTACAATGGTGTAGGGGAGTACCAGGAGGCACTTAGTGGGTCACCTGGGTTTTACCTGTATTCCTCCCTGCCCCTACTGTGTAAAGGTAGCCCTTTCTTCTCCTGCTGGTTGTGGGGACTCCTTTTCACACCAGCTTGTACCTGGGTAAAGGGAGTCCAAAGTGCCCTTTCATCAGTCATAGTTTGTCATTCAGCGGGAACTTACTGTGTCCCCTGGCAAGAGTTGCCATCTTTGGAATCAGTATTTCCAATGCTGCTCTTCCCCTTAAGTCCCACAGGGGATCATTGGGATTAAAAAGGAGGGACACTTCTGCTTCCACCCATTTGTTCCTGGGCATATTCCCAAACCCACTGGGGACACGCGTCCCAAAAGATGGCACTCCATCCTGGCTCTTCAGCTGTGCCTTGGTTGTTCTAGCCCTCTGTGTGGCTGGCTGCTTGTGGCTAGGGCGGTGTGTGATGCAATTAGTGGTTCTATGATCAGGGACCTGCTCTTGGGTCTCCTTCACCAGGAAGTGGGTCAACTGGTTGGCTGCTGTGTTGCATGGGGATCCTATGTCTAAGGATCAGGCTATCTATAAGCCCCCAGATAGTGGCAGTCTGAGTCCCTGAGGGCAGGAAAGGCAAACTTACCTGGCATGGGTATCTATCACTATGAGAAGTGACACGATACCACTTGGTAATTTGAACAGGAAAGGTTTAGTATAAAGAATTATTAACTCTAACAGGATATTGGGGTAATGAGGGATTAGCTAGTAAGAAGTAAAGAGAACTTTAAAGAACACGAGAATAGCAGATGTGAGGAGCAGCTAGCACTACTAGGGTTGAGATGGGAGTCCAAGAGAGAACCCTCCCCAGCCAATAGGGCTTAACTTAACACAAGCAGGGAGGGCAGGGCTGTGGCTCAGTGGATGGCAGAGAAATCACTGTGCTGCTCTGCTGGTGGAACTTGCTAGAAATCCACCCTCTAGGGTGCATGAGAAAACTTCACAGAGAGGTGTCTTACTAGAGGCTTCTGCTACAAAACTATCCCAGGAAGCATTAGGGGGAGTTGGCATTGTCTGCCTGCACTGCAGGATCAGGAGGCAAACCCTTTCCTCCTGCGGTGTCTCTCCATTGTCCCCTACTGATAGCTTCAGTAACAGCTGGCAAAGGAAAAATGACTTATAGGGCCCATATCCAATCTACAACTGGCCAAAGTTGTCAACTTGCCCTCTGTAGCCCCTTGGTCACCTTAAGGAGCAATGCCACACCAGGGCTCAGCATTGGTCTCTTTGCAAACAGGCTGGACATTCAAAGGCAGCGACTATATCAGCCTTGGCCAAGAGGGAGTCCATGCTACTGGGCCCGGTGGGAGCTGCCCTCTGTCCCTGTGCACATTGCCCCAGGTCTAGAGTGGCCAGTGATGAAGGCTGGCTGACACCAACTGGCTGAGTCATCTTGTCTACCTGGGTGTTCTGCCCATCTTCTATGGTAAACGCTTTCTGGGGGTATGAGACAAAAATAACACTCTGCCCACTCCCCCGTTTTCATCCCTATGCCTCTACCTCAGACCTCCTTGTTTTCTGGAAAAATAACCAGGCTGTTGGCCACTGTTAAGAAATCTCTACGTATCCCCACCTCAGACTACTTTCTTTACTTTGTAGATACCAGTTTCATCTGCAGACTGCCCATTAGAAAGATTTTTCATCTCCACTCTCTTATGGGGCTGCCCATGAATGCAGCTATAATGAAGTTCTGACAGCTGGGAAGGAGGCATTGGGTAGGAAGAATCTCAGACTGCAGCGTAGTCCAAGAAAGGGTGGAGCAGGCCGATGGGAAGTCCTCAACCCAAAGTCAGCCACTGGAGCAGCCCTGCATCTCACGGGAATAGGCCTGCCTGAACAGCCTGGCTGTGCTCAGTCACTGGCTGGGAGCAGCTGAGGGTGAAGGCAGTGGTGGGTCCAGCGGGGCAGCAGCTGGGGCTGACAGTCAATCACTTATGTCCCCCATAGCAGGAGCTCTAAAGTGTACATTTTCATGGCTATTCTGTAACTGTAAAACTTCACCATTGACCATTGGCTCAAAAAAGTGCCACCTTGTGGTTAGTCACGGAACACCAGCTTGCATGGGCAGTACCTTCTTGGGTTTCCAAGACCGGGCTGCAAAACTTCAAATTGAGCTTTAGTTCCTTTTCGTAGTATTCTTCTGCACCCCTTGTTCACAAGGGTTTCATGTCACTGAAAGAGTTGTCTGTTGAAAAAAGACCAACTATAGAATAGAATAGAATAATTATATAATATAATAAAATATAATTAATATAATAAACCACATTCAAGAAAAGTATGTTAGATCAAAAGCTAGTGATATTCTATCTAGCCCTTGTTTGAAGACACCACAGATCTCCAGGATATTTTGAATCTTGTCATGTGCCAAGCTTGGTTAGGGACAGCTTTGGAGCAGCTGTGGCTGAGTTGAGTAAGAGGCAGGACTGCACACTGCCTGGTGGCGGTCAGATTGCAGGACCTGCCAAGTCCCAATGCTGTCGGTGTCTGCACTGCCTTCCTGGGGGTCTCCTGACTCCTCTGGTCTAGAGAGGCCTGCCACCTGTTTGCACCTGCAGCCTCCAACCTTGTCCTCCCTGAGGTTGTCAGTTGCCTAAGAGGTAACATCTCGAAACCCTCTTCTGACTGGGGTCACCCTTTGCTAGGTTACTAACAACCTTTCTGCTTACTACTTCCTTGCGTCCTATCTCAGCTTACTTTGTCCCTTTCTGTCAGTTCCTGCAGAGTTCTTGGTGGACTCTCTCTTCCATGAGTTACAGATTTTAGAGTCTGCTGGAATCCAGCTGCCGGGGTTCAAATCCCACCTTCTCCCACTTACTTGCTCTTGTGAGGGCTTTGAGACAATTGAGGAATTTAATATAGGTTGGGTATTAGATAATATTAAAGAATTACTAGTCATTTAGTTAGATGTGATAATGGAATGGCAGTTTTTTAAAAAAATGTACTTACCCATTAGAGAAGAAATGTTGTCTTGGATTTGCTTTAAAATACTTCAATTTTTAAAAAAATGGGGGAGGGGAGAGAGACAGGTTTGGCAGCATGGTTAATTGTTTAAGCTGAGTGACAGAAACACTATATGTTATATGGTTAATTCTACTATTCTCTCTGCCTTTGGGTAAATTTAGAAATTCCTCCAAATAAAAATTGTAAAATAAAAATGATCTCATTAATTACTTGGATAGAGCATAACATGGGGAAGAATTAGCCAATTCTATTTGAAGGTTACTGGGGAGAAACAGGAGAGAATTCGCATCCAGTGTTTATGTGGGTATGTGAGTTTGGCAGAGGAAGTCGGGGACCAGGTTCCAAATGGAATATAGATTTGTCTTGCAAGACTATTGTCTCTTAACCTGGATTCTGCTCTGAAGGCCCTGGGGATAACACCGTGTGCCCCTGGCCAGTAGCCCACACTGGGTTAGTGAGCATTACCAGTTAGTCGGCTCCAGCATAATCCAGTTGGTTAGAAATGGAAGCATGCAAGAAATGGACAATGTAGTCCAATTATCTGGTAGCATTAATGCACCTGGGTTCATATGCTTTGAGTGGGGAAATCATATCTAATTGGTAGATTTGGAAAAAAACAAATCAACAAATTACAAACAATATTCCTTGTTTCTCTTGAATATTTTGGACATTCAACTTTTGTTTTCATTTGTCTAGACTGAGTCCAAGTTTAGCCAGAGTTTATAGTTCTAAGTATGACTCAACAAAGTCACTTTTTTTCAAAATGCTAACAATTATCATGGACTTAAGTAGCAAAGATGAAAAAAAAAGAAGTCATTTCTATGAGTGATTCAGAGTAGATGTAAGTCAGAATTTCTTACCCTGTAATTTGAACCTTCTGAATTAAAAGCTGCATACCAAAGGTTATTTTGTTAGATTTCTTTGGCTTTCTGTTTTCATATGAACCAAGAAGAGAGGAATAGCCTATTTCTGCTTTTACTGAAGCCTTTTAAAAATCCTTGATGGTTTAAAAAATACAAAGAAATAAAGAGGTTCAATTTGAGTGTATAGTAAAAGATGGGAAGGAGGACAATGGAGATCTTATGACAGGTGTCTCTACACCAGGGGACAGTGGCTGAGACTTCCTGGGAGAAGTCTCAACCTGTGAGGCATAAAGTCTGGATTTGGGGCTAATAGGATTGACTGTGGAGGGGAGGGAGGTTGGTATGGATCTTAGAGGAACTGGGGAGACTGGATGCCTTTATCCAGTTCTTTCTAATTAGTTGCTACCATTTTACTTGAAGAAAGAAAATAAAGACAGATTTCGATAAGATACAGAGCAGATATTTTGATGAGTAAGCAAAATGAGTTGTTGGCTTGTGTGTTAAAATTAGAGAGCAGAAATAAATTCCCTACAAAGTTAAATTATAGAATCAAAACATGGTGGGTAACCATCGCTAGCATTTGTTAAGTAGTTACTATGTGACAGACCCTGCTAGCACTTTCCATGCATTATCTCATTTTAACCCTATAAAAACCTTGGGCTGTAGATTTTATTATTTACCAGCATTTTACAGTTGAGGAAACTTGCACAAACAGGTCAAATAACTTGTTCAAGATCTCAGCAAATGGCAGAAGTGAGATTCCAGCTAAAGAAGTTTAGCTTCAGAGTCTGTGGCCACTGCAGTATACCGAGAGAGAGGTCAGCACCAAGACACCAAGAGGTAATTTTAAGAAGTTTTTTTTGTTTTCCTTTGGTGGCTGGCCAGCTTGGGGATCCGAACCCTTGACCTTGATGTTACAAGGTGGCACTTTGACCAATTGAGCTAACTGGCCAGCTCCTAAAAATTTTTAATGGAACTATTCAAACACATACTAAAGTAAAGAAGATAGTAAAATAGTACCCATCACTCAGCCTTAACAATTATCTATATTTTCCCAAATTTATTTGTCTATCTGCCCCACTTGATTTATAAGTATTTTAGAGCAAATTCTAAAATTTTAAACTTCTTTAACCTTTTCACCTGTCATTTCACAGCAACTAGTAATTTTAATGTGATTGAAAATATTAATGTGAACAGAAAGAAATGTGGGTCAGAGTGGGAGATGGATTCACTGGGTTAGCATATGGAAAGCTCACGTGGCCACCATGAGCATACCCACCTACCACGGCCCATCAGAGACAGGCCCATCCACAGGCTCAAATGTCTGATAGTCTTGGCATGTACGTCTCGATGCATCAGACTCTCAGAGCTAAATTCATGAAACCGTCTCCTTTGCCTCTAAATCCATGTCCAAGAAGAAATCTAAAATTTCAATTTTCTGTGCAGCTTTGCCTAAAGGAAAATACTGGACAGGGCTGGCCCCTAGGCATTTTCAGCCCGTCTGAGAGTTTGGTGTAAGTCTAACCCATAGATTTCAGTTTCTGGAGAGTTTGTGAGCATGACTTAACATCCCTGAGTTTTGAGAACTCTGGAGAGAGGGATAAGAAGTGTTGGTTTCTAGTTCCGCAAGCCTGAGGGCCAGCCTGGAGGCCAGCTTGGAGGCAGTGGGAAGTGGTTATTACATCTTCTGCCTGGTCTCTATCGTTTTGCCATTGCTGCCCTAACTCAGCAGCCTCGATCCTTCTTTACATCCCCTTCCATCAAGCTGCTTTCATCCTTTTATTTTAAAAGGAAATTATTTATTAGGAGTATAGCATGTCTTTTTGATTGTACCAGTGTTTATACTGGAATTGCTACTTGTAAGTGCTCTGATCACAAATTTGCATTCACTGAGTTTTTTATACTTAGTTCTATATTCCAATGGTGGGAAAAATCAGAACTGTCTCTTTTTCTCTCTCCGATAGGAAGATAGGTAGATCTTATTTGTCTTTTTTTAATTGTGGCATGATATATGTAAACATAAAATTTGACATTTTAACCATTTTTAAGTGTACGATCCTTATTGTAATTATAGACAACCCTGAGATAGAATTTTAGTTTCTCAAATAACTGGATTAATTCAGGTATGCATTACATTAATGCTATATAAATTCAAATTCCCAAAATTCAAGCATGTTTGAGAAAGCAGCCTGTGTATATCAAGATAAAATAGAATTAAATAAATACACAATTACTGAAAAAACATGTCTGATATCTCGCCTTTAAATCCTGCCTAGAAAAATCAAATGGAAACTTTTCTACTGATTTGTATATATTTTCAGATAATCTGTGTTTTTTTCGAACCAATTTATGAAAGACATCTTTGGTTTATAATCATAAAACACTTCAAATATCATTTATTTACATTTAAAGCCTAAGTTTTACATCATATATACATGAACCTTTAGCTACTGAGTTTCAGTGCAGAAATCCAAACTCTTGTATGGAAGTCAAAATGCCATACCTCAAATTCTAAATTTTTCATTCTGAAGTAACTATACTGAAGGGAAAAAAAAAAAACCCCAGAATATTACAATCTTGAGAATTACATATTAAAATTTCAAATTTCATTATTTAATAGGCTTTAAGTATGTTTTGAAATTTAGAAATAATTTTTTACAGAATCCTCAAATTTGGAATGCTTTTGAAAAACTGAAACATAAATGATTTTTTCATCACAGGGGGTGGGAGGTGGGGAGAGTTGGCTTGACTGACTTGTTTAGAACAGGGATTTTTGATATTAGGCAAATTTTAAACTTAGGTTCTCTTTTTCTTTCCTTCTTTCAAGGTCCTCGTCTCTTAACTACTTCATGGATTTTGGACCATTTTTTTTTAACCTCAAAGTTAAATTTCTCTTTTGGAGCTTCAGATTATGCTGGGTAATAGTGTGAGTTTCAATGGCAGGGCATTGTTTGTTTAAATATAATTTAATTCACATAGTTTCTAGCTCCAAACAAATATATTCACACTGTTGTTCTGTCGTTCTGTCACTGAACACAAAGCAAAATGTTCGCATTCAATTCTTCACATTTGACCAAGAAGAGATGAGTGATTTTCATCAAGTATTTTTTATTATTCGTTTGGAGCAGCCCTTCCAAACAGATAATGATTTTGGAGACCCTGAAATCTCTGAGCATTATTTTTATTTCAACAAACTTTTGAGGGTGTATGAATCACAACGCTCCAAACTCATTTTGAAGAAAAATATTATGTACTTGTAAACAGAAATTATCTCCTGCATTAAAATTATAGTTTTACGTAATTTCACTATTTGTTCAATGTCTACTACTTGAATAGGATAATCGATTTTAAAATACAGATAGTTCAACCTGACCTGCCTTGTGCAATCTAAGTTTACTTTGAGGACAGAGTAAGAACATTTTGTTCATTTCTAGTTATTCAAAAATTAAAGCTATTACACTAAGGGGTTAATTTTACTCTAATGGGCTGCTCCCAGGGAAGAATTTTTTTGGTTGCTTTTTTAACCCCATTTTATTGAATTGAGGTGAACTTGACACAACATAAAATTAACCATTTTAGATGAATGATTCAGTGGCATTTAGTACAGTACATTCACAATGTTGTACAACCATCATCTGTCTAGTTCCAAAACATTTTCATCACCCCAAAAGGAAACTCCATGTACATTAAGCAGTTGCTCCCTATTTCCATCTTCCCAGCCCCGGCAGCCACCAGTAGGTGTTCTCTTTGTCTGGATTTTCCTATTCTGGGTATTTCGTGTAAATTGAGTCATATAATATGTGACCTTTTGTGTCTGGCATTTTCCCTTACAATGATGTTTTTGAGGTTCATCCACGTTGTAGCATACATCAGCACGTCTAGTGAAGAGTTTTTAATCATTTTAATGTGGGTGGGACTGCGTTTACCTGTGGACAGAATGTCCTGAACCTTATTTCTAGGACGTTCCCTCCGGAAGAGCAAAAGACTTTAGTGATAATGCCTGGCGGACTTAATCTTATGTTGAAGAAATCTGAGGAAAGAATTCCTGGCATTTCTAGAGGGAGGAAATCCCGAGCTTATGGAACTCACCACAGTGATGGGTTTAGGTCCAGGGTTTGCCAGTCCACGGATGCTGTGATGTGCCACACAGATCCTCCTCAGGAAGCAGGGCATTATTAGGCCAGCTGCTGCAAATGCTGCCCGCACACAGCCCTCAGCTGTCAGCCCCCTTCGGGGACGACCTCAGCTGCAGAGGGCTGCCTCAGCCGAGGTCCTGCTCCCTTCCCAAGTGACCCTCACTCAGAGATTGATTATCGCAGAGGACTATATAGGGCCAATTCTCTTGCACCAACTCAGAATGGCTTTCAGTCATCATTGTATCTCCAGAACTCCTCCAGAACTCCAGGATTGGCCGAGGCCCAATCCTGCTTTCTTTTCATCCCTTCTGTTTCTACAGGTGTTGGTCCCATGAGCACTCCTGAAAAAAATCTACTGTAAGCTAGCTCTGTCTCAGAGTCAGATTTCCTGGGAACCCAAGCTACCATGCCAGAGGTTTTGCATGGTTACGTGAGATGTCCGTGGAGGAAGGCAGGCCTGCTCCTCCTCCCACTGAGAAGCTTTGCTTTTTTGCTACTGAGGCTGTCTGTGGGTACTAGAAGTCTTCTCTCCTAGTTTTAAAACTTTTTCTTGTCAAGATCTTTAAAGCAACCTCTTCTGGGTATCTGTGGGGTGGTAATTAAAAATTTTGCCTTTACAGACAGTCCCTGTCTTATGATCATTTGATTTATGATTTTGGTGGGTTTATCTGGACGCTTCTACATTATGGTTTCTAGTGAATGCATATCACTTTTGCACCTCCGTAAAGTCGAAAAATCCTAAATCGAATGAACTATTGTAGTTGGGGGGACTGCCTGCTTTGTTGCCAGCATTAAATGCATTTTCAACTTAATGATATTTGCAGCTTATGGTGTGCTTGTCGAGACGTAACCCCATCATAAGTTGAGAAGCATCTGTATTTGTAATTCTTACTTTTCTACAAAAACCATTCTCTCATCTGGCCAAGATGTGCATTTTCAAGTGTTCTCTTAATTTTCAAGGACATCACGGTGCCAAGAACCATGAAAGGGATATACTCAAATTTGGGGTCACACTGTTATACTGATTCTTCATCTTTATGATACATTTCCTGTAAGCAAGAAACCATATTTGTTTAATATCAGCTAGACTGGGATGGGTCTCCCTTGGACTGAGAAGTGCTCATCACGAGTAGCCTGGGGACAGAAAATAGGGCACATTGTCTTCTGACAGGGTATATAGGAAAGATGTAAGAGGGGAGGGAGCAGGCTCAGGTTAAAATCCCCACTGAAGTGACAAGGCCTTTTTGCATTGAAAACAGCTCTGAGACAAAGCTCACGGAGAGAAGACCTATGAGGATCAGCATGCAAAGGGAGAGGGGAGCTTATAGAAGTAAGTTTAAAAACTTGACAAAGCCATCAAAAGAGGTACTCATGATATCTACTTGAAAGGGGCCTCCACTTTGGTCAAGTAACACGGGAAGCACCGATCACTTTGAGAACTTGACTTTCCCCCGTCTAAGGTCTGGCTTGCAGTGCTGTGCTGTTCTGGAGGGACTGACCACCTTCCTCCAGAAAAGGCTCACTGTCAATGCTCTTCTGGTACCAGCCTCTCTCCTTCCTGCTGCATCTCCTCCGTTCCAGCTTCTCCCTGTTCCCTGCTGCTCACCCCAACTCATACTTTTCTTCCATTACTACACAAAACGACACAGTTCTCTACTTCTTCCTCCTAACCCATTTATCTGAGGGGATTTTGACACAGCCCAAATGGTCCATCAATGCATCCACCAAACAAAAGAAGGTGTTTCTCTGGAGAATTGTACTATGACCTTACGACCTTTTAATCTATGTTATCAAGCTGTTGCCAAGATAGATTCATTTCAATTATAAATAAATAAGTAAAATTTAAAAATAAAACCGAAAGAATTGTTTATTTAAATAACTTCCTTTATATCATTTAAGAAATACGCATAATAGCCTATGCACTTTTCCATAGTTTCCCGGCTAGTCTAATGTAAATGCTTAATAAGATCGAATGAAATAGTAACACAATAATCAATGATATTTGGCACTTGGTAGCCAGAAGAGAGGACTTACTGCTCAATTTAGCAGTGCCCTAACAGGTTTTGTGTTCAGTCTACAGCTAGTTTAAATCTCCCTCTTAAATATTACTATGACCCTTTAAGATCTAAGCCCACACAGGCATTGTAGCTGCGGCAACTTTCCATCTGTTGAGTGAAAGAAAGCTTTCTATCCATTTCAGATACTTGGCTCCTTCTGCGAAGAGACTGCAGTTCATTTACAATTGAAGGCCAGGAGGTGGCAGCATGGAGAATTAGAGGAAGGTTTATATATAACCTTTGTGAGGAAGTTCACTTGGTACCTTTACTACTGTAGAACTTGCCTGGAAGAGTTGCAGGGTTCTGGCCTGTTTACATATCTCTGTGAGTGTTGTGGACAAAGAAGTAATGTCAGACTAAATACAGGCATAAATTTGGTTATCTACTAACACTCAGATTGATAACACCTGGGCTTAAAGTTGAGGCAAGCCTTTATGGGCTTTTCATAGCAAAGATGAATGATGCTCCTGTTTTCTCCTATTATAGTTTTTGATACGTGTTTTCTCCTATTTTGTAACTCCCTGTCACCTTACATATAGCAGGGCTTTAATAAATGTTTTTTTATAGTTTAATTGAATTAGGAACAGATATGACATGTTGGGTGAGCCCAGGCTTATGTTTAATTTTAGTTAGGTATAATATGGAGAGATTCTGGAGAGCCTTGAATGCTTGGGATTGGAGGGAGGCTGGTCTTCCAAAGGTGGGAAGAGGTTGATTTCTAGATCTTATCTCCAGGGCTGAGAATTGAGACTGTTCTAGGCATTATGGTAGGATAGTTAGCTATGACAGTAGAGATAGATCTGGGAGTACAGTTAGATACGGGGATGTAATCAGAATGGGAACATTGTTAGATGCAGCAGGGTAGTTAGCTATGGGAGTGTAGTTAAACAAGAGAAAGGTAGTGTGAGGTAAGGAAGGGCATGCTGCTGGAAGCAAAAGGATGGGAGCTTTGAAGCACAGATAGACACAGAACATTTCATGATGTTTCATAATTTTCCAGTTTTGGCTCTAGGTAGACTTGCTCTGGGTAGTCTTCTGAGGTGAGTAACGTTTATTTTTCATCTTTGTATTCCACAAGAGGTTGAGCACAGTGCCATGCTTACAGAATTGACACTCAATAAATATTTGTTGAGTTGAATAATTTTAGGTGGCCACAGTTGGCTATGTAAGGTGATGGGGCAGGATCTGACTAAAGTGTGCACAACAATTGCAGCCAACATTTACAGAGCGATTTTGATTTCCCAGGAAACTGTACTAAGTGCTTTACGGGTATTATTTCACCTAATCCTGACGGCAGCCACTTGGAGGCA
The DNA here is from genome assembly GCF_027409185.1 of Cynocephalus volans. NCBI lineage: Eukaryota > Metazoa > Chordata > Mammalia > Dermoptera > Cynocephalidae > Cynocephalus > Cynocephalus volans. The sequence goes on along the minus strand of NC_084460.1, from coordinate 279,999,540 downwards.
ACTGTCACTCCAAAGCCCATACTCTTAACCGTCCTGCCAGTGGTTCTCAAACCTGATGTGTCTCATAGTTCCCGGGACTAGGGTGAAGGGAGTGAGGGGTCTTGGGTGCAACATTTCAGGAGACACTCGTTTTCACGGTTGTTCAGTTGCAGGGTGGGCTCCAAAAGTGAGTGCCCCCTTACATCTTGCACCTGAGGCTTCTCATTTGTCTCATCCTAGCCCTAGAAGTAGAAGCCTTTTAAAATTGCAGATTCTGTGGCCTCCTCCCCAAAGTTTCAGCAAGCATCCCTAGGGATTCTAAAGCAGGGGTTTAGGATTGTCACCCTTTACGGCTCGCCGGTTGCTCACTCGGGAGAGCGTGGTGCTGACAACACCACGTCAAGGGTTAAGATCCCCTTACTGGTCATCTTTAAAAAAAAAAAGGATTGTCACCCTTTGAAAAACTCTGCTTCAGCTAAGATGTTTGTTGCTTGAAATTTGAAGAATGAGCAAAGACAGTGATCATTAAGATTTTCTCAGAGTATATATCTGGGAGGAAGGAGGGAAGTGAAATTGACCAGCAGATTGCACCAAATAAAAATAGTTTGAAAATTTAGAAAGTAGTTTGCATTATGGGAAACCACACAGTGATAGGACTGAGGGATTCTCAGATGGCAGATATTATCTATTTCTCTTCAGGGAGGAGAAACCAAACAGAGAAACAGGAATAAAATTAAGATCTCAGCTGACTAAATAAAACTTTGATACATCATACCCCCCCTAAAAGAAATACTGTTCTTTCATAATTAGCTTTCTCTCTCTTGTTATAATTACCCTTTTCCTGCCTCTTAACCCACTTCAGTGGGACTGAATGGGGTTAGCTATGAAAGCAACAGAATCTGACCCTGCTTAACTTCGGTTAAAAAAAAACAAAAGTATTGATTGACAAATCATGGAGTCACCCACAGAATCATGGGAAACTGAACAGCTAGAACCACTAGACCTTGGGAAATACAGGAGCTGCAAAGCTCTAGGCATCTAAATAGCAATTGCGGTTGGGCCTGCTCTTCAAGAAACTGTCCCTAAAATAATTTACGTCTCAACTCCAGCCATTTTCCATCTTTGGGTCCCTGCCCTTAAGATGCAAACTGCAGAGCGTTTGCTTGGCCCATCTTGGCCACATGCCCATCCCTTGTTGGGGATTAGGGGGTGAGGGATGGGGGGGTGCCTTCTTTGTCATGCCCAATCCATGGAATTGGGGCAGGGATGTTCCTCAAAGGAACACAAAGTTCTGTTACCAGAAGGAGGGGTAAGGGATACAGCAGAGGCAGAAACAAGAGACCCTACAGAGACCCTTGGCTGGCTTTTACTTTGGTGATATCAGTCATGCTCCTCTCCGATGTGACTTTATAGATGTGAGGCATATGGCTGTCTATCTTGGGTCACTTGGAGTGAGGGATGATGCTGAGGTTGGTTTGGAGTATTGGTGTGTTTCAGAAGATCTCTGTTTTCTCTTTAGTTTTTCTCTACTGGATTTGGGCAACCCTTCAGAAACTAAACATAACTTTCCACACAAACACTAAATAGCTCTTTTTCTGTTTTCTAACATTTATTCAATCCATTTATTAAGTGCCCACTGTGTGTCTTTACTGTTCTAGATGTTGCGGTACAGCACATCCTTCTATTTATTGAGTCCCTACTATGGGTCTGCACTATTTTAGGTGTTGGGGATAGTGAAAAGAACGAAACAAAGTCTCCGCCATCATGAATGGAACCTACATGCTAGTTGACCATTGTATCCCCAGTACATGACTCAGTAAATATTTGCTGAATGGATAACTGAATGACACCAGCTCATGCTCTGTTTTTCCAAGCACAACTTGTCGGTGGGATGGATTAATGATGTGGCATTGAAGCTTAAATATTTTGATTTTCTAATTTTACTTCCCTGCATATATGCTTTTCTAGCAACTCCCAGAAGTCGTCAGTAAATTCTTAAAGAGAGGGGACTCCAAACTACGCTATTTCCCCCCCCCCAAAACTCTAGAGTTTTCTCTGCCCTAGAGAGTCTGAAAATAGAGACCAGCAGTTCTGCCTTGAAAACAAGCAGCTGATGAGCCTGTGAGTCACCAGTTGCCCCAGGGGACTGCCTACTCTCCTGACATTAGGTGCCAGGGGCTTTTGGTAAATGTCAGATGCTGCTGCGTGTGGTTGGTGGTGCTGGCGTCAACTCAGGCAGTGGGAAATACCTAGCACCACTCTAAAAAAAGGGAAGCCCACTGCTCTTCTGCCAGTGATGTCTAAAATAGGAAATGGGGTTGCTAAAATGTGGTCTCAGCTACCTAGAAACTGAAACTGGAGGGTTTGGTAGCATTGTTATTCCTATCAAAGATCTAATTTATCAAAAGGGAAATCATGAAAGCATTCAACTTCTGGGAAGGTGAACAAAAAAGTAGTAAATAGAGAACTCACATCAGTTAACAAGAATGAAGTAGTATTACGTGTACTAACAAAGACAGAACTCCAAGATATATATTAAGTGGAAAAAGCTTGCAGATAGATGCATGTATATCTTTTATATGAAAACAAAACAATACTCAAGACCAGTAATACCAACACACATAATGATGCTACATAATAAGGGCACATATATGTATATGTGACCATAAAAAGGTTTGTACCATGCTGATAATAATTATTACTCTGGAGAGGGAAGAAGAGGGATTTGGATTGTGGACGGTAGTTAAAAGAACTTGAACTGTAATATGTTTTAAAGGAAAGTTTCATTTATAAGTTTTAAAACTTAAAATTAATTTTTAAAAAATATTAGTAACTGTTAGAGTTGGCAAATACTAGACATGATCCTAAATAAGTCAGGGTATTAACCTCTTAAGTTTGTTAAACAGACATGGTTTTATGACTTTCTATAAATATCCTGTTTGAAACAGACCACATAAAAGATGCCCACACATTGTGTGAAAAATGTGAAAATGTGAAAAGGAATATTGTCATATACAAGTGTGTCATATTCATGTCATATTCAAATGTGAAAAGGAATATTGTCATATTCAAGCTAAGTAGTAGTGGAACAGATACTTTTCCTAACAGGCCTATATTATTTGGATTTGATCAATAGTGTTGAGTTCTGATATTTCTACAGGGCTTTGTGGTTTTTAAAGTATATCATTCGAGTCTCACAACTGTGCCTAGTAGGGCCAGACTTGACATTTTGATTTCATGGATTACAAAATTGAGGTTCAAAAAATTAAGTGATTTGTCTAAAAATCAAAGTTAGTAAAGGAGCAGAGCCTTTATATTTTCCAGGAGCTGAGTGCTTTCTCTAATTTCTCTATTCTCAACAAATCCAGCCCCAATAGTGAAAGCAGCTGTCAAACCCTAGATTTCATCTTCTTGCTAGCTGAGTTCCCATTTTGGCAGCCTCCTTTACCCACTTTCTACTTAAAGGGAGACTGACTAACTCAAAATCCAAAATCCAATTTCAAGTCATAGTTGTTTCTGCCAAGGGATTTTCCAGCCCATAGGAAGTTTACTTTCAAGAACAACACTTTGCCTCCACCCTGGCACCAGTTGCAAGTGATAACATGGTGCTGGGCTTGATACCACAGTCCTGTGCTGTCTGGTGGCAGCTGGCACTCTATCACGTCCTGTTGATGTTTCATGACGGGTCCATGCCTTGTCTTCCCAGCTAAGTCAGAGGCCATAGGGACCTTCTGTTATTTTTCCTTATTCCCGAATGGCCTCTCAGTGAATATGCACTGGATAAGACCCTGTAGCCTCATAATGTAGCCAGAACAGACAAGCTTATGTGTGGTAACACACTTTAAAAAACAATACACCACCCGTGAGAATGGACACTTCTGAAAATAAACTCTGGCTCTTCCTCCTCACCCCTCCACACCTGCTCCTCCCACACTCCTCTCAGTCAGTGGCGATTCAACCTTCCCAGTTTGTAATCCCAAAACTTTAGAGTCATTCCTTTCTTTTTTTCACACCCTACTTACAATCCTTTAGCAAATCTTGTTGATTGTGCCTTCAATTCCATCCAGAGTCCAACCATTTCTTACCAACTCTGCTGCTACCACCCTGGTCTACACCACTGTCATCTGTCACCTGGATCAGTAGCACAGCCTCCATATGCATCTCCCTAAAGCAGCACCTGGTTTCTTCTCAATACAGCAGCCAATGGATCCTATTGCCATCTAGCTCAGACCATATCATTCCCTCTGCTCAAAAACCTCCACAGGTTTGCTCAGTTCACATGGAGCAAAATCCAGAGTCCTTGCAATCCTCCTACTCTTCCCTCTGAGCCCCTTCTCTCTAGCGCCCCTGGAGTCCATACTCTTTCTCAGGCACCCTATTGCTTATTCTCTCTTCTCTGGGGTTTTGCACATAGTCTGCACAGTACCTGAAATACCCTTCTCCCTTATGTCATGGCTAGCTTGCTCATCTCCTTCAAGCCTTTGCTTAAATGCCACAGTCTCAGGGAGGCCTTGCCTGACCACCCCATTTAAAACTGCAGGCACCCCCCCCCCCCACCCTCTGCAACACACACACACCCCTCTCTGGCACTTCTTATTCCTTTGCCTGCCTTATTTTTCTCCATAGTACATATCATCTTCTAACATACTAAATATTTCTTTCCTCTGTCTAACTCCCCACAAGAATGTTTGCTCCACATTCCCTACAAAAGGAGGGATTTTTGTTTGTTTTGTTCATTGCTGTATCCCTCAGCTCCTAAAACATGCCTGGTACATAACAGATGCTCAATAAATAAGTGTCGAATAAATCAGATTGGCAAAGATGAAAAATTAGGCTGCATCTCGTAATGGTGGGAATATAGGGGAAAAGATACTTTCATATGTTGCTGGTCAGAGTGTAAATTGGGATGATCTTTTTGGAAAAAATTTGGCAAGATCCATCACAATTCAAAAGACATCTTATCTATGACTTAGCAATCCAACTGCCAGACATTTATTCAATAGATATTCTTGCAGATATGTCCAAATATATTGATTCAAGGATGTTCACTGCAGCATTATTTTAATAACAAGAGGCTGAAATTAACCTTAAATGCCCACCAAAAAGGGTCTGGTTAAATAACATATGGGCATCCGTAAGACTGCATAACATGCAACTGTTAAGACGACAGAGGAAAATAAACATGTACTCACATGGCACAGTCTCCATGATACACTGAGTGAAACGAGCCAGGTGCAGAAATGTGTGGAGTATGCTGCTGTTTGGGGAAAAGAGGAGGAGGATATGTGTACATGTACTTACAAGTTTGTGCAAACACAAACGCATCTATGTATGCATTAACATATAAATCAACACATAAATAGCTCTGAAAACTCACAAGCGTGCCTTTTTTGAGGGGGCTATTCAAGGAATGGGAGGTTTGAAAGCAAGTTTTTACAACATTGTGAATATATTACTAAAAAACAAACAACAACAAAAACCCCACCTCTATCATGCGTCAATCCATACTTTTTTGCGAACTTTTACTTGGTGCGTGACTGACGTATTTAAAATATGCCCTAAACGCTGCTTTGAAGGCGTGCGAGGGTGGGGAGAGGACCTTTTATTTCCTCCCGCAGTGAAGCCAATAAAAAGTATGACTGGATTCAGCCCAACCTCGTGCTCCGTGGCTCAGTGGCTCGAGGGCTTTCTCCTCGCTGCCCTCCCCCAGCCCCGTTGCCAGCCCGTCAGTGCCCTCGGATTTTGCCATCTGGCGGGAGTCCCTGCTTCCTCCTTAGAGGGCAGCAGCGGGGCGTCTCGGGGACGCATGCGCCCCAATTTGCGCCCAGGGAATTAAAAGAAAGACGGGGGTGGGGCGGTGGGGCGGGGGGAAGCCCCAACCAAACACAAGCTCCAAACAAAACCCAGACGGAGAAAGGCGCGCGGCCCTGAGCCCCGGGGCGGTGGAGGCGCCCCCGCCCTCGCCCGCGCCCCCGGCCGCAGCGTGATGCGCACGGACCGGCCCGCGACGCCCGGGCCGCCACTGTGCCCGCACCTGGACGCCGGCCCGGTGGCCGCGCCCCGCCGCGATCGCTCGCCGCAGCGGCTTGCTCCGAGTGTCCCGGCGCCGGTGGGGGCCCTCGCTCTCCATGGGGCTGAGGGACTGGCTGAGAACCGTGTGCTGCTGCTGCCGGTGCAAGTGCCTGGAGGAGCCTGCCCTGCCCGAGAAGGAGCCCCTGGTCAGGTGGGTGCGCCGCCCTGGCCCCGATCTGGGGTTACCTGGCCGCAGGAGGCGGCGTGTGGAGACCTGTGTGCTTCTCTGAGGTGGGGAAGTGGCCTGGCTGTAAGGTCCCATTGAGGCGCAGATTCAGCCCCTTGATCCTTTACAGGATGTCGTGGGTTTGTTCCTTGGGTAAGACTTTTGCCCCAAAGCACATATCCTCGGGGGCACCTGACACCCAGGGGGATGCCTGTGGAAGGGGCCAAAAATTCGGGTGCAGTGCCTGGGCAGGCAAGTAGGAGAGAGAAGTTTCCGTAGGGATCTGATAAAATACAACTGTGTCTGGGTATTTGATAGGCATATTACAGTGCAATAGGCAACTGAGGATTTCTATGTCACTCAGCAAGAAAGTTGGATACTTCGTCATTAAATTTTATTATCACAAGAAGACAATTTTAGTGGCTGAGCACAAGGAAATATTTTTCACATAAAAAAAATGCATATTTTATCAAGGGACAGCCTATTCACTAGGATGTGGATTCAGTATAGGTTAAGCTATGAAGTGTGAGGAAATTCAGCGCTCATTAGCAATATGCTAAGAGGCTTTGTGAAGAGGCCGTAAAACACAGTTTTGTTCAGGGCTGTGATTTTAAGCAATGATTTTATATTTTGAGCTTGCTGAAATTAAGGTTCCACTAGGTCATGCCTCAGGGGTAGATATGACAGAAATAGAATATTTAAGATGAAATTAGGAAAAAGTATGTAAGGCGGAATTCCAGGGTTGGGTAAGCAAGTACTAAAGCCATGGTTTCTATCTTATGAAGTATGCAACTAATATAAAGTTTTCACCACTTTTTCCAAAGCATGATTTACTTTTTCTTATTCTGTCAAGTTCAAAGAATTCCCTTGACTTTGGAGATCTTACATAACCCCTTTCTGCCTGTCCACTCTTATTTTCCAGTACATTAAACACTGTATACTACTTGCTGCTGGAGGAAGGATCCACTCTTAGCTTGCCTCAAGTGGTGACCTTTATCCTTGCTGCCCCTCCTAAATGCTGTTTTTCAAGGCCTCTTCAAGCAGTCTTTTTTGATTACTTTGCCCTTATTCATCTTTGCCTCCTATGATTTAAGACTTAGAATTTACCATCTGCTTCTCACTGCTTAGTGGGCACACATGTTGGCTGTTTGTCATGTTTATTATATATAAAAAACAGTCATATGCACAATTGTTTTTGATTGCTCTTGCTGATGGTACTCTACTTAGATTTTTAGATTATTGTTGGCAGGGAGAAACTAAGTAACCTACCCCTAGTCTAGAAGGCAGTAGGTACCAATCTAGAATGTCATGCTTGGGTTATACACTCCACTTGTCAGTGCTTTAGTAACATGAAATACAGCCTTTGACTTAGTTTCATAGTCAGAACCCTGGGTATTTCCAATTTTCTGTCCAGGACTGCTATTTCAGTAAATAGTTTTGGTTGTTTTAAAATCTAGACCATCTCCTGCCTTGGCTTATATCCAGTGAATTTTGCAAGTGATTTTAGGACAGGGTCAATAGCACAGTGCTTATGAATTAGATTGCCCAGGATGAATCAACTCATCCAACCCGGTGACCTGGCATGAGTTATTAAAATTATTTGTGCCTCAATTTCCTCATCTATAAAATGGGGATGGTAATAGTATGTACTTCAAAGGGTTGCAGTGAGAGATGAAAGGAGATAATACATGAAAAGTGCTTAGTATAGTGTCTGATACATAGCAACCACTCAATAAATTTTAGTTATTATTAATTATCATTGTTATTCTTCTGAGCATGTGAATATGAGTGGACTGGTTTCATGTGGTTTAGTGTCATACTGGCACCATTTCAATATATAATTTGGGAAGAGCAGGTTATTAATGGACATGTGGTATGGTCTATATGGGTACCTGCATGTTCTTTCCTACCCAAGTCATCTGAAGGTCAGGTTTGAAATCTTTATTTTTTTCAGTGGTTTTTAGTATATTCACAAAGTTGTGCAACCATCACCACTATCTAACTCCAGCACATTCTCTTTACCCAAAAGAGGAACACCATACCCATTCATTAGCAATCACTCTTCCCACTCCCCCTAACCCTCACCCAGGCAACCACTAATCTATTTTCTGGCTTTATAGATTTGCTTATTTTGGATATTTTGTGTAAATAGATTCATATAATATGTGGTCTTTTGAGTCTGGCTTCTTTCACGTAGCATAATGGTTTCAAGGTTCATTGTGTTGTAGCGTGTACATATCAGCACTTCATTCCTTTTTATGGCTGGATAATAGTCCATTGTATGGATATACCACATTGTGTTCATCCATTCAGCTGATTGACATTTGGGTTGTTTCCACTTTTTGGCTATTATGAATAGTGCTGCTATATGATCATTCATGTACAGGTTTCTTTGCAGACATATGCTTTAATTCTTTTGGGTAATTACCTAGGAGTGGAATTACTAGATCACATGGTAACTGCATAATTAGACTTTTGAGGAACTGCCTTGTTTCCCAAAGTGACTGGTTTGAAATCTTTTTTTTTTTTTTTTTTTGGCAGCTGGCTGGTAAGGGGATCTGAACCCTTGACCTTAGTGTTACAACACTGCACTCTAACCAACTGAGCTAATCAGCCGGCCCTGGTTTGAAATCTTGATGTGGTGAAATCATGTAGTCAGGTGGTCTGAATTTATTATTGTATTGAGACTTTATTCTTCATGTTATTTTTTTCCATCTCCAAAAAAACATTTTGTTCAGACATCTTCTGGGCAAATCTTTTATTATCTAAAAGAATGGTTTTCAAGTCTTATTTTACTCCCTGAGACCACAGTGCGTGGAAGAGGTGCAGTCAGGGAAGACGACATTTGCCATCTGTGTGCATGATCACCTACAGTCCTTTTCCAGAATGCACCAGGGACTCTTGTTAGTTCGGGAAAAACAATTCTTGGTCTCAGCTGGCATGCCAGTCTAACAATGCCACTTACCTTTTTGACCTTGCTTCTTTTGCTTTTTCTGGAACCTTGTACCTAAGAGGGAATGCCGGTGCCTTCTCTGATTTGCATTTGTATTTCTCTCTGTCCCATTGGTTTTTTTTTTTCTTTCCTCTTTCTCTAGAAATATGCTGAGACCTCCCTTGACTGAAAATTCATCTTGATGTTGCCATCTGCTGTCTTTTGTGTCATGCACAAATGTCTTTAAGGAGTAGTCAACTGTACCCCCACCTCTTTCTTCACCACTCTTTTTGTTTTTTTTTTGTCTAGAATCGCCTGATAAACTTGCTAAAAATGAAACTTCTGGGACCCATCCCCAAAGATCATGATTCACTGGATGGGGCCTGGGAATCTGCATTTTTAGTAAATATGCCAGGTGGTTTTGCTGGAGGTGATCTGGAGATTCCCTTCAAGAAACATGGTTCTAAAAGTTTATGCTTGAGATGGGATTGAGGGATTGCTGACCTCTAAGTGGGGCAAGCCCATTTGGGTAGCATCCATTTATTAAGTGAGTAATTATTGGGCTCTTACTATTTGCTTAGCACTGAAATCTGGTTTCTGCTCCCTGTATAATTACATGAAAATTGTTCTCTTGAAAGTTACAGGAGAAAAAGGCTGGCTGGTTAGCTCGTTTGGTTAGAGAGTGGTGCTAGAACACCAAGATCAAGGGTTAGGATTCCCATATCGGTCATCCACGAAAAAAAAGAAAGAAAAGAGGGTTACAGGAGAAAGAAATTGGGTGTTCATTTCTCAGTGGACATGGAATACCTCTGTGCTGACCATTCATCTCTTCTCTCACATTTTCCCCTCCCCTGGCTTCTCTGATTTTGCATTCTTTAGCCTTTTTGCTTGTGATCAGCCTAATCTAGCTAGTTTCCCACCTAGTGACTTTTCCAATGCTCAGTTTTTAAGGCTCATTTCAATTGCCACCTTTCTGATGAAACCTTAGAAATTTTCCGCAAGAAGTTATGGCGTCTCTTTTCTTTCTTTCTACCCCTCAGGTTACTTATTGCATTCTGCCTGGTATTATAGTTACAAGGGGGGTGTGTAACCCCAGTGAAACTGGAGGGGGCTGAATTGTACTCACCTTAGCATCCCCTGTAGTGACCAGCACAGTGCCTGACACAGACTAGCATCTGAATAAATACTTTTTGATTAATAATAATTATAATAATAAAACTTAATGTATTAATTGCTTGCTAAGTGTACATTTTTTTAAAGAAAGTATTTTAAACAAAACCTGAAGAATAATAGAGCAAACACTTGTATACGCAGCTCCCACCTTAAGAGAGAAAACATTAACAATAGTGTTGATATTCTATCAACTCCATAGCTTCCTTCCCCTTCCACCTCCAAAGGTGACCTCTAAACTGAATCTGTGTTTAGCATTCTTAAACTTTATGTACGTGATGCATACTGCATGTAGGCTCTTGCATAAGTGAGATTTCTTAACATAATTCTGTCGTTTAATCATCACTATGACCAAATGAGATAAGTGTTCATTATCACCATTTATTAATGAGGAACCCCAGGCTTAGAGGATCCTTCCATCTAGATGTGGAAGCAGCCTGTCCCTGTGAACAAAGCCCCAGTAGGAGTTAGGAGACCAGGGACCTCGTTCCAGCTATTAACCTGCCGTGGGATTTGGGGGAAGTTTCTTAACTTCCTTGGACCTTAGTTTCTTCTTCTGTAAAATGGGGAGATCTGACTTTAGTGGTGATCTGGAAGGGCCGTTCCAGGCTTGATGGTCCTCTTTCTGTGTTAGCTGACATTCCGTTGGACCCAACGTGGAATACGGGAGCAGTTAGGCTGTCTGTAATACTGGGAAGGAGCCTGAAGGCCCAGCAGATGTGAATCCTGACCATTTGTCCAACTCTTGATGCCCAGAGTTGCATCACCAGCAAGTAGCTGAGTAAGCATTTTTTACTCAAGGAAGTTTAAGAACAAGTCTGGGCCTGGAGAAGGGACACCTGCCTGATCCTATCCCAGGTTTCAACCCTAAAGAAAGCCAAAGGTTTTGTTCAGTCTTTGAATCATACACTCAGTTTTCTCACCTTCACCCCAATTTTAGGGCTGAGTCATGTAAGATTCATCTTGTCAACCATCTATATAAGGTTTGAGGTTGTGTGCACCACTCTTCCCTACACTGACCACATTTCTAAAGTAGGGTAAATAAGAGTCAAAACATCGACAGCAAACCAGTATGCATTGACGAGAGGATAATAAACGTGAAAGCATTGTTTTGGTGTAGCTAGATTATTAATCGTCTGTCTGTAAAATAGTGAATGATATTTTGGTTCAAGATTTTATGTTACTAATTAAAAGAAACGTTTGAGGTATGTATTATTAGTTTTCTAGGGCCACCACAAGAAAGTACCACAAATTTGGTGGCCTAAAATAACAGAAAAATTTTTTTCACAGTTCTGGAAGCCATTAGTCTGAAATCAATGTGTCAGCAGGGCCACGCTCCCTCTGAAGGCTCTAGGGGAGAATCATGTCTTGCAGATTCCAGCTTCTGCTGGTGCCTGTGTCCCTCGGCTGTGGCAGCACAGCTTCAGTCTTTGCCTCTGTGTCTCTGTGTCTTAAACTTCTCTCTCCTTTCTCTTATGAGTCATTGGATTTAGGGTCCACCCTAAAATCCATGATGATCTCATCTCAAGATCCCTAACTTAGTTATGTCTGCAAATCCCCTATTTCCAGATAAATTCACATTCATAGGTACCAGGGATTAGGACTTGAACGTATCTTTTGGGGGAACACTATTCAACCCATTACAGAGTAATTTTGGAAAAGTGTGCGAGCACAAAGCATTGGTTTTTATTTCACTTTGGTAGCATAACTTTCTTCCATCAGTGATAAAAGCATGCTCTTGCAATATGAAAATCCACATGAGCATGAGGTGTGGCCCTGGAGGCTCAGCTGCAGTTACCGTTAAGCAGAGAGATGCCTAAGTCTTCTGGAACCATAGAATCTACTGCCACATAACATCCAATACAGACTTCAGAGGCCTGGAAGAGACTAAACTGGAACACAGAGAGCTGGCTGCAGTGTGAATATCTTGCACTACAGCATCTTTCACGAGGGTTACTTTGAACATTTTCCGGGAAGTATAACTCCTACTCTCAAATTTGTATTGACTGTTGTTAGTAACTGATCAGCATTATCATGACTGTCCAGTTGTTCAAAAACAAAGCAAGAAATGGAAAGAATTAAAACAAAACTGTAGTTATGTTTTTATTCATGACTCTCTCTTAAGGCACCCAAGTGGACCATGTAATGAGCTTCCAAATCTGTTTTGGTCCCTGCTCTTCTCAATACCCATCTGCAGCTTCCGTTCATGATAACAGAATTTATGCCCATATCTGTGGGCAATGAACAGAGAACAGACGTTAGTGTTATATTTTTCTACAGTGCCTGGAATTCCCATTAGAGAAAAATCTAATAAAATTTCATTTGACTCTAGATGATTGTTTTGTGCCCATACAAGCAGTCGTTCTAAGAAGGAACTGATCTGGGCCTATGGGTGTGGGACAGATTGAAAAGAGAAATGAATTTCCCCGAATGGCCCACAGGCCATAAGGAAGTAGTTTATTTTGAGTCGCACGGCTTCAGGGTGCAGAGGAGCATGAAAGGTTGAGGAGGAGAATGTCTCTCACAAATCGTCTTCCCTGACCCCCTCTCCTGATCCTCTATCAGTTGTATTTACGGAGTACCAGTCACTGTCATAAGGGTTTTGTGTCTGTTCACTAAATCCTAACCTTAACCTGTGGTCGTTTTCTATAATGTCACCTTGAACACTGAATGAGTAAATACTGGGCCATTGTTCCTAGAGGAAATACAGGGTTAAGTTCCTGTGAGCTGATTGCAGGATTAGATTCCTGTCAACAGATCAACACATAACCTTGTTTTATGTGTTTCTGCTTAAAGGCACCTTATTTAGTATATATTGTTGATTCATTGACGTTGAACATAGGGCCAACAGCACTACATCTCACATCTATGCTCTAAACCGTAAAATCACCAACAAAAGTGCCAAAAAAATGTGGCACTAAATAGACCACAAAAAAGACATTTGTTTCCAATAGGAGAGCTGAAACAAGAAGGCAGAGCGTTGCCTCTTTGACCTTGGCTGGGAATGTGGGCCTTGGTACATGTCCATGAATGACCTTGAAAGCATCACTCGTGGGCCGAGCCCGTGGCACACTCGGTAGAGTGCTGCGCTGGGAGCGCGGCGACGCTCCCGCCGCGGGTTCGGATCCTATATAGGAATGACCGGTGCACTCACTGGCTGAGTGCCGGTCACGAAAAAATGACAAAAAAAAAAAAAAAGAAAGAAAGCATCACTAGTATTGATTTTTGGAGTTACAGATAAATTTTAGTGGGTGGGAGAATTTGCAAATATGGAATCTGCACATAATGTGGATCAGCTGTAATTATATCTATAATCTCCGCTTGAGGCACAGAGAGCTTCAGTAACTTACTCAGAGGTACACATGGCTAAGTGGGGATTCATGTCCTGTTATATTTCAATGCCACAGAATGAGCAGAGCCCTTCTAGTGTGCAGAGAGGTGTGTAACTAGCTGCTTATGTGGTGTGCACTAGAAATAGTGTTTAGAGTATAAGACTTTCCCCGAATTGTCATAGATCAGGGTCCAGAAACACTGGTCCCATTTTCCTGTGTTGAGTCTAGCGAGACTAGGTGCCATAGGAAAGAGGGATGAGGGTAAGGGAGAGCTCATGACATTTAAAAGGGCATCACCACCAACTCTACAAGTACAATAATTTTTTACATTTGTAGAGTTTTTCATTTTACATCGTGGACTCACATAACCTTTGTGCTGATCAAAATCATCTTCTACTCTTGGAAGGGCTTTAAAAACAGGTTGGCGAATGTGCCAGTGTCAGTGAGACCTCTCAGACCAGAGCCCAGATGGTCTTTCTTCCTCATGACATTCTGTTGGGTTTACCAGAGCCAGGTCTCTGAGCAGACTGGGAAGAGTTGACACATCTCATCCATGGCTTCCTGCAAAAACCTGCAGTTTACAAAGCCCTGGGGCCAGACAGAGATTCACAGGAAGTTCCTGCGGGGGCGCAAAGGATTCCTGCTATAGGAAGGTGCCCTTGGTTTAAGAATCCCTTTCCAGTGCTGGCCATTTTACCTTCTTGAAAGACAAAGGAGAGACAGGAGAGGGTCATTGTGCTGTTCCTGGAACAGAGCCTCAGGTCCAATAAATAGGAGGTACCCACTTTACAGGAAGTCAGACATTCCAAATTCATGAGGATGACTTTTAAAGGTTTCTTCCCAGGCAACCCCACAGCATCCCTCTTCTCTTTTTGTGACTTGCATTAGTCAGTTTTAGTGACATTGGAAGTTCCCAAAAAGATGAAATTTCTTTCTCTTACATATCATGTGATCTAGGTTTCCTGGAACTTTTTATTCTCTAGATATCTGGAAGTGATTGTTTCACTCACTTTTATTTAAAAGATAAGTTCTGCTTAAATGTTGGCTAACACAGTTTATTCTGTTAGCTACTGAAGTCCTTTTTAGTTGATTAATAAACATTTGTTTTGTGCCATTTATGTATCGTGCACTCTATTCTTTTGTGCCCTTTTAGGAGATAATTTTGGTGAGAAAGTATGTATCTAAAGAACACCCGTACTATTTGACAGTGTCCTGAATTGCCTCTTAGTCTTTTTCTTTAAACTTTTAAGAACTTGTGCTGCTGTGTGTGACATCACAGACAAAACACATATAAAAGTCGGTAGAGTATAGAGAACAACTATAAAGTGAACACTCCTGTGACCGCCACCCAGGACAAGAGACAGCTATAGTTGTCCCCATGTCTCCTCCCTGCTCATATCTAGACTTCTGTGAGAGTCATTCCCTTCTTTTTCTTTATAACTTTCCCTCCTATGTATGCACCTTAAAGGTGTACTGTAGTTTTGTCTGCTTTTAAACTTTACATAAATGGAGTCCAACTTGTGTGTTCTCATCCGACTCACTTTGTTCAACTTTGTGAGATGTATCCATGTGTGTTGCTAAGTTCATGGTTCCTATTGCTTTGTAGTATATTCCATTTTGTACACCCGTTCAGCTATTGTGGACTTTAGTGTGGTTTCCAGTTTGGGGCTATTGAACATGGTTTAGATTTTAAAGTCAGCACATAGGTGGAATTCATTGTTCATTCTTCAAACATACCAGCCTTCTCCTGTTTCCTCAAATATATCAAACATACACCTGTCTCAGGGCCTTTCTACTTCCTGCCCTCTTTGCCTAGAATATTCTTCCTCTGGTTACCTGCATGGTTAAGTCCCTCACTTTATTCAGGTTTCTGCTTAAAGTCATTTTATCAGAAAATTCTTGCCTGACCACCCTCTTTAAAACAGTGCCCCAACCCCTCTCTGTCTCTTATTCACTGTACATTTCTCCATAGTCCTAATCATCATCTGACATAAAACTATGTGCTTATCATCTGCTTCCTCCCACAAGACTCTAAGCCTGACCTTCATATATTTAAACACCTGAAAAAATGTTAAGAGTTTGTCTATGAACCTGAAGACACAGGTTCCAGCCTTATCTCTACTATTCAGAGAGCCCTGTGATCTTGGGAAAGAAGAGTTCATTCATTCATCAACTATTTATTGAGCATCTACTATGTGCCAGGTGCGGTTCTAAGCACTCGAGATACATCACTGAGCAAAATAGATATAGATCCCTGTTCTCATGGGGCTTTTATTCTCATTGTGGTGGTGGTAGGGGCACAATAAACAGTAAACATAATAAGTAAACTAGGAGATAAATAAGTGTAGGAAAAAGAAAAGGAAGAGCAGGGGAAGGGGGCATGTTTGCAATTTTAAATAGATTGATCAGGGCAGGCCTCATTGAGGGGGTGATGTTTAAACAAAAAATTGACAGAGGGGAAGGTATGTGGAAATCTGGAGGAAAACATTGTGTAAAGGCCGTGAGGTCAGAGGGTGACTGATGGGTGGAGGGAACAGCAAAGAGGCCAGAGTGAGTGGGGGTGTCATGCCAGGCCTGTGGATCATTGTAGGGCTTTGGCTTATATTCTAAGTCAGATGGGAGCCACTGGTGGGTTTTGAGTTGAGGGATGGCATGATATGATTTACATATTAAAAGAATCACTTTGGCTGTTATGTGAAAAATAGAGTTGGTAGAAGGCAGCTATGGAAAGAAGTAGAAGATAAAAACACTATTGCAGCAATTCTTATACAAGGTGTAAGAAGCCTTGGCTCAGGCTGTAGTGGTAGAGATGGATATTTTTTGAATATAGAGCCAATAGGATTTTTTGATGGATTGGGTGTAGGGGATGAGGGACTAGGGTTGATTTCAAGCGCCTGAGCAAGCAGAAGGATGGAGCTGCCGTCACTGGAGTGGGGAGCCTGCTGGTGGTTAGGTTTAGTGGGGAAATCAAGTGCTCGATTTTGACCATGCTGAGCTTGTGCTGTCTATTAAACACCCAAGTGGAGCTGGAAGTCTGAAATTTGGGAGAAAGGTCTGAGTGGAGATACAGTTGTGGATTTGGGACTCTTCCTCATGTAGATGTTATTTAAAGGCATGAGACTGGATGAACTGACAAGAAGTGGAAGAGAGAAGAGATTAAGGACTGAGCCTTATCTTCCCAAGCCCCAGCATTTCCTCAGCTGGAGGAAATAAACATAAAGCTTGCCCTGCCTACTTCATCGGGTCTTGTCTCTTCAAGCCTTGAAAGCATGATACAGATGAATGGAACACAATCACATGGGGCTCTGGGAAGTCTAACGGGTAGGAGCACATCAGGAAGGAGTACCAGAAAAGAGGTGCCCGGTGTTTTTCTCTCTTCACATTGAGGTAGGTCATATCCTTGGTGTTGAAGGAAGTCATGAGCCTAGATGTTAAAATGGAAGGAAGGAAGAGAGGGTGGAGGTGAGGAAAGAAGGATGGAGAGATAAGGGATCTTAGATGCACCTGTTCCTTCACAGGGAGATTTCAGTAGAGGGAGGAAGGGAAAGTTCTAGAAGCCAGGGGGCTAATAGGCCAGCCAGTTCCTAGTGGGGAATCAGACAAAGAGGCTTTGAGTAGTCCAGGGGGGTGGACCAGCAGCCTCCTGAGATGTTTGAGTAGACCTTTGTTACTGTTTACTGGAGATTTATCTCTTCACTGTTTTCAGACCTTCTGTTTTAAACCAGCAGTCACCGACACAGGGCCTGTGGGGAGAGCCATGAAGTCACTGGAAGTTCTGGCGTTGGTAGCCTGTGTGCACCGTATTTTTTGTAGGGCCTTCCAAGATCTTTTACACATGGTTCTTGATATTAGTGAGGAATTGCAGGGAACTCTTGGTAAATAGCTTTAATCCTGACTAGCACTTTGCAGCCATGTCCCTAGGCAGAGGGAGTTTAGTACTTCTAAACCTTAAGTCTCCTTTTTGTTATATATCATGTTGAAAGAAAAAACTCCAGATCGATTGGGTCTTGTGCCCCTAGGTGGGGTTAGAAGTGGAATTCGAGACGTTTCTTATCCTACCTTTCGGGAGTGAAAGCAGCTTCTGTTCAGTATGTAACATCAGAGCAACCTCTCAAATTCCTGAAATTAATAAAATATTTATCACCAGCAGATGGTGGCCGGGGGCAAAATAGCTGCTCTCACTTTCTTTAGAACCGTTTAGAAATCATTATATGGGGGAGGGAGAGAAAGTGCAGCTCCTGACCTGCAGCTCCCTTCCTTCTGTCTCCTGTCTTCCCGTGGCTTCTCGGGTCCAGACCTCAGGGACTTTGCACTGAATTCTCTCTACACACTCCCCAGAGCCCTTCCTGGTCTGGGATACAGAGGTTTCCAAGCTGCTTTGCCTTAGGCTGTTTCTTTAGGCTTTTCTCTTTTCTGTTCTTTCTGCCGTAAGGGTCCATGGTTTTAAAACAAAGAGGATTGATGCCTTGACCGGTGGCAGTGAGGGAGTACAAGGAGTGGGGATTAGTATGCAGAGGGCAGAACCTGAGGTCCTGGGAGGCTTCTGATGCTGCTCAGTGAGGTCACGACCCTCATTCATGTTCACCTTGGCCAGCATTTTGAAGAAAAAAAAAAAAGAGCTTATTTATTTAGCGGTAGAACCCCACATTTTCTATGCCTCAAAGAAACCTGACTCATAACGACTGAGTAAGAAGGTGCAGGACAGAGGTGCAGGTGGAGGGAGGCAATGGGTAAGGGGAGGCTGCTCTGTAGCAGCGAGCAGGCTGCAGGAGCTCGGAGCAAACACCGCTGCTGTGCTGAGGGCCGGTGCCCAGCCAGAGGCAGAGAGGCCTGCTTTACACTGTCCCCGGAGTATCAGTGACTAGGCAGAGTCAGGGGACACCAGGGGAACATCGCTCCTAATTAGGGCGGGGCTGGAGGAAGGGAGAACTCAGGAGGCGATTACATACCTGTGAGCACTTCTAAACAGAGACAGAGAGATACAGAGACAGCTAGAGAAGGGAGAGACAGAGAGAGAGAAACAGAGCAAGGTCGTGAGAGGGTGGGGGGACTGGCCAGGGAGGCAGCGGGGTAATCTTCTCAAAACAGGAAAAGAAACCGTGGCTTAGTAAAGCAAAAGGTGGCTAGATTATTTATGGTTAAATGTAATTTTACTGATTATTCAGGTAGATACTGGCTACTTTCTAAACCTCCTGCGTTAGGAAGTTTTAAAAAGGTGATAACAATGAGTTATGTCTGGGACTTCGTTTAGTGGATTGGCTCACAGCTCAGTTTGTTTCGTTCAGCAAGTAAAGCAACTACTCTGTGCCAGACCCTGCCAGGTGACTTGGGGTATAGAAGAAACACTGGATACAATCCCTGCCTTTGAAGAACTTATCAAGTCATTGAGTAGTCAAGACTTATAAAAATGAAACAAATGTGGCGGAGTCAGGAAAGTTCTAGGGTTTCATTGCCCCAGAGGTGTGTTTGCCACAGTGTTGGCAGCTGCACAGCTCCTGCTGGAAGCTGTGCCACAGGTCTGGGCGACTCGTGGAGATGCTGTCCCTGGGAGGAGCCCCAAGGGAGTTTGCTGGTTGCGCAGGGAACATCCACACACGCAGTTGTTATCTGAGCTGCTCTGTTCGTGGGCACATGCCAGTCACAGCATTTGAATGTCCAGTTGTATGACACATGGGCTCAGAGACGCCCCGTCAGGGACCTCACACTGGGGGGATTGTCAGCTGGCTCTCTGGCCTGGAGAAGTCAGGCAACTCAGTATTCTTGTCCCTATCTGTCGAGTGGGGCAATGCCACCCACCTGTCCTACCTCAGGTGGTTGTGTAAAGGGAGGGATGGAATTCGGGAGCCCTTGGTTCAAGCACTGAATATATAATGCAGTAGTGGCTTGTCATCAGCTGCAAGAACTCGTTAGGCAAAAAGAAATTGGAGTCAGTGCCCTTCATGTTATTGACACCTCTCGGGTGTCTGTCCACTCTTTGGAATTCCTCTGTGTCCAGCGGTCTCTCTTCCTTGGCTCACCTGTTCTCTGCAGTCCTCTACTCCCCTAGGTCTTGCCTCACCCCCATTCTTGGCTGTTCCTCTGATCCCGTGGCTTCGGTGGTGACATGAGGTGCATTTGTATTTCTTCCACATCTAGATCTCTGCCCTGTCCTCCCTCCTAAGCCCAGATCCTTGACATCACCCTGCATGTCCCGTGGGTTCATGAAGTCAGCTTTGACTTCTGCCCCCGTGCCCCAGTTCACGTCCACACCCTCACGGGTGGCCTTGGACTCCTCTCACTGTCACCTCTCTGCTGCCCGCCTGGGGCTGCCGTTGCCTCTCAAACGCTGCTGGCATCTCATTTCCACTCACTGCTGTTGCCCTAGCTCATGCCCTCATTCACTTTCACCTCGATCACCATTTCCAAATGTTTAAAATTAATGTTCATTTGTTTAGCAACAGAACCCCACCTTTCCTATGCCTCAAAGAATCTTTCTTGTGACCCTAGCAGAGAAGACTTGAATGGACTGGCCACTCTGGTGGTGTGGGTCTGTGCGCTTCTTTCTCTCTCTGCCAGAGACACCCTGCCCATCTCTTCCTTCACTCCTGCCCGCCTCGGCCCCAGCCCCAACTCTAGGACCTCAAAGAACGTGGCATGAAATCCGCTCTTGCCCTCGTGTAGTGGTTGATTATGACAGCCTCGAAGCCATCTCCTGTTCCTTCTTCCTCCAGAGTCATCTCTCTAAAACCCAGACCTGACAAAACTCAGCATTCCTTTGATAACTTGTCACAGTTCACAGAATAAAGCCTGAACTCTAGGGCTGTCTTCAGTCTGACTCCAAATTACCTTTCTTCTTGCTGTCCTGCCATTCCCTTGCTCTGTGCACCATGTCATGCAGTCATGCAGGAATTCTTGGAACTCCCAACCCTGTGGTGGCGTGAAGCCAACTCCTGCTTGAGCCCTTCCTTCTGCTAGGAATCCTTTGTCCTGGCCTATCTTCCTGGTGAACAGCTGTGCATTTCTCAGGCCTGGCTAAAGGTTGTCGCCTCCATGAAACCTTCATTGACCCCCTTTCTCACCACACATGGTTTATCACTTCTTCCTCTCTGCTCTGACTACATTCTGTGTAGACTTTTTTTTTAATTGCATGTATCTCATTGCACTATAGTCATGTTAAGACTATACATGTCAGAAACATAACGTCCTGTTTACTGTCACGTCCCCAAAGCACCCAGCCCCAGTACCCAGTATATAGCAGGCATCCTTTCCATGTTTATTTAATAAACAACTGAATAAATGAATGAATAAATTTGACATACTTATAAAGCCCGAGTGGGCAGGGCACCAAGGCATCATTTGCCTCCCTTTCACTGGGCCCTGTGCTGATCGAGGTAGCCGGCCTCCTGCCAATCTGGGTTCCAACATCCTGTCTCCACCTCTTGCCCTAGTTTTCCTAAGTGGGTTGTCTTTCCCAAGTCTGAGACCTTGATTGGCAGCTGGGCCTGTACCATGTCACTCTAGCAATGTAGCCCCTCCCTTGCTGGGTGGGTTCCTGCAACTGAACCTAAATCTGGTGACTGATACTTTGCTGTGACATTTTCTTAGTGCCAACTTCTGAGTATCTCATGTTCGTTTGTACCTTCAGCCCACCTGTCAGTTACTCTTATCTCTGCTTCCTGGGTGCCCTCTGCTTATCTGGGTGACTTCCTGTCCTCATGTGCCATTCACTCGTGTCACAGCTGCGTTGTTCACCCGCCCAAGACCAGGGGCATTCTAGCTGTGCTGCAGAGAATGGCATCATTCCCTGTCCAGGTGAATAAGCCAGAGAGCTCGGAGTGATCTTTAACTCCTACCACCACGCGCTACTTGCTCCCTCCCTCTGCCCCCAGGAGTTTGTCTCCAAATTCCCTTAATTCTACCTTACATAGTCCTGAACAGTGCACTTTTCTTCAGCTCCACACCATCATTCTAATATTTATACCGTTGTTTCTCACCTGTTACCTCAATTGCATCTTGATGACTCTCCCAAATCAGCTCCTGACCCCTCTAAAACATTCTCCATACTTTAGCCAGATGTAATGCTTTTAAAGATGTAATGTTGTTCATGTCCCATTACAGTGTTGCTTAAACCCCTCTCAAGTCTTGCCTTGCTTTTAGGAACAAAGACCGTAATAGAGGAGTCTTAGGAAACATGCCTGCAAAGCCCTTTGTCTAGCTCCAGCTACCTCCCAGTTCCCTTTCATTCTCTGGCCAATGCCCCCTTCTTCTAATGCCTACACCCTGTTTCCTCCCACCCTGGCCTCTGAACATTCTGTTTCCTTTGCCCGCAACTCCATTCTAGTCTTTAAATGTAAAGCTCAAGCATCCCTTCTTCATGATGCCTACCTGATGCCCACCTCCACTGGGATTTTCTTTTCCTTTTTCTTTTTTATTGCTTAGATAGAAAATTATTTTCTCAACATAGAAACAGAGGAAAACATCACAAATTAAATTTAAGATCAATTTATAAGGAACAAATTTAACAGTTGAAGATTAGCATCCTTAATGCAAAAAGAACTCTTAAAAATGAATTAGAAAAATCTAAGCAGAAATTTGGTGAAGGACATGAGCAGATAAGTCACACACCTCAAAGAAACACTCATGTCTGATAAGTACATTCTAAGATGTTGTTGCAGGGTAGGGGGCGGGGCTGGCCCTGGTCTCCTGTTTCAGGACCCTGGGCAGCTGGCTCCTTTGCTCGCCTCTCCACTGGGATTTTCTTTCTTTTTTTTTTTTTGACTGGTAAGGGGATCGCAACCCTCGGTATGGTGTGGTCCGCACCATGCTCAGCCAGTGAGCACTCCGGCCATCCCTATACAGGATCCGAACCTGCAGCCTTGGCACTACCAGCACCGCACCCTCCCGAGTGAGCCACGGGGCCGGCCCTCCACTGGGATTTTCTGCATATGCTTTCATGGCTCCCTAAACTCCTCCTTTATAGCACGAATCACAGTTTTTAGTCATATGATCAGGTGATCATTCATTAATGTGTTTCCCATACTATACTCTAGTGAGTCCAAGGACAGGGACTGTGTCTGTTGTTCACAGTTTTACTGAGCCCCGTGATTAAGGTGTAGTCTGTGCTTCATGCATATTATTATATGAAGTGAGTAGCCCCAGCAGGACTCTACCTGTTCTGTCCCATAGAAGCTAAACGGGGCTATGTACAGGCATGACCTAGACGTGATGCTGTGTCACTAATCTCTGTAGACCCAAACACGGGTCCCACCGTGAAAAGGTTAAATCATAAAGCAGATGTACAAAATGGGGCTACAGAAATTCTCATTCCACATCCCACATTATTATGGAAAGCATATGGACATGCATATTTATTAATTAATTTTCTTGGTGTTAAGACTTTGATAGATATTATATATCATCAAACTTTTAAGTGTATGTGCTTCCTTGAACTCGGAGCTGGTGAAAAGTTCGTCTCTTCTTGTTTTCTTCTTTTAATCACACAAGAATTCTATTCCCCATTGGATTTCCTTTTTTGTCTTAGCTGCTGGAGTACCCAGTGCTGAATTTCATGTTTAACTGTAGTAATTACCTCTGCTGAGGTATGTGGTTACATCTGTCTTCTGCTCTTTTTAAAGTGACTTATTTATTTCTTTGTTTTTATTGTTCTATTGTGGTATGCCTAATTATTAAAGAATTCAGACCTTTTTGTTTATAAATATATATTTATATATTACATTAGGTATTATATAATATATATTTAAAACTTATATTGTATGTTGCATAGATAAGATAATAATATGTTATATGTATATTACAAACCCTTATCCTCCCTTTTTTTAAATACCACAGTGGTAACCATCTGTATTCCTCATTTGGAGCAACTCTGGAGAGGGATGATGAAAAGAATTTGTGGAATATACCTCACGATGTGTCCCACACGGAGGCAGATGACGACAGAATCCTGTACAATTTGATAGTCGTTCGTAATCAGCAGGCCAGAGACTCAGAGGTAAGTACCTTCTGATATCTTGCTGTGTGCAGGTGATGCTGCGTAGTACAAAATAGCAATCACTGAGAAGACCAGTTTGAAATAATGAAAAGGATGAAGGATGAGATATTTGAAATGAAGGGCAGGTATTTTAGCAGCATATATTATCACTAGTTGCTAATTATAGCTACTCTTGATAGACCTGCTTGATAAATAGATATGACTTATTTCTAATTATTACCTTAATGAGACAAATTACCTGCAAGGCACTGCTGTTCAAGAGCCTGAAGATAGTTTACTGTCTTAAATGGCTTACACAGCCCTTCCTCATCTTTCCACAGTTTCAGCAAGCCATGGTTAGATGATTCAGACTGAAGTTTGAAGGGTGCTTCGCATTATTGCTAATTCTGAATAAGTGCGGCCCAAATTGATTTTTTGTTTGTTTGCTTGTTTTCTATTTAGAGCTTCTTAAACTGTGCGTATTAATCAGACAGCAGGGGATCTGCCATATCTGGGATGATTTTTGTGATAAGGCTTGAAACCACTCCTAATGATTCTAAATCCAAAGTTACTTACATGGGAAGGTTAGAGTACTCAAAAGGAGAGGACTCTGTAAGTTAAGAGAAAACAGCAAAGTGGATCATGTTTTTTCTTCTTTCTTTCAAATGTAGTGTTACAGTACTATATAGAATACTGTATGACATCATTTTCTGACTAATGCAACTTAGGTTTTCTGACTTCTGTGTTCATTGGTTAGGTCTGAGTTGACACCTGTATTAAATATACACTACACGTTTCTTCGTATCTTATGGTGATTGAGATGAACAGGGAGAATTAGAACCCCAGGCTCTGGCTCTGAAGAAAAGCACCATGTAGTGAGCGTGTAGTGGGGAGGAGGATGTTTGTGAGTCATCTGTTCCTTATCTAGTTTTCTTTATTTTTGCTAATTTGTTGCTAACTATTTTTTCCCCAGAAAACATATTTCAGAAGGAGAGATAACTTTTAGAAGTGCTATGTATCCTGGTCCTTTTATTCTGGTGTGATTTGGATGCCTTTGTGGGGTGAGAGGTGGGGATCACAGGGTGGGGGAAAGCCGAAAGCTGCCTCTGGTTCTTGAGGCCTGGGGAATGGTGGGCTGGAGAGTCCCACAGTGGCTGTCACTGTGTAGCATCCCACTGGTGCACTAGCATCATGCAATCTCTGGCTTCCCATGTCCCCAGCAAAATCCCCTCTTTGACTGGTAACACTGAAAACATCTCTTGGAGCCTGCTGCTGCCAAGAACAGCCTGCCCTGGCTGCCCTTCCTGAGCATATGAATGGGAACCCATGGCCTTGTTTTCCCTTTGATGGGAAGAGCAGTCCTTACACTACTGTATGGGGTTGACCAGTTAGGGTTTCTGCTAGTAAGAATAGAACCAGTTCTTCTTTCCTCCTCATCTTCTCTGATCCTGCCCAAAACAGTGACAAAAAAAAAGACAATGCAGGCAACATGAGCTAAAAAACACTCTCAATAAGCTCAGCTTCCACATTGGCCCATTTGTCTTTCTGTGCTGGTCCTTGGGCCTGTATGAAGGGCCGTCCAGAAAGCTTTTTCTTCTTTTTGCCTAAGAAATGAAGTCAAGCTTGACTGTAGGGAAACTCTATTACTGAGACATCAAATAAATAACATAAAGATGTGATGTAATTATACATGAAATGATTTGAAATATCCCTATTTATGGTGCTTTCTTTTTTGTGTTTTTAAGTATAAAAGTAACATGGTTTTTAAAAAGTTGCTTTTATTCTCTCCCCAAAATTTGAAATGCAATTCATTTTCCCCGTAGATTGGATCATATATTATGTACTGTTTTGAACTTTGCTTTTTTCCACTTAACATATTTTGGACATTTCCATTTCAACATGCTTAGATTTACCTCATTGCTTTGGGGGATTGTCTAGTATTCTCTTGAATAGATTTGCCATTGTTTATTCAACCAGTCCTTGTTGATGGTTAGGTTGATTCCGTTTTTTTTTTTGCTATTAGAAGAAATGCTACAGCAGACATCCACATATACTGGTATGATTTTCTGTAGTTTTTTTAGGGGTAGAAATGCTCGGTCAAAGTGTGTACATTTAAAATGTCAAAATTATGACAGTGATCCATTCTTGAAGGAAACTAGGAAAAATACTTCAGGGTGCAGAACAGAGGTTATAATCTTGGATCCCTCCAGGGACTAGGCAGTAACATCAATGGGTATATTGGACACCCCCTTTACCCCCCACCTATTGAATGACATTGGAAACTCATACTGTGTTTAAGGGGAGCAGCTGCTAAGCTCCAGATAGCTGTTTGGTGTGTTGAGAATGTAGACCCACAAATGCTGTAACTTTCGATCTTTAAAGAGAAGCTGAAAATTCAAATTTTTGTATAAAATGGTCAGATCTTAAAATGATACCGCATATTAAAAAATGTGTCACCTAAACAAAGTATGTTTATGGAGTACTGATATATAAGGATGTTTATAGTGAGACTTGTACTACTTATTATTATTGTTATTTTGTTCAGTATGATTGAATAATGAACTGGCCATTGATTTAGAAGGTGAAGGCAGGAAGTCGATGGGGGATGTTTTAAGTCTGAGCAAGTTCTATATCTGTTACTATTGCTTATTTTCTTTTCCACACAGGATAAAAGTGGTACAGATTTTAGTAAAACAAAGGATTTGGGTTTTGAAAGAAAATCAGATTCCACCTACTGAGGAGCAAGGAACCCTAGATATTTTTACATGATAACAATTTTAGAAGCTCAAGCATTTTATAAGGAAAACAGAACATAATGTTTTTCTTTGAGTAGCAATAGCATGAAAGACCTCAAAATGTTCATATTTGGAATTCTCTAGATAGTGAAAAATAATTTCAAGACAGCCTGGGTACTACCTACATTCCCTTACGAATTCTGAAGCTGGTAGAGGAAGAACTACAAGTAGTTAAGGCTAAATTTACACTGTCAAAATTGAGAAAAAGTCAGAAAAGAAGATATATAGATCAAACAATGAAGTAAAGATGTGAAATTAAAGTAATTTGAAGTGTCAAAAAATATAAAAAGTAACATTGTTTAAATCTTGTACACAGAATCTACTTTCATGTACAGAAGCTTTCAAGGGCTGATGGAAAACACTCAGCAGAAGACATGATGCATTTGCAGGCCTCCAAGTAGTGGAAAAATTATTGCTCTTGTCTTTGAATGATGATATAAAGGACTTAGCATTTAAGGAGGAAATGGTAAACAACCTCAAAATCCTGTCACTAAACCATCATCCTTATGTCCATTCTCGTTAAACTAGTTGTACTTTACATAATACACTCTGTTCTGGGGAGCTTAATGATTGTTGATGAAATATGGATGCACCTTATTTATTTGTTTATATAAGTAATTGTAATCCTACTGAACAATCTTGTCCTCTAGGATATTAATGATAATGAAAACGGTGCCAGACTCTGTTCTAACCACTTTGCATTTGTTAACTATGTTCTTTTAAACAACAACTCATTATTATTATTTCCATTTTAAGCAACTTATCCAAGGTTACACAGCTGTTGACTTGGGAGCCAGGATTTGAATCTGGGCTTTATGAATCCAAAGACAATATATATTGAATATCATGATTGAAATCATCAGGGAGGAACAGATAATGTCAGTGATTAAATATGGATTTCAAGATGCATGAGCAAAGGCTGTCCAAAGCCTGTCTCTGTGCCTTGCTGGTGCCACTGAATATGAAAGGCGTTTTCACATTGGTGGTTGAGAGCTATGTTTGGTTTGAGGATGGTGACCACGTTTCAGGAAGTGTTCCCAGACACAACACACATTTCCCAAGTTATGCTTTTCCTTGGTGGTTGCAGTTAGTTAAGACTCATTCCCCAGGCTTCTGTGGCATTAGCTCCAAAATGTTTCATTCTGCTCCTTTCTTCACTTTGTTTAGTGTTCTCTGGACTATGTTATTTGGTGCCCCTTCTGATGGTTCGGTAACTGTTCCTTTAGGAGTTTATACATAGCTTCCACATTTTTATTCTGCGAAAAAATCCTTTTATACTTTTGATTAAGAAAATATATGCTAAATATCAGATCATTCTCATAAACACTCTTAAGCACTGTTTTGGTTCAAAAATATGTGCTGTTTCTTTGGCATAATGGGTGATAGCAATTCTATGCTCCTTTCTAAAGCTATTAAGTAGTTATGTGCTCAAAAACGTATGTAGTTCTCATGACAAGTACCTGCCTACTTGTCACTGAGTGAGGCAATATTTACACATCGGCAGGGGCCACAAGATCACCAGAAGCTTGCATGGCTGAGCGATCCCATGAAAACCACACTCTGCTGAACCCCCGGGAACAGCTAAATACTATTTTTTAAAACTACAGAGGCAGAAACATAACATATTCCTGGTTCACAGTTTATTAGCTTCTTCCTGCACATCAGGACTACCTGCTGCCAGACTGATGCCAGGCAGCATAAACAGTTCCTGTAAAAGTTTAAAGTAGCAACAGACATTCCCGGGGGCTGTTTCCAATGTCTGGATTACATACTTAGTCTGTCATATCCCTGATACCAAAAGAAGCTACACAGCAGAGTTGACTGGACTGTTCGGTGGGAGAATGTGAGAAAGGTGGAGAAAGGGTTGAATTGCTCATGTACCAGCCATGTAACTCTTAAGCACTCCTAGGTCCAGATATTCCAGGTCAGCCCTGTGTTACTCTGTCTCTACAGGCCTCTGGGAATTGTACAGGACCCACTCTTTTGGGGCTGTCTGATCTCTCTACTCATGGGTGAACATTAGCTACTGTTGGAAATAGAACTACAAGTTTCACAGCAGTCATGGAGGAGCAAAATACCAGTGGAAAATTAAATTCTCAAGATAATCCTGGGTTTCTCCAGAGGCATCTTTCTTTGGGGTCCAGATTATCTGGATTATTGAATGCACCCATTCTTTATTTTACTTTGCTGGTGACTATTTGGGTTTAGAGGATTTGGGGGGGTGGGAGGAATAAAAAAGCTATTTAGAATCTGAGAATCAAGGGATCTTGCCCTCTGTTTTCTAGGTAATGATATTTATTAACTATTATGCTGTGTGCTAAGCAGCATGCTACATGCTATTTAGACAAATGCAAATCCTCACAGGAACCCTATGAAGGAGATACTTTGACGTATACAATTAGAGACTTTAAATCATCTGTACAAGGTACTGGAAGAAATGAGTGGGAGAAATGGGATTTAGGGCAGAGAGCTGAATAATTTTGTTTGTCCTTTATTTTAAATGTGAACGGGAACAATCAGGAGGCAAATGAAGCTCAAAGGCATAAAGCTTTATATGAAAAAAATATAAGATACTGCCCAGCTTATTTCCCTCTTAAGAAAATTCTGATGTGTGATTTTTATTTCAAAGGTACCTAGGCTATTCTCATATATAGGATATGTTTCAACAAAAGCTCAAATTCTGCCTGATGTGCCTATTAATAGTTTAATTTTCTATTAAAAACGACGTGTCTAATGTTAAGTCAGGCAGATTTGATTTGGAATTGAGTGTTGTCAGATCTTCACACACCCAAAAGACTAATGTCTTTTAGTCTTGATGTTAATTTTGTGTTAGCAACGTAGGAAATTCTTTCCTATTTTTTCCTAGGTCCCCCATCTCCCAACTCAGTATGAGAGCTACCTGGTCGATATTGCCATAAGTTAGTTTTTCTTTCATCATAGTGTGGACTCACTTCCAGTTTCACAACTATTATTTGGTCAATATGATAGATGTATCAGTGAGGAAGGCTGGTTAATTATTCATGCAAAGCTCATAGGCTTGCAGTACCGTGGGTGGTGTGACTTCTGTCCAAGATCCGGTGATCAGCTTTTTTCTTTTTAAAAAGAAAAAGATGACCGGTAAGGGGATCTTAACCCTTGACTTGGTGTTGTCAGCACCATGCTCTCCCAAGTGAGCCACGGGCCAGCCCTGGTGATCAGCTTTGAATTTGATTTTTTTCACTGCTAGAGCTATTTGAACTTAGTGGGTGTGTTAGTCAGGGTTCTCCAGAGAAACAAAACCAACAGCATGTGTGGATAGATAGAAACATAGATAGAGATGTATTTTTAAGGAATTGGCTTACATGATTACGGAGACTTGGCAAGTTCAAAATCTGATGGGGAAGGTCGGCAGGCTGGAGACCCTAGGAAGAGTTGCAGTTCAAGTCCAAAGGTAGTCTGCTGGCAGAATTCCTTTTTGCCTGGGGTGGGGGGAGGTAAAGAGATAGTCTTTGTTCTATAAAGGCCTTCAACTGATTGGATAAGGCCCACCCACATCATGGAGGGTAATCTGCTTCACTCAAAGTCTACTGATTTAGGGCCAGCCCATGGCTCACTTGTGAAAGTGTGGTGCTGATAACACCAAGGCCATGGGTTCAGATCCCTATATAAGGATGGCCAGTTAGCTCACTTGGGAGAGTGTGGTGCTGACAACACCAAGTCAAGGGTTAAGATCCCTTTACTGGTCATCTTAAAAAAAAAAAAAAAAAAAAAGTCTACTGATTTATATGTTAATCTCATTCAAAAAAGCACCTTTGTAGAAACATCCAGAATAAAATTCAACCACATATTTGGGCACCATGGCCCAGCCAAATTAACACATAAAAGTAACCATCACAGAGGGTTTTTACAACACTAACCAAATATTCAAAAATACTGCCATATAAACCCAAATGCATACAACCATCTGGCGGGCTATAAACTTGACTAGTCAGTGCAGTCTCTCCCCTATAACAAAATCTGTAAGGGAAGCCAGTGACCATATAGGAAGGTGGCTTGGTGACAAAGAACAAAGGAACTGACACTTGCGGAGCGCTCTTTGTGTTGTAGGTGCTGCTCTAAGGACTTTATGTATACTATGCCATCTACTATTGTCTTCAAGGTGTGATTATTTGGTGATTTTATCTCTAGTATGAAGTTATTCATGTCGTTTGGTTAGGACCTCTTGTCCCTTGATGGTGGTCAATGGAGATTTCTGAACATTGTCCCCAAATGAGCAGTAGCCGTGGACATGGGCACTGGACACAGGCAGGGGTATGGGAGGGCAGACAACTGAATGTGGAATCAAGGGAAATCTAGAATAATGTAATATTAGATGAGCCTGGGCATGAGAACAAAAGATGGATTTCAAATAAAGGCTTGAAGAGGCGAAGAGGCAGATACCCAAACAGAGCCAATAGATTAGGACTGGAAAGCAAGAGACGTGGGATACAGTGGAGCATGGGATCTGTAGAAATTGTAGACTAAGGGAACACACAGATTGTTGCAAATGAATCTTAATACACTACCAAGGCTCAGCAAGGAAATGACGTCCTACTATCCCATTTTTTTCCCGTGAGACTTTTTATCTTCTAATCAAATAATTAATAATAAACTATCTTCCCAATCAAATAATGATGTCATCTGTTGCCCATAGATATACTCTTTTCCTATTGAAGGCTCATTCATTTCCTTGATTTACTATTTAACGTATAAAGCCAACTGAGGGCACAGAAGCTTCTGAGTTTATTATGCTTTAAGAAATCTCTGCCTGAATGGCCTGTGGCAGCTTTCAGTAAAGATCCATATGTTTCTCTTGGCTGAGCCCATGGGAAGTGTGCCCCAGAATGGTTTTCTTTGTGATCAGAATAGCTCCTTTGCTTCCACATCAGTCATTTAGACTGAACTCATCAGTTTAAGGTTCTTTTTAAGGTAGAGTAGCCTAAATATTGAATCTAAATTAAATCAATTCACCCAGCAGTTTTGCTGTTCTCAATCTATCCTATTGATATTCTCGTGGTGTGAAACAAAGATCTATGTTCTTTGCAGTATTGTTTTGAAAAGTAAAAGTCTGGAAATAAAACTATCCAATGAAAGTACCCATTAAATATATCATAAATAGCTATATTAATAAATGCTAGATAGCTTGAAAAATAATGAGGCAAGATTTATATGTATTGACGTGGAAAGATGGTTATGATCTATTGCTAAGTGGGTATATGTACTATTATTCATTTGTGTGAAACGTATCCCGTTTGTGTAAAAGCATATATATGCTAACACACAGTGATAAGATTTATGGCAAGTTATCTATGAACTTGTTAGAAGTGGGTGGAGGGAAGGAGGCTTTTACTTTATCTTGTAGTTTTCTGTACGGTTGAATATAATTCAGATGACTGTTTTGTACACATACATATTTTTCATATAAGATAAAATTCTCTCATTATTTCATAACACATTTTGTGGTGGCTGTTTCCCTGGGTCTTTCTAAATGCTTTTGCTTTGTTTTGCTGTGGGTGTGCTGGAGAAAGGAGGGTTGGGAGGGAGTGATGGTGGGAGGAGGGGGAGAGAGAGAGAGAGAGAAGGGGGTGTGTGTGTGCGTGTGTGTGCGTGTGCGTGTGCGTGTGCGTGCGTGTCAGAAAGGGCATGAAGCCAGCAGTCAGCATTTATCTTTTCAGCATTAGGAGACTCTTCCTCCAAGTCAGGCTTTTTCTCTGGAGCTCTCTTCCCCTCCGACTGCCAGTGCATTCACATGCTAATGAACAGAGCTTTATTTGTTGGCTTTTTCAGCACTCCTCCCTACCAGTGCCCCCGGCCCCCACCCCTTCCTTTGGTTGGTCATGCTCCTCTTGGAATAAACAAGAAGGCTCTTAATTGCTCAGAGCCATGAGAGCCCTTGATACTGACATGCTGGGACTTCCTGAGGTGGTGGAACTCAGCTGGGGATAGTGGGAGGGTTCTGAAGAGCACCCCATAGGGACAGCTTGGCTTGCTTTCTGGCTTTGATTGAACATGTGGGGGTAATGGGAGCACCTGCCCTGTTCTGATGGGGGCCCAGATCTGCTACTTCTTGGGCTTAATCCGCAGAGTGTTCTGGAAGGAGACCATATTTTTCTTGACATGAAACAACCCTTCCATTTGAATGCCAAGGTCCTGTGTACCTGTTGTTACATAATTGTTACACATGACCCTGCTATTTACAGCCTAGGAGTGAGCTGTGCCATTTGATGGTTTTGCAATCTAAGAGGCAGGCCACATAGCTAATGAATACAAACTAGGCACACCCTCTTGAAATAGTTGTCATGTTTAATCACAAATTAGGTGAGGTAAAGTCACACTCAAGCTCTTTTACCAATTTGCTGTTGTCATTGTTCTTATTAAAGCTCTTAACTTGGGGCAATTTTGAAAGGACCTGAATCAAAATTAACCCAGTTCCTTCTTCCATAAATAACATTTTTTGTGGTAGAGTGTGTGACATGGGGGAAGTGTGCATTGGGACCGCAGGTTGTGCCCTGCCTGTGCAATCGCAGATGTCAGGCAAGCCATCAAAGGAGGGTGTGGTGGGAATCAGCCTTTTGTAACACAACCAAAACAGTTTTTGTTCATTTCTACAACTAAATATACTTCAATCTGTTCTAGCTTGTTTTTTATTTTTATTTTTATTTTGCCAGCCTGGGTGAGTTGACCAGTAAATTTAGAAAACAGGTACAAGTAGTGGAGATAAAAAATCCAGTACAGTTGAGTTTACTGATACAGCCCAGGACATGCTTCTGGGATGTGCCTTTTGTCTATTTGCTCTGGTCTCTTTCCCTGCAATCACTTAAAGTTTTGGGGACTCCGAGAAGAACTAGGATTGGGAATGACAGCAGCTTGTGAGAAGGGAGAGGCCTCCCGCCCATGGCTTTTCCAATGCAGCCGTGGCAGTCTGCAAAAATAAATTTAGGAATTCTCTTTGTCATCTTATGCTGCATGTAGTATGATCTGTCTAAAGTCAGTGAGGTTTCTTTATTTTTTCTAATGGGGAATGACTAATACATATTATTATTATTATTTTTTAATCTTTTAAAAAAATTTTATTCATATTATTTTTTACATTCTATGATGTTGTTGCAGAGCAGTTGGGAGGGAGAGGAAGAGGGAAAAGGGGAAGAAAATGGGATGGAAGAAGGAGGAAGGAGGAGGGGTGGGATTGGGGCCTGTGGCACCCCCCACATTTCCACAGGCGAGACTGGCGGCTTCCAGTGGTGGCTTGGTCATTGCTGGGCTGGGTGCAGATGTCAGGAGGTGTGGCAAAAGCCCTTGCCTCCTACCTCCTCAGCTTGGGAACCCAAGGCCATTCTTGCTGTGGCTTGGTGGTTGTCACTGTGCTGGCTGCATGTGTGTTGGGGGGAGCGTGGCCAAGGTTCTTGGCCTCAAACTGCCCCGGCTCAGGAGAGCCCGGGGCTCTACCTGTGGCAGCTCGTTTGGTCAGTGGTCATCACTGGGCTGGTTGCTCGTGTTGGGGGAGTATGACCGAGGCCTGTGGGCCCCCACTGCCCTGGCTTGGGAGAGCCTGGGGCGATTCCTGTGGCATCTAGTTTATATTCTTAAGCCATTATCCCTTTGCTTCTCCAGGTGGAAGTTTGGAGGGATTGAGTAATGTGTTAAAATGAAGTAGACCCTTTGGAATAGGACTGAGCTACCCAAAGCAGTAATTGTGACTAGCAAGGCAGGCGTCCTTTGCATGCAGTAACAGTCCCCTTCCATCCTGGGCTCCCCTCTTAACTTCTGGATGGCCCCTCTCCAGGGGTCTTGTCATGTTACCCTCTGGCCATGTCTGCTTTGGTTGACTCTTTACCACGTCTGCTTCTCCCCGCAAGTACCCCAACCCTAACATTTTTTCCTCCCATCTTCCTACCCAATTAAATGTCCATTTACTTTGTGTAGGTTCAGCTCAACTGGCAGTTTCAGGAAAAATGTGGGTATTAGCAGAAAACCAGAGGAATTCGATGAGGGGTGTGAATGGCTGATGAATTTAACCTGCTTTGAAATTTTGAAAGAGGAACCTGTGGACGCAAGTTCATCACAATTGGTGAAATGTGAGGGAGAGGAGTGGTTTTCTGAGCAGAGAGGCCAGCCCAGTTCAGTGGGTTTTTTTTTTGGGGGGGGGGGGCTAGGTTTCCAAATATATCCATAGGTAATGTTGCTGCAGATTTGGGTCTTTCCTGAATTGGAGTGGGAGCAGCTTTGTCAACTTGGAAACACTGCCAGAAGCTGGGGATCCAGGGTCCTGAGGGTGGAGGCCCAGGCACTGGACAAGCCAGACCACCGCTGTCCCAAATGATCCTGTGGGGCCCAAGGGCTGATTGTTCGAGGATGAACCCTGGCATGAGCTGGCAGTCAGCATCTAACACGTCCTTGAGTTGCACAATAGGAGCATGTGGACCACTCCCTGGGGGTGCCTGGACTGTCCTTCCCATCTGACTGGTCCGGTAAGGCAGGGCATTTGAGAAATGATCTCCCTTCCCGCTGGCAGATGCTCGGCTGATGTTGTAATCCTGACTGTCCCTCATACCGCTCACTCTACCTGTTCCCCTGCCCTAGTTTCAAAAGGCCGTTTCCTGTTCTCTTATTTCTGCTGTTTCCCATCCCTTTGACTCACCTCCCAGCTACAGAAAGTCGAGAGCAGGGCTATGTAGAACAGCCAAGAAGGGAAGCAAGCAGAGCCTCGGCTCGTTTCGTTCATCCATGTCTTCATTTTACTTGCTCAGGGCACTTTTGCCTCTGTCTGTCTGTGCCTGTCTTTATTTGACATTCTCATCTGACACAGAGTATGATCCGGGCATCGGGAGGAACGGTCTCAGGACCAGATATATCTGGGCTTTTGATTGCCAAGTGTCCAAAAACATAGCATTTCATTGACTCCTCAGTCCTCGCCTTAATATTTTAATCCATGACATTGTACTTTTACCTGTTTTGAAGTGATATTTGGGGAGTAAAAAGTACCTTTGGTTATATAGAAACTAGAAAGAGCACATACTGAAATGTTTCAGAGTGATGGTTTTCTATGAAACGTCTGCCTCTGAGCGTGGATGGCAGTCGACACTATGGCTTTTTAAGCAGTTTGACAGCTGATTCCATGCTTGTCTGTCCTAATAATTAATATTTGCACAGCACTTTACAGAGCGCTTTCACATACAGTCATGTGTTGCTTAACGACAGGGATATGTTCTGAGAAATGCCTCGTTGGGCAATTTCATCATTGTGTGAACATCATGGGATGTGCTTACACAAACCCAGATGGAACAGCCAACTACACACCTAGGCTTATGTGGTGTTGTCATTATAATCTCATGGGACTGTCAGAGTATATATGGTTCATCATTGACCAAAACATTGATACATGGTGCATGACTATGGAACATTTGAGGTTCACAAGCCCTGTTCATTGGCAGTGCTAGTGTCTACCATTTTACAGTTGGTGAAACTGAGGTCACAGAAGTTGAATGACTTGTAGTCAGGGGTGGAACCCGGACTCAGCCCGTGCGCTTTCTACTCTGCCATTTTGCATTTATGGATGTACAAATGAGTAACAAACTTTTGTTATAAGAGGCTTGGGTCGTACTCGTTTTATTCAAAAGTTCTAAAATAGAAAAACTCATACTTCACAGATGGATTTGTTTATTTGATTCATTTTTGTTGTTGTTGTTGTTTTGGTGGCTGACCGGCATAGGGATCGGACCCTGGACATTGGTGTTATCAGCACCATGCTATTTGATTCATTTTGTGAGTTCAATGGGTGTGTTAGTTTGCTAGGGCTGCCATACCAATGTACCAAGGAACTAGGTCGCTTAAACAATAGAAATTAGTTCTCTCACAGTATGAAGACTGGAAGTTTGAGATCAAGAGTTGGTTCCTTCCAAGGGCCAAGACAGAAGGATCTGCTCCAGGCCTCTCTCCCTGGCTTGTAGAAGGCCACCTTCTCCCATATCTTCACATTGTCTTCTTTCTATGCATGTCTGTGTCCAAACTTCCCCTTCTTTTGAGGACGCTAGTTACACTGGATGAGGGCTTAGGGTAAAACCTTGTTTTAACTTGATTAACTTTTGTAAAGACACTATCTTCAAATAAGGTCTGAAATACTGGGGGCTAGGACTTCAACATATGAATTTTGGAGGGACACGATGCAACTCATAATGGTTGACATGCCGTTGACAAGATAAAATAATATTTCTTTTGTTAGTCAGGCATAGAAACTGTGGGTATAGCAGTAAAGTAAGCAAAGGGTCTGCCTTCAGGGAGCTTACATTCTACTGAGAGGAAATTGGCAACAAGTAAACAAATACATATAATATAATGTCAGGTAGTGATAAGTACTTTGAAGAAAAATAAGACAATGTAAGGAGGCAGAGAGTGAGTCTGGGCTGGGGAGTGGAGTCCTGAACGAGGTGGAGGAGTAAGTCTTGTCCAGGGCCTTCCAGGCAGAAGAAACAGCAGATGCGAAGGCTCTGAGGCAGGAATGAGCAAAGTGTGTACAAGGAACAGCAGGAGGGCCAGCATGGCTGCAGCAGAGGGCCTGAGTGACACTGGACATGCTAGCAAGGACCAGGTTATGAAAGGCCTGTTTTAAAATTTGTCCTAAGAGGGACAGGAAGTGCTTTCAAACTAAGCAAGCAGAAAATGTTCATTTGTCCCTTTGCAAGATTTTTTCTTTCCCTCTGGCCCCTGTTGCTCCCAGTCTGGGAAGTTTACGTTCCCTGGGAGTCCTGAGCAGGCCTAGCCTTAACCACTGCACTCCACCCCTCCAACATTCCCCACTGGGAGACAATCCTGCACAGGTCTGCCAGTCTCTGCGTATCTCTGAGCAGAGGCACCGTTTGCTCTTTGTTTTGTACCTTTTCAAGGATGTTTATGTAATGCACAGCCTTAGGAGGTGGAGATAGTGTCTCCTTCTGGTGCACAGGGCAGGCAGGCTTGTTGCCCATTACAAAAGATTCAGGTTCCCTAAATTCAGGGTTCCTCTCCTGTAATGCAGCCTACTGCATGTGCAGGCATCATTTGTCCCTCTTTGCATTACACTTTGGAAACTGGGACTCAGACAAATGGCATAAAAAATGCTGATCCAGGAGTCTCATGGTTTTTTGCCAGCACCCATGAAACTGGCAGAAGTTGTTGATTTATAAGGGGGTAAAAATCTCAGATGCTTCCCAGTTGTTGACACCCTTAAAATAGCTTCCACACTGGCATTGTAGACTGAGATCTTGATCATGGGTCAATGCTTTGGCTATGTCTGTAGTTTTTAAACATTTTCTGTTGTCTCTTTTCCCCCACATGAAATCTACCAGGAAATTGATTGAATTAAAGCTACTCTGGTCACAATAGAGGTAGGAGCCCAGATTTTCCCATCTTAGGCAGAACCCTAGGTATCTTTGGAGAAGCCTCTGACATAGTTTCAAAAACACTGTGTTGAGTTA
Organism: Cynocephalus volans; assembly: GCF_027409185.1. Classification (NCBI taxonomy): domain Eukaryota; kingdom Metazoa; phylum Chordata; class Mammalia; order Dermoptera; family Cynocephalidae; genus Cynocephalus; species Cynocephalus volans. The sequence continues at coordinate 279,961,659 of NC_084460.1, read as the reverse complement.
TTAAAGGCACCTTTAAAATTCAAGCCTCATATTGGGGAAGAATAACACATCACACTCTTATCAGAAACAGATTGATTATGTTTTGGCAAAAATAAATTAATTTACCAATTATTAATCAGTCAGCACAAATTAGTTTTTCAGAGGAATGGGATCCAAGACTAACAACTTTTGAGTGAAGGATGTGGAGAGGAAGGCTGGGAGACGGGGGCACTGCTAGGGTGGACCCTGGGCCTTTGACAGGGCTGAGAAGTAGAGGAGGGAAGCTCTAGAAATGAGAGACTGAGAGGGTAACAGACGGTAACTAAAGACACTTCGAACTACTTGGTTCCCTTGATCTGTAGGATCCCTTCCAGGTGCTCCATGGGTTTCGAGTGGGGCCAGGAAGAGGGAGAGAGGCATCCTTCCTTTCATGTGTATTTTCTATTTGGGGTTCTGTGTGAGACATCGTTTAAAAAAATAACCCTCCTGCTGAAGCGAGGTTGAAACTCATCTTCTTTACTCTGGTACCTGGGGCTTGGCAATGTGTGTGAAAAGTGAAACAGATACTTGAGCACAAGGAGGAGGGTAGCTCTGCAGAAAGGATTCCTTGGGGTTCAGGCCCAAGCCCACTACTATCTCCTGTCTCTACTGCTAACTTCCTGTGTGACCTTTGGCAAGCCACTCAACCTCTCTGGGCCTGTTTTCTCATCTGACAGAGGGAGGTGTGCAGGACATAATCTTAAAAGTCCCACATTTAAAGGCCTATGAACTGTGGAATAGTGATGTGGCTTTTAACCAAAGAAACATTAAATATTGTATTCCTATGTGTTTGCATTTTAAGAAGCCAGACCTCATTTGTGCCCTTTGAACGAGATGTATGCATTGGGCCTGGAGTGGAAGTTGGGGGCATTTTTGAGGTGGGTTTGATTCTTTCATGCTACATATTTCCTTTTACCTTCAAGGCAAACTGTGACCCATGAGCTAAATCCAGTTTGCTGCCTGTGTTTGTAAGTAAAGTTTTATTGGAACACAGTCCTGCCCACATGTTTACATCTTGTCCATGGTTGCTTTTGTGCCACACTGACAGAGCTGAGTAGCTGTGACGGAGACTTAAAACGTTCATTATCTGGCTCTCTCCATAAAAAGTTTTTTGACTCCTGCTCAAGGTCACCCAAGCCTTTTGTTTGGTGCTTAGTAGATGTATTAGTTCATTTCTGTTGTTTATAACAAAATACACGGAACTGGGTATTTCATAAAGAAAACAAAATTTATTGCTTACAGTTTCAGAGGCTCAGAAGTCCAAAGTCCAGGGAACACAGCTGGTGAAGGCTTTCTTTGGTGGTGGCTTCAGTGACAGCAGGGCATCACACTGAAATGGTGGAGCAGAGACAGCAGAGAGACTAACTCCATTCACTCTCCTTTTCAAGCCCTCAGAACCACACCCCTGACCACCATTTTAATCCATTCACTACAGCACGGTCCTACAATCTAATCACCTCTTCAAGGCCCGACCTTTCAATGACCGTACTAGGATTTCCCACCCTCAACAGTTACAGTGGGGATTTAAGCTTCCATGAGGTTGGGGGGCATCCAGTCTGCAGCAGTAGACTTGGCCCAGATGATTGTGTGGATATAATTTTTCACACAAAAAGGACACATAAGTAACCCCTTTGAGGAGGGCTTCCTACACCCACTAATTTGTGATACTTTAGAAGAAGAAATCCTCTTCTAAACTGTGAGAATCTTCTAGCTTTTTCACTTACAGGTGTAAAATGTTTTTTATTTACTGATGATTTTTTTCCCTTAAAAAATAATATACAGTGATCTGTTACGTGAAATTAGTCTACGTTACAAGTTTAATGTACACTGTAGTTTCCAAATATGTTAAAATGTGCCCTGTCTTGGATTAGTGCCAGCCACTGTTTTTTCTCCACATTCTGTGATTTTAAATCCACAGCAATTGTTTTAAGGGCTTTGTTTGAATCAATTAAAGCCTATCTGTTAATAAGGAGGTAGGCAGATGACTGACAAGGCAAAGGTCACGAAAACTGGGAATGCTGCTGACTTTAGGATTTGTAAGGCAGCTTCCTGATTGGCTTGGCAGGGAATCATTAATGTGTCTATAGTAGCCAGGAAAGACTGGGGTAATTATAAACAAATGCGTTAAGCAGTTTGTTTCCAGGCAATTCCAGGACCGCTTCAGCCTAAGTGATTATTTTGCCTTGAGGCTTGCAGCATCACATCATGCTTTAAGGGTTTTGTAGAGTAAACCCCAAACACCTGAGCAGGGAGGCAGCATGTGCAGGCTCAGCTGGAGAATATGGAGGAGTAAAAACGGACAGTGAATGAGATATTAGAATTGTAAAGAAAAATGCTTTACAGGGCTTGAATTTAAATAATAACTCCCGGCTGTTAAAAGAACCCTACTGCCATTGACAGGTGACAGAGAGCAGGTGACATAAGCGTCCTGTCCCTCTTATGAAAGGGTCAGTATGACTGGGTTTGTTTGTAGGGTCACAATATGCTCTAGATGTGCTTGGAGTGATGAGGAAATGGTTTAGTTTGCAGCTGCATGTTTTGAAAAAGGATAGAGGTAATTTACAGAAGAGCTAGGGTAGAAAAATATGGAACAATTAGAAAGTAGGAATCAAGTGAGGGGGGTGGGTGGAGTGAGCAAAACACATCATCAGATCAGATTCATATGGATCATAAATCTTACCCAGTATCAAGCTTTACTAATAATTTAAAAGATCCCGGCAGTTGAGAGGCTCAGATGAAGCAGAGGAAGGTTTGGGACATCATAGATGTCTCCCTAGGACCCTCTGTAGGGAAAATATAGGAAAATGGTCAGGGCCCCTCAGATGTTCGGAATCTTGTTAAGCATTTGATGTAAATATGCACGTGTGCCCAGGTGTTCCTTGGTTATTGTCTAATGTAATTGCGCATGTGCACCCAGGTGTCCTGGGTTATTAGACGTAAGTATAAAGGACTAACGGCTCTGATCCATAGGGCCCCCTCCACTCAGGATGCCACTAGGGCGGCTGCTGCTAGCTACCTGAGCTTGCATGTGAACAAAGCCTATTTATTTTTACCCACAACACCCAGGATCTTTTCCTATTACCTAGCTCATGGACCTGCAGGTGAGGAGTTTGTGACCCAGTCTATACAACGGGTCTGTAGGGTCACTCGGCCCTAGCCCTAGCAATACACCCTCCTTCACTCACTGGACTCTAACTCAGAATACTAGATAGGTTTAAGTAAGGTACACAGTGGAAAACACTTAAATTACAAAAGAGGTCCATTTTATACCCCTCGTTATTTTGTAACATGCATGACATTCTCCAGGGAACCATGCCTCAAAGATTTCAGGTGTCATGATTCTAAGAAATCCTTTGGCCAGAGATGTCCTGCTAAGGGCATTCTGTAGATCAGGTTTTATCCTCCTAGCAAACATCATTAGTTTAGCAACATCATTAGTTTATTTACCTGGAGGTTCAGTCAATAAGAAAATTGGGTAGGGTCATCTGCCTTCTTTTCTTTTCCCTAAAGACCCATCCTGCCTCCCAGTCTGTTTTGCTTGCTGTAACAATACCTGAGGCTAGGTAATTTATAAAGAGATTTATTTGCCTCACCATTATGGTGGCTGGAAGTTCCAAGACTGGGCAGCTGCATCTGGTAGAGGGCTCATGATGCTTCAACTCATGGTGGAAAGTGGAAGGGGGAAGAGAGGATGTGTAAGAGATCACATGGCTAGAGAAGAAGCAAGATAGAGAAACCGAGGGAGCCAGGCTCTTTTTAACAATCCACTTTCAAGGGAACTAATCCATTTCTGTGAGAGAACTCACTCATCCCCAAGGGAGGACACCATTCACGTGGGATCAGCCCCCATGACCCAAACACCTCCCATTCAGCCCCACTTCCCAACACTGCCATACTGGGGATCACATTTCAACATGAGTTTTGGTGGAGACAAACGACATCCAATCCATAGCACCGCCTCCCCTCCCACACATTCCCTTTAGGTAAATGAATGGATCACAGGCCAGCTGCTTAAAGTCCTTCCTTCTGTGGGGTGAAGGTGAAAAGGACGGGAATTCTTCAGTGTCAAGCAGAAATAAACGTGACCGCTTTCAATTAAAGGAAGAGCAATTGTAGGTATGGTGATAAGGTATCCCAGAAGAGTCATTTCAAAAAGGGGCATGTCAAGCTAGGGCTTAGGGTTCACAAACCCTTCAAGCCCGTTGTACAGACTGGGTCACAAACCTCTCACAGGCAGGTCCATGAATTAGGTAATAAGGAAAAATCCTGAGAGCTGTGGGTAAAACAATTAATAGGCTTTATTCAGAGCTTGGAACAGCCGCCCTAGTGAATTCCTGAAGTATTCTGAGGGGGCTGCGGCCTTGGGTATCAGAGCCATTAGTCCTTTATACTTAAGTCCATAATCCAGGACACCTGGGTGTCCATATGCAATTACATTAGATAATAAACAAGGACCACCTGGGCGCACGTGCATATTTACATCAAACGCTCGGCAAGATTCTGAACATCTGAGGGGCCCTGACCATTTTTCTGTATTTCCCTACAGGTCATTTGGGTTAAACTATCAGATTTCTGGTGTTGCTGGTTTAAAAAGCACATTATAACTTCCTAATTTCTCTCTTCCCTTCCTTCCTCCCCCTATGTCCCTGGCCTGGCTCTGCTAAATCCCTGCCCCAAGATGACCTCAGCTCTGCTGGGAATCCTGCCCTGTCATCACCTTGCCCTTGCTCTGTCTCCCTGTCCCCGTCTGCCTCTTCCTCTTTGAAGCTGGCGAGATCCTAGAACACAGAGTAAATGCCCCACAGAAGCCGCTGTGTTTTCAGCTAAATACTGAAACATGCACAGGAACTTCCAAATTTATGGACAGGATTTTCAGCTTAACAGAATTCATTGGAATCAGATGAGCTAAGGCCTGTGAGAGTAAATACTTCTCTAAATAAGTCCAAATTACCCATACCTGGACTTTTCCATTTTTGAGGTAATTAGACACTAGATTAGGTTAACAAAGGAAGCTGTAAAAATAATACTTCTTAGGAATTTTAAACTTTCTGTTCTGATTATAAAAGAAGTATATGACCATTGTGAAAAATTTGGAAAGTATAGCAGAAAAAAAAATCACTCATACATAATCTTGCCCTGAGATAAACACTATTATACACTATTATACAATCTTACTGCATTTTTCTTCTGGTATTTTTAAAAGATATATATGTGTCTGTGTATATATACATATATACGTATACTCACACATATTTCTTTAACATTGATCACTAATGTATTATTTAGGTCTTTTCCCTTCACCTTTTCACATTTAAAATTAATACTTCAATGTGTATTTTTTTCCATTGACTTGTTCTGAGATTATTTCCTTAGAATAGATTCTTAGAACTGGAATTCTTGGATTAAAGATTTTACCCATTTTTATATATTTTGATATATACTGCCAAATAGTTTTCACAGAAAGTGACACCAATTTTGTAACTCAACCTTAAAACAAACTAGCCCCTCTCCAGCATTGTACATTCTCACTTTCTTTTATTTTTATTTATTTTATTTTTTTTTCTTTTTCGTGACCGGTACTCAGCCAGTGAGTGCACAGGCCATTCCCATATAGGATCCGAACCGGAGGCGGGAGCGTCGCTGCACTCCCAGCACCGCACTCTCCCGAGTGCGCCACTGGCTCGGCCCACTTTCTTTTATTTTTAATAGATAACATGGCTAGACAACAACAGCAACACAAAGTTTACTGTTTTATGAGAATTTCTTTGCTTATTGAAGGGTGGAAGTTATTTCCTCATCGATCCTTTTGTGAATCATCTTGATGTCTTTTGCTCATTAGTATGATTTTATATTATTTTATAAATGATTTTTATACATTATTTTAAATTAACCCCTTGCTATTTGTATCAAACACTTTCCAGTATATGTTGCTTGCCTTTTTGTTACTATTTTCTTTCGTAAGTGTATAAAAATGTCAAAATTTTATTCAATCAAATTTATCTTTTCTATTGTTTTGGAACTCTTTTAGAAGTAATAAGGTATCTGTCTGAGTGTAGTCATCAGTTAAATGAGATTAGGGGTATGAAAATCTTTTTGTAAACTGAAAGAAATATTATTTTCTCCCCTTCACATATATAAAAGTTTTAAATTTTTAGTTACTCAAATCTGTTTATCTTTTCCATGGTTGTGGAGGTCTTTTAAAAGTTATGATATTTGCCTAGGTGTAGCTATCAGTTAAATGAGATTACGAGGGTGAAAGCATTTTTGACAGGCCTTTTGTTTTGTTTTTAGTGGCTGGCTGGTGTGGGGATCTGAACCCCTATGACCTTGGTGTTATAACACCGTGCTCTAACCAACTGAGCCAAACAGTCAGTCTGAAAGCATTTTTGAAAGCTGAAAGACACACTCCAAATAAAGGGAGAATACAAGGGAGGTGAATCATCCCCCCCACTGTTGCTTGGAGAGAACCTGCAATCCAGAAGGACCCACATGGGAGTGTTTTCTGTTGGCGTTGGGCTGAAGAGGTGTCCCTTTGCAAATTTTGCCACACTTTGAATTCAAACCATTGAGTATGACACTGTCTAGATCAGCTCTGTCCAATGAAGATACAATGCAAGCCACCTAGCAATATTAAATTTTCCAGTAGCCACATTTAAAAAAGTAAAATAAATAGGTGAAATCAAATTTAATAATTTATTTTATTTAACCAACCATATCCAAAATGTTATCATTTCAACACGTAATCAACATAAAAACTCTTAATGAGAGATTTTACATTCCCTTTTTTTTTTAACTTCTTCAAAAATCCCATGTGTATTTTACACTTACAGAACATGTCAATTCGGACTAGCCATACCACAGGTGTTCAATAGCCACGTGTGGCCAGTGGCTGCCATATTGGGCAACACAGGTTAGATGCTGACGGATAGCTAGATCGTTGAGATGTTGTCTAGACTCTGGATTCAGAGAAGCCATTGTTAAATCTAAACCTGGGTCAGGACTCGGAAGAAGCGTCCTTCCTCGATGGTACATACTTGAAGTAATTGAATGAATTGGCTATTTCTACCTTGCTAGAAATTGAAGTCTTCTCTTCCTCTCCATAAGCAGGAATCTAGTCATTTGCCTTTGGTGTCCTTCTCTGCAGCCACTGGAATCCCACTACTCTAAGCTGGTTTTAACTAGTTGATTAGGAAAAACAGTGTCACATGGAAAACACCAAGCCCCAGTTCCTCCCACTGGCAGCATTAGCCAAATGACATCCTGAGTTTTGCCCTTCTCCTAGCCCTAAAGCCATGTGTGGGCTGGGGTACCCAAATTAGACAAAACTAACCGGAATCTCATGTTCACCAGTCCCTTTCCATGGCTTTGCTGGCACACTTCTCTGCAGGAGCTGAGAGCTATCCCTTGGCTTAATCTGGATAAAACCAGATAAAGAATTAGGTCAGGGGCCTCTGACTGCAAAGCGTCTGTTTCCAGAACTCCAACGGAACTATGGAGTAAAAATAAATAGGGAGAGTTGGAAAAGCATTGCTTGGCATTGGCATTTGACCTATTCCAGGTCAAAACTCTAGCTCTAATTCTAGGACAAAACAGAGGAGCATTGCAAAAGGAAATGGCACTGACTGCATTAGCAGCCAGGGTACAGCTGTGCCTTTCTCAGGGCCTCCAAGTAGGATGATATGTGGGGCTTGAGACTGCATGGTATGTAGAGATGAACTGCCCAAAAGTTTCATTTTATCAGTGTTTTAAGTATCACAGCATCCACGGTGGGGCCTTGGGGCCTAATGGGCGAGCAGCAGGTTGGTCCAAGGCCTGGGGGTACCTTGATTTCACTAAGACCTAGTTTCCCCTGAGATTCAGAGAAAGGGCAAGTAGATAGCTCTGAAAGGACAGGAAGGAGGAAACGCAGATTCAAATTTGTCATCCAGAAGCTGATTCTCATCTCACCAAGTAGATAGGTCTGATGAGGTGTGGAGAGAGATGCCCACATCAGAGTTTGACCTACCCAAGGAAAATGCTTATTTCCATCAGCTCTGGTCCCAGCAGACAAACCTTTCTTACACTGACTGCTGTAAGGTGACGAGATGTCCAAGCTGAAGCAATAAAGCCAGCTGTTGTTGGGAGCTATTGAGGATCTTCCAAATACTGGAGCCCCCACAGACCCAAGTGCCGGGTCCCTGGGCACTGGCCCCTCCTGGCCGCCACTCCTTGCCACCCACTCTGCAAGGTTCAGCTAGTCTGTTGCATGTCCTCTAATACAGTGGGCTGCTTTGCTCTGTCATTTGATCCTGTGATATTTGGGCCGAGTTGGGGCAGATGGTTAACGAGTGGACCGGCAGTCTAAGAACAGTGAAATACAATCCAATCTTTTCTACTCACACGCCACGTCTGATGCATGGAGAGCATGGGCTTTTATAGTGCTGAGAAATAATGCCTCTCCTGGGCAGGTGGCCTTGACACTGTCCTTGCCCAAATGTGTTTAAAGGAAGCTCAGAGCTTTCTCTGAATAATCGACTGTCACCCCCTTCCCTACCGAGTTTCCCCAGCACTGGAATCTCGTTGGTTGCATTGACCTTCCTCCCACGGCTGGGCAGTGAGGATTGTGGTGTTGAGGGGCAGCTGGAGAATAGAGGAGAGATGCCTGTGTGTCTTCTGGACCTGAGTCACCATGCCAGAAGCCGTTTTTGGAAAGGACGTCCCTGCACATTATGTCCCATTTCTCTCTTTGTGTCCTAGTTGCCACATTGGTGACAGGGCAGGACAATATAGTGGGCCAAATTTGGGCCTAATTGAGTGGCAGCTTAGAGTACCAAGAGGGGCTTGGGTTTTGGAGTCAGACAGACCAGATTAAATTGTAGGTTCTCATTTAGTAGCTGTGAGATCTTGGCTGAGTCATTTAACCTCACAGAGCCTCCTTTTAACATGTTTCTAGAAAGGGATTCATAAACACTTCTTACCGGATTTCACGATGAATGTAAGGACATGCGGAGAGTGCCTGGGACGGTGCCTTCCACGTGATGTATCCTCAACATTTACTATTATTTAAATGGGCACAGATCAAAAGTACTTTTCAAATATCAAATGCTTGATCAGGCACAGAGTGGAAGAGGCAAATAGATCATTGTGTTTTATATCACCTTTTATGAATTTATTCTGTTTCCCCCAAATATGGGAATCAACATATCTTGATTAAATAAACCTGCCTTGTTCAGAATAGATGTGGATTGTAGCCCAAGTGATAAGATTTAGTGTTGCATTCTAGATTCAAAATAGGCAGTCAGTCACTGGCAGAACCTGGCCTTCATGTGGATTGTTACATGCAGTTGAGTTCATGAAACTCATTGGAGGACCTGCTGTATACAAAAGATTGTGTAGGACCCGGACGAATCCAGTTCTAGAGTCCAATCCCCTGCACTCTAGTAACAGAGGAGACACCAGAAATGCCTAAATAACAATATTTATACAGTGAGTAACTCCACAATAGTTTTCATAAAGGGTCTGAGGAAGGTCAAAGGACGAAGTAAATTATTTTCAGCTAGTAAGAAAGGCAAACGGAGGGGGATAGTGAGAGGTTGGTCAATGACACAAAATTACAGCTTGATAGGAAAAATGAGTTCTAGTGATGTTCAGTAGTGCTAGGCGTCTATAATTAACAATAACTTGTTGCCTTTCTCCAATGGCTAGAAGAGAGGAACTTAAATGTTCTCACCATAAATGATAAATTTTTGCAATGATTAATTTGCTAACTACTTTGATTTGAACACTACACATTATATACATGTATTGAAATATCATTCTGCACCCCATAAATATGTACAATCAATATGTTTCAATTAAAAAATTTTTTAAAAAAGAAAAGGAGGGAAGGAAAGAAAGAAGAAATAGAAAGAAAGGAAAGAAGGAAGGCAGGAAGGCAGAGACTTCTGGGGTGGTGGCAGATTGTGGGTAGCCTGCTCAGGATTGAAACTTTATTCAGTAAGTGTTGGGGAACCACTGTAGTTTTCAAGGAGAGAAGTGGCCCACTTTCAGCTTTAGGAGGACAGCTGGTTGTGGGAGGGGAGATGGGAGAAGTTAGCTTGGGGAATCAGAGGGACCAGTTTTGCAGCCATTCAGCCGATCAGCACTGAGGCAGTGGGAATAGAAAAGAGGGGACTCTGTGACAGGAACAATCAACAAGTTAGGTGACTGATCTGCATTTGGAAGGTGGGATTAACCAAGGAGAACATTAGAGGGAAGGAGCTGGCTGGGTGGTGGAGTCTAATTGGGCAGCTCACATGTCAGCAGCCGTCCATGTGGAGACCCCCACGGAAAGGTGGAAATTGACACCTGGAGCTGAGGCTTGGGGTCAGGACTAAAGGAGACTTGGGAGTTATTGACAGGCAAGTAGTGATAACAGAAGTTGAGGCGTTAGTGGGAATTATCTAGGGAGATAGAGGTGAGAAGAGGGCCCAAAGTGAAACCTTGGGAAAGAATTGCATGAAGGAAGAGAAGAAGGAAGAAGAACCTGCAAAGGGAAGAGAAGAAAAAAGTGAGGGGGTCAGCTGGAGGATGTACTGTACAGGCAGCAGATCCCAAATCTCAGGCCTCCTCCTGACTTTGACCCTAGCTGGGATATTGACCCTTCCCATCTCATAGTGTGGCGGAGGATTCACTGCTTACGGTACTGAGTGGGCACTTAATAAATGCCTATTCATTTTTCCCTTTCCCGTAAGGAAAGAATAGCAGTCAGGATTAAATGCTCCGTAGAAGGTGAGGAGAGCCTTCAAGAGAAGACGTCCCTGGCCTGGGTCACTTGTGGGATGGGAGGAGTGGGAGAGGACTTAGCACTTTCTGTGGAGAGTGGACCCTGAAGCTGGCAGATCGCCTGGGGCCGGTGATAAGGGCATGAGGAGAAGGTGAGAACAGCCACTTGACAGTGAAGGGAGGGATGGAAGATGGGTCTGAGCGTGAGGAGGTCAGGGGTCAAAGCAGAAGCAGCTAGGGCTGCTCGCGTGGGTGAAAGCGGCTGTCATGTTAAGAAAAGCGAGCTGGTTCCTTGCAAAATCCATTTTCTCCTGGATTTGGCCTATGAGGTCAAGCATTTGAGTGTGTGCTCACAAGTGCCAGCTGATGAACTCTGGGAGGAGGAAGGCTGGCCTGTGAGCGAGTGACACTGCGGTTTGTCCTGTGGGCTCTGCAGGGGGGTTCCCAGAGGGGCGTCCTGGTGACGCTGTCATCTCACCGGCCTGGGAGAAGAAGCTGCCGGCTCTCCAGGGAGTTTCCCAAGGACGTTTCCTTTTGGGATGAGAGGTGGGGCATCGAGGGGGAAGAGCACAGGTTGGAAAGCACGTGGAGTGTCCCCGCGCTCTGCTGCAAAGCACAGCTCGGCCTCAAATACATACCTTTTCTGCTCGGTCCTTAGAATACTGAAGAGCCTTGCAGTCTTGCAGGGAATGGTTTGCCTTTGTCTCATGGAGAGAGGGGTGTGGGGGGAGGAAGGGCTGGGAAACGGGGGGTGGGGGGGCTCACGGTCCTTTCCACCGCCTTTGAGGAGGGAAAAGCAGATCTGCAGTCCCCCAGGGAAGTGCCCGAGCGCTGTGTCCCCCTGAATCGGCCCTTTAGGAGAGAACGTGCTCTTGGGTTTGGCTGCATTCTTAGCAGAGACTGGGAATACTGCTCCTCTAGACAAGTTCTGTTTTCTCTCCAGATTTCAGTCGTGTTTTCCTAGTCCCTCCTCAGGCACAGCTGTGGCTTCAGGTTGGGCTCCTCTCTAATCAGCAGCTTTCTCTCCTCCTCTCCTTTTCCCTCCTTCCTCCCTTGCCCAACCGGCTCCATTCCTGTTTTTCGAGGCAGTGTGGACAGTGGCTGAGTGTGTCCCCACCTGGGTTTGAAATCCCAGCTCGTCACTCACTATTGTATGCACTTGGGCAAGGTACTTAACACCCTGGGCCTCAGTTGTCTCATTCTTAGGGTGGACTGTACCATGGTCCATCTCATAGGGTAACACATCATGTTATAAGGATTAGCTGAGTATATACATGTAAGGAGCTTAGAGCAGTGCCTGGGAAGTAGTAAATGCTCTGTAAATATGAGCTATATTTACCTATCTTTTTATCCCTTTTTGCAGATGCCTTTAAATCCATTCTGGATATTGTTTGGTAATACAGAAAAATATATTACTGTGTATTGAAAGAGCCTATAGACATTATATTTCTAGATGTTATAAGTTACATAGTATATTTCTATATGAATTGTAGAAATTATGCTTTAGTGTTCTAAGTGGAAAGTTCCTCCTTATACTGATCTCTTGTGACTTTTACCAGTTAGTCTTAGTTCTGCATTTTGGAGCTTTTTAGAAAGAACGTAAGGACTCCTTCTTTCATATAGCAGCTGTTTAAGTTTGAAGAATGTTTATCACATCCTTCTAAGTCCTCTAATTCCAGATTTGTCAGCTAGGCCACCAAGACGTGGTTTCTGAGCACATTGCTATCTTAGCTGCTTTCCTCCCGCCTGCATGGCTGTTTGACAAAACCCTCCTTTACTTATTCTTACTAAATTTTGTCCTGTATGTTTCACATTGTGATTCTTTCATTCCATTTGTTAGTAATCCTTCCTGCGTTTGTGATCTTTGACCTGACCTAGTCACTGATAAAAATGTTGACTTGATAGCAAAAGAAACAATTAACAGAGTTAAAAGACAACCAACAGAGTGGGAGAAAATATTTGCAAAATATACATCTGACAAAGGATTAATATCCAGAATATATAAGGAACTCAAACAACTTTACAAGAAGAAAACAAGCAACCCAATTAAAAAATGGGCAAAAGAGCTAAGTAGGCATTTCTCTAAGGAAGATATACAAATGGCCAACAGACATATGAAAAAATGCTCAACATCACTCAGCATCCGGGAAATGCAAATCAAAACCACATTGAGATACCATCTAACCCCAGTTAGGATGGCTAAAATCCAAAAGACTATGAACGATAAATGCTGGCGAGGCTGCGGAGAAAAAGGAACTCTCATACATTGTTGGTGAGACTGCAAAATGGTGCAGCCTCTATGGAAAATGGTATGGAGGTTCCTCAAACAACTGCAGATAGATCTACCATACAACCCAGCTATCCCACTGTTGGGAATATACCCAGAGGAATGGAAATCATCAAGTCGAAGGTATACCTGTTCCCCAATGTTTATCGCAGCAGTCTTTACAATAGCCAAGAGTTGGAACCAGCCCAAATGCCCATCATCAGATGAGTGGATACGGAAAATGTGGTACATCTACACAATGGAATACTACTCAGCTATAAAAACGAATGAAATACTGCCATTTGCAACAACATGGATGGACCTTGAGAGAATTATATTAAGTGAAACAAGTCAGGCACAGAAAGAGAAATACCACATGTTCTCACTTATTGGTGGGAGCTAAAAATTAATATATAAATTCACACACACACACAAACCGGGGGGGGGGGGGAGAAGATATAACAACCACAATTATTTGAAGTTGATACGACAAGCAAACAGAAAGGACATTGTTGGGGAGGAGGGGGGGAGGGAGATGGGAGGGAGGTTTTGGTGATGGGGAGCAATAATCAGCCACAATGTATATTGACAAAATAAAATTAAAAAAAAAAAAAAAAATGTTGACTTTGCCCCAAAACTGAGCCCCATGGTGCATTACTGAAAGGCCTTTATTCAGATTAACATTGATAGTTTTGAGCATTCTTTGGTAGCTGCAAAACTACCATTATCTGTGTTATCTATCTCTGTTTCTCTGTGAAAGGCGAACATGAGAGGATTTGTTAGATGCTTGTTAAAATCCAGATACCCACTGTGTATTACATATCTTTCTCCTATTTATCTGATATTTCCCACTACCTACAAAATGAAAGAAACTGAACTGGAGAAGCAGTCAATATGTGTTTTCTATCTTTTAGAGAATCCCCCTTCATTTTAAGTAGAAAGTCACATAAGATGATGTGAATTGGTGAAAATTGAAAGGAAAGAGATCACTGTTACCATGTTCAAAGAATTCATTTTCCAAGAAGCTACCGCTTTCATGTGAAAGTATTTGGCTACTATACAATTGTAGTTCCCTGATTTAGATGTGTTTATTCTTTGTAATGTAGTGTTGTTATAGTCACAGTTGTATGGTGTCGTCTTTTAATGTTGATGTTGTTTGAGTATGTGGAAATTGCCAAAGAGTTTTGTGTAGTGTATGATACAAGTAGGAGCTTAATGCTTTTTAATGGTGGTGTTGGAAAGAATGATGAGGAAGCAAAAAAGTCTTAAGGAATTTTCTAGTTTTAAGGTATGTTTAGGAAAATATTATAATTTGGGGGGGAATCCATTTTTATAAAATGAATACGCTTAAAAGAAAGATATAACAATCAAAATGATACATTGAACTTTCAAAAGGAGAGAACAGAATTGAGGTTACCAGAGGTGGGAAAGGTGGAAGAGGGGTAAGGTAGGAATTGGTAAAGGGCAATGAAAACTATGACATTGTATAATGTTGAATATACTAATTATCCTGATTTGAGCATCACCTATTGCACACAGATATTGATATTCAACTCTGTTCCCCACAGATATGTACAATTAACTATGTTTCAATAAAATAAATAAACAAATAAATAAATAAACTGAATGATTAAAACAGCATTTTGGGTTTGGTTTCTCTACCTTGAACTAGAACTTGATACTAAATCAATGTTGGTGATCAACAGGTGACAATTATAATACTCAAATTTAATACTGATGTAATTCCTTAATGTTTGGAAGATTGCTAATAAAGTTTTTGACTTCTTTGAAAAGGAAAAAAAGGTTTATTATAATTCTGTTTCTGTCTATACCAGATAGTCAAAAAGTCAAATTAAAGAAAATATAAAACCATATATTATGCTGCAGAATGACTGCTAAAATATATTATTAAGTGAAAAGTGCAGGGTATAATATGCTACCATTTACGGGGAAAAAATGGATGGAGACAGAAGAAATTGATAACATTAATTACCCATAACTATTGGTGACTAGGAAACAGAGCCGTTAGTACTTTTTAAATTGTGAACTATATGAATATATTACCTAGCTTAAAAAAAAATGCGTAAGAAAAAAGACCTGAGTTTGAGGAAGCAACACACATAGTCATTCTTTTGTTTCTTTTTTTCTTTTCTTTTTTTTTTTATTTTCAAGGATGTGTGGGCTTTAGAAATAGATGCACTTAGATTTGAATTCCGGCTTGATTGCTATGGGCAGCTGGGCTTGGGGCAAGTTATATAACTTCACCAAAGCATCATCTATAAAATGTGGGAAAGACCTTCTTGACTGGGTTTTTGTGCAGATCAAATATAATAAGAACCATTTCTTAAAGTACATCTTGTGATGACTTATCTTGGGCTATGGAATGAAGAAGATGAAGCAGATTTCAACCTGGGTATGAATATCCTGTTCTGAAGATGGTTTTTCACCATCCAGGAAAGAAAACAGACAAGGTCATCTCAATGCTTGGGTTTCAGTTGGTGAATAGATTTTGGGTCAAAGTTACTACGAATCAATAGTTAACTTTGAACTGATCATTAGATCCAGCCAAAAGGATTCAACATGTCTTCGTAAGAGAGTTGAGTGGTTAAGTCAGTAACAGTCAGACCCCTGTACCCTGGATCTTTGGAAGAAATTAGCAAATTAGATATAAGCCTCTCTTCTCCTCTGTTATAACAATAGTCTTGTGTGAGGGAGAGGCTCTGCTCTGCTGGACAGAATTCAGGAGAGGCACCGTAAAGTAAGCCTTGAACACAGATAAGGGCTGTGGTTATATCTATTTCATTGCCAATGTCACTCTTAGAACAAAATGATTGAGATGCGGGAGACAGAACCATTAACACTGCATCCCCTGTAAGCCATATTCGTCCCTAAGTAATAGGTCTATGTCCTGAAATTTTTTGCTAGGGATTAGAGGTGGGAAAATACAAGACTAATATATTGTGTAGTATCTATATTTTCTTTTCTGTTTGTATACGCAATGAGTGGGCTTTGTAACATGAATCTTTCAGATGCCAGGCTCAGGAAGAAGAACTCCAGTTGTCTAAACCCAAACGGAATTCGCTCAGATAACAACAAGTTTCAGAAGTTGGCCTGACTTCAGATGAGATTTGATCCAGAGGCCCAGGATATCCGTAGGCTCTATATCTCTGTGATTCTATCGACTTAGTCCTCCTCTGAGTGTTGACTCCTTCCTTAGTCTGGCTCTTTCCAGGCTAGTAAAAGTGATGAGAGCAGGTCCAGATTCTGCACCTTCACACCACTTTGTCCAGGGGAAGAGAGAACACCACTCCTGACTGCTCCAAAAGCTCCATGTATTTCACTGCATCTCCTTGGCTTGAATTGGGTTATGTGCCCATCCCTGAACCAATGGGATATGCCAGTTGGCTTAAGTCATAGGGTCTCAAACCTGGTACCCCTTTTAAGGGGATCTGATTTAATTGGTCTGAGATCTCAGCGTTGGTATTTTTAAATGCTCCCTGGATGATTCTAATATACAGCTAAAGTTGAGTTTATTGGCTTAACCCAATCAGTGTCCACTTTTAGAGATAAGAATGTGAGTAACTGTTCTCCAAAGGTAAATCTGGGCATATATTTTGATAGAATGATGAGAGAAGGGGAAGAAATGATGGGGAAGCACACATCAAATATGTACTTGGAGCAGACATGTTAGTTGCAGACTTTTTAGTTGCCCCAGTATTCATACCCTTCCTTTCTTTCTTGCTACCAGAACCCAGCTTTTGTTTGGGACAGCAATGTGCCAACCCTAGCAATGGATCGTTATTGGTCCACATTCCTACTGATAATCTGTTTCTCCACTTTTCCAGCCTCCCTTGTAATGAGACAGGTAAAAACAGAGAGATAGAGAGAGCTAGCAGAAGAGGAGCTATTTACTCTTTGTCCCTAGTAGGGAGTACAAAGGAAGTTTAAAGTTAATGTATGAGAAATTGGAAGTGTAAGCCTTGGAATATAACTCCTATAGAATTATAGAAGAGACCACTAGAAAAAACAAAAAAAGGAATGTTCAAAAGCAGCTAACTCTAAGGAATGAGACTAGAAGAAGAGGCTGAGAAAGCAAACCTTTAGTTTTCATTTTATATCCTTTTTTCCTGTTTGAATTTTTTTTCTATGTGATTGCATTATTTTTATAATTAAAAATAAATCGGTCTCTTCTGAAGTTGTTCCTAAGAGTTAAAATGATTTAAAATATATTTAAGCTGTTATTAGAACACATTTCTTTAAGTGTATAAAATTACCTTTTTTCATTAAAAAATCTTTTTAATTGACAAGTAAAAATTGTGTATAATATATCTGTTCAATATGAAGTTTTGAAACATCACATACATTGTGAAATGGCTCAATTGAGCTAATTAACATATGTATTACCTCACGCAGTTATCCTTATATCACCTTTTTAATAAGAAATATGAAGTACTTTTTAACTGTCCCATTTATCTACAACTTCACAGTAATGTAATATAGATAAGAATCAAATTTTTTTAAATTTTAAAATATTTAACAGACGAATATAAATCGTATATATCCAAACGTACATGATGATTTGATATATGTATACATTGTCTGATGATTATCATAGTCAAATTAACACGTCTATCACCACCCATAATTACCATTTTTGTATGTTTGTGTGTGTGTACATGCAGTGAGGACATTTAAAATCTACTCTCTTATCAAATTTCAAGTAAACAATACAATATTATTTTGTATATGTGCACTCCCATGTTCGTTGCAACATTATTTACAATAGCCAAGATGTGGAAACAACCTAAATGTCTATCGATGAATGAATGGGTTAAAAAAATGTGATACACACAGTGGAATATTATTCAGCCACAAAAAAGAAGGAAATCTTGTCACTTGCAACAACATGAATGAACCTGGATGACATTATGCTAATGAAATAAGCCAGGCTCAGAAAGAAAAACACTGCATGTTCTCACTTATATGTGGAATCTAAAAAAAGTCAGACTCATAGAGGCAGAGAGTAACATACTGATTACCAGGGACTGTGGGGAGTTGAGGAAAGGGGAGATGTTGGTCAAGGAATCAGACGTTGTTTCAATTTTGTGTATGAGAAGGTGATCTGAGGAGCTTAAATCAGGGCTCAAGGTCAAGGCCAGCTCATGGGGACCAAAAGCTAGAGAACTAGCTGCTGATGGTGGCAGGAGGTGGAGTGTTTTCTTCCTTTCATGTTGTTGCTTCAACTCTCTTACCTAGCAGCCCTAATCCGATTTGGCCACCAACTGGAGTGGAGAAAACCCTCAGGAATTCAGCTGTAAATATCTTCAGTTATTCATTTTCAATTATGGTTTTCAATTTGACTTCGTTCCCAGGTGTCTTATGAAATTAACTCCGTATTATTTCTTCTGTATTATTTGCTACACCTTTGTTAATTTACTCATTGTTAAAGTTTAGGGCCACAGTACCGCATTGACCACAATATATTATTTCAAAAATCATGGGAAAACAAACAAAAGATTATTTTAGAAAATAAGACCTCAATTTCTGATGTCCAGTAGAACTGAATTGAAGTGACATGTGAAGAATATTTGACTGATCCTTAACTATTGTTTTCAAATTATTTGTCTCAAGTTTAAATCATTGCAATTTAAAAATTGTAGAAGGATGTCAAAAGACTTGCTGTTCTCTAATACCAGGGAATAGGTGAGTTAGTTTCTTTAGCTGTGGAGAAACATAAGTTGATGAGATTTTGTACATCACTATTTCTCATTCACTGCACTTAGATTCTATTCTTTGGGGTCATATGTTTAAGAGGAGTTCAGATTCCTTTCTTACCATTTACTTTATCAAATGCCAGTTCTTAATTAAAATCCTACCCAAGCTTCTATTGGTTTTAGAAATTTCAATTTTGCACAAAACTTCCTGATACTTTCATGTATGATTATCCATGACTATTCTGTCTGAACAAGACAGTAATAGCATGAATGTATGAGACACATAGTTTCATTCCACTACCTTAACAAGCACCTATCATGTGCTAGTTAGTCCATTTGCCACAGCAGGAGGGAGGGGGAAGATCCAAAGATATACCAGGTATGGACCCATCCTTAGCAGATTTTTAAATCTCATATTGATTACTAGTTATGTGTTTGTTGCTTATCCATCAAATGCTTTATCAGAGTAACAGACACTGAAACTGAATGAGCTTCTATAACATTCAGTGGTGATATTTAGGAACAGCAAAATGACTGCTGGATGGACAGCAGGAAGGGAAAGTTTAACAAAAACGTCTGAAGCCTGGATGATCCAATGATGAATGGATCTTGGAATAATAAAGATTTGGCTACACTTAGAACAAAGTCTGAGGCATTAGGCTATGGAGCTAAAAGAAAAATTGTTAGTATTGAAACAATACACCATGTGCCACAAATATGTACAAGTAAGTGTTAAAATATTTTGAATAAATTTTTTAAAAATTCAAAATAATAAAGAAACATTAACAGAGACCTTTAATCGCAAGCTAATGAAGCCACCTAGTGGTTTGTTACATAAGTTAGGGCTGTGTGAACTTACGAAGCATCTTCTCTGCAGCTGGGTTGTGTGGGTCTCTAGACTCAAGTGCGATCCAGGCAGAGTCTGACTGCCTTTCATTAAGTCCGGAAAGCAGGACTAGTTTCATTGCAGATAAGCATAGAGTGGCTCTGTTTAACACTTTGTTTATGTATAGTCTTTTTATCAAAAAGGATTTAAGGCACCTTACATGAAGGTACAATGAAATAGCACAAAGCAGAAGGTGATGAGAACAAAAGAGGAAAAATAGATGAATAAAGACATAAAAAGTAGCCAAAATGGTGGAATTCTAAAATGCTTACTAAATCTTACATATTTTCCATGTGGGAGCTCTAGGTGTTCAGGTAAGAATGGAAGCTGATCAGTTATGAAATTCACAGTCCAGAAAGATGGAGCAGTGTTAGGAAAAGTAAAACTGTACCTGAGGCTGAGAGCAGAAAACATTTTCTTCTGGAGGTCCTCATAAATGGGATACTATACAAGTAATGTAGAAGGTCTTCCAGCCACATAGTAGAAGTAATTCTGAGTCTTAGAGGATTATTTCTTACTTGTGTCTACACTGATTTAGGGGAGGATGCCCATCTACCTCCATGTTAAAGGCTTGTATTAACTCATTTTATCCCCACAGTAAGCCAATGAAGTGTAGGTAGTATTATTATCCCTGTATTCCAGATGAGGCAATTGAGTCACAGTGTGGTTAAGAACTTTACCCAAGTCAGGCTGTTAATAAATAAATAGTGGAGCTGGATGCAAACCCCTACCTGGCTCTCAGTACCCATGGTCTTTTTCCAATATGCTGTACTGAATGGACAACTAAGTACAATGAGGCCCACCCAATGAAAATGACAGTACTTGAGTTTTTCCCTGTAGGATGCTACTAAAGATGAGGCCAAAGTTGCATAGTTTTGAGATGGCTTAGTTTGTTCTCCTCCAAAGTCACAGACTTAGTCCCCGACCCCAGTTACCACACACTTTGCACACACGTACTTACATGCCTTTGGTCAAAAAAAGAGGACCAGGAAAGAGTACTCAAATTTGCCACTCCTGACTGCTAGGAAATAGCTGAAAGCATATGCCTTTTTGATGACTTATCCTCAGATACAAGATCTAAAATGCACTCACTACAAAACACACTTTATTTTGCTAGCTTTCCTTTTTCAAAGTTATATCTATGAACATTTGTGAATGGCAGCTAAATTGGTGTTTCTTAATCAATCATGAGTTGATTAGCAATGAGCAAAGCAAGCCTTGAAAGGAACTTAGTAAGGAAATAGTAATAACATCACTGAAACATTTTCACTTAGAGGAGTCAAAATCTCGTACAAATTGAGTCTTAAATTGAGCATATAGAATGATGTTCTTTTAAGTTGTGCATTAGGATAGTTGTGGGGTTAATGTCTTTGCTTAGAATGAGGAAAAGATATACTCTATAAAATGGTTGTTCTGTATTGATAAGCCTCCTCAAAAGCAAATTTCCATGACATTTTAAAGGAACGCTTAACCCAGTGAAGATTGTAACACTCCTTGAAGATTCAAGTTCTGTATTGGGACCAATCTGATAGCCTATTACACTCAAGACTTATAAGGAACCTTCCCAGATGATATTCTTTTAATAGTTTTGCTGAATTCTTGATGGATTCATCCTATCAAGGGTGATTAGAGCAGTGCTGAGATGTGATGAAAGAAACATTGGCTAAGAATCAAGAAACTCAGGTTTTCCAGGTCTACTTTATTCTGATAACAAAGGAGACACAGATGCTTTGTGTGTCAGTTTTCTCATGAACTTTCGAACTGGACTTGGGTCCAAATTCCAATTCTTCTTCTTATTGTTATCATCTTTGTATCATCACTGTTATGATGTCCCAACTCTCTTATTCAGAGCTGGTTCTTCCTTAATGAGATTAGGAAAATACTGGAAATATGCAGGGAGCCTCAATTTACAAGTGGCTGCTAGGAGGTGAGGAGGAGACTTGGCTTCTGGAGGGGACATCTGGGGACAGCAGAAACCTCTGGGCTACCCAGCGACCCACAGTCTGGGGATCCCTGGAAGAGCTCCTCGCTTTTGTCGTCAGATACCAATGATGACGCCTACTAGCTGGATGATATTGGATTAGTCGATTAAGCTCTTTGGGCCTCAGTTTCTTCATTTATAAAACGGCTCTGATAGTACACTTTTTTTTTTTATTCACTATGCGCAGCTATTGTACTTGTGTATACTGCCAATCTTTATAACAATTTTAAATGGAATATTTACTATTGTCAACCCCTTTATACAGGTTAGATTACTGAAGCCGAGAGAGTAGGTAATTGAAGAGTTGAAGCAAGATAGTTTACATAAAGTGCCGTATCACCTGGTACAGAGCAGATTCTCCAGAAATGGTAGCTGATGGTATTCCTGTCGACTCCATTTCATCCAACCCTTTTCTTCTTTCAAGCATGCTTTGAAGATTAGTGAAGCAGAGAGCCACATGTTTAATCAACATGAAGTTCAGGAATGCGATAGAGATTTAGGCCAAAGGATTTAAATAAAACCGAATTTTTATTTTCCTACAGGAGTGGCAAAAACTCAACTATGATATCTATACTCTGCGGCAGATTCGAAGGGAAGTGAGAAACAGATGGAAACACATTTTAGAAGATTTAGGTGAGTCTGGAAGAGATTATGACATGGTAAAAATAACCAGTGTGATCACTGCTTTTCACTTTCTCGATCCTGGTTTTTATATAATGAATGTCAGTAATGGATTAATTAAAGCCACTGTGTACTAATTATGTTCCCAGTCCTGCTCTTGTGTCCTCAAGCATAGACATCTGATGTTTCTGTTGTTGCCAGCCCCTGTCTTGAGGACATACTCTACCATGTGTCACTCCATCTGTCCTCAGCATAGGGTAGCACAGGGCAGTGGAGTCAGATGGGCACCACCATTTACTTTTTTGGCATTGTACATTGAATTAGATGGGAGTGATTAACCAATTAGCAATAGTTGTATAAGAAGAGGCAGGTTAGGAGAGATATTGTTTGTTAGAGAGATAGCAAAACTCAGTGTAGATTTTCAGAAGAAATGAAAGAAAAGCTTCAAAGTTGGAAAAAATACATGTGGCATTATTGGGTAATGGTTTTTCTTAATTCTACAAGAATCGTGATGCAATAAAAAATGGCCCCCACATCATAAAATAAGCTTGTTTTAATTAAAACTACTATGTACTAATTTATCAATTTTGAAGTCCTTGATATTTCTGCTTTAAGATAATACGATGCCCTGGCATCATAGCTGTTTAAAAGGTGGGGTGCTACCTTGCTAGCCCCTGTTGCTTTAGTTGGGATACGGTGGGATGTGATGGGGCCTATTTACTCACCCAATATTGTTGTGAGTTAATAGTCTCCTTTTTACTATGTAAATTATTCCCAGCAAGTTTAAGTCTTTGAGTCTTTTATACCTTTGGGTAAGTAATTTTCACCAGTCAACCATATAGCCCGAGGAGGGAAACCTGGGCTTGGAGAAGTAGGGCCTGCAGGTGACCCCTTTGCAGGCTGGGGGGCAAGTAGGAGGAATTCTGGGGACAGGGGAGAAGGCAAAGAGTAGGGAGGACAGTAAGGAGGGTTGCAAACCAAAAAAAGGACAGCAAGCAGTCAGCCAGTATCTGACGCTCTGAAGGAAAGTAAACAAAGACAATCAGTAAGAAGAAACATCAAAGGAATATTAGTTAAAGACCCTGCCCATCACACTGAGCTGGGAAGCAGTACATGCAGTAGGGCCTTTGGCTCCAGTTTTCTGAGGTTTGTACAGAATCTGCATTTGGGTCCCTTCTTAATCTCCTGTAGGGACCATACTGCAGGACAGTCATTAACTTGTGTCTACTTTACATGACGGGTAAATTTTTATACCTTAGGTTTTCAAAAGGAAGCGGACTCTTTGTTGTCAGTGACTAAACTCAGCACCATCAGTGATTCTAAAAACACAAGGAAAGCTCGAGAGATGTTGTTAAAACTTGCTGAAGAGACCAATATTTTTCCAACAAGTTGGGAGCTCTCAGAGAGATATCTCTTTGTTGTGGTAAGTGGACACCTTTCTTCATCTGCCCTAATTTTGCTTCAATTGTCTTGCCTTTGCTATTATTCCATATACTCCTCATTCCAACACCACAGCAGTAGGAGGTGGCAGATGCTGTCATTATAGGCACTGGCTTCCAGCAGCCAACAGCGTCAGAATCACCTGAAGAGCTTTAAAGATTCAGATTTCTGGATCACGCCTAAACCTATTGAGGCTTGGTTTATGGCTCAAGAGTCTGTAGTTTTCAGCTGATTCTGCTGTGCAGTCAGCTTTTTGAACCATTTGTAGGCCAAAGAGCTATGAGAAATATTGTTTATAAACTAAGATTGAAAAGTAATTTGAAAGCCGTCCAAAAGTGGTAGAATGTTTTTTAGATAATGTAAGTAAAAGATTAAGGCATATCTCTAAATTTGTTGAGCAAAATTTAATAAATGTTTTACTCACTCATTATTATTTCTAGGGTGGATTTGTTGTTGTTACATTGATTTTCCCATCTACTAGGATTGGTTTCCAACTTAGCAACTTTTGAAATTTTTTTGGCAGGACCGTCTCATTGCTCTTGATGCTGCAGAAGAGTTCTTTAAAATTGCTAGTCAGACCTATCCCAAGAAGCCTGGTGTCCCATGCCTGGCAGATGACCACAAAGAACCACACTACCTTCCATTTCCAAGTCCATAGAGGAGAGGCTGCGAGGCAGAACCAGAATTCTTCCATTGGGACTCCACAGCCAACCAAAGTTAGACAGTTGCGTGTAGAAGAGAGGGAGCGAGAAGAAGAGAGGGCTTGCTAAGTGAAAAATGATTCTGACTCCTACAAAATCAAGGTCTTCATGAGGACCTTACTCTATGAAATGTTCAAGTTGCACTGAAACACCCTAGTGATCTCACATCTAGAAAAAAAGTTAAAAAGATGGTCAGTGGGATAGTTCATCTAGGCAATTAAATTCCAAGAGCCCATTGTCCCAATTTTGGTTGTGATTGTACAATAAGCTCCAATCACTAACCCTATTGGGAGAGTTGGATGGTTTAGTTAATAAAACAATATGGTTAATAGAGTAATCATTGAGCCCCAAAATGGATTACCCATTTAAAAATAATTATTATTAAATATAGGCTAACCCCCAAATAATATTAGCATTACGTGACCTCTTTTTGATTTGGAAGAACCTGCAGGACCTCGGAGGATGTCAGGGGCATCCTTCTGAGTATCGGTGATGATTATTTAGAAGAATAGATGTAATACACAATAGGCATGTCTAGGACTGCTGCTCTCAAGTGAGTTCCAAATAAAATCACCTGAAGCAGAACTTACTGCAGCTACGTGTAAAAAGTTCTGTCTTCCTTTGGGGTACATGCATCTTAAATTCTCAATATTATTGATATCTGGTTACCTCATTTTTGCATGTTGTCCATTTCTAGTCCAAAAGCCCTTGACATTTTTTCGGGATGGCATCTGTAAATTGAAACGTTTGACCTCTCCTTCCTTCTCTTGTCTTAAATCTGTTTCCGGCTTCATCAGCTGATAGTTACACCTGCCCAGGGATCTCTCATGCAGACTTCTAGCTGTGCAGGCAGTGTTGGAGTGAAGAAGATCATTCAGGACTTTCTTCCATTCTGAGGACAATTTTAAAATGCAGCAATGCTGCCCATGCAGCTTGCTTCTGTCCACAAATTGAGGAATCTGGCTTCAAAAGTTACTTGCCATGTAAGCAAAGAGCTTGCCCCAAGATCATGGTTTATTTTACTGAAAAGACTTTAAAGACTTGTGGGATTTATCAGTAGATTGCTGATAACAATGGCAATATTTTTATTTTTTACAGATTTTGCACTCTGACTTCAAGTTAAAAACTAACTTGTATCTAGTCTGTCCAGGGGATTGTGACTTGAAAATTTTCATATCCTGATTAGCTTTTCAGTAGTGTACACAATGTTTAAAATACGTCCTAGAAGAGATACGTGTTCTTCGTTTATTAATGCATTGCAGACCAATTTAACTGACATGTTTCAGGAAAATTCTTTCTACTTTAATAAGTAGGCTGAAAGTTTTATTTTTTATATTAGTGCTTAATCCCTGTCTCATGTTGTTTAAAATTAGCCTGCAGATATTTTTCCTTATTTCTGTGTGCTCTTGGAAGATAAACATACAGGCAGTGAAATGAACAATAAAACAAACAAAAAATCTTCAATGTTGTATTGTTTTGATCTCTTACTCAGAATTTGTGTTTTGTTTTTATGCCTTTTTTGATGTCAGAATAGATGATATTGTTTGCATCTATGGAGTATAAATTACTAAGTTACCATAGTCTTTATTTTTGGTAATGAATAAGGATAACGTTATTTCTGTGATTATTAAAAGACATGGAATTATGCAGGAAATTTTTCTTCCAAGGAATAAAAGGCTTCTGTATTTACTTTTAAGTTGAATGTGTGTTACATTTCTGGCAAACATGAAAAAACAGGTATTCTATCCATAATCCCTGTAAATTAAAGGGAGAGAAGCTGAGAGATGGGTGGGTTTAAGGATCTCACATCATCCTAAAGCCAGTCAAAGGGTGGGACTGTGAAGTGACCATTCAGAAGTCACAATGTGCTCAGCAAGACCAGGAGCCATGGATATGTAGGGGGCTCGAGGGTTTTCCTACTTTTAATCATCTCCCTGTTGGCTACGTTAGTACTTCCCAGAGGTTCATCTGGGTATGCAGGATGACTTCAGGTGGTGGAAGGAAGTTTTTATATTAATAGTTATTTATTTTAATGTGCACCAGGGGGAAAACCCTTTAGCAGATCAAACACCTGATTTCCCATTTCATGGATATTATTGAACAGATCAAAAAAATGTTAGTTTTCTTAAGGGTGAAGGACTCCCAGGAAGCAACAGAGGACACATTTACCAAAGTGATAATAAATGCATTGGTGAGGGGCATCTGTATCTCTGAGAGGCCCAGTGGTAGCTCTGCAGGCCAGGTGCTGTGACAGAAGTTGGCTCATGATAGCAACGGTTGCAGAAGACAGGCCCCGTGGCAGCCCTTCACTGTCAGAAACAAAGTGGATACAGCCATCGTAACGAAGGGGCCAGGTGTGAAGGATACCTGCAGAGAGATTTGGAGGTGGTTAATGGAACCTGGCATTCCCAAGGGCAAAGTGGGTGGGTGAACAATGAGAGTATTGCTCAGGCTGTGCCATCGGAAGCTCTTAAGGGTGATGATTAGGAGATAGGGCACAGCCACCTTAATAAAAGGTTATAATCTCTTGCCAAGTATCCAGACCTTGGCTCTTTTTCAAACCCAGAAACAACCGACTGAAGAAAAGGCTAGATTCTCCAAGAAGGACATTAGACACCACTGCAAGTGTATATGGCAGTGATTCCCTCCTGGTTATTTACCGGGATAACTGTACACTGGGGAATGGGAGTACACAAATACTCTGAGGACCATGGGATACAAGGTGCAGGTTGACACTGACACTCAGAGACAAAAGTATCATTATCATTCATCTTTTAGAGTGGGGGCATATGGGACTCAGATAATAAACAGAGTTCTCCCACGGGTCTTACTCACAGTAGGTCTACTGAATTCATGGGTCTACCCAATGGTCGTCTCTCCACTTCCAGAATGAATAATTGGACTGAACATACTTGGGGTTTGAGAGAACCAATATTTCTGGATTAAGAACTATCTTAAAGGAAAAGTCAGGTGGATGCCTCTGAAACTAGTCCATCCCCTGGCTAAGACAGTAAACCAAAATCAGTATTTCATCCCAAGGGGGATGGCAGAGATTAGCACTACCCTTAAAGACCTAAACGATGCAGGGGTGTTGATCCCTGTCATAATTCCATTTAATTCACCACTCTGACCCTTACAATAACTAGACAGATACTAGGGGATAAAAGTGGACTATTAAAAACACTACTAAGTAGTAACCCTAATTGTTGCTGCTGTACCAGGTGAAGGATCTTGGCTAGAATAGATTAATATAGACTCAGCTACATCGCATGTGGCCATCGATCTGACAAATGTGTTCTTTCCATACCTATTAGAAAGGTAGATCAGAAACTGTTTGTATTCACTTGGGATGGGACAAGAGTATATTCATGATGGGTGTAGATACGTATATATATTTACAATGCTACAGAGCTATGTAAATTCTTTTTTTTTTTTTTTTAAAGATGACCAGTAAGGGGATCTTAACCTTTGACTTGGTGTTGTCAGCAGCACGCTCTCCCAAGTGAGCCACGGGCTGGCCCTGAGCTATGTAAATTCTTCCACCCTCTGTTATAATATAGTCCAAAAAGACGTGGACCATCAGAACATTCTGCAGAATATCACATTGGTTCTCCATATCAATAACATTAGATCAGATGAGTGAGTGCAGTGGCAAATGCATTGGAGACCTTTGTCAAAGATGCACTTTAGAGGATGAGAGATAAATCTTACAAAGTCTTAGGGATGTCACTTCATGGAAGATTTTAGGGGTCCAGGAGTCTGGTACATGCTGGAACATGCCCTTCAAAGGGAAGGTTGAGCATCTTATACAACTAAGACACTAGGAGAATGCTTGGTATATCTTTTCATGTTCTCACCAGAAAATACTGTTGCATCCCATAAAACTGGGTGACGTGAAAAACTGCCAGTCCTAAGTGAGGTCCAGGGCAGGAAAGGGTTCCAAAACTTCTCCAGGCTAAGGCCAAGTGGCCTGCCACTTGGGTCACAGGACCCTACGGACTCTATGTGTATTAGTCCGTTTTTGTATTGCCATAACAGAATACCTGAAACTGGGTAATTTAAATTAAAAAAAGAGGTTTATTTGGCTCATGATTCTGGCACAACTGCATCTGGTGTGAATCTCAAGCTGCTGCCACTCATGGCAGAAAGTGGAAGGGCAGCCAATTGTGGGCAAGGAGATCACATAGTGAGAGAGGGAGCAAGAGAGGAAGGGGACTGGGTGCCAGGCTTTTATTAACAACCTGTTCTTGTGGGAACTAATCCATTCTCATGAGAGCTCACTCACTCCCCAGGAAGGGAATTAATCTGTTCATGAAGGATCTGCTTCCATGACCCAAACACCTTTCACTAGGCCCCCCTCCCCCAACACTGCCACATTAGGGATCTAATGTCAATACGAGTTTTGGAGGGGCAAATATATCCAAACTGTAGCACTATGGTATTAAAAGTCTTGGTGATGAGAAAAGATGCTGTAGGAATTTATAAAAGTCCCAATAGGAGAATGACAACACAGACCCCCAGGGTTCTAGAGCAAGGCCATGCCATTTGCAGGGGAGAATTACACATCATTTTGGGAGAAAAACAACCAGGCTTTTGGCTTGCTACTGGGCTTTAGTAGAGATGGAGCATCTAACCATGGAGGACCAAACTGCCACATGGCAAAATCTGTATCTCATGAGCTGGGTTGTGTCAAACCTAGTAAATCATAAGGTTTAACCTAACAACAATCCCAATGTTTCTCCTGTTATTTTTTTTAAATAAACTTTTAATTTTAGGATAGCTTTAGATTTATTGAAAAATTGAAAAGATAGTACAGAGTTCCCACATATCTCACACCAAATTTCCCCTATTATTAACATCTTACCTTAGTATCATTGTACATTTGTTATATCTAATGAACCAATAGTGATACGTTATTATTAGCTAAAGCTCGTAGTTTATGTGGATATCCTTAGTTTCTACCTAGCATTTTTATTTTGTTCCAGGATCCCATCCAGGACACCACATTGCATTTCGTCATCACGTTCCTTTGAGCTCCTCTTGACTATGAGAGTTTCTCAGGCTTTCCTCGCTTTCGAAGACCTTGATAGTTTTGAGGAGTGCTGGTCAGGAATCTGGAAGAGAGATAGGTGTGGCCTGGAGATGAGCTGCAGCAGTGGGACTGTATGTTGTTCTACTAACCTTCTTTGTGTTATTCTCCTCTGGAAAAGAAGTACCAGAATCTTGGAGGGGCCTCTCCCAGAACTAGCTGTGAAAAGCCAATGGATATAAGCAGCACACGGGGTGGACTGTAGCAGATGATGTGGTGCACTGCTCAGGCCTGTTCCCCTTGGGAGGGGACGTACTCATCCCATAGCCACTGGCAGTACTGGTGTCTGACCTCTCAGCTGAGTTCCTCTCTGGGAATTGCCATCGGCTGATGAGAGCACTTTGTCCCAGCTTGCTGATGAGAGCACTTTGTCCCAGCTTACTCCCCTCCCTGGGGGCATCCTCCATCGACTGACTAGTTCATTGATGCAGGGTATAAAGGGTTATCCCAGCTGCAGAGCTCCCCATTAGATTGGCTGAGGCCTTTGTCGTGACTACATCTCAGTAAAACTTCTCTCTTTCCCCAAGCCTGCCTTCCCTTTCTGCTCCATATGTATTTGCTCCTAAACTTCTTGCATGCCAATCTCCATTTCAGAATCTTTTCCCCAGGGAACCCAATTGGGACAGCATCTGAGTCACTAGTACAATACCCAAGTCTGCATTTATAAGTATCACATTCATAATTATTGCAGAGCATTTATCTATTGAAGTAATATTATTTGATTGTGAATCATTTAAAATATATATTTATCTTTTATGTTAGTTAGGACATTATTTTAAAAAATGTTTTCTTAGGTAGGTATTATTATCCGTAAATTTATTTAACGTAAGTGGTGAAGTGGTTTCTAAAGACCATCATTAAAGTTTCTTTTCCTTAGTTAAGACATTAATTATACGTTTCCCTAAGAGTTACCTGTTTAAAGGCAGTAACTGTCGGAAGAGAAGTGTATTGACAGCAGTGGAAACTAGTTTACCTGGTCCCTTTCCAATGATCAGAGAGGGATCATGGCACAAACCTGGCTTCCTTTCATTCATTTCCTAAGACCATTGATTGTCTATTACTAACATCACAAGAAATACGTTTAAATTTAATAAAGTTGCACTAAAAGGAGTGCACTCTCATAATTGCCAAATCACTACCATGCGCAGAATGAAAGTGACCCACCACTTTGAACTTTTTATTTACAATGTTTCAACAAGTGATATTAGCTTCCAGACTATTCTTCCATCTTTTGTTTTAATATACTGCAAATGGACACTTGGGTTCCCAATTTCCAAGTCTCTTAATATACAGTTGTAGAACACTGGGTTGGGGAGAACGGAGTCAGGGAACCGGATCTTAGTTTGGGTCTCATACTTTGATCACTTATTAGCTAAGTGGGGTTCATTTGATATCATTTATCTATATTCCTATATTATTTGCTGAGAACAGTATTAGAAAAACAAATATAAAATTGATATTTATAATAGCTAGAGAAAGCATAGACCTATACATTATTACTTTTTCAAAAACCTACAGCTGTAGTTTTTAGGTAGCAATTTACTTTAAAAATTCCTCAGCATTAGTAGTGTAAAATACGCATATGTGTAACTGAACTTTATCATGTATCCTAGAGACATGTGGTTGGCATTTGAAGTATCCTAATCAGGAATCCACTTTCCAGAAATGATTGTTTAATTGTCTCAATTATCATTATCAAAATTTACACCAGAAAGTTCATTAATACATAAAGGGTGTTAGGAATAATTTTCCATTTAAGAAATGAGTAGTAGTCAAGATAAGTGGTTACCTAGAAAGATTACCTGGTCACCACTGATTTTTTAGGAAGAATCCCAGCAATGCTCAAGGCCCAGAGCTCCGTTTGTTCTTTATCTGTCTGCTTCACAGACCTGACAATATGTTACCTGATCTTGTTATCGAAATATTGTTGAGTCTGCCTAAGAATAAAGCTTCCAAGTTTCATTTGAACTTTTATTTTGATATTGTGTGCCTGAGAACAGAAAGGGGGACTTATCAGGGATTACAGGAAGCAAATGTATAATTTCTGGCTAGTAAGTGTTGTATGTTTAGAAGAATTTGGGTTAAGGCTTGCTTTCATGGCAACATATCATCTGGTTGAAAGAATATGGGGAAGAAGTATGTGGCCTTCCCCTTCCCCTTCTGTTGCTGAAGATTGCTAATATTTACCAAAAGACTGGCTCTTTGCTGAAAGGTACAATTGGCTCAGGTGAATTTCTTTTTTTCCCATATACGAGAGAGGATTTATTGGGGGATTGGTTCACATGATTATGAGGGCTGAGAAGTCCCATAATAGGCCATCTGCAAACTGAATGCTGGTAGCGTGGCTCAGTCCAAGTCCTAAAGCCTCAGGCTCAGGGAAGCAGATGGTGCAATTTTCGGTCCAAGGCCAAAGGCCTGAGAGCCTGGAGATGCCTCTCGTGTAAATCCTGGAACCCAAGGGCTGAAGAGTCTCAAATTCTGATGTTCTCAGACAGGAGAGAAGAGTGTGTTCCAGCTCCAGTGAATAGAGAGAAAAAGATTTGCCTTTCCTTTTTTTTTCTCTCTGGGCTTCCAGCAGATTGAATGTATCCACCCACATTGAGGATGGATCTTTCCCACTAATCTACTCGAGCTCACGTGCTAATCTCTTCTAGAAATACCCTCACAGATACTCCCCCAAATAACGCTTTATCAGGTTTCTAGGGATTCCTTAATTTAGTCAAGCTGACACTGAAAATTAACCACCCCTTGTCAACTTGGTGTTCATACATATCTCCTAAACCATACTTATCTCCAAATGAGACAATAACAAAGAAATAGTCCCACCTAACATGATGCAACTATGCTGAGTACAACCAAAACACGTTAACTCCTTTCCCAGAAGAGGAGCGATGTTAAGTCCTTAGGTGATGTTTACTCTTTTCCTGACACCCCATGACTTAAATACAAATACTGTGATGTAAAGTTAACAATATTTAAATACTGATAGAAAGTCAATAAATCTTATGTTACGTTATAAAGAATAAGAAGAACAAAAAGAAAGATAATTGCTTAACATACATTCAGTAAGTACACGCACATGCACTCACAGACATATTCTTAACAAAGTAGGGAGGAAAACTATAATCCTTGTTTCTGTAACTGATCACATGGCCATAGCTGGTATTTATAACCACCCTCTTGTACTACCCATTCTATATTCCCTTTGCCTTCAGCAAGCACCTTGGCTAGTTGTGGTTCTTTACCCAGTGGGTGACCCAAACCCTCATCCCTGAAGAGTGTGGGCCATTAGTACTCTTGCCTGGATTGAGTTGTTGTAATTTCCTGTTGACCTTAATCACAGGGCATGGTAGTACTAAGAGATGCCCTACGGGATCCCCTGTACTTCAGACATACATCTTCTTTACCTGCATTATGAACTAGTAGTCCAACTTCCCCTTGGTAGTCCAGATCACTCACCCCAGCCAACACTGTAACTTCCTTCTTAGCCTGTTGATTCAGAGGAATAAAGAGCCCAAAGTGGCTGGGTGGCAGCCTTAACTTGCACTTCCATGGAATCATCGTTGTGTCTCCTGGTGGAAGCATTCTTCCCTCTGGAACTAAGACCTCTAGGCTGGCAGAGCATAAAGTTGCAGGAACAGGAAGCAAAAATTTTGCCCATGGGTCACTAGGGGTAATGGTGAGTGGTGCCACTCCCATTTCCACCCCTTGATTCCTCAACTCGTGAATCCTGGCTATGGGAGAAACAGTACCATATATTGGGTGCTGATTAAGAGCATGTACAGCTTTCTGGAGAAGGCTTAGGTCAATTTCTAACCCATTTTTAAAATATAAAAGTAATGCAGAACACTTTAAAACAGAAAAAAGAAAAGAAAACCAACTATAGTACTAGAACTCAAATGCAGCCATTCATAGTAGTTTGGGAGACATCACTCCTTTTCATGTGCATATTTGAAGTTTATATGTAGAATTTCATGTCCTGATTTTCAAATTTAGGTCAGAGGTTATGTACTCAAACACCTCCAAGGGCCACTAGGTAAGGACTGTGGCTCTAAGAGGATTACGTGTTTCTTGTCTTAGGAGGAATGGTTACTACTCAGCTGCAAATGATTGTCATGCATCAGGGCTCAATTTTGCCAGTTATTCTGATTTTTTGAGTAGAGCCAAACATGATTTTTATGTAAGTTTTCAATTTAAAAATGTTGGTTACTAAATTAAAAATTTTAAAACATTGCGTAAGCTAAAGACATACACATGAACTGACAGATTACCACATTTCACAGGTCATGAATATTTTCTGTTACTAAGCAGCCTGTGAGAACATCATTTTTACAAAGCTGCATACTATTTAATTGAGTAGATATAGCAAATTTTACGATCTTATCTATTTTTGGACATTTAGAGGTTGTTTCCAATTTTTCTCTGCCATGAACATCTTCAAGCATGTTGCTTTGCTTTGACCTGTGTTTTTAGTGGAATTTCAGAATCAAAGGGCGTGAATATTTAAATCATTCTTTTTGCATGTCCTCAAATATTTTCCAAAAGGCTTGTACCAATTTGTGCTATCACCTAGAAGTGATGGAGAATATAATTTCACTGTATCTTTGTCATCATTGGGATATATACCAGTCAAAAAATTGTCAAAGAAAAAAAATGGTACCTGCCTGTTGATTTAATTTGTATATCTGTTTATTAGTTAGGTTGAACACTATTCCATATGCTTATTTACCACTTTTATTTCTTTTGTGATTTGTCTGTTTTCTTTGTCCCTTGCCTATGGAGAGAAACTTACTTTGAAATTTTAGCAATGTCAGTCTATGCAGCAGCCAGATATTTAATAAACATCAACACCTGCTTCATGTTTAAAACATCTGTTTTATGGGGCCTTTCTTTTCTCTGCTGGTCTTCAGCTTTATTCTTGGGTCTCTCACTGTCTCACATGGGAGCATCTGTAATAGAGGTAAAATGGATTGAAAGGCATCTTTAAATAGACTTTGACACTGGCCGAGTCTCTTTAATTCACATTGTGGGATATAATTCTCAGGGATTAAGACTGCTCAAGTTGTACATTTACATTTTATGATTAGTTACTAAATTATTAGTTATGAATTATTTTGAGTTTACAAATATAAGTCTTAATACTATGATATGGGGTCCAAGACTAACTCCTGGCTTTGAGATTCTGTAGTCAAAATTCCAGAGCTCGGGGCCGAGCCCGTGGCGCACTCGGTAGAGTGCTGCGCTGGGAGCGCGGCGACGCTCCCGCCGCGGGTTCGGATCCTATATAGGAATGACCGGTGCACTCACTGGCTGAGTGCCGGTCACGAAAAAACGACAAAAAAAAAAAAAAAAAAAAAATTCCAGAGCTCGGATGAATCTTATAAGTCATCTATTCCTAACCACTCATTTTGCTAATATGGATGTTGAGTTCAAGTTACCTGTCCAAAGTCACACAGCTAGTAAGTAACTGCAGTAGGGTCCACTACCTGTGACTCTGATCTCTAGTATAATCTTTCCACGTCACCATGCTCTCTTTCTCTGGTGCTGTGTGTCATTGTTCCATTTTGCAATATGATTTTTTCCTAATATATCTTAATTCAAGTAATGAATGGCTGCTTTTTTCATATCATGGCAAAAATCTGTTACACAAAAATAGTTGTTTCACTCTTTTAAGCCTGATGAAAAATGTCCATAGAGCCATGGAAAAATTTTGTAAATATTGGTTTTGTTACTCTTTTACTCCAAGAGATATGGTGGTAACAGTGGAAGCCAAGATGTAAGAAAAATTAAATCATCAAATGTCTTTGTTAATAATGGAAGAGTAAAAATGCAGTCCAGATACTTTATTAGAGGTAACTTTATTAGCATCAAAACTGCAGAGGTTCAAATCCAATTTTGGAGCAAAACATTGAACTGGTGATTTCTGTCCAAAGGCATTTGGTGTCAACAAAAAAACAAACAAAAAAAGGAACTGCCTGCTTTATTCTAGAAGCTGAATATCCATTCTTAGGTATTCTGAACATTCCTCTCTGTTGAAGGTTTTGCACCTTTCTTTGTTGCAGCTGAGCAGATGGCCAGAAGGGTCTGGCCTTCCCAGTGTAGCAGGAGTTCCAGGTAGGCCTACACTAGTAGCTTTCGAACCTGGGAGTCTTGTTAAATATGCAGGTACCTGAGTCCCACTCAAGATATTCTGATTCTGTAGTACTATCACAAGGCCTGGAAATACGCATTTTAATAGACTTTATTTTATTTTGTTTATTTTTATTGTAACAGTTGATTGCACATATCTGTGGGGTACAGTGTTGAATATCAATACCTGTGTGCAATACGTAATGCTCAAATCAGGATAATCAGTATATTCAACATTATGCGATGCAATTGTTTTTTGCAGCCCTTTACGAATTCCTCCCTTAACCCAAATTAAAATAGAAAAATTTCAGAGATAGTACACAAAGTTTTCATATACCCCTCACCTAGTTTTCCACATTCTAACATCTTGTATGAATATGGTATGTTTGTCACATCTAGTGAACTAATATGACACATTATTAACTAAAACCCATAGTTTCTTTTATATTTCCTTAGTTTTAACCCAATGTCCCTTTTCTGTTCCAGGGTCCCATCCAGAATACTATACTACATTTAATTATCATGTCTCCTTAGCCTCCTTCTGGACATCATAGTGTCTCAGACTTTCCATGTTTTTGAGAAATACTAGTCAAGTATTTTGTCAGATGTATCTCAGATGGGATTTGTCTGACATTTTTCTCATAATTAGACTGGGAGGAAGACCACAGAAGTAAAGTGTCATTTTCATCACATTGTATCACAGGTACATGTTATCAGCATGACTTAGTATGATGATATTGACCTCAATCACCTGGCTGAGAGACTCTGCAGCTTTAACACCCCGCACCAGGAGATTTCAGTGCAGGTGATCTCTGGAGCACATTTGGAGAAAGATGAAATGTTGTGTTCACTATAGTATTCAGTCATGTCTGAAGATGTCTGAGAGACTACAGGGTAAAGTAAAGATTGGGTTCAGCTGTGAGTAACAGAAAACCCTACACATAAGAGGCTTATTTATCTTATACAATAAGAAGTCTGGGAATTGGACAGTCCATGGATCAACTGTATAATCTGGGAGAGATCTTGCTTCCTGCTCCTCCTCCTCAGCTTGTGACTTTACCCTCATGGCTCCAACAGGGCTGCTATCCTTCCAGACATAGCATCTACATCCAGGGAAGGGCAAAGGACCTAAGGATATGTTAGCTGTGCCTGTGTGACTTTAAAAAAGAGTTCTACTTACAGATGTGTTTGGCCAGAACTGGGTCACTAGGCCAGCCATGACTGAAAGGGAGTCTGGGAAGGTGAGTAATTTTAACTGGGCCCATAACCACCTTGAATAAAACAGAATCCCATGAGTAGGCAGGGGGGGAAATGGCTATGAGCAGGCACCAGCTGCAGCTGTGTCAGTAGCACTGCCACTGACGACGATTTATATTCCGCAAATAGTGTCATACCCTTCCTTCATCCTTCCCGTCTATTTTTTTTAATGGCAAAAGTAATCTTCTAAAAATGCATGTCCCTTCCTGCTTACAGGAATTTTCCTAGGAAAAAGGCCCAAATCCTGTCCCCATAATATACGTAATCTTATAGTTTCATGCAGTTTTCTTCCATGGTTCTTGACAAACCTGTGATCTTGCACCTATTTGTATGATTAGTAGATGAATAGTTGTCTATTCCATAAATTGCAAGCTCCACAAAGCAGGCAGGCACTGCATCTATCTTTGCTCATTATTTTATTATTCCCAGTGCCTAATGGAGTGGCTGCCATAAGGAAGATATTAAGTACACATTGGCTGAGAGAATGAGTGAATGGGAAAGCTTGTTGTCTAAGGGGTGAGAGAATGAGGAGACGGAACTTGACTCAAGAACAGGAGACTAATGATGGAGCGGAGGCTTCTGAGCCGAGCACTGTGTTTGTCGTTGACATTTTCCTTCACCTTTGCCACTGAGGGCTCACATTTGACTCTGAAAGTAAAGAGATGCAAAAAGAACAGGAAAAGACTAAACAGGCTGTTTCCTGTGCCCCCTGTGGGACTCTGGGAGATGCTCAGTCTTGGCACCAGTGGCGGTGATCATGGCATAAGAATGAGCCCTCTGTGTACTGTTGGTGCCTCTACAGCAGGGGCCATCACTTTGGCATGCTTGTTGCTGTTCCAGGCATAAAGAGTTACAGTTGTACCCCAAAGACTGGTGACACCATGGGTGTCCAAGGGGGAGAGTCTATCTTAGTGGTTAAAAGCACAGTCTTTGCCATTCAGTTCTCAACTTTGCCACTAACAAGGTGGGTGTAATGATGTTAATTTTATGTGTCAACTGGGCTAGGCTATGGTGCCCAGTGGTTTGGTCAAACACTAGTCTAGATGTTGCTGTGAAGATATTTTGTAAATGTGATTCACATATTAATCAGTAGACTTTGAGTAAAGCAGAAGACCCTCCTAATGTGGTGGGCCTCGTCTAATCAGTTGAAGGCCTTAGAAGGTTTCTCAAAAAAAAGGAGATTCTCCTCTAGACTGCAACATAGCAATCCTGCCTGATATTCTAGCCTGCTGTCTTTCAGAATTTGCACTCAAGAATCTAACACCAATTCTTACCTAAGTCTCCAGCTTGCTGGCTTGCCCTGTGGACTTTGAATTTGCCACCCCCACCATCATGTGAGCCAATGCCTTAAGATCTCTGTCTCTCTCTCCCTTCACACCCTCACACCCGCCCCACACACGAGTGTACTTCAAAAAGTTTGTGGAAAGAAAGAATTAAAAGGCAATATGAATCTTTCCATGAACTTTTTGAAGACCGTGTGTGTGTGTGTGGGTGTGTGGGTGTGTGTGTGTGTGTGTGTTTGTGTCCTACTGGTTCTATTTCTCTAGACAACCCTGAGTAATGATGTGAGTGACCTTGGACAAGTTATTTAACCACTTTAACCTTCAGTTTCCTCTGTAGTGAAATGGGTAAAATACTCGTTATCAAGCTTAAATGACCTGATACATAGAAACTGATCACTATAGACAACACCCACTGAAATCCCACTTGTAGTGGCTCCAGCTGTAGTCCCTGAGTACATCAGGACCCCAAAGATTTTGGAAGGAATTTAAGGGTGGAGGGGTGGAATTCCACAGCAAGTTCAGATGAAGCTAGAGAGGTTTTATTTTGTGACTGCTCTTGAAACTTTATGGTAAACTCTAAACTGACATGTCCTGAGAAATATAGCGTCACACACAAGGGCAAAGTTGAAAAAGATCTAACTTAACTCTTGTTTTTCTTTTTACTATACAGGCCTCTGGAAGAGGCAGTACGTCCTCAGAAGGCAGTTTCTGTACCAGGGAAATGACCGGTTCTTCTGGGAGTTTTGTTGATCCTGGTCAATAAACTGGGCCCAGGAATCAAGAGGTGGATGTAGCAGAGTGGCTGAGAGCATAGATTCTCCCAGAGCTGGACTGCAGGGCTCTAAAATGAGCTTAGTTGTATAAAACTGAGGAATTTACACAATGCTTTGTGCTTTGGTTTCTTTAACTGCAAAATAGTAGAAATAAGACTAATCTGTAGGGATTTTTATAAGAATTATGTAATTAATTTGTATAAAGCAGTGATTCTTGACAAGGAAGAGGGGGACAGTTTTGGCCAGAGACATTTGGTTGTGTTTGGAGATGTTTTCAGTTGTCACAACGGGGGGTGGGGTGGGGGGGTGGAGGAAGCAGGTGGCATCTAGTGGGTGGAGGCCAGAGATTCTGCTGAACATCCTGCCATGCACAGAACAGGCTCCCACAACAAGAGAATTGTCCAGCCTAAAATATCAATGCATTGAGGTTGAGAAATCCTAAGATGAAGTATTAAAAAGAAAGCCTTTTTTGTAGCAATTGCTCAGTGTTAGCGATGATTAATACGCTTTGAGTAAGAATGCTAATACATCTGTCACATACAGTTACTAAGTGAAGGAGACTGAGAAGAATTTTCTTTATTTCATTTTCTGATAAACCATACAAATGACATTTTAGCCATAAGGGGTGGCTTCCAGTATTTTTTGTTCAGAAAAATGCCATTATTTTTATAATCTAGGGAAAGAAGTAGTTTCCAACCATAAAGATGCTGGTCTTTTGGCTCGGTTGGCTTGGAAGATGCTCAATTATGCTTTCTTGGTAAATGAAGACGAGAATGAATGAATAATTACAGAGAACACTCCAAGGTCCAAAGTTTTAGAAATATGTCACAGACCGGCCTGAAGGACAGGACTGTCAGGGGCATGTTGCTCCTGAAAAATTGGCCTTGGGATACTAACCAGTGACTCCTTTCAGTAAGCCTTCATGAGCTCCTGGCATTGTCCCTAGTTATTTTTTTTAACCTATGGGCAGACAGGTGGGTAGCCCTCAAGAGGGACCAGGGGGTATAAAATCTCTGGAAGAGCGACCAAGAGAGCTTTCAAAGGATCCAGTGGCATCCTTCTCCAAAAATGTGGTGTTATCAGCAAAGGGCTGAGGAGGAGGGTTGGTCACCATCATGAGTACAGAAATCAAGGGGAGCTTATCTTTCCAACTGGAAAAATGCTGCAGAGCCTCCTGCTTCTTGCAGCTTTCCAGGTTAGCGCACCTACCTCTTTATCTACATTAAAGTACCTTATATCCTTTGCCCAGGTCCACGGGTGCCTTTCTGTCAATGGTCACCTACAAAAAACAGATGCAAGTTTAAAAGCCTTGTGTTGGGAGGACCTGGGGCTCAGCAGAAAAGCCTCGGGAGCTGGGTTTGGTGTGGAGTTGGGGCACGGGGAAGGGCCGAGGGAAAGCGAGGGGACGAGGGGCCAGAGAAGGGTGGCTGGGGATCTAGTTTTTCTACACTAGCCCTGCTTTAAATAGAGAAGCTACGGCTTATCTATATTTATCTATTCTTTGAAACATTGTCATTCCAAATACTTCATTTTTTCCTCTAAGGAGTTCCACTGCTGGGGAAAAAATGGTGAAAATTACTGGCATAAAAAGCCACCCCCTCATTTATGGATTGTAGGAAGTCATCCCTGGGTATCTGTGTTGATGGGTTCCAGGACCCCCGCCCCTGGTACCAAAATCCAAGGATGCTCAAATTCCTCACAGACAATTGCGTGGTATCTGCATATAACCTACTCATATCCTCCTTGCCATGTACTTTAAATCATCTCTAGATGACTTATAGTACCTAATACTATGTAAATGCTGAGTAAATAGTTGTTATACTATATTGTTTTAAAATTCGTATCATTTTTATTGTTATATTATTATTTTCTATTTTGAAAAATATTTTCCATCAGCTGTTGGTTGAATTCGCCAATGGGGAACCGGAGGAAATGGGAAGCAGACTGTAGGTTTAAGTAGTTTCCCCCAGAATTCACTATTTATTGAACAGTCAGGACGTCTGGGAAAAAGTTAATGCAAAACCAGGATTGTTTCCCCAAATTAATGCAATCTATTCAGTTTCCTTCCAGAGAAGTAACAATCGCGGAGGGCTTCTCTCCTGCTGGAACTCTTAAGGCAGTTAGTCCTGCCCTGAGCTTGGGCTGGTGGGGAGGCGGAGCTGGGGGTCGTGATGTGCTCCAAGGCTGCGTGATGCTCGGTCTCTCTGCAATTAGGACAACCTGTGTCCTTTCCTGTGAACGTCTGTGGAAGCAGCCCCACAAAGACTCAAGAAAATACGTCTTAACTGTCTCAGTCGGTTGATAAATGCTCCTGATTTGCATCTTAAAATCACAAACATCCTCCTAGCCCCATCGAGGGGCGTTGCAGTTTCCCGACTGAACACCAGATGCCGCTGTTGACTCACTCTGGTGTCCGTCCGTTTCCAGATTTCTCCCAGTCTCTTGTCAGGTGGGTCAATTTTTTAAACGCCTGAGTCAATATACAAAGTTCTATTTCTGTCGTTTAATGATTGCCTTAGAAAATTTTTAAAAGTTTTTTGATAAATTTCAGAGGTTGTCTTTTTGAGAACATTTGACGATTGGCAGAAAATGGGAACAGGATAGGGCAGGAAAATTTCTTGAAGGAGAAAGGTCAGCTCAGACTAGAGGTCTGTAAATAAGATAATTTTTGAACCTGTGAGGTTCTGTCCAAGGAAAAATTCAAGCTTCGCTCAGGCTAACTTGTTCCTTTAGTTTTATCGCATACCAAACTGTTTTTGTCTTCGGTATTTATTTGAATATTATAATAAGAGATATGCCCAATGGCTGCCTGTACTGCATTCCGGGTTGTTGGAGTTGTTACTGGTTTTTTACTTTAAAAAACAAACAAACAAACAAACAAACAAAC
The DNA here is from genome assembly GCF_027409185.1 of Cynocephalus volans. Classification (NCBI taxonomy): domain Eukaryota; kingdom Metazoa; phylum Chordata; class Mammalia; order Dermoptera; family Cynocephalidae; genus Cynocephalus; species Cynocephalus volans. The sequence goes on along the minus strand of NC_084460.1, from coordinate 279,919,871 downwards.
AAACAAACAAACCCTTTTACTTTGGCATAAATTTAACAGAAAACTAGAAAGACTAGTAAAGCGAGCTCCATATGCCCACCCCTTTAAAAACTACCAAAGTTTACATAATCACTGCTCAATCTTCCTCTTAGATTTTACCATCTCCACTTCGTAGATAGTAACACTGAGGATCAGAGAGATTAAGCAGCTGCCCAAATCCCTACTGCTAATTGTATAATATAATTCAAATCTTTATTTACAAAAAATGTTTCTATGACACTTGATTTCCACCAGATCTGTGTGCATATCTGAAAGCTATATTCTCTTTTGAAGACCAGCCTTACATGAACATTTTCAAAAGCTTTTGAAACATATTTGCAGGAATCTTCTAAAGAGAGAATAATTTTTTAGTTATATGTAGTTATAGCTAGATTTATAATAGCTGTGTATATTGCAAGTGTGTGCATATTAAGGTACTTTATTCTACAGAGGAATTTAAAACCACCAGAATATATTTGAAATTCCTTGAATGCTATAAACTGGCACACAACTGGATATTGTAAATGACAAAGAGAGTATAGGTTCTTTCCACCTTGCATTTCCAATTTGGAAACACCCCATAAGAATTTCCCTGAACATCTCAAAACATTCAGAGAAACTGAATATTTTAAAACCAAAACTGTACTAACTCATGTTCTCTAGTGTTAGTCACATTTTATCTTCAAAACTATCTACACTCCTCACTTTTGTTAAAGTCCCTAGGGCTGGCCAGTTAACAAACTTGGTTAGAGTGTGGTACTGATAATACCTTGGGCAAGGGTTCAGATCCCAAAGAACAAAACAAAAAACCGAAAACTTAAGATATAATGCAAAAGAGCCACAACCTTTATTAAAGTCTTACATTCCTCCTGTAGCAGCTGCAGGCAACCCCACAACTTGGGCCACAGAAAGCCATGGAACGTTGGTCTCCCTTCTCATAGGATATAGGTCTGAGTTGTCATTTTATAAAACTTGTGAGTTCCTTTTAGCTTTCTTTCATTATTATTGTTATTTTAGTGAATCAAGCACTAAAGAGACTTGAGCCATTTAGGACCATTTCAGACTCTCAATGATTTGTTAATGGGTAGTAAAGGAAATATCTCTTTCAAAAACAGATCACTAAAAATTTATTTGGAAACAGAAAATTGCAAATAAAATTGGAGATCCCTTGCTCCATTTTAGTCCTCAAAATTCCCTGATCCTTCCAGAATAGATATGACTCAGACTTGGAGACATCTCTATCTCTGTCCTCTTATAGCAAAGTGCTCAGAGCATTTATCATATTGCATTGAAATACATGTTTATATTACTGATCCCCCAGTCCCCAGATAAGAAGACCTCCTCTAGGGTAGCACCAGATGCTGGTCATCTTTGTATTCCTGTGACCTGATCTTTTCACAGTGCCTGGCCTAGCCTACATCTCTGTTTTTCAACCCTGACTTCATGTCAGAATGCTTTTGGAGTGGCAAACGTACAGATCTCTAGGCCTCCCTCTAGACCTCCTGAGTCAGCAGCTAGAGAGCGTGGCTTAGCATGGTGGAGGGATGAAAAACAAGGACTTGGGCAGTTATAGATCTGAATCCTCCAGGACATCAGCCCAACTTCTTCATTTCACCCATCGTTCATTGCCTGCAGCTCATTTCATTGAAGTGTGGGTAACATTTCTCATTGTTATGCTGAATCAATTGACTCTACCATACTCTATATTCTTTTTCTGCAAAAGTAAAAATTTTGGACAAATATACATGAATTGCTAGCCTCTTTGAATCATGACTTGGGAAAAGTGACTCAAGGACTCTGAGACATTTAGTTTTGGAAAAACATCCAACTTTTGATGGAGAACCACACCAGAAGAAAAATGCTTCTTTAATTTTATTATCTGCACATAAAGCGGAGCAAATTTATAAGCTTCTCTTTAGAATTATTTATGAGGGGGATCTTAAAATGTTGAATTCAAAATAGGATAATAATTGGGGAAATTAATTGCATTATACCCAATATTATGAATTCAAGTTCTATAAGATATTACTGATATTGTCTTTGTTTTGTAGGCCATTGTTTTGGTTGTTGTTCAGTAAATATATAAATATTTGTAAGGTCTTTCATAGGTTCACTGGGATGCTATAATCATGTTTTTCTCATGATCATGAATTTTTCTACCAGGGAAATTTTCAGGAACACAGCTCTTTTAAAATCTCTTTTGCTGATTCCTTCTTTAACCAATCACAAAATACAGAAATTTCTATGGATCTTTATTTACTCTTCCATTGAAAGCAAAAGTTTACAGTTTGAATAAAAAATAAAACACGAAATCCGGTTTCTGATGGGTAAGACAGGCAAGACAAGAGTAGATGAATAAACCAGGTAAGTACAATTTACGATACTTGCTTTAAAATGAACACTCGGGTAAGATAAAGTGAAAGAGAATGGGGCCCCTCTGTACAGGGCGGTCAGGGGTGTCTTCTCTGAGAGGGGCCATGTGAGTTGAGACCTAAGGGTGAGTGACAGCCAGTCACGCAAAGATTTGAAGGAGAAGTGGCCCAGCCAGAGGGAACAGCAAATGCCAGGGCCCAGAGGTGGTAGGGCATACATAACTGGGGGACAGAAGGGAGAGTCTTGTGTCCAGAGTATGTAATGGGCCATGAGCAGTGTGCCCGAGGCCATGGTGAAGTGCAGACGTTCTGTCCCTGCGGTGGGCAGCCACCGAAGGGGTGTGTGCCGGGGACAGCCACGAGCTCATTTACATTTTAAAACAACAACTCTTGCAATGTATTTGGAATGGATTGGAGAATGGCAAGAATGGAATCAGGATCAGTTAGGAATGAGAAAGGGTGGTGATTTGGACTGGGGTGGGAGCAGTGAGGATGAGGATAAATGGGCAAATGTTTTTCATTTGTTTGTGTTTGTTTTTGCTTTTGTTTTTTTAATCTGGTATTTCTGAGTCAAAATGGGCAAAATTTGATATATTTTACATATGTAGTGGACAGGTATTGCTGATGGATTTGGATTTTGGGTGTGGTGCAGGAAAAGGGGAAATCAAAGATCCAGGTAAAGTAGAAATACAGTCAGCGTCAATGAATTCTTTAATTATTGGTGGCGGAAAGACTCTTGGTGTTCCATCAAAACAGATCTAGGGGCTGCCTGGTCAGCTGTTGGTTAGAACATGGTGCTGGTTAACCCACAGCTGACCAGGCAGCCCTAAGTGTAAAGATTAAATGAGATAAGAACTGTTAGGGACTTGGCATGAAATATGTCATCAATAAATGACAGCTATGACTGTTCTATTGTTAAACATATCTATTTCAAGTATCTGCTATGAACCACTGTTTAGTCGTGGGAATACAGCAGTGAATAGAATAATGTCTCTGCCTTTGTGGAATCTACATCATCACCATCATCACAATTATTGCAAATCTGGTTTGTGTTGCTATGAACAAAAGGGAAAGGAGAAACAGACGTATCTCAAATGATACCTAAGAAAGGATGACCCTATTTCTACTTTACCTGGAAAATCAGGCTCAGAGCTTTGGACTTCTTTTCCTCATAGGAACAAAGACTTCTAAAGAACTTGAGCTGTTATGATCAGAGCTTGTTGACTCTCCCCCTTAAACTTCCCCAAGTCCTTGCATAGGTCCCGGAAGGGGCACCTTTCAGTCAAGTCTTTCTGCTCAAAGACTACAGTGATAAATTCTGCCCTGTGTGTACCATTTTAGGTTGAATTGCCTGCAAACTTGAAAATTATTATCGATGTTCTCAACTGTTTACTAACACGGCAGTGACTCTGATGTGTGCTTTAATTTTTTTTTTCCAAAGCCTATTTATTTTGTAATTGAAGTTCTAAAACGCTCAGGGAGATTCCCAAGCGGCAGATGTTATGGATGTCTGGGCTGATGGGCCGACAGAAGATGGCAGCAGAGACACATTTATGCAGTTCCCCACCGAGGGGACCTGGATCTTTTAGGCAGGGTTCCTCATACAGTATTCATAAACTGTATTTGTTGTTCTTGTTGTTTTTTTCGTGTAAGCATCACAGATAATTCACTTATGTGCTGCTTTTGGTGCACCGAGAGGTCTGTGTCTCTCCACACACAGGACATTTTAAGGGATCCGTTTGGAAATGTGAACAAGATTGTGAATAGGGTGTTACATCCCTTCACAATTGCTCAAGAAATTGTTGCTGATGGGCCTATGCTAGTAGATTTAAAGTGATTAACAAGAAGCAGACTGATGTTTCCTACCTCGCTGGCTTTTTATCAAGAGATTTTCAGCATATTCATAGGTTTGTTAACAAGACAGAACATTATATGAAAAAAGACTTGCAAGAAGAGGACAGTTGTGAAAGTGGATGTTATCTGATTACAGGTGCTAAGATCCTTGCCCTGGATTATTTCTGTCATCTCTGCAAGTGTTATCAGAGGGGAGCCCTACTGCCCTTGCAGGAAAAAATCACTCTGCAGCCTCTGCAGCTTCTTTCCAGGGTCTTTGGGAAAATGTTTGTTTATGTCACACAATCCACTGACTGCCACTTGGTGCGCTGTGTGAATTTTCTAGACATTTTGATAGGCAAGAAGAAAATCTGCAGGCACATTGAAATCCATGACATGGGTATATTTTCCAGCTTCAGCTCTGCCATAATCCAAAAGGGGGCTTCAAAGACAGAACAAGAACACCCACGGCTGAGGAGTGGAGTGTTAGGGACACATGGTTCTGCTCCACTAAATGGCTGAAGCTCTCGTGTACATGTATTTGCCCAGAGGCCCAGCTACATAATTTGCAGGGCTCAGGGCAAAATGAAAATATGGGGCCTCTTGTTCAAAATTACTGAGAATTTCAAGATGGCAACAGCAGAGGATTATTTCAAGCAAAAGTGTGCGGCCCTGTGCAAATGCACAGGTTTCACGCCCATGAAGCCAGCTCTGTGGGTGTGTGTGTGTGTATGTGTAAGTGTATGTCGTGAGACAGAGAAGGACACACACACACACACACACACACACACAGAAGCTTTCTCAGACTTTTATTTTCACTGCTCAATCACACAAAGGCAGGGTTTCTCAGCCTTAGCACTAATGACACTTTGGAACAGGCAATTCTTTGTTGTGGGGGCTGTCTGGTGCATTGTAGGATGTTTAGCAGTGTCTCTCCTCGTTTCCCGCACACTAGATGCCAGTAGCACCTCCCACTCCCACTTGTGATGATCAAAAATATCTTCAGACATTGCCAAATGTTTCATTCTGGGGCAAAACCACCCTAGTTGAGAATACTGCTTTCAAGTAAGGCTTACAACAATCCCAAAGGTAGCTTAATGACTTATCTTTCTTCTTTCTTTCTTTCCTTTCTTTTCCTTTTGTTCTCCCCTACCCAAGCATAAAGGAAAACATGAAAGACCCAGTGGGTACAGAATTCCAAACATCCACACCAGGCTGATCTGGCTTTGTAGACTCAGGAGAGGTTTAAGGCACACCCTGGTTCTTCAAATGAGTGCCTTGTCCTGGTCGCCTTGGGTGAATATACATTTCACAGAGTTTCAGTTCTCTGGGTCCTGAAAATGTATCCTTTAATCTTTGACTCAGAAAAACCCCTTGACTCTGGAAGGAGCCGCCACAGGTCTTCCAGTGACAGGCAGGGAGAGGCTGTTTGGATTGCTAATTTGTTTTCACTCCTTAGTCTGTTTTTCCTTCATGCTGATGTTCCTCTTCAGACCTTGAGTATGAATAATTCCGCACAGCCTGAGGGGAGAAGCAGGAGGCCTGCTTGTAGAGTTGTTTGTACTGTAATGAAATAGAAAGTTTAAAAGCTTAGAGGAGACTCAGCAGTTGTAAAGTGAGCGAGCTCTAGCATGCACTTTAAAAATTACTCATAAAACATGACAAACTCTGGAAGCTTCCTGGAGGTCAGGGAAATGAATGGCCTATTTCACTTTAGGAAGGAACCCCCAAGCAGAACAGCACCCCAACTGTTGAGTCTGAATGAAGAGTGTCCCAATCACTTGAATTCTCATCAAGATAGCTTTCTTAACTCCGTATTTCATGAATCGTCAACTTGAAAGCCAAAGTAAGCATTGACATTTTCTGGATTGTCAGTAGTAACCTGATAACCAGCCATCTGAGATATCCGATCTCTACTGTTTTGTTTTCAGATAGGTTCTGGTCTGGAGATGATTGGGTTTATTCAAACTTGATGACAAAGAAGTCAAGGATGAGCTGGCGGGTTAGCTCAATTGGTTACAGCGTGGTGCTGATAACACCAAGGTCTAGGGTTTGATCCTACAGCCAGCTGCCAATAAGAACAAAAAATAAGAAACAAAAAAAAGAGCTTAGAGGACAGCTTAGAGGGGTGGGGGTGGGGCAAGTGAATGTCCCTCAGATTGAGTGTTCTGTTGAGGCTTTAGTTGTGTTAACTAGCCACAGACTGGAAATTTCCTTTATGACAGTTGTCCTGAAAATGTACAGGTTTATTAAGTGTTTCATGGCTACAGCATATTATAACTATTCATTTATGTAAAAGTGATCATTTCAAAACTGAGATCTTTGAGGTCTATGAGTTCCCAGCAAATAGAACAATGTCTACTATTATGAATTGAATTGTATCCCCCAGACTTTCATGTGTTGGAGGCTTGGTCCCCACTGTGGAAATGTTAAGAGGGTGGGACTGTGAAGAAGTGATTAGATTGTGAGGACCATGTCTTAGTAAATGGGTTAATAAGTTGATAGTTTAATGGTGGTCATGGGTGTGCTTCTGAGGGCTTTAAAAGGAGAGAAGGAGTGAGGAATTTGCACTCTCTCTGCTCTGCCATTCTCACCATGTGACACACTGCATTGCTATAGAGTCACCTCACCAGATGTGTTCCCTGGACTTTGGACTTCCCAGCCTCCAAAGCTGTAAGCTATAAATATTGTTTCTTTACAAATTATGCAGTTCCAGGTACTTTGTTATAAGCAATAGAAACGGACTATATACCTACCATATAGTAAATGTTCAATTAATGAACTGAACTGAACTGGTTTTGAGCCATGAAAGATATGGGATGGAAAGTCCTTACCAATGGAAAGACAGCTTAGCAACACACTGTTTTAATAAGAGAAGAAAGCCAATACAGAGTGGCAGAATGGTGTTTTAGCCACCCTTTACCCCCACCCCAATCCCCTTCTTGAAGGGGTCCGTGATTATTAGAATTAGTATAACACAATGGAGTTTCAGTCTGATGGGTCATTAGTACCAGCAACAGAAAGATTTATTTTTCTTGTAGCTTACATTGTGAGGGAACTAAAGCATCAGAATATTCTTCTCTCCTCCCTTCATATGGAACTGGCTGGCTGAGAATCTGTAATAAGGGTAAATGGCTAAAAAGACTGAGAAAACTTTAGGGGTGAGAAGAGAGAGTAGAGGGGAGGGGCTCTTTGGTGCCCACCTGAGATGGACTACTCTGCAGATTCCTCAATGAGGAAAAGATAGAACAATTTTGTACTGTCCTCTGGATTTCTTAAGTTAAAGGATAATTTTAAAAATAGAATATAATCATAAATTCAGATATAAGATGAATATGTGTAAGAGATTTTATTTATTTATTTATTTTTAAAAAGATGACCGGTAAGGGGATCCTAACCCTTGACTTGGTGTTGTCAGCACCACGCTCAGCCAGTGAGCGAACAGGCCATCCCTATATAGGATCCGAACCCGTGGCCTTGGTGTTATCAGCACTGCACTCTCCCGAGTGAGCCACAGAGAGTTTATTTAAATTATTAATTAATGAGGGAATCAGTAAGACGCTACAACTGGTTCAAGGGAGAATTTAAAGAGCCAGCAAGTAATGCTGCAATAAATTTACAAGTAGATGCAAAAGTGGCTCATTCCACAGTGGGGGACAAAAGCCAATTATGTTTTCAGGGAAAAAATTCATTTGCATGTCTATGGACAAAAATGGTTTGCATTACTGGCTTCCAGTCAAGATGGTGGAATAGACAGTCCCCAGCATCACTCTCTCCCACAAATAAACCAATTTACAACTGTTAAAAAGCAATGACAGCTAAGCTGGAGCTGCTAGACCTCAGAGGAGGAGAAGGAGAGACCTATGGAGTGCATGAAGGCAGGAGAAGCCACGATGAGAGAAAGAAAAAGCTGCTCTGACCATTTCATGCCATGGCCACTTTGGGGCTGGAGCTGCTGAACAAACAGAGCAGGAGCTGGCAAAAGCTGCAGCTGTGCCCTTCAGATGGAGTTGCTTGGAGGTGGCAGGGGAGAAGAGGGCCTTGGTGGCCCCCAGGCCAGCAAAATCACTAACAGGGTTCCTGTGGATCCATATAGGAACAAGGAGCCATAAAGACTGAAAAAAAGGAGCCACTCAGGGGCCGGTGAATAAATTGCAAGGGACCTGCACATGGCCCATGACATGGAAAATTTTTGGAGCACGGGCAGTGGGGGATATGGGCTCACTAGGAGAACAGTGGGGCACAGCAAGGACAGCTGATCTGCACCCCAATCAGTGTAGGGCCACTCAGAGGAGACTGGTCAGGGATATAGAACTGCAGGGGGTGCAGTTTGCTGAAAAGACTCAAGCCCAGACCAGAGTTTCTATACAACCCAGGTGTACCAGATCTCATGAGACCTGGAAGCACCTATAAAGTCAACCATTAAAAACAGAGCTGCATGTAAAACCTTCCCCAGGGAAACAGCAAAGCAACAATTTAGCTCAACCACAGAGCTCAAGTGCTGGTCTCAACAGGAAGTTCCACCATTTTAGAAGTTAAGCAAAGGACAACAAATTAGTTCCAGAGCAGAGTTTAAGTGGTAGGAACAGCAAATAATCCAATACAGAACTGAAAGAAAAAACAAAATATCCACAGACCAGAGACAAAGTTTGATATTAACTAGTAAAGGTCAACAAAGAACACCTGTAAAACCTAGAAGGACCAGAACTCCCCTGGGCTACTACCAAGCCAGGGAGGTGGGAGGGCTGGGGACATCAGCCATGCCCCTTGACACCCGCAACCAACCCAGTGATGACCACAGAGCTGCTGCAAGAAGCACCCCAGACTCCCAGGCTGGGTGGTCAGGGATGAGGGCTTCAGCCGCACCCCCCTGACATCTGCACCCAGCCCAGCAATGACCAAGCCACCACTGGAAGCTCCCTGGTCTCCCATGCAGGAATGAGGGGGGTGCCACAGACCTCAACCCCACCACCCATGTTTCTTCCTCCTCCCACCCTATTTCCTTCTCCCTTCCCTTCTCCCCTTCCCCCCCAACTGCTCCACAACATCATAGAATGTAAAAAACATATATTAATAAATAAATAAACTTAAAAAAATTGCTTGCATTGCTATCAGTTATCTACAACTTACAGAGTTGTAAAGCAGCTTGAAACCAGTGAAGGCACAGAGGCCTCATAGAATCAAATAACCTGGAATTAGACAATGCTTAGTTTTCCATTGAAGACACCTTGTAATCTTTTGGTCCATTTCAAAGACTTTTGTATTTTTTTGCCTATACCTGTATATGTTTGATTATCTAATAGTAGCACTTTTTTTTCAGGCAACAGAGTATATTTTAAAGAAAAGAAACTGGTCTTTAACTGTTTTTTCAAACAACTTTAACAAGCCAGGATGAAATGTTTGTGGGTAGCATTTAGGATGAGGGGAGAGAAAAAGGAGGCAAATGTTGGCCACATTGCATGGGTACGTGCACCTCCCCTGAGATCACAGCTATAGCTAAGATTTAGACCAAGCAGTAGCCTAAGTTTCATCTTGTTTAGCCTCTGCCATACCCTGAGCTACATCCTGTGGTACATGAAAGTCTTGAAAGGTTAAAACTTAGATCTCCTTCAAGAGCAAAAACATAGCATCGCTCTTACACAGTTCTTCGAGTGCATATGAGGTTGGCTCTTTGCTATGTACCAGGGAAAAAAGAAGTGTCATTAGAACAGCCCTTCATCTGAATTGGAGAGTGGGAGGAACTTCAATATGGGGGACGGGGAGAGGAGAGTCTTCTAAGTGAAAGGAGCAGTATGAGAGAAGAATGCTCAGAAACTCTACAGCAATGGTTTTCTGAGAGCATGCTTTCTTTCCTTGTATTATAATAACTAATTAGGAAACCGTTAGACTGAGGTGGCTCCTGTGTAAGCAAATCGAAACCCAACTGACTGTAAAAGGTCATGTTCTAAGAAAATGAAAGTTAAGATGAACCAACGAGAACCACCAACTAATTGCTAAGTAGGGCCTTCCCACTGGAATGATCCGAATAAGACTACTGCTCTGCTTTATCCAACCAAATACTTTCTTTGCCCTGCTTCTGAGCCCAGCCTATGAAAGCTTTCCCCTTGAGCCCCTTTGGTGGATTCCCATTGTCTGCAGTCTGGAGCGGCCCAATTCATGACTCACTGTCTGCTCAAAAAAAAAAAAAAAAAAACTTTAAAAAATTTTATTGTGGGCTAAGATTATCTTTTAACATTTTCATCAGAGCATTCGCACAAAGATGGGAAAAAATGAATACATCTGCAAAGTCATAGCTCCGATGAAAAGAGGCCATTTGAAATTAAGAGGTAAAAACAGAAAAGAAATGTATGCTTTTTAGAGATGGAGACATACTTAGCTGGGAAAACCAATGTTCCCAAAGAAGCTCGGTATTTCTGAGTCATGAGGTCATGAATCCCATTAGTAGTCATATACAAAATCAACTTCCAGGCTTGGGTTGAAAGGTGACCCTTGAGAATTTACCTTGTATATGGGGCATTTAGCACAGATTATTGCTTTGATCCACAGAGCTCTATCTGCTTACTCATTTTTTTCTCTTTTTCTAGTAGGCAAACATTGGTGGGGAGCTTTTTATTCTGTCCTTGCATTTGAATTTTTGAAAATCAAATGATAAATAACAGTAGTTAGTTTGACTCCAGGTCTTAGCATCATAGAACCTGAACAATTTGGTCTGAAGGAAAGGAGGGAAGACAACACAAATCTTTTAAAACCATTAAAAAGTTTTAAACACAACATGTTGCTGCATTATATCTGTGCATTGGAGATAGTTCAAAAGCCAAACATAATTTGTGATTAAAAGTAATTTCATAATTTTACCTTTAATTCAGAGTAGCTGGGGTTTTAGAATTGGCTTAGGATCATCTTCTTGCTATTAATTTAAAGTAGGAAAATGAACCACAAACTTGATTTCCTTTCCGAGGAAACATACAGACAAAAATATGTCTGTGAAGCTTGAGAGCATTTGAGAAGTTATTTTCTTATGGGACTAGTAAGCACAATAACAAAGTTAAGCCAAAATAGAGAATTATTTCCTACTGCATTGTATTTATATCAAGTCCAGTATCTCAAAAAGAAGTTGGCTCAGAATCATTAATTTAAAACGGGTCGTTGGTGAATTAATGGAACATAACACTCCAAATTCTCAGCTGAATTAAATAAATAACCCAGACAGTGCCCATGGTAGATACAAATGTCTGGTTTAGATCTCCCACGTTACTAAGAGAGTGATTACTGAATCAAGGAAAAAGGGCAGCATTTGACACATGGAGTGATTTATAAGTCCCTGTTTCATGGAAAAAAATCAGGCTAAAATCATTTCAGGTTTTGCCTGCATTATGTCCTCCTTCAAACTGCATGAGGATTCAGGAGTAGTCAGTATATTAGGTGTGTAGAGATATAAATTCACATTGTGTGCTGGGAAGTATTTCTCGTCCCATAGGGGAGTCTCGATAGTGCATGAACAAGACTGAGGAGAGTAAGTGGAACTGTCTCCTTTCCTTGATCAATGCCAGGAGCTGAAGTGGAGATGGGAGAGTGCATAATTGAAAGCATCTTAGCATTCTAAGATTGTTTGGCACCTGGAGAAAGTGGGAGTTGTAGTTTCTGAGAATTATGTGTTCAGATTCACCACACCTATAGGAAAGTTGGAAAGGAAGACTAGTGAGGAAAACAGAGACATGGAGAAGGGTCTCATTTCCCTGGTGGTCGCTCTTTCACAGGCTACGTGGCAATGGCCAGGTCTTCAGCTATCATTTGGCCCTCAAGTCCTCTGTTGCTTGTAAAAGAGATTAAGGGCTAAAGTGTTCCCTGGTGAGGTGGAAACATCAACTTTTGCTTGAACAGATAGAACTGTAATGCTGGAAAATCCCGGGATGTCTGTTCTGGAAGAGCCAAAGTGTCAGTCCACTGCTGTTATTCTTATTATGAAAAATTTATTTCCACTTGACAACAGTGGCTGCTGTAAAATCACCTCTCCAATGACGATTGTTACAAAGATCAGAACTGCCTGAAGCTCCAGAATGTCTGCTAATGGCTGTCTTCTGGGTGCTTCCTAAATGTCTGGGGGAATCATGATCACTGGAATTTCCCCTTCTTGCCTGGGGTGTGAGGTTGACTGCTGAGAGGATGCCAGGTCAGAGGGGCTCCTGAGAGAGGACAGCAAAGGTATTCTGAGAGGCGAATGGAAGGACTAGACTTGCAGTGGTACATAAACTTGCAGCAGAGAGGCTGAGGGGATAGCTGAAATAACTGAGCAGTACTGGCTTAGTGTTACCAACCTAAAGATGCCTCCTCCTAACCATGTGTAGAAATGGACTGGGCCATAGCTGGTGAAGCCTATTGCTTGTATTCTGAGACCTGTATGACAGAAAAATATTTCACGGAGTAGTGAGATTGTTCCTTGCAATCTTGCCCATTATAATTGATAACCATGGTACCATGGTTTGACCTAAGAGGTGTGAACATGAGCTAATGAGACTGGTTCTTGTGTGTGGGTTAAGTCACTTGTGCCTTTTTTTTTTTTTATGGTAACACTTCATTTAGAGTTGTGGAAACAGTGAAACTCAAAACCAGTGACAGGCAAGAGAAAATCCTCTTTTATCCTAGACCAGTGGCTGAAACATATCAATTCAGAGTTGGCCCACCCATACCTCTCAAATCTTGAGCCAATTCTTTGAACGGGGAAAAAAGTATTAAAATTAACCCTATTTTAAAAAAAATTATAATTTTTAATACATTGATGGGGTTCAGGACATGCCACCCCAAATTACAACTCCTGGAGAACAGAATAAATATGCCTCACCCTAAAATATGCCTCTTTGGCATAAGGATTATTTTGAGCTGGTTATTTTTATAAACTGCAGACACAAGAGATGGAGGGTAGCAGTTGCCCCTCTGTAAGAGAAATTTACTTCTATAAAGGAAATCTTCACTTGTGAGTGTGCCTCTCTCTGTGCACCAGGAACAGAGGACTGACTAAATCACTGGAGACTCTTAGTGATGAAAAAGCATTGACTTAAATCTGTATAACAAACTTTGCTCTTATTTACTGTGCTTTTCTTGACCACCTCCTCATAATCAGGGCTTTCTCATATCTTTCTTTCTTTATTTCAAGGGACAAGGGTATTTAAGCCTGAAGTCTGAGATAACTCTTTGAGATCTTTTGAGATTTATTCTTTGAAACTTCCTTGAGTATCTCCTATGTATGTAGGAGCAGTACTAGTCATTAAACTTCTGTTTGTTTTCCTCTTGTTAATCTGCCTTTTGTTATAGGGAGTCCCAGCTAAGAATTAGAGATGGTAGAGAGAAAATTATTTTTTCCTTTCTTATACTGCACAGGGCAAAGTTTATACATAATCATATAGAGGGAAATAAGTTTCCTTCTCACCCCAGGTCCACAACCACTAATTCCTCTCTCCAAAGACAACAGCTAGTAGTAATTTTTGATATAAGCTGCCAGAGGCAGTCTTTTCAAATCCAAATATATGTGTGTGTGTGTTTGTGTTTCTATTGTCTTTTTGAAACACACATGTAAGTATATGTGTGTGTGTACATGTGTTTCCCCACCTCTATAAATATTAGCACATTATACGTACTGTTCTGCATTTTGCTTTTTTGCATATCTTCTCTTGGATATCATTTTATATGGTATTTAGTTGCCTTATTTTTAATGTCACAACAAATATTTTAACACACATTTCTTCATGTATAGATATGAATAAATGTGTGGAAACAGTTCCAAAAGAATAGAATTGCTGGGTCAAAGAGTATGTACATTTTAAATTTTGATATGTATTGACAAAAAATCCTCCAAAGAAATTGACACTTGTTGGGGAGATAAATAATTCTTTTCTGTCTGCCCTCCTAGGTTCTATGGCTGGGGCCTATGAATCAAACTGATAAAAGACAGATTAACAAGAGAAAAAAGTTTTAATTACATACTTACGTACAGGAGTTCACAAAGAAAAGCTTGGCTCAAAGAAGTGGCTTGTGAGGTTTACATATCCTTAGGTAAACAAGAAAAAAGGGTTTTGGGCTCTTGGGAAGAAAGGCAAATTATGGGATGATGCCTTGGGAGAAAATGTATGGTAAATAAAGGTTGTTTTGTTATGCAGATACGAGACTCTCAGGTGATTAGAGCTGTCTCTGGGAGTAGCTCTCTACCTGCTTTGAGACATCTTTACAAATGGAAATTTCCTTTACAAAAGGAGACATTTATATCCTATTTTTAGGCAGTTTTGGGGCGGTAAAGAGCTTTTCCTATGTCTGCTGGTTCTCAATTACCCTTAGTTCAAAATAATCCGTATGCTAACGTGGCGTGTTTTCGGGTGGCTGTATCTTCACACTCACACCAGCAGTGCATCAGAGTGTTTCTTCTCTTACACTCCTGCCGACCCAGTTGGCCCAGGCTTTTGACAGAGTGAACAATTTCTTCTTTCCATCTCTCTTCCGTCTATTGAAAGTGGGGCTTTTTTGTGATATTAACCAACTTTCAAAAAAGATGCTGCTGCCTAGATGATGTGGGTTTTTTTTACCTGCTGCTCCTGTTCCTTGAAGTCACGGGGGCTTCAGTGTTGAGAGAATGAATGCAGTTGATTCCATTTGGTAGAAATGGCTTGAATACAATCTTGTATGTGATTTGAATTTGATTATATGAGTATCTTAAGTCTTGCTCTTGAAAACAAGAGGACATAGTTCTTACTTCCAGGTAGCACAAATTGTTTAGCAATTAAAAGGAAAACAAAAACCTGGAAAAATGTTTAGTAGAGTGCTTGGAAAGATTTGATGTTGAAAATGTGTATTTGGATACAGATATCCTTTGGGCATACACAGTTGCATGAACATTAGCATATGCTTGTTTATCTGAGGTCCAGATGGAATCAGAATGTGGTAAAAATAAAGGGATAGACCAGCAGTGTATTGAAGTTGTCCTTTTGGTGGGCAGCTTTAAGAGAATGCTGAGCAGATTAAAATTAAGCAACAGGAAGAGTGGAGTTGGCTTTTCAGGAATTTGGCTGTGATAAGAAAGGAGGAGGGTGTCAATGGAAAGTAGAAAATACAAGATGCAGGGGGAAAAGCTGTGGTGGAGCCTGGAGTTGGGCTCCAGACCCTGGGTGGCAAGGGAGTGTACTGCTGAGAAAGAGGAGAGTGGGTAATCAGTGAGGCCGATTGAGAGAGCTCAGAGCAGAGGGAAGAGGAGTTGAAGGGGTTTATCTAATAGAAAGAGTCCAGGACTTGGAGAGGACCCAGGTGTAAAATCAACTGCCACTAGGTTTGTGACCTCTACATGTCTGGGCTTTCCTGTTTGTCAAATGGAGGTGTTCTGGTTGTCTGACTTTTGGGAATCAAGTGGGATAGTGCATGTGAAAGCACTTAACACAGGGACTGGAACAGTCATCTCTGGTAAATTATAGTGGATCTGAATATACAGACTGATGGTTTGAGCCACAGCAAGATGTCTGGTCCCGTAAGCTTGGGAGCACAGAACGCAGTACTGAAAACAAGTGGCATTGGAAATGTTGGGAGAGACAGGCTTTAAAATGCAGTTTTAAAATAAGTCCTGCAATAAAGGGATAACAGAAGGGAAAATCCCAAGCAGCTAAATTATTTGTAGTCAACCAGGACCATTAAAAAAAAAAAAAGTGATCTGTGCTTGTTCGATAGACAGCTTAGGAGATGTCTTAGGAAAACTGCTGGCGGGGTCCGACTCTGAGCACGGAGACATGTCAGGAGACAGTAACCTGTGTGCAAATCTTATTTCAGGAAAGAATGTCATCTTGTGCTCTTGGTCCACTTCCCATTTGTACTACCATCCTGGGAGGTGCTGCTGAGGCACCAAGACCCCCATGTTTTTAAATACAAAAGCTGTAAAGGGCAGCACCTGGGAATCAGTGTGTGGGTGCAGCAGCATCATGTGTTGAATCATTTCCTTAATAAGATTTGGTCTCCAAAATACAAATTGTATCATTTCAGGAGAGTTGCTTTCTTTACTTGTGGGGAGAGTCTGGTTTGGCCGACAAAGGTACAGAGATGAGCCATGTGAGATTTAGATGTTTCCTTCTTATCAGAGGTGTTTCTTTCCTCTCGATCTTGCCTCTCCTCTCACCATGGCCAGTTATCAGATGAAGTTATCTCTTACACTGAGAAGTGTTCTACAAAGTAAAAAAGTGGAAAGCACTCAAAAGAAATCTTTCGATACTGAAGGGTTGCTGGAATCAGGTAGGAAACCCCCTAAAAGGCATCTGTGATATGAGTTTCACTAATTAATTATAGATTACTGTTCCTACAAGGATATCAAAACCCCACAAGCATTACATCATTTATTCTCGTTTTATATTGATAGTGAAGAGGAGCAGAAATGAGCTGAGATCAGATCCTTGCCCACACTCGCAGGCTCAGTCTAGAAATCACATTACTCCCAGGGTGAGGACTCAAGGAATTTTCAGGTTGCAGGAGCTCCCAAAGAAGGAGAAACCAAAGATCCCTCATCAAGGTTTATATTCATATCCATCCTTCCAGATGGCCACAGCTTCAACCTGGCTGAAAATTCGAGAATGCAACTTTCAGCCCTGCCTGCTACCTTCAAAAAAATGTCATGGCTGTTGATTGAGTGTAATAAAGGCCAGCTGCAGTGGTTTCCTCACCACGAGCTCTTGCAGGGGGAAGGGGGCTATAAACCCAGACCCCTCTTGAGGCATGGAGGGAAGAAGCTGTCTGGGTCCTCGCTTGACACCTGGACCTCACCGTGGTGCAGAGTGAAACTCATCAACTCAGGTGGCCAAGAAAAGCAGATGTTTAGCATGGCTAAGTGTAAAGTGGGGGGGAAATGGCTTTCTAGGCCTTTGGCTGAGATGCTCATATTTGAATGTTATACGCAGGAAGTCATCAGGTAGTGGAATAATATAAACAGATCTGACTTCATGAAGTAATTTATTTTGGATTGGTGGCAGCAGCAACAACCTCTAGCACAAAGGAACATAAGGATCTACTTTTTATTTGAAAGATTTTCCAACCAGCAAGGGCTGCTTGTAATGAAAAACCAGGGGCACTGCTTCCTTAATTCTAAACACTTATTCATCATCAGAGGGAATGAAGTTGACTTGCGGCAATGGTATTTCCCAAAGCACTTCCAATGGTATGATTTCCTTAGTCTCTCCAAACACCTGTGAGAGACGTAGGGATTCTTGTCTGTAGTCAACACCTTGGGATACTGAAACTGGTCAAAAAATTTGCTGAAGGTCACATAGTCAGTAAATAGTAGAAAAGGAACTGAAATTAAGTCTTCAAATTAAGTCTTCCTTTCCACTCAGCTGGTGTTTCTCAAAGTGTGGTATATACCACTGGTGGGGCATGGGATGATTTTAGGTAGTCTATTAATAAAAATGGAAATGTTAATATTTTGATTTTGATTTTGATTTTAATCTAATTTAAAAATGGGGTGGGCAGAATAGCCTAATGGTTAGCTCAGGTTAAACTCAAGTTCCAGAGCCATCGTACCTGGATTCCGATTCCAATTCTACTGCTTACTTTATGATTATTTACTCATTAATCGAAGCCTCAGTTTCCTAATCTGTAAAACAAGGATAATAGCAGCCCCTACCTCATAGTGTTGTGAGGAGTTAGTTAATATTTCCAAAGCCCTTAGCTTAGAGTCTGGTCCGTTCTAGGAGTTCTGTAAGTGTTTGTTAAGGAAATAATAAAAATAGCACATCGGATTTATGATTGCATGAGTGTTTTGCATTTAGAGAGGGTGAGATAGGCATTTATGTGAAAAGGGGAAGGGAATAATCTTGACTTAAAGTAGGTGACGAGCAGCATGGGTAGTGTCACGTGTGAAGGAATCGAGTGGCATCTGGAGAGCAGCACAGGGAAGCGGAGCCCAGGGGGGCACGGGCAGGGGCTGCAGGGGCTGCCTTCCCACCTTCTGAAGGGAAGATGGCGGGAGGCATCAGCCCACATTAAGACGGACATTTGTCTTTGTATCTGTGTCTCCATCTCCTTTCAGCTTTTCTAAAGAAGTCGTCTTCTAAGGCAGTGTTCCTTGCACCCCAGGACAGGAAAGCCACCTTGGTGTTCATTCTGCTTGTGTTAGAGCATCAGAAGCAGGAAGTTGGAGGCCACACCTGACCCAGGGTGCTGGAGGTAAGGGACTTGGGGAAGCTGGGACAACTGGAGGGATTAACACTTCAGAAAACCAGACACCATGACCACAAAAAGGAAACAAGAGGAGAAATGCCTGAAAGTGATTCATCCTGTCTTGACACCAGACGGTTACCTCAGTGAAACGGAGGGGAACAAGATTTGCTGATACCGTCATTCCTCTTCACCAAGTGACATGCAGAAAGCAATGAACACGCCATGTCTAGTGCTTCTCCGTTAGGGACAGATTTGCTGTAACCTGCTCCTCCCTGGATTGAGGTCTTTGTTCTAGCCAAGATCACACAGGGATAAAAGCGTGTTGAGTTTTTATTCCCTGCTCCATCGTTAGCTGTTTTAACAACTTACCTTCTCTGATGTCACCCTGCTCAAACCTGTGCACGCTGATGACATTCTTTCCTTAAGTCACTAATAAATGCAGTGACGTAAAATCATAAACCAAGGGACATGGAGTAACATGGCTTTTTCCTTGACGACCCAGTCACTGTAGCTCTGGCCTGGAAGCCACATCTGCTTCAGGTCTCATGTTACTCTGGGCCAGCGGGACACTGGAAGTTTCAGATTCTCATGTGGTAATTTTAGAATTCAGAGGCCCCAAGAGTCAGGTTGGGTTAGACTACCTGGTTCAGACAGGTTCCTCCTCCTCTGGCTACTCCAGGGTAATCAGAGCTGATATGCTGCAGTAGAAAGGTACTCTGATGAACTTAAGCAAAATTTCAATTTACTAGAAGGATTAGAGGTAGCTAAGAGAATTGAAGAAATAACTGAATTATCAGATCAAAGAAGAGAAAACTCAGGCAACTCCAGAAATTTACAATAACGCTAGCTAATATTTATTGAGTGCTTACTATGTTCCAGCCCTTGTTCTAAGACCTTGACATGCACTAATTCATGTGCTCCTCAAAACAATGCTATAAGTTGGATATCATTATTATCCTGTGAAAGAGTTAACAAAACCTAATTTCCCTGCAGCATGACAATCTGACCTTCCGTTAACTGCCCAGCTGTGACTCTGGAAACCAGTTATGATGATATGTGTCAACTATGATGCTAGGCAGCATCACTTATGGAGAAAATGACCCCTGATTGGTAAGTTTCTCCTAGACTGGAAGAACTATAAATGCCTGTTAGGAAGCTATAGTTTTGGGCTTCTCTGACTCTTGTAGTTGGCATGTCCTTATGGGGGAACAGGAAAGCTATGCCTATGGAATTGCTGTAAGAACTGCTAGCTGTCATGGGAGAGGAAAGGGCATGAGGTTTCTAAGCCAGAGCAATTGCCACCTGATGTGGATCTTAGCTCCTTATGCGTAAATCCTTCTATGTGGACCACTATAAAGGCTCCTGTGTTGAAGAAGAACGTCTGATATGTTTCTGAGTAAACTGATGCCAAATCCATGGCCTATAGCTGTCTTGTGAGTCAGAATATTTATTTGAACCTAGGAAGACCCCTGATGGGCACTGCATATTGCTTTTATACAGAAAGGGAAACCAAGGCAGAGATAAGTAACCTTCAGTTAAGTAGCCCACAGTCACATGGATAATGAGTGGTAGAGCTGTGTCCAATCTCGGGCCGTGTGCTGCCTCTTAAACAATTGGCCAGCTTAAGTTCTGCAGGGCACAGCCTTCTGGAGACATTTGCTCCAGCTATGTCTATTCTTGGCTCTCTTGGCTCAAGATGAAAATTCCTGGGGGACGGAGGCATGAGTGGCCCGACTGGGCCATAAGCCCATCTCCTGGCCAGAAGAGGACCAAGTATCTTGATTGACAATCCCCAGAGGAAAACCAGAAGAAAGGAAATGGATGTGGATGGGACAAAAATAATGAATGTCCCCTGTTACTGGGGTCAGAAAGGGCTCTAGGACAGGCATCTAATGAGCATTAACTTCACCATGTATTAGCTGTTGCTATGCTGTTGTTGCTGCTGTTGAACACGTGTCACCAAAGGGAACCTCTATTTGTAAATTCTCACAACGTCCCCTGCTGGGTCATAAAAACATTAAGTTATTCATTCATTCATTCATTTACCGGTATTTAGAAAGCCCTGAATGAAAGGATTCAGCAGTGCGGCTTTGTGATGTCAGGTAGGAGAGGTGTTACAGAACTGTTAAGTGCTACCAACCAAGGTGGAGCTGTTACAGAATGGAGAAAAGTTAGTGAGTTTGTTGTGTCGTGAGCGTTTGCTGAGTACATGCCCTCAGGAGGTGTGCCACTCCAAAAACACATCTGCAACCACAGTGCTCACTGACAGAGACAGCTCGAGGATTCTGGGATGGTCGTGTCTGGAGGCTCAAGGCCTGTTACTCTGGGAGTTGAGGGCTGGGCAGTGGGTCTCTGACCCTGCCTGTCTCTGGATCTGCCATTCCTGCTGCTCCAGCCCCTCTGGAAAACTACTTTGCTGTGTGTCCTCTGTGGACCTTGCCTTCTGGTCACTTTGTACTTTGGAATGTTTTCCCTCTTTACTCCTAATGCAATGTCTCAAGGTATCACTGGTTGCCTGGCTAGCTAATTTGAGAAATGAATTCAAAGAATAAGGCTGGTGTTAGTGACTGAAGGGTTTACCTGTTTTAGAGAATATGTTTATATTTAGCCAGTCCTTGGGAACACAATGTGGGAGTTGCAGACATTGAGACATTTCTGCTGGTGGATGAAGAGAAATATTTTTAAGCAGAAGGACTTTTGGCCAGACCTCAAACCCTATGAAAATTCTGACTAAGGAAGAATGTCTGCAAATGAAACCTGGCTACAATGTATGTATATTGCTTTGTAAAGTAACAAACTCCTTGTCACCAGATGTGAAGAGGCAGAATGGTTACCAGTTAGAATTTTCTAAGAGACTACATTTAGGATGGACGAGATCAGTGGCAAACTTTTATAAGTGAATTTTTTTGTGGGACCTCAATGCAACAAGGAAGAAATGACCACTGGATTAGGATTCACAGACTTCTGCATTTTCCCTGCCTGCTAAGGATTCAGATTCTCTACACCAGTGTCTGGGCTTTCCTGTGTAGGGAAAACTCGGAGCAAACAAGGGGGAAAAGAAAACCCCATCAATGAAGCCAGAGAGGCTCAGCTGAGCTACATAATGGAGAACTGAGCCAGAGAAGGGAGGGGAGAGGTGGATGAGCCACGCAAGCTGGATGTCCTGCAAAGCTTTTGGTCTGGCTGTGAGAGGAGGAAGGACAGTAAGATTTCAGGAAGCAGCTGCCATCTGTGTGAAGGATATTGAGAACGGCAGAGATTGGGAGTAATGGATTTTAAAGATATCTTGATGTGCATTAAATATATACTCCACCCCTTGGGCTTTTTCTTTTGAGACTGAGTTTAGATTTGAATTGCTTTTGATTATATTTTTTTGATGGACAGCTGTTTCTTTGAACCTGACTCCATGCTGAGATTGGACCACAGGTTGTCTGGCATCCACAGGCAAGAAGCCAAATATAAAATGGATAAGTGGTAAACAACTCTTGATGAAGCCAGAGCCACTGGCCCACAGCCACCCTGGGCTTCACCCTTGTCTCCTGAGATGCCGGCTCTGTCCCCTGGGGCTCTGTGAAGCCAGTTTGAAATCACCCTCTGAATACACCCCATAGTCCCTTCCAACTCTGAAAGTCATTGTGTAATGCCAGCCTTGCTTCTTTTCCAGTGTCTCAGACACTGACCACAGGGAAATGTGGACTCTTTCTGGTTATACATCTGAGTTGCCACATTTTGGAAAAGGTGCCCTTGGCATGGAGCCTCTCCTGGCTCTGGGCCATGGGCATGGTTTTATGAATGGAGCACACTGTGGTTCTGTTGAGTCCGGGTAACATGACCCGGCTCTCTGCCCAGCTCTTTGCCCAACTCTCTGAGATGTTACACACCACAGACAGCCTCTGCGTGAGGCTGCTCTAATTACCCAATATTTTCCTCTTGTCTCCAGACACAGCTTCTCATAAATCCCTTTGCTGTATGCCACTGGAACAGGGCTCAAGGGTTTAAACCAGTTTGTTCAGCAGAATTCCGGGAGATTCAACAAGGAATCATTTGAAAGAGCCTGTGAGTAGCCCAGGTCTTGGGCAGGCAGACTTACAGAGGACACTACAGACTGCCTTCCAGAGCATGGGTGAACACTTCCTCCACAGAGGCTAGAGGAATACAGAGAATCCCAAGTGTGCAGCCCCATCTGGTTCCTGAGGTGATGTAGCATTGGTGTCTACCAGCCCGATGAGATTTTTTCATGCTTCCCACTGGAACAAGTTGGAATTGCCTCTGACTGAGAATTTCCACATAGTCATCTGTTTGAGAAACTTACTTTTATCCTCCAACATAGAGCTCATAACAAAAAAGATGCATGATTGATTTTTTTAAATCACAAAGGTAGCACATGCTTGTTTTGACAAATTTATAAAATTCAGAAGTGCATGAATTTAAAAGCATCCTCTGCTTCCTTTCTACAATCTTATCCCCCAGAGGTAACTGCTGTTAATGAGTTGGCATGTGCTCTTCCAGAATTTTTTTCCACGAGAGGCTTCCCTTCCAACTCAGCAGACAGGAGCATACAAAGTGCTGATGCTACCATTTTAGATTATGGGAGACAAGCACGATTTGAGTGATTGGGGTTGACTAAAGCCTGGTGAGATACAGAGGCCAAAGCTAGTCCCTTGTTCTGCGCCAATGATTTTTCCAGAAAGTGGGCTCCTGACTCACAGGCTACATTTGCTCACATATATTATTTCTAATGCAGTTTTAATAGCCAGACACACGTTTGATTTATGTGCCTTTATGACAGGTGGTGATAGACTCATGAACTGTGTCCTAGGCCAGGGGTTGGGCATCAGTTGCTTCCTGATGAGGAGCTGCTTTTAGTTTCTGAAAACCCTAAAGATTTCCATAATGAACTGGGGATAATATGGTAGACAGAAGCACATAGGATATAAGTCTGTGGTCAGGCAATATTTCTCTCAGGCAATATTTCAATAATTCTGTAGGAATTCCCAGGAGTCTTGGTGAGAAGGTACGTTCTAGCTCTCCTGTTGGATGCCAACCTAATTGACTGTTAGGTTGGGACTTGTTGGTTACAGGGCCCTGTTCTAGAAACTCTGTGACGGATGGTGTATTGATATATGTGAATGCCCGTGCAGTGCCCAGGAGAGAGTAGATCCTCCCTTCTCTTCACCTCTCCTTTAGTCAACAACTGGGCCTTTTAAATGTACTTATTAGCCACCAGTAACATACATTCATCCAGCAACCACGTATGGAGTGCCCACTATGTGTCAAGCACACTTCTAGGCACTTGGCTTGTAGTGGTGAGCAAAATAAGCATTTCTGCCCTCACAAAGCTTACAGCCAGTGGGAGAAGAAACATATGATCACACAATAAGTAGTAGACACAATAAGTGAGTAGATTTTGTAGTGTCTTAAACAGTGATAAATGTTATGGCAGGAAGAAGAAGGGGATTAGGAGTTCGGGCAAGAGGTGAGGAGCAGGTGTGGCTTTCAGTAGGGTGGCTCAGGATAGACCCCCCGGGAAGGGGAGGTAGCAGCAAGGCTTTGAAATAAGTGAGGGAATTTGGAGAAATTCCCAAGGGAAAGAGACTTTGGCCATTGTCCTGGGACAAATATTACACTCTCAGTGCCTCCCTCCCTCGTGAGAGGCCCAATCCATTATGACATTCTTAATTTTAGGAAACCCAAAGTAATTCCTCATCAGGAAACAATTGGGGAGTGTGGGGGGTGGGGCGGGGGGGGCACCCAGGGAAGATGGCGAATTTTGGCTCTTCCTGAAGAAAGAAATGACCACAGCTGTTATAACGGTTGTCACCTATGACACAGCCATGCATGGCTGCACAGCACTGCTAGATGACTGTGCACCAAACTTGGCCAAGGGTGTGATGGCCAAAAGCGTGGCTGGTAGGTGTGGGGTTGGGAGTTTAGTCGCTCATGGATGTGATTGGGGAACCCAAGTCATCTCTCCTTCCCTTAGAAATTCCTTCCTGAAACTCCGTCATTAGGAATACATTCTTTTGAGGGGTAACATATACTAAATTAAAATCATGTTGGTGATTTATCAGTTCTCTTCCTCTGCCAGAGAGTCTCAGAATACAGGCTCTAGGGGAGGGTTGAAGGAGGGTGAAGGAAAGATATGGAACGGCGAGAGCCGGGGACTGCAGCAGCCTGCACTGGGTCCCGGAGTCCTCCCAGGTAAGTCACATCCACCTACCGAAGGAGAGCAAGAGGGCAGCCACACACTGGCACTGACCCGTTCCTGCAAACAGAAGTACAGCCCAGTCGGTTTTTAAAAGTTGGGAAAACCTGCTAACTGAGAACTGGTGGGAAGAAAGTGCTGGCCTTCTTTTAAATCACTAAATCAGTGCGGGAAAGACACTCCATAGTTTCTTCTTCTAGCTGCTTGCTGATTTAAAAAAGCTGGATCCCTACAAATCTCTACAAGTAGAGACCTTGATCCAGAATTTCCCATAGAATTTTCAGTGTCCTAAAGATAAGTAATTTCAGGGGACAATTTATTCTATATTGAGTGTCCTCCCCGTGGGATGCATAGAACAAATAATATTTAGTTTGTGCCTCTCCCAACTCAGTAATTCTCTCCAATCCCCTTTCTAAAGACCCCTTTTAGAGGGAGGATCCCTCCCTGCCTGTCAGTTATGTAAGTCTTCTTTTTGATCTATTTGGATGGAATTAGCCCAGTGTCTACCAGCATAGTGTCTGCACGTAGTAGATGCTCAGTATTAGTTATATGATTGAATGCTGTTGGGTGAATGAATATTTATGACAATTTATGCTCAATTTTTGTTTGGCAGATTTCAAAAGGTCTTTTTTTTTTTTTTTTTTAACACATAGTGTGCTATGGTCTGAATATTTCTGTCCCCCGCCAAATTCATATGTTGAAATCCCAACCCCCACAGTGGTGATATTAGGAGGTGGGGTCTTTGGGAGGTGATGAGGTCATGGAGGCAGAGCCCTCATGAATGGGATTGGTGTCCTTATAAAAGAGGCTTGAGAGAGACCCCTCACCCCTTCTGCCATGTGGAGTTTGAGTGAGAAGAAGCTGTCTATGAAGAATTGAGCCCATACCAGACATTGCATCTGCCAGTGCCTTGATCTTGGACTTCCCAGCTTCCAGAATTGTGAGAGATGAATTTCTATTGTTTATAAGCCACCCAGTCTACAGTACTTTATTATAGCAGCCTGAATGAACTAAGACACAGTACTTCATTTGGTCCTCACAACATCCTGGTAGATATTATCATTGTTGTCAATTTAAACATGAAGGACATGCTCCGAAAGGTTAGGTAAATGATCTAAAGTCACACAGCTGATAAGTGGAACTTGAACCCAGCTCTTGCCCACTATTCTAAATGAGATTTACTCTTTCCACACTAGGTGACATGAATGTGCTCTTGTCCTAGATGGTTAGATATCCTCTATATCGTAGATAATTAACAAAAATGATGGGTTGGTCTCTGTCCTGATGAAATTAACATTTTTGTTAATACAAACACTTAATCTGGATGACTCAAAGAGTAGAAAAATAAAAACTCTAGCTAGAGGACAGAGAATTAGAATCTCTGACTCTGAATATTCCCCCTTCTCTTAGCCCCAACTCTTTACCAAGTTTTGTAGATACAAAATGTGATTAGGAAATGATTTCATGTACACTTTATATAAAGGAAAAATAATAAGTGTTTGCTTCTGCTTTTGGACATTTTGAGGTCTGTGATAACATTTACTGTTCAGTCATGGCCTAGTTCAGTGGTTCTCAAATTTGAGTGGGTATAAATAGAAGCTAGGGAGTTTGTTTAAAATGCAGATTCCCTAGTTGCAGTCACCGTGATGATTTAGGAGGTCTGCATTTAGCAACACCTCAGAGTGGTTCTGGTTCAGGGGGCCCAGTGGACACATTTGCAAGGACACTGGCTTAGAGCCACGCAGAAAACTGTGCTCCTTCAGTGACTTGAAGCTTTAAGGACACCAAGTAGGAGATCCAAAGTCAACACCTTGCTGATCTCACCTGAAGTCTGGCTTCAGGACACTTTTCAGGGTTTACTTATTGTACTTACTTTGGCTGATGGCTGAGGTTTCACACCGCCAACTTGCCACAGTGTATATATTTTTATTTGGTTGGAACTCTGGGGCCAGGAACCAGGGATAGATCCCATCTTAAAATGCCTCCAACTTTTTATAAAGATTAAAAACACCAGCTGTGTCTGGAGGTCACTGACCTAAATGTCCCACCGATGACTCAAAATAATGTGAGGAGTTGTTACCAAAGGTTCAAATACTGCACCTGCTTCTCTTCTTTCCTTGTTAAATATTTGCTGTCTGTCTGAATTGGGAAAGGATATTTTGCACCAGCAGCAAATGGTGATGGTTTGGCTGACACCTCATTGTACTTCTATGTGTCTTCCTTTCCTTGAGAAATGTGTGGTGGGTAGGAGTGCTGTCTATCGCTGCTTCTAATGGGCTATTCATAAAAGGGCCCCTCTGGTCAATCAACGTGTTTTGTCTGTTCCGTGGCTTTATTGAGGCTTTGTTTGCTCACCTGTAACCAATGTACTTGGACTCCAGATGTTCTTCAGAATCTTTCCATATGGGCCTATATAATGTTATATGGCAGCAATAACTCTTTTAGAGGCTTCTGACTTTTTAAGAAGTTCTGATTGCTTATTGTTTGGGAAGTGTTTGTGGTTCCTAATTAAGCATTTCACTAAAAGCTGCCAAAGTCTTTTGGTCTATAAAATGACTCTATTAAGTTGATTTTTCCCCCCTAACTAATTCAATATGATTTCATGTCTATGCTTTGGTGATATGTGAATTTTGTTAAATTGAGGCCCACACATGAGATACTTAGTAAATGATTTTTTGTAGATGACGATGATAGTAAAAAAGACACCCACAGTAACAAAAGTCAGTTTAAAAAATTCTTTATTAAAAAACACCTCAAGGAATGCAAAATCTAGCAGACATAGGGGTATAGGAATCTTAATCTTTAAAAAAATTTTAAGAAAAAATTTCCAGTGTATACAAAAAGAGACAAATAATTGTGTTGACCTCCCATGTATCTATCACTAAGTTTGAACAATGATTGGTTCATGACCAGTTTTGTTTTTCTGTAACTTCTCTCATTCCTCTACTACTGATTATTTTGAAACAAATTATAGACATGTTATATTATTAACATAATTTTATATGTACATGTTTCAGTGTGCATTTATAGAAGACAAAGACTATGCTGTTAAAAATAATTATAATACACACAATAATACACAATAATCACACCCCTGAAAATCGACTGAAATTCCGTAATAATATCAGATATCCAGTTATTCTTCATATTTCCTTAGTTGTCTTAGGAATTCTGTCTTGCTCACAGGCTTTCTCTCTTCCCCATCCTCCACCCCCCTTTTTAAATGAATCAGGATCCAAAAAAGTTCATGTGATGAGATTGGTTAAATATCTTTTAAGCCTCTTTTAATCAACAGATACCTTCTTCCATTACTTTTTATTTTTCTTGTGATACGTTGTTGTTTTTGTAAAAGAAATTGTGTAGTTTGTCCTAGAATCCCCACAGTTTGGATTTTTGCTAATTCCATACCTGCGATTATGTTAGATACAATAAAATCCATTTTGTGTTCATACTGACACTTCCAATTGAAATTCAGTACTCAGGATTTTTACTTAATGTACATCTTACATTTGTATCTTTTTTCTCTCACTCTCTAAATTCCCAGTTCTTAACAATAGCAACATAATTACTCATTTGTTTATCCCATACTATGCACAAAATAATCTCAGAACAATTCCAGCACAGCTACCAACACTATGATTACTGAAGCTAATTTGTGGTAATTTTGTTTTGTAATTATTTTTGTCCTTAGGTATGTGCAGTTAAATTCAGTGGTGTTCTAGTAAATGTTTAACAATCAGTACTCTGAAAACAAACTAATAATACAACAACAAAACTGATTCAGACAAAAAGCTGATCGTAGCATTTGCTGATTTCCTGTGTGTAAACACCCCCACTGTGGCCACTCTCAAGCTACCAGCTTGATGTCGCTGAGGCAGAGCTGGGAAGAGATGCTCATGAAAGCCAGTGCTGGGAATTCTTCTGTGTGGAAATCACTTGAAAGAGTCCTTCATCACATAGTTGTGCCACCAATTGGACACACAGTTAGGTTCATTTGTTCTAGTTCACTTTAAAGTTTCAGAAATCACTTTTTAAATTAAAATTATTTTATAATTATGCAAAATATTTATGTGGTTTCAAAGTCAAATCTGCAAGTATTTAAAGAAGTCTAGCTTCCATCCCTGTCACCGTCACCCTATGCCCTCCTTCCCCCTAAGCACACGTTTCTACACCTTGCTTTTTCACCTAAGAATATATCTCAGAGATCATTTCATAGTAGTACATAAAATATCTATTCATACCTCATTTCTTTTTTAGCTGAATAGGACTCTATTTTCTGGGTGGACCATTTATCCAGTCTTCTATTGATGGATAGTTGAGTTGGTCCAAGAATTTTAAGCTTTTTTTTGGATGTTGACTAGATATACATTCAATGGTGTAAAATCCAGATGATATAAAAGAATGTACACTACAAATGCCCTTCTCATTTATTTCTCAGAGATAGTTCCCCTCCTCAGGGACAATCTGGTGTTTTGTGTGTTTAGCTTACAGACACTTCTGTTTGTGCTTGTGAGATGGGGACCATTATTGTCAACGTTATTTAGTAAGAGGAATAAAGAAGAAGTAGAAAGCTCGAGTGTTTTAGTCAATGACATGTCACTGGGTGTGGGACTGGGCATTAGGCTTCTAGATTGCAGTTGGCTTTTCTGTCCCAGGCACATGCATTCCCCTTTTCAGCTTCTGCATTAGATTAGCAGTTACAAAGGTATTATTTGTGAAATCACCTTTGTCTGGACTGAAATCAGTTAGTAGTGATCAGAGAGGAGTAATCATGCCCATCATCATAATCAGCATCATCACCAAATGATGAATTTGGTTTAGTCATTACGTTGTAATGTGAACAAAAATGGTGGCATGCTATTTGCAACAACATGGATGGACCTTGAGAGAATTATATTAAGTGAAACAAGTCAGGCACAGAAAGAGAAATACCACATGTTCTCACTTATTGGAGGGAGCTAAAAATTAATATATAAATTCACACACACACATACACACATACACACACAAAACGGGGGGGGGGAGGAAGAAGATATAACAACCACAATTATTTGAAGTTGATACAACAAACAAACAGAAAGGACATTGTTGGGGGGGAGGGGGGGAGGGAGAAGGGAGGGAGGTTTTGGTGATGGGGAGCATTAATCAGCTACAATGTATATCGACAAAATAAAATTAAAAAAAAAAAATAAAAAAAAAAAATAAAAAAAAAAATAAAAAAAAAAATGGTGGCATGCTGAGTTAAACAAAGCAAATTAAAGAAGAAACCATTATCTAAATTATATGACGTTGATTTAGACACATCTTTGAAAATATACAAAATACATGTTTTGCTCTATCAGAGGCAGAGTGACAAGAGTCCAGGGCTAAAAAGAAACAAACGTATCACAATTAGTAGCTGCCAATACTATACGTAGTGATGGAATTTATGCATATAATGTGAGGAGAAAAGTGAAAATGTGAGAGTCCCTGATCTGTGATGGTTAGCTTCTCAAATGTCCTAAGTGATCCGTGCCTCCCAGTGCTCGGGCCCTTTAGTGGTCTCCCCTCACAGTGAACAAGGGCTGACTATGTGACCAATAGAATAGAGTGGAAGTGACAATGTATGACTTCTGAGGCTGGCTTACAAGAGGCATTGCAGCTTCTGCTTTGGTCTCTTGGATTTCTTGCCATGGGGAAAGCCAGCTGCTAGTCTGTGAGGATACTCAAGTATCTCTACAAAAGGAGCAGCTGAGGCCCCTAACCAATAGCCAGCACCAACTTCTCGGCCATGTAAGTGTGCCGCCCTGGGAGTGTATCCTCTTGCCCCAGTCAGATGACTGCAGCCCTGGGGCATCTGACTGAACCTCACGGAAGACCTGAGCCACAACTACCCAGCTGTGCCACTCTTGAATTCCAGAGCCACAGAGAAATAATCAATACTGTTAAGTCACCAAGTTTTGAGAGTGGCTTGGTACTCAGTATACATAATCAATACAGTGTCTGAATCACATGTTAGTAGACAATAATCTTCACAATAAATTTGCAAGATAGGCACTTTCTAAAATAATACTATTGCTCTTTCCTGATTCTAACAGTAGAAAAATTAGAAAGTACAATAAAGTTGTAAGAAAAAAATAGAAAGCATCTTCAACTATGAGATAAGTCACATCATTCATATTACACAGGTTAGAAACCCAAGATGCAGAGAGAGAAGAATCTTCCCCGAGTTATATGGTCACTAAGTGGTACAGGAATATTTGAATACAAACCTGTTTAACTCAACTATATAATATTTCTCTATATTCTGCTAATCTTAAAAATGTTGAATTAAGTACCAGTGCTTTTTATATCAAAACTCTGTATAGAAAAAAAAAATATATATCCCTAAGCCTTAGTTTCTGCTTCTCTATTCATCTACACATTCAACAAGTAGCTTCTGAGTACCTACTATGTATTAGACATTGGGCTGGGTGCTGGGGATAAAGAGGTAAACCAGCCAGACACACCTGGTGTCTGCTCCACGGATATTACAGTATAGTGGACAACATTGACATTCAAAAGGTAAACACATAACAAATGTGGTCCATTCAAATTGCTGTGAGTGCCAAGAAAGAGAAACACATGCACTGAGAAAGAATGCCAAAGTTTAGATTGAGGGGTCAGGAAAAGCTGGATATTTTAGTTTAGCTACCTTCAATAAGAGGTAGAAGTATGGTGAAGACCAGGGACCTGAGCATTTCAGGCAAAAGGAACATCATGTGCTAAGACCCTAAGGAGAGAAACTGATTGGTGTATTTATGGAATGAAAGGTAGTGTCTCTGCAGAGAAATGCATGCAGGAAAGAGCATGTGAGGTCAGTTGGAGAAGGAGCAGGGGCCAGATCACATGTAAGACAGCATAGGGCATGAGACCGTGTGCGGGTTAGGAGCAAAGGGACACTACTGAGAAAAATTAATTGCAAATTTAATTTCTGATTTGCATTTAAAGATTATTCTAGCTACTGTGTGAACAAAGGTAGAGAAGGAGAAAGTGGAAGTGGGGGGACTAGCAGTGGGCTCCTGCAGCTCCCCAGTTGACATGATGGCACGGTGTCATGAGCTAGGGCGAGAGGGGTGGTTTGAGATTCCTAGATGAATTTGAGACTTGGTAATGGATTGAATGTGAAGACGAAGGGATGCTTATGAAAATGAGCACCAGGACCAAAGTGACATTTATGAAGGTGAGAAAGTCTGAGGAAGAACAGGGTACAAAAAATTCACTTTTATATATTGTGATTGTCAATTCCACAGTGTTCAGACAAGATAAAAGAATTTGGCCGGTCCTTGGGAAAGGATTTGTCTTATATCCAGGTTCTAGTTTGACAGCAACCAGCTGCTCACAGATACTATCTCTCAAACATTATCTTGGCATCTTCTCTTGCTTTTTTCACTAATGGTCTTATGTTTGGGGATCTCAAACTGTGGATAAAGAAACATGTTACTGGTTAGCACAGATGTGGCTGGATAACCTTCCAGGATTCAATGAGTTTCTGGTAACCACATTAGAGCAGTCACCTGGAGGTCTCCTTTGTAGAAAATGCCCTTATGTTTTTCCTTTTTGGTCACTGCCAGGAGAGTAGGGATTTTCTTCTTCAAAGATCATGTATTTGCTATAAAAATCTTTACTGTTTACTCCTCTAAGGCATGCTGTCTCTGGCTATTTATAGTGTAAAACACACTCACTTAATTGGCTGAATACAGAACTATTCCATTACAGTATATGCAAATATTTGGTAGATAGACCACATATTATTGTATTTAACTATCTTAATATTGCTTATTCCAAAGAGACACAGGTATGTAGATTCCCCCTTTCAGTATTTAAGAAGTTAATTCACCTTTTATATATCTACCAGATGTTCTTAGGGGTAGTGAAATATAAACATAATTCTCCAAATCACATATTTGGGTAAAAATAGCCCCTGTCTGTTAAAATATAGAAGAGAAAACATAAAATAATATAATATGTAAAAATTAAAAATACTCAAAAATACATTTCTCATGTAATTTTTTTTTTTTTTTTTTTTGGTTATTTAGCTATTCTAAAAATGGCTCTCAGAATGGTATTATATTCTGGCCATCAGAAAGAACTCTTCTTTCCTTGAGAATTCCTCTTCCTTGACTTGATCTCCTTGCAAGTGGGATTTCTCTCAAATCACATGCATCCTCTCCGAGTACAGATATCAGCTTCACAGAACTCAGACTCATTAGTATCATTCATTGTGTATAGTGGGCAGAGCACTGACTTGGGCATATGGAGTCTCCTTGGGAGGGAACTTTCTACTCTGAGTCAACACTGTGGGCTCTGCTTGCCTTGGTGGGTTTGTGTGAAGATTAATTGAGCTGGATGTGAGTTCTGAAAGCATCAAGTATTATACCAAGGTAAGATGTGGTTTTGATTTCTCCTGCTTGGAGGAAGTTTTCCTTTAGTAGCCTCCTTTTCTCTGTCCCCACTGTCACTGCCTTAGCAAAGACCACCTTCCTCTTTTCTCTGGAAAGTTAAACAGACTCCCCGACTCCAGGTTGGTCCTCCTCCAGTCTCTGCTCCGCCATACTGCCATTGTGATCTTTCCCAAATGCAAACCTTATGAGGCTGAGTCACTGTTTAAACCTGGTAGTGTCTTCCTGGGTCTGACAGAAAAGTCCAGCATCTGTGCAATGGCTTTCAGGGCTCCCTGGAGATGCCCTCTCCTCTATTTGGCCACCATGGCTCCAGCTACACGAACCCATCTTCTCTTCTCCAAACTGACTCTGGTTGTGTTCCTCTGGGCCTTTGTGTGAACTGCTTTCTCTCCCTGGCACCCCTGTCCCCCGAGTCAGTCTGACGAGCCACCCCTCCTTGCCTTTCTTCCCCCAGCTTAACCTCATCTCCTCTTACGCCTCCCCTGACTGCCTCAACCTCCTGGTCTCCCCACCTCATTTCTCTCTCCTGTTTTGTACTTACCCATGGAAGCTAAGTGTTCTGGGCTTCAGCAGTGTGGGGAAAGAGGCACCCCCTTGAGCCCAGAGCCCACCCAAAGGGTCTCCTTCCCTCCTGTGTTCACACAAGAGTCTCCTTGCACAGCTTCCCTCTGGAAGAATTTCTGTGAGTCCCAAGGTGGGTCATAGGTGGGCCTGTGTGAGTCCTTGCTCCCTTTTGCCATTGTGGCCAGTGAAGCAGCTGGAGACTGAGTCCCTCTCCCTCTGAAGCTTCAGTTGAAACCACCCAGGAGGTGGACCTCCATCATGCCCACCAGGGAAGCACAAGGAAGGCCTGAGGTGAGGCGGGCTGGCCCCGCTGCTCCCACCTGCTGAGGCACAGGTTTCTGCCTGGTCTCCCTGGGTGGCTTTTTGAGTCAAGAGAATGTCCCTTCCTTCTGTGAAATGTTCATGGAAGGATTGAAGCGTCAGAGTGTTACAGGGGTAGTGATGGCTGAGCTGCATGTTGATTTCTGGTTAAAAAGCTGTATTGCTGGTTCCATAAGAGATGTGATACAAAATGGTTAATATGAATACAGGAATCCTGGCTTGTCTGAAATATATATTGCCTGGGACCGGGGGAAGTGTGAAACCTGCTAAGTGTCCTTTTTACATTTATGCTTGTTTTTAAATCCTAGGCACTGTGAGAGCTGGCATTCTGAAATTTCCAGGGGTCATAGTCTAGACTCGAGATAAGATGTTCTCGTCTCTCCGGGCCAGTCTTCCTCTCTTCTGTTCTCACTAGGGGAGGAATTCATCTTATAGCTCTGAGGCCTCTGGGGACATTATTCTGCCTTGTGGAAAAAAAAAAAAAGAACTCTTTAGATGAAAGAAAAAAAAAAAAAAAGATGACTATTTCAGATGAAGAATTAGGGTTGTGTCTGAATATTTCTGGCATAGATGGGGAAGAAGTCCCAGTATGTTTTTGTGGTTATACAGCCCCAAATTATGTTAACTACATGAATGATGTGACATGACAGGGAAAAGGCAACCTGAGAGTATTTTAAGATTCTTTGGTTATGTAATTATATATCCAGAAGGTACCATATCCAGCAGAGTGATAGATTAAAAATTATAATCAGTGTTCTTAAGCGTATAATTTGCATATTGAACATTGACAGTTCAGACCTTAATTAAGTACGTAGCCTGCTAACAGAGGGAGTTCTGCTTTTAGAGTTACATAGAAGCCTACTTCCCAAAGAAGGGAATTTTTAACTAATCATGTAAAGTGTCTCTTCCACATCTCTTGCAGCAAGAAATCAAAACTACCTCTTCTAGATTCCTTGTGTTGCACTTAGGTCTGGTAGGGGAGTGAGGGTGGGAGTGTGGGAGAGAATTTGGTGGTTTTGTCAAAAAGGTAAATACAGTGTGTTCATCATTACATTTCCCTTCTGTATCTGAAATAATTTCATATGTGATTCTTTGGAGCATCACAGGTAATCTTGAAAATACTTATGCTGCTTTCTTATAGCACTGAAACCAGAAATCATTTTTTTTAAAATGCCATGATATATTTAGAAATAATTTTGCCTTATAGCCAAGGGTAATCTCATCACTGAGCAATGTTTCTATTTATGTAAATCTGTCTCTCAGAGCCTGTCCATATCTTGAAGAAATCCCCAATGCAGGAGGCAGGATATAAAATTGAATACCATCATGTAATATCCCCGAAGGGACTTGTTTAGTGTTTTCTTATCCAGTAACCCATGGCTACAGGGAAAGATTTTTCAAAATTCAATACAAATTGTGTTAGCTTATTTTTCCTCTTGACACCCTTAAGTCTTCTTTGATCACAGTAGATTTTAGAGGAAAGAAAAAAAAGTTTTTAGGTCTCTCAGTGTCAAGGGGCACCCAGATAGTTATTCCATTGCCCTTCACAGAGCTGCTAATTGTGGGGAAGGACAAAGACATCTCAGTGTGAACATTCTAGGACCTCAATAAAAGCTGTGTGTTCTGCTCAGTGTTGGGAGGGTCTTGGGCATTAGCCAAGGGGATTTAATTATTGAAGGACCTTATTAAGAGGTTGTTTCATCTAAAAGACAATTCCATTTGCCATATCACCCATCAAGTATCAATTAATCAACAGGCATTTAATTATTGAGAAACTACCATGTTTTGTGTACTTTCATCTATTATGTAAAACAGCATTAGTCAGAAGCTTGGCAAAGAGTTCAGTCAACTGTAGTTGCTCCATGAGAAGCCTCCAGAATTTGAAGGAAAGGGCAGAAAATGGCACCCTCATGGTTCACCGGGCTATGAAATTCCCTAAATCTCACTGCTGAAATTAAAATGCCATTAATATGAAAGAATATGTGCTCTAATTTACTTTAACTCCCCTAAAGAAATTTTATAACAGAAGGCACTAGTTTCCATGCCGTTTAGAAAGAGAAGGCCAAAAAAGTGGGAAGTGTTAGCATTTATTGGGCTGTGGGAAGAGCCTTCTTGTATCTAGCACACCTAGAATGTAAGCCACTTAGTGAAGCAGGTATAGTCATCCCCTCTGCTGTAGTTTGAGGGAAATTTGTCACATATCCATGCTATTCCCTTGGCTGTGATTCTATGTTCACCACACAAACATGTGAATGCATAATTTGTCTTCTTAAGGACAGGGGAACAAAGGTGTGTCAGGATCTGCCCAAATTATAGATCCCTCCCATGCATGCCTTCAAGCATACTTTGATTCTTTAAATTCCCACAGGAGAAAATTTAGGACATAAAGAGACAGAAATCGAGTGAAGGGTTGCATATGCTTTTATATTCCCTTTCTTTAAAAAAAAATTATTGAATCATAATTATTCATATTTTGGGGTTTCTACATTGAGATAATGTTGATCAAATCAATATTACTAGCATATATATTGTTACAAATTGTACTTATTCTTCATGCCCCTCGTCCAATCTCTCCCGATCCCTCTCTCCCACCCCCCTCCCCCTCTAATTACCCTAGATTTCTTCTCTCCTTCTGAAAGAGTAATGGTTACTCTGTTGATTTGTTGCCTAGATGATCTGTCCTATGCTGAGAGGTGTGATCAGGTCCCTCAATATTATTGTAGAGCAGCTGCTTCTTCTGTCACTCTGAAATGCACTTTGTGGAGAGAAACATCCTCTTCTTTTCCTTGGTCTCTGCTGGTGACTCTCATATCTATGCACTCCAGTGGCTGGTGGACCATCTGCCTGGTAGTTATGGCATCTAGCCACTTTTGTGGCATCCATGGTTACTGTGGTGGCTGTGGTGGGCCACCCACACAGAGGTGATGTTTTTGGCATGCTCCTTGGCACTGGCACTGTGCCTGGTTGTGGGAAGGGGGTCTGGTCCCAAGATCCATGCCTCAGGTCCCTGGGAGGCCCCTGAGGCACTGACAGTGTGCCTTGGCAGGAGCTAATTTTTTGTCCTTTGCTTACTTCTAAAGTGGGGGAACTTCCTGTTGGGACCAGTACTTGATCTCTGTGGTTGAGCTAAATTGCTGCTTTGCTGCTGATTCCCTAGGGAGGGCTTTTTGTGCTGCTCAGATTATAATGGTTGACTTTATAGGTCCTTCTAGCTCTCCAGAGATCTGGTAAACTTGGGTTGTATAGAAACTCTGATCTGGGCCAGAGTCTTTTCATCAAACTGCACCCCATGCAATTCTATATTCCTGACCAGTCTCCTCTGAGTGGTCCTGTGCTGATTGGGGGGCAGATCTGTTGTCCTTTCTGTGCCCCAGTGTTTTCCCAGTGGGCCTGTCTCCCCCACTGCCTGTGTTCCAAACACTTCCCATGGGACAGGCTGTGTGCTGGTCCCTTGCGATGACTCACTGGCCTCTGAATGGCTCCCATTTTTCAGCTGTTCTTGCTCTTCACTCCTGCATGGGTCCATGGGAACCCTATTAGTGGTCTTGCTGGCCTGGGGGCCACCAAGGCCCTCTTCTCCCCTGCTGTCTCCAAGTAACTCCATCCAAAGGGCACAGCTGTGGCTTTTGCTGGCTCCTGCTCTGTGCACTCAGCAGCTCTAGCCTTAAATGTGGCTGTGGCATGAAATGGTTGAAGCATTTTTTTCTTTCTCTCATTGTGGCTTCTCCCACCTCCATGCACTTGCACTCTGTAGGTTTCTTCTCCTCTTCCCCTGAGCTCTAGCAGCCCCAGCTTGGCTGTTGTTTCTTTTTTATAGTTGTAAATTGGTTGATATGTGGGAGAGAGTGATGCTGGGGACTGTCTATTCTGCCATCTTGACTGGAAGCTGGCTATATTCCCTTTCGAATGCAATGCCCAAACTATAACACCTATGATGCTTTCAACCCTTTGTCCAAAGGTTGTCTCAGTGTCCTCAGTATCTGAAGCTTAGAACTAGCCTAGGCCCACTCTTATTTGCAGGTAGACAACAGAAGGGAAGCCCAGACCAACACCTAAGCTTTTGTAGGGAATTTCTGAGCTAGATCTCCAGAAAAAGGAGGAAGAGTCCCAACTCTTTTTTGGACTTTTCTCTGAGAAGTTATTACAATCTCTCCACTTCCTACTTCCATTAGACTGCACCATTGCAGTGCTACCATGGACCCTATCCAGAGTCCATTAGAATTTGAACCAAATGGTAAATCTTCTCCAAAATATTTGAGGAATTAGGATTTTTAAACAAAGGCAATTCGGGCAGGAATTTGTATGTTACTCATCTTCCTTCTGATCAAACATATGAACATCTTACAGGAAAGGACAATGTGACTAAGGGCCTACTTTGCCTAAGAACAGCAGTTATAATATTAATAATCCTTGTTTTGAGAGGAAGAAACAATCTCCATCGGTTGGTATGAAGGAACGATCTTTATACATCCTCATTTGGAGGACTCTCCAAATATTTAGAGGAAAAAATACAAGAATCTCAGCTAGTAGGAGAATGTATTTCTCCTTCGTGTTGAATATATTGCGTTGTGGGCTGTATGCTTGTATCCCCCACCCTTCAATTCACATGTTGAAGTCTTAACACCCAATTTGATCATATTTTGAGATAAGGCCTTTGGCAGATAATTAGGGTTAGATTAGGTCATGAGGGTGGAGCCCTCATGATGTGGATCAGTGGTCTTATAAGAAGCGAGAGAGAGAGAGAGAGAGAGAGAGAGAGAGAGAGAGAGAGAGAGAGAGAGATCTCATTTTCCAAATGCATGCACCAAAAAAAAGCCATATGAGGACATAGCGAGAAAATGGTTATCTGCAAGCCAGGAAGAGAGACCTCACCAGAACCTGACCATACTAAAACCCTGATCTTGGACTTCCAGACTCCAAAACAGTGAGAAAATAACAATTTCTATTGTTTAAGCCACCCAGTCTATGGTAGTTTTTATGGCAGCACAAGCAGCTAATATGCATTGTCAATAGGTTTGTAAAAAATCTTTTGGTTTAGTTAGTATGATTCAGTCCTCTAGGATCTACTCAACCATGGATGAAATGGTGACCCAATAAAACCCAGATTGTCAGGCAACAAAGTTGGGGGCCAAGCAAACCAAAGACAAACCTAATGGAAACTTTACCAAGGGAAAGATGTCCCATGAGGCCCACATGGTTCTCTGTCTCCCTCTTTTTCTTGTCATTGTCTCTCTCTCTCTCCACCCTCTTCCTAATTATAAACACAATTTTGGGAGGAGGGGGGAATATAAAATTAAAACACATGAACTATGAATAATACAAAACTAAATGTTATTGCTGATCATCTTACTCTTCTGTTTGAAACTTCTCAGCATCTGCATTAGAGTTTCATAGCAGAAGGCAGAGAATGTGGCAAGACCTGCCGGAATCAATCAGGACATCGATTTGAAACCTTATTCTTTTAATTTAAAAAATCATGCAACTTTTATATTCTACTGCAAAAACACTGCCATGTTTGTTTTAATCTAAAAAGAATGTCCTTCCCCTCAAATCCTTATGTAAAATTTATGTTCCAGAAAGATGAGCTTCACTTATTCCTTTTTTGATAGTCTATGCTCCAGATTCACTGGAGTTTTTGACATAGTGTCGATATCTCGGGTCTTTACACATATTGTTTCCACCACCTGGCATGCATTTTTATCCCACCTGTTCTGTCTCTGTTTGCCTAAAAAGCTCCTACCCATCCTCCACTACCCGGGTCATCTGTCTTTTTCCTCTCTGGAATACTTCCTTGATATTCCCAAGCAAAGCTTATCATATTTTCTTTTGTGAAAGTATAAGCTGAATATTTCTGAGGCTAACCCTTTCCTTTCATAGCCAAACACATTGAATGGATTCCTATCCCAACAGAGGGGCTCAATGCCCTTCCCACCATTTCCAAGGGTTTTCAAGGAGGCTTGCGACTTCCCACATTTTGAATTTTCATTGATCTGGCTTGATTCTTTGCTTCTCAGTAGGCAGAGGCTCACTTCTTCCATGGTCCTCCAAAGTACCACTAATAAAAATATGCTGTGTGGAGAATGTTTCCTGAAGTTTTCAGAATAACGGAGGGGGATCACCAAACAGTACATTAGCATAGTGAACAATCTAAAGTTAAATATTTGACGTTTTAGATTCGTGGTCAACCGCACGTGGGATCCTCATAGGCAATCCACACCCCAGCTGTCACCTGCTGCTGTGTGGCGGGGAACTTTCTTTTCCGCCTCCTCTATGAGTCTCCAGGGTCCTTACAACCTCCCAAGCTGCAGGGGACAATCCCACAGTCCCGCTTCTGTATTATGTGGGGCAATTTAGTGCTTTCTTTGTCTTACTTCATTTTCATTTATATGAATTTGGAGGGGCCTCTCCTTTTATAACCAAAGAAGCTGTTCTAAACAAAATAAAATAATTTTCTTCCTAACAGCAATTCTTTAACATCCTGGGCCAATAGACATAAACCGTAGTAAATAAATCTACGTGGTGGATGCTGTGATGTGCCACGCAGATCCTGCTGCAAGAGTGAAGGACTTATTTTGTCAGCTGCTGGGAGTGGAAACAGCTCTTAGCTGCCAGTCTCTTTCAGAACTGCTTCAGCTAAAGAGAGTGACCTTGATCGAGGCCGTGTCATCTTCCTGGGGTAGCCTGCACCTGGTGACTGTTGAAGTGCTCC
Organism: Cynocephalus volans; assembly: GCF_027409185.1. Classification (NCBI taxonomy): domain Eukaryota; kingdom Metazoa; phylum Chordata; class Mammalia; order Dermoptera; family Cynocephalidae; genus Cynocephalus; species Cynocephalus volans. The sequence goes on along the minus strand of NC_084460.1, from coordinate 279,879,254 downwards.
CTCGCCCCAACTCAGACAATTCTGAAGCGCTGCCCCAGCTTCAGAGTTCCAGGAACATGGGGCCTGCTGAGGCCTTTGCCGAGGCTGCATGAGAGCCCAGCTTCTCCTTCTTTGTCACCGTGCTCCCTCTCCCTCCCCTCCTCAGGGACTGATCCCAGAGTACAGATGGTTCCTGACTTACCATGGTTCCACTTACGATTTCTTGCCTTTACAGAGGTGTGAAAATAATATGCATTCAGTAGAAACTATACTTTGAGAATCCATACAAAAACCACCCTGTTTTTCACTTTCAGGACAGTATTCAATAAATTAAGTGATTTATGTGACATGAACACTTTATTATTATAAAATAGGCTTTGTTTTAGATGATTTTGCCCAACTTGTAGGCTAAGCTAATTGTTCTGAGCATGTTGAAGGCAGGCCAGGCTAAGCTATGATGTTTGGTAGGTTAGGTGTATATAATGCATTTTTAACTTATGATGGATTTATTGGGATACAACCCCATTGTAAATTGCAGAGTATTTATACTCTACTGCCTAATAACCTCCTGTGTACTAATCTCCATTTCAGAGTCTGCTTCTTTGGGAACAAAACCTGTGACACTGTATCACAAGTTATTTATCTTGTCTAAGCTTGAGGTTTTGTTTGTTTGTTTGTAAAATGAGAATCCTAATAGTACCCCCATGTAAGGTTGGGATGTGTATTAAAATAGATGAAGTACATAAAGTGCTGAGTGGCATGCCAGGCACATTAAAATATAGTAAGCCCTACTACATCATACCCATCCTTGTTATTCTGGTTTTGTTATCATTACTTCTGTACTGAGCACCAAAACATGTTACAGCACTTACTGCAGTGTGTTATAATAGCTTATGTATATTCTGGGGTGTTCAGTGAGGAGGAACTTAACTTTTCTTTTTTTTAAAGAAAAGAAACTATTGATAAACGGAGCATGAAGTTTGCTGGAGCAGGGGTTGACACATTTGTTTAAGGAGCTTGGGATCTTTCTGGAAGGAAATGGATCAAGATACCACATCTTCTTCCCAAGATTCAAAGTTAGTCATACCTGTGAGGGTTGACTGAGGGGCCCTGACAAAAACTAGTGCAGGCAAAGAGTAATGAGGTGCCTGAGATAAAGATCACCATGGCTTGATCACTGATCATTGTCACAAACACGCCCACCCCTAACACATTTCCAGACTCTCTCCGGGCTAGTGCTGGTGGTGGTGAAGTCCCAGATGAAAACTGCTGCAGCAAAATGGACCCCAATATTGCTTTCATCTTTCACCATAACTGGTTACACCATTCATTTATGGAGCCAAAGAGTAGTTTATAAACCTGATTTCATAATGTCTGTCTGACCAGTTCAGTTGTGTATGAGAAGCATAGTAAAAAGACACAGTAAAGAGATACAAAGAGGGGGGATATGCGTTTTTATGTCTCTCCTGAGTGCCATTTCTCTTGGTGTTGAGCCAAGCAGGTAGTGCTAGCACACGATGAGATTTTGAAATTGTTTTCTGAGTTTATAACCTTGTGCCTTTTGTACCCCTTGAGGGACCCAGTCCCTTCTCCTTATAAAAACCTGCTTTCAGAGAAGTCTGAAATGAAACTAACTACTGATTCATATACTCAGATAAAGATGTAAATTGATAACATTGTACCTGAGTTACCTCCCTCAGATAGTTTCATTTTAGTGCAGACAAGGCCATAATAATTAAAGCCAAAAGAAATTTCCCATTATACATTTCCAGACATTAAAACAAGATGGCAGAGGTGTGGAATAGGGCAAAATAGGGTAAGAATGCTCCCTAGAATAACTTAATTATTCCCACTGGTATTCCAAAGTGCAAACACCACTGTGTACACTGTGAATCAGAATTCTCAGATTCTGATCCTTCTGGTCATTATTAGTTCTACTGAGTCTTATTGTGGATAAAACTAAAATGTAAAAACAGTGTGTTAGGGGGAATTTTAAATCATTTCGCAAATATATAGTAACTTATGTTTACAGAGAATAGTGGGTGTTATGGACATTTCCACAAAGAGAAATAAGTACTTCCATTAGTTATCCGTGTAACGTAGGTGAGAAGAGATTTCTTTTCTCATCCATCGCAAGGTTTATGGCTGACACCCTGTAACAAAAAACAGGTTACAAGAGAAAAGCATACAAATTCATATAATACAAGTTTCACATGACATGAGAGCTAAAGAAACAGGGAAATCTGTGTAGTTTTATGGACAGTTTTGCAGAAGTATGACTGGAGGACAAAAGAATATGATCTAGTGGTAATAAGCTGCAGGGTAACGTAGCAAGGCCTGTTTGTTCAGATTCTTCTTGGTGTCTGTGTGTCTTCATTCCTTTCCTCTGGGTATAAGGAGAACCTCTCTGGAATGAGCATCTTATGACCGACTTTAGAGGAAGACCAGGGAATTCTTTTATGGCTTTTGTCAGGGAAGAATGTTAGAGTTTAGAAGTTCAGAGAGGCCCCCCTGCTTCTGCTGTTTTCTCAGATTCCTTTGGTTTAAAACATTCAGTATGCCAAATGCCATATTTTGGGTTAGTGTGTCTGAGCCCTATCATTAACAAATTAAAGCCAAATTTTAAACCATTAGAACTTAATGGCTTAAAAGAACATGCATTTATTCCTCATAGGTTCTTTGGGTCAAGGACTAGGGCATGGCTTAGCTGTGTCCTCTGTTTCATGGTATTTCACAAGGCTCCAATCAAGGGGTCTCCAAGTGCTGAGGTCTCACCTGAAGTCTCAAGTGGAAAGATGCACATCCAAGCTCATTTATGTGGTTATCGGCAAAATTCAGTTGTTTGAGGGCTATTGGAGTTAAATGCCTCAGTTTCTAGGTGGCTGTTTGTCAGTGGCCATCCTCAGTTCCTTGTAATTTCCCTCGTGGGCCTCTCCAACATGGTTGGTTGCTTCTATTGGTGAGAAGCAAGCTACTCAAGAGGAAGAGATCACTTGAGAAATACCCAGAAGCAGAGATCCTTGAGGTCACTTAGAGGCTGCCTGCCATAGTAATTATAAAGAGGTGAAGTATATTCAGGATATTATGAAGAACAAAATGACTCCATTTAATAGCACAGCTACTTTGGGAACTGCTACTGAGTAGGCATATTTAACGGAGAAATCAAATCAAATTTCCTTAATTAATGCACTGCTTTATTCTTCAAACATTCGGCAAACTTCCTGATCTAATCTTCTGAATCTTTGAAGCTATTATCATATGCTTTCAAATTTTTGCCAAATATTTTTCTCTCTTTTATACTCCTCCATGAAATTTCTCTTCTAGGTCATTAAAGAGAAAGCTCTACAGAAAGGCCACTGTGAGTGTGTGTACTTTTCTTTGACTTGTGGGCAAGGGATGGTGTTTATGAAGGTAAACAAAGCAGAGTGTCTGAAGTCTTATGAACTTCAGTTAAACTAAACAGATTCTATTCCATCTGCAGTTCTCAGCAGGGTGTATCTATTTATGATGGAAGATAAGAAAGAGTTCTTTATTTTGAAAACATACTGAGGTAGAAAAATTCTCCTGTGGAAAAAAAAAGAGAAGAAAAGATGGCCTGAGTCAAGGCAGTTAACATATAAAGATTTATGAAAATATGTCACAGACTTCACCTTGTTTCCTAATTGCCAGCTGTGGGCCATGATAAATGTGGGCTGGGTCCTAATTTCCATGTCATGAGATTTTCTTTACAGCTGTCTTGATTGCCCAGTTTGCAGTGTGATTGCAGTTTATAAAAAGTGATATCCTCTCATTTTTTCTTTTTTTGCTCTTGAATTCTTAGTAAAATCAGAGCATTCTTCTTTCTATCTGTAACAGTAGAAGAAGCAAATGGTGGGTGAAGGGAAAGAGGAAGCTTACAAATAGACTAAATGGTGATATTTGCAGCATCACAAATGTCTCCTCCAACTGCACGTTGTCTGAAGTTCCCTGTATTACAAGAAAGATGACTTTGGAGAATTTTACTTTCATTTTTGATTTTCTGATTTAAATCACAACTAGCTAGTACAATAAGTGCTAGCACAATAAGGAAGACTCTGGGTTATATCTAAGTTAGCTTAACAGCTTAGAAGGTAGTTAAGAACCAGAAGGAAGACATGCTTCTGGAAGAATGGCTGAGAAGACCCAAAGCAGGAGCAAGTGAGCTCAAGATAAACCTTAATCATGTCCCAAGTTCATCTATGATTGGTTCAGTAGAGGATGGTTAGTTTTTATTATTTTATTTTATTCTCTTTATTTTTATTGAAGCATAATCGATTATACATATTTTGGGGGTGCAACATTGACTACCATCACCTGTGTACAATGTATGTTGATCAAATCAATATTATTAGCATATTCATTATCACAACTTGTAGTTATTCTTTATGACCCTTAACCAATCTCTTCCCATTCCCTGCTCCCTCCCCTGTCCCCCCCTCTAATAACCATCGATTTGTTCTCTCCTTCTGAAAGATTAACAGTTTCTCAGTTAATTTGTTGCACAGATGATCTGTTTAGTGCTGAGAAAGGGGTGTTGGGTCTCCGACTATTATCGTGGAGCAGATGCTGCTTCTATTACCCTGGAGTGTGCTTTGTGGAGAGAGAGGACCTCTTATTTTTGGTGTCATCTGGTGAATCTCTTGTGTCAATGCAGTCAAGTGTCTGGTGGGCTACCTGTATGGTGGCTGTGGCTACTGCTGTGGCATCTAGCCACTTTTGCAGCAGCCGTGGCTATTACAGTGGTTGTGGTGGGCCACCTGTGTGGAAGTGTTTTGGCATGCTCCTTGCCTGGTTGTGATGGGGGGGTGGGTGTGGTGACAGCCCTAGATCCGTACCTCAGGACCCTGGGCAGCCCCATGGTGGTGATGTGCCTAGGGGATGGCTAGTTTTTCAAACTGGTTGTACTCCTAGAGATAATATGGTTTGTCCTCTGAACCCAAATGACTAAAGGATTATTTTAAAGGACATTCATTAATTTGTTCTAAATATAGAAGTAATGTATACACAGTATAGGGAATTTGAATTGTGTGAAGCTGAATGTTTAATGAAGATGGAATTTAAAATTCTCTTTTATTGAGATAACTGCCCTTTGGAGAGTCTTCCATTTTTGGCTACTGAAGGTTATGGAGTTACTAGTCCACACTTTGATTTGGCTTTACCATCAGAATGAGCATAAAGCAAATACTCACCTAGAGTTCTTTACAAAAATTTGAATTCATTATGGATCTGACTTCATACACTGTACTTGGAGATTTTAAGTGTTCAATTTAGTATTATGAATTGGATGTGCTTTGAGAAGAACAGTTATGTCTTTGAAGAGTTAAAGAAAAAAATTTTTTTTCCTAAATATGGGTTTATGTGGGCTATTAAGAACTCTCTCACTTGATGCTATTCAACAGATTTTGAGAAACATGCTATTGACTACTGTGATTTTGTCTACTGAAAGATATTAATGTTCCCACTGTCAGTCATCCTGGGGCATGAAATGAATGTACCTCATATGGGGTAAGAGAAGATCTCCTGTGATTGAGGCTGAAGCTTTTATGGAGCTTGGGATAGGAGAGACCTAGAGATTTGGGGTTATGAGGTGTAAGCTGGCTTCTGCCTCATGGAAGACATTTAAGGGTAATATGGGAATTTAGGAGTGGGGTCAAGTCATGAGAAAGCACTTTTTGTAGCAGCAAAAGTCACTCTCCAAACTCTACTTTTATTATTCCTTGATCACTCATAAAGTTTTGTTTAACACTACATTTGGGTCTCAACTCCTGTCTGGTTTGAAAAAGGAAGGAACTGAATTTATACTTGGAATGAAAAGGTAAAGAGCAAGGGAAGCAACCCAGAGGAGCCACTTACCTGAGGTCAAAATGTCCTGAGAGTCTGTGAGTACAAGGTGCCTTTTTCTTCACCCTTGACAGTACTGGGTATTATTAAGCTCTCTAAGTTTTGCTCATTAAACTGGTGCAAAATAACATGCCATTATTGTTTTAACATGCATTTCTGAAACTGTTAGTAAGGTTGAACATCTTTTCAAATAATTTATTGGCTCTTTACATTTTTTTGATAAACTTTGTATATCTCCATTTTTCTATTGAGTTCCCAATCTTTTCCTTTAAAAATGTGTATGAGTTCTTTTTAAACACAAGAAATTAGCCCTTGTGCCTCAGATATGGTGTGCATATGCTTTCCAATATTTGTTGTGGGTCTTTCAACATTGTTTATTACAGTTTTTCAAATAAAAAGCTTTAAATTTAAAGCAGTCATTTTAATCACTCTTTTCTTTTTTGGTTTCTAGGTTTTCTGTCCTGTGCTTTTAGGTCTTCCTCAAACATGTTTCAACACCATTTAAAACAAAAAAATCCCTCTTTTCCTTACTGAATTGAAATGTCACTTTTATAATTCCCATATATATTTAAATTTGTTTCTCAAAAAGTTTCTTGCATTAATTTGATTGTTCTCCAATACTGAATGGATTTAATTTTTGTAGCTTTGTTATATATTTTAGTATCTTGTTAGTCAGATGCCCCCTCTTCTTTTTGGAAAATTTCCTGGCTATTTTAACATTTTAATTCTTCCAGTTGAATTTTATTGAACATTTACTGGCAATCCCTCCTCACCCCCTAAAAAATCCTGTTGGCATTTGGGATGGCACTGAGCTTGTCAATTTGTTTAGGTGCAACTGACATCTCTATAACACAGGGACTTTTTATTTTAAGAGCACAATTTGTCTTTCTAGAGAGGTTTTGCATGTCAAAATGACTGTTTCCCAGAATCCCCTTCTCTGTGTAGTTCCAGGGAGGCCTGAGGCCAGATCTTTGTTGAAACACTGTTCTGGGTAGGACATGGGCTGAAGCCTCTTTTACTTTACCAAGTTGGCCAAAAGGGAAACATGTGTGAGGTTTGGAAGGCTGATCTGAAGCAGCAGTCATTGCCTCTTAAGGCTGTCATGGTTAGAGGTGGTGAGAGGCAGACACAGAGGTGCTGGTGGGTTCTTGCTTTTCTCCACTGCCCGTCCTGTTCCTCTGCCTGACTCTGGGCCTGCTGACCGAGAGCAAGCCCAGTCCCACGCACAGCTATGTGGCTGTGCACTCACAGAGGGGGTAGCTATGCGGGGCAACAGCTTCCTACAGGCTGATACACTAGTCTTCCTGTGGTTCCACTCTGCGCAGCTTCGTGGCCTTCCTTCAGGAGAGCTGGTGAGTGACTTTTTTCTGATCCTAAACCTTTGGGCTTCTCCAGCTCTTTCCACAAGCGAGTAAGGTTTAATGCCATATACGATCCTTTATTTGATGGAACTCTGGGTGGCTCTGCTTCCTTTATCACATCCTAATGGCTATACTTTCCATTTACTTAGTTCTTCTTTTCTTTCTTAACACAGTATTAATGTTTTCTTCATATAAATCCTGCACGCTTCTTTTAGTGTTTATTACTAGATATCTTCTCTTTTTGCTTATTTATCATGAACAAAATTTTCCTTCCATAATATTTCTAATTGGACCCACCTCAGGGCCTCTGTACTTGCTGTCCCTTCTGTCTGACCCTCATCCAGCATATCCTCCCACGGTTTGCTCCATCGCTTCCTTGAGATCTCTAAAATTGTCATCTTTCGAGTGAAGCCTTCTCTGGCCACCTTATACAAAATTGCAATCCCTCTGATACCCTCTACCCTCTTTCCTTGCTTTATTTTTATCCTTAACACTAATCACCATTTAACATACTGTATATTTTGACTTATTTATCTTACTTATTATCTTTCTTTCCTCACTAGAATATAAGTTCCACAGGGGCAAGAATTTTTGTCTAGTTTGTTTATTGCTGTATTCACAATGTCTAGAATGATGCGTGGCAAATAATAGGTGTTTGAAAAATATTTTCTGAACGAATGAATACATAGAAGTGTTAATAGTTTTAAAAATAATTTTGTAACTCATCACCTTACTAATTCTATTATTGCTTCCAGTAGTTCTTATGTCAATTCTTTTGGGGTTTCTAATCTGTAAATGCATATCATCTACAAATAATGACAACTTTTATCTCATTCATTTCTATTGTCTTATTGCATTAGTTAGTTCAATCACAATGATGCTAAATTATGTTGGTGATAATGAACATCATTTTTCTCCCAGATTTTAATGTTTTACCATTAAAATCTTTTGTATCAAGTTTGCATCACTAATCCTAAACTTTTTCTATTGGGATGTACCTTCTTTAAACAGGTACTTATTTTGATATTCAGAGTTACTTACAAGGGGTCACCAATTTAATTAATGGATTATATTCCAAAACATTTATTGTTAAATCAGTTGTTTGGATCTCAGAATTCATTCTCTCATGCAGGCAATGGTATAAATAATGACTGGGTTTCCTGGCCAGTTCATACCCCGTATATTTCAAGTGTGGCATTGTTCTTCTAAGAGAGGAGTCAGGATCCCGCTTCCCTATGAAATTTTTCATACACGGAAATGAATGGTTCATCTACTTAATTGTCATTGTTTTTATTTTCTGAATCACATCTTGTCACCAACATGCTACTTTCTATGATGGTACCAAAAAAGTTCATGGAAAGATTCAAATTATCTTTCGATTCTATTTTTTCACAAATTTTTAAAAGTACCTTCATATAATAGTGATTTGTGTTCAAGACTATCTGTCCTGCCAAAGACGTAGCCTGAGTTCACAACCTCAATTGAGCATGAAGGGGCAAGTAGATCATATAAATGCTTGGAAGCTGACCAAGTGGATCACACAATAGACGGTGGTGAAGGCTGGTGGGTTACTGGAGCACTCGTGGCTGGTCAATAAGACACAGGTGGCAGCTGCTTGGCAATATGAAACCAGTATTGCCAGGTATTCTGATTTTTAAAGGTGCATGTAAAAATTCTGACCTTTATGGGAAATCTCACATTTTTTAAAGGTTGGTGTATTGTTCAGTGCTGGCAGGGAACACATGGCACATTCAAACCAGGTAATTGACAAATAAAATAATTATTTAAAAGGTGTGAGCAGCGTTTCCTTCACCTAAGAATGGTGAAGCACCCGGGTACTAGCAGCAGCAGGGAGTATTACTGCTTCCTGGTCCTATAGAGCCCGGCTGTTGCTATAGGAGAGTTTGGGAGGGCTGCCTGGCGTGAGCATGGTCTTGGGTGGAGAGAAGTAGCCGATCCATGGTAGGGAAGGAGCCAGTGATCAAAGTGCCTTCATCTCCTTCCCCTCCCACCTGCTGGTCTCCTGCATATTCCTCCACTGGCTAAAAGCAAGAGAAAGCCAGAGGGCAGAGAGGCCTGTTGATTTGGTTTCCAAAAGCCAGCATCCTGGGGTACAAAGTGAGGTGGAACAGAGGAGAGTGGATCTTAAAGGTCAAGTGGAAAATATACTCATAGATAGATATTAATTTGGATTAAATAAAATGCAAACAATACTGAGAAGGAAAACAAAACATGCTGCAGGGTGTCAATTGGGACTTTAGATTTAAACATTTTGAAGACACTGACATGTTTTATATTTCTATCATTTTATCCTAATAGCATGTATGTATATACAAGATGCTTGATAACTAGGTGAATGAAAGTGATTTAAAAACTGAATACACCGTGGCTGGAAGATGCTTTTTACATCCTTCCAATGAGATGAAATGGTTTCTCCTCAGGATGTTCTTTTCCCCAAAAGAACAAATACAACATTATCATCAAGGAGTTTATGGACTGAATTTCTCAAATCTTGTATTCTAACTTATTGCATTAGTTATCTATTGCTATATAACAAATCACCCCAAAATTTAGTGGCTTAAAACAACACACACTTATTATCTCACAGTTTCTGGGGGTCAGGAATCCAGGACTGGCTTAGCTGGGTAGTTCTGGCTCAGGGTCTGGGTTGCATCATCCGAAGCCTTGACCAAGGCTGGAGGATCCACTCTGAAGAAGGCTTGCTCCCATGGCTGTTGGCAGGAAGCCTCAGTTCCTTGTCACATGGATTTTTCATGGGGCCATCTGACTGTCCTCAAGACATGGCAGCTGGATTCTCCTAGAAGGAGTGTTCAAAGGGAGACAGGGAACAAGAGGGCAACCAAGATGGAAGCTGCAGTGTCATTTAGAATCTAATCTAGGAAGTGACATACCATCACTTCTGCCATATTCCACTGGTCACACAGATCAACCCGGTGCCATATGGAAGGGGACTAAATAAAGTTGTGAATAAATACCAGATGACAGGGATTATAGGGCCATCTCAGAAGCTGGCTACGACATATCTTCTTTCTTACTTTCAAAGAATGTCCTATTTTCATGTGTTCTTCTGTTCCTGAGTAGGTCCCCCCTCATCCACAACACTTATTAGTGGGTACAGCAGAAGGAAAGCTGCCATTTAATTAATGTTTACAGGCGATGCCAGTGAGTTTCAACAAGGGAGCCTTGGGCCTCTGCTGTAGAGTCCCTGCATCTGAGGGTCAGCTTCACCTTCTATGCAGGGCCTCGGCATATAGATAACTAAGAAAAAAGAAGAAAAGGTACTGGGTGGGAAGTCAGATGTTTCCCATCGTTGGCCTTGGTCTAACAACTCCAGGAGAAATCCCTTTACTTACAGTGCTACTGCCATGTGGTGTGGACAGGTCTAGACTGTCACAAACTCACTGGGGTTCTGTATATCCTTTCCTACCCAATACATACACATGCTTGTGCGCGCGTGCGCGCGCACACACACACACACACACGCGCGCGCGCGCACACACACACACACTCTCTCTCTCTCTCTCTCTCTCTCTCTGAGGATATGAATGAGGAGATGGGGCTCCTAGAGAGAAGAATCATAATTGTGATTCTCTCCCATCATCTGTAAAAAGTGAGGGCATTTGACTCCAAGAAACCAGGGATTCTCAGTGTTAAATAGATGATAAAATTCTAATGTTCTAGATCTTCTTATACATTTCCAGTCTCCTTCTCCTGACTTGATCTGCTCTAGGCATCAGCTCTGTCACAGATGGACAAACTATTTTTTATCTCCCAGATCTTAATTTTATATATCCATATATTTTACCTCATATCAGTTCCATCCAAAATGAAGGCAGTTTTTCATATTTATTAAATTCTTCTTTTTGTTGGAAAATTGGAATGGTTCAGCTTTCTTGCATGTTTTCTTCGACTGTGTCCATGTTTTGAGAATGCTGCATAAGCCCTAAGGAATTTAAGGACTTCCAGAACCCAGTGCTAGGTGTTCCAAATGAGATATGAGCATTTACAAAGAATGTTGCTAAGCAGCTATTTACAAATAAAGGCATTTTTCCAAGTGAAAAAGAATTAAAAAGCAAATACTATCATTAAATGGTGAATAGTCAGGGAGACTACCTTTACTGCATAAAAATTTATTACTTGATCTCATTTTTTATAGTGTAAATAATGGTTGCTTGAAGAAAGGAGAAAATGTGTCAAGGGATTTTTATAAGGAAGAAAAGAGTAAGACTGTATGTTGGCTTGAAATGATGACCAAACAATGATTTCATTTCACTATAGTCCAGCAATAAATCTGTAACTCTTCTCTCACCAGTGACACGAGAAACTGTAAGGAATCGAGGCCAGCTAGTTCCAGGCACTAATCTTTCACACTGGGAAATGCATCTGCTAGGTGTGCTGGACCCAGAAAGTCTGGCAAGGCCAGTTGTGTGTGAATTGGCTATTAATCTTGACCACTCTTACTTACAGCTCATCACTTGAGGAACTACAGTCTAGTAGTGCTGAGTTTGGGGACACGTCTATGAGCCGTTGTCTTAGTATGTCACAGAGCACAAGAAAATAGCTACTCAGGTGCTCATACTTTTTTCAGGCAAAAATGAAAAAAACAATTGCAGAGAATACAGAGATGCATCTTGCTCTCATCTCTTGGCTTTGCTACTCAGTAACTGGCATGTTAGCTCACTGAGCCTTAGAGTCTGCAGGTATAAAATGAGGTGATTGAGTTAGAACAACAGTTACTGGCTTTTCTGTCACCAAAAACCCATTTTATTACTTTCCCTCTACAGACCTCATGTTTTGAGAGATTTTTATCTAGACTATGGCATTTATATTGCAGTAATTCATTTGCTCCACTTTCACTGTTTCCATTTCAAAGTTATTCATATTTTAAGCAACAATGTATAATTGTCAATGGTTTATAAAAACATTATGAAATCACATAAATCAAATCCATGGTTGAGATGCTAAGAAGCATCTCGTGGTAATATATGCTGTACTAACGTTGTTTTCTGTATTTTGTCTACTAAGTGTTGCGGAGTTTCACTTTCACCTTCTATACAGAGCCTTGGCACGTAGGTAACCTTTTAAAAAGGAGGAAATGGTACTGGGTGGGTAGGATCCAAAAGAGGAATGTTAGATCCAAGATCCAAGGTCATGTGTCCCAGGTCATGCATACAGCCCTTTCTGTACTATGACTATTTCCTATGTGGATTTAGTAGCAGCATCTAAGTTGCCTCTCATAAACCCAACGTTACTCTGAGGACATTAGAAGCAAAATGAGAATGACCGATATGTAGAAGATTCCTGATAATACCATTTTGAGTCAACTGTTCCAATAGAAGTAAAGACGTACATGTAGCTCTTTCAGAAGTAGATGTAGAATTTGAAACTGGGATTTCCTCTTACTGTCTTGGAAAGCATTAGCTCTGTGCCTCTACTGCCTCAAACAAAGACCTTCTCATTGCTTCCTCTCTATTGTTATCTGGTGGGGAGGTGGGAGTTCAGTAGAGTCAGTTTATGCATCAGAAAATGAGTAGATTTTCAACTACGATGGTAGTAAGAAGAGGTATGTTAGCTTTGCAGACAGGATGCTTTTGGTATGCACAATAAAGGGCCCACAAGACATCCATGTTCTAATTCCTGGAAATTGTGAATATGTTATGTTAAGTGGGGAGGAGAAATTAAGGCTGCTGATGGAATTAAAGTTATTGATCAGCTGACCTCAAAAGAAGAGAGGTTAGCCTGGATTATCTGGGTGGACCTAGTGTAATCACAAGTATCCTTACAAGTGGAAGGCAGGAGTCAGAGAAGGAGAAGATCTAACAAAGGAAGGAAAGGCCAGAGTGGTGCAATTGCTGGCTTAGAGGGTGGAAGGAGGCTATGAACCAAAGAGTATGGGCAGTCTCTAGAAAAAGCCAGAAAGCGGATTCTCTCCTAGAGCCTCCAGAAAGGAATCCAGCCCTGCAACACCTTCATTATAGCCCCATGAGACGCATTTCAGACTTCTGACCTTCAGAAATGTAAAATAATAATTTTTTTTCTTTAAACCACTACATTTGTGGTAATTTATGATAGCAGCAATAGGAAACTAATATAGCACCCAATAAAACTGACAAGACAAATGTCCCATGTGGAAGCTTTACAGTTCTTCTCCACTTTCCTGTTGTCTTTCTGAGAGTCCTCTCTCATTTGGAGCATGTCAGAGGAGGGGTTTAAGATCCAGGTTGAAATAAGAGGATTTCCTTGATCCATCCAGACAGAAAGAATCGCTTCTTTAACCCATTGTATTTAACTCATTGTATTTTAGCCAACTGTTTACGTTTAGGGGTACTTCAAAAAATTCGGGGAAAAATAGAATTAAAAGATAGTACAAAAATTTCCATGAACTTTTTGAAGACCCCTCATATAATTGCATGAATTATTTAATACTTATTTGAGTTAAACAAAATGCCATTTTAAATTTTCTTTTTAGTTTTCTATATCAAATTAAATCCAATTTGGTTCTCTACTCCTAATGGTTTGTAAGAAGTCAATAATTGGTATTTTGGGTGGCAGATGGGGGTGAAGAGAACTCCTTCCTTGCTTCTTAGATTCTGTGAGAAACTTGGGGCATTTATGGTCCAGGAAAGTGGGGAATGGTTTTGCTCATTCTTCAGGGGTGGCCTACTGTGGTGGCTCCTTGACTAAGCCCGTAGTTCTATTCAAGGCAGGTGGCTTTGCTAATATCTCCTTTTCTTCCATGCCATGCTCAGCCACAGAAATCTTTGCTGAGGCTCCCAAAACACAGCATCTGGTGCTGATTTTTCAGTCACCAATACAGCTGTCCCCATCTGAGAGTCTGGCACTCCAGGTGCACCGCCATGAGCAGGTTCTGGTCTCACTACTTCATTAAATTACAAACTTCCATTCTCCTTGCCTGTTGCAGGGGACCCGACCACGCTCAGGACATTTGACCACTCCCATCTCCATGTCCCTGCTCCCCATGGGCACTCAATTCTCTCAATGAACCCAGACCAGGGCTGGAAAACTAGCCCTGAGGGTCATATTCAGCCTCACAGCCTCTTGCTGTTTTTCCTTGGTTGCACAGTGACATCCTGCACAGAGTTTTACATCAAATTAATTGTTTTTGTTTATAAATGAAGAGTTTCTTTGAATGTGTCAAGGTTTTATTGAAAATTCAGCAGATCTGACAAGATGGGGTCTTTATTCTTCCTGGCAATAGTCAGCTTGCTGTCAGCAAATGACTGGCATTCATTTTCCACATCTATACACTCCCCACCTCTTTCTGTTGTATACTCATCACTGAGGCCAAGATCGTTGTTATTTGTCATCTTATACTAGGTTGGCTTTATTGATTTACCTTATCTTTCTGGTCTTTACGGGTCTGAGAGTTTGTGAACTCTGGTCTAGACTTTCCAGATACCTGATAACGTGTATGTGTGTGGGGGGGGTGTGTGTGTATAAAACTCAGAAATATAAAGAATACCTCTGTTTTCCCTATAAGGTATGCAGAGAACTGAGATCTCATAAACAAAGTCTTGGCTTCCAGCCTGGTAAGGAATAGGCAATGGCAATAGGAGAAGCTGGACTGTCTAGCAGCAAAAACAAAGCACAGGAGGTGACCGTGCTGCATGAAATTATCAATGTCATCTCACTGGAGTATGACTTCCCTGATGACAGGGATAATGTCTAATCCACTACATGGCTTATTGAGATGCTGTAGCACATTTGTTGAGTGAGTGTGTGAAGAGAGTGAATATGGTAGCCTTCTGCCACCACATGGTGGAGAAATAAGATGTGGGTGTCTTGACTGTTGTTGAAAATGATCTAGTGAGGTAAACATAAGACCACTTATACCAAATTGATTCTGAATTCCATAAAACGAATCTCAGGGGTTTGTATTACAGCCTGTACCTAAAAAAACAAGGCACAGCATGATTTACATTGATTTATAAAATTAATAAACCAGGAAAAGTTCTATGCATTGATGGAAACTCCCCCAGGTATGGTCCCATGGTATTGTAGTCTGGGGGGACAGGGAGTTAGAAGGGCTGAAAATAGTGGCACATCACCAGCACAGATTCTCTTTGCAACACCATTGCTCCAAACTCCCCCATGTGACTAACTCACACTTGCTGCTAAACATCATAACTACAGTGAGTAATCACGCTTGAGAACTTGTCTCCTTTCTATGGTTTTCAAGGAAAGAAGGTGGAAATAGTACATTCTCTTAAACTGTTTGTGGTAATGGTGTAAAAAGACAGTGTCTCCATCAATTCCAGTTGATCAAACCTTACTTTGCCTGAAATAGTTCTGTTTGAGACCTCTTCCTAGATTTTTCTCTACCTGTCACCAAAGGCTATAAATCAGACTGGAAGTGGAGAGCTGCCACAATTAGCAGGAGGAGTTGGGACCAGTGCTATAGGAGAGGAGTATCTGGAATTGGTGTGTGAACCATGAAACATGGAATGATGGAGCTGGAAGGAACCTTGATGACTGTGTAGTCCAACACCTGCCGCTTGACGATGAACACACAAAGCCTTGAGAGGATCCGTGCCTCAACAAAGGTCATTCATCAAATCGGTGGAAGCTCTTGCTTTGGAAACGAGGACTCTTAGATCCCCTGATTTCCTATTAGGCGATTTCTTCACTGTCTCAGTTTTTTTTTTTTTTTTTTGGTGTTAGAGGGTATTATTTTTGTAACTCAGTCAGTCTTTCTTTTCCTGGATTTTCAAATGTATTTTCTTAGAGTTAAACAAAATATTCTTCTATAATTCCTTTTCCCTAAGATAAGGCTGACTAATGGTTTATTTCAAAATTTTTTTTCTAAGAAATACTGATTTATTCATAAAATTCCCATATCTTAGGTGTTTAGATTGATAAATTTTGACAATAGTACACAGATATATAACCACTACCCCAAACAAGATGGAGACAAGTTTTATTGCTCCAAAAAGTTTCTTTATGTTCCTTTCCAGTCATTTTTTTCTCCCCCACTGTGATTGTTGATTTTATGTGTTAACTTGACTGGGTTTAGGGATGCCCAGAGAGCTGGTAAAACATTATTTCTGGATGTATCTGTGAGGTGTTTCTGGAAGGGATTAGCATTTGAATCACTAGACTGAGTAAAGAAGATCACCATCACCAATGTGAGCGAGCGTCAGTCCACTGAGGGCCCAATAGATCAAAAGGTGGAGCAAGGGTGAATTCTCTCTGTCTCTCCATCTCTGAGTTGGGACTCCATTTTCTCTTGCCCTTGGACATCGATGCTCCTGGTTCTTGGGGCTTCTGATTCTGGGACTTACACCAGCACCCTCCCAACCCCCCTGCCTCCCTGGTTCTCAGGCCTTTGGCCTCAAACTGGAAGTTACATCTTCGGCTCTTGGGGTTCTCAGACCTTAGGACTTGGACTGAATCATACCACTTTCCTGGTTCTCCAGCTTGCGGATGCCAGATCATGGGACTTCTCGGTCTCCATAATCACGTGAGACAATTCCCGTGGTAAATCTCTTATATATCTACATATATCCTATTGGTTCTGCTTCTCTGGAGAACTCTAATATTCTCCCTAATCACCATAGATTAATTTTGGTCTGTTCTTATATTTTACATAAATGAAATCATATAGTATATACTCTTTTGTGCCTGGATTCTTTTTCTTAATGAAAAAGAGAGATTGGCAATTTTTTTCTGTGAAAGACCTAGTAGTAAATATTTTTGGTTTTACAATCCATTTGTCCATTTGGTCTCTGTCTCAACTACTCAGTGCTGCTGTTGTGGCACCAAAACAGCCACAGGCAATCTATAAATAACTGTGGCTGTATTTCAATCAAACTTTCTTTACAAAAACAGGCCGTGGACCAACCCCTGATCTATGCCAGAGACACTGATTACCATTTATCTGCTGATGACTTTTATTTCTATAAGTTCACACTCAGCTGTTCCCTTCATTGCAACTAGAGTGGTTTCCAAACCTGAATTTGTTTTTGTTTTGATTGTTTCTTTTTTTCTCTGCAGTGCTTAGAGGAAAATGTATACTTGTAAACACCTGCTTCCTGGCAGAGGGGGCTGCCCTCGGCTCCTGCGTTAGGCCTTGGGCATGCTCTCCAAACCTGAATTTGATCGTGTCTCTTACTTGCATAAAACCTTGCAGAGTTTCTGTGGGTCTCAGGGTAAAGGTGAAATCCTGAACACAGTCTGCAAGGCCATGCGAGATCTCCTTTAACCCACTTCTCCAGCTTTATGTTTTTCTGCTTTCCCTCTCCCTCTCTGAACCTCACTCCCTTCCTGTTGGTTGAGATGGCCAGGCTAGCCACGGCTTCCCCACCTGGATGATTCACCAACCTCCTCTTTGCCTAATTACTTTGGACTTGTCCAGCTTGCAGCTCATCTCTCTTGTCTTCAGGGAAATCTTTCTTAGCCCCTGACAGGATCCAGCCCTCCTGTGATATCCTGGCCAAGTACACTCAAACTTTGTCATCACTACCATTATGCCATTATTTGTGACAGTTTAGATTATTGTTCACTGAATATTTATTCCCCTTACTGTCCCACTGTGGGCAGGGTACATCTCCCACCCCATTAGTTTTACGCATGGCCCCGTGACTTGATTTGGCCAGTGAGATGTTTGTGGATATGACATGAGCAAAAGCTTGATGTGTACTTGTGTGGTGGGACTTTTTCTCTTACACCTCTGCTATTTCCTGGAGAAGAACATGTTCTTGGTCATTTGCTGGTCCTAGAACTATGAAATATGTATGGAGTTGAGCTGCCCCAGCTGACATGCAGACCACAAGTGTAACAGTAAGTGCAATCATTGCATGCTGCAGAATTCTGGGGTAGTTTGTTATGCAGCAATAGATGACTGATGGAATTATCTTTTATCAGTCTGTCCCAGCAGATTAGAAGATACACAAAGAAAGTAAATGGGCTTTCTTTGCTCACTATTGCCTTCCTATTGCCTATTACAGAAGGTGTCTAATACATATGTGTTGAATGAAGGAAGAATTGAGACAGTGCATGTGGAAGCATCTCACTTATTACAGGCACATAGTTGGCACTCAACAGATGATGTTTAAAAATGGGTTAGGTAATGCTTGATAGAATCTGTATCTAGTTCTTTTCTGGACTTGAAAATGCTCTGAGCTTTATAACTCAGGTTTATTTGTAAGAAAAATATCCCTAGATCTATAATCAGCTGTGTATTGACTCTGCAATCATACTTTTTTACCCGCAGGAAATTTAAGATTACTAAGGAAAATAAAAAATAAATGCAAGTTCAGAAAGTTCTTTACTTATGCTACTTTGTTTTTTAATTTTAAATCTTATTAGTTTAAAGTGATAATAAAAAAGTCGTTTGGAGACAGTACAATATTATCACATCTGGAGAAACTTAGTAAGATTAGGACAAAGGCCCTATTCTCTTCTTGATGCACATGTGCAGTTCTCATTAACTTTTCTATTATCTCAAGGAAAATATTAGAAAATGTCATGCACCATAAACATTCCACACAAAGGGGGTTAATTAATAGGTACATGTGGTATTAATGCAGATGTTAAACATTAACTATGAGAAGTGTTCTCTAATAGCTGGTGTCCAAGGATAATTAATGCTCACCAATTTTCAGAGTACTTATAAGAAAACATAAATATAAGGAACCAGTGCAAATTATTAAAGTATTTTGGACAATTCCAAATAAGTTTGAAAAGCCTTCTTAAAATTTATATATCCAATACTTTGTTGATTAAGTAATCTTTAAAAATAAATATGTAATTTCTATAAAAGTCTACAAGATGAACTGGACTCCAAAAAATCACTTCCCACACATTCTATATATGTGAAATAATAAATGTTGGGTATTTGTATGTCTTTCCAATACCAACATGTCATTTTAATATTTTATATCTACATAGAATCAAGTTTCCCTTTGCAAATAAAACAGAGATCCATATACAAAGAATTTGTGTTTTTCTTCTCCATTTATTTTGGGTCAATCTATGCCTTGTCTGTTGGGTTTCTAGCATTGTGTATTTTTAAGTGTTTATGTGAACAAAATATGTTTGCAAGTATTAACAAGCCAGATCTATGAATGTGTAAGTTTGTATATAGTACTAGAAAACTAAATAATGATATTACAATGTATATGTTCATGTATCCTGATGCAATATTTAACTTTATTAGTCTCAAATTTTCCCTTTCTTTTCAAAATGCTGTGTTGGATCATTTGTCATTTGTTTAAAATGAAATAGAATTGCATCTGTGGCAGACAGACATGCACCATTATGATCCCCCTTCAGGAAAGGAGTCACTGCCAGCTGTGAGGAGTGTGGTCAATAGACAGCCTCCAGCCATTAGGTCCTTAAGGATCTAGCACAGTTTTTGCCCCAGGCTCCTGCTCTTTGGGGGGATGAACTCAGCCAATGACAGAGCAAGTTGGTGGTACCATGGCCAGGCTATTTCCACTCAAAATGGAACTGATGCCTTGAAGAGGTAATCTTTCCTCCTGTTGGGCAGAGAGAGACAAATCAGGACTATGTCATTGTCTGACACCTTCCCCAGGCCAATCCTGCCTCCTTTCCTGTGCTTTCATGAATGCTACTCCCCAATAAACCCTTTATTTCCCTAATGTCACCTGAATGTCTGCTTCCCAGAAAATCCAAATGGCACACTGTATTCCTGGGACCTGAGGGACAAAAACAAACTTGGGATCTGATTCCAGAAGACAAAGTTAGAAAAATTTATTACTTAAAGAAACAATGATAACACCATACACTCTACTGAATACAATTCTGATGGTTTTGATGTGAAAAAGAGATCAACATGCAATAAAAATTCATCTCTAGGGCATCACTGAAGGGGAAACAATGGGGAAAGAAAAGACAGACATGGCCCCCAGCAACACTGGGAGAAAACATAACAAAGCAAGTATGCATATGTTTGCAGTTACATTAAATAGTTTCAAATATTTTAATGCAAAACCCCTTTATTGTGATGCATTTGCAATAGCTGGCACAGTGTGGAGTAAGTCGAAACATGTGTGTAATACCATCAGTTCATGTGGTAGAAGCAGGGAAAATAGTGGACAGATTAAGTGTGCTGTTTTGAGGGTGGCTCTGGAATGGCAGCGTTAACCCCTTGGCTGCCAGTGTCTAGTTCCCATTGTCAGCTTCATGGCCGAGCTAAAGGAAAAGTGTTGGGGAGAGGGGGCAGTGTCCACCTAAAATGTCCTCTAGATGATAGGAATTCTTTCCCGCACAGTTGAGCGTTGGCATCACATTTTTTTCTCTATTCTTATTTTGGAACATTACCTCCTGCTTTACCATAAAACGAAGAACAAAGCTTCCCAAGTTTTAAACAGAGAAGAGTTTCAGAAAGGAACTCTAGGCGGGATGGGGTGACTGTTGACGAAACCTCTCTTCTTATCCAGACTGTAATCAGGCTTCTCTAAGCCCTTTTTTGACTAGTCCTGTCCTTGGGCCTTGTCCTCAAGAGCAAGAATCTACTAAGTCGGTTTAGCCAGAATTCCCCACCCTACATACCAGATTACCTTGATGTCCTATTGGGTTGTTCATCCTCTGCTATCCTCCAGGTGGTGTCTGATCACCCTGGCCTGCCTTCAGCAAGAATTCTGTCAAGTCGGTTTAGCCAGAATCCCCCCGACCCCTGATATTTCCTCTTAGCAATCTTACATCCACTGACTCCCACACCATTACCGGACCATACATGCCCACTCTTCCTCTCTCTCCTACAGCAAAACCTCATTGCAGTAGTCCCTTTTTGGGTAAAGTCTTTCTTATTGTCTTTAATTAGTGTTAGAATAATTTTTTCTTTAACATTGTGTAGGCAAGTTTCCTCATTCCTTTTCATATGGGGTTTTCTTAAATGGGTTTCTACCACCTTTACCCACCCTTCCCCCTGATCCTTCTTATGTGGCCATAATTGCCAATATTTATTTAAAATTGCCACTGTCTATAATGGATATATGTGCACTTATTTTAGTTTGCTATACTTTAATGTTATCTATGTTTGTCCTATTCTGCTGGTGGGGTCCCTACCACTATGTCTCCTGGGTCAGTGGGAAAGAAAGGGGTATTGGTGGGGCTAAATTGCATGTAACTCATGGCTGGCATCCTAAATTGTCTAAGCAGCAGGAAGCAGACAACTGTCACTGATGAGGAAGTGACAGGTATGTGGACATTTTCTGTCAGGCTTGTCATGGTAGGAAATAAGGCTGAAAACTACTAGCTGGCAGACTCCTCTGAGATGAGTTTGCCTGTTCTCTACCCTCCTCTCCAGCTCTCCTTATACAATACAATCAAGGCAATGACTTGGGGGGAGGGAACTGCTTGGCCCAGGGGGGTGTGCTTGTTAGGCTGGTGCAAAGGTACTTGACTCAAAGGGGAGTGACTGAGAGTGTGGCAACAGAGGGCTGAAAGGAGGGGGACACAATAGCATGGGAGGGTGAGGCAGGGAAATTAAAGAGAAAGACTGCTATGGTCTGAATGTGTTCCCTTTAAATTCAGATGCTGAAATCCTAACCCCCAAGGTGATGGTATTAGGAGGTAGGGCCTTTGGAAGATTAGGTCATGAGGGGAGAGCCCTCATGACTGTGATAAGTTCCCTTATAAAAGAGACCCAGAGAGCTGCCTTGCCTTTTCCAACGCATGAGGACACAGCTAGAAGGTGTCATCTATGAACCAGGAAGCAGGTTCCCCAGATCTGGAATCCGCCAGTGCCTTGACCTTGGACATCCCAGTCTCCAGAACTGTTAGCAATGTATGTCTGTTGTTTTATAAGCCACCCAGTTTATGGTACAGATGCTCCTCAACTTACAGTGGGGTCACCTCCTGATAAACCCATCGTAAGTTGAAAATATCATGTCAAAAGTGCAATTTCGACTTAACAATATTTTCAGTTTACAGCAGATTTGTCCAGATGTAACCCGGTCATAAGCTGAGGAGCATCCTGAATGCGTATTGCTTTTGCACCATCATAAAGTCAAAAAAGCATTAAGTTGAACCATTGTAAGTATTTTGTTATAGCAGCCTGAACAGAGTAAGACAGAAATCTTCTTCCTGGGGATCTCATTATGCTTACAGAATGAGTGAACTTTTACGAGTGATATCATTCTGATAGTGGTGCAGCCCCAGAAAGCATCCAGGCTCCAGGATAGGTCTCACTCACTGCACTTTCTCTCTCCATTGGCAGTTGAGGAAATGAACTCTCTGGCTGAGCCTGGATCTTTTGTTAGGCTTCCCTTTTATACGTTATTTGCAAATGTGGTGTTTGTATTATTGTCCTTGTAAATTAAACCTATTCCTACAAATTATGACCGAAAGGTCAGTGGGATTGGATGGGGGTGAGGGGAAACAAAAGGAAAGAGATGCATGTGTAGTCTCTATCCAATTCAAATGATAATACCGGGAATATCATAAGAAGATGCATATTTATAAAAATAGCAGCCTGGATCTTTTGAAGCTTTTGGAAGGTGATATTAGAATTGCAAATTTGAATTATCTAATTAGTTTGAGGAATATTCTGACTCTTGCTTCTTGTCTAAAGAGTGTCACTGGGCTGGACACATACATCAAGGACAAATTGCAAATCTATTGTGATAGCAGTAGCCCTTGTAGGTCAGTGAGTCAGACAAAAGGCCATAATTTATTCTGAAAAGGACAGCAGGAAGGGGGAAAATCTATGGTCAATTTCTCCCTCCCTCTACCATTGGTGTCCTTTATATCCCAATTTCCTATTTAAAGGTGCTGACAACTCATTTGGAGTTATTAAATGCAAGCTTAAGCTTGCGCTTTGCATAAATGTGTGGTACTATGAGATATAGGCCTATGAGTACAAGTTAGATTGTTGCCTCTAGCGCAGACACCTGAATTTGTGCCTTTTCTTTTAAAAACAAAAAGTGATTACAAACTGTTCTGTGTTCCCATTAGTTGTTCAGTAATACCTACAGAGGGAGATGGATTGAGGGGGAAAGGATGATCCGTGTATTAATATTTATGAGCTTTGTATGCATACCCACTTTCTGCCCCTGGAAATAACATTTCATGAGCACATGTGCAAGGTTGAAATGGTCTATGGCTGTGACTAAGTAATGTCCAAACAGTTAGATCATAAATGGAAAATGCGGTTGATCAACATACTGGTGGGTTTATCCAATGGCTAAAAATAATTTTGAATATTGTTTTTCTACCAAAGTGGATTCTGAGCTTTTAGTCAATCAGTCAATTAGTGTTTCTGGGAGGCCTACTATTAATGTCGAAGTGGTTGGGCACCCATAGCTCCCTCTCCATCCATGGGGGGTTTGCAGGTACCCTCTGAGATAATTGTGAGACTTCAGTGTCTCAGGTCATTGCTCCAGGATCTTGTCCTGGCTTTTTCCTGAGGCCTATGGTGTCTGCCCCACTGCGCCACACCCTGGCTTTCATCTCTTTCCTTTTAGATAAATTCTCCAGTTTAATGGGGGCGTGGGAGGGGGTGGAGGTGGCAAAAGCCAGTTCAGACCTATGCATACAAGGCACTGAGATATGCTAGGTTACTGGCTGAGAGCTCACAGTCATTTGGGGCCTCAGATCTGGTTTTGTTTAGATCACACTTAAATTTAATCCCTAATTTTTAAAGGTCTTATAAGTGGAGGAAAATAGAAAGAGAGCAAGTGCTTTGTTTTACCTTTCCTATCTGATTGATATCTAGATTTTTAGACTTCTGTGCATTCTTCCTTATATCTGGTGTTTTACAGAGATTTGCTGATTTTCCCTGGTTAACATGTTCTCACCTTCGTCCTTTCCTCTTGTAATGGACATGCATTAGTTTGGCTGATGTGACATTTTCCTCTAAGAAATGTCCACTTTTCTCATAGGAGTGGACTACCAGCTGCTGCCGTTTTCTACTTGACCTTACCTACTGGTCCAAAAGGATTGGCCCCAAGCTGCTTCATTCTGGTTGATGCTTATGAGGATGAAAACTTGAAATAAGAGACACAGAAACCAGCAGTGCTTGACAGTAGGGTCACACCAACAAAGCCCCTCACCTGCAAGAGAAGGCCTAGGGACCATTGCTAGTGATTCCTCTGGCTCTCATATTCCACTTCTCTGAGGAAAGGTTTGCCCACTCTTAGATTCCATGAGACATTCCAGTACACTTGCATTAATTTATTTTTTGTTTGTTGGTTCTTAAGCAACACAAAGCTACATTATTCAATAACACAAACAAAGGCTCTCAAACAAGGGATACTTGTACTGACTGAAAATATTTTTATCTTATAAATATATAAAAGTGATAATATTTTTTCTCTTTTTTTCTGGTTTGAGCAGGAAATGAAAAAGAATAAACAAAACACCAGCTTAGGTAGGAAAAGAAAATGAGGAAAACAGACTCATATTTATTGAGGATAGAAAGCAGAGCAGAGTGAAAGGCGTATGGGTTTGGAGATAAGAGGACTTGAGCCGCAATTCTGACCTTTCACTTACTAGCTATGTGACCTTGGCCTCCCTCATCTCTTGGGGCCTCATTTCCATGTCTGAGAAGAAGATAATAATACCAACCTCCTGGGACTGTTTGTGAGATTCCCAAAAGTTACATAGTGGGAGAAAGTCCTGGAAAACTCCAGAACAACTTCTAAATGGTTCCAAATCTACAATTTTACCCTGTGTAGCTAAATAAGAGATTCAAAAGGAAACTGGTGCCTGTTACTGAATGCCTTTGTGCCAAGCACCATACTTGGCTTTTTACACGTATAGTTATCCATGGTCATTGGAAAATCAATTCTCTAGATAGAGGTGTTTTAGGAAAGAGCAATACCAGGTAATATTGTTATGCACTTTTAAAATTTAGTGAAATAAAATGCAGTTGTTTAAAGTGATTATTTGAAGGAGTAATGATTCTCTGTTTTAACACTGAACCCAGGAATGGTCACAGGACTCAGGAAAGACTTGGGAGACTTGGGTTCCACCTATGAATGTGCTGCAGAGTAGCTGTATGACATCACAACAATTGCGAGTCAGCTTTCTTATTTTAAACGAAAGGATTAGAATAGAAACTTAAGTTTCTGTCTACCGTAGGAATAAAGATTTCTATTTTTCTTAGGCAGAGATGAGTTTGTTAGAGAACTGAGCTGAGACTGACGAAGTGCCCTCAATGGGAGGTGAAGGGTGCTGACTCTGGATGTCATTTTGGAAATGTATGTGTGTGAAGGGAGGGACTGGGTGTTGCAGTGACAGGCAGAGGCCAGTGATGTACATGTCCTGCTGCACTGGGGTTTGTCCTACGGAACAAAGAATTGTCCCCTGTCTGTAGGAAAGTTCTCCAGGTGGCCTTGGCCTGACCCAGTTCTTTCCCCTTTCTTGCTTGCAGTTCTCAAGAATAACTATAGAATGTGCTGGGAACTCAGCATCCCGAGACAGGGAGGAACTGGCTGGAACAGCCTGGGCTCTGTTCCAGACCCCCTAAAAACAGGATATTCTTCAGTGCTTTAGCCCAGCGTGACATGTCACCCTGGAGTATACAACTCAGGGTGGGCTGCTTTTTGGGGTTCCTCAATTGTAGTACAATGGGGCACGTGCAGATGAGACTCCATTGACCTGGGCAGCTTTCCCGAGCCTTGGGAGACCAGTTTGTCATGAATCCTAGGCTTCTGTTTTCCTTTGCTGCTATCTGTATGTAGTAAACCTGATTCATGTGACTTGGGGTGTGTTTGAGTGTTCTCTGCCACTGGCCTCGGGCTAGTAGTAAAAGTGCAGCCCCAGAAACAGTGGGCTGAAGGGGTAACCAGCACACAGTGAACCTGTGTTGCACTGTCCTGCACAGCTTGAACTTCCCAATCTTCATGTAAGTGAAAACATGTTTGTAATTATCTGAGTCTAAAGTCTAACTCTATTTTACATATAAAGTCAAAGTGTTTTCCATATAGTTTTAAGATGCACTTAAGTTTAAGTTTTCCATGAATGCAATTATTGTGTAAACAACAGATACTGCACTTTGCTGTCTTTGGACCCTGACTAAGAGAAGCGCACCATTTGGATGAGTTCCAAATGCTCACAGGAGGAGGCATCGGCAGCATTCACAGTGATTCTGTGAACAGAGGCAGCGTCTGATGACTGCAGATGTGTTCTAGTGCAGCTGAGGTCATGTATTCTGAATGACGCTCCCTATATTCTTGATATTTCAGTTTAGTCATTGTATTTATTTATTTTGAAATTTTGGTTGGTAGATAGGGTAGACTACCAATGAATTTTACTTCACAACGATAAAAGGGACGCATTGTTAAAAGGGGGACGTTGGGTTTGAGGGGGTTGAGATTTACTGGCCCAGCATCAATTGAAGGAAGCTGGCAACTCCATATGGTCTCAAAACTGCAACGAGGAGGATATTGAAAGTGTCTGTCCAGGGTCTAGGAAGAAAGCACAGGAGTTTTATTTTTGGCTTAATTTAGCAGTAATAAACTAGTTGCATCTGGTAAGAAATGGTCCATTTTTTCCCCCTTTAAATGTCTAATCACACCTCTATATTCATAGCATTCTAAATTGAATAGATCTATTCTAAACTGTAAATGCTCTTAGTCCCAGGTCTAGAAAAAGTCAGGCAGTTAGCTTTATGTTACCTGGGGCCGAGGCATCACATTTACCAGGCAAGAGCTTCTTAATGTGAGGCAGAGCATACTTCCAGGAGGATGTCATTGGCAGCCACAGCATGGCCTCGTAGCTGCAAGTCTGAGACAGCCTACAAACATCACAGGCCTCTTAGCAGACTCTCCTGCAATCCTTTTCCCTTCTAGTTTACCCATATGAGCCAGATGATGAGACAATCATTTAGTCTGTGTTCAAACCTACAGCCAATAGAGCAGTAGTCACGAGAAGGAAAGAGATCGTTTTAAAGGAGAGCTGAGCACAGGGCCTTTATCTTGGCACTAATACCAGAAATGAGCAGTTGATGATTCAATGACATCCATGACTGAATAATCACTTTTGAGCCTAGCTTGAGGGTAGGTTTCAACATTTTTGTTGTTTATATTAATGGTAGAGGATTGTGCTTGAGAATTTGTTTGTGGTATGCTTTTTATTTTATTTTTTTGTCTTTTTCGTGACCGGTACTCAGCCAGTGAGTACACCGGCCATTCCTATATAGGATCCGAACCCGCGGCGGGAGCGTCATAGCGCTCCCAGTGCCGCACTCTCCCGAGTGCGCCATGGGCTCGGCCCTGTGGTATGCTTTTAAAAAGTATTACTAAAAGAAATAAACAGTGAAATTCTATTTACCACTGGTGATCTGATCCATTGTCTTTACATCTGCTTCCTAGAACTCATTTTGCAAATATTTTTAGAGTTCTTGATAGTCTCTTTCTTTCCTTTGTTTAGCAAATCTAAAAGCTAAATACTGCAACTTTAATAAAGCAAGGGTGAATTTGGCAACAAAACTAACCTTAAGAGTAACACCATAGACATTGCCACTTTCAATATTTCCTTTATGGTTGTTGGTACATGGTGAGCAATTTTAAGATAATAAAATTGTTATGAACTTTCTAAATGAGGATGCCTTTGCTGACTGCTGCATGAGAAACAAATGGAAGCAATTTGGGAGAAATGAGACTGGCTGCTCCTCTGTCTCTTACTTCCTTGCTGTTGGTGCCCCTCTGTTCCTGAAAACCCCTTATCAACTTCAAGTCCCAGGCCTAGGAAATGATGCTTTTATCATGCTGTATGCAACCTGCTCACTGTATTGTGAAAAGACAGACTCTCTTTTACCTTCAACTTAGAAAAAAATGAGAGATGGATTTCTTCAAGGCATGGGTGAGAGGTAGAAAAACTAAATTTCAAAAAAATAAAAAATAAAAAAAGGGTCAAGGGAGAAGTGTTAAATGGATTTCCTCCCAGGAAACTCTGGAGGAGGATTACAGTGAGTGAGCACAATTCCTGATGAGGGACAGCTCCCTGGTTTCAGAGATAAAGGGCCCCACAGACCTCTGGATGGAAAATTCAAGATAAAGCAATGGCTTCTGTGTCTTCTAATATCCTGAAAGGTGTCATTTGGAAGTTGTCCCTTCTAAAAATGCCAGCTAGACACAGCAACATATTTATCAGCTATAAAATTAAAGGCATTTTTTTTCATTCTAACTAAGTCATTTTTGCAGATTTGGAAGTTGTCATTTCCACACAGACAAAGGATAGTGTTCTAGATCCTTGCTATAGAGGGGAAAAATTTTTGCTAAAAAGCTCTGAAATGGCATTACTTTTTTCTAGAAGGTGAATTTTCTTTGATGAGCAAATATGCCGCTTCTGGGGCAATGATATCTCAATTACTCCCCAGACATTTTCTGACACAGCTGCCAGAGCTGGCAGACTTTGAGTTGGGTGAACTTCCTCTCCTCACTACTTACCATAGCCCACATCCAACTTGCCTTGTTCTGCACGCTGCCGATGCCTTTGACGCCCATTAAGCACTCAATTATACTTTGCCAAGAACTCCTACTTATAGTAGGCAGTTTCTTTTGGGCAATTCAACCTGCCTTAAAAAAGAGAGAATTTGTTGGCTCATAGAACAAAAAAGTCCAGGGGTCAGCTGATGTCAGGCATGTCTAGATCTTTAGGCTCGACCACTGTGGCCAGGATCTATCTCTCCCAGTCTCTCACCTCTGCTTCCCTGTTGTTTGACTTAATTCAGGCAGGCTCTTGCCATGCGTTAGTAAGCCCCCAGTAGAAAGTTCATCTTTCCAAAAACAGGATCTTTCAAAAAATGGAGTTGATTAGCATTCATTGAATATTTAATATGTACCAGGCATGCTTTTAAGCCCTTTACAATCATCATCTTACTTAAACTGCCTCACAGTTCGATGGCTAGGTATTAGTCTCCATACACTGGAACCAGAGCCATCATAGAACAGTTAACTCACCAAGTTCTTATACCTGGTGATTAGTGGAGCTGGGATTTGAACTCAGGTAGTTTACTTTAGTGCCTGTTAGCTTAACTGCTATACTGTATTTGAACTGACTCTTATTGGGTTGGCTTGGATTACATGCTCATTCCTAAATCAATTACTACAGCCATGGCTGACATGCTCTCATTGGCCTGGCTTGGATCACTGTCTACTCCTGGACAGTGTACAGATAGGTTAGGTAGGTTAAATTCCACCAAAAACAAATGAACTGAGAGTGGATAAGAGATTTGTTTTTCCAAAGGAAAATCGGAAGGGAAAATGGGTTCTGGGCAGATCAAAACGTCTAATTTCTACTACACTGTTTGTTGTGTCACATGGGTTGATTTTTCTCTTTTACTCCATAACACACAGCCCAATATTGGGCACGCATTAGATGTTGATTGACAAATTATTATTTTAGTGAGATGGGTTTTGAGGTTAATTGGCTGTTCTTAAACTTGTGATATGTTATGCTTCTGGAGAAGGAACTGGAGGTCAAAAGTGTTAAGTCACTTTTGATTTCACAGTGGATCATGTAGGGATCAAGAGCTTGGTACTCAATATTTTGTAGGAAGATTTCAAATGCCATATTTGTACATATCTATGTGACTGTCTTAGCATATGCATTACGAAGTTCTCTAAAATGTGTATTAGCAAGCCAAAACAGTGAACAATAACTTAACTGTGTTTTACTTAAAATACTCATGGGAAATGGCCTACAGAAGGTGGAGGGAGGAATCATGGGGCTGTGGGGGGAAAGAGTAAAGGAGTGTGGAAAGAGCCACCTGCCTGGGGCTGGGGTGAATTGGAGTGGAACTTTACGTGCTGAAAGAAAATTGTCTGTGTGACTTGGCTTGGTCACTGGCTGCTGGAAGAACCATGATTAGTAATATAAGTGTAAATGTGAGCCACTGGTGGGGGAAGGCCTGTTGGAATACCACCATGCCACTCATTCTCTCACTTGATTCATTCTGCAAGTGAAGCACAGGGAACATACACCACAGAAACCTGATTCTCTAGGGTGGGTCAGGTAAAGCTTTCAGAAGAGGTGACATTTATTTTTTAATTTTTTTTAAAAGTTTATTTATTTATTAATATTATTTTCTACCTTCTATGATGCTGTTGTGGAACAGTTGGGGGAAGGGCGAGAGGGAAAAGGGGGAAAGAAACAGGGTGGGAAAAGGAGGAAGGAGGAGGGGTGGGGTTGAGGCCTGTGGCACCCCCCCTCATTCCTGCAGGGGAGACCAGGGGCTTCCAGTGGTGTCTTGGTCATTGCTGGGCTGGGTGCAGATGTCAAGGGGGTGTGGCCGAGGCCCTCAGCCCCCCACTACCTTGGCTCAGAAGAACCTGGGGCACTACCTGCAGTTGCACAGTGGTCATCGCTGGGCTGGTTGCGGGTGTCAGAGTGCATGGCTGAGGCCCCTTGTCCTCCCTCCTCCCTGGCTTGGTAGCCCAGGGGAATTCCAGTCCTTCTAGGTTTAATAGGTGTTCTTTGGTGATGTGAGACCTTTACTAGTTGATATCAAACTTTGTCTCTGGTCTGTGGGTATTTCGTTTTTTCTTCCAGTTCTGTGTTGGATTATTTGCTGTTCCTACCACTTGAACTCTGCACTGGAACTAATTTGTTGTCCTTTGCTTACTTCTAAGATGGGGGAACTTCCCGTGGGGACAAGCACTTGAGCTCTGTGGTTGAGCTAAATTGTTGCTTTGCTGCTGATTCCCTGGGGAAGGCTTTTCATGCAGCTCTGTTTTTAATGGTTGACTTTATAGGTGCTTCCAGGTCTCATGAGATCTGGTACACCTGGGTTGTATAGAAACTCTGGTCTGGGCCTGAGTCTTTTCAGCAAACTGCACTCCTTGCAGTTCTATATTCCTGACCAGTCTCCACTGAGTGGGCCTGTGCTGATTGGGGGGCAGATCAGCTGTCCATGCTGTGCCCCACTGTTCTCCTGGTGGGCTCATCTCCCTTCTCCCCCTCTCCTCCCCCATGCTCCAAACAATTCCCATGGGGCAGGCTGTACACTGGTTCCTTGTGGTGACTCACTGGTCTCTGAGTGGCTCCTTGCTCCTATATGGGTCTACAGAAGCCCTATTAGTGGTCTTGTTGGTCTGGGGGCCACAAAGTCCCTCTGTCCCCTGCTGCCTCCAAGCAACTTCATCCGAATGGCACAGCTGCAGCTTTTGTCAGCTCCTGCTCCAAGTGCACCAGCTCCAGCCTTGAAGTGGCCAGGCCTCAAAATGGTAGGAGCAGTTCTTCTCTCATTGTGGCTTCTCTCATCTTCATGCACTCTGTAGGTCTCTCTTCTTCTTCCCCTGAGCTCTAGTGGCCCCAACTTGGCTGCTGTTGCTTTGTAATAGTTGTAAGTTGGTTGATTTGTGGGAGAGAGTGATGCTGGTGACCATATTCCACCATCTTGACTGGAAGCCCACCTAGAGATGACATTAAAACTGAGAACAAAAATTAGTTGAACTTTACTAAATCCAGGGATTGGAAGAAGAGGAGAGGAAACAGAATTTTATTCAAAATAGTTAATTAATTCATAAATGTCTATTGAGTCTGCTACATACTAAGCACTGCCCTAGGTGCAGGGGATACAGCAGTGAAGAGAATAGACACAGACTCTGCACTTCTGTGGCTTATATTCAAGTGAGGGAGATGGACACCAAACAGATACCACAGACAAATGTGTGTCAGATGGCAATAGGCACAACTTTGAAAACTAAACCTGAGTAAGTGAGGAGGATGGGGGTGCTTGGGGAGGACGGTGTTGTTTTGTGTGAGGTGACTGAGGAAGGTCTCTCAGAATGTGATGTTTGGGCAGAGACCCAAAGGAGGTGAGAGAGTGAACCATGAGGCTATCCTGGGGAAGAGTGTTCCAGGAGGAGCCAGTGAGAAGGCCCTGAGATAGAGTGTGACAGTATGTTTGGGAAACACACCTGTGGGAGAAGAGTGAGCAAGAGAGAGAGTGCAGACAGTGCAGTGGGAGAAGCAGCGGCAGCCAGAGGATGCACGGTTCTAGAGGCAACCCTAATGTCTTTGGCTTTCATTTTGAATGAGATGAGAAGCCAATGGAAGATTTTGAGCAATGGACTACACAGACACTATGTGATGTGTTAAAATATAAAGTGTTGCTTTGCCTGCCATATTGAGAATTTGCTATAGAGGGGCAGGGGGTGGAAGCTAGAGCAATAACCCAGGAAGTGAGAATGGTGTCCTGGGTCATGGTGGAGGCAGTGAAGTTGGTGAGAAGTGGTTGGATCCTGGTCGTATTTTGACAGTGGAGCCAGTGGGACGTATTGATATAGGATGTGAGAGAAAGAGAAATCTAGGACAGCTTCAAGGCTTTTGACCTAAGGAAATGGAAGGAAGACCATTGCCATTTATTAAAGTGGAGAAGGCTGTGGGAAGAACAGGTTTGAGAAGGAAGATCAAGTCGATTTTGAACATGTAATTTTGAAATGCCAATTAGATGCCCAAGTGATTGGTTTCCAACCGGCCTGCCCTCTTTTTGTAAATTTTTGGAAGATGGAAATAGTCAGTGCTTTTTATTGTCTCTGACTCCAGCACATAGGAGAATCTGACATAGAGTAGGAACTTAACAAAATTTTGTTCAGTGCCTGAATGAATAAAATGGTGGGAGATAAGACTGGAAAAGAAACAGTGCCAGAACATGAAGGGTCTTTATGGGACGGGAAATGAGGAGCCATTGGAGACTTTCCAGCAGGGAAGTAACAGTCAGAGCTGTGACTTAAGGAGATTGATCTGGTAGGTGTCTTCTACCGCTAGGCCATTCAGGAATCTTCCACCACCAGAAAGCTGCTCCTCTGTGACCTTCCTCTTATTCTCAACTTTTCTATTGTCTTGACAGACAAGCACCTGACCACAAACTTGTGGCTCTATCATCCTTTGGACTTGGTGTTTGGACTGGGGTTCCCTTGAATTTGAATCTTGACTTCCTTTATTGGATGAGTTAACTCCGCCAGTACCTAAGTTCCAGCCCTGTGGAATCCAGCCCTTGGTGTTGGTCACTTAGCTAGGCCACTGCTTGACCCGAGGGGGGATCCAGATGTGTAGA
Source organism: Cynocephalus volans (assembly GCF_027409185.1). Lineage (NCBI taxonomy): Eukaryota > Metazoa > Chordata > Mammalia > Dermoptera > Cynocephalidae > Cynocephalus > Cynocephalus volans. Next base: position 279,846,041 of record NC_084460.1, on the reverse strand, counting down.
TGTGTAAATCGACGGGATAGGAAAGAGAATGGAGGAAGAGAGAGGCCCACTTCAGAGGTCACAATGCCACGGGCCTTCCCAAAGGTGGTGGGAACGGCAAGGACAGAGCAGAGATTCCCTGACAAAAGTAGGAAAGAAGGTACACTTACGTTGATTTTTTTCACATTGATTTTAAATATTACATATGGTCATAAACTATCATTATCTCATGATAAATTTTGCACTGAACATTATTTTAGCTGATTCTTCATGAACTTTAAACCTTTTACAATTTTTCTTCCCATGACTTTTCTTCCCAGTAGGATTATCACAGATAATTTTTCACAATCAGCTTTTTTGCATTTGTTCTGTGTGATGTTATCTCGATAATAAATAGCCACATGGATTCAAGGAAAGTACATTTTGAAGAAAACATCTAACTCTTTTTTAGCTTTATTAAAAAAATTACAACCGAAAAACATAAAGCAAAACAAACAAAAACCCCAACAAAACTACAACCTTGTTCAGTAGTAAAGTAACTTATACACAGTATTTTACATGACTCGGTGGAGAGATTGCTTTACACTTTTCTTAATACAGCATTCATTTATTTAACATCTATTATAATTTTTGTCTTTGTAGTTATTTTTATTCTCCTTCCCAGTTTTCTCTCGATTCTTGGAGCAATCAGCAAAAAATCTGGTGAAGGTGGGATTGGGATGCAGCAGATCTCAAGAAATCCACACAGGGTTGATATTGCTTGAGAAATAGGTTAGAGCAGAATCCCCAAACTCTGTAGTGACAGGGATCCCAGGAGGAGCTTGTTAAAGCCATGGGTGTTGCAACCCCCACCCCATCCTGATTCAGATATCTGGGTCTCTAGGTCTGTGCATCTGTATCCTAACATCCTCCCCATGTCTACCTGGTTTGAGAACTAAAAAACAACTTTTCTCTTTTTTTTGTATCATATCTTGATTGCATTCCAACTATTTCCTTTTTCCTGTCTCTGCAGCTGACATTATTATATTATTGCCGTCATCTGGCTCATCACTTTTAACTTCAGGTGTGTGCGTGCGTGCGCGTGAGTCTAGGACCAGTCCTGGCCTAAGCAGCAGATATTTAAGTAGGTGCAATAGTACATCTGTTTAACAACTGGTAGAGGGCCATAGCCAGCAGTGGAGGCTGCAGCTGCAACATAGGACTGCATGGGGACAACTCCAGGGAAAGCAGATGGGGGTGGGGGTGGGAGGAACAGATAGGTGGACAGCATTTGTGCACTGGGAGGCCAGTGCTACCAACAGGGTCCATGTGTAGGGGGTTGGAGCACCGAAGAAGAGGTTGGTTGGCTATTGGGCCAGAATCTGTGGGGAGAGGGGTCCAGGTGTTTGTAGATGGTTGAGAGAGAGGAAGGGGAGTAGGGCGCTAGTTGAGGGTAGAGGAGAAGAAAGGGAGGGCTGCAAAAAGCAGCTATTTACCAACCAGGATGGTACTATTTCAGTATATTAATCAGAATAGTCCAGCTGAATATCAGTCCAGGATTTAAAGAACTTCAACCCAGCACCCTGGGGTTTAGAATAAATCTTCCTTATTAGTATTCTACCCCCATTCTTACATCCCAATTTTGAAGCCTTCGTTTTTCTGCTTAAGTGCCTGCTTTGATAATCTTTCCATATTTCGACTCTCCTAGGTATGAGGCTTGCCTTGTTTCTTCCAGTCCTAATTGTTGACACTGGAGCCAGCCCCCCAGCTCCTGAGCAACATGCAGCAACTGGCAGCAAACTGCTGAGCCTTACTTCTGGCCAGCTCACTGCTGGCTCCTCTGCCTGTGTTTGAACCCTGGCAGAACTTGCAGCTCCAACTCTGGCCTCATCCCCTGCAGATAACAAGGCCCTGCCCAGCCAGGTCGCAGTCTTTTAAGAACAAAAGAGAGTGGAGAGAAAAAAGGAGCACTCCTCCTTTCCTCAGAAAAATCTGAGTTAAATTTTTGGTTTTTCAAAACAGAATGCAGTCTTGAGGCCAATAATCCAAAGAAGGTATGTTATTCTGTCATCAGCCAGCATATCACAGAAAGAATAAAGATAGTAATAGTGGATTATCCAAATAATCCATTTAGTTTCTTCCTCTTCTTTCTGTTAACAAGGGTGGAAACGCCTGACTCACTATTGAAGATTAACCAAAGGAAGATATAATTAATAGGTGATGGTCATAGTTTATTTTAACACTTTAGAAAAAAAGAAAACTTGCTTCCAAATGATAATGTCAGTGAATCATCAATGCAAATCACACAAAAAAGGTTGGAACCCAAGTGCAAGAGTCCAAGCTGGCCTCTATGTGGCATTAGAAGTAAGGGTGCTGGTATAGAGTACTAGCATTAACATTAACGTTACCTCTTTACCTGGGTGATACCAGACAACCTTTTCATACAGGGAGACAGCCCTAGGAATAAACTTGTTTTATGCACTCATATAAAAACTGTTTGTGTTTTTCCATCTGAACCACTTAATCTGAACCACTTGCCTCCTACCCATTATGCTCCATCCAAGCAGATTTCCTTTGTTCTTTTCTTTCCCCAGGGCTTTCGCAATGCTCCTCCCACTCTTGGAAATACTTTCCCCTCCACTCTTTGCAAGCTGGCTTCTCTTCCGAGAAACATTGCTCGGCTACTCTGTGGGGTTTGTTCCTTACTACGCTCTATTTCGATTCCCTTTGCATATCTTTCAAAGCACTTATTGCTGTGGATTGAATGTCCCTCCACCAAACTCATTGATGCTTAAATTGTGTCCCCGAAAGTTCCAGGTATTGGAAACTTGGCCTCCACTGTAACTGTTGAGAGTGGGAAACCCTATGATGGTAATTGAATGGTGGGGCCTTGAAGAGATGATTAGATAGTAGGACCATGCCCAATAAATTGATTCATAATGGTGGTCAGGGGTGTGGTTCTGAGGGCTTTAAAAGGAGAGCACATGAAAAGTTCTGTCTTTCTGCTCTGCCATGTGAGACCCCTGGATCACTGTTGCCACCACCATGACCTTCACCAGATGTGCTTCCTGGTCTTTGGACTTCCTGGTCTCCAAAACTGTAAGCAGTAAATTTTGTTTTCCTACAAATCACCCAGTTTCAGGTATTGTGTTATAAGCAACAAAACTCCCTTTGTGTATCTTTGAATGAACTTATCATAATATACAATTGTTTTGTTTGCTTATTTGTAGTTTGTCTAAATTTCCAAAGATATATGCGTCATGAGAGCAGAGACCATATGTGTCTTGTTTCTCTTTGCATTCCCAGTGTTAAGCATAACAGGTCACATATTTTAGACACTTGATAAATATTTGCTGAATGAATGAATGAAAACTGCTGCAAATGTCTGTCTAACATAGTAACGGGGAAATGTAGAAGTCAAAATAAAACAGAAACACATGATATTTCATTTGTGATGGTTAATTTTAGGTACCAACTTGACTAGGTTAAGGAACACCTAAAAACCTGGTAAAGTTGGGTGTGTCTGTGAAGGTGTTTCCAGAGGAGATCAGCATGTGAGCCTGAGTGACTAGGTGGGAAAGATCTGCCCTCAATATAGGCGAGCACCATCCAATCTTCTGGGGGCTCAACAAGAACAAAAACAGAGGAAAAGGTGAATCTCTATCCACTGTATCTGGGAAATACTCTTCTCTCCTGTGTGGACATTAGAACTCGAGATCCTTCAGCCTTTGGGTTTCAGAACTTACCCAGTGGCACCTCCAGGCTCTCAGACTTTTGGTCTTGGACTGAGAGTTGTACCATCAGCTTCCCCAGTTCTGAGGCTTTCAGACTTTGACTGACACACTATGCTTCTGGCATCCCAGGGTCTCCAGTTTGCAGACGGCCTATCGTGGGACTTCGCAGCCTTCATAACTATGTGAGCCAATTCCCCTAATAAATCCCCTCTCATATATCTGTATACATACCCTATCAGTTCTATCTCTCTGGAGAACCCTGACAAATAGAGTATTAAAGTATCCACTTATATTAACAAATATTTATAGACAAACTACTACAAAACTGACCCGTTCCGCCTCTGTGCCATTCCTCAGAGATTCTTTGACATGTTGTCTTCCTTAGTTCTTTTTGTATTTATGTGTTTTCTTCCCCTGTCAGAACTTAAGCCCTGTGAAGAGAAAGACTTATTTAAGGTGTCTTTTTGTCCCCTTTACCGAGCACACTGACTGGCAGGTAATAGTAAAAATATTTTTTTGAATGAAAAAATTGTATGAGGGGAAGGTACAAAGAATAGATGGTCCCTGAATAAGAGGAGTTTCTTTATAAGCTAAATGAGAGGACAAGGTAAAATGACATTCAAGAGCTAAAAAGACCTCAAGACAACCACAGTCATGTTCTTAGACTGTTTGTGACTAATTATAAACACTAAATTTTTGGCAGTTCAGAAGAGTAAGAGATCTTTTCAGACTAAGGAATTGGGGAGAGTTTTCATGGAGAAGCCAGAATTTAAGTTTATCTTCAGAGGATGAGTAGGATTTGGATAATGTCGATAGAAATTACCTTTGACTACTTGCCATTAATGAGCTCTGTTTCTGTAATGTATTGATTTCTTTTCCCAAAATGGAAACTATTTGAAAGTCTATAGATTTCTAAACAGGGTAGGTAACATTTTAATTGGTAGCGTTATCAAATTAAGCAATTAAATGAAAAAAAGTAAAGCAATTTAATAAGGGAATTCTTGAAATAACATTGTGATTTATTTCCTTCTACATATGAAGAGATTGATCTATGAAATTCTATGAGATAAAAAGATATGACTACCATCTTTCAATCTCATGGGGATGAAGAAAGAAATTGCTTTAAGTTTTGACTATTTTGCCTTTTCAAATTTACTGCCGAAAGTTCAAATTTTAAGTCCATTTGGGCTTTGAGAATATAGTTATCTCTAAGAATGGAATCTTCTGGATACATATATGTCTCACTACTTAGGGTACAACAATAAGTCTGTGTGTACATGACTGAGACCACGCACATGGGGGAATTCTGCCTCTGCAAGTTGAAATGATTGGGTGAAGCCATATCTCTGCCAGATCCCTGCCAGATTTTCAAGAACTAAGTCAGGTCACTACAGATGTTCAACAAATTGAAAAAGAAAGAGACATTTCAATCTTACCTCTTCAGTTTAGAAATTATATCCAAAGTTAGCCTATCTTCAAAGAAAAAAAAAAAAACAGGTAGGCTCATAAGGCAAAGCTCTCTTTTTTTGGATTAATACGTGTTTGCAGGATATCTGTTGAGGGAATGCTTGGGATCAAAGCAGTTTTTCTGGAGCTGATTTAGTGGAGTGATGGGTTGTCACTGCAGGTTCCCGTTGGGTGCAAACGGAACGAAATTGGGTGGGCTACACAGTAGAGGGTAGAGAGTTTGAAGCTATCAGGAGCTTTTTGTGACTACTCTGGCCTTCTCTGTGCAGAGCCCATGGTTTTCACCTAACACAGTTCCCCAGGGATTATTAAATGGTCAAATGGTGTTCCAGTGAGGGCTCATTTATCAGATGCTAAGCTTTAGCAAATTGCAAAGAGAAAGGAAAACATAGCTCAGTAGAGTTAGGGAACAGGTAAGGGGCTTATTTGTTAAGCCTGGATGAATAACTTGCTGAATTACAAATGTTCATTCCTGAAGAACATGTCAGAAATGTGCCACATCAAGATCCCAATTTGTATCACCCCATGTTTTGATTTAGGGAACAACCAATTTGACATGTCTATGGGAAGGAAGAGTGTTGATTCATTTACTCATAAAATCTACATGAACTTCCAGAGCTCTAAAATCCCAGGTAAACAAAAGAGTGACTTGTGTTATTTTCTCAGTTGGAGTCTGTTTACAATAAAATTGAGCTATTTCCTCAATGGCTAAAAAACATTCACTGAGCATTATTCAAACAAGAAAGAACACGTAGTCTCTTCAACTTTCATCTATTAACATCTATATTTTCTTAAGAAGTTAGCTTATGTTTAGACCTATTTGCCATTTAAAAAAAAAATCCTCAGGTAGAAAAGAACAGTGAAGATTCTTTGCCTATTAACAATGTCTTTATAGGGTTTTTAAATGACTCATATAAATGAGTGAGATTCATGCAGTAATTTTAATGACAAAATATATCTGATTTTAAGTAGGCATTTCTTGTTGTTCTGGGCAAGTATACTAATTCCCGTTTTCTTTGGTCTTCTAAAGTTTTTTTTTTTTTAATGTTGAAAATTTATTTTTTTAAAATAGTGGTGTATTGTTCTGTCTCAGCATGTATATGCCTAGTTAGATGAATTCTCATCAAAGGATGTTGAGAACTGTTGACTGAAATGATGTCAAGTTAAGTTAAAAAACATCAGCCTAACTGGTGTAGCTGTTTTTTGCAGGCAATGAAAGTCATTAGGTGTATTAATATTTTACCTCTTTAATTTTTTTGATACTTGTATAGATAGAGTCTGGTTTAGTCCAGAAAAAATAAAATAACCATTCACATTAGGAAGTATGGCTTTATGCTTTGTCTCTGATTTTAAAGGAGGTTAAGCCTTCGCAGTTAAACATCTTGACCACTGAATTTATACTGAAGTTTGAAAAGCATATGCTGACAACTACTAATGATAATAATGTCCATTTATTAAGTGCTCAGATGCTTTATATATTTTTTCATTAATCTTCGTCAGTGGTAGTATGAAGAAAGATGCTATCATCTTTATTTTGGATAGGAGAGCCCTGAGGCTTTGAAAGGTTAAGCAACTTTCTCAAGGTGGTGTGTAGCCAGTGGTGGTGCTAAGGTTAAAATCCTATTCTCTCTACCTCTAAGTCACAGCTCCTGTCATTAATCCACAGTTGTTGAACTTCCAGATGTCATAAACCAGTAAAACATTGAAAAGCAAAAACAAAAACAAACAAAAATAAGGTTGGCAATATTTTATATGTCCAAATAAATAAAAAATAAAAATAAGAAGGAAGTATCATTATCTACTTTTAAAGTAATTTTGTTTAAAAGAAAAGGTGTTTAACATATTTTTATATTTACAAATGTTAGCATGTAACATTTTTTTCACATTACTTTGTGTTTTTGGAAAGCTGGAGATTGTGAATATGTCTGATTCCTAATCTGGAGAGAAAGCTTACTTTGAACATGTGTGTAGCTAATGTCTCGCAGGATATTTCAACTACAAAAAGCAAGCAGGTCACATCTCAGAACAAAAAACAGTTCTTCCTGGGAAAGAACAGTTGGTAACCTTACATCAACATACTGATATAAACAGTACATTGACCTTATCTTTCTTGTTTTGTTGAAGACTGGTGAAAACTTTTCCATGGACAGTGCAGGTCTGAGAGCAAGTATTTGGGAACCATGTAGAACAAGACACCGTTATCCTCATCTGTGTTTTTAGAGATAGGGAGACAGGTCAGTAGCTGCAGATTTCAATATCACCTTCTAGATCTATAATGTAACAACTGGCTCCTCCCGGTGCCTATGGGACTGCAGTAGTCCCTTGGTAGTTTCCACAAGTTCTTCTATGCTATCAGAAAACACAGCCTTTTCCATATTCCCTAAGGCAATGAACTGAATTGGGTTTTCCTTTCCGCCTTATTGTTTTCAGATGTTTGCCTACTCTTGACTGACCATTTTCTTTCATGATAAATTTGAAGGAAATTATAGTTCCTGCACACAGAAGGCCAGAAGTGTCCCCTCAAGCCTCTAGATAAGAAAAGGGGACTGGTTTTTCATCTCTGGGATCAACTAAACAATTGAAAACAGAGGCAGCTTCATCAGTAGGAGCCGAAATAACTCCATTGCTGTTATTGTAATAAATTTGTTTCCAAAGCTTATATGAACATGAGGAACAGTTTTTCTCAGTGTCATTGTTAATCTAAATTAATTTAATGACAGTGTTACTTACAGAAGTGCAAACATAAAGCTCAGTATAAACTCTGATGCTTACAGCTATTCTAATTATAAAACAAACAAATGTACAAACTACAGAATAAAACTCTAAAACCAATAAAACTCAAATTAACAACATTAATTTAATGTGACAGATGAAGTTTTGTTGAAATTAAATTGCTACTCACAGCCTGATTGTCATGGTGCAGGTTTTGGAATTTGCATGCCTATGCTGTTGCAGGAGGCGCCAGAATAGCCCCAATTGTTCCACCATTTCTCCATTTGAACTGCAGAGGAACTTAGTACCTGGACCTTATTTGCTTTCATTTGACATAAATGCATCTTTCAGTTTATCAGTCTACCTTTGTTTTTTTTTTCTCCTTAGCCTACGCCAACTAAAATACCACTTGATGGCAAACTGACGTTGAACACAAACAGAAAAACAATGAAATAAAATTGTAGTTTAATGGCTCAGTGCAAGAGCCATTTCCTTTTTCAGATTTTTCTGCTGCCTGACCCTAGAAGAACTGGAAGAGACTGTTTCTGCTTCGTTTTTGCACTTCCACCACCCACGACAGTACCCAGCATATAGTAGGCTCCAGCAATAGTCGTTGAATGAACAAATAAATATCAGCCCCAATAGGAGGAAGTAAAGGTTTGGAACAGAACTCAGTGTGAATTCATAAGGAAGGTAAAGTGGGTCAGTGAGTAACATAGCAGCAGGAGAACAATGGAAAAGAATTTGAAAAGAACTATGAGACATTTCCTTAACCATATGTGGGTTTTACAATATGCTACTGAGAAGGAATTGATAGAGGACATCAGTGTCATATTCCGGTGATAGTACTATATTATTTGCAATTTTTGTATATAAATTTATGATAGTGTTGTTTATTTAGTAAGCTATTCATAGTTAATTTCACAACGTAGGTTTTGTCATTATCAATGAATTTTTCTAATGTCTTTATAAAATGCGCCTCCAAAGGTAATCAGAGGCAAATGAACTGAAGGTACTAAACTGATATTGTAAGCATCTTGTTTCCTGAAGTATATCGGTCAAAGCTATGGTTTGGGAGTTGGGGTAGAGAGAGAACGTTTCATGATCCAGGCATCCCAGCATGCTGAGATCCTTGGATGGGAAAGACACATTCTAAGGGACAAAAAAGTCTGGCAAAAAAGCTTGAACCAAGACAATTACCCTTGCTGCTGTAGTGTAAGAGAGCTGTGGAACAGCTCATGGTACCTGCCTTCTAGATTATTCACTGGTCTGCGTCCCATGGACTTGTGAGTCTTAAGGAGAGGGGTCATTGGGAGCACGAAGCAGCATTACTTTGACACCCATGCCAAAGGGAAAGAGGAAATCCTCCCTTCTTTAAAAAAGATCAAAACATAGCATCAGCATCTCAAAATCACCCTCTTTGGCAGTGGTGTGATTTCTGTCTTCTCTAAACCAGTGTTCCTCAAAGGAGCCAGTATGTGAACAGTTTGCTGCTCTTCCACAAAGAGATCAGAAGCCTGTAGTCAGAACGTATGTCAATACACTGTTTCCTTCCTGGAAAAAGTCTGGCCATGGAAAAAAATGTCTGCTGATCTAAACAATGAACTTGATGTAGTTGTTTTACACTGTGACACAAGTCCCTTAACTCGTTATGGATGCTAGCAATGGCTTGTGAATCTGAATCAGTGCACAGACCACACTTTGAGTAGCACTGTTCTAGACCTGTCTATCTTCCTCCATTTGTCTTTCCATTGACAATTTGGACTAAGGACAGTACAGTAGTTGCCTTCATCCACGGGGACACGTTCCAAGCCCTTCAGTGGATACCTGGAACCATAGTACTGAACCCTACACATACTGTGTTTTTTCCTCTACATACATACCTATGATAAAATTTAATGTATAAATTAGGCACAGCAAGAGATTAACAACGATAACTAGTAATGAAATAGAACAATTATAACAATATGCCAGCATCACCACTCTTGCACTTTGGGGCCATTATTGAGTAAAATAAGTGAACGCAAGCACTGTGATCCCACCACAGTAGATCTGATAATTGAGACGGCTACTGGTGCCACTCTGGGTTGTTCCTCTCATGCCTGTGGTGGCTTCCACTTTCCAGCAAACTCTTCTGAGACTTCATTAGCAGCTAAATAGATCTTCTTTTCATTTATTGATTTTATTGGATGCTTTGGTCCTGCTGTTAGCACTTTTAAGTATTTGAAGAAAGCAGATTTACTTACCCATTAATCTAGCTTCTTTATAAAGTAATAACTGGAAATTCACTTTCCCTTTGTCAGTATTTGTGCATGCTATTTTCTTTATCCCATTCAATTTGGCTGGTATATCTCTGGTCTGCAGTTATTATTTTTAGTCTTTGCTCTCCTGTAAATGGTAAGCTCCAGATTTGTTAATTTATAGCTCTAGTCTCCCAGAAAATACCACTGATAAAAATTTAAAAGTCACTCAAAGATCTAATGAAACGTTCAGCCCGATTTTGCCCCAAAGGAAGGGGTGGAGGGAAGCTTTGGGATTGATGCATTAGGTGTCCTCACATGCCCCGATAAGCAGGGAAGAAGGCTGCCAGCTGCCTGTTGCACATGTGGCCTCGCTGTCCTGATCGCCCTGTGAGTGTCCAGCCTGTTCAGATGGACAGCGAGGGTGTGGTCCAAGCAGTGATCTGGAGTCAGGGCAATCAAACTGCAGCAGTCCAGCTGGGACCCTTCTGCCATTACGCAGTTAAGCTACTGGGCAGCTGCATCAGTGAAGTAACCCTGATGCCTGTGTCGAGTCCCCAGAATGGTATGAGGCTTCCATTTTTCCAAAGCCAATTATGTGAAACACTCGTGAGCTCCCTCTTACAGATGGGTTGTTTCAAAGTCAGTTGTTTTGAACTTGAAAATAATTTTTCTACTAAAGATAATAAAAGAAAAGGAACAAAGGGCCACCCCCTCGAAATTTATGTAAGTTCTAACCTAGATGAAATAATGCATATTTGCAGTGAAAAGCAGCAGTAAAAAAAATCAAAGGCTGTAGTTTGGAAATGTTCACAAATCCATTAATTATAACTGAACATAACTAAATTAATAAAGAGTTTTTTATTTATATTATACGGCTTTGACAATGGCATTCTTAATTAGACAAGGAAGAGACAAAAGTAAGGGACTTGTGGGGATTATCGAGGGAGAAATTCTGAGGACATCTGTAGGCTTTAGGAGTTCAGGAATCAAGGCACTTTAAAACTTGACTTTGACCCCTGTGTTTTGCTACCACCAGTTAGTCACCATAAGGTTCATTTTTAATCACAAAGAAGGAATTCAGAGAAAAAAGAGGGAGGGTGTCTTAGGTCAGGTTTCCTGGAATTCAAACTCTGATAGAGATTCTTGCACATGTGGTTTATTGGGGTGCACTCTGGATCAACCCCATGGGGGAACCAGGGAAGCAGAGTGGAGAAAGGGAGACACTGGGTTGAGATGCAGCCCGCCAGGGGGAGCCATGGAACAGGCACGGCCCTTCGATATTGTCCCATTTTGAGACAATGGGCCAAACTCTCCAGCTGGGAGCAATTACTGGAGACACAATTCCAGGACAGTCACAAGCCACCAACACTCCCAGCCACTGGGGGGATTGGTTCTCAGTCCTGAAATCACAGTATCCACTACAGAGCCAGGGTTCCTTTTTGGGGGAGGTGGAGGGGGTCAGCTGGCTCATACAGGGATCCAACCCTTGACCTTGGTGTTATCAGCACCACTCTCTCCCAAGTGAACTAATGGGCCAGCTCCCTACAGTCAGGTTTCTTTTCTCTCATATAACTGGGCAAGAATAATATAAAAGAAGAAAAATGCTTGCAGGCTGTTCTTGCCAGAACAGCTCAGTTGCTGGTGACAGTATGCTAGATTGGGGGAAAGAAGAACCATGGGCAGCCTGGGCCCCAATGTTGAATGCAGGGACAGTAGGTGGAGTTATATATTCTACCTTAGGAGCCCCTGTACAGATAAGTAGGTAAAAGCCACTATGGTAGTTTCCAACATTTTTCCAACATTTTTTTTTTTTTGTAGAATAGGGCAATATAGACACCTTTTGGGTTTTTTTTTTTTTTAATTGTGTGATTTTGCATCTTTCTACAAAATAATGCTGTGTGATAGGCAGTCATTTTTGATACCAAAGTGGAACTAATTGTATTCATTAATTTCTAAATTAACTGTGTTTTAGGGATTTTGTGATACCGTCTGAGGCATCCTGTGTTTTGTTATAAAACTGATTGGGAATTCCTGCATTCTCTTCTATAGAGCATGACCACCTGGGACACAAAAGAAGTAAATTGAATGATCTTTGCTTTCAAGGAGATTATGTTTTAATTTTGAGAAGAGAGAATGCAAAGTGCGCTGTTATTCCTAAGGCCAAGGAGTATTTTATCTTCTAGAAAAACCTTCTCTTAAATGTGGAGAACACTCAGTGGGGGAGATAAGGACAGAGCAGTGAACAAATTCATCTTCCCTTCTATATCTAGAAGGATAAACAGCCCGTGCCTCCCAGAGTGAGTTAGCATGCTATTTTATACAAATCCTGGGAAATCTCAGGTTTTTAAGTATTGCTTTCTTGTTTATTTAGTCCTTGTGGTACTTTGGAATGTGCCTATCTCAGATATTTGAGAGATGTTCTGTAACCCAGCTTCCAGACATCATCCCTACTCATCTTTTGGGCTCTTTTATCTGTCATTGACTGGTGTGCTTTTCTGGACTCCAGGTTTATCTTTGTTTAGGAAATAACTAATTGCTTGACACAGATGACTCTACTTTGTGTTTCTTTGTTCTCTTTTGTAAAAAAACCAAAATTCCACTTGCACAGTTTATATTCCTTAACTTTTAACTTCAGATTAGTTTTCATGACCAGACAAATAGCATACTTGCTGCCTGGGAAATGACCTCTGCAAGTCAGTGTTTGGTGGGAGTGACAAAGGGAAAGTGTGACTGTGGCTGAGAAGGAGTTTGTCTTCATCTCTTGTTTTGCTCTTCATGGGCTTCCGAGAATCACGCAAAGGAGCCTATACCAGTCGCTTTCCAGTTCGCTGCAGTGATGACGCTTGAAACAGATGTTCGTGTTTTCAGTCCTGGTGATACGGGCAGGCCTGCTCTGGATAAACAGGGGATGTGGGAAAATCCCTGGGTCCTCCAGTTCTCTTGCAGAAACATTTCTCTTTTTCTTGTCTATACCTTCAGCCTCCAGGCTCACTGTGTCTCAGTGCTACACTTTCTCTGTGCCCTTCCTTCTCGACGACCCCATAGGTAGCGGGCCAGCCTCCTCACCTGGCTTTCCTACCCCTCTGCTGTAGAAACTTGCTCTGCTTGAGTTTCATTATCTCAGGGCTTTGTTCAAAGACTGGCCAGTTCTTCTGGTAAATCAGTTCATGCCAGGCTGTTAATAACTGGTAAAAATCAACCCCAAATATGCATCCGCTAACAAGAACCCATTTCCACTTTAGCCTGACTGGGATTTTTAATGCTTTAATTCCACATTTCCCAATCTGGTCTGGGCTTAGGGGAAAATTCACAGGATGAGCACAACACATTTTCCTGGAGCTTCAAATTTACTTGAAGATTTTTTCTTGAAAAAACCCACATTATTTTCATATTTAAACAAATAGAGATACATATTCCAGTAGAAATAAAAATTCCCCATATTTTAAAAAGAAAACATGAGAAAACGAGAAATTTTTACTTTTGGTAAACTACTCTGGGATAGGTCTCCAGATACTCTGGGATTCTGGGATGAAAAACTTTGAGAACCAGTGGCCTAAGCCAAAGTTGTTTTTAAAGGTCAGAATTCTAGCATTGGAGGAACTTAGTGAGGAACTTTTTTTTTTTTTTTCCTTTTCTATTTTCTCAGAACTGCTCTGATCACTTGCCCAGACATGTGATGTATGTGGTGGGCTAGTCATGTGGGCAAGAACACATTTTTCAGGCCTGAACATTTTTACAAAAAATATTTTATTTTATTTTATTTTGTCAATATACAATGTGGTTGATTATTGTGGCCCATTACCGAAACCTCTCTCCTTCTGCCCTCTCCCCGTCCCTCCCAACAATGTCCTTTCTGTTCGCTTGTCCTATCAATTTCAAGAAATTGTAATTGTTGTATCTTCTTCCCCCCCGCCCCGGCTTTTTTGTTTGTTTGTTTATTTATTTATTTACTTATAGCTCCCACAAATAAGTGAGAAAATGTGATATTTCTCTTTCTGTGCCTGACTTGTTTCACTTAATATAATTCTCTCTAGGTCCATCCATGTTGTTGCAAATGGCAGTATTTCATTCGTTTTTATAGCTGAGTAGTATTCCATTGTGTAGATGTACCACATTTTCCGTATCCACTCGTCTGATGATGGACATTTGGGCTGGTTCCAGCTCTTGGCTATTGTAAAGAGTGCTGCGATGAGCACTGGGGAACAGGTATACCTTCGACTTGATGATTTCCATTCCTCTGGGTATATTCCCAGCAGTGGGACAGCTGGGTCATATGGTAGATCTATCTGCAATTGTTTGAGGAACCTCCATACCATTTTCCATAGAGGCTGCACCATTTTGCAGTCCCACCAACAATGTATGAGAATTCCTTTTCCTCTGCAACCTCGCCAGCATTTATCACTCAGAGTCTTTTGGATATTAGCCATCCTAACTGGGGTGAGATGGTATCTCAGTGTAGTTTTGATTTGCATTTCCCGGATGCTGAGTGATGTTGAGCATTTTTTCATATGTCTGTTGGCCATTCATATATCTTCCTTAGAGAAATGCCTACTTAGCTCTTTTGCCCATTTTTTAATTGGGTTGCTTGTTTTTTTCTTGTAAAGTTGTTTGAGTTCCTTGTATATTCTGGATATTAATCCTTTGTCAGATATATATTTTGCAAATATTTTCTCCTACTCTGTTGGTTGTCTTTTAACTCTGTTAATTGTTTCTTTGGCTGTGCAGAAGCTTTTTAGTTTGATATAATCCCATTTGTTTATTTTTCCTTTGGTTGCCCATGCTTTTGGGGTCGTATTCATGAAGTCTGTGCCCAGTCCTACTTCCTGAAATATTTCTCCTATGTTTTCCTTAAGAAGTTTTATTGTTTCAGGGTGTATATTTAATTCTTTAATCCATTTTGAGTTGACTTTAGTGTATGGTGAGAGGTATGGGTCTAGTTTCATTCTCCTGCATATTGATATCCAGTTATCCCAGCACCATTTGCTGAAGAGGCAGTCCGTTCGCCAGTGAATAGGCTTGGTGCTTTTGTCAAAGATCAGATGGCAGTAAGTGTGTGGGTTGATTTCTGGATTCTCTATTCTATTCCATTGGTCAGTGTGTCTGTTTTTATCCCAGTACCATACTGTTTTGGTTATTATAGCTTTGTAGTATAGTTTAAAGTCAGGTAGTGTTATGCCTCCAGCTTTATTTTTTTTTGCTCAGCATTGCTTTGGCTATGTGTGGTCTTTTGTGATTCCATATAAATGTCTGGATACATTTTTTGAATCTCTCTGCAAAGTCATGCTTGGGTCTGTTTGTGCATTTGCCCAAGTGTCTTGGTTAGTGAATTGGAGATCCAAGTGAGAACGTTAAGTAAAAACACGGCATGGAGCTGCTTTTTAGTTTGCATTTTGGGCTAATATGAGACCATTTAGATGCTTCTTTATAAAGAATATTTTAAAATTATGGAAGTATTTATTTATAGTAGGCAAATCAATGTCAAACAAGAAAATGAATCTTCAGGGATCTTTGAAGATAGGTTTAAGCTTTTAAGTAAGCACATTTGTTTTATTATACTTGTCTTACAAATTGTATTCTTTAAAGAAGAGCTGTAATGAGAAACTGAAAAATTAACAGGATTTTTTTTTGGTCAGAGGATTTCCTAGAGAAGAATTATTGTAGATTTGGACAATAGTATGAATTACACATACTTTGTTGCTTTAATGCTTATGGTGTCCAGTTGTGAATTCATAGCTGATATACTTTCTTAATAAAAATGAATCAAGTTAATAGTGAAGTTGGTATATTATAAAGTCATTTCCTTTTAGAAAAATTTCCATTTTTATATTACTTTTAACAAATAACTTATGGTAAGTACCGATTGAAATAAGCTTACCATCTTTTACTGGAGGTGCTGGGGGAAAAAGTATATTTTATCTTCCTGCAAAACTGGACAGTAAGCCTTTCTCTAGAGATAACAGGAGGTTTTGGGAAAAGGCTTACTCCACAGTGGTTTTCCTATATTCATGCTACTTCATGAAATCTGTTGGGAGGGATTTACTATTTTAATTTAAGTGACATTCTGGGAGGAACAATCCCTAAAATCATTTATCAATCACTTAAACCTTCGTGCTAATTTATCAGCAGCTTTGCCATTTTCAGCTAAGTGCTATTGTTAAAGGTGTCTATTGTCAAGTGAAAGAACACTGTTATCACAGCATTAAAGGAAGTGAAAAGAGTAGTAATTTATAGCTGTACCCCTCTAACATAGCAAATCCACCTTTGTGTGTTCCTTCCTGTCTTTGTGCATTTCCATAAACATTTTTAACATTGATAGGACCACAGAGTTGAGTCAAGTGTGTATGTAGCTGGGGTGTGGGGTGGGGAGGGTGTGCCTGTGTGGTGGGGGTTGTGGGCCAAAGAAAAGACAAGAACCAAGGCGCCTGCCACGGTTTTCTATGAAGCTACCCCCATTGCTCCTGGTGCCCCTCTCTCCACTTCCCTTCACCTCGACCTCCTCCCAACCTACCTCGTGTGTTTAGATGAAACTGACTCTAAGTTATTATTATTATTATTATTTATTTTTTTTGTTCATTTGTTTTGGGGGCTGGCCGGTATGGGGATCTGAATCCTTGATGTTGGTGTTATCAGCACCACACTCTAACAAGTGAGCTAACCAGCCAGCCCCAAGTTATACTCATTTGTAATTTAAGTATGTTTACAGTTTACTGGAGTTTTCAAATTGGAGTTGCAAGTCAAACCAATCCAACTGCTGGCTTTCATTTCCTTCCCTCTTCTCCCCATGCCTCCCCGATCCAACCCAACAGACATAAATGAATTACTCACCACCTGCCAAGCAACTCGCAGGACTGGGGAACACAGAGATGAATAGTTCTTGGTCTCTACCTTCCAGAAACAGACTAACTGGTAAAGAGATAAATACAAGGCTATATAATGAGTGCTGTATTAGAAAAGAACAAAGAAAAGGGGACGGGAACCATCTACATTTGCAGTAGTAATAAAGTATAATAAATGCTGTGATATCATACTGCAGTGGGTCATGAAAGCATGCTGTAGGAGCTTTCACCTGCTCTGTGGGGAAAGGTCCAGAAAAGAGAACAATTAAATTAGCTTAGGCACACCCAAAGACCTCATGTGTGAAAGCAGGAGACTGATTGGCTCTAGTTCAGGCCTCAGGTTGAGAAAAGAGTGTGAGGAGACAGAGTTGCACATTGTCAAGGGTCTGTCTCTGTGTTTGGATGTTGTTCTACAGGCAACAGGGCATCCAGTGGAGATTTTCAGGCACAGAAATGACATGGTCAAGTTTTTGCTTGTCTTGTTTTAAGGGGAGCTAATTCTGGTGGATAAAGGATTATCAGAGTGAGGGAAGAGTGGGGAGCCGAATGGTTCCAGGGTGCTTTTCTTTGCAGTGAGTTTCTCACTTTCTATCATGCTGGGTGGCACCAGGAGGGTGTTTAGTAACTACTTGTCAAATGGACGAATGGGCTAGCACTGCATCAGAGTTTAGGGATGACTGTGTGTCTGCTTTAAACCCTGATCTTGAGTGTTGTCCTTACAATTCACCAGCTCGTGACTAAGGGCAGACAGCACGAATCAAGGATCAATCTGCTTAGTCCATCCATCTTCCCTGCATCATGTGACTGGTAGCCATTAAAGCCAAATTGGAATTTAAATTCCATTTGAGACAATTACCAGGGATCTCTTTTAAATTCTGGGCTAAATCTCCTTGCGTTCAGCTTCCATTTTGAGTCCTGATTCTGTCCTATGGACCAAAAGACTGAAGTTGGCTTTCCTGGCCTGACTCCCCAGGTTCTCCCCAAAGACTTTGGCTGACACCCTCTCTAGAGCTTCTTCTGTGACTCAGGACTGAGACACACTGCCTCACCTTGCTATAGCCTCCAGGCCCCAGGCCTGGTTCCAGGCTGCCTGAAGAGTGTACAGGTCAGGCCTGCCCCAGCCAGCTCACAAGGTGCTGTGTAGATTCTGCCTGTTCTAAGTTTATTTTGTCACTGTACAAAGATTTATTTTACGTTGTTCAGAATTAAACCCTATCTCAAAGCTCCCTTTCAACCAATCCCTCTCTTTTAATATATCTCCCTTCTCATGAACTCATTTTCTTCTCCAGAAATTAACTTAGGTCAATTTCTTTGAACCACTTTTTTCTGTTGAAAAGGTGAATTTGAAATAACTATGCACTAAGGAAAGAAAACAAAAAGTTTGTCTAATATATTAGTCTGCTTCTGCTGCTTATATCAGAATACCTGAAACTGGGTAATTTATAAAGGAACAAAATTTATTTCTTACGTTTTTTTGGAGGCTAAGAAACCCAAAGTCCAGGTAACACATTTTGTGAGGGTCTTTTTCTCAGGACATCACATGGTGAATGGCCTGAGCAAGAGACAACTAACGTCCTCACCTGCTCTCCTTTTAAAGCCATCAGAACTATACCTGTTACCACCCATTAAACCTTCAATGGATTAATCCATTCATGAGGGTACAGTGCTCACAATCTAATCATCTCTTAAAGGCCCCACCTTTCAGGTTACCATAATAGGATTTCCTATTATCTTTACACTGCCACAGTTGGTATTAAATTTCCAATATACAAACTTTTGAGGGACTCATCTAACCCACAGCATCTAACAGTTGGATATGGTATCCTGTTTGTGCACTCTAAACCTCTATATATTCTTCTTGAAGATATTTTATTTTTAGATTTCTATTATGAAAAATTTCAAACATGCAAAGTGCAGAAAATAGTGTGGGGACCCTGTGTAATTATCATCCAACTTCAAAAGTTGTCAACAAATGGCCCAGTTTGTTTCCTCTTTACCTCCACCAAAAATATCAATAATTTCTCCATGTAATCAAATACCTAATGTATTTTCACATTTCCTTAATTGTCCCAGATTTTTTAAACATAATTTTTAAAAATCAAGGTCTAATTTAAGCCATATGATGTAACTGATATGTCTCTAGTGTTCAATCTGCAATTTCCCCCTTCATCTCCATTTTATTTTTCTTGTAATGTGTTGTTGAAGAGACTGGGTTATTCATCCCATAGCCTTCTCTGCAGTCTAGATTTTGTTGATTATATCTCTGTTTAACATGTTCCTCTATTTTTGTGTTTGTTATAAATTGGCAATTAGATGTTGCAGTTTAATAGATCTGGTTTTAATTTTTTTTTTAAACAAAAACATAGTTTAGGTGTTATTGTGCATGTCTACCAGAAGATATATAATGTTAAATTGTCTTCTTCTTGCAAACTTGGCAGCAACTGTTTATCATTGCCAAGATCTATTCATTTATTAAGGGTTACAAAAGGATATTTTAATTTTATCATTCCATCTTCATGTATTAGCCTTATCAACTATTTGATTACCCTAGTACAGTTTGAATAGGCAAGGCCTGATAAAGACTTAATTCTTTCCCTATATGAATCAATTTTCAAAACATTAGTTGGCTGTTTAACATCCCTCAGAGGTGATCTGTCACATGTTTAAATTATTAATTTGAAATAAACATATTTGATGTATTTTAACTCATTACAATTATCCTTTTTGATGTTCAAATTTGTCCATTTTTGGCTGGTGAAAACTTATTCAACTTGTCTTGTGAGTCTTTTGAGCAATCTCAGTAAACTTTGAGAGGTGCCTTGCTTTATGACAAGATGTACTAGGCTCATTCTCTACCTTTCTTTCTAAGACTTGGGATCAGCCATTTTTCCAAGGTGTCATGATTTATTTGATTTATAGAAATAGCAATATGGGACTTGGGGCTCCTCAATGCTCTTGGGTAGATCATTGTTTTTAGACCTTTTCAGAGAAAAGAACTAGGAAATATGTATTTTTTAAAAAAATAAAATACATCATGAGTATATGCTGATGCTTCTGATTCAAATATAGAAGAACAGGATTTTTAATTCGACCTCTTGGATCTTACATTTCTTTCAGTGTTAAAATCCTGGTTCTTGATGACACCAACACAAGTACGTATTTGTTTAATCTCACAATACACATGTGACAGTCTCCGAATAACAACACCTACTACTAGCACCAATGATTTGATAAGTTAAAAATTTTATTTGCAGTTGTTTTTGTCTTCATCTTATCTGTGGTCAGTTGACAATGTTTCAAATTCATTTGGACTAGTTCCTCTGTGTAGTTTTGCCATTTGCCTGATACACAGTTCCATTTACTGGATTAATTTTGCTCTTAATTTTTAAGGATTTTATTTTATGTTTAATTTTGCTTTATAATTATGTGAAATATTTATATTGTACCCAATTCAAATGTACAAAACAAGGTATACTCAAAGATGTATTACTTCGACCTCTGTGCCTTCTATATAATTCCTTCTTTTCTTATAGGTGACCATTTAATATATATGTTAAGTCTTTCATTGCTTTTTAAAATTTAAGGATTTATTTGAAGATCACTCCATAGTCATATAGAGATAATTCTCATTTCTTTTTATAGCTGCTTTATACTCCATTGTGTGGCTGTATTTTGGATCATCCTCTATTATGAACATTTGGGTTACTTCCAAGTCCTTTATTATTATTACTGATGTTGCAACGCATGGCCTTGTGCATATTGTATTTTTGCCAGTCTATCTTTGGGATTGATTACCACATATATATCTCGCAAGATATCAACAAATTTTCCTCTAGAAGAGATGGACAATTTTGGATTCCCACCAGCACAGCAAGAGTGCTTGCTTCCCCATGGTCTTCCTAACTGTACATGTGGTCAAACTGTTGGATTTTTCCCAATCTGCTAACTGGGAACTGGTATGTCAGTGAAGTTTAAAATTATACTTCTTTTGTTACTAGCAGTACTGAGTTTTTTAGGTCACTTACCATTTGCCTATCAATTGCTTCTTAGCCTCTTCTGACAACAGAGCAACTCTGGTCTTTTCTTCTCAAATTTTAAAAGCTTTTTTAATATTAAGAATATTTGCCCTTTGTGATATAAGTTGCACATATTTTTCCCAGTTTGTCAATTGTACCCTTTTTATATCATTTAACGATACTTTTCACTTGCACAGTTTTTTTATTTAATTTTATTTTTTACATCATCAATTTTATCAGTGCTTTCTCTTTTTGCTTTTGGAATTTGATTCATGGTCAGGAAAATTTTTCCCAGTCTCATGTAATAAAACAACTCACTCGTGTTTCATATAGTATTTGTAGGGCTTCATTTTACTAAATTTCTGCTACCTTAGAAATTTATCCTATTTTATGGTGTGAGAAATGGATCCATTTCCCCTTTTTAAAATACAGCTCTCTAGTTTATCCCAATACCTCTTACTTAAAAGTCCATCTTTTTCCCACTAATTTGATGCTGACTTTATGATATGCTAAACTTTCATTTGCAATTGTATTTGTTGCAGGGCTTTCTCCTCTACTGAGGATACTACTAAAGGTTATGACTCAAGTTTAAGTTCTAGTTAAATGAATAAGCAGGTCCTGGGTTGCCCAGAGCACTAGAAGAGAGGTATAAAGTGGTATTTGCCACTGACTGTGCAGAATAAAAGACCCGAATCATTATGAATGTTTAATGAATATTTAGTTGCCTGAGTGACTCAGTAAAATAATATATTAGGAAATGATTAAAAATACATTTGAGATATATATTTTGAACTGGACAACGTTTCTATGAAATATCAATTAGTAACAATTCAATGGTGGACAGTATAACGGGAAGAGAAATAGAGGTATTTATAATCTATCTGCTTAGAAAAAGCATTTGTTGTTCATTCTAAAATGTGAAACTCTGAGAACTTATGTGTAAATCTTAAAATGTAATTTTAATTATATTGAAAAACTTACTACTGTATTTAAAAAGTACCAATGATGAATCTTTTTGTGAAGAGAATTATCCTTACAGATTATGAATAATTATGCTTTAAATGAGATTTTTTCTTAGTTCAGATTTTGTGTGTAAGGTTTGTGTGTGTGTGTGTGTGTGAGATTTTTTATAGTGAGATACATTGACATACTTTGAAAACAGAGTATAACAAAAAAAGTGACCATTTCTCCTTTTGAGAACAAAAGTAAGGGCATGAAAAAGAATTAACCTAGGTTTTCATTATACCAGGAAGACAACTCCTAGACACCATTGTCCAGAAGTCTTTGACACAGAACTTAATTAGCGTTTCTAGTCTAGCTTAGAAAAGCCAGAACTCTGAAGCTGTCATCTTAACCCTTGAAAGATTTTCACATGTAATTCAATATCAACTCTCCCCACACATCCCTGCCTTTATTTTATAATTCAACATAAAGCACTGCAAAGTAAGTTAGTTGCTAGCTTTGTAAATAAATTACTTTAGGAGGTGCACAGGGAAATTAAAAAACAGGAATGGGAGAAAAAGCATTAAGTGAGAAGCAAAATTGACAAAGTTGAGAAAAGTCTTTTCCATCCGACCAGAGATCCAGGGCTCACAATTCTCTCTGACCATGGCTGGAATGTGTGGAAGGGAATGACAAAGCCAGTCCTAACGAAGCTCCTGGGCAGGCGGGCGGCTCTTCATGTCGCGCAGCTTTGCTGTAGGTCTCTGGTTTTTCTTGCTCAGGGATGTTTAATCAAGAAGTATTAAAAGTATAGTTTCCCTTTTTATCATCTTGCTATCCTGAGAACCAGCAATAAGAAATGCAGAGCGCAGTGAGTGCAAAATAGCTTGGGAAGAGAGAGCTGCCTACTTTATTTTCTTCTAAATATCGAGAATAATTTTGTTTTATTGAGGTGCCAAGGTTTGAATTGGCCCAATTAATATGCACATAGTTTTACCGCCCTTACTTAGTATATTCAACCTCTCCATTGGACATTTTCCATCTCTTTATCATCTTTTTTTCCTTGAACGAGCTCTTGGATTCAGAACATTGGCTGCGCATTCTAGTGGCATGAAAGTAACTTGAATTAAGTTTAACTTTAGAACATACAGTAAACCTTTTACATCTGGCCACATTTGACTCTTGGGCACTGTTAATATGACTAAATATATGCCAAAAAATATTCCAAACAGTCTGTTTTCCCTATTCTTTTAATTCTCTTATATCAAACGGATACGTAAATTTGTAGAGTATCATTATCCAAATTCTTCCCGTTCTTCCTGCAGTTTGGACTGTAATCACAGCTCTTGAAAATGGAAAACTTCCTCCAACTTCTTTGCAAATTATTTCCCATACCTATTAAAAAGTGTGGTAAAATATCAGAGAACTATCTGGCTCGTGAACCCTATAAAGCTTTTTGTGCTGAAACTAAGCAGAGATACATGGCAGAGAGGTAAACAAAGGCCAGTAAAAACAGGTAGGAAAAAGAGAGAATTTTCAGTACTATCTTGCACTACTTAAGTTTGCTGCAGTGGCTTTGAAAGACTCCATTGCCTGAAGGTGTTCTTGGGGCTTTTTCTGCATCTGAGAATTTTTACCTTGAGTTTTGAGGATCAACTAGAAAAAACCTTTACTCAACTTGGTGCCCTGGACTTTTCAGGTGTTGTATCTTTTTGAGGGAGAGAGAATAGGATATTTCCATTCACGGGCTCCCAGGGGAGCAGACGCTGGCATATTGAAGGGATCTGTGTTACACGACCTTCCTACCATATGCTTCCACTTCCAGTATATTTTAATTCATTGTAAAATAAGATTAAAAACCAAATGCTAGGGACAATTTTAAGAAGTGATGATTTTGAAAGTAGAAAACTTTGGGGCTAGGATTAGGTGAGGTGGTGATTTTAAAAAATTATTTTATTCATTTGTTTATTATGCAGATAATTATTAAACACCTATTTTGTGCCAGACACTGTGTTAGTTACTGGGAATAAAACAGTGGCCAATATAGTTCAAGTTCCTGCCTTTTACAAGGTTTAGTGTTTAACAAAGAAATCAGAGAATTAAACAAGTAACAATGCACAACACGTAAAATGTTGTGATATATAAGGTGGTCACCTAGCCGATCATTCAAACTGGGACTTGAGGGTGAAAGGAGAGTTCTTAATCACTATTCTGTGCCAACAGGTTTAAACTGAGATCACCCTGGGCAAACTGGGATGTGTCTCACCTTAGGGTTAGGAGATCTAGAGGTAGTTATAGATTGTGTGTCAGGAGCACTTAATCCAGTCTGTGGGTGGCAATGGTGGGGAGAAGGTTTACAGAAGGATATTGTGTTCATGGTTACTTCTCTGAGACTACCTGTTCAGGTGGGTTCACCTGTGGTCCCCTAATGACTGCCAGAACCACTGGAAGCTTAATGGTTCCTTCTTTGATTACCAGTTGAAAGGAGGGAAATTGCTACCTCAACAGCTCAACCCAAGTCTGAGAATCGAGTCTCACTGGCCCTCCCTGGCCTGATAGATTCATGTGACAGTCTCTGAACCAATGACTGTGAACAAAGGGATGGAATACGAAGACTGGCCTGTCCACATGGTGGGGGAATTCAGGGTAGCGTTAAGAAGGGAAGTGAATTAATAATAAGGCAATAATCATATAGCACGTACTACGTGCTAGGCACGATTATGAATTTTATATGTATTATATATTTAATTCCTCTAAAAAACCCTTTGAGCTAGACATTATTATTATCCTCATCTTACATCTCAGGGGACTGAGGCACAGAGAGGTTAAGGAACTCTCCCAAGGTCCCACATCTGGTAAGTGATTAAGCCAGGATTCCAACACAGGCAATTGGCTCTTAGCCATTACACTGTACTACACTGTACTGCCTGTGCTGCAGAAATGAGCGAACTGAAGAGTGTGAAGGTGACTAGTGAGAAATGCTGCTGTGCATTAGTGGTTGGTTTGCTTTCCTAAGTCAGAAAAAGCAGTTATAATCAGTTTTAAAAATGGCATCTTCATAGAGATATAATTCATGTACCATACAATTTCCCATTTAAAATGTACAACTCAATGGTTTTTAGTATATTCACAGAGTTGTGCAACCATCACCCCAATCAATTTTACTACATTTTCATTCCCTTGTAGGAACAAAATGAAACAAAACAAAACCATTAGCAGTCACTCCTCATTTCCCCTAAACCCTTCCAGCCCTAAGAGACCACGAATCTACTTTCTGTCTCTAAAGGTTTGCCTGTCCCGGACATTTCATGAAAGTGGAATCAATCACACGATATGTGGCCTTTTGTGAATGGTTTTTTCACATAGCCTGATGTTTTCAAGGCTTAACCACGCTGTGTAGCATATATCAGTACCATTATTTTTTATGGCCTAATAATATGTCATTGAATGGATATACCACATTCTATTCATCCTTTCATCAACTGATGAATATTTAGGTTGTTTCTACTTTATGGCTACTATGAATAATATCACTATAAACATTCATTTATAAATTGTATGAATGTTTGTTCTAATTTCTTTTAGGTACATAACTAGCCGTGAAATTGCTGATTTATATGGTAATTTAGAGGAACTACCAAATTGTTTTCCATAGTGGCTGCACCATTTTACATTCCCACCAGCAATGTATGAGGGTCCCAATTTGTACACATCCTCACTAACACTTGTTACTATCTGTTTTTTTTTTTTAAATTATGTCATAGCCAACCTAGTAGGTGTGAAGTTGTATATTATTGTGGTTTTTATTTGCATTTTGCTGATGGCTAATTATGTCAAACATAATTTTATGTGGTTATTGGCCATTTGTTTATCTACTTTGGAGTGCTTTCTGTTCAGATCATTTGCTCATTTCTAACAGAGTTACCTGTATTTTTATTATTGAGTTGAAATAGCTATCTATTCTAGATACAAGTATCTCATCAGATATAAGATTTGCAAATATTTTCTCCCATTCTATGGGTTGTTTTTTAAACTTTCTACATGGTGTTCTTTCCAATTCAAAAGTTTTTAATTTTAATGATTTACAAGTTTTTTCTTTTCTTTTTTTTTTTTTTGCTTGTGCTTTTGGTTTCATATCTGAGCAACCATTGCTAAATTCAAGGTCACAAAGATTTACACCTATGTTTTCTTCAAGAGTTTTATAGCTTTAGCTCCTAGATTTAGGTTTTAGATTTATTTTAAGCTAATTTTTGTATATGGTATGAGATAGAGGTCCAACTTTATTCTTTTGCATATAGATATCTAGTTGTCCAAGAACAATTTATTGAAAGGTTATTCTTTCCCCATTGAAATGTCTTGGTACCCTTGCTGAAAATCAACTGACCATAAATATGAGGGTTTATTTCATATTTGTTTCATTAATCTGTATATCTATCCTTATACCAGTACCATAATTTCTTGATTACTCTAGTTTTGTATTAAGTATTGAAATCAGGAAGTGTGAGTCCTACAACTTTGTTCTTCTTTTTCAAAATTGTTTTGGATATTCTGGATCCCTTGATTTCCATTGGAATTATAGGATCACCATGTCAATTTCTGTGAAGAAACCAGCTGTGATTTTGTTAGGGATTGTGGTGAATCTGTAAGTCAATTAAAAAAGTTCCCATCTTAACAATATCAAGTCTTTCAGTTCATGAACTTGGGATATCTTTCTATTTATTTAGGTATTCTCTAACTTCTCTGAATAATCTTGTAGTTTTCAGAGTATAAGGCTTGCATTTTTTTGTTAAACATATTCCTAAGTCTTTTATTCTTCCTGATGCTATTGTAAATGGTGTGTTCTCTTAATTTTATTTTTAAATTATTCATTATAAGTGAATAGAAATACAATGTATTCTGCAACCTTGTCAAACTTATTTATTAGTTCTACTAGTATTTTTAGCGGATTCCTTGTGATTTTTCTATATACATGATCCTATCATCTGCAAAAAGAGATTGCTTAACTTTTTCCTTTCCAATCTGGATGCCTTTTATTTCATTTTCTTGCCTAATTGCCCTGACTAGAACTTCTAGTACAGTGCTGAATTTAGGTGGCAACAGTGGGCATTCTTGTCTTATTCCTGATCTCAGGGGAGAAACATTTATTCTTTCATCATTAAGTATAATGTTAGCTGTGGGCTGTATATAGATTTTCTTTTTTTGGGTCAAAAAAGTTTCCATTTGTTCTTAGTTTGTTGAGTTTTTTTATCATTAAGAGCTATTGAACTTTTATATACTTTTTATATACTTTTTTATGCTTTTATTGGATATTGGTCTTTTTCTATATCTATTGAGATAATCATGTAGTTCTTTATTCTATTGCTATTACATTAATTAAGTTCTTTATTCGAAGAATAAATTTCACTTGGTCATGGTGTATAATCCTTTTATATTTTGCTGGATTCAATTTGCTAATATTTTTTTGGGAATTTTCTCTTCATATTCACAAGAGATAATGATCTGTACTTTCTTTCCTGTGAAGTCAATGTTCATTTGGTTCTAGTATCAAAACTGGCTTCACAGAATGAGTTGAAAAATGTTTCCCTCTCTTTTACTTTTTGGCAAAGTTTGTAAAGAATGCTATTGATCCTTACCTAGATGTTTGCTAGAGTTCACCAGTGAATCCATCTGGGTCTAGTAATTCAATTTCTTTACTTGCTACAGTTCTGGTCATATTTATGTTTCTTCTTAAGTCAGTTTTGGTAATTGTGTCTTTGTGGGAATTTGTCCATTTCATCAAAATTATTTAATTTGTCAGCTTACAGTTGTTCATAATATTCCTCTATAACTTATTTATTTTTGTAAGGTCAGTAGAAGTGATTCCTGTTTTATTCTTAATTTTAGTAATTTGAGTTTTCTCTTTTTTGCTTGGTCATTCTAGCTAAAGGTTTGTTAACTTATATTTTCAAAAAATCAGCTTTTGATTTTATTAATTTTCTCCATTTTTATTCTTTATTTTATTAGTTTCTGCTCTAATTCTTATTGTTTTCTTCCTTCTGCTTGTTTTTAGTTTAGTTTGTTCTTTTTTTCCCTTTTATCTTAAGGAGGGACGTTAAGTTATTAACTTGAGATATGTCTTCTTTTTTAACATAGGCATTTACAGCTATAAAATTTTTCCTAAGCACCATTTTAGCTGCATCCCATAAGTTTTGATATGTTGTGCCTTCATTTTCATTCATCTCAGAATATTTTCTAATTTCACTTGTGATTTTTTTTTTTTTTTTGACTATTGGTTATTTAGTACTGTGTTGTTTAATTTCCACATATTTGTAAATTTCACCAAAATTCTGTTATTAATTTCTAATTTCAGTCTGTCATGGTTGGCAACCATACTTTGTATGATTTCAATTCTTTTGATTTTATTGAGGCTTGTTTCACAACTTTGCATGTAGTTTATTCTGGAGAATGTTCCATGCACACTTGAGAAGAAGTGTATTCTGATGTTGTTGGGTAGAATGCTCCATAGATGTCTAGTTAGTTGGTTTATGGTGTTATTCAAGTCCTTTATTTTCTCATTTATCTTCTGTCTAGTTGTTTTATTAATTATTGAAAGTGTAGTAGTGAAGTCTCCAATTATTACTGTAGAATTGCTTATTTCTCCCTTAAGTTCTGACAGTTTTTGCTACTTGTATTTCAGAGTTCTGTTTTTAGATGTATATAGTTTATAATTATAACATTTTCTTGGTAGATTTATCTTTTCATCATTATAAGATGTCCTTCATTATCTATAATAACTTTTCTGCTTGTTTTAAAGTCCACTTCATCTGTATTAGGATAGCTACTCCAGCTTTCTTATGGCTGCTGTTTACACAACATATTTTTTTCTATCTTTTTACTTTCAACCTGTTTGTATCTTTAAATCTAAAGTGTGTCTCCTATAGAGAGCATATTATTGGATCTTGTTTTTTTATCCAGTCTGACAGTTTTTGCCTACTGATTTTGCATTGCGGGAGCCTCAAATCTGAAAGGGCACTCATGTAGTTTTCACCTACACCAAAAAACATCACCCAGTAATGCAATTGGTAGAGACATCGGTTTATTAGACTTCCAGGAGTTGCTGAGGTGGCCAGTCAGCTAGAAATCTGCACCACCATGGGACACATACAACAGTTATATAGTGAACAGATCAAAGGAGAAGTGTAAATCATTTGCATGCTTATGCATAGACCCTCACCTGACTCAGAGCTCGAAGGAGATCTGTTTGAGTAGATAAGTTAACTTGTTATCCTCCTGATGCCAGAGTAGTTAACATAAGTGTGCTAACTCCATTTACATGCTAATTAATTTACTCAGGTCTCCTGCTTCCTACAGGTTTCCATTTGTTGTAAAGGAGACATGCCTTTCTTCGGGTAACTACCTTGGCCAGGGGTAGTTCCCCAGGAGGGACGGGGAACTCTGGTATGCATGGGGAGGGGGAAATAGGTCTATGTCCAGGGTTTATCTTACAGATTTGATCTTTAATTAATTCACATTAAATGTTATTATTGGTATAATTAGATTTATGTCTGCCATTTTACTTTTGACATTCTCTTTCTTTCAGCTCTTGTTAAGCTGTCTGCCTTATTTGGCATAACACTAAACTGTTAGGCTTCACTAATTTCCAGCTGATTGCTCTATTGTTTTGACAATGCCTTGGGCATAATTTGTTCCACAGTCTGACCCAATTAAATTCAGGCAGAAGTAATTTTTGCAGCCAGTCTTTGAGGTCTGTTCTGATACCAGCAATGCTTTTCTTAGCTATCTCTTCCCTTGGTTCTCTCTGTAACTAACTGGCCTATGATTTAGCTTGTTACTCTTATAGAACTACCAGCCTTTTAAAAAATTATTTATCATCATAGTGTCCATTGTTTTTGAAAACATCATTAGGCTTAAACTTCCCCACATTCTATCTACTATAAAGTCAGTTCTTTTGGGGAGAGCTTCAGAGCCCTCTGTTCTCATGGATGGCCTCTCCTGAATAAAACCTCTGAGCCACTGCTTTGGGTGCTGAGCAGGAGGTGGAAGCCTCTAACCTTCTTGCCTTGCTTTTTTCTGGTGCAGAGCCTCTGCCCTGTGAACAAAGGAGGGGGCAGGGTAATCGGGTCCCTAGTATTCCTGGCGTGCTGCATCTGATGTAGACCTCTGCCCTAAGAGTAGGGGCTGGGTGGAGGAGAGGAGCTCCCGACCTCTTTGCCACACTCATCAGGAATTTAGTCTTTCCACCCTGGACCTGGAGGAGCTGGGGAATACTGGTGCTCTGCCCCCCTCAGTGAGATACCACACCTCTTAACTAGGAGCTAGGGAGAGAGGGAGCCTCACCTTTTTACCAGACCCGCTCAGAGTGGGGCCTCTCTCAAGATGAGCTGGAGCAGGGAAGGAGCTTGTAGGTCATGGCTCAAGTGCCGCAGACTCACTGTTCACACCAAGATTTAGTAGTTTTCTTGAATTAATGTTTTGTTATTTTCTGTATACTCTTAGGACAATTTCTAGAGACTTAAACAAAATTTTTTTTTTTGTCTTTTTCGTGACCGGCACTCAGCCAGTGAGTGTACCGGCCATTCCTATATAGGATCCGAACCCGTGGCGGGAGCGTTGCCGCACTCCCAGCGCCGCACTCTCCCGAGTGCGCCACGGGCTCGGCCCCTTAAACAAAATTTTTTAGTGAATGTTATGCGTTACAATCTTACCATCGTTTCACGGGAGCCGCAGGGCTCCTCGTGTTGCTGAAAGTGGAACCTATAGCCACTTTTTTGCAATCTAAAGATCGCAATCAGCGTACAATCTAAGAATGCTCTTAAATGTGAAAGAAACCTATCAGATGGTAGCTGTATTTTGGGAAGTTGAGATATAGATAAAATCCTAATGCTGAACGAAGAGGTGTGTGTAGTGATCAGGTTCCCAGTAGCAAACAGATGGCCCACTCAAAAGGTCAACTGAAGGGAGCTGGCTAGTTAGCTCAGTTGGTTAGAGCACAGCTTTGTAACACCAAGGTCATGGGTTTGGATCCCCATGCCTGCAGCATACTTTAAAAAATTTTGTGGGCAAGGTTAAGGCAACCACCAAAGGATGGGACCAGCAGCAGCAGGAAGTGGTACCACTCTCTGCATGGCCTGAAGGAAGGCAGGGGATGGTTACTAGAAACTAGTGTAAACTGGAGCTCTCTGGTGAGAAAAGTCCTTACACCCAGGATTGCAGTCACTGTACTGCTGAGTCTGGAAGAGAGGAAGGAAGGGAGGGAGAATGCTGGAGTTGGAGGAAATTTCACTCCCAGAAGTGCTCACTCCTCTCACCCTCTGACCTGCCAATGCTTCTCACTGGCCAAACCTAATGGAAGCCAGAGGGAAGGGCAAGAGAGCTGGAATAATGTGGTCCACAGAGTGTAGCTTCCCAGGAAAAAGAAGGGAGCAAGTGGAGAGTTGGTCTACAGTACAAAAAGGGAACCCCAGCCAGTGGGCTTTCCTGCATGGAAATGGCCATGCTATGACCTTCAATGCTCTGATGAATAAATAGATTCTTTCAGAGAACTGTAGAAAGAAGGGACTGGCTAAGTGACATTGATCTGCTTATAATGTCGCTTCTCCCAACATGCATCTTCCTGAGAGTTCATAATGCTCACCCTCATGCTCTCCAGGAATCACATCTTCAGTGCATTAAGAAAGTCAGAAGCAACTTTCAATACCAGTTTAAGCCAACGAAGTTGATGCAAAGATATTAGCAAGGTTTATAGAGCTCTGGAAACCCAGTAGAGAAGATCTCTGTTTAAGGTGTAGAACGAATAGAGGAAATCTCTTTTGTTGTGTGAATCATATCAGCTGTCAAATATGTAGTCTAGCAATTACTACACTTAGAAGGCAGGGAAAAGGAAAAATCTGCAAACAATCTCCCTATGTAATATAATAATATTCTGCAATAAATCACCCAATACCCTTCTACTGGTCATACTCAAATGCCCAACTAACAGCCCATAAAATAAACTGGAATAACCAACTCATGGTGAGGTTTTATGTATATAAGCTGGTGATAGGTCATGCCTTCAGGTTCTCTCGCGTAAGCGTGGAGAGCAACCCCTTGACTTTAGGAAAGAATGACAATGGCAACACTGATGAGAGCACTGTCAGGTGAGCATGGTTTTGCACAGGCATTTGCTAGAGTTCTGCCAGAAATTACCCTGAGGCTCAATGCTCCCACATCCCTTCCTTGCTCTGTCTAGCTTTTCTCCCCCTTAACTATTTTTTTTTCTCTTTACTCTCTCTCATGCTTTCTTCTACTCTCTGCCTCCAAAACCTCAACCAGGATGCTGTTAACCTCCTTCTCTTTCCAGTGGCCCAAAAGACCTTATCCCACCATCTGGTGATACTTCTCTGGCACCCACCCATTCACCACCAACTTCCAAGAAGGTGCAGGAAGCCCCTCTTGGCAAATGAAACCCCCACTTACCTCTTTATGGCCTGAAGTGAAGCTGCTGCCCTTCTTTTCCATGCCTCCAGCTCCACTCTGGAATGTTTTCATGCTAACAGCAGTTTTAAGTAAGGCACAACTTTTCTTTTTCCAGAAAGATGGGAATGGAACACAGTAGATGGATGTGTTCAGTGCAATTGAAATAAGGGCTTTGGGGCCTTTGGGTCTCAGGCAGAAGATCATATTTTAATACCCATGGCTGAAATCAAACTATAAAACTTGGAGAAGATCATAAATGCTTTGTTTTACAACACACAAATAACATATCCTGACTATTGTTAAAGAAAAAATTATTCTGACACTTGTTAAAACAGTAAGTAAGACTTTACTCAGGAGTATTGGGGTAGATGTTAAGACTATTGCAATAGAGGAGAGATTGGGCTCAGCTCCAGATACAGCAAAGAAGCTGGGAATTTATAGCCAATGACCAGGGTGAGAGGGTCAGTGGATAAAAAATTACTAAGAGGAGACATCAAGGTAGGGGGATTCCTGCTAAATAGACTTAACAGGATTCTTGCTGAAGGCAGGCCGGGGTGGTCAGATATCAAGGGTGAGGAATTCTCCCTAAACTGACTTTGCAGGATTCTTGCTAAAACTGGGGTATGCCAGCCAAAGACAAGGCCCAAGGATGAGGCCCAGTGGAAAAGAGAGCTCGGAGGAGCATGTCTAAAATTTGGTCACAGAGTCTTTGTTGTTGTCCACTATGATGTTAACATGCTAAGCTTAACTTGGGCTTCTCAACCCTGTCCTTATGTCAGCTAACTCAGCTGACCCCAATACACAAGCACACACAGTCTTTATTAAAAGAAAGCAAACACTGAAAACAACAACAACAAACACATCCACCTCCTATTGATTAAGCAAGCCAACTTGTATGAAGTTTTAGTTTTAACCAGCTATGTTTACCTGCTTGTCCTCCTTACTTTGCTGAAAGTAAGTACATTATTGCATTATAGGCTGTGGGATTCTGATGTGTGTACTGTGAGATGTCAAAATAATATTTGATCTAGGGTTCAGAAGGATAGTAGAATCTTCAGAGATGTGTGCTAGGTGACACAGAAAGCAAATTGGAGATTTTCTTGCAAACACAAACTCATGGTTTGCAAACACAGATTCATGGTATGGTGTGACTTAGGCTTCCCATCTGTGGTTTAGAGTTAAGCCAAACCACAATGGACACAAAGGGGGAGAACTCCCAATGTGAGCTCATTTCCTGCTCAACCAATACCCAAGTAACAATCTCCACTAGCCAGAGATGTCTTGATTTCAGCAGGAGATGAGTGTGTACATGTAAGCTGGTTTTTTTTCTCAGTCACCTTTCTGAAGTCATAATGCACATAAAAAAAAAGTAATTTAAATGGCAAAGCTCATATTGACAAAACAATTTTCATTTGAGTACTTGACTTTTAGATAAGTCTATATGTTTATCGGAAAAGAAAGGAAGAAAAAAAGGAAATAATTGTTGGGGCTCAGAACACAATGCCCCCCAAAATGGCACCTTGGCAATTGAGAAAATTGCAGAAGTAAGAAGGTCACTCTGATTTCTACCAACTTTCTTTCCTGAAGCATCTTCATAAAAGAATTCTCTGGCCTATCTCTTCTGAAAGAGTAGGGTCCTATTCTATACCAGAAGGCCAAGAAGAATCTGAACAAGCAGGCCTTGCTAAGTTGCACCAATTTATTACTGTTCAGTCCTTTTTGTCCAATCATGCTTTTACATGACTGTCCATTCTTCATCAAATATAAGCATAAAAGTACACAGTTTTCCCTGGGTCTTTGGGTCTTCATTTCTGAAGTCATGTAAAATTCTGGTTAAATGAATTTGCTATGCTTTTCTCTTGTTAATCTGTCTTTTGTTGTAGGGAAGAGCTGAAGAGCCAAGACCTTTGTGATGGGTGAAGAAAAGGTATTATTTTTAATCCCCTGCAAAATACATTCATTTAAACAAACCTGGCTTAATAGGTTATTAAAAAGAAAAAAAAAAAAAGCCCCACCAATTCTATTATAATTATATTAGTATGATAAAAATATTTGTCCTAAATCATTAAAAAAAATTAATTCTAAGACTCTACTCAGAGCTTTTGGAGAAGTATTCTAGACATTCCTAAATTCATAAGTCATCAGACTTAGAAGCAACCTTACATATCACCTAGCCCACCTCCCTCTAGTTCAAATGAACAAACTCAAAGTCAAGAAAAAGATTCTAAATGAGCTTTCGATAAGAAGTACCAGCCATATAGACATTTTTCTCATGCTCTGTAAATTCTGATGCCAATATTGACATTCAGTATGACATTGAGTTTTACTGCAGTGATTGTTTCTAACATAACTGAAAAGAGTCTTAGTCTAGGAAAAATGCCTATTTTGGTGCAAAAAGACCAGAAAAGTAGTACAGCAAAGGATAAATTCTAAGAGACTTGCGATTAAGCTTCCTGCAAGAAATTTTACCAAGAACCATCTCACATCTCTGAATGTTTGAATTTGATTATAAAAATAGCTCTTATAAGCATAAGAAAAGGAAGTACTAATCCATCCCATTTCACCTCCAATTGGTCTCTGGGCACATTAACAAGTGAATCATTACTCTTTGGAGATGAATGGAGTATGGGATTGCCAAAAGATAAAATTACAACAAATTCAGTTTTAAGATCTCAGCTGGTTTTATTGTGATTCTAGAATTGGGTGACACTTCATCTCATAAAATAGAATAAGTACTCCAATGAGTTGAACAGAGAAGGTTTGCTTTATAGACAGAAAAGAGGCTGAAGAAAGCAGAAACAAAGAACAAGGAACAGATTGGTTATTTTAAAGTCACTTTCCTTGGAAGGTGCGCGACAGGGAGACAGAACAATAGAAAAGTAACCGATGCATTAACATCAGGTTACCCTTTGTTGTAAGTATTAAAACAGAGGAAAGTTCATTATCATGCCCACTGAAGATTGAAACTGGCCTCTGGGAAATTAGGCTGCTATCTCTCTCCTGATTTCTCTGAAGTTCAAGTAACAACTCAGTTTCCATTTCATGAGCATGGGTGACTTCATTTTGATTTTTAGTCTGGTCTGTTGGGAACTTGCACAGAAACCTAGTCCAAAATAATGGCTCCTATAATTTTTCTTTAACAAGTATATGGTAAAAATTATAGAATTGCTCGTGGAAATGTGACATTGAGATGATAGTTTTTTATTTTGACAAGTGGTTATGATATTCTTTTGGGACTTCTGTGCCTTGGGGCTGAGCATAAGTCCCAAACTCTAGTTTGTATACAACAAAGGGAGAGTCTATTTAGCAGAGATCCCTATTTACAGGCTGAGGAAGAGACTTATCTAAGAATTGCTTCAAATTGTGAGAAAAAAGAAAACTGGTCTGGTCTCATCCCTAATGCGTTAGCTCTGTTCTTCAGTGAATATAAACTCAGCAAAGGCAGTGGAGCAGCAGATATAATAAAGCATCAAAGAAAACGGGAGGTCTTGAGAGGCCAGGAGCTGATTAGCACATATTTGTCTTTCTGTAGAGTTTGGGGCAAATAAAAAGCCCTTGGCTTCACACACGACACCCCTCCAGTTGGCTTAGAGCTGCACAATGCTGAGAGGTTGTCGTTGTTGTATCTTGGAGCTTTGGGCTAGAAAAGACCCCGGAGTCAGCAGGATTCAGGCCAGGACTCAGGACACCCCCTGAGGTCATCTCACTCTTCTCTGAGAACCTGTTGCGGGGTCTGCAATGCAGTTAATCTGACAGTGAGCCAGAAAGCAAAAAATTTCATTCACAAAGGGTTCAGTTACTCACAGCCCTGGGGTGAAAACAAGTGATGGGGAGAATAAGAATGACTGCTTAGGTTTGACTTCACCTCTTTCTAGCTGTGAGAGTGAGCACAAGTTACTTAACCTCATTCAGCATCCGCCTCCTCATTTGTAATACAAACACTGCAGGATTACCTTACGGGATTGCTGCGAAGACGAACTGAGCTCATACACATAAAGTGCTCAGTGCAGCAGCGCCGGGGACTTTGACAGGCCAGTGTTCATACCCAGACACAGTCCCTGTGCTCTCAACTTTAGAATGGCCACACCACATGCCCTCATCTAAAGAGATGACTTGTGGTCACTTATTCATTCAGTGCACTTGCGGAGCACATCTTCTCCCCCATTCAAAGCTCTCTGCTGGCACGCAAAATTTTGAATTGTTTAAAAGAAAATTGGTAGAAAACAAGTCCCTCCTCATGGCTTCTGTTGGCATGTAGGCTGCTATTAAGTAGAAATATCTCCAAGAACAGTTAAGTGACTCCCTTTCTGACACAGAAGACACACGATTAATTGGTTATAGTGCAAATGTTTTAAGTCTGGCAAGATCGTTACGTGGAAGAGAACTAAATATTTCACTGTGGTTTTATATCTCATAATCAGAAAAACAACAAACAAAAAAGCTAACAACAAAACTAGTCCCAGCCATCTTGAGGAGGCAGCTCTGCTACCAGTTCCCTTGCCCTGCAAGATGAATTCTTTAAACCCATCTGCTGCAGGAAGTTAGGCAAAGCCATAGCAGTAGAAATTCAAAACAGCAGGTTTTAACTAAGGAGCATTCTTCCTGGAAATGTGTGCATTTAAGTTGCTGCAGCAGAGCTGCCTGTAATTCCAGGGCAGCCCAGGAAAGCTCTGTGGAGTCAGGGAAATGTACTCTGCTTCCCCCCCACCATCCCTGTTGTGGTAGGGGAGGGTTCAAAGCTCAACTTGTGTTTTGTGTTTTCAAACACCAGGCTAGGGCAGAGTCCTAGAGCAGGGGAGAGTGAGCAAATTTGAGCCACCAATCTCTTCTCTTGCTTTTTTGTGAGGTTGCATATTTAGTGGAAAGAGCATATCCTTCAGAGTTGACTGACATGCTAGCACTGTTGCTTTCTGAGTGACCTGCTGAGTCTCTTTCATTTGTAAAAGGTGATGACACCTAACTTATGAGATTTCTGTGAGGATGAGATCAGACAACAGATGCACAGAATTGTCCACAAAATAGGTGCTCAGTACATATTTTTTGGGAAATGAGAAACATATACAAAAGCCATGTGTTGTGTAATGTAAGGGAAGCAATACAGTGATAGTATAGTCTATGGTCCACATATCATTTGTCTCAGTGTGGGGATAGGGTGCCCAGGCATGATGCAGTCAGGACTCTGTGGTTGTCTTCAGATTGAAAGCATCTTTCCACTTTAACACTGATTTTGGAGCTGTGTTTTTGGTAGAGTTCAGTCTTGGGAATACAGTGAGTTAAGGGCAACCAAGAGGATTCTCTTAACCATTGCAGTCTTACATTCTAATAACCCCTTGAATTTTGAGAACTTTCAAGGGTCTCAAATTAAGGCTCTACTGCTCTTTTGCTGCAAAGCAAAATATGGCTTAGGGATTCCAAAAGGTGCCTCAAGGAGGCCCAAAGAGCTATTCGACTGAATAAGCCCTGTTGACTTTTGGATGCACAGCATCTATGACTTCTGGCAAGGTGTCTGAAGAACACTGTATTAGTCCATTGCTTATAACAAAATATTTGAACTTGATAATTAGTAAGAGAGTGAAATTTATTGCTTATAGTTTCAGAGGCTGGGAAGTCCAAAATCCAGGGAATACATCTATTGAGGGTCTTCTTTTGTGGTGGCTTTACAGCAATGCAGGGGTCTCACATGAGAAAATGGCACACTAATTAATGTACTCTCCTTTTAAAGCCCTCAGAACCACACCCACAACCACTATGAAACCATCAATTTAACCACCTTCAAGGCCCTACCTTTCACTTACCATAAAAGGATTTCCTGCCCTCAACAGTTACAGTGGGGATCAAGCTTCTAATACATAAAACTTGGGAGACACAATTCAATCCTTATCACACCCTCTGGATTCCTTGGAAGATTAAGAATAAAGAGCTTCCATTTTTTATTCCAGGAAACCACCTCTGACCTTAGCAAAAACCTGAGTTTAGGAGCCAGGGCCAGGTTGGAGCAGTGGAGAAGACTGTTAAGTGGGGCTCTATGTTACTGGATGGACTTATTTCTTTAACAGGCTTCTGGAAGTTCCTACTTTCAGATTCTGTAGAAGCAAAGCTCAGTAAGACCATATTCTTGTCCTCAAAAAAATCCATTCTCTACCTCACCCCAGACGCCAACCTGGCTGAACCTCTTTTTGTTCTTCAAAAATATTTGACGGTAACTTTCCTGGAGAAAAAGAGATGGCGTGGGCATATTGGAAATGGGAGAGACCCAGGGCTTGGCTTTCTACTAAATTGCATCTCTCTGGACTAAATTTCTTTCACTGGTAAACCCAATGAGTTGTTAGAGCTTCTCAACTCTATTGCCCACCAGTATCACCTGGAGGTGATTTTCAACACCTAGGTTTGGGTTCCTGGGATCCACTCCAGACCTATTTAATCTGACTCTATGAGGGCTCACCTCCTCCAAGGGGGCTGTTGTACATTTGGGTGAGAGCCACAAGGCTGTGTACGCTTCAAACCCAGGGTCCTCTAGCGATCTCAGCACTGGAGTAGGAGAAAGAAAAAGCTCATTTATAACACAAAAAAGTCTCATGTGAGCGTTGGGGAGGTAGGTTTGAGGAAACATAACTCTGCTCTTCTCTACAGGCTTTCCAGAAGCTGGGGAGAAAGCAGTGTTATCAGAGAGAGCAGCAGAGTGTTTCCACCTGAAATTCCATTAGCAAGACCTTCTAAGAGCTGGAGGAGGGTCCCTGAGCAGGCAAATTCCAGCCTTGCCTTTATCGCACTTATCTTTCCCATTCTCTCCCATCCAGTCCTGAATGGAAGACAGACACACAAACACATGAGTGTACTCAAAGTGCCCAAGGCGCTTAGAAGGAGATGCACCAGCAGCCTGAAGCCAGACCCCTTCTGCTGGCCCGTGGGCATAGACAGGCTGTGGGGTCTTGCAGGAGTCTCTGTCTTCTTGGTAGCCAGCAGTGGTCAGCCCCTTCCTTTCCTCTGCTCCCCAACTCCAGCCAAGCTTTCAGTTGCCTCCCAGGAGAAGAAAGCTTTCAGATGTTGGCTCAAGATTGATAACTGGAACAGAAAGTTCAAGATCTGAGCTTTACTCATTTATTCAACACATATTTACGTAAAAAAGAAAAAAAAAAACCCACCTAAAATTGACATCTTAAAAATAGCAAAATTATTTTAATCCTAAATGGGCACTAAAAGGATCCTGATGGATGCATACGTAATGCCAATCTATGCAAATTCAGGTACAATTCTGCAGAACAGGATTAGGTGGCATTTGTAAAGACCAGCCATGTTCTAAGCTGTCACCTACCAGTCTGTTTCTCCCTGGAATCAGATTCAGATCAGATGGCAGGAATTAGATATGAAGAAACCTCCTTCCTAAACCTTCACCTTCTAGTCTAATTTAAGTATCTGTGAGCTTTGAAGTGGTGGGGCTGCTTTGGTTAGCATTTAGGGATTGCAGCAGGACACTGATTCTGGAAACAATAATACCTGACCATGCAGACTTTGCTAGGCTCTTGCC
Source organism: Cynocephalus volans (assembly GCF_027409185.1). Taxonomy (NCBI): domain Eukaryota; kingdom Metazoa; phylum Chordata; class Mammalia; order Dermoptera; family Cynocephalidae; genus Cynocephalus; species Cynocephalus volans. The sequence continues at coordinate 279,806,153 of NC_084460.1, read as the reverse complement.
TGGTCTGCTGAGTTAATGTTTGTAAGATGCTTTGACCTTCTTAGAATAAGATGGGTTTATGTATTGCTGGAAAAACAATGAAACAGAATGCCTCACAAAATAAGAGATTCCATTTCTTCTAAGTGGACAAATTACAAACGTGCACCCACACACACAGACACAGTCTTTTCTTCACCTTCCAGTGGAGCTAGTATAATTTCTCTAGTGAACCCCAGTTCTGCCTGATCCAGGGCTCACATGCACAGTGTTGACTACAGCTCCTTCCTCCGTAAGAGCGTTCCCTCTAGACTACTGAGTCAGCAACATTATCCAAATAAACATCTGCTAGATGTTGTTGTTAGTAATGATAATGACTAGCTGGGGTCACTGAGGATGGGCTTAACGCATACCATCCAAATGGAAAATTTGAGAAAATTGGAAGCTTTACAAAAACTGCAATTGTGCTTTCCTATTTACTTTCAAAAACAAGACTCTGCCTTATATTAAAGTCATTCCATTTTGTCAGAACTCTCAGGGCACCAGCCCTAGGAATTACAGAGTCTAGTGCACAACTAAGCATTGTTGGATAGAAGTGGGGGGTTAGGAGCTTGCACCACAGACTTCTGCAGGCCCTTCACGGCCTGCAATGAGTTAGAATCAGCGAGGTCCTAGCTGATAACTTTTGCACTGATAAGGGCTGCTAGGCAGGAGTGCTTTCTCTTGGAGATTTGGGGAGTAGGGCTTCCCCAGAAGATCAATGCTGGAGGTCTCCCAGGTGCAGGATGCCTGTCACGCTGCATGCCGGCAGGGAGGATTGACAGAATGAAGTCCAGATGCTTTGGGCTGCATCTCACCATTGATCTGGCACAACCCAAAAGCTGGCCCTCACTAAGTCAATATTGGGAACTCCCCCCACAGGAGGATCCTATGGTGTGAGGTCTGAACACACGCTGAAACGTCCATGGGGATAATGAATCACATTATCTGGTGGGAAGCAGAAGCTTCTCTAAGAACGATGCCTGCATTTTCTGCTGTCGCGACCGGGTAGCTCAAAGCATTCCATATGTCTCAGAGGCAAATGGCATATACTGGAACTTTATGAAACTCTAGAGTAACTTCTGAAGTTAGTCCCTGAAGGCTCAGAGTCTATTGCTGGGGACTGACCTTAGATAACTGTTCTCTGAAGGATGAGCTGGTTTACCTTCTTGGACTTTATTTCCATGTAAAACGAACACATGTCATAAGAAGCAATGTGCTCAGCCCCATGAGTTAAATGGGTGCTACAGCAAACTCAGATTGGTGAGCTCAGGAAAGAGCTCTTGGAGCAGGCTGGGTGTGTATGGAGATTCTCTGTTCCTCAGTTTCCTCATCTAGAAAGCAGGGCAGGGATGCACCCACCATAGGAAGAAGTAAGTACCCTTTGCCTTTGAGATTTTCTCAAGTGTCCATTTGGAGGAGTACTTCATTCTTCTGGATTCCTTGATCCCTCCTCCAGGCTTTGTTTCCTAAGGGTATAATTTCTTGGAAGAGACAAATATCTTCATTTCCTACACTGCTGAGGGTTGACATTGAATGGGAATAAGAATGTAAATCACCTATTCCAATTATGAGTGCTCCACCAATTTTTAAGGACAATGCAGTTTTCATGTCAGTTTTATACACAAAATTTATGTCAGTTACAAATATGCTTCAATCTGATATTCTCTGAGGCTTAGCCAAAACTGATGAAAACTCAAAAATAATAATGAAAGACCAAAACACTTTCATATGGCCTTCTTAATTCTGTATTTCTATGCTTCCTTCAAGCCCAGATCTATTAACACCATTCTGAGTCTATACTACCTATCTCTGGAGGTACTGTATTGGTTAAAAATGCTGTTGCCTACAAGTAACAACGACAACAAAAAAGTCTAAAAGTGGCTTTAACAAATAGGAGTTAATTTTTCTCACATCATCAAAAGTCTGGAGGTAAAAGTTTTCTGATTGGTTCATTAGCTCAACAGTGCCAGGGCTGGTGTCTCTGTGGTTCTCTTGGCTTTTCCTCGTGGTTGCAAAATGGCTGCTGCAGCTCCTGGCATCAGATCCCCTATTCAAAAGAAAAAGTCCATAAGTATGGTGGTTTTAATCTCAAATTCTTTGATACACCTTGCATTGAGTAGTGGGGTATATCCCCTCCTCTTAATTCTGAGTGGGTTTGTGACTGCTTTAACCAATACAACATGATAGAAGTGACACTGTGTGACTTTTGAGGCTCGATCATAAAATGCCATGCAACTTCTGGCCAGTTTTCTTGGAACAATTACTCTCTGGATGCTCCCCTTGGGATTAGTCCTTTTGGGATTCTCCTTCTCAAAATCCAGATCAGATATCCACAAAAAGGACAGAGAGCCTGTCAGAAGAGTATAACAAAATGGAAGACATTTGTGGAGTTTAAGAACATGAGTCAGCAACTACAAATAATAGCTTTATATTAAAAGAGCAGTAATTCTCTGCTGACCACAAAGTACACAGCAAGACATTCTTGAGTTTGTGTTTACTCTCTGACTGTACATGTTTTTCTAATCAGACTGCAGGGCTCAGCTCCACTCTGGAGGCAGGCATTCTGCTTTGCAGAGACCAGCTGGACTTTCTCAGAGAGTCTGCAGACAAGTCAGGCATCCCTTTTCTTTGCCCTCAGCAATAGAAGAATGAGTTGGCAGACTTGTTTTTTCTTGCTGCTAAGGGTCTATTTTATGACTCCCTGCCTTCTAGAATGTCTTTCCTTGGGCTTCTGGGTTTTTTTTTTTTTTTTTTTTTCTTCTTTCTTTTTTTGCATCGGCAGTGCCTTTCTTTTCTAATCCCTTTTGGAAGACATTTCTTTCTCCTTTGAGCATATCTCTAGTCCTCTCTCTGGCAGCTACCATTCATTCTCTAACTTCTTCCTATATTCTTTTCTCTCTTAACTTTGTGAAAAATATAGAAGGAAAGTTTGCTATTGTATCCTCAGCATGTCATGTGTTTTTGTTTTTTTTAATCCATGGTTTCCTAGTGCCTAGCACAGTGCCTTGCATATGGTAGGCACTCAAGACAGTGGTGTTGATAACATCAAGGTCCAGGGTTCGATCACCATGTAAGCCAGCTGCCAAAAACAAACAAACAAACAAACAAACAAACAAAAAAACTCATTCAGTGTGGATGAGTGAATGATTAAATGTTCACATAAAAAGTATGGACTCAAACTAAAGTGCAGCAAAGTGATTAAATGAATGACTCCACAACAGCAGGTCAAAAGTTGAAGTGAGCTTTTGCTGCTCATCTGTTGTGATATCTTGTGAATTTGCACATTCATACATTTCCTTCACAACAGTTACTGGGTGTCTACTTTGCTGCAGTCCCTGTGCGGTCTAGCGGGAGACAAACCCACATAACGCAGTGTCACAAGCACTGGGATGGAGGCAGCCGGGTAGGCTGTGGGTGCACAGAGATGTACACAGACTTCAGGTAGAGGGGGTTTTGCTTCTCCCTTGCCTGAATCAGTTTAAAGTCAGGGTATCCCAGAGGTGGTACAGCCGATGGTTATGTCTTTAACATGAATACTCATTTCTTTCTCTTCCCTCCCAACACACCCCCACCCTGCCTTGGGAATGAAAGCTTTTCTCTTCCCATCATGGGAGGAGAGAGAAGACACTGTGTTTCTGAGCACTAAACTCTCCCTATATCCTAAGGTTGGGGATATGCAGGTTGCCAGTGGTTTGACTTTAGGCTAATGGAACCCTAAACCCTTCCCAGTGAAGCATCCCATTAAGGGTTCAGTCTTCAGGGATAAAAGGCATATCGGAAGAGACCCCAGGACCAGCAAGAAAGGTATGGGATCAGAGGGGCCTATTGCCTAAAGCCTGATTGTATACAGTTTTCCAAAAACAGTCTGCTGCAGTCCTGGGGGAAAGCCTGCTGTGATGGGCACTGTTCGAACACCCGAAAGATGTGCTGAACCAGAGACCTCCTCAGCTGACCTTCTGGTCTTCACATGCATGAGAACTTTGCATGCCTACACCACAGTGCTTCCACACTGACCACCCAGTCAGTGGCTGAGTGGTTTCAACACCAGCCCTGCCTCAAGCCACATCATCTAGGGCCCTCTGAGGACACATGCTGGCAGTGCTCAGGACAGTTGTAAACCTAAGAGGACCTGTGGCTAACCCTGAGGAGGGGCTTTTATACATATATTTTGGGGCCAAATGGAGCAATCCAAGTGACCCCTATCTGGGACAGTGGGAAGAGGGTACTCCATTACAATGCAAGTATATTCTGAAGTCCCAAAACTGGCATTTGAATCTTGCCTTCACTACTTCCTAGCTGTGCAACCTTGATCTTGGGCAAGTTACTTAACCTCTCTGAACCTTAATTCTCTCATCTGTAAAATGTGGGCCTAGTATTTATTGCATTTAGAGGCTGGGAGGATTCAGTAAGTTCTTACATGGAAAGCAATTGTCACAGTGCCTGGCACGTAGTATGTGCTCAATGTACATGCTGTTATTGTTGTATTTCTGTTGTTGTTGTTTTTACTATGATAAGCAAGAAGGACTCCTTTGATATTTTAAGAATATCTAGACCTCTCCTGAGTCTGAAGAAAAGATCTGGGTCCCATTCATCTGCTCATTCTTATCCCTCATTTGGGGGCCTTACTTACTGTTTTCTAGGTCCCTCTTCAGGATTGGTCTGGGATCAAGGAATAATGGAAAAGGAATTTCTGTTTATTTTTTTCTTTTTTATATGAGAACTAAGCATCTTTATTCAAGGGTAGGAATGGTCTTCAAAAAGTTCATGAAAAGATTCATATTATCTTCTAATTCCATTTTTCCACGAACATTTATTAAGTACCCTCTATGTTTTAAATGGAAACAAAGGTCTTTGTCTTCCCCTAAGTTTTTCCATGCCCTATTCTAGCCCGGTCTTCCATGGCTAACTACAACATTGCCTCTCACTGGCCATTCTGTTGATCTCTGCCTTGCATCCAGCTCCCAGGACTGGCCAGCAGAGATGGCAGACTGGTCTGAGTGCAGAGGATTGAGGTATTGTCAGTATAGGATTAAAACTGTTGGGCTGGCCCCATGGTGCACTCGGGAGAGTGCAGCGCTTGGGAGCTCAGTGGCGCTCCTGCCGCGGGTTCAGATCCTATATAGGGATGGCTGGTGCGCTCACTGGCTGAGCGCGGTGCGGACAACACCAAGCCAAGGGTTGCGATCCCCTTACCAGTGACAAAAAGAAAAAACTTGTTCTGCTAAAAAGACTTTTGAGGCTACAAAACAAGAAGAGAGTGTTCTTTTACACTCAGTTAGGTTCTTACTCGGAAGTGGTTATTTCTTCATTTTTCAGCTCAATTTCTCATATTGCTCTTTTCAACATTCTCGTTGTTATGGTAGACTCAATAAACACTATTGATGATTTACTCTGGGCCAAATACTGTGCTTTCATGTACAATTCCACCCTCTCCCTTCCCCATTTCCCTAGGCTGTAGTTATCTTATTTTTATTATGTGGGAAAATGCTCCAGATTTCTAGTCATTCAATTAACAGAGCAAAGGGAGAAGACATCGTGTAAAATGTTGCTGACAGACTGAAGAAAGAAATTCCTAAGAAGTGGTTTTATATTCTTTATCTTTCCCTAGAAAATTTTCTTGTTCAGATTCCAAAAGTCACTTATTTTAATCTAACATGCCTCAAGCTTCAATTTTTGAAAACAATAGATATTGCTCAAAATGATAGACAAATGCCCAAAAAGTCAAAAGGAATTTCAGTCTTACTGAATTGGTTGGCAATATGTTCAATAAAGTGACAATGGGTATCTTATTTCTACAACAGTGAGAGTGTACTGGTGTCTTTGACATGCCAAGAATATTTCTACTACATTTTCAGCTCTGACTGATCATGTGCAAAGAGTTGGATATGTGAAAAGCTGCAATAACTTTAACATGGAATCATCCTGGTAAATTACCAAAATGCATTGTTCTTCCAAAATAGTTGGATAGCTTTATTTCTAAGGCAACTGTGAATCTAGTATGAAGGCCAGAAGAGTAAAGATTTAGAGAAAAGTAAACTTTAGGTTGAATAAGAAACAGCTTTAGAGCCACCAACTACTTCATTTAGATAAAATGAAAACTTGAAAAGCAAAGAGGGACAAAAACTAGACATGTTTGGACAGCATTAAGTTTGATAGAAATTTAATTTGTGACTTAGAAACCCTCTCATGTCTGTTACAGTTTGAATCTGTAAAAACATTTGGGAAAACAACAGCATTTTTTAATTGAAGAGGGAAATTAATTATATATTGTCATGAAGGAATGCTGACCTAGACATTTGCTTGTATACAAAGAAGCAAATAATTTCACCAATAGTGAAACAAAGGGCAAAGGATTTGAGATCCCCAAGAGTCTGAATTTTAGTGGAGTAAGATCTCACAGCACCTGGAATATGCTGAGAAAAAAACTCAACAGAGAGGGCAGGAATTGGGAGGTGTTTATTAGCAATGTAGATTTCTCTGCGGATTTTGCCAGCTTGCACACTGCTTAGGACACTACTTACAAATTCTTATCTTTCTTACCTGTTTTCCAAAATCGACTTTTTCCTGTCATGCTATGAAAGGGGGTCCTTCTTTCCTTCTGCCACCATGGCACCTTGCTCTTTCCACCTGGAGTTCCAGCTGTCCCCTGCTCCAGCACAGCCCTTAATCACCTCTCTCCTTTTCTGCCACAGTTACTTAGCTCCAAATAGGCATCTCCACGTCTTTTACTGTGTACAGAAGACAAAAGACACTCTGGTTACTGGAAAACACTCCATAAACTCTTTCCTTTTCTGTAATCCATTGTAGTGGGAGCTTCTGAGCCACTTCTTTGAGTTACTGGGTTTGTTTCCTGCATAGACCAGGGGTCTTCCTGTGTTTTACGTTTTCCTTTTCCTGTGCCCACCCTCTCTGGCTGTTTGCTCTCCGAAATTAGTTTTTGACACTTTGAAGATACCAGGAGTGTGCTTGTGCTCTATAAATCCCTGCTTTAGCTGAAGGTTGCTGGGATTGGCAATTGCTGCCATTGGCAAGAGACCTTCTGTGCCACGGAAGGGGCTCTGCAGCTCGCAGCTTCCCCACTGGGCCTGGTTATGGAGAGTGATTCTCAGGTTCTCCTGGGCACCTCCACCTGAGGCATGTGACGTAAAGAACACAAATAGTTGCCTTGGTCATATTATCCAGGTCCAATGTGCTTGCTGTGAAATAAAGAAAGGTTATAGGACTTGGTGGTACTGGTTGGTGGTCAAATTAGCCTGGAATTACTAAGGGGAAATTTCTTAGAGCAAGTGGGACTTGAGCTGAGCTGGATTTGAAGAGGTAGCAACAATGAGAAAGCATTGCCCAGAGGAGCAACCTAAACATTTTGGAAATAAATGTTGCTCATTTGAGGGCAGGTAGGAGAAAATCTGGCTGGAGGGGAGGAAACAGGACAGAAATCATGGCAATATTTGTTTTTTCTTTGTTTTCATTGTAGCTGTTTATCTATCATGCACAACTTGAAGAAAAAATTAAGCATGCACATGATAAGAAATCAAATGATACATGGTGGTAAGTGGTGAAAGATCTCACTCCCAGCTTAATTTTCCATTTTCCTTCCCCAAGACTATCATTTTATCTAGTTTCTAGTGTATCCTTCCAGAGATATTATGTCTAGGTAGGTATATTTGTTTGTTCCTATGTATTTCTCTGTATCCACCTGCCCATTTTTCTGCCGTCCCCTTCTTTTTACACGAATGGCAGCATATATCACACACTGGTTTTACCTTGTTTTGTTTTTTTGTTTTTTTCTAACTTAACCAGTATATTCTGAAAATTGTTTCATATCGTGATCACAGTTTGTTATATCAAAATTGGGATGCAGAGTGTGACAAATAGTTCTGATTTGTATACTCATTTTTATAAAAAGACTTATAAAAATACAGTGGTTGCATTCCATTTAATTAAGTGCTTAACCAAATGTGTTTATGTCTTTATTAACATAATGTTCACAAGACTAGCCTGGCAGGTATCTGTGTATAGAAGAGATAAGAGGGAGGCAGGCTGGATTCAGGAAGACCCTTTATATGGCTGCTGCAGTCAGGTGGGGTGGTGGGACTGGGAAATAACCACACATGGCAAAAGCTGGTTTAAGCTCTGTCCCCAACCATCAGGTTTTAAAAAGGCTACCACTCCATTAGATGGTATCAGCTGGAGCTGGATAATTATTGAAGGCATTACAAACCTCTCATTACTATTGGCATTTAATTATGCTGACAACTTCTTCAGCAGACCTTAGCAGAGGTTGTTAGAGCCCCACTCATATGTCCTTAGCTCTCAAATTCTCAATGCCAGTGGATGGCAGGGTCCCACTGCCTGTGTACAGGCAGGTGGGAATTGCCAGGGAGTCTGTGCACCTGGAGTGGCCATCGCCAACGATGAAGAGGAGTTGGTCATTAAATACCCCCATTTTGTTACCCTTCAGTGGGACAACTCTGAGCTTCTGAGATTCGATATACCCTGTATTCTAGATGTACTCAGAGGGATTGAGCTTCAGACACCCACAGCATCTGTACTCATATTATGTACTGTGTGCTAGGTACTGGCTTTTTTCTCTTGGTCACTTTCTCACTTTCCTCCTGGTATTTCCTAGGATTTCCTTCAACTATTTTCATTTAAATCATTGTCTTGGGATCTGTCTCTGGGTAAAATCAATCTTAGATACTGGGATCATTCCTGCCCCATCCTCAAAAATAAAGAAAACAGCAAATGTCATCATTTGGTGGGGATGAATCATTTAGTGCTAGTGTTGAGTTCCGTTTTGATGGATGGAGCCCAGTCTTATTGACTGTTTCTGAACCAGTTGGCTCTCTCTCATCCTCACGCCCACTCCCACCCTGGCCATAGTCCTGTTCTCATTTCCAGGGAGTGAACAATTGAAGCGGGGCTGACTGTGGCCCGTGCACAATCTGTTTTCCATCTGAGCAGCCTCCCGTGGAAGTTGGCTCATGCAGTTGACATAAAGCAGCACCTTGGTGGGCTCACGTGAGGAAACAACGAGAGCAATGTGTCCAGCTCCATGTTCTGGCAATACTCACTCCATGTGCATCACAGAGATTGCCGGCTGTGGTCTCTGCCCTTCCGTAGTCATTTTATAGCTTTTTTGATGGCAGACATTTTCACCTTTTACTTGAGGGGCTTTGAAGGCATAAATTGGTGAGGAAGTTTGAAAATTCTGGCAGGATTTTGGATATAGAAATTAATTCCATATTGGGGCTTTTGAAGAGTTCTCTTTGTAGCCAACCAAAAAGCATGGTACTATGAATCCCATAGGGAGGAAAAGGGTAAACTCCACAAAACAGATCAAAAACTGACTTGACCAGAGCTTGCTTGTTTGCCCATTCTGAGGGAGATTTGTGTTCCTGTAGTGCAATCATTACATACTCATGGACAGATTTCTGCTAATAAACAAAAGGCATGGAAGTATAATTGAGATTTAGGCATTTACTATGTGTCAAGTCTCAGTTCTTTCATAAATCCTTATGAAAGCAAACTTCTATGACTTCTCTGCAAAGATTGGTTCATCTAGTAAGTGTCTGGAGTACTTTGCAAAGTTCCGTTTGTATCAGAAGGAAATGTAGCTATTTGGTCACAACCTAATTTTCACCAATCATTCCATATGGCCTGGTTGTTGAGACTTGGCTTAGAGGCCTGGTACCTGGCCTGTGAACTATGAGAATTTTCACAAATGCATAACTGTGCTCTGCTCAAAAAGGGAGGTGGGAAGGGCCAGAAAACAGTTGATTCCAAAGACATTTAACTTTAGCCAAGGATCTGTCATTTGGTGCTGATTACGAGAATTATAGAATTTACTGCCTGGAATGAACTTCTGAAGTCATCTTTTCCATTTTAAAGATGAGAGGTCGGAGCATAAAAAGCTGAAGGAATTCTCAAGGTCATTCAGCTTAGGACTACAACCCTAAACACTTTCTTCTCTACCTTTATTCAAGTGGTTCTCAACTGTGTCTGAGAATAAGGACCCCTTTATGTAAAAGAAAAGTTGTGAACCTCTGAAGCATAGCAGTTGTGGTTTTTCATAGTTGCTGCTTGAGGAAACTCATATGTGCATCTGGATGTGTGCATCTTTTGTGGCAACTCTACCCCATGGTACATGATGGAACCCTGTGAAATGCCAGGATCCTCTTGTTTCTTCCTTCTCTGTTCATTGGCCACTTCAATAGCTCATTGTTTGCTCCTTCATTCAGGAGGTGAAGAGACAAGAAAGAAGCAGAAAAACCACTTGGGATTCTTTCCCTTCCTTCGATACCTTCCTTCATTCAGTCACTAAGTGCAGCTGGTCCTCCCCTTGAGGGGCTGGACCCCATTCTCATGCCATTGGCTCCCCTATTCCACGTTCACTGCCTGAATACCCTTCCTGTCTGTCACTTTTTCATGTCAGAATTACTGAAACCACTTCCAAATGACATCTCAGATTCTGTTTCCTTCCTCCTTTAATCTGTTTTGAGCAGCATTGTTGAACTTATCTTCCTAAAACCACAGTTTCACATCAATCCCTTCCTGAGAAATCTCCAGTACTCAGAAATCTCTACTGTGTCTAATAGAAAAAAACAAAAAAACAAAACCCACCTTAGCTTTTAAAGTTCTCCACACAGCTGATTTGCACTCTTATGGGAATCATAGTATTTTACTCTTGTTTGGCATGCATTTGTATTTATATGAACTTTTAAAAATGTTGTTCTTTTAAGAGACACTTTGGTACAAATAGCATGGGTTTTGTCATTGGACAAACTTAGGGTTATCTCCCAGCTTGGCTATTTACTGGTTATGAGATCTTGGGTAAGTTTCTTAATCTCTGCATATCTCTGTTTTCTTATCTGTAACATGACCACAGCAATACCTATCTTTCAGAGTCAAAGAATTTGAAAAAATATCTAATGCAGTACGTTCAGCATTCATGTCTTCTCTCATAAGAAATCTCTTATTTATTTATTTATTTTCCTGGGCCTATGCAAATTCTATTTTTGTCTAAGAGTCTGGCCCAGGATTCAGTTTCAATTTAATCTTCTCTGGAAGTCTTTCTCAAACATTCCAGTCTGTCTCTGTCCTCTAAACTTTCCAAGTGAATAGAACAGACAATAAGTATTAATCGTTTAACCCAGTATTGCTCCTCATGTGATTGGTGGAAGATAATGCACATAAAAGGGCTCACAATCCAGTAGCACAGGAAGTACTGCATCTTGCAACCTATCTTAGGGCTACACGATTCACACCAGCCCAGTCAGGGTTCTGAGAGAGCCCACAAAAAAGAAAATTATCGAACTTTGTTCCACCTTGCAGCTCTCAAATCTCTTTGGCTGTGAAGCCATTTTTTCATATAAAAACGATTAAATCAAGGAGTGTGTGTTTCTTAGGAATGGACTGTGGGAAACTGAGGTATGGTTTTTTTATTTTTCTCTCTATGGGATGTTGGTTTCCTGGAAGTTGATGACTCTATCTTATATTTCTATGTTTCCATTAGTATTTAGCTCTTTGCTATGCATCTTCTCGGTGCTCAACAAATATCGTTAAGCGAAATAAAGCTTGGATTGTGGAGAGGGGGAGGAGTTTTATCATGGCATTCTCATCATCAAGAACTCTACTCAGAGTTAGGTAAATGGATATGAAAACTGGTGCCTGAAATGAGGTTTGGGAGTCTGTGGGTTTCAATGAAGAATGCTGTCCTTTTGTTTCACTTGTTTAGACGTGAGGGATTTTTTTAAAATTACATCTATATATTCCCATTTGTTTTCCTTTTAAAACTTGAAATAAGTTTTTAAATGATTTTGAAAGTTTTTGAGAACAGCAGTCCTGCCGTGGGGCAAGTTCGTGTATGCATCTTTCACACACATGTGTAGACTGTTTATGTGTATAGCTCACACACATTTTTTAAGCTGGATTTCTTTTAAAAGGAACTTGAATATAATTTTGATTTAAAAGCCACATTTTGGGGAAAAAGGTCTAAAAATAATGAGACCAAAATGATATAATGTCATAAAATTACAGCCTTATAGTTGTGTTCCCTGGGTGAGCTACATAGGAGTAAGGTTTGATTTATTGGAATGACTTTTTAACCATATTCTTAATTCACTGCAGACTTTTGGGTGTTAAGTTTTGTTTGATTATTACGCTTGAGATAGAGCCCAAATACCATATGCATATGTTTGCATGTATATGTTACTTTACAGGGAATGCTCCTTTATTCAAAATTCTGAGGGGCAGGTATAAAGAAGATGTTCTTTGAAGAAAAAAATAAATAAAGTAAGAGGCATAACATTACCCATCAAATGCCAGAGTTTCCAGAAGAATTTGGATCTATTGCAAGTGTCTCTGTGTTCCTAAGATGGTTTGGCTGGGACAGGGAAGGTCTTTGGTTTTGTGTTCTTTGGTTATGACTTTTAAACAGCAAATGCAGCTCCTGGTGAAGCAGAAGCCAGACATTGGTAAGGTTGAGGTTCACGACGTATTCAGCCTGTGGACCCTGAACTGACCTTGCATTAGTCATGTCTCTCTGGACCAGCAGCTCATCTCATACCCCGTGGGAGGGTGGTGCCCTCTCTGAGGTTCGAGTTTGGATGAGTTACCAACCGCAATGAAGCATCCTCTTGAATCAGCCCTCTGGATTGTGGTGCAAAATAAGAAAAGTGTCCTTCATTCACATGTTTTTCCATTGGGCTTGCTTGACTGGGTGTGGTGCTTTCATTTCCTCAGATGAGGACCAGGGGATCTATCACTCTTGCTCAGTATGTAAAAATAAAAGGCATCGAGAGGGTAAGCCCTCAAGCATGTAAACCCTTAAAGAACATGTTCATGCATGTGTTTATTATATAATTAGCAGTGCACCAGTCTTTTAAGGCACCTTTCATTTTCATAACCATTATGCATGATGGAGTTTGTAACTGATTTTGTTGAACCGTGAGTTCATTGTTTCATGTATTGGGGCTGAACCACACAAAACTACTGATGTTCGATTACTTTAGACTTATAAAAATAACAATTTCACATGGTTCAATCTAGTGTAAATGAAGAGCTAAATCTATCCCAGCCTTCTTTCCCTTTATTGCATCTTTATTATCTTGCTTGTGCAGGATAAGGAGAGTTTAAATCTCCAACTTTAAATCAGAAGGGAGGAGGACTGAGCCTTGGAGTTGTTGACTGGGTTGTCATAGCTGGTCTGGACTCTGGAGTAAGGATGGTTAGTGTTGGGCACAATTAATTCATCCATAGAAGGAAGAAGACATTGAGCAGAATGTCTCAATGAAGTCATGGATCTAGATGGTGTCAGGAACATCTAAACAACACAGCAATTGTTTCTACATCAAGCGTGGTATTTGGCGTTGAGAGAAAGTTTACAAAGCCAAAGCTAAACTCAGGTCAGGATGTTACATTGTGTTAAACTATTTTGACATTTGGCTTATGTTTTGTGATGAGGCTGGCTGCACTTGACCCGCTACACATTAGGAGAGTGAAAATATAAGAGAAACACAGATCTTTATGGAAAAGAACACAAGTAGAATTATTTTGACTGGGTGGGAATATTGAAGAGCTCTGGAATCCTGCAGGGTCATTGTGAAGTTTGCCTTTACTGGCCTCTATTTCCTACCTCCCGTAGGAGATGGAGGTGCTGGGGTAGAGTTAGGAAAGTAAAAAGCTTAAGAGAGGAGAGAGGATAATTGCCAAGGAATTTAACACTGTAAAAGGTCACTGTGTTCTTGGACAATGCTAATGGCTGCGCAGAAGTTAGTAATGATCAGAGGAGTGGGTAGTATCCTTTCCGCAGCACTCCTCCAAATTTGGTGAAGACCTCAATCAAGCAACTAGCCTACCAGAAGTAAGGAACTGGGTGACTTTAGGCAGAAAAATAATTTATGGGTGTGTGACAAATTGCCCTACCTCTAAATCCAATTCATAGTTGTTATATAATCTCACATAAAAAATCAGCCTAACAAAGCATCTATCTACATATATCTACATATGAGGACTTAGTTTTTCTTAATTCTCAATCAATTTTCAGGATGGACTGTGCACAGGACTTTTTTTTTTAATTGTATGTGTTTATGGGGTACAGTTTGTTGTTTCAATACATGCATATATTGTATAATGATCTAACCAGAATAGCTAGCATATCTATCACCTAAACATTTATCATTTCTTTGTGGTTATAGCATTCAAGACCCTCTTGTCTGGCTATACTGAAATATACAATACAAGATTATCAGTTATTGTCACCCTAGAACACCAGAATTTATTCTTCCTATCTAACCATAACTTTGTAACTTTGTACAGTCTACCTACCTGTCCCCCGACCCCTCTCCCCGCTCCCTTTCCTGGCCTCTGGCTACCACTATTCTACTCTCTATTTCTCTATGGCTGGAGTGGTTTCTAAGAAAAAAGTAGATAACAGCCTCATTTCTGGCCTGTACTTTTCTGCAACATATTGTTTTATAAATCTAGTATTATCTGTTTTGAATGTTCCATTTATGTCCAATATTCTTCATGGAGGAACATTGTTATTAGAAAGAATGTGATATGTCCCAGCTATGTGATCGAGGTAGAGTGTTGTGAACAAATGGTTAACTTACAATGGTTAACTGTTTTCCATGTAGAAGTCAAGATAAGATATGCTCTGCAGGCTTGTGAATGTTGAATGCCCAGAGTCCTGGATTACCACAGGGTCCTTGTGAGGTTTGCCTTTACTGGCCTCTGTCTCCCCTGCCAGGGACAATTGTGTGAAACCCCATCTCCCTGTTCCCACCTCCACCCCCATGTTGCCTTAATCCTTAGGCTGTTTCCTGCCTGCCCCACTGGGGAATGCTGGCCAGACTTTCTTAGGATAGAATTTCCAGGGCCTTTATCTACCTCTTCTCTCAAGCCGACTAGCAAAACTTTCCTTTTGAATATTAGTCATTTGTGCAGCAAGTCTCTCTGAGCCTGATGTACAAGTTCTAATAGACAACACTTTATAATGACGCATCCAAAATTGATTCCTTTTTAAATCCTAGACACAAAATATCAATCCAAAGAAAGGAAAATCTAAAGGTGGAAAGACTATTTTTGGACAGATTCCTTAAATCTCACGGTGCAAGTGAGTTTCCTTTTTTGCTTAGGGCTATAGAATAAATAAATCTTTCTGTGCCCAATATGGAAAACAGATCACAAGTGTTAAAGGAATGAGGTGGCTTAGAGTCTTACTCCACTCTGCTCCTTTCATTTCTCCTGCTTTTGGGGGAAGCTTAGAAAGATTTCCCAGAGCCTTTGGGGTTGTACAAAGCACAGGGTGAAAAACAATGGTTAGACCAAAATTCTCAAATATAGTATCTCTGATGATTCTTTAAGATTTAAGGCCTACATGATAATGTAGATTTGCAGAGAGATAAGATAAGACAAGAAGCATGTGGTAACAGACCTGGTTCAATATAACCCTGTGCAGACTAGGAAGCTTTCTGACCCCCTAGACATGTCCTACATATTGCACAAATGGTTTGTGACTGTTGGCTTTTGGATAGAGATAAGTAAATAGAAGAAACAGCAATGGGCTTGGGTCATTTTGTCTCTGGAGGAAGAGGGTGTTTGCTCATCCACTGAAGCAAATTGCTTTTGAGGTACAGTTTTCAGCCCAAATACTCTTGAAGATAATGGTCGACCTTATGTCAGACACAGAGTTCTTCCTCCTCCAAAAACTTGTCATTGATTTGGGAGACAAGACAGACAGATGAAACAGCTGACCATCAGTGCAAAACAGGCCATGGTGAACTCTTATGGGAGTGGCAGTAATGCTCACCAGTGGAGGGTTACTTGAGTGTTAAAATAGACAAAGGAGCTTTTATGATGAAAAACTCCAGTGAAAAGAAACTGTTAGAGAGGGTCCTTGCGTTAACCATGCTCTTCTCGTTGTGAAGAAGAGAGCTAGGTGGTTAGAAGATACACATAGAAATAAGGAATCTCAGGTATGTGTGAGAAATTAAACAACTAGGCTTCATGGGAAGACCAGAAACCATGGAACAGCCAAGTCTTATGGTGATCAGGAAGCCCACAGGATGGCTGTCCTATGGTCCTGCCAGCAGCAGTGGTTCATGAACAATTATTCTAGGGCTTGTCATTAACATGACTCAGGCTTGTTGTGTTTACCCTCCCAATTGCTCTGCTGAATGCCCATTTCTCTCTGCGGCTCACATTCATTGGCTACTCATCATGTTAGAGAATGGCTGGTCTTGGTGAGGGGCCCACCCTGGCTCAGTTAGTTGTGGTCAACTGTGCATTCTTACAGAATAAAAGCATAGAAATTTGTACATCAGCAACTCGTAAGACTACTGCCTTCCTCAGGGAACTGCATCACGGACCCCTTTAACAGGCTCTGAGGTCCAGGAACTGGCTGTCAGGTCAGGCAGTATCACATCGTGTGAGATGTGTTGTGCCCTAAATGCTTACCTTGTACACATTTGGATCAAGGGGCACCAACTATTTAATTCTGTTTTACTTTTCGTATTCCTCTTTTAGGATCTTTTCTTCTGGAAATGCATATGCAGATACAATGCAAATACACACATATCAATGCCATTTTTTATACAATTGTTGTGATTTATTATAAAAAGAAGACTGGTTTTATTGATATGTTAATACAATAAATCTGCCTGTCTTGCATTCTTGAAAGATCTCCTAAAACTATCACAAGAAAGCAAGCCTACCGTTTCTTCCCCAAATGATGGATCATTATTAAATTAACATGAAGCATTCTCCGAAGGTGTCAAAAAGTCCTTGGAGAAAAAAATTAGCACAATAATACTACTATGAGAAATGTAATTTCCTAAAATTGCCATGACTCCTCAAGGTCATCTTGTCCCAAACTACAGAGTGTCCATAAAAATCATCCACTGTCACTTTGAAGCTTGATACAGAGGCTGAGACTGCTCAAGGTCCCTGGACAAAAATTCTTGAGATGAATCTGAACTTTCGTTGGGAAAAGAAGAGTGAGAGAGCATTTTACGAAAGGGAATCTCATGGTGGAAGATGCCTGATGGGACACTGTAGCTAAGGAGAGGTGACTTTTAATACATGATAGTGACCAAGAGAGTAAGAAGAGGTGTAGAATCCCATGCTTTTGACCCTCCAGCATTAGCCACTCTGAATCTTGTTCCCTTAAGATTTTAATTTTGTATCAACACTTTTCCCTAGCTCCTCTCAAACTGCTCCCATCTTTAATTACTGTGTGTTTTTAACTTCTCTTTCATTGCCTTTGCTTCCTGCTATATTTTCTAATATAAGCGTTCTAATTATTTTGAAATCATTCTAAGACTAAGGAATTTTAGAAATCAAAGTAGTTTTTTTGTCTCTTCAAATCTCTTTCCTTCCCCCTCACATCCAGTGCAATTATTTCCCCATTGTATTATCTTACTTGAAGTGTCCTATGTTTGAGATACTATGGACTCAGCATAACAAAAATAATGAGTAAGTCAGTGGGATGAAGTAGTGACTTGCACTCCCAATCAGTTCTGCTCCTATTCCTCATCCCATCCCTTTGCTTTGGAGTTTTTCTTTTTCAAAGTGTTTGAAATAGAAATGTTATCTTGTTCTACCATCATATAAGCTACCTTATTTTATTTTTACATACATCATTCAGGGAGGTAGTGAGGTGAGGTGGAGAATTCAAATTATATGCTCTGAAATTTTTACACTTTATTTAGTTTTCCCAATAACTGTATGAGGTAGTTTATTAATCCATTTCTGTTGCTTGTAACAGTAATACCTGAAACTGGGTGATTTACAAAGAAACAGTATTTATTGCTTACAGCTTTGGAGGCTGGGAAGTCCAAAGTCCAGGGAACACATCTGATGAGGGCCTTGTTGGTGGGTAGTGACTTCACAGCAAAGCTGGGTGTCACATGGTGGATGGCAGAAGCAGAGAGAGGGGTAACTCTTCACTCCTCCTTGTAAAGCCCTTAGAGCCACACCCAAGACCACCATTAAACCATCAGTGGATTAATCCATTTACTTGGGTGTGATCTTCACAATCTGATCATCTCTTCAAAGCTCCACCTTTCAATTACCATAATAGGATTTCCCACCCTCTTAACATTGTCACAATAGGGATTAAGTTTTGGGGGGACATTCAATCCACAGCAGGTAGGTGTTCCTATTCTTGTTGTACAGATGAAGAAACTGAGCCCAAAAAGGTTTATTAGGTTCTTCAATCACACCAGTTGATAAGTGTCTTCATCAGCTTGCATGGCTATAACAAAATACTACAGACTAGGTTGCTTAAACAACAGAAATTTGTTTTCTCACAGTTCCGGAGGCTGGAAGTCTCAGAACGGTGCTAACATGATTGGGTTCTGGTGAGGACTCTCTTTCTGGCTTGCAGATGGCCACCTTCTGGCTGCGTCCTCACAGAGCAGAGAACAAGAGAGAAAGAAAAAGGGAGAAAGAAAAAGGGTGGGGGAGTGGTCTGTTCTCTTTTTTCTTTCTTGTAAGGACACTAACCTTATTGTGGGGGGCTCACTCTTCTAATGTCATCTAAACCTAATTACTTCACCAAAACCCCACCTCCAAATACTATCATATTGAGGGTTAAGGCTTCTTGAATTTTGGGGGACACATTCAGTCCACAGTATTCCATCCCTGGCTCTCCAAAATTCACATCCTTCTCCCATGTAAAATACATTCATTCCATCCCCAAAGCAGCATCAGCACTAAAGTCTGACATCCAAAGTATCATCTCAATCAGATGTAGGTGAGGTTTGAGGTATGATTCTCCTGAGACAAAATTCTTCTCCATCTGGTATTTGATCCCTGTATTATCCAGCTGCCAAAAAGAAAAAGAAAAAGAAAAGTCCTCTCCAGCTGTTACCCTGTGAAATCAGTTAGGTTACATGGTTCCAAAATACAGCTATAGGACAGGCATAGTATAGATATTCCCATCCAGAAGGGAGCAACTGGAAGGAAGAAAAGAGTGACGAATTTCTAGCATGTCCAAAACCTAGCAAGGCAAATACTATTCGATCTTAAGGCTTGAGAATAATCCTTCTTGGTTTGATGCTCTGCCTTCTCAACCCACTACAGCAGTGTTCCCAACTTCAAAACCCACTGGGTTAGCAGGCCTGCCTCCATGGCTCTGCTGGCTAGACTCTCACAGGCAGGGGTTGCATCCCCTCCCCCCCAGGCTCTGCCAGGTGAGGTTTGTGCCCCTAAGGCTCAATCTGGCCCTGTCCCCAAGGCTCCAGCTAGCTACCATGGGACTTGTTGAAACCCAGGTGATGGCAGCAGCCCTGGTGATCTCTGAATCAACTGTGAGGTCATTCTTCTCTTGTCTTGAATACTGCATATTAGTAGCCAAATAGCTCTATGGTCTTGTCCTATAGAATCTAAGAATTCCAATGTCCTTTCTTCAATTCATTCTGTTTCCTTTCCCTTCAGTTCAAACTAGCAGTGCCTCTTCTGGGGTGGCCGATGAGGTCCATGGTTCACACCCACATTAATCTCCTTATCAAATGATTGTTTGGCCACACCCTTAATGTTCTTTATAGGCTGGGAATATTTTATTTATTTACTTACTTTTGCTAATATTTATTTTATTTTTTGAAAACTTTATTTATTATTTTTTTTTACATTCTGAGATGCTGTTGTGGATCAGTTGAGGGGCGAAGGAGAGGGGAAAGGGGAGCGGGATGGGCTGGGAGGAGGAGAAAGGAGGGAGGGAGTGTGGTTGAGACCCGTGGCACTCCCTCATTCCTGCAGCGCCTGGGGGGCTTCCAGCAGCATCTCGGTCATGACTAAGGTCCTCAGCACTCCCCACCCTGACTCAGGAGCCCAGGGCAAATCTGGTGGTAGCTCGTGTGGTTGTTGCTGGGCTGGATGTGGATATCGGGGGGACATGGCTGAGGCCCTTGCCCCTCCCCACCCCACTGGCTTGGGAGCCCCGGGTGCTTCCAGCAGCAGCCTGGTGGTCATCACTGGGCTGTATGCGGATGTCTGGGGGGGTGTGAATGAGGCCCTCAGCCTTCTCCCCACCCTGGCTTGGGAGCCTGGGGGGCTCTCAATCCTTCTAGGTTTTATAAATGTTCCTTGGTGGTGTTAGACCTTTACTGGTTAATATCAAAACTTTGTCTCTGGTCTGTGGGTTTTTTTTTTTTTCTTTCAGTTCTGTGTTGGATTATTCACTATTCCAACCACTTAAACTCTGCACTAGAACTAATTTGTTGCCCTTTTCTTACTTCTAAAATGTGGGAACTTCCTAAGGGAACCAGCACTTGAGCCCTGTGGTTGAGCTAAATTGCTGCTTTGCTGCTGATTCTCTGGGGAAGGCTTTTTGTGCAGCTCAGGTTTTAACTGGTGACCTTGTAAGCACTTCCAGGTCTTGTGAGGCCTGGTATACCTTGGTTGCGTGGAAACTCTGGTCTGGGCCTGAAGCTTTTCAGCAAACTGCACCCCCTGCAGTTCTATATTACTGACCAGTCTTCACTGAGTGGGTCTGTGAGTAGAGGGCAGATCAGCTATCCATGCTGTGCCCGATGTTCCCCCAGTAGGCCTGTCTCCCCACTACCACACTCCAAACACTTCCCATGGGACAGGCCGTGTGCCAGTTCCTTGTGATGACTCACCAGCCTCCAAGTGACTCCTTTTTTCAATCATCTGTGGCCCCTCACTCCTATGTGGGTCCATGGGAAAACTGTTAGGGGTCTTGCTGGCCTGGGGGCCACTGAGGCCCTCTTCAACCCTGCAGTCTCCAAGCAGCTTCACACAAAGGGCACAGCAGCAGCTGTTGTCAGCTCCTGCTCCATGTGCTCACCAGGGCCAGTCTTAGAGTGGTCAGGGCTTGAAATGGTCGAAGCAGTCTTTTCTTTCTCTCATCACAGCTACTCCTGCCTTCATGAACTCCATAGGTCTTCCCTGCTCTTCCCCTGAGCTCTAGTAGCTCCAGCTTGGTAGTTGTTGCTTTTTAATAGTTGTGAATTGGTTGATTGTGGCAGAGGGTGATGCCAGTACCATCTATTCCACCGTCTTGATTGGAAGTTGGCTTCCAATCTTTAAGTTCTGGTTACTTTTTGCTTAACAATTCCATCTTCTATTTATCTTGGTCTTCTCACATTTTATTATAAACAGCTGGGAGGAACCAAGCTGCTCCTTGAACTCTTTGCTTAGAAATCTCTTCAGCTAAATATTTAATTTCATCACTTGCACATTCTACTTTGCACAAAACACTAAAAAAAAATTCAGGCAAATTCTTGCCCACTTTAATAACAGGGATAGCATTTCCCCCCACTGTTCAATAATGTGTTTCTTATTTATGTCTGAGACCCTACCTTACTTATTTATCTCTGAGATGGCCTTTACCATCCATAATTCCATTAACATTCTGTTGATGATTACTTGTGTATTCTCCAAGAAGATGAAAGCTTTCTCTACAGCTCTTTTCTTTTCTTTCTGTACCCTCACCAGAATTGCCTTTCACAGCCCCTTCATAGCAATCTTGGATTTTTCTAGCATCCATCTGAAAACTCTTCCAGCCTCCTCTACCTCATTACCCAGCTCCAAAACCACTTTCACATTTTTATTTTTGAATTTTTGTTAATTGTTTTAAAATTTTATTATTAATTTTCTTTCTTTCTTTTTTTTTTTTTACTTTCACATTTTTAGGTATTTGTTACAGAAACATCCCACTTCTTGGTACAAAAATCTGTATTAGTCTGAGTTCTCCAGGGAAACAGAACTAATAGGGGATACATGAGAGCACTCCAAAAAATGTTCATGGAAAGGTTTATATTGTTTTAAAATCTATTTTTCCATGAATTTCATGAAGTACCTGTGTGTGTGTGTGTGTGTGTGTGTGTGTATAAATAATATTATATATAAAATAATGGATTGACTCATGTGATTATGGAGCCTGAGAAGCCCAAGATCTGTAGTCAGCAAGCTGAAGACCCCAAGGAACCAGTGCTATAGTTTTAGTGTGAGTCTGAGTTTGAAGGCAGGAGAAGGCCTATGTCCCAGATCAAAGATGGTCAGGCAGAGAGAAAGAATTCTTTCTTACTCAGCCTTTTATACTGTTTAGGCCTTTAACATATTGGATGAGGCCCACCCACATTGGTGAGGGTGGTCTTCTTTATTCGGTCTACTGATTCAGATGTTAATATCATCTGGAAACGCTCTCATGGACATGCCCAGAAATAATGTTTAATCAGATATACAGGCATTCTGTGGCCCAGTCTCATCGATACATAAAATTAACCATCACAATAAGTGATGGAGCCTGATACAAAACTCCAAGCTTGTGACTTAAT
Source organism: Cynocephalus volans (assembly GCF_027409185.1). Taxonomy (NCBI): domain Eukaryota; kingdom Metazoa; phylum Chordata; class Mammalia; order Dermoptera; family Cynocephalidae; genus Cynocephalus; species Cynocephalus volans. The sequence continues at coordinate 279,783,828 of NC_084460.1, read as the reverse complement.
GACTATGCTGTACTATTCTCCCATAACCTACTGTGTATGGGCACTTACTATGTGCCAGGTAATTTTAGATACATTCTCTTATAAGTTATCTAACAACTCTGTGAGGATTTAAACAGCTGTATAACTTACTGGCTGTGTGATTGTCTAGTTAATGTGCCTGAGCCATACTTACCTCATTGGTAACATAATAATACTTGTTCCATCTCTGTCCAACAGTTATTGTGAAGATTTCATGAGAGAATGCATATGAAAATAATTTTTAAACCATGAAGCATGATGTAATGGTATGCATCACTAACATAAAAACTTTATTTACTCCATTAATTAGACAGTTTTCCAGATGAGAAATCCTAGGAACAGAGGTGGATATAAATTTAGCCAATTTTTATCAAGTATCCATTGTGTACCAGATACTGTCTTCAGCTCTTGGCGGACTGATCTGTTCAAGGTCTTTTGGTTATTAGGGGTAGATCGGGAATTAGAATTGGTATGTTGGTTCCAGATGAATAGAAGATACTCTGTAAGACATTCCCTGTCCCAAGGGTGAGAACTGAGTTGAAGACTGGTTATAGCCAGAGTTGCTGCTGAACTTACTAACGGAATTTATTTCTTGCTGAATTTCCCTCCTAGATTTTTGTATTAGCCTCATTGCCTTTTGTCGGGTATTGCCCTAGTCCTGCATCATAATATGTTTTTCCAGTATAATAGACGATATCCAGATTTTTTAAATTCCTTTAGAAAATTCCTGCTTGGAGCTTTTTAGTATACATTCATTAATTTACTTTTCAAGTAAATGGAAACAAAAACAAGATGTTTGATTTGGACACATGCATGGTTTCACCATGCTTGTTTTGCATGTGCCCAAATGCCACATATATTTTCTTGGAGCCACAGGCTCAGGACACCAGTTTTTTAAAAATCTGCTAGTGTGTACTCTCTGGGAAGGAGGACAGTCTTTTGTTCTCTGTTCCAGATAATGAGACAGGAAACCCCCAGGCATGAGTCAGGGACAGGAGCCACTGGATTATTTTCTTTCTGCCGCGGGCTTTCACTGTGCCCTCAATGGGGAAGGTTCATTATATTGCATCAGACTGAATGATACTTAAAAAACTGCAGACTGCAGTTTCTAAGTAAGAATGTATTTGAGATAATGAGGAACAGACTTCTACCAGGGAAATGAAGCCTTTTGGAGCTGGCCTCTGAGGCTCCTGCCAAACAAATTCAAGGCTGAGTGCTAATTACAGACTATTCTTAAAGGTGATACCCAGGTAACAATTTAAGTGAATGGCAAGATTCTTTTAGCAAAAAAAAAAAGTTTAGAAAAGAGGTGAATCATTTCATGGGTTAATGCAAAACTATTAACCAATAACAATTAACCAATTCCTATTATAGAATTTTATTGCCCAATTACAGAAAATTCATGACTTACGTAAAAGGAGAAGTAGCACTTATTTTATTTATATTAAAGGTAATCATATTTAAGATTTCTTTGCAGGTGGAGTGTGTGTGTGTGTGTGTGTGTGTGTGTGTGTAATATGTTTTAATTTATTCATTCATCTCAAACTATAGAGATGTGTATAGCTTAGGGAAAATATGGCTTCAATCAGTCTGATCTGTCTCACGGATGTCTTATTCTTTTGAATGGATAAGAAAAGAAGAGATGGCAGTAATAATAATAACTATAATAACAAATAATAATAATAATATTTGTATAGTGCTTTGCAAAGTTCACAAAATTTATCTCTTTTAAGATATCTGTGCTTCCATGTTTATTGCAGCACTACTTACAATAGCCAAGATAAAGAATCAACCTAGGTGTCCATTGACAGATGAGTGGCTAAAGAAAATGTGACATATATAAACAATGGAATAATACTCGGCCATGAAAAAAGAATGAAATCTTGTCTTTTGTGGCAACATGGAGGAGCCTAGGAAGCTTTATGTTAAGTGAAAGAAGTCAGGCACAGAAAAATAAGTACTGCATATTCTCACTCATATGTGGGAGGTAAAAAATAAATCAATAAATTGAACTTTTAGAAGAAGAGAGTAGAGCAACAGCCCGTGGCTCACTTGGGAGAGTGTGGTCTGTGGCTCACTTGGTGCTGATAGCACCAAGGCCAAGGGTTTGGATCCCTCTACAGGGACGGCCCGTGGCTCACTTGGGAGAGCGTGGTGCTGAGAACACCAAGTCAAGGGTTAAGATCCCCTTACTGGCCATCTTTAAAAAAATAAAAAGTAGAGAGTAGAACTGTGGTTACTAAAGGCTGGGAAGTGGGGATGGAGGATAGTGAGAAGTTGGTTAATGAACACAAAATTACAGATAGATAGAAAAAATAAGTTATAGTGGTGTACAGTAGTTCTAGGCATCTGTAATTAACAAGAATTGACTGTATGTTCTCAAATGGCTAGAAGACAGGAGCTTAAACGTTCTCATCACAAAGAAACGATTAATTTCTGTGATGATGAATTTGCTAACTACCCTGATTTGATCACTACATATTGTATACATGTACTGAAATATAACTCTGTACCCCATAAATATGTACAATCAATGTTTCAATTAAAAATAAAAAACAAATTTTAAAAAAATCCCCCAAATTTATCTCTTTTAATTTTTAAAACTCTTAATGGTTTTTGACCTACGAGTCAGAACAAGCATTATTATTGTTATGTTTTATGATAAATGAGCTACGTACCACCATAGGATAGTTAAAAGAAATTAAGTAATTTTTGTATCACAGCCATATTAAATAACTCAAAGTGAAATATTTTCAAGTTAATAAAATGAGTAGGATTTTATTTTCAGAACATAACTAGTCTCTGGAAAAATACCACCCCAGTTAGCAACATGTATTGCATGAAAAAGGTATGAACACTTGAAGCTAGGTAGAAAGATCACATGGTTCAATCCATTCTCTTCCTCTTCCGGGCATGACTGTGTCATTAGTGCTGAGCACCGCACTGGGTCATGTGGAGGAGTCAAGGGTGTTTAGGACATGCTCCCTGCCCTCATGCTGGGTATGAGCTAAATGGAAAGGCAGAGTGTGGCCATCTCTGAACCAGTCACTGTGGCTAATACTGCCTGAGGCACGAGCCCACTCTGGAGTCGTGGGGTGTGGGGGTTGGAGGGAAGCCCAGCCTAGGGATAGAGGGTGGGTAGTTACCAAAGTGAAATCAAAGTATTGCTTCCAGATCAAGAGTGAATGCATGACAGGCGGCAGATGTTCAGCTCAGGTACTCCTTCTGACATCCGTAGAGTTACGAAGTCCCAGGCATCCCTGCTATCCAAAGTCCTCCCTCTTGCCCTCATCTCTCCTGTCTCTTCACTAGTTGCAAAACGGAATGCATTCCCCATATAAACAGAGTAATAAATGCTGGCGAACCAGTTAATATGGTACCATTTATAGTGTATATTTCAAATACATTAACTTTAAAGAGCCTTTTGTGGGCAGTTTTGAGGGTTTAGCCATAATTTATAATTCAGTGTCTATGGGAAAAATGCGTGCTAAGAAACCAAACACTAAAACCAAGAAAAATTCTCAAAGCATGAACTGGTGTTGTCTGAGTAAAATTGACTGCTAAATTACACAGCAGAATCTGGAAGGGCTGAGACCATTCAGAGCAAGCAGAGTTCCATGGGTGCTTGACGAGTCTGGGGAAGGGGTAGGTGGCATGATGCTGTCAATCCATCAGTCTCTTGATGGCGTCACAATCCGACTTGTGTTCCCCACACATTGTCTTATGATGATAGGAGGGTGGCCTGGGTCTCACGTCTCAGGGCAACTTATCCGAGGCTGACTAGATAGCGTCTTTCTCCTTCCTTATAATTCTAAGTATGTTTCTCTTGAAACTTCATCCTTGGTTGAAAATAAGAGGAGGAATGTATTTTAATCACGAGTACTTTTCTGTTTGTTTAAAACATTTTGAACACAAAAATACAAGAAAATGTGAAAAACTTTTTATAGAGAGTGTGAATACAAAGTCTCCCTCTCCTGCCCCCTCCAATCCCATTTCCTCAATATAAGTATCCATTCTTTGGTATATTCAAGGGTTCATTTTATAACATAAATTTCTTTTTATAGAAATTAATTATATCTCCAAGTTTTATCAAAATTAGGCAATTTTGGAGGAAATATGTCTAAAAAGTTTAAAATCCTTTTCTGTTCCAACCCAGTGGTTTATTATAGTCTGAATAGGGGTAGGTGTGGATTTTGGGGAAGGGAGGTGAAATCTCAAGATAAATGTAGTTTGAAAAGTTCTTTCTGTGGTCTAACACAGGTAGACTGAATGTTTGTGTCTCCCTCAAATTCATATGTTGGAATCCTGACCCCCAATGAATGGTATTAAAAGATGGGGACTTTGGAAAGTAATTAGGCCAAGTGGGTGGGAGCCCTCATGAATGGGATTGGTCCCCTTATAAAAGGGACTCCAGAGAGCTCTCTTGCCTTCTTTTTGGCATGTGAGGATATGAGAATGAGATATGTGATATGTGAGGATATGAGACAGCAGTCTGCAAACTGGATAAGGGCCCTCACCAGAACTCCACCATGCTGATTCCCTGATCTCAGACTTCACCCTCCAGAATAGTGAGAAATAAATTTCTGTTGTTTGTAAGCCACCCAGTCTATGGTACCTTGTTATGGCAGCCCAAACTGATTAAAACACTTCCCCTCCTCTGAAAATCATTGCTTCCTATTTCAAAGCCTGTAATAACTAACCTCTACATGATATATAGCATGCATCGTTAACTTATCATGGCCTATTTTAAAATGATATACTATTATATGTAAAAAATTGACAGTAATATACTTTCATTTTTTTCTCTAAGTGTTTTGCTATTGTTTTTATATACTTTTTTCTACGTATATTATAAAACACACAAAAACATTTTTTTGCTTTAAATAGTCATGTATCTTTTGAAGAAACTAAAAAAATTAATAAGTATTTTATATTCAACCGCATATTTACCACTTCCAGCAGCCTTCATTCTCTTTTACTTATCCAAGTTTTTGTTTCAAATTGAAGAGGAAGCCTGGATGCAGCCTGGGTGAGTCTCATGCCTTAGCAGAATGTTTGCAGAGAAGCAACAGAGTTTCAGGTCCCTAGGTGGGGGTTGGAGCTGAGGTGCAGAGAGAACTGGTGGACTTGAAGAGGCTGGGAGTCTAGAGTGGAAAGCCATAGAATGCAGAGACACTGAGATGGGAGGTTATGACTGTGACCTGGACTTCAATAGTGGGTGCCCATCTGTTTTTTGTCTGGTTTTTGTCTCTGGTTGCTGGGAGGGAACCTCTAAAACCCTAGGAATTTTCTGAGTGATAGGAGTATCTTTGTTATTAGTGGTGGGCTCTGATAGTTTATGCTAATGAGGTGACTCAGGATGGGGCCGGGCCAGAAAGACCAATCATGTGATTAGAGGATTGGAGCTTTGAGCCGGGTGATAATGAGCCTATCTGGGATTTAATCATGTCTGCATAATAAATTCCCAATAAAAACTCAGGACACTGAAGCACTGTAGAGCTTCCTGGTTGGTGAACACATTGATTTTTCTGGGAAAGTGACATGCTCTGATTCTACAGAGAGAGAAAACAAAAGGTCTATGTTTAGGACCCTTCTGGACCTCTCCTTATGTGTCTCTTCATTTGACTGGTCCTGACTGGTGTCCTTTATAATGAAACTATCATCTTAAGTATAGTGCTTTCCTAAGTTCTGTAAGCCATTCTAGTGAATTAACAAATATGAATAAGTTTATGGGAATCCCTTAGATTAGTATCCATTTGGTTAGAAGAGCTAGTGGCCTGAAGCTGGCATCTGAAGTGAGGGAGGTCTTGCTGGGGGTTGTGCCCTTAAATCTGTGGAATCTGATACTAACTCCAGTGTTTAGCATCAGAATAGAACTGCAGTGCAGAAGTATCTGATAAGCAAAAGGGATTGTAGGATTAGCCACAATGTAGGCTCCAATGCAATGTGGGATATCCAGCTACCTTGTATGAAGTCATCAATACCATCCACAGATGATTCAGAGGAAAGCCCTGTGAGCAGAGGCCCCACTCACCACCATCATGTCCAGGTGCCACCTTGAGAAGGAGGAGGGGGAAGAAATCCACATTAAAAGGAAGAAACTGATCCACTAGGGTGTTTGAACTTTGAATGGATTGCAAATTCATCTGTTTTATATTGGAAGAGACTAAGATTTTAAAAAATTCTCTTAAAAGTTTTTACTAACAAGTTTGTTCCTCTGCATCAGTAATACTTGTGAGCAATAGGAGATCACAACAGAAACTAGAAACAGCAGTTTTTTCTCCACTCACTTCCCCCAAACATTTGAGTTGTAGTGGTTAAAATTTAACTCTATTATATATAGCTTATTTTAATCTCCCCTTACATTTCTCCAGGAGTTTCCTATTTGCTTCAGAAGTATCTTGCCATATCAACAGGCCCACATTTTCCATTCCAGTTGTCAAATTATATACCAGGTGGGCTGGAACAGAATCAGGTAGTTTCCACAAAGCAGATGGACTATATTCCAGTGATTCATCAGCTTCTGTGGGTGTTAGCCTAGGTTGTGTTTTGAACCTCTGTTCCAGTGCTCGATTACTGCAGCTTACAAGATTCGTTTCATCACTTACTGGTTATATTAGGTGCTCGGAAGGAAATGATAGATAAGACCCTGGATGAGAGCTTTTTTTAATACCTTTTTTTTTCCTGATTGAGTTTTGAATTCAGTAGGAAGACAGAAAAATAAACAACTTTGACAAAATTTTTAAATTGCTGTAATAAGGGAGTGCTAGTAAAAAATAAGTCATGAGTTCAATTATTTTGTGCATTCTTAAGCCCCCTTTGTCTCTTATCTGGTGTCTTGGAAGTGCTTGATGCTGGTGACAAGTGTGGGAATGGAGATCACAGGCTGAAATATTTACAGGGGCAGGAAACAAAAATGAATGAAGTGGGCTGGTGTCTACGGAGGCAAATCAGGCAAATGATCCCAGTGTTGCCAGGTTTTCTAATTTTTCAAGAGAAGCTAGAGGTCTGTTACTTTTTAAAAAGCTAATGGTGCAAATATTTAAATGTTGGCAAAAAACATTAACACATACAAAATCACTATGCAGGACAAATAATACCCAGCAGGATGCCATAGTTGGCCTACCTACACCACTTGCAACTGCTGGTGTAAGTGGGGCGGGTCCATGCAAATGTGCACGTGTGAACAATGTGTAAACCTCACTGCTTTACATTCGAAGTCTCTCTCTGAGGCTTACTGAGCAGGGGTTTTCTTCTTTCTTACTTTATGGCTTGGGACTTTGTCACTTGATGATAATTACTGATTAATGTCCTTCCAGCAAGTCCCTTACTTGTCCTCTCCATGATTTTCTCAAATGTCCATTTTTATGGACTCTTCCCTCCTGACTCCTACCTGATGAAACCGTCATCATTCTCTCACCAAGCTTAATGCCACATGGGCCATGGGGATTAAACACTGGCCCCTCTCTTCCTGTTTTAACTCTATTTCTCATATTCCACTTGGTGTTATAGCTCATATTTCTCTCCCTCATCTTTGTGTCACTCAATGTAACTTACCCACTGTAAATGTTTCTTAAATTTGATGAGTCCAAATCTTGTGCAGGGTTGAAATCTCTCATTATCTTTTCTTTATTCTTCTTAATTAAACCCAAGGGACTGTATTCTTGAGAAATTTGTGGTATGCTGTCCTAATTCCTTCTCTCTGCATTTACTTTCCATACCTACATATGTTTACTTAAAAAAAAATCCAGTCACCAATATCCTGACAATAATCAGTAGGTTTTTTTTTTTTTTTGTAGTTTTAATTAGCTTTTTGGCCTTTTAAACCATAGATCTACTTGTCAGTGAGTTTTATTATCACTAAATTGTTTAGTTAAAACTCATCTTTTTATTAAGCACATTATGAGAAACGCATCTAGAGCTCGCGTAAATTATTTTGCTTCTCATTAATAGTAGACTTTTTCATGTCTATATCAGTGCCTAGATTTGCCAATTTTCTTTCCATTTGAAGAAGAGAATTCATAATAAATGTTTAAAAATTGAATCTAGTTCACAACTACACTAAACACATCTACTGTTATTTCTGTTTTTCTTACCTACTCCTCAGCTTCTGAGAGTTTCCCATGGATTTTATAAGCAGCTCTAAAAATTAGGATAAAATGATGCAATCTAAAAGCACAGGAGGTGGTCCAGAGATGTGAAAGCCCCATAGACCTGTCTGAGCCAACTGACCCTCCCTGTGCCTGCTGAAGACACACTCACTCTTGTCTGTCTGTTTTCTCTGAGCTCATCTGAGTGGGTTCTCTAGGGATCCTTTGTATGATTGTATGGCTAGAAGGAGGTGGACTTGGCTAGCAGACCACGTGGGTGGGCTAACTTACTGTCTGAGAGGTAGTGTTCATTGTGGAAAACTCTGAAATGTTCCCTTTCACTTAGATCAGCTGGGGCAAATAATTTCGGATGAAACTGACTGTGACCCTTTAAGTTATTGTCAAAGTGCAGAGTAAAAATAAATCTGCACTTCAGGTATTTAACTTACCTTATTTGTGATAAGTCAAATTATTTTGTACTATTGTTTTTTGCTGCTTTGATTAACCTCTCTATGATGGATGTTGGTTTCTATTCTGAGAAACAGGAAAATGTATAGATGTCTCAGATGACAGAACTTGGTGTTGGTACTATTAAAGCCTATCATTCATTTCTCCTTCCAAAAAAAAGAACTGCAATATATGTTTTCCAAAAGAGGCTTGGTAATTCAGAAGTAAATATGGTATTAGGAATATCTCAGTACTGCCACACCCTGACATACACACACACACACATTACACATTCACTGGCTAACTTCAGTTATTTCTTAGGTTAAGGCCAAAATATCAATTCCTCCAAAAGCTTTTCATTGGTTCAAGTCTCTCTGCTCTATATTCCCATTGCATCCCTAATTTTTCTTATCATAACATTTTCAATACTTTATTTTAATTATTTCTTTTATTGTCTATATCCCTAGGCAAACTGAAAGTTCTATGAGCAGGCAAGCTGTATGCTTTGTTCACTATACTATCTCAGCACTCAGCACAACTGACATGTGCCCTCAACAAATGTATTTTTGAAAAATATTTATTAGGGAGGCAGGGCAAGATGGCAGATTACAGGTGCCCAGGGCACATTCCTCTACCAGAAGAGGACCAGAACAACTAACAGACAGCTAAATATTCATGGGAGCATCTGCAAGAGAGCATAGGAGTGCAGCAGGAGACTGGTGAGATCTCTGCGGAGTGTGAAAGTCCAGGATGGCAGCAAAGAGAGGACAGAAAGTCACATGGCCTCAGCCACCACATCTCTGACACTGGGTGCAGGAGGTATTTTCTGTTGTATAGAAAAGGTAGGCAGAAGACCCATACCAACCCCTAACTTCACCACACAGGCCAGCAGATCCTTTAGCAAGACAAGCCTGGAGCCAGGTATGGGGAGCAGCCTAGAATACGCACACTGCATTGCTCTAGAAAACTAGTACAAACTGTACACAAACTGAGCCCCTATCGTCATGACCCGAACTGATGCAGGATGGCACCATCTTGAAACCAAATCTGGGAATGTGCCTTACCCTTTTCCAGGCTTAAGGCTCTACCCTCATCCTAGAACACTCACAGGAGAGGCTATAATGCCCTGATCCTGGTGGCTTGAAGCCTGGGCACACAGCAGCTGTGACTCTAGTTCTACAGTCTGGGAGGTCAACTCTAGCCCTGCTGAGCTGACATACCCTCATGTCCCTGGCCATAAATCAAATAGGCAGACCCTCTTTAGGAGAACCACATACCCTTACTCCATCTAAACCCCAGCCCTGCTAGCTGACTGAGTTATATGCACCTGAGCCCCCAAATCAGAAAAATAGCTCACAGGTCTTTACCCTAACAAACAAATGTGCTCTCAAGCCAGTGAAAATAAAATGAATCTGTGCCCTCCTGGAGAAGCTGCCAGGCAGTTCCATTCTGAACAGTCTTGCCTAGTGACCTTGCCAAAGTCCCGGAAGTGGTGGGACTGGTCCCCTCTCTAAAGGCCTGGTTAGTGGCCCCACCCATCACCCAGAAACAGCTGGACAGGTCCCTTCACTGCAGGCTTGCCTTGTGGCCTACCACCCGAAGCAGCTGGACAGGCCCCTTCACTGCAGGCCTGTCTAGTGACCTTGCCAACAGTTTCAGGAGCAGTTGGGTGAGCCCCCTTACTGCAGGCCTTCCTAGTGGCCCCACCCACTTTCTGAGAAGCAGCTCAGCAGCTCCACCCTTGGCAGTCCAGCTCCTGAACCATAGAGGGAAGCACAAATTGGGCCCCAAGAACTGGCACAGCTGAAGGGCCACTGGCAGACCTGCACTCAGCTAGCTGAGCCAAAGCACACCCATGCCCCTACCTCAGAAAAACAGCTCAATTGTCATGGTCCTGAAAGACCCACTCTTGAGTCTTTGAGTGATCACATGCACATGCATCTGAGTGAAAAAGAGCTTGGCTGACATGCTCCTAGTGTGCCCACCCATGGTCAGAAAAGTAGCACAGTGACTCTGCCACTGGCCAGCCAGTCCTAGAGACCCTGATGTGCCCTATGCCCACATTCCCAGCCTGAGAATAAATCTAGAAACTACATCACCATGAGCCAGCTCTCAAGATAACTGAACCACAGGGTGCATGTTGCACACTCCCAGCCTATGAACCTCCCGCTGATAAAGCTGTGCCACCACTGCCACAAACATCTCAAGCATAGGTCACTGAGTGACCCATGAAAGTAGATTACAGCTGAAGAAACTACACAGACTCTACACTACTGCATCCATTTTGAACAAAGCCATTGTACTCTACCCAGTTGACACCCTAGGTTGCGTTTATAGGTGAAAGTCTTTTCCCACATAAACTACTCCAAAGAGGTGACCGTTCTACCAGATGCACAGATATCGACACAGGGAAACAAGAAACATGAAAAAATAAGGTAACATGACACCACCAAAAAAAAAAAAAAAAAAAAAAAACAACCCCCAAAACAAAATAATGTTCCAGTAACTGATCCCAAAAAATCAGAAATTACCGACTTGCTGGAAAAGGAATTCAAATTAATGATCTTAAGGAAACTCACTGAGGTACCAGAGAATATAAACAGTTCCACAAAATCCAAAAAACAATTCATGATCTAAATGAGAAATTCAACAAAGAGATAGATATTATTTAAAAAATCAAGTAGAAATCTTGGAATTGAAGAATTCATTGAATGAAGTAAAAAGTATATCTGAGAGTCTCAACAACAGATTACATGAAGCAGAAGAAAGAATTTGTGATCTTGAAGATAGCCGTTTTGAAATAACTCAGGAAAACAAAAAACAACAACAAAAAAGAATAAAAAAGAATGACCAAACTTAGAAGATCTATGGGATACTATTAAGTGAATGAATATTTGAATTATTGGCATTCCAGAATGAGAAGTAAACAAAAAAGACATTGAAAACTTACTTAATGAAATAGTAGTTGAAAACTTTTCTAGTCTTGAAGAGATACAAGCATCCAAATCCAGGAAGCTCAAAGGTCCCCAAATAGGTTACCTTCAAGACACATTGTAGTCAAACTATCCAAAGATAAAGACAAAGAGAGGATTCTAAAAAACAGCAAGAGAAAAACATCAAGTCACTTATGGGGGAATCCCCTTTAGACTAACAGCAGATTTCTCAACAGAAACCCTACAAGCCAGGAGAGAATGGAATGATATATTCAAAGTACTAAGAGAAAAAAACTGCCAGCCAAGAATACTTCTATTCAACATAAAACTGGAAGTCCTAGCTAGAGCAATTAGGCAAGAGAAAGAAATAAAGGGCATCTAAGTTGGAAAGAAGGAAATTAAGTTGTCCTTGTTTGCAGATGACATGATTTTAACCTATAGACTCTTTCAACAATCTCCTAGGCCTGATAAACAAATTCAGTAAAGGTGCAGGATACAAAATAAACATACAAAAATCAATAGCATTTCTATACACCAACAACTAATTTGCTGAAAAAGAAATCAAGAAACCTATCCCATTTACAATAGTAACAACAGCAAAAAAAAAAAAAAAAAAACAACAAAAACAAAACAAAACAAAACAAAACAAACCCCCAAAATCACCAAGCAATAAATACAACCAAGGAGGTGAAAGATGTCTACAATGAAAACTATAAAACACTGATTAAAGAAATTCAAGAAGACACACAAAAATGGAAAGGCATCCTATGCTCATGGATTGGAAGAATTAATATCATCAAAATGATCATTATATCCAAAGTGGTCTACAGATTCAATGCAATCCCATCAAACTACCAATGACATATGTCACAGAAATAGAAAAAAAAATCAATTGAAAAATTTATATGGAACAACAACAAGAGACCCTGAATAGTTAAAGCATTTCTGAACAAAAAGGATAAAGTGGATGGTATCACACTCTCTGACTTCAAAATATGCTACAAGGCTATAGTAATCAAAACAGCATAGTACTGGCACAAAAACAGACACATAGACCAATGGAACAGAATAGAGAATTTAGAGATAAATCCATGTACCTACAGCCAAATTAGTTTGACAAGGGAGCCAAGAACACAAATTGGGGAAAGGACAGTCTCTTCAATAAATGGAGCTGAAAAAATTGACGATCCATATACAGAAGAACAAAATTAGACCCCTATCTCTCATCACATACCAAAGTCAACTCAAAATAGATTAAAGATTTAAATTAGAAACAATAAAACTTCTAGAAGAAAGCATAGGGAAAACATTTCAGGACATAGGTCTGGGCAGAGATTTTATGACTAATAGTTCAGAAGCACAGGGAACAAAAGCAAAAATAAACAAATGGGATTATATCAAACTGAAAAACTTCTGCACAGCAAAGAATATAATCAACAGAGTGAAAAGACAACCTGCAGAATGGGAAAAAATATTTGCAAATTATGCATCCAGTAATGGATTAATATCCAAAATATACAAAAAACTTGACAACTCAATAGTAAAAGTACAAATAATCCAATTAAACAATGGGCAAAGAATGAAAAAGACATTTTTTGAAAGACACACAAATAGCCAACAGGTATATGAAAAAATGTTCAATATCGCTAATCATCAGAGAAATGCAAATCAAAATCACAATGAGATATCATTTCATCCCTGTTAGAATGGCTATTATCAAAAAGACAGAGAATAACAAATGCTGGTGAGGATGTGGAGAAAGAATAGCTAAAAATATTGTGTTGTATATCTTACTTATTTTTGGTGGGAAGGTAAATTAGTACAGCCATTAGGGACAACAGTATGGAGATTTCTCAAACGACTACAGATAGAAGTATCATATGATCCAGCAATCCTACTACTGGATAAATATCCAAAGGAATGGAAGTCAACATGTCAAAGGGATACCTGCACTCCCATGTTTATTGTGGCTCTGGTCACTGTAGTCAAGTGTTGAATGTCAGTTCACGCTTACATGAAAATGCTAAGTCATCCCTGATTCCTCTTGCTCATTCCACGTTCAATCCAAGAACAGACCTTTATCGTTCTGTCTTCAGAATACATCCAAAACCTGAACATTTCTCACTACCTCCAATGACACCACCCCAGACCATGCTACTATCATTTCTCACCTGGGTCACTGCAGTGGCCCCAACAAGACTCCTGTTTCCATGCTTATCTCCATATAACCTGCTCTCACAACTTAAGTCAGGCTGTGTCACTCCTCTGCTGAGAAAGGACCTCCAATTGCTCCCATCTCACTGATGATGACTGACAAGAGCCCCTGTGACCTGGCCCCCATTACCTCTCCAATCTCTTTTCCTCCTCCTCCTCCTTTTTCTCACTTTGCTCATGTACCACTGGCTCCCTTGCTGCTCTTTGAAGGAGCCAGGTCACCCCAACCTCAAGCTCTCTACTTTTGCTGATCTCTCTGCTTAGAACACACTTTACCCAGATATTTAGGGGGCTCTTTTCTGCACTGCTCTCAGGTCTCAGTGAGGTCTTCTTTGACTGCCCTCTTTAATTTTTGCAATACCATCTAGTATTTTCTATCCACCTTTCATGCTATAGCATGTAGTTGAATTATTTATTTGTCTTTCCCAACTAGAATATAAATTTCACAAGACTAAGAATTTTGTCTGTTTCATTCACAGTATCCCCTACATATAGCAATGCTGGGCACACAGTTGGCATTCAGTAAATGCGTGTGCTATTATTGCTGCCTCCTCTGTGCTAGGCATTGTGCTAGCCACAGACAGCTGACAGTGACAGGAAAAGTATGGGAAGAGGGTCATATGAGCAGATAACAATGTTTATAGAGAAGCTGGCATCTGAGCCAAGTAGAAATTTGTTAGGAAGAAAAACAATGCACTCCAGTCAGAGGAAGTCATGCCTCTAAGGCAAGAAAGTCTAAAAACAGCTACAATTTTGAATGCACTGTTATTCACTCATTCTTTCATGCATTCATTCATAGCATCTACTATGTTGTGGTCACTATTCTAGGCATCATGGAAAAGGAATAAAGAAGAACAACAAAGTCCCTGACTTCAAGAGATATCCAAGTAGCAGTTAAACTAGTAAGTAAATAATGCCATTTTGTGATAAGTCCTGTGAAAGAAATAAGCAATATGACATAATGGCCATGGGCAGGTGAGGTGTGAGAGCTGTGTTATTTATTTATTTATTTATTTATTTTAAAGATGACCAGTAAGGGGATCTTAATCCTTGACTTGGTATTGTCAGCACCACACTCTCCCAAGTGAGCCACAGGTCGGCCCTTGAGAGCTACTTTAAATAGGTAGTCACAGAAGCTTTCTTTGTGGCAGTGATCTCTAACCTAAAACCAGAAGGAGAAGGAGACAGTCACACAAAGATCTGGAGCATGAGGACAGGAAGTACCAAGACCCTGAGGAATTAGGATGGTGGCCAACAGGACTAGAGCACGGCAGGTGGTGAGTGGATAAGATGAAGTCACAGAGAAGACAGGGCCAGATCCTGGAGGGCTTTATATGCCAAGTACGGCAGACTGTGCTGTGCCATCCAGATCCAGCTCCCAGCCTACTGCTTCTGGAATGGAGCATTCATTCCTCTAGCTGACAAGAGTGTGGACAATGCCACCCTGAAGCTGAAGCCCCTCTGGGGATTGCTCTTGCTGAATAGAGCCTGGTAATCCAAGGTCACAGTGCCTTTCTGAAGGCAGCCCACATGGAATGACTGACAGTGCAGAGTCAAAAAGTCTCGGCTCCCTTTGCTTCAATTAGGGATGCCTTGGTATAGTCATGCCAGCTCCAGAATGCTGTGGGGTCAGCTGAGGGTTTTGTTGTTATTGCCTTGCAGCCCAGTTTCTCTCTCTGTCCAACCCTGCTTCCTTCACACCCCCCATAAGAGCTGATCCTGAGAACACTCTCCAATAAACTTCCTGTACACTAACCTCCAGCTCAGGACTGCTTCTTGGGGAAAGTGACCTCAACACCGTGGTTTGTGTTTTAAGTACAAACTGAATCCCCATGAAGCTTTTATGCAGAAGGGTCACAAGATCTGATGTACAGTTTAGGAAGTGCACTCTGGTTCCTGACTGGAAAATGGGTTGTAAGCAGGCAAGAGTGGGGATCCTCCTATAACGTTCAAAAATTGTGATGGGCGGATCCTAAGATTGCGGTGGCTGCGGCGGTTGGCGCTGAGTAGCTGAGGTGGAAAAGGTGGCCACTGGGTCTTAGGCAGCTGGAAAACTTGTGGACCTTCCTCTTGCCGTCTCTTAAGGGAGGACTGCTGCTGGTGGCCGGTCGTGGGGGCTGACCGCCACTTTGCCCTTGGCAGGAGAGGCTGCCTCATTTACAGGCAACAGCTTTGAAGTGTGGAGCAGGAAAAGAACTGTTTCTTAGCTGCAGTGGCCAGCTGCCCTATTCAGGATACGAGGTTTCAGGCCGGCATAAAAGAAGATTCCTGGGAGCACCCGAGCCGTGCTGCGGGACCGAGTGAGCAGCTGGAGGTGGCGGCGGCTGATGGGATGGCGACGACACGGAGGCAGAGAGGGAGCCGCCTGGCCAGGCCCAGCCCCGTGAGTGACCCCCGGCCCGGCCCTGCTGGGGGACAGATGCACGTCCGGCTTCCGCCTGCCCCACTGGGCCACTCACCAGACCTGGGGCTGCCTTAATTTTCTCAGGTGGTGGCATCTCCGGCCCGGCTCGGCCAGGCCTGTCCTCCACGCCCAGCTCGGCTCCTCACTGAGCTTTACCACTTGCTTGCCCTGGTGCGGGGCTTCCTGGGGCCTGTGGGCCAGCCTCCCTTCCCACTCCCTCCATGGTTCTCTGGAGGGGCTGGTGGTGTGGGGCATCCCCAGCCAGTGTTGGGAGGGCAAGGAAGTACGGGCTGGGCCGACTGTCACTCCACCGCACCCTGGGCTCCAGCCCCCGATAAACTTCCTGTTACTGGGAGGCAGATACCATCTCTGTGGCCACCAGTTCGGAAAAACGCCTAACCGATTTCTGGTTAGGAATAGTGTGGTTGGAACGTTCCCGATCGCTTGAACCTGCTGGAGAGCTGACTGCGGGAGGGCACCAGAGTTGGTCTGCACTAGGGGGATTCAAAGGTGAACCGTGTGCTGCGGGCTCCTCCCCCAAGGATCTCACGCTCTGGTGTGGGAGATAAGACAAGTACACAAATAACCGCGATACCAGGAGGAAGGTGATAAGTCCCGAGAAAGATCTACACAATGCTACAAAGGCACCCAGAGCGACTGGTCGTCTGCGCCTAGCAGAAACCTGGTAGACTTCCTAGGCGAGGCGGTGCCGAGCAGGGTCTTGAAGGCCCAGCTGATAGACGAGGGCTGCAGAAGACATGTCCCAGCCCAGCCGAGTGCGCAAAGAGCGGGGAGACGTCCGGCTAGGGAGGCGGAGACTAGGCAGAAAACACACACCCTGCAGGCCGCCCCTGCGAGATCCAGCAGCCCAGCCTAGTGCGCACAGAGTGGGGAGACGTTTGGCTAGGGAGGCAGAGACTCGACAGAAACCACATACCCTGTGGGGCCACCACTGGGTGATCCAGCAGCCCAGGCCAGAGCGCACGGAACAGGGAGAAGTCCTGCACGGGAAGTGGAAGCTCAGCAGAGACCACACACCCTACGGTACCGCCCCATGATCCAGCATCCCAGCAGAGTCTAAGCTGACCAGAGAAGTGGCTCCCCGGGGAGGCCCAAGACCCGAGACAACCACACACACAAGGCACTAGAGGCCAACTGAGCAGTCACGGAGGTAGCCATACCAAATTGGCAACCACAGCAACATCTTAGTTAGTCAATAGTCTCAAACTGGTGGACTGTGAAACCCCCTGCCACAATGAATAAACACCAAAAAAAAAAGATACCAGAAATACAAAAAATCAAGAAAGTACACCACCAAAAGTTAATAAATCTCAAACTCTAGATCCTATAGAACAAGAAGCCCTTGAAATGACTGACAAGGAATTTCGAGTGATAATTCTAAGGAAACTGAATGAGATAAAAGAAAACTCAGCTAGACATCATGATGAAATGAGGAAGAGTATACAGGACCTGAAAGAGGAAATGTACAAGGAAATCAATGTCCTGAAAAAAAATGTAGCAGAACTTGCCGAACTGAAGAAGTTATTCAGCGAAATTAAAAACACAACGGAGAGTTTAACCAGCAGGCTTGTCGAAGATGAAGAGAGAACCTCTGAACTTGAAGATGGGCTGTTTGAAATAACACAAGCAGACAAAAAAGAAAAAGAAAAAAGAATCAAAGACATTGAAGAAAATCTGAGAGAGATATCAGATAATCTTAAGCGCTCAAATATCCGAATCATGGGTATTACAGAAGGGGAAGAAAATGGAGATTGCATTGAAAACATATTCAACAAAATAGTGGCAGAAAACTTCCCAGGTATAGGAAAAATCACAGATCTTCAGATCCAGGAAGCTCAACGATATCCAAATATATTCAACCCAAAAAGGCCCTCTCCAAGACATGTTGTAGTCAAATTGACAAAACTCAGAGACAAAGTAAGAATCTTAAAAGCTACAAGAGAGAAGTGTCAAATCACCTATAAGGAAGCCCCAATCAGACTAACATCAGACTTTTCATCACAAACCCTAAAAGCTAGAAAGGAATGGGATGATATTTTCAAAATACTAAAAGACAAAGATTGCCAGCCAAGAATACTCTACCCTGCAAGTCTATCCTTCCGAAATGAAGGGCAAATAGTATATTTCTCAGACAAACAAAAACTGCGGGAGTTCACTACCACACGACCACCCTTACAAGAAATCCTCAAGGGAGTACTGGGTTTGGTTCTTGAAAAATAACTACCACTGCCATAAAAACCCAAGAAAAATCAAAACCCACTAGTATAATAAAAATGGCATTCATGAAGAGAAAAAAAACAAACAAAAACACTATCTACAACCTAAGAAACCAACAAACACAGAAAACAAACAGTAAATCAGAAAGCAAGGAACAAAAGACACCTAAGACAACCAAACAACCAATAAAATGCTAGGAATAAATCAACACCTTTCAATAACAACTCTTAATGTAAAAGGCTTAAATTCCCCAACCAAAAGACACAGACTGGCTGACTGGATCAAAAAGGAGGACCCAACTATATGCTGCCTACAAGAGACCCACCTCACCCATAAAGATTCACACAGACTAAGAGTGAAAGGATGGAAAAAGATTTACCATGCAAACAGAAAAGAAAAACGAGCTGGAGTGGCTATTCTTATATCTGACAAAATAGACTTTAAACTAAAAACCATAAAAAGAGACAATGAAGGACACTACTTAATGATAAAAGGACTGATGCATCAAGAAGACATAACAATCATAAATATGTACGCACCCAATGTTGGAGTAGCCAGATTTATAAAACAAACTCTATTAGACCTAAAGAAGGAAATAGACACTAATACCATAATAGCAGGGGACCTGAACACCCCACTGTCAATATTAGACAGATCATCTAGGCAAAGAATCAGTAGAGAAACACAAGGTCTAAACAAGACTCTAGACCAATTGGAATTGGCAGATATCTACAGAACATTCCATCCAACAACCTCAGAATATTCATTCTTCTCATCAGCACATGGATCATTCTCCAGGATAGATCACATATTAGGTCACAAATCAAGTCTCAATAAATTCAAAAAAATTGGAATTATTCCATGTATTTTCTCAGACCACAATGGATTAAAACTAGAAATTAATAACAAACGAAACTCTGGAAACTATACAAACTCATGGAAATTAAACAGCATTCTACTTAATGACATATGGGTCCAAGAGGAAATCAAGCAGGAAATCAAAAAATTTACTGAAACTAATGAAAATAATGATACATCATACCAAAACCTGTGGGATACTGCAAAAGTAGTATTAAGGGGGAAATTAATTGCATTAAATGCTCACCTCAGAAGAATGGAAAGATGGCAAGTGAACAACCTAACACTTCACCTTAAAGAACTAGAAAAACAAGAACAATCCAAACCTAAAGTTAGCAGACGGAAAGAAATCATTAAGATCAGAGCAGAACTGAATGAAATTGAAACCCCAAAAACAATTCAAAAGATCAATGAATCAAAAAGTTGGTTTTTTGAAAAGATAAATAAAATTGACAAACCATTAGCATGGCTAACAAAAAAACGAAGAGAGAAGATTCAAATAACAAAAATTAGAAATGAAAAAGGCGATATTACAACTGATTCATCTGAAATACAAGGAATCATTCGAGACTACTATAAACAAGTATACGCCAACAAATTTGAAAATCTGGAGGAAATGGATAAATTTCTGGACACACACAAGCTCCCAAAACTGAACCATGAAGACGTAGAAAATTTGAACAGACCAATAACAATAAAGGGTCTGTTCAACAAAATTTGAACAGACCAACAATAACAATTGAAGCTGTTATCAGAAGGCTCCCAACAAAGAAAAGCCCAGGACCAGACGGATTCACAGCAGAATTTTACCAAACATTCAAAGAGGAATTGACACCGATTCTTTACAAACTATTCCAAAAGATTGAAACGGACGCAAATCTCCCAAAGTCATTCTACGAAGCAAACATCATCCTGATACCAAAACCAGGTAAAGATATAACCAGAAAATAAAACTACAGGCCGATGTCCTTGATGAATATAGATGCAAAAATCCTCACTAAAATACTAGCAAACAGAATACAGCAACACATACGTAAAATTATTCACCACAATCAAGTGGGATTCATCCCAGGGATGCAAGGTTCAACATACGCAAATCAATAAATGTGATAAACCATATTAATAAAGTCAAACACAAGGACCATATGATCATCTCTATAGATGCTGAAAAAGCATTTGATAAAATTCAGCACTCATTCATGACCAAGACCCTCTATAAGTTAGGTATAGAGTGAAAGTATCTCAACATAATTAAAGCCATATATGCCAAACCCACTGCCAATATCATCCTGAATGGGGAAAAGCTGAAAGCTTTTCCTTTAAGAACAGGAACTAGACAAGGATGCCCACTCTCACCACTCCTATTCAACATAGTGTTGGAAGTACTAGCCAGAGCAATCAGAGAAGAGAAGGAAATAAAGGGCATCCAGATTGGAAAAGATGAAGTCAAACTGTCCCTGTTTGCAGATGACATGATCCTATATATCGAACAGCCTAATACCTCTACAAAAAAACTCTAGGAATTCATAAATGATTTCAGCACAGTAGCAGGATACAGAATCAACACACAAAAATCAGTAGCATTTCTTTTCTCCAATAGTGAACATGCAGAACGAGAAATCAAGAAAGCCTGCCCATTTGCAATAGCCACCAAAAAAATAAAATATTTAGGAACTGAGTTAACCAAAGAGGTGAAAAATCTCTACAATGAGAAGTATAAACCACTGCTGAGAGAAATTAGAGAGGATACAAGAAGATGGAAAGAGATCCCATGCTCTTGGATTGGAAGAATCAACATAGTGAAAATGTCCATACTACCCAAAGTGATATACAAATTCAATGCAATCCCCATCAAAATTCCAAAGACATTTTTCTCAGAAATGGAAAGAACTATCCAGACATTTTTATGGAAAAATAAAAGACCACGCATAGCCAAAGAAATGCTGAGCAAAAAAAATAATAAAGCTGGAGGCATAACACTACCTGACTTTAAGCTATACTACAATGCTATAATAACCAAAACAGTATGGTACTGGCATAAAAACAGACACACTGATCAATGGAATAGAATAGAGAATCCAGAAATCAACCCACACACTTACTGCCATCTGATCTTTGACAAAGGCACCAAGCCTATTCACTGGGGAAGGGACTGCCTCTTCAGCAAATGGTGCTGGGATAACTGGATATCCATATGCAGGAGAATGAAACTAGACCCATACCTCCCACCATATACTAAAATCAACTCAAAATGGATTAAGGATTTAAATATACACCCTGAAACAATAAAACTTCTTAAGGAAAACATAGGAGAAACACTTCAGGAAATAGGAGTGGACACAGACTTCATGAATACGACCCCAAAAGCACGGGCAACCAAAGGAAAAATAAACAAATGGGATTATATCAAACTAAAAAGCTTCTGCACAGCAGAAGAAACAATGAACAGAGTTAAAAGACAACCAACAGAGTGGGAGAAAATATTTGCAAAATATACATCTGACAAAGGATTAATATCCAGAATATATAAGGAACTCAAACAACTTTACAAGAAGAAAACAAGCAACCCAATTAAAAAATGGGCAAAAGAGCTAAGTAGGCATTTCTCTAAGGAAGATATACAAATGGCCAACAGACATGTGAAAAAATGCTCAACATCACTCAGCATCTGGGAAATGCAAATCAAAACCACACTGAGATACCATCTCACCCCAGTTAGGATGGCTAAAATCCAAAAGACTATGAACGATAAATGCTGGCAAGGTTGCGGAGAAAAAGGAACTCTCATACATTGTTGGTGGGACTGCAAAATGGTGCAGCCTCTATGGAAAATGGTATGGAGGTTCCTCAAGCAATTGCAGATAGATCTACCGTATGACCCAGCTATCCCACTGCTGGGAATGTACCCAGAGGAATGGAAATCATCAAGTCGAAGTTATACCTGTTTCCCAATGTTCATCGCAGTGCTCTTTACAATAGCCAGGAGTTGGAACCAGCCCAAATATCCATCATCGGATGAGTGGATACAGAAAATGTGGTACATCTGCAGAATTGAATACTACTCAGGTATAAAAATGAGTGAAATACTGCCATTTGCAATGACATGGATGGACCTTGAGAGAATTATATTAAGTGAAACGAGTCAGGCACAGAAAGAGAAATACCACATGTTCTCACTTATTGGTGGGAGCTAAAAATTAATATATAAATTCACACACACACACACAGAAAAAAAAACCTGGGGGGGGAAAGAAGATATAGCAACTACAATTACTTGAAGTTGATATGGCAAGCAAACAGAAAGGACATTGTTTGGGGGGGAGAGAGGAGAGGGAGGAGGGAGGGAGGTTTTGGTAAGGGGCAAAAATAATCAACCACAATGTATACCGACAAAATTAAAAAAAAAATTGTGATGTGTTTAAAGAGTGAAATGTCTATGCTTGTCTGAGCTGTTTCTTAAGATATTAGGAACTAAGATGGACATGCTGACAAGAAGGACAAGCAGATCCAGCCCTCATGCTGGAGGAGAAGACTGCTCTAACATAGAAGACTATGACCCCTCACTGATCAGTCCAGGAAGGACTATGGAAGTCTTACAGGGATCTAGAGAGAATCTGACTGAATCTAACTAGATGTTGGGGGCTACTCTGTTTTAATATTTGCCCTGCTGACACTAGAGGGGAAAGTAAAAGTGGCCGAAAAGAGTGACATTCACACTACTAATCATACATGAAAGAAGGCAGTTCCCAGGGAAAGGAATAGGACCCTCGAGAGCAGGGCTGAGATGAAGGAAGTGGGTGGGCTTCCTCCAGGCAGTTAACAATGGAGAGGGTCCCAGCCAGCGTGAGGCCAGCCTCGCACCCTTCTCCTACCATCCTCTGAAGCCCCAGAGGAAAAGGAAGCCCTGTTGTTGCAGTGATAGAGGTCAACATCTTGGGCAGAGGACAAGGGAAGAAAGGTGGAGAGCGGATCTGTAGAGGCCAATGGTAGGTAGATACCTGGCAGGCAGGTAAAAGTTCCTCTGTGTTGAAATTCATGTTTCTGGGAATTTTAATATGCATACGATTACCTGAAGATCTTACTAAAATGCAGATATGTTTTAGGAGGATTGGGATTGAAAGAAAGTGAGCCAAAATGCTGGGTACCTATCAAGCTTTATTAAAGGAAAAGAATCCGCCAGGCTGTGCTCAGAGTGGAGGGCAGCACCAGGCGTGGGGGTGAGGGAGCTTACATAGGGCACCAAAGGCTGATAAAATCAAGGAGGGGCATTATACTAATGCGGAAGCCATGCGACCAGGGTGGACAACTGCGCCCTTGTGGAAGCAAAAGAGTTTTCGTTTCTCAGAAATCGTGAGTTTTCTCGTAAAGGGAAGGGGGGAAGGATTGGGGCCATTTTGTGCTTGGCCTTGCCTAAAATGGCTCCGATTATGTTCAGAACTTATCATTCCTGCCTTTTAAGTATAGGAAGAAGGGGAAAAGGGCAAAGGTCTCATTCTTCTGAAGCTACTTCCTGCTGGAGATAGGCAAAGATATGGAAAAAATAAAAGATTTATGTTGGCAGGTAAAACAATTAGATGGTGGGATATTGGTTTCTTGTGGGGAGGCTGTATTCTTCTGGGGAAGGGTGGCTGATTCTGAGGGAGTTGTTTCCTCACAGGAGCAACTCAGTGACCTTTTGGTTGGTGAAAGCCTGCATACGTTCCTGCAAGAAATTAGAGAAACACCAAAAGAGACAGGGACCAAAGAGTAGGCTGAGTCCCAGCATAGTTAGGGGTCCTGGTAGGGGCATACGGTAGGGTATCCAAGTGTTCAGTGACTGTGGCCACCCCCAAGGTGTGTTTGTGTTTTGTAACCCTTTGCATCAGCGATCAATGCTTGCCTTTAAATGGTTTAAGTTGTTTTGGATCACCCAGGACTCATTTATGGACCCCCCCAAGAAGAAGAAGGTGCCTTCCTTCTCGACTGTAAGGAGGTCAAGGGCCCAATGGTTCTGTAAAGCGACTGTCGTGAGCGAGGTGACCTGTCACTGGAGGGAGGAGATGCTATCTATGCTTAGTTCTTCTGAGAGTTTTTGATAGAATTGAGAGGCAGTAACAAGGCCTGCTGTGCCACTTCCAGTTGCAGGAAGGATCCCTGCCCCAATTAAAAAGGTACAATTAGTGCCCTACGGGAGTGGGGGACACATCCTGAGGGGGGCGCTGAAGTTAGTTCCAGTCCCGTCTCCATCCCTCCATCTGTCTGGATGGTGAGATCAGGGATGAGCCAAACGAATACGCAAGAAATCACGTTAGGGGGCAGACAACAGGATAACGTAGTTTTACAAAGGAAATATATTCTGGTTTTAGGGCATGGATGAGGAGGGGGTTAGTGAGGCAGAGTGTGGGCAGGCCCTGCACGATGCTGACAGTCCCCACTGAGGAGAGATTAGAGGAAAGTGAAGAAACATTTGTGGAAATGTTGTAGGCTGCATCGACAGGGAGGGGGTGGCCACAAGAAGTTTCTCGTGAAGTGGGAGACAGATGAGTCGCTCCGGGACCGGTCTGGTTCGCTGAGGACTGCATCATCGTGGACCTGGAACCAGGTAAGGGAGAGCATTGAAATAGGAGGAAAGGATGTGAAGGGTTAGGGATCCGAAAGAATTTAAAGGGGACATTGCCACAGTGAAATTGCTAAGAAGCATCCTCCTGATGGGAGGTAAAGGAGGGCCAGGAGAAATCTTCTTATAATGTTACACTCCTTTGGGGCAGCTGCTGCCAATCCTATAGCAAGTACTAGAACAGATAGTATAATAAAGGTTAGGGACACAGGGTGGCATATACTTATCCTGTCCCATGATGGCAAACCCGCAATAGCAGGTTGGGACCAGTCTTGGAGTAGCTCTTGTGCGAAGGACGTGAAGCGGCCTGCAGGAGTGAGAGGATTATCACTGGGGGAAAGATTATCCTTCTTCTGGGATTGGGGGAAGAGTGGAGGTCCTGGGGATTTTTAGTTTTGTGGGTCCTAAGATGGACGAAGTGCAAGGAGGTGCCAAGTTGGGGGCTAAGCAGAGGGGTCTTTGGGTAAAGTCTCAGGTGCTAGTTTTACCAAGGATAAGTGATACCAAGGGGCCTTTCTTAGTACTTTTACTGCCATGGGGTGGTGAGGAGTACTGTATAAGGCCCTTCCCAACACGGTGAGAGGGGCTTTGGGTTTTAATATACACTTGCTGTCCCGGGCTCAGTGTAAAGTCTGAGGGGGTGGTGGGAAAAGGATGAGGATCCAGAAGAAGATCCCTAATGAACGAAAGAGTAGGGAGATACTGGCCTAAAGGCAGTGAGCTGGAAGGGAGAGGTGTGAGAGTGAAGGGTCTGCCATACTTAAGTTCAAAGGGGCTGAGGCCTGTGGGCTTGCAGGGGGTGGTTCGCAGGCGAGTGAGTGCTAGAAGGAGACGTTGGGTCCGAGGGAGGTGAAGTTCCATGGACAGCTTGTTGAGATGTGTTTTTATGAGGAGATTGGCTTTTTCTACTTTTCCTGATGACTGAGGCCGATATGGTATATTTAAGTCCGATTTGGTATGTAATGCCTGTGCTATGAGTTGTGCAATCTGGGAAATGAATGCCAGGCTGTTATCAGACTGGAGGCTGGTGGGCAAGCCAAAACAAGAGATGATTTCTGAGGTGAGAGCATGCATTACTGCTGTAGTATCCTCTGAAGTGCAGGGAAAAGCCTCAACCCAACCTGAAAAGGGATCTATTAAGGTTAGAAGATAGTGTGTCAAGGTTTGAAGGAAAACTGGGAATTCTCAATGAAAGTAAGGCGAATAAGTTGTAGGTGGGAAGGGGAGAGAAGGTCTTGACTGTTTGTTGTCCAAAAGTTAGTTTAGAGCTTTCTTGTGTTAAAGGGTGGCTGCCGCCAAGGCCCATAAACAGGGGGCTCATCCTCGAGCTTTGGTGTCTGGTTGTTTAGAGAGGTATGTAACTGGGGAGAAAATATCTCCTGCCTCTTGTCCCAAAACCCTGACTGCCAATCCTTGGGTTTTGCTGACGTTTGGGATAAAAGTATGAGATAAATTTGGAGGATAGAGCTGGGGCTACAAGGAGAGTGGCTTTTAATTGCTGGAAGGGAGAATGAATGAGCTTTGTGGGATCTAAGGGAATGGCAAGATGCCTTTTGGCTCCCTCATAAAGTGGTTTTGCTAGCATGCCAAAGTTGGGAATCTATAGGTGAAGATACCTTGTAAGCCCTGAGAAAGAAAGGATTTCACCCTTTGTGGTAGGAGTAGGGAGTTCAGAAACTGGACTCTTGCAATCCACCATTATTTCTCTGGTGTTGGGGGTGAGGTGGACTCCCAAATACATAACTGAAGGAGAAGAAATTTGGGCCTTGCTGGGGGACTGTCGATATCCCCTGGAGGCCAGGAAATTAAGGAGAGCAACAGTGTGGACCTGTGAATCCTCATAGGAGGGGCTACAAAAGAGGAGGTCATCCACATATTGTATTAAAGTGCTAGAGGTTGGGGGAAGTTCAGATAAGTCTTGAGCTAAGGCCTGGCTGAAGAAGCAGGGGCTATCCCAAAATCCCTGGTGCAAAACTGTCCAAGTAAGTTGTTGGGAATGGTGCATGTCAGGATCAGTTCTGACATACCACTAAATGGTATGAGCCATTAGGCTTTATAACCAGAAGGATTGGTGTTCTGAAAGGCGAGTGGGTAGGCTGTAAGAGATGAAAAGAAAGGAGTTTGTGTATGATGGGTTTTAAGCCTATTAGCTGTTTATTAGTGATGGGGTACTATGGGACATTAAGGGAACAGAGAGGGGCCCCATAATTTAACAAGGATAGGAGAATGGTGAGTAGCAATGAAGGAAGAAGTGCCCCATATGAGGGATTAACCTTGTCTGATGGGGAGGGGAAGGTGGAAGCCTCAGGGGCCAGGTCTTGGTGATGTCTGTAACAGGAGTATTGTAGCTGGAGTTAAAGTACTTAGGGTAAGAGTAGCTTTGAATTTGAAAAGAGTGTCCTATCCCAGTAAAGGGGTTGGGCACTAAAACATTAAAAATTTGTGTGTGAATTGGATGTGATGTAGGGTGCAGGAAAAGGGTTGAGTGATCTATGGGTGGTATTCTGATCCTGTGACCCCTACTATTGTGATAGAGGATGGGATTGTTGGTCCTACATATTTAGGAAGGGTAGAGTAAGTGGCCGCTGTATCAATGACAAAAGAGATTGGCTTACCTGCTATGAGGTGAGTTACTCTGGACTCACGTGTGGTGATCTCTGTGGGGGCCTCGGGCTCTGGGCATCATCAGTTCTTCTCCTGGACAAAGCCAAACAGCTGCAGTAGGGATGACCCTGAAGCCAAAGGCTGTGGGTTGGGGACTGGGCCACTCCCTCTCTGGCGAGTGGAATGGTCAAACCCTCAGTGACCTGGCTGTTTGTAGTGAGGACAGGGCCTGGGAGGGTGTCTGGGGTTAGGACAGCCCCATACCCAGTGGCCTGGTTGACCACATTTGAAGCAGTTCCCAGGCGGCTTGCCCCTTGAGGCAGCTGGCTTTGGAGTATGTGAGCCATAGATGGCATTAGCCAGGAGTTGGTATTCGGCCTGATCTCTTTTGTAATAGTCTTTCTTCTCTTCCTCCTCCTCCCTATTGTTAAAAACCTTGAAAGCTGCATTGAGGCGGTCTTGCTGGGTTGTAATCGGACCATCCTCAAATTTTTTTAGTTTTTTCCTTTTTTTGAATGTCAGGGGCTGATTGGGTAATGAAATGAGAGTGTAAAAGGGCCATGCCTGCAGGGGAGTTTGTGTTTATATGTGTGTACTCATATAGGGCCTCAGAGAGGTGGATTAGGAACTCACTGGGATTTTCAGTGGATCTCTGTGATTTCTTTAAGCTTGTAAATCAAGTGTGTGATCATCGTATCCCGGAGATCCTGATCACGATGGCCATCCTGGTAGTCCTAACTTGGGTCTGTGTGAAGTATGGCAATGGCTCCCACAGGCTGCCTGTTATTTTGAGCATGTACCTCGTCTGCCTGCTGTTGGGCCATTACCCAGACCTGCTCCCTGTCTTCAGGGGATGGATATGTGTCTGGGTCAGACTGGAAGGATCCCAGTCATTTTTCAATTTGGGAAAGGTCCAAAAGAGAAAAAGGGACATGGACTCAGACAATTTCCTCCATCCCAGCCACTTTACAGAGGGGATATAAAGGAGCCAGAGCTGAGGCAGGGTTGTTACCTGATGAAGGGGGAGAAGGTGTGGGGTTGAGTGGCTGAAGGAAGGTGTGGGGTTGAGTGGCTGAGGACGAGTGTCTTGAGGCCAGGTTGGGGGAAGAGAGGGAAAAGGTGAAAGGTCTGGTGACAGATCTGGAGTGTAAGGAGGTGGTCAGGGAACAGAGTGGTCTGACAGATCAGAAGATTGATCCGAGTCCAGAAGGGGAAGTCGAACATGACCTAGGAGACTTTGAGGTGTAGGACAGTTTTTCCAGAGAGAAGAATTGTAGCTGGAAATAGAAAAAAGGCTTGAACATAAGGAATCTCTCCAGCCTGCTATTTCAGTGACAAAAGTTGTCTAGGAGAGTATCTAAATTGAGAGTGCCATCTTCTGGCCACTGGGATCCATTGTCTAGTTTGTACTTAGGCCAAACCTGATTGTAAAAATGAGGCATTCGAGTTTTAATGTCTCTCTGGAGACTGAGAGATGGTCCAGGAGATAGCCCAGAGGCATAGAGCTCAGAGTACAGTAGAAAATGAGATGTTTAGGTTTAATGTCTCCGTGGAGGCCAAGGGGTAAATTGGCCAGGAGACAGCCCAAGGGTGTAGAGCATTGTGGTTTGGATTGTGAGGATCCCACGTGAAGGGTGAGAAAGGAAATGGGCAGTCCTGGTAGAAGAAGCATGCCAACAAAGAGCCTCCTCTTTGCTGTGCACCTTCTTTTTGAGAGAAAAGCCACTGACTGGCTAGAGGAGCATCCTCCAATAGCTGGGGGGCCTGAGAGGTGTTCCCTTGGGCAGGCACCTGGGCTTTGTAGCAAGTAGACTGTAATCATAGAGAGTAGTTGGGGGAACCTGTAAGAAGTAGGACAGACCCACTGACTCACCCTGAATTGAGGCCGATGTTGGATGCATTGATCTGAAATGGCATAAGGAGAGAGTCCTGTAGGTACCCAGTTTGGCAGGTCCAGCAAGGGTGGCTGAGGGCCAATCAACCCAGATGGTGATCATCCAAGAACGTCAGCCAGAACCCTTCCCGGGTTTCAGCTCCTAAATAAAAGAAAGTGAGCAAAAACACCAGGTACTGATCAAGCTTTATTAAAGGAAAAGAATCTGCCGGGCTGTGCTCCAAGTGGAGGGCAGCCGGGACTGCCCTAAAAATGGAGGATGGCACTAGGTGTGGGGGTGAGGGAGCTTATATAGGGCACTATGGGCTGGCTGATACAATCAAGGAGGGGCATTATGCTAATGCAGAAGCCATGCGACCAGGGTGGAGAACTGCACCCTTGTGGAAGCAAAAGGGTTTTTGTTTCTCAGAAATCATGAAGTTTCTTGTAAAGGGAAGTGGGGAGGGGTGGGGGCCATTTTGTGCTTGGCCTTGCCTAAAATGACTCCAGTTATGTTCAGAACCTATCAGGGATGGGACCTGAGACTCTGAATTGCTAACTCCCAGGTGATGCTGACACTGCTGGTACACAGAGCACATTTGGAGTAGCAAGGTTACAATTCCCTTCTATTATCTTGGAACCTTAAACTAAGTCTTGTCAAAAGTTTCAGCCTGGTCTCAGCTGTGTAAAGGAAGCATCTCTTGTACAATGGACACACCCGGAACAAAGAGGGAGAGCATTTCTTTCTTCCCTTCCCCCCAACCAACAATGGCATGGAAATACCAGTATTTTCCAGAGGCAAGTCAGCAGCTGTAGAAGAGTAAATGGTGGTCCTAAGTGGCCTGTGCACAGAGTGAAAATTGATGGCCTAAGCCGTGGAAGCAGAGATCAACTGATTCAAGAAGGTACATAAAATACAACCATATTTGAGGATTCCCTGGGAGGGGGGCTGAGGTCCAGCTCATTTGATAAATGGAGTCTTGAAGTTGTAAATAATAGGAAAATGACCTTCCTATTTACACTTACAGGCTAGGGAAACCTGCACTTACAGGGAATAAACCATGTTTGAAACTATCAAACTTGATTCATTCAAAATCCATTGTAGAATACCTTTATCCTTTGCTTTGTATTTGCGTCATTGTTAACAGCTGCCTTTCAGAGTTGTTTGCATTTAGTTTGTGATTACTGAGAACAGACCACCCTAAATGGGATAGGGCCTCTTTAGTAGAGTCCTATGGTCCCATAAATCAACAAAACACGAAAACATGTTTTTGACTGCATGCAGGCTGCCTCAGCTTTTGCTACACAGCATTCCTGGAAATGTCATTGAAAACAGAAGAATTGTAAGGAATGAATCATTTCTTTGTCTCCTGCCAGGAGATAGCCAGCGTTTACCTCCTTTTTCCACCCAATGGCATTCCTGAATCTGTAAGGCAAAATGTTGACAAGTTAACTTAGAGACAGATGACTCAGCAGGGAAACTGTTGAATGAATGAGTCATCTGAAGTAAAAAGTGAAATATAGGGGTTTGTCAGCACCAGCAAGGCAGCAAGTGGGGAAAGCAGTGAAGGCTGCTTGCACGTTTTTCTTTTTCTTAGTATTAATAATTGAGAGTGGCTTAATATTCAAGTTCTCTGTCCAAGAGCTATGTAAAGAGGAAAATCCTTTTTAACTTGCCCAGCTATAGAAACAATGACTTTAATCAAAGTATACAAAGTACATTTCTGTAGACCCAAAGCTCCTGGATGGCAACGAGGGCAAGGGTATGTCTCTCATAGCTGGGGCTGGCTGGGTTATGCACAGGGACTTCTACATTAAAATACAAATACAAATGCAAAGGCAAATGCTACTGCTAATAGCGGATGCTTATTCAGCACTTGCTATGTGCCAGGCACTGTTCTAGGGGCTTTACGTGAGGCAGCCCAGGATCAAAGCAACAGACACACCCTCCCAGGAGTTCTGAAGGTGCAAGTTCCAGCAGTTTAGAAGCTCTGTCCCCATCGTCCCCTCAGCATAAAAGTGCAATTAGGCAGGGGGTGAAGGAATGGGGAAACTTAACTTATTTTTATTTTCTTTCCTGTTTCTGCTGGCAACTCACAACTTTACTAAATACAGATTATATTTCAAAAATTTAGTTTATAAAGTTCACACTCAGTAAAGGTAGGTTGAAGAAGGAAGTTTTTAATCTCTTTTGTGAAGTTTGGTGACAGACCCTTTTGAGTCTTACACTGAGCTCCCTGACATGGTCTGACATGAATTTTGTCTATTTGACAATTGCCTCCATCCCCTCTACCTGCCCCCCAACCAGTTTCTTCAAGCACAGCTTAAATCTAGGAAAGAACCTGTTGATAAACCTAATTTGGGGCCTGTATAGAAAGATTCATTAGAAATGGCCTTACCCTTTGCCAACTGCTAAATAAATTAGTCATATTGGCTGATGTACACTGGAACCAGATAACTTCTAAAGGCCCTTGCAAATCTATTTCAGAATGCATAATCCATCCCATCCTTCCTCACATAGATAGGTCAACCTATCCATGTAGCATCACGTTCGGTCCTGGGGAACCCCAGTCATGCCCTGTCATAAGAGTAAACAAGGAGTGCAGTGGGAGATGTACTGAAGAGAGGATAGAAGTGGGATAATTAATGAATCATTAATTTTCACCAAGCATCTCCAAGTGCGCTTGGCTCCACTGAGCTTAGAAGACATAAGGAAGGTGAGTACTAGGTTTCCGTTTGGATCATTTTAGAAAATACTGGGCAATAGGCCAAGCAGACCCTGGTGACCTTTGGGGATCTTTCCATATGGAAGGAAAACTAGTGTCTGAGGACCTTTGGGTGGGACTTGGGATTCTGCTGACATCCGCCTACATCTGATCTATGTGTTTAGTAACATTTCTGAGTCAGGAAGTTAGGAAAGTTTTCATGCACTTCATTTTTATCTGTATTTGGCTAAGTTTGTGAGTTGCCATGAGGAAATAAACAAACAAATGCTGCTCTCTTCTCCACCCCTACTTGCTGCTCCGTGCAGGACAAGGGTTCCAGGCTGATGACAGTGGCTCTCTTTCCCTGACTTACTTCATCCCTCCCTGCTGCCCTTTCTGCTTGGCAGCCCAAGGGTTCTGAGCAGAGGCCCCAGGGCTGTGTGATTGTGGAGAAGAAGACAGGGAGGCAGCAGTGTGAGCACTGGACTCCCTGTGCCCAGATCCCTGCTTGCTCGTCCTTTCACCCTGCCTGCAGCCTCAGGCCTGCTACAGACCCTGGAACCAGACCTGTCCTTTGTTGGGAAATTAAGGAATCCAGCAGTGCAGGTCATGCACTGATGAGTTGTCCTGCTCTGACCTTGTGCCCCAATTTTGGTAACTGGGCTTCTGCTTTGACCCGTGACCCAATCGGGTCACTGTCTTGTCACCCTGGACTTGTGTCCCTGCCCTGAGTGTCAGTTTGTCTAAACCTGCAGTCATTTCTCTGCACTTTAGCTCCTTGGCTAAGCTCTGGTGGTAGCTGTCAGGCTTCCCCCATTTTGCTGGTTGGGGGGCTGTCTGTCCAGCAGCTTGTGTTCTGTTTTCTCCTTGGTGCTCTGCTTGCCCATCCTGGCTCCTGCCTCCCTGAGGCTAACTATCCCCAGACCCTAGCCTGTAGGATCTACCCTGATCTCCTGGTAAGCATCTCTCTTTTTCACTCGGGGTTCTCTGGAGTTATCGCTGTGTGGTTAAGCTACATACAGGGAGGGTCTTCAAGCCTTCTAGCTCTATTATCCTCCACCATGTGCCTTGCCCCCACGGATCTCAAAAAAGGAGTGACTGCTGCCACCATGTATTCATTAAGATTCATTTGATTAGAGGGGGAGAAACAGACTTTGTCCAGTTTAAGTAAAAAGAAAAATGTACTGGGAAGATCCAAGTTTAAAAATTAAGCCCCAGGAGCGTAAGAAGTAGGGAAGCTCCAAGGACCATAAGTGCAGAAGTACCTGGACCTTCCCTTTAGGACACACTGTAGCTCAGCCCCATGACCCTCAGCAGCTTGTTCTCTCAATACTAATCTCCATATTCCTAGGAGAGACAATCTGGTTAGCCCAGCTTCATTCAGGCACTCACTACTAATGAACCAGCTCTGGCTCATGTCACCAAGTAGACATGGCTGCTGAGACTCACCTCAATGAATCAGGACCAGCCCCAGGAAAGGGCCAGGTTTGTAAACTGGAAACCCACGCCAAATGTCACACCAGACATGCTGGCCTCACATGACACTCCTCTCCTACATGCCAGCCCAGCATGTACCTTGCTTCCCTCCAGCACAGCTGGAGTATACTTAAAGGGTCTCAGAGAAGGCTAGATTTTTATTTTTTAACAAAAACATCAAGTAAAAGAGGAACATACAACTAGAAATCTACCTTGTGTATTAAGACTTGCTTGTCTTCAGCTTGAGAGATCTTGCCGGGATGGCTCTTTGCCTTTCTCAGGCCTGGGTCCATGTGTCAAAAGCCATCTTTAAGCCCTTTTCAAGGATTGTCCTGAAGTCAACTGAGCCAATTCAAAGTTCAGAGAGAGTGAAAGAAAGACTAGGATTCTCTTTCCTGTTTGGCTAAGACCTGCTTTTAGAGTGCTATTGTTTGGACTCTTTCCCACACAAGTGATATGGGGACTAGCTTCTCTTCTCAGAAGTGACCCTCTTTCCTTTTAACAGGAGTGTAGTCTGGCCTGATGGCCTCAGTAATACAGTCTATCAGAGCACTGCATAGTAAGTCCAACATTTACTCACAGGACAGGCACATCTAGTAGTAGGAGATTTATTCTCTTACCCAAATGCTAGGACATCTGTGATTTAGGTCCTAGCATGTACACACATGGCTTACTGCCATGACTACTGTGCTATAATCTTGATTCACAGTCAACGCACACTGATTACATGTGGGTGGTCTGCCAGGCTCCATGGGCAGGCATTTGTACTTGTGTTATCTAATTTATTATTTAACACAAGTCCCATGAAATTCTCTTGGAAAAGGGGTGTGACCAAATACGTTTGGTTAATACTCCCTAATATGTCTTCCTTTTGCAGTCTCAGAATGCTCAGTGCTTCATTATTGACTCTAAGAAGATACAGGAAGGAGGTTGTTTAACTCTGTGTAACCCAGAATTTCCCACATTTAATGGGTTGCGGAAACCTTTTCCTGTCCATTCACATCTGGTAGAACTAACTTTCAGTGGAACATTCTTGAGGAAATGAGGATTTCATTTAATATTCCCGGCATTCCTATGAAGGCGTTTGCTGTGGGTTGAATTGTGTCCCCCAAAGTTTCATGCATTAATCCCCACTGTAACAGTGTTGAGGGTGGGAAATCCTATGATGGTAATTGAAAAGTGGGGCCTTTAAGAGGTGATTAGATAGTGAGGGCCATGGCCTAGTGAATGTATCGATCCATCTATGGAGTAATAAGTAGATGGTTTAATAGGTGGTAACGGGTGTGGTTCTGATGGCTTTATAAGGAGACGGAGTGAGCAGGTTAGCTCATTAAGGAGGACAATCAGTTTTACTCAGTCTACCAATTTAAATGTTAATCTCATCCAAAAACATCCTCATAGAAACACCTAAAATAATGTTTGGCCAAATATCTGGGTACCCTGTGACCAAGTAAGGTGACACATAAAACTATCCACGGCAGGTTACAAAAGTCTTCTGTGACTTATGTCTTGCTCATACTCTCTCTCTCTCCCTCGCCTCTTGTTCTTCTTGCTTGTGTGCTCTGATGAAGCAAGGTGACACGTTGTGAACTGCCCTATAGAAAGCTCCACATGGCAAGAACCTGACGTAGCCTCCAGCCAACAGCTAGCAAAGAACAGAGGCCCTCGGTCCAACAGCCTGTGAAGAATTTCATTCTGCTAATAGCCACAGGAGTGAGTTTGGAGGTGGATTCCTCCCTGTCTGTCAAGCTTTGAGGTGACTATTGCCTTGGGTGACATCTTGACTGTAGCCTGTGGGAGATCCTGAAGCAGAGAACCCACCTAAGCCATGCCCAGATTCCTGATCTACAAAAACCATGAGATTATTAATGTTATTTTAAGGCATTTCATCTTGCGATATTTTTTTCTCAGCTATAGATAATTAGCACACATCCCATCTGTTGGCTATTCTACAAATAAAGTCTGAGGGCACCTGATTTTTCTGGTTCTTCCATTTACTTTACCTTTTTAAGAGATGACCCAAATAGACTTTCAAAATACCCGCCTTCAACCTTTTACTAGAAAAGATGAAATAAATGTAGCTTTCCCCCCTCCCTGGGAATCTTGACTACATAATTATTACATTTTTCACATAAAGGAGCAGAGCATGAGCTTGGAGCCATAGACACCCAGTTTTGAATTTTGGGTTTCTCAGTGACTAGCTATCCAAATGACCTAAATGTCCTGGAGTATCAGTTTCTTCATCTGCAAATTGTTGTGATGAGTCCTTGTAGAGTTCTTGGGAATATGAGGTAATGTATTAAAAGGGAGAAATGAGATAACATGTAAGCAAGTGCCTGGTACATAGTAGCTAGCCAAAAAAAAAAAAAAAAAAAAAAAAAAAAAGCAGAGGATGAGTTTATCCTAATCTTTAGGTACAGAAGTAAAAATTTTGTCATTTCAAAATTTGGTTGTAAAAAAATGCTTGGTGGCCAAAGTCAATGATTTGCTCTAAGTAATTCAGGTTAGGAAGATTGCATTGTTCATAAAAGAGAAGTCAAAGATGAAAAGCCAGATATGGAAGTGAACAATGCATCAGCCAGTCACGAGCTGGGCTCAACTTTGGAACTACAGACCTGTGAGGCTTAAGTCTTGTCCAGTGGGTCAAACATTGCTTTTCAGGTAAATTTCCTATGTCAGGAGGTGCAGGCCCCCATCTACATAATGCAAAGGCCCTGAGGCCTGGGGCACTACCTGTGAATGAGTATTTTATCTGAGTTCACTTGTCCATTGGTACTGCTGAGCTGTTTTCAAACCTGAGATATTGGGATGTCCATTTAGGAAAAGAACATGATTATGCTACAGTGTGGGCATCAGCCATGTGCCAGGCCCTGAAAAATGTGCATAGTCTTGAGACTTCCCTGGGTTTCACTGCAAGGTGTCCAGGATCCTCATGGGTACTGCACACTGCAGGGCAGAGCATCTGAGTGCTTCTGCTGTAGATTTTGTCATTTTCTGCACTCTTCACTTCCAGGTTGTTGCTGCCATGCCAGAGATTCCCTTCATCTGCTCAGAAATTCTAAAAGTAGACAAAGCCTAGGGTGATACCATGGGCAATAACCCTGTAGACATTCAGGAGGGTAAGAGGTGCTTCCAGGGGAAGGCCAAATGGTTGGCTATGAAAAGCTATCACAAGGTTGTTTACCCTGATTCTTCCACATACAGAAACAAAACATTAGGAAACCCAGAAAAGATCAGACTTGCAGGTGGATTTGAATAATTAAATTTATGTGCAACTGATGGAGAAACAGAACAGTGTGCTGCCGGGATAGTTAAAGTGTCAGTGTGTTGAGAAACAGACTCTCTTTTAAAGTCTTGATATTAACATCTTAAGAAAAGGAGACGAGTGGGTACAGGCGCCTGACCCCTCGGAAAAAAGGCCAGCCAAAGAAGGAGGGGCGTGAGCGTGGCTTTGTTTGACAAGGGGAAATGCTGGAAGCTTGGCATCTTTTGGAATATGCTTGCTGCTTGAGATAATGTCTGAAGGTTGAGACCGATGTGAATTATTTAGACCTTTAGGGAGACTCTTCACAATGAAATCAATTTTCCTTATGCTTTCTCTGCATAGTCAGACTGAAATGGTCAAACCTCCAGAGTAAAACTGACTTTACGAACAGCAGCAAAGAGAAAGTTCTGATGTTCACTATTATGTTGCTGATAAAAACTGAAATTGATTGAGGTGTCCCTTGGGAGGTCTCAGGAAAACTTAAATCTTGTTGCTATGAAGTGTTATAATAATTTCCTTTGTATGTCATATTCATGAGATGTGTGATATGCATTTAATGAGAAGTCAGATAAGAGGGTAGAAGCTTGGTCTTTTCAAAGTGCTGCAGAATAAAAATTTGGAAGGTTGTATTGCGTGTTCACATTTTCTTTTTTCTTGAGATTTGGTCTTCTGGCACAAAGAAGTATCAGGGTCAAGAGTCTTTCTGCTTTTGGTGTGACTAGAAGGGCCATATGTCCTGGTTTGCCCCAAAGGGTTTCAGTTTACACCTATCGTCTTAACTTAATTACCAATAGCCCACCTTTCATTTTCAAAAGTGTCTTGGTTTAGGTAATAAATCACATGGTACCTTGCCATAAGACATATGGTGTACCTCTGGACTGAGAAGATGAGTCCTGTGTTCTAGTACTTTCTTCCACTAACTAGCTCAGTGTTCAGCAAATTATATTTCTCTTAGGGATGTAGTTTCCTTCTCAGTCAAGTAAATGAGGATCTAACCCAGGGAAACTGAGACTAGCCTCCTGGCCAGTGAACAGTATAACATGCAGATTTTTGTATGAATTTTGTATATATGTCTGAATATATATCTTTGTAAGTACACATTTTTTTCTCGGAAGAGTTTTGATAGCCATCATCATATTTTCAAAGGTTTTCATGACCCCACAATGTTAAAAAAACCACATTGGATGAACTCTGCACTCCTATTAATCTCCAGAATTCTGTGCATCTGTGGTTATGATGCTTTTAAAATAGAACTTGGGAGTCAGTTAAAACATTGTCTGAGAATATCTCCACAGTGAGAACTGTATCATAATTGATTTTCCTTGTACCAAACAAATAAATGGAATCTTATTTTTAGAGACAGGCAGCCCACACATTGCAATGATAAAAGAACTCTCCAATGAGACAGACAGGAACCCTGCAGTTGGGAGTATAGAGCCTTGTCCTCTGGGAAGAACACAGGAAGGGGAAAAGGAACATCCCAGGGGAGGCATGGGCTTTTGTGAAGTAAGGATGTTTCACAAGGCAACCAAAGAAATGTCTTGGCCTTCTTATCTAAGACTGATAGAAAAGAGGATGGGAGATAAGTAATTAAGGAAGTAATTACATTATAAAGTTAAAAAAAGGACAGTGAGCTAGGAGTCTGCAGACCTGTGTTCAGCTCTCCCATTAAACTGGTGCGTGTCATTGGGCGGTCCAGTTTCCTCCCCTGCATAACCAGAATCAAACAGCGTGATCTCTAACTGTCATGACTCGAACCCCTGAACTTGCTCATTTCAGTTCGTTTCCTCCCTTTCAGTGACCCCCAATGGAATCTTTTTGTGTCTCTTTTCTCAGAATCAATGCACTTGCCAAAAGCCTTGCTGTACTGTATTTTTTTTTCATAAATTGCACCTTACTGAGAACATTTCATATTTTATACCTATTTATTTTAGAGAAAAATTTTGCTTTGAAATTATAGCCAGAGTTTTCCTAGTGCTTTCTTTTGAAGAATGTATCCTAGAGGTTGCAACCTAGAGGTTACTTTTTTGGTTCAGAGAGGCCACTGAAACAATTATGGAATTGACTACAAACAGATTGGAAAGTGACTTGAGCAAATCGTTCAGGGGATTAGACTGGAGCCTGGAAGGCCCAGAGGCTTAGCCCTGATGATACCAGGAAATATTTGTTACTAATGAAAGAACTCGTGAAATAACTCATGGGTGATGAAGAATTAGCAATTTACCTTGTGTGCACTGTTGAATAAGCCTCAATAAGAATTTCACATATAATATTCATATCTGGGAATAACTCAAATCACAAAAGTAATAACTTTATGTCAAGCAGCATTATCCAGTAGACTAGGTCAGTGGTCTCTGGAGTGAGGTTTGAGCACCTCAGGGGAGATGTGATATGACCCATTGGGTCATGAGGAAAATATTAAACTTCCATTTAAACGTCTATTAAGTGTGCTACCAAAAATGTTTAGAGGACCCTTGGACTAAGCCATTGTCTATTCTTTGCAAAGTGTTTGTCTTGGGAGATCCATATATACAACGTGCTATGCTGTAGTGGGTGATGAGATTTCAACCTTGTAAGAGCCTTGGGCTCTGGAGAATGTGCACTAGTGCATTCCTAATGTGACAAGGACTGACACGGTGTGTCTGATATCATGTGGTAACAGATTGAAGATACTGAGAAAAGGGGTTACACAAAATGAACAACCAATGGATTGTGGATTTGATACATGGTCCTCTGAAGGTCACTTTTGAGGTGTGGTCACATAGTCCAGATATCCAAAGGTTCTGACAGGTATCACCAAAATCAGCAACACCCCATCCCCAAAAGAATGTACACTCTCTCGTCTCTGTTGCTGTTTTTATCAAGTGGCAAGCAAAACAAAATATCCAGCTCATTACAGATCTGGTGTCACTCATATCAAAGTCATTCAAAAGAATAAAGAATGAGAAGTAAAAATGAACTAACGCTTATGCGGAAAACAACTGAATCCAATAAAAAAAGAATATATAAACTAACTACTAATTCTTGACCCAGGCCAGTGGCTCTTAGTCTTTGCTCTTCATTATACTAATGTGGGGAAATTAAAACGAACTAACTAACTAATGCCCATCTCCAGAGATTTTATCTCCACCTCCAGAGATTCCTACCACAGATTCTGACTTAATTGTCTGGTGTGGACCTGGCACCAGCATTTTCTAAAAGTCCTTTTGATAAAATTGATCTGCATTGGGGTTGCGGACCACTGGTCAAGGCTTTTAAAGATCAGTAAGGAAATGCTTTGCATTCTGTTAATTTCTGTGGTAAACCCTACACAATGGAATACTACTCAGCTATAAAAACGAATGAAATACTGCCATTTGCAACAACATGGATGGACCTTGAGAGAATTATATTAAGTGAAACAAGTCAGGCACAGAAAGAGAAATACCACATGTTCTCACTTATTGGTGGGAGCTAAAAATTAATATATAAATTCACACACACACACACACACACACAAAACCGGGGGGTGGGGGAAGAAGATATAACAACCACAATTACTTGAAGTTGATACGACAAGCAA
This sequence comes from Cynocephalus volans, assembly GCF_027409185.1. NCBI lineage: Eukaryota > Metazoa > Chordata > Mammalia > Dermoptera > Cynocephalidae > Cynocephalus > Cynocephalus volans. The sequence continues at coordinate 279,743,545 of NC_084460.1, read as the reverse complement.
ACAGAAAGGACATTGTTGCGGGGGAGGGGGGGAGGGAGAAGGGAGGGAGGGTTTGGTGATGGGGAGCAATAATCAGCCACAATGTATATCGGCAAAATAAAATTAAAAAAAAAAATAAATAAAACTGTATTTTGTAAACCCTGAAAAAAAAAAAAAAAAAAAAGCTTGTGGAGAATAGAATTATAAAATAATACAAATCTTTCCATGAAAAAAAAAAAAAATCTTAGCTCTTTTTCTCTCTGACTCTTAGGAGAAGCCATACTCTTCCCAACCCACTGAAAATCTATGCCCTTGAGAACTGATAAAAGTAGGAGCTGGAACTTATATAACTTAAAAGCTATGTTTGAGAAAGCAAGAAACTTGGCAGTTGAAAAAAGAAATATTGGTCATTCTATCTGAAATTATTTTCTCTCATTTAAAATCCCTCTTCTCTCTCTTTTCATACTCTAGTGTGGACGTTACCTTCTTCCCTGCTTGTGTGGTGGTACAATTCAGTAAGGAAAAATGCTAGTGAATCATGTAACAGTCAGAGAAGAAAGAATTGGTTACCTCAATTTATTCATCATTTTTCAAAGGAAACAAATGTTTGGATTTCTCTTTTAAGTTATTGGTTGCTTTGGAGTTGGTGGGAGTGAGTTATCTAGGGTTGCTCAGCCACTCTCTTCAAACTGAAATCTGCAGACTGAATTCATCCATCATCTTGGTGCTTCCCTTTTGTGGTATAAAAATCTTCCTGTTGACACCTTTCTGATGATATATGGAACCACAGGAAATTTGGGGAACAGAAATGGCTTCTACATAAAACAGTAGCACAAACTTTTTTTTTTTTTTTTGGAGTATTCCTTTTCAGCTTATTCCAGGCACTTTGAGATTTCACTCTTTTTTTTTTTTTTTTAAAGATGACCGGTAAGGGGATCTTAACCCTTGGCTTGGTGTTGTCAGCACCATGCTCAGCCAGTGAGCAAACCGGCCATACCTATATAGGATCTGAACCCGTGGCCTTGGTGTTATCAGCACCGCACTCTCCCGAGTGAGCCACCAGCTGGCCCCTCAGGCACTTTGAAATATAAAAAGGAGAAAAGTTAAAAGTAAAATAATTGGCATTTTAAAAAAGTGGACAAAGAAAGAAATCTGTTACCCTCCTCTGGTTATTCTCCAACTCTCTTCACTCTTAGGTAATACCTATTTATTCCTGGGGTCAGTCAGGAAAAGAGAGCTTGTACCCAGTACTTTAGTAAATGGAATTTAGTATGGAGTACTAGTTTAAAAAATGATGCTGGAAGAGATGAAAAAACCAAATGGGATGGCGAGGCAACACAGGGGTTAGTGGCAGCAGCAAGCCACCACCAGGAGAGAGTTCAGAAGAGGTAGAGTCAGCAGAGGTGGGAAACCAGGGCTGCTGTATTCAATCAGTAACCATTGTGGGAGATGTCGGCAGGAGCTGAGGCCTGGGAAGGAGGACCTTCTTTGCTAGACTGGAACCAGGAAAGGGAGGGAATAAAAACCCTGTCTTCTTCCTTCTTCCAGCCCTTCGACATGTCTCTAGTGCCTTCCATTGTTTGAACCTAAGAGGAAGCCAGTTGTTTCTAACTGCAATACAATTTTAGCAAAACAACACAAGCCATCCTATTAAATTAGTCTTTTTAATTCAAACTGTATTGGTTTGGTAGTTGTATTTCTAACTTGTAAATTTGTTTTGGTATCATAGTTGTTTAGTGTGCTGAGTGTATATCTACTTTTACTTTATATATATCTAGGTAACATTCTAATGAAAGTAATTCATCAAATTAGTGGTTTGTGAGAATATTTTTCATCTAAAAAGAGGGCATACATTACTCAAATTTGACAGTAATGATATAAAATTCTGATAGCAGGAATCAACCAGGATTTAATTGGGGGAACTGGGAAAGAGGGTCTGAGGATCACCTAAGATTTGAATCCCAGAGACTACGGAGTTCTCAATTTTGCTTAGGATGACTATGTTTAAATACACACTTCAAAAAGGGAGGAGGTTTACCAAAACTCCAACTCATAGGCAGATTTTGCTTTTATATCAGAAGTATTTAATAATATATATATGTTTTCCTTCCTTGGTGTTACCAGCACCACACTCTACCTAGTGAGCTAACTGGTCAGCCCCTATTTAATAAAATATTTTTAAGTGGAGCCAGTATAAATGTGTTCATCCACAAGGCCTGCTTCCAGGGTTGTCTCTCCATATGGGTGATTTTTGCAATATATTCTCTTTTCAAATGATGGGCTTAGCAAACTTTTCTGCTCATCAGCAGGAAGTATTTTTGACAGAGCTGAAGGTGACCTCAGAGGCCAGGTGGGGAGCAACACTGTCACCCATGTGATGATGGGACATGGAACTAGGAGACACTGAGGAATCCCAGATTGAGTGATGCCTCGCGTTCACTGATAGAAGCATTTTGCCCGGGTTCCTGTCCATCCCATACAGAAAACAAAAATGACAAAACCAAATCTTCACCGGTTTCTCTATTGGTTAAGGAACAGATAACATTTGTGTAAAACAGAATAAGTAGCTTTATTTTAAAATTTAAAGTACTTATGAACTATTTCAAGTACACAGATATAATTTAACAGGCATTTGTGTATTTAGCATCCAGCTTTAAAAACTGCTAATGTTTTGTTATATTCATTTCAGATATCTCCCTTTCTTTCTTTCTTTTTTTATTTTGTCATTACACAATGTCAACATTTTTGTAGCCGTTTTTTTTTTTCAAGCTCCCACTTATGAGTGAGGATATACAGTATTACTCTTACCTGGCTTATTTCACTTAACATAATTTTCTCTAAGTTCATCCTGTTGCCGTGACTGGCAGAATTTCATTCCTTTTTAGGGCACAGTAGTATTCCATTGTGTGTATAGATCACATTTTCCCTATCCAGTCATCTGCTGATGAAAATTTATGTTGGTCCAACTCTTAGCTATTATATATAGAGCTGCAATAAACACGGGAATGCAGGTATCCCTTCGACATGATGATTTCCTTTCCTTTGGATATATATATCCAGCAGCAGGATTGCTGGATCTTATGGCAGTTCTATCTGTAGTTGTTTGAGGAAACTCCATACTGCTTTCCATATCAGCTGAACTAATTTACAGTCCCACCAACAGTGTAGGAATGGTTCCCCTTTTTCTACATCCTCACTAGCATTTGTTATTCTTTGTCTTTCTGATACTGGCCAGTCTAATTGGCATGAGATTATATTGCAATGTGGTTTTGATTTGCATTTCCCTGATGCTTAGTGTTGTTGAGCATTTTTTCATGTGTCTGTTGGCCATTTGTATATTTTCCTTTGAGAAATGCCTATTCAGCTCCTTTGCCCATTTTTAAATCAGGTTACTTATTTTTTTTTCTGCTACATTGTTTGAGTTCCTTGTATGTTCTGGATATTAATCCCTGAGGTGCATAGTTTGCAAGTATTTTCTCCCATTCTGTAGGTTGTCTTTTCACTCTGTTAACTGTTTCTTTTGCTTTTTAGTTTGAAAGCTTTGCAGAAGCTTTTTAGCTTGATATAGTCTCATTTGTTTATTTTTCCTTTTGTTGCCGGTGCTTTTGAGGTCTTGTTAATAAAGTTTTTGCCCAGTTTTTCTTAAAAAATAATATATTACAGATATAACAAAAACTTCAATGTTCATTATTAACTATTGCTTTACATTTAAATTTTCCATTGAAATTCTCCTTTGATTTATGAATTATTTTGGAAATTTAAAATTTTCCAAATGCTTGGGATCTTTTGGGCTATCTTTTAGGTGCACAGTGGTTAGAGAATGTAGTTCCCGTGGTAACAATTCCTTGATATTACTTGAAATTTGCTTTGTTGCCTAGGCAATTTTTATACTTTTATTTGTGCTTGAAAATAATGTTTATAATCTAATTGTTGGGGCAGGGTTCCATATATTTCCATTAGGTCAATCATATCCATTGTGTTGTTCAAACTATCTATTTTTTCATCTCTTTGATCTGTCCATTTCTGAGAAAGACACATTAAAATATACCACCATGTGGATTCGCCAATTTTTCTTTGTATTTAAATTTTTGTTTTCTATGTTTTGGAGCTTACTGGTGGGCAAAAACACGCACAGGATTATGTTATTTTCCTGAGAATTATTCCTTTTAATATTAGAAATAGCCTTTATTATTCCTCAAAGTGCTTGAAGTCTGTTTTGTCTGCTGTGTATATCAAAATACTAGCTTTCTCTTGTTGAGAACTTGCCTGAGGCATGCTGTTCTTTATTTTCTGCCTATCAGTGTCATTGTGTTTTCGGTGGGTCTCTTGTAAGAAGCATTCACCTGGATTACTATTTTGTCTGTTTATTTTTAATCCACTCAGAGAGGCTCTCTCTCTTAATAGGTTGCTAATTGTATTAAATTTTTTTATGGTTACTTACATAATATATTTTATGATCTCTTCATTTTTAATTTTTTTTCATTTTTTTCTAAAAATGAAGTTATTTATAATGTATAGATATGACTGTAAATAACACTTAGGGTATATTATGTATTTGATTTTAAAATGTTTATGTTTTTATTTCCTTTCCTCTTCTTTCGTTGATGGGCTTGACTAAAGTTTTTTTTAAATTTCTACTTTTCTCTTATACTGATTTAGAAGTTTACATTCTTTTGCATTCTGTTTCTATTTTTTTCTGTCGTAGTGGTTACCAGTACGTTTCTGACGTGCACATATGACTTACTCAGTCTAAAGTTAATCCTCCTGAACAAGAAAAAGAACTTAGTACATTTTGACTGTAAATAATCATATTTTTCACATCTGGCATTTTAACTCTACCTTATTTTTGAACTCTCCAAATGAAATACTGTAATTTTTTTTACATTCAATGTTTATTTAGATTTACACACATATTTACCACTTCTTTTCTTAATAGTCCCTCTGTTGCCATTCTCTTATCAATTTAATTTCCTTTCATTCTGTGAGGGTCTGTGTGTGGTATCTCTCATTCTTTGTTGGTCTGAACATTTATTTTTATTTTATCTCCATTTTTGAATAATAGTTTAGCTTGGTAAATAATTCAAGGTTGAAAATTACTTCCCCTCAGCATACTAAAAATATTATTTTATTTTCTCCTAGTCTCTGCTGTTGCTGTTGACAAGTCTGCTCTAAGTCCAATTGTTTCTTTTTAGGAAGTATGTCTTTTTTTTCATTGATGTCAACATTTTCATTCTTTGGTGTTCTACATTTGTGGCTCCAGTGCATCTAAGTGTAGATTTATTTAGATTTCTCCACTTCTGGCCATTTTGTGCACCCTCTTCAATGTGAGGATTCATGCCATTTTTCAATTCTAGAATTACCTGTTTGAATCTTCTTCATTTTCCCTCTGAACCTTTCTAGAAACCCTGTTAAACAGATGTACTTTGAACCTTTGGCTCTTTCATCTTGCTTATTTTCTTTTACATTTTTACCACAAAAAAAGTCTCTTCAGCTACATTCAGGGTAATATCCTCAGACTTTTCTTCCAGTTAGCTAATTTTCTCTTCATCAGAGTCCAATCTATATTTAACCACTAAATTTCTAGATTTTATGTTTTATTTCCAGATTTGTATTTTGTTCCTTAAAACATTGTGCACGTTCTTTTTTCATAGTGTCTTATTCTTTCATCGTGATTTAACCCTACTTTAATCTCTTTAGCCATTCAAAGTACTTCTTTTATAGTCTATTGTTCAAACAGTATAAAATTGTTTGGAAGTATATTTGCTTTTTGGTGTGACATTTCTGAGGGAACTTTGGACTCTCACTCATGGTGAATCTTTATATATTATATAATTTTTTTATTGTAACCTGATCTTCAGCAGATTTTTTTTTTTCTCCTCTGAGGAGATCTCTATGGTGTTCCCTTTGGAGCGCTTTTCTGGAGAAGTTTTGCATTTGTTTCTTTAAGGAGCCCTGGGCAATCAGCCCAGGAGCAACGTTTATGTCATTCTCAAACTGGGGAAATCCATATCACAAGTGTAAATTCCGTTTCCAAGACTTGGCATGGGCTTGGGGCTTCATTTTCTCATGAGAAACTTTTCTTTTCCCACCCTGCTGTTAAAGCTGAGACAAGCCTCGCTGCTGTCTCACTGTGCTGGTAGGTGGACTTTTCCCAGTTCTTTATCTGAGGTTGTAGCCCTTTGGGTTCCAGCTTCATGTAGAGATCTCAGCTGCAACTGTGCTCTTTGCACAGCCTCAACCCTCACATCCTGTCCTTGTATAGATGCATGGGGCTTATCTCCCAGTCTGATCTGGGCCCCTCTGCACCTTCCATCCCCGGGCCTTTGCTGCAACAGTTTGTACACTCCCTGCCTTTCTGCATTGTTGGAATTTCTGTTAACGGAGGCTAGGCATTTAAAAAAGAATTGCTGTTTTTCATCCTTTTGTTATCCAGCAATTGTAGATATTTGTAGCTCAGTGTACATGTTGACAGAACTCATTTATTTTCTATGTAAAAAATACAACGCATTGTATGTACTATAGGTTCCTTATTTTTAAAAGCTACATAAGTTTATATAGAGAGTTGAGATGTATTTACTCAGTGCTCAATAGCATAATTGAGTAATTTATATAAAAATGTCTGTTTAAAGGAATGTTTAGCACCAAAGATCTAAAATCTTTTCTATTAACCTTTTTCCTTTTAAGCTTTAAAAAACTGTTTTTAAATATTCTGCATTCTATGGACATATTTAAATGATCTCATTAGTACAATGTGACTGAACTAGTATTATGGATTAGTATAATATGACTTACTAGTCAATAATATTATTGACAATATAGGCAAAATGATCCAGTTAAAATAAATTTCTGTTTTATTTATTTATGCTTTGTGGTCAGACATTACTCATATTGTTACATGTGGAAGTGTAAGTCAATTTTTCAGTATGTAAAACCCATCACATGGAAATATCAAGTGACAGACAAATGTGTATCTAAAATGTTCCTCAATAAGGCAGATTCTAGAAGTTGTTACTGACCTCTTCGGAACAAAAAGGGTCGAGAGAAGATAGAACTTTCAGCTCAGTGGAAGCTGTGTGTTAAATTGGTATAGTAAGTCAGGACTAGTCACAGAGAGTATCCTTAAGGGTTAGAATGAATATTCCTTGTCTTCTGGAATATTCAATCAGCATCCATTCTATCTTCTTTAATAATAGGTCAATTTCCTCTGAAGAAATCATTCTCCATGAATCTGTGTAGTCTCTATGGGACTATAATTTAAAGTGCCCGATTTTCTCTGGAAAACTGTCCCAAATTGGTCCCTCTACCTGGGGCTTTGAAGCTTGAACTGAGTGAAAAGATAAAAAAAACTGGTCAACAGAGGCATTTTCTATAAATTCCTGCTACCTGGATTCCAGGAACTGCCCTCTTTTTTGGGGAGGTAAGGGAAAGATATTTTGAGCTCTATTTCCAGCTTTCTCTTTTATTTGGTGACCCATACAATATTCTTACAAGAATTTCCTTTTTAACTTAAGCCAGCCAGAAACAGTCTCTGTTGCTGGCCACCAAACAACCTTTGGAGTGCTTTACTTTACACATAAGATATATTTCTGTATGAAAATAGCTTTTGGTAAATTAAGCTCCATTTTAAAATTCACTATTTAAGTAAAACCAATGATGAACAAATGTAAAACAATTGCCTCTGAATATATTCATTTTAAAAAATCAGTTATTTTTACTTTCTGAGTTTTCTTCAAGTGATTTTCATGTGAATTGTGCTTTTAGCAAATGTGGTTGATTTGCCTAGGCAGGCATAATTTGACTTGGGATCTATCTAAACCTCTATAATCAGTTATGGTGTACATATGAGGACCCACTCTGTGTATACCACAGAGATATTTGCATCTTATTATTAAGCTTGTACAAATAAGGCTGCATGGGAGTTGTGTGCAGGGTGGTCAAGTACCTCTTGTGGTCACATAACTTGCTGAGTAGAAACAGTGGATTAGTTTTAAGTTCCCCTTTTTTTGAACTTTCATAATTAAGAAAGGGCTCTTAGTGTTTTATCATTTTGAAATTGCAATGTGTAATAGGAACTAATGAATCACTTTGTCATTATGAAAACTGAAGTAAAATTAGAATGTTTTTGCAGAAGCATGCTGGCAGTTGTTCTATTCAGAGTTGTGTAAGTTGTTCTACGTGTGGCAGTTCCATGAGCCTTTGAATATATTTGCACCCCAATTTCAGGCCTCTGTGGCTTGGATCAGGGTGTTCTTCCTGTCTGAAGTATCCCCTCCACTGCTTCTCTGCCTGTTGAAGTCCTACTCATCTCCTCAGGCCAACCTAAACATTACCTTCCCCTGGAGCCTGCGTCAGTTCCAGCCAGTAGAATTAGTCACTCCATCATTTGGGCTCCTGAATGCTTTCTTTCCCGTTGGAGAGCCTATCTCTTTATCTAATCGGCTGTGAGCAAGTCGGGAAGAGGGGAGGCCTTGGCGCAAAGCTCTATGCAGACTCTATGCAAAGTAACTACTCAGTACCTGTGATCAAATTAGTTATCTCCTTAGGAACTGAATAGTCTGCTTCCTTTTTTCACAGAAAATCTCTTCAATACATTTCTCAGAATATCTAATCTATGTGAGTATTGTCAAGAGACCACCATTACCTGCAGAAAGATTTTAATAATGTGCCTCGTAGAAACCAGCATATCCCCTTTCCCTTATTCTTTATTTATTTCCATTTAAGTGTTACCGAGGGCATCCCACTCTGAACACTCTAATTTTGGGAGATCCAGCAAAGCTTTTTAGGGATGAATCTCTCTCTCTCCCTTTTTTTTTTTTTTAGAGATGAATCCCTTCAACTTATCAATGATATAGGGGGCTTGAGGAGAGAAATGTTTAGTTAGGTTTTTTTTTTTTTTTCTGACTTAAAAACAAATCTGTCCCCTTTGAAAGTTAACCAAGCCCCTGCTCATCTTTTGGTGAATGTAAGTTTGAACAGTGGCCTTCATGGGTCCCTGTGGCTCACATAGCATAGTCTAGGGGCTCTGCGTGGCCCAAATGTCTTTCAGCACCACTCCCCCAGCCACTCCCTGATTCGGACTTCTTGTTGGATGCACACATTATCTTCCTCTGACCACTGTGCTCTTTCTGTTCCTGCCTCCTCTGCTCAGAATATTCTGCCTTTAGTTCTTTGCTCGGCCAAATCCTACTCATCCTTCAAGACTCTGCTACTATGTAGCCAGTGATACAAGACAGGAAAGACCAATGTCATTGATGGGTTTACATTCAGTAAGGGAGACAGATAAACAAGTAAAAACAAATGAGATAATCATCAAGCGTGACAAATTCTCTGAAGAAATGAACAGTGTAGTACACTGACTGTATCTGTGAGCAGGGCTTCTTTAGGTAGGTTACATTGGAAAGCCTCTCAGAGAAGGCAACATGGCACCTTCTAACGAGGTTCAACACCCTTCTTAATGCTCTCAAGATCTTTAGCATGTATCACATTGCTGGCCATGTTTAGGTATGGTGCACTGCTGAATGTTTAACAAAAAGCCCAGATTTGCAGTGTTTGCCAATTTCCATGGTGTAAATACTCTCACCATGGCTGATTTCACGTGACCAACTTGATGTCACTGAAGCAGCATTGGGAAGCAAATGCACAGAATAGGCTTTTGGGAGCTGGTGCAAGCCAGCTTGAGCCGGCTCCAGCATGTCATTGTATCTGTCTCTCCCACCAGGCTGTTTACTACTTGAAATAGGTAATAACTATTAATTGAATCAATAAATTCAGCCATGTACATGTACTCAGGGTAAATTCATTGTTTATAGTGTTGTTATTAGCTGCTGACTCCAAAAACGACATGAATGGGAATAAGTTATGTAACTATTACATGTACTTCTTGAAACTCAATGGTGAAAATATTTATAAAGGCATCAGCATTCTATACAATATTGATTCTTATCACAACCCAAAAGGCTTGAGTAAATCAGGAAAGGAAAGAAGTGAAATATATGTTTACAAATATACCACACTCATCAGTATTAAGGCAAATACTATGTTGGAAGAAAAAAATGTATTTAGAAAGGTTATGCATTCTACTAAGACAGTGAAGAAATTAAAGGCTGTACTTTGGACCTGGTGATGAGGCAAAAAAAATTGGCTTTAACTTGTACATCATCATTTCTCAACAAGACATGGGGAACGCGATTTTATTGTCTGGGTTTAATGTGCTTTATTAGAACTTAGGACAGAATATATAAAAACATAAAACGCATGAAAACATGAAATAGTGTGTTTTGATGATTATCTTAGCAGTTATTTTCATGGACTTTGACACTAAAAAGTGGCAGAGAAAAAACTTTTAAAAGTACTTATTTAAGAGAGAGTCATAATGTTTAAAACCAGAGGGATTTCAAAGTGATTCCCCAGACCGATCTAAATGCATCAGAATATTCTCTGGGTATTTAAAAGGGACTAGAACTCTTTCCCCTTCTCTACATTTCCAGTTTAGGTGGCTTTCATCATGCACTTTTTGGTAGCTGAAATTTTATACCTAGAGACCATAGGAGATTAAAGACAGCTTCCACCTCTTTGCGATTCCTCCTATTGAGAGGTGAACTCAATGGTTGCACAGGAAGAGTAAACGGGAACAGAAAGACGTCTTTTTTTTTCCTTCTTTCCTTCCTTCCTTCCCTCCTTCCCGTGGTAGGCTGAATAAATGGCCCCTGTGATGTTCATGTCCTAATGCCTGGAATCCTTAAACATGATTCATTACATGGTAAAGAGATTAGTTAAAGAGTTTGGGATGAGGAGATTATCCTGGATTACTGGGTGGGCCTAAGGTAATCAGGCAGGAGTGTCAGAAGATCGAGAGATGGAAGGGCAGAAACAGAGGTCAGAGAGGAGAAAAGACGCCACGCTGCTGCTGCTTTTGAAGACAGAAGAAGGGGCCATGAGTTAAGGAATACGGACAGCCTGTACAAACTTGAAAAAGCGAAAAAATGGATTCTCCCCTAGAGTCTCCAAAAGGAAGGAATGTAGCCTTGTAGATGCATTTTAGACTTCTGACCTTCAGACTATCAGATAATAACTTTGTGTTGTTTTAAGCTACTAAGTTAGTGGTAACATAGTAAAGCAGCAGTAGACTTCCTTTCTGTCTAATACACTTCCTTCCTTCCTTTCTCATGTATTTTTTCAAGAGGTAGAATAGTGCAGTGACTAAAATCATAAATTCCAGAGCCAAAATCTCTGAGTTTGGATTTTGGTTCCACCTGCTGTCATATCTTGGGCAGGTTACTCAACTTTTCTGTGCCTCTGTTAAGTTGGGTGTGAATGAGAATAATAATAGTACTTATCCAGAGGGTTGTGACTTAATAGACGCAAAGTGCTTAAAACAATGCTTTCACTATACACATGTCAGCTACTATCATTATTATTTTGTGTCTTCATAAATGCCAAATAGAATACTTTTAAAAATTTATAATTAGAGATGAACACTTTCTATTTTATTAATTAGTTGCACCTTAATGAAGATTAGCATATGGACCATAGTTTATTTCCTTTTGAAATTATTTACTTCATTATTTTCGGTTTATTAAAATGATGTGTGCTAATTTTAGAATATTTTAAAAAGCTTTTCCAGGAATAAGAGAAAGGAGAGGTATTAATCATCCTCCCACTGTTCTAGACTCCATTTCTGGTGATATCATGACACATTTCAATCTAGACTATTCTATTTTCTGAAGAAGTGGCTATAATGTACCATAATGTAGCAAAGACTCTAATGCTGGGCATACAGCAGTTTTAAATTCTCATTATCATAAATAATAATAAAATGAATATTTTTGTGCATAAATCTTGTGTTTACTGTGCATAAACCTTTTATTTAGCATAAAATTTACCATTGTAACCATTTAAATATGTACAGTTCAGTGGCATTAAGAATATTCACAATGTTGTGCAGCTCTCAGCACTGTGTAGTTCCAGAACTGTGCATGAATATTTGCCTGACTTTCAGATTGTTTCTGCATAATAGACTCATAGAGGGTAAAGTCCTGTATTAAAGGAAAACATACTTCAAAGTATATCCAGAAATGTTGTACTCATTAGCTTTCCAGTGTACAAGAATGTTGGCCTATTGTCTTCATCTCCAGAGTATCGTTCAAAATATCTTTGTTAATTTATAAGTAAAAAATAAAATCTTATTATGTTTGCATTTGTTGTATTTTTTATGAGGCTGAACATTTTCTAATATATTAATTAACTATTTTATCTTACTGGTGAAATGTTTGTATGTTTTTCATTGATTTATCTGTTAGAGTGTTCGCATTTCTATTCTATAATGCAACAAGTCAGATTCAATTCCATTAAATCCAATTCATTTGTATTCAGCCTTCGTGCTTCTTTGCTAGGTGACATGGAGGGTACGGAAGATGTCTCAGTCTGAAAGCAAATTAGCCACAGGCAATTATTGGTGGTGGGGGAAGTAGAGTTGAAAGAGGAAAAGGTGAAGGGAAGGATAGAGAACACACATTTTCCTGCTTTGTTCTGCTTAACCCTGGGAGCTTCATAAAGGTGCTTCAGGGGCCACCTTCATGGAGAAGACTCTGTGGATGGAGGCAGGAAAGTTGCATGTTAATCTGATGCTGGGTTATGTCACACTGACTGTCTAAAACCACACTTTGAGTAACACTGCTGTATCCTATTTCCCAGAGAGCAGGATTTACAAAATGATTCTAAGTGATACTGAAGATGATCATGAGTGGAATTAAATAAAATCGACATGGCATTGAATAAAATAAATCACAAAAGATGAGAGATTTTCCTTTGCCATCCTCTTTCAATCCTTCTTAATATATTAAGGAAAGTCTCAGTTTGGTGCTAGTGGGTCTTTAACAACTTTCTAACACATATTAACCTCCCTTTTAACAAAGACAGACTAGGACTTAGGCTCAGAAATTTTAGCAGGTAATAGTATCTAGTTAAATTTCAATGCCATTATTTTTTATTAGCTTTATTTGTATGATTACCTTCTAATTATGAAAAATTATATTGTAATTTTAATTATGGTAGTGATAATAAAATATTGGGAAATGATAGTAAAGGTGTTACATCGACAAAAATAGTGAAGGTTGAAGTCAGATGAATCAAATCTATGAATCAAAAGAGTCGCTCTAAATCCAGAGGTGGTGGGGGTGGCTTGGGGGACAAGTGGGGGGACATGAGTGGAGGTGGCTAAGGAGCTTTGGGAACAGCATTGGACACTATGTTCCTGGTGGAGGGACAAAGGAAGAAACTTCTTTAGAATTTGCCTGTGGCTCACACTGCCAACCACCTTTACAGGGGTGATACACTTTGCTGTTTATTCCTGCAGATGATTCAGGTTAAAACAGAGCAACTTATGTCTATCTTCAGTGACACGTACGTGATTCTTTGCAGGACTAAAGAGTGCTAGGCCTTGCCAGCTGGCAACCTGGTATTTGGCAGAAGGTTAAAGATGTTGCCTGGAGAAGTTACAGACAGTTTCCCTCAGCTTTTCTCTAATGCTTTGGAAGAAAAAAAATAGCACTGACTCACTATGCCATGTAAGGAATAATGAGGACTGTAAGAGAGTTTTGTAATAGGTTCCCTTTTTAAAGCATGATACAGACTGGATTATTATTGAATAAGAAAGTTTCAGGTACAAAAATCCAAAAACTCATTCAAATATTATGGATTTGAAAAAGGTGACTCTAAACCAACAATTGTGGTGTTTTCTGATTGAGTATTAGTATCCCTACAGGAAGTGTTATTTACAAAACTAGCAGTTTTCCTTTCACAACAATCATTTATCTTACTAAGCTGTCATTTATCCTATTTGACTTACTGAAAAGATCTTGGTTTTTAAAATGTTAAGTCATTTTCTTCAGTAATAAAAATTGTAAATAAAGAATGTCTGTCACCACATCTTAGTAATGGAAGAATTCTTCTATTCTTAATTTTATGTATATAGATAAGAACTGCAGGGAAAATAACTGTTACTGTCCTATAATAATTTCATCATTTATAACTAGGGCCAAAGTAAAGAAACAGAAATATATCTTCAGTGCAAATTTGCTCCCAGTGTCTCTTTTCTTTGTAGATCTCTTTCAATCTTGAGAATAATGTGTCCTGAACAGGAAGAAGACATCTTTCCCTTTCCTCCTGCACTTGCCCCTCCAATGTGAGCTGAGTTGCAGCACCCACTGGTAGATCGAACTGGTAGATCTTGCTTGGTTGGAGCTTGGTGCCCCAGGGCATGTGAGGGCAGAGTCTTGCCTTCCAGCGACTTTGCCTTCAGGATTCGAGGTGGTGGAAGAAGAGAGAGCGAGGACCTTAAGCTACTCAGTATTATCGTCAGAACCAGTCACCATATAACTTTTTGAGCCTGGCACTGTGTTAGGACATACCCCAGTGGTACCAAACAGTTTTTTTAGCAGACGAGTGTTCATACCATATTAACACTGGTGTGCGTGTGGTAGAAAACTCATATTCATGGCATGGCAGAAATGTCAACATTTCCTCTTTCACCAAATTAGTAGATGGAATGAAAGATCGCCTTAAACTGTACCGGCTTCTTTGTTCTTTCATCCGAGGGGCTTGACAGCTTTCAGAGATATAAACGCTGTGGCAATTTGCTAATGGCGATTGGAAGCTAGAGTGGATGTGGTAGCATTTAAGGCTGTTGAACCAGAATTGTCACAAGATGCTTCTGGTTGCTCTTTCAAGGGAGTCACCCTGAGCCTCTGTATGTGGTTCCCTTATTTCTATCACTCTTCTATCTATGACTCTGGGTAGACAAGCTGAAGTTGACGGATTCATTAGAAAGTTTCCACTGAACTTGCCTGGTAGCATCTCTCTTTCCCCAAGGGTGAGCACACAGCTCCAGTTCTCTGTCCTGCACTCACTCCTCTGCCACCCCTGTTCTCCCCATTAGGACACAGAAGATTACTCAGCGGTGAAGCCATGACACACTGCTTGATTTTTAATGGGAGAAACCCCCCCAGTCAGAGATAAATCCTGCTTGGAGTGTAGGTGGTTGTAAGTCTGAAGTGAAATGTCAGTGTGGCATTTCAGCACTTTCAGTAGGAGCCCCCAAGGGCCAAATACATCAGACATCAAGGCTATATGACACTACATTTGGCTTGAAAGATAATCTGAGCAGATGATTCTGCTTTATCGTATCAGAGGCCAACTTCATTCTGAAGCAGCCATAGCCAAGATGAGGGTGGATTTCTGGAGGAGAAGGTTTGAGAGAACTATATGAGCAGTCATTAAGAGAAAGAGCCTACTCCCCTTCCAGTCCCTGCCCAGAAGCAAGGGCTCTCGTGGTTCATGCAAGATAGAACTAAATGAGGGCTCTCTACTTTTGGTAACCCAGACCAACCCAAAACAATGGGGTCTATGAGGAATTCAGGTCATATAAACATAGTCATGTGCCCATCTGCCATATACCAGAACATGTAATCTCTATGGTCCAAGGATCTCCTGTGTATATGCAATTGTGATGTGCATGAGTCAATTCAACACTTCCTTAGGTAATATGACATAGTGCACAGTCTTCAGTGTCCCTGGAGAATAAAGCACATCATGTAAGGTGACAGTCTGCTAAGGTTGCTACTTTAAGGAAGAGATGTAGTTACAAAAGAAATGTTCGAGTTAAAAACAACTGTCCATGACCAATTGATTGGGCTTGCACACAGGCCCTAGAACTTGAGTACCTTACCACTCTTTAACTTGAACCCCAGCTTTGATCGGGCTTTTCCTGTGATCGTGCAGCCAGGGAATAACAGTTCTCTTGGTTTATGTCTTTGTTGGTGTTTGGGAAATGGCTGCCCTTTAGAACTTGACTCTGATCTCCTCTTTAGTACTTGCCTGATCTTAACCCTTGAGACTGTGCTCCATTCTTCTGAGCTCCTGGTATCTTAAATTTTCCCTGCAGTTACGAGCACTCTCAACCCCCCAAACCTGCTCCTTATACTCTGACAACTGATAATATATTAAGTTCAATGGAAAATTTTAAGCAACCCTTTAGGGTCTTCATATGAAACTGCATTTTGATCAGTATATCAAATATGATTTTATAAAAGTCATATAAATTCTACCACTTGAGAAGAAAAGGGGGTAAAAATGCTTTGCATTATGTTTCTAGGGCTCCTTAGAAATGTCACATGAGAAGTACTTTTTACTTCTGACCAGCCAAAAACTCCAGCTGATTTCAGCTGCTGTTATTTGGTGTGTGGAAAGAAAAAAAAAAAAGATTCTTCCAAAGATTTTTGTTATCAGTAATGCTATGCAGCCTGGCATAACACACTTGACAATATCAAAAGAGATGGTATCATATAAATGTAATAGAGAGCAGAGTGCAGTTTTGTTTCATGATTTGGCCAGAAGAAACAGATTATGTGTGTGACCTGAAGCAACCTGAATTCATTAGACCCCTGGTCTTTATACACATTACAATTTTGCCCCAGTTTAGAGATTATAAAGAAAGGGTACTGGGACTTTCAGAAAGGAGACTCTTTCCTTTTCAATAACATCTGATTTATGAACTGTTTAAACTAGTTCCTAAAGTCTGCCTTCACATCGTCTCGCCTGTCTGATAAACACTGCACAAAAATTCTGCTGGTTTGCAAAATTCATTTCTTATATGTCTGAAGTTCCCTTTTGGACCCTGAGAGGAAGGAACATTGAAGTCTCCAAAGAGCTGTTGGTGACAAATGTCTATGGCATTTCCTGATGGCAGGGAACAAAAGTGAGACTTGAAAGAGAAAACATACACACAGTGGAATCCTTTCTCCTTCAACTCCTTTGGAGCCAAGTGCTGACCTACCACATGTCTGTACCCCACCCCCTCAGCCATTCTTTCTCTCATGTTGTGGTCTGATCTCTAGAAATATATCCTTTTTGGTTTCAAACTAGATGGAATTATAGAAAACAAATTGTAAGTTCCCAGGCCCACAATTTTCTCACAGCCAGGAAGCGAGTGGGGGAGAGGACGTGGTTTACCCTCTCCATCCCCAGCCCCTCAACCTTCTTTTCAAAAGCAAATTCTTTTAAAAATATAAAGAGAGCATAACTCAGCAGTCATCTGGCAATGGGTGAGCATGATTATCTTTCAAAGTAATAATGACGCCAAACTTTATAGAAAGAGGAAACCACTCTTTCTGTTCCACAGACCCTACGATGTAGATAAATATCTCTCAAGGCATAAATACAAAGACTTTTTAGACTGGTCCATTTGTTAGTCTAGACTTATAGGAAGGCATCATAAAACTGTTATTTTCAATGGGCCAAATTCCTTTCCTATGCTACCCTATCTGCCCCAGAATTTAAGTGAATCTTAGTTTTAGAATGGGTTTGGCAATCCTAGGCCAGTTCTGTTCCCATTCATCTGATATAGATCTTGATTAAAATCATATTTCTGAAGGTTTTGAAGGTTTTCTTGTTTTTATCCTTTGTTTTCAACAGGAGAAGGGTCTTCTTCCTGAGTCAGCCAAGGAGATGATTTCTCAGGCTCTGCTTGGTCTTACAAGAGCATTTTGTGAGCCCCATCTGCCCCCTGTGCAAGGCATCAATGTCATTGGCAGTATTAGGGTGTTGGCTCAAAATAGACATAGAGTATTATTTCACAGAAACTATGAGAGCATCTGGGAATTATGAGGGTGTTTATGAGTAACAACCCTGGTAGACACATGAGATCAGCTTTCTTCCCGTCCTCACCACCACTGAAGAGCTGGGGGTGGATGGACAGAGGTGAGGTGGTGTGGCATGGTAGCTGGAACACAAGTGTGAATAGTCAACTTGGCCATATTGCAACCCTATTTGCCATCTACGTGTGAGGCTATTCAAGGACATGTAGTCCTGGCCGAACTTACCTTCCTATTTTTAAGGGGAAAAGGCTTCAGAAACTTATTTAAGAAAAATTCAAAAGTTTCCTAGGGCATCAAATAATTGTTAAACAAAAGATTGATAAAATTTTTAAATATATGAATCAGTACTATATGGAATTAATTTTGCTAGAATGATGCATTAACTTTAAATATCAAGAAGCAATATCTTGAACATTTGGCATTTATTTTACTGTGATATCTCCCAATTCAGAAGAGGACAAGGTTTTTATATGCTTTCCCAGATTAGTAATGAGAAAGTTGAGTTTTCGTGTTTTCTTGATCATGGTATCTCCCCTGCCAGGTAAGTATGAGTTTTCGTGTTTTCTGAGAAAACTAGAAGATAAATTACTTCTTTTGACTGTCCAGAGTGGTGCATTTTTATGTATGAAGAAAGCAGGCCGAATGCAGGAAGGCTTACGTTTTGCCATGGCCTCTGTCAGTGGTTTAGAGTGGTGATACCAAAGTCCTCTGCCTGTCTGGACCCCACTCTTTCTTTCTGTAAGAAGGAACTAATGGGGCTAGACATTTACTGCCCTCACTGAGGTCTCATAAAGTGTGATGATACCTTGGGCATGGAGTGGATTTTAACAAGAGTAGTGTGTCATATGCAATGTCATGTGCCAAGTGTGAACAGAAGCAGGCACAATGGAGTGTGAGTATGAGAGAGAGAGAGAGAGAGAGAGAGAGAGAGAGAGTGTGTGTGTGTGTGTGTGTGTGTTTGGAGCTGAAAGTGGCAAGGGACAGCTGAGCTGGTGCAAGTTTCATTTCTTTCTCTTCGCTGGAAACTGTCTGTTGCCAAACCTGGGAGGGAGGTAGTTAAGGCTTTCTCTAAGATACAGGCAAGTGTTTTCAGCTACTGTGTTACCTAGCGACTAGATTTTCAACCAGGAAAGCCATTCTCTGAGATGCATGTGATGATTGTCCTGTGCTGATGGCCTCCATTAGGAGATAAGAATTGGTACTGAGGCTGGAATGATCTGGTGAAGGAATGGCCTGAGACAAGGATGACAAATTGCAGAACAACTTAAATTGATCTGCAGGGGCTGTTGGGGAGCTACTGAGTGGATCTGCAGGTGAACACAGACTAGCTTCATAGAGAAGTGCCATAATCAACTTACAATGCCCATCTCAAGTGTGGGAGGACAAGTGGAAATCTTGGGGCATGCCACTGCTATTGCCACATAACAGAGACAACACAATCAGATGAATCTGGCTTCTAATCAGGAAAGCTGTGTGACTGCACAAGTGACTTAATTAATCTCTGTAATTTCAGTGTCCTCTAGATCTGGGGACACGCTCCTCATGGAGTTTTTTCTAAGGCTGAAGCAAAATAATGCATGTTTGCTCTTATAATTGTGGCTAGTAAAAGTAAACTAGTGTCGGAGCCGGCATGTGGCTCACTTGGGAGAGTGTGGTGCTAACACCAAGGCCACAGGTTCAGATCCCATATAGGGATGGCCGGTTAGCTCACTGGGTGAGCGTGGTGCTGACAACACCAAGTCAAGGGTTAAGATCCCCTTACCGGTCATATTTAAAAAAAAAAAATTATCTAGTGTCAAGTAAGAAATATTTGGATTAGGGAGATGTGGTTTGGGTTGCATTATTCATTTTTCAAGAATGTGAAACTTTATTAGGAAACCCAAGTCATGAAAGGGTCCAGTTCAGACTCAGCATAATGTGAAGATTATCATTTTCCCAAACCAGGGTCAAAGTCATATTGATAGGAAGAATATGCATTTCTCAGATGGAGTTAATGGCATAGTCTTCAGTAGGAAATGACTCCTGAAGGTGATGAACTGTGGATAATTTTAGGTATGGTGGGAGAAATCCAGCCCCATCCCAAGGCATTTCCCATTCACATCCTCAGAACCAGAGCTCACCCCCCTTTCGAGTCTGGATCCCATTCCTTTCTATGAAAGAGCAGACATAAACACTGTTGGCTTTCAGCCTGAGCTTCCAGAATTTGCAATATACATGAAAACAATGAGCAACTGGGCATCCATAGGAAGGAGGAGTGAATCAGGAATGCTATATGAGATAGGGCTCTGATGCAAAGAAGATGTGAGAAGAGAGATCGGAGAGAGTTAAGACACTGGAGGAGTACCATGTGGTCACTCTCAGAGGGCTCTCTTCTTCTGACCTGGAGTGCCCATGTTACATCTCCTTATTCCTTGATGGTTTTTGGACAGTTTCCTGAAATGTTTGAAACTTCACCAAGGTCCAGTGTGTCATCTGTTCATGGACAGTGGAGAAGTGCTAGTCAGAACTGGTGGTGAGGGAGCCTGTTCCCCGTCCATCCAATGGACGTTGGGAAGCACCTTCATGTGAGGCACCAGGCTGCTTGGAGCCTCAATTCGTGTCCACCTATGCAGCTGGAGAAACAGTACAAAAGAGTATGGCTGATCCCCTCTGAGGTCAGATAGAACATGTCATGTGGAATAGAGAGAAAGGACTTGTTTAGGTTTCATCATCATTTCCAGACTAAGGTGACCTCCACTGTGGCCAGAGGGACACACTGAGTTGGAGATCATCTGTCTGTAGTTCCCTTGATATGTTAATTATGCTCACTGGGGACATCTGGAATTCTGCTTGAGGACATCAGAATTTCCCTTTATCCATTCTGCTGTTACTCCCAGACTTGGATTCTCCCTAGGACAGGGTGAGGGCAGGCACTTTCTTGGTTTCCAGTAGAAGACAGAGGCTTGTCATAGACCTTATCACCACTAATAAAAGCATTCCCTACATGCTCAGAATAATGACTATGGACTTTAAAGTTTATGTTAACTCTGTTACTCCCATGTTTGTTATTCCCAGCCTGTTTCTCTGTAGTTATCAGTAAAATCCTAAAAAGGAAAAAGATATAATGATGGGTGAGTGGTACAGAAGGGACAAAGAGAAGGGGGAAATCTGGAGGTCTGGCCCATTTCAAGGCTGTCTAGGACAATGGAGACACATGACGCAAAGCCTGTAAGCAAGGATGGCAAGGGCCATGTGTCCTTGGAAGGAGAGGCAGGGGTGCCACCTTGGGGCACAGAAGCTGTCTGAGGAAAGAAGCCCAGCTAGGAAGCCCACAGTAATCCCCCCAAATTTAACATCACCTTCCCATATCTGCAAAGGACACACTTTGTAAAAAGTTCTGAGTACAGACTCACCCCAGCAGTCATACACAGGGATTAGCCAACCTTCTAAGTTTCCCCTTTCTAATTCTGCCCTGATTGACCAAACTCCCAGTGCTGTTGTTTGAAAGGACTTTTGGTTGCATAACTTTCTGCACATGCTGAAATCTGAGCATACTTGTGCTCAGTGCAAACCTTTGGAATGCTTTACTTTCAGATGTTTGTGGTTGACAAGTACCATTTCAACTAACATTTCCGCATTTAAGCTGTGGTAAACTACTTTAACATAAATCGAAGGAAGAAGCGGCTTCTCCTCCTCTTGGTTCCCCCTTCCCCTCCCCCTCCCGCTCCTCCTCCTCCCTGCTTCCCTCACTCTTCCTCCTTGTCTTTCTTCTTTGATCCATGAGATGCCTGGTAGGCTTATCATGACTGGGAGGCATTAATTTTTTCTTTTTCTCTTTGCATTTTGAGCAAGTCTTATGATAGGAATTGAGAGATCACATTTAGAAAACCTTCCTAAAATCTCAAACCCTTCAGTTAATGAATATCTCAAGCACTATAATTCATAGATGGGATTAGAACATTCTAGCCTCTATTTGGGCCCTGCTTTCCCAACTCTCAGGGGTAATGAGATGGTGAGTGAGTTAATATGTGTGCAAGGATTTAAAGAAAAGCAATGTCTTGACCTCTTGTGTGTTTCGACCTCGAATTGCCCTCTTACGGAATTCCCTCTAAGTAAGAAAAAGGAAGGAGACAGTGGCAGAAATGACACAAAGCAACTCTTTCCACTTCTCTCCAAGCCTCCAGAGCTCAGTGGAGGGGGACAAGTGTCTGTGGATGACAGCACTTGTTTAAGTGACTCTTGCTGGACTTGAGTGGAGGGTGCAATTGGCAGATCTCTCCTCAGTGACCTCCCATGTTTTCTGGGCAAATCCTCTGTGCCCAACGCCCAGAGCCTTCACGGCGGCCCTGATCCTTCACCAGCATTTTTCAGCAATGATATGCTTCCTCCCAAGTTTACACCATAGTGCCAAAAATTCTCTGTCTTTTGTCCTTCAGAGCCCAGATAGATGACTGAGCAGCAACTCTGCTAAAGTAATTTGACCCAGGAGGTTAATCACAGCTAATACCTCAGGAAAGCTTTTTCAACAGTCATGACAGCAACAAGAACAAATGCAAAAACCAGAACAATAAAAAGAGTAATAATAAGTGTCACTCATCAGTCCTGACCATGGGTGAAGGTCTGTGCAGAGTCCAGACATTATCTGAACAATCCTTACAACAATCCTGTGAGTGGGGATTATTATAATCCTCATCTTCCATGTAGGCGAGACAGGCTCATAGAGGTTCACTAACTTGCCTGAAGCCACACAGCTAGTAAGCAGCAGAGCGGGGATACGTGCCACCAAGCCTCAGGCTTTTTAGGCTATAAACTCAAGATTTATAGGTGACCCTCTCACCTTAAATACTTTGTACATGCCTGGCAAGTGGAGGGGAATAATTCAATGTTTCTTAACTAAATTGAATGGAATTATTCTCCATATGATTTAAGGAAATCTCAACCTCCCAGGGCAAACATTTTATATTTAACAGATAAGAAAGGAGTGAATATTATTTGTATTTTAAGTTGTATAGCTGAATCAAGGAGAAGGTAATTTGGCAGCTGAGGAGTTTCTTACTCATCCACTGAGAATTGTGGAACGATCTTTTTCCCCCCTCTCTGGCCTTTGAAGTCAGATCACATAATCAAGTACCTGACTACATGAAAGGCTATCTCTGCCTGACGAATATCTTAGAAAATCTTAGCAGCACCAACCAAATGATCAAGCATTTACTAAGCACTTACTGGGCTTAGGCAGAAACATGGATTCTATCTCCAAGGAATGCATAATCTGACGTAAAAAAAAGAAGGACCTCAGAGAACTTCCTGTGTCTGGTTTCATTTCAAGCATGCTCTTGGCCACTATGTGGGGAAATTCTGGAAGCAAATTCTAAGGGACTCCTTGATAGTTTTAGGAGATGTGAGTTTCTGCTTCACGAGGTGAAGTCCCTATTTCCCCCTATGTTAGAAAAATGAGGCCATTCCAAAGGAATGTGGACTGCAACGCACTTAGCAGGAAATCCACATGGACGGTTCCTCTTCCTTCTGGAGTTAGAGGATGAAATGGTCACTCTGCAAGGCCCAAAGCTGCGCTTTCACAAGCAGAGAGTGATTCCTAATCGTGAGTTGCTGCTGCCTCATGGTGCGTGGACGCGTCCCAAGGATCTGTGCCTAAGCTCCGACCTCACCGCTCCCTCCTCAGCACTACTCTTTATCTCCTGGTGGGTGTCCCTAAAATCAGTTCATCTCAATGAACATGGACCGCGGAAGGCCTGAGATCCATGATCTGCACGGGCAGGAGGAACGCAAGATGACAAAGACAAGACTTGTCAGCTCTAGTGGTCCTTTTCTCCTGCCCTTTCCAGGGAAGGCTCCCCAGAGGATGAAGCCCAGAAAGCCTACTGGTTTGTGGTTCCTGCCGTGTAGTACCTGGATACATTTTACAATAGGTTGGGCCATGGGGTCACCTCAGCCCAACTTTGCAGGAGCCCTGTACATTGGTCAGGGATTGGGTACTGTCCACTTCTTGTGTCCCTCCTCAGACCAGACACAAAGTGAATGAAAAGGAAGTTTTCTGCAGTTCTTTTACTTAAAGGTTGAGCGGATACCATGGAGCAATGCAGATCGGGTCTGGGAATTGTGATTTCATCTCGTGAACTCATCCCCTGGTAGCACACACGAGCTCACATTGGGAAGGTTTAGAATGTGTCCTATTTCTACTCTTCCCTCTTCTCAGCCTTCCTCTTGTGGTTCTATGTCTCCTCGCCAACCCTCCCACCCTCCTATTCCTCACCAAGAAAGAAACTCCCCACTGGTTTATAAAACTCTGGACTTCAGGTTTGGGTCAAAAGCTAGTTGGCTTTTCCTTGGTTTTGCTGACGCCAAGGGGCTGGTGGATGAGCTGAGATGTCCTGGTGAGGGAGGAACACAGTTTAATATTTCCAACACTGAGGTGGAGAATGAGGGTTCCTCTAATTTCTTGATGAGTTGCAGAAGAGCAAGCATATCTCATCACAGTATGTTTTCTTTGAGGATAATAGCGGTTAGTTGGAAGTGAGCAAAGCTTTTCCTTTCTCTTAAGATGACTTCAACCTTATTCCTTGTGAAATAATGTTTCTGGTAGTATTTTTCTAATTGTCATCTGGCTCCTTCCTGCTCCTATGGAAGGGATGAGCCCATTCTGAACCAGCGGCATCAGCTGCATAGGCACTTCGGGATCCCTAAGTCTTGCACCATAGAAAGTTTGAGAGTGAGTTGGGGACGTCTCTATTCATCCAGCCACCATTCAGTAGAATGTTTTAAGTGTTTTCAGTGAGACATATAGAGCTATGGGTAGGTAGAGTAAAGAGGGACTCTCACTAGGCAATTGGGGAAGTTTCCTTAGTCTTTGAAGACAACGTTGGAACTGGGACTTCACGAAGAAGTAGAACTTTATCAGAGGGAGACGAGGTGCTCAGTAGTTGGCAGAGGTGCGAGCACTTAGAAAATCAGGCAGGAAAATACTCAGAGACATTAATAATAACAACAATAATTTATACTTACTGAGAACTTAGTATGTGTTAGGGATTGTGATATGCAATTTATATGTTTAACTTGCATGACGCACAATGACAAAATCATCAGTGTAACTAGGGAAGACACTAATTGGATTGTATATATATTAGGGGAGGCAGAGGGAGGTATTAGAAAAGATCGGCTAGGAAGATGGGCTCGAGTCATATCCCAGAAAACCTTCTCTGATTAAATAATCTGTAGTATTTTTTTCTGAAAGGACGCATGGACTTTTTGGGGCTTTGTTTTGGTTTCCAACAAGGTAGTGACATGACTGGTATTGTGCTAGAGGACAGTAACGCCAGTTGCCATATGAAGGATGGATTGGAGGGAAGAGGAACTCATGCAAAAGATCGAATGGAAGGACCAGAAAAGAGTGGGCAGCAGGGAAAAGGGAGGGAGGGAAAGGATGTGTGAAACGTAACCCGTTCTCTCACTCATGTGCTTATTCAACAGGAATTTATTGAGAGACTTCTCTGTGCTGAGTGCTCAGCACTGTGCGAAGTGCCTGAAAATTAGATTATGAGGACTTGGTCATGGAGTAGGACTTACAATGAGGAGTTGAATATGATTAGTTTTGGGTTCCAAAGTATCAAAAAATGTTGACACCACTATCCAAGAGTAAAAACATAAGAAAAGGAAGAAATATGAAAAACATGACTTAAGCATCTTCATTCCACTATAGCTTTTCGGTACACAACGCCCTAATTTTTATCACACTCCTCACCCACCCAAACCAAAAAGGATTCCCCGTCACTTACTTTTGGGTTGGCCCTCAAAGCTCTGTGCTTTTCCTAACGTATCTTTCCTGTCCTACTTATTTTTTTTGATGGCACTACAAGAACCCTTCATTTCAGCTAGGCCAGTTTATTTATTTTCCTCCTGACATAAACTTAGGCTTTTGTGTATAGTGATTCTTTTCTTCACCTAAAAATGATCCACCCTGAAATCCCACATTAGAGTTCCATTTTCTCCTTTAATACCTGGGACTTTGCTGTGGTCTGAATGTTGGTGGTCCCCCAAAACTCATATTCTGAAACCTAACACCTAATGCAATAGTATTAAGAGGTCATTAAGTCATGAGCTCATGAAGAGGATTAGTGCTCTCATGAAAGAAGCTTGAGGGAGTTGGTTTGGCCCTTCTGCCATGGGAGGACAGAGCAAGAAGGTGCCACCCGTGAAGTAGAGAACAAACCCTCACCAGACACTATATCTACTGGCACCTTCGTCTTAGACTTCCCACCCTTCAGAACTGCGGGCAAACAATTTCTGTTGTTTATAAATTACCTACTCTAATGCATTTTGTTATAGCAGCACAGATGGACTAAGACAGACTCCAAACCCAAAGCCTGGCCTGACCATTCTAACCCCCAAAGATGGCTCCCTCCTTTACAGGTATCTTATTTCCTCCAATGGCCCTGTTAGTACTTCATGGATAGATGATGCCTGCTTAATACATCTTTGGTTCTAAGGATCCCCAGCACAATATTTGCACATTCCACAGTCCCTTAAGTGTGCACTGGTTTACTAACTCGAGTAAGTTTATAGAATGTGAAGGCCACCATGTTGCAGCAGAGACAGCCAGCATGAAGTTCCCTTTTCTTTTGGAGCTTGGCTCCTCAGATTCCTTTGGATGCACTGATACCTTATGGAAGCATATAGCTGTGACTTTGAAAATCACCTTCAGAAACAGTACAGTGTTTATCGGCAATATGTAATGCAAGTTCCTTAGATAAGGACATAGCTTATTTCCTGCTTCAGTGTTTAAAGATGTGAAATGAAAATTGGCATCTGGTATCATCTTTTAAAAGAAAGATAATTAAGTATTTTCCCCAAACATGCTGGAGAAACTTGAAAATATACAAATTTTGCATGTTTCCTGTCCTTCAGCCCAATGTTCTAAATGTGGTATTTGCTAATAAAAGTATTCAGTGTTCAAAAAGAAAAATGGTATCTTAGATGACCTCAAACAATAGATAATGGCGCTTATATGCATAATTGATATCTGAGAGATTTAAGAAAAACAAGTCCTTGTGAACATGAGTTTCAAAATTAATTGCAACTGAGCAAAATACCCAAAGCAATTTGAACTCTTAATTTTAAATGCTGTAATTGGGTGCCTAGTGCCAAAAAGAAAATTGGTTTAGTAGCTTTCAGGGAAATCACAGTGTGTATTACATATTTAAGTTTTTTTAAAGCCCCAAGAAAACTGTTTTTATGAATACATTGATTTGTATTTATTTGCTAAAATGAAATAGAGTTGAATAAACTTGAAATAGCTTGGGAATATTTAAGATATACACGAACATTATATTTATAACTATGGTGTTTTTATGCATTAATGTCTTATTTCAATGTATATATGAATGTGTGTTTGTGTGTATGTGTATATTTATTAAGTATCTAATTTGCACCTATTATATACCAAGTGTCTACTTGACACTGGGGAGGCATAGAGAGATTACATATTTATAACCCACATGAGAGAATTGCCTTTCCCCTTTAGATACAGACAAGATTGAATTGATATTTATTTTGCTACTTGTGGAAAGTCTTTGGGATGACAAACATCAAACTGAAGAAGGGTCATGTCTAGAATGGAGTGGGAGGGAGATGTTACTGGAGAAGACACACAGGGGGCTTCAAATATATTGTTAATGTGTTTCTTAAGCTGGCTGGTGTGTACATGGATTGTCATTGTATTCACCTTTACACTTTTTTTGCGTGACTAAAATGTTTTATAATACAACTTTAAAAATGCCCAATTTCTTCTGAATTTTTGTCAGAAGTCCTGACTTTTTTTTTTATAGGTGCCAATCCCTTCAGAAGGAATTGCAGTTTCAATTAGCAATTTTTTATTTTCTCCTTTATATGTAGAGAATTATGAATCCATTAAGGGTTTGAAATCTACTTAGGTTGGCCTGACATATATGTAGAACATAAAAGTTTAAGGCACATAGGGGTAGAGGCAAAGATGAGAGGAATTTGGAGGGGAGAATCATTGTTGACATTTAAGGGAGTTGGAAAAGGACAGTTTAGGAAGTAATATTTCATCAGGGCTGAAATAAGAGTTAGCATTAAATTACTTAATAGAGAAGAGCATTCTATGCTGGGAGAAATCTGTGAGCAAAGGAAAGGAACAGAGAGTTTGTCTTTGGGACAAATTAATTAGTAAACCCAGAAGGAAAGTATCTCTGTGTGCCTGTGTGTTATGTGTTTGCTCATGGTTATTTTTTAGGGAAGAGCATAATTATAAATAAAATTGCAAGGTGTTGTGGACTGAATTGTGTCCCCCAAACATATGTTGGAGCCCTAACCCCCAGTGCCTCAGACTGTGATTACGTTAGGAGGTAGGACCTTTAAAGAGGTGATTAAATGAAAATGAGGACATTAGGACCCACCCTAATTTAGTCTGACTGGTGTCCTCATAAAAAGAGATTAGGATATACAGAGAGACACCAGGAGTGTGCAGGGACGCAGAGGAAAGACCATGTGAGTACAGAACAACTGGGCAGCCATCCGCAAGCCAAGGAGGGAAGCATCAGAGGAATCCAGGCCTGCAGGCACCCTGATCGTGGACTTACAGACTCCAGAACTGTGAGAACATAAATTTCTGTTGTGTAAGCCACCCAGTGTGTGTCATTCATTATGGCTCTCCAAGTTGACTGACATATAAGGTCTTGGAATAGGAGAAGGGGATGAAACTTCAAATAGAACAGTAGTCTTTGGTAAAACTATAAGAAACATCATTCTTTGAGAAAATGCAGTTTTGAAGTTAAGTTAGAAGAAGATGAGGGAGTTGATATCAGATGACTTAAATATACTTAATCAGATCACTTGGTGGGGTGGGGAGCTGCAAGATTTCAAACTGGAGTATGTAGAAGTTTTGGTAGGAGAAAAAGTGTATCAGTCCATTTTGTGTTGCTATAACAGAATACCCGAGACTGGATAATTTGTAAAGAACAGAGGTTTATTTGGCTTATGATTCTGGGACAGCTGCATCTGGCATGGGCCTCAGGCTGCTTCTACTCATGGCGGAAAGTAGCAAGCAGTCAGCAGGAACAAGCAGATCACATGGCGAGAGGAAGCAAAGAGAGTGGGGGTGGGGGGGTGCCGGCTCTCACGGGAATTAATTGAGCAAGATCTCACTCACTACCTGTGCCCAAGGGAAAGCATTAATCCATTCATGAGGGATCCGTCCCCATTTCCCAAACAGCTCCCAACACTGCCACACTGGGGATCGGATTTCCACATGAGTTATGGGGGGACAACATATCTAAGTTCTATCAAAAAGGATGCAATGAAATTAAAAAAGAATAATTCAGACTTTCTAGTATGTATTTGCACATAGCAATTTTATAATTTTCTCCAACAATGCTTGGCTGCTTAGAATAAAATATTGTAGGATTGGAGGCAACTGAAGCCAGAAGATGGCCAATGGTGTGAGAGATGGAATCAGAATTGAGGTTCTGAAGGTCATCGTGGGGCCAAAGCGGAATTTTGGTCAATAAGAAAAAAAGGAAGCAAACAATGAGGAACCGGTAATTAGGGAAAATTTGAATTTATGATTTTGTTGAAATTGTAGAGTATTAACTTAGTTTTACTTCTACTTTGTCATGTTAAATGAAATGATTTGGAGAGGTATAAACCCAATCAAACATGTTGGTATTCATCTGATAATTACATCATGAACCATAAAAATGGAGGGTAATCTGATATAATAGCTGTGCTCCTTGTAAGACTGACTTGATTCAATCCAGAATGTGGTACTAGAATTTTCTTTATTTTAAAAACTGGGGTTCAGAAAGCGAAATACCACACGTCCTCTCTCATAAGTGGAGCTAAAAAAAAAAAAAAAAAGCAAACAAACAAATTTTTAAAGTAAAGAAAGATACAACCATCACCATAGTTCATTGAACTTTCAAAAGGAGAGAACAGAACTGAGGCTTCCAGAAGTGGGAAGGGGGCAGGGGAAGAGGGGGTTAGTGAGAAATTTGTAAGGGGCCACAAAAAAGGATTATATTGTCCAATGTTGAATATACTATTTATCCTGATTTGAGCATCGCATATTGCACACAGGTATTGATATTGAACCCTGCATCCCACAGATACATACAATCAACTACGTTCCAATAAAAAATTTTTTTAAAGAAGCATGGATGATGATTACAGTCAATTCCATTAATAAAACAAGGTTTTAAAATTTTTTAAAATAGAATTATGAGATGATCTTAACTAAGATGAAATTCTGAACTATTATCCAGAACATGTAAGTTTCAAGTGATCTGAAGAAGATGTCACTAGTAAAATTTATTTTTTCATTCAAAAAACACTGATGGAGTGCCATGTGCACGATACTGTACTAGGTCCTGTGGTGATAAAATATGAAAAGTTTTGCCCGCAAAGCTCTCACATGCAGAAAGATGAGGAGCAAATACCTTTGAGACAGATCACCCATTTTCTTCCCCTCTTTTGTAATATTAGGAGAAGGAATGTTCTAATAAACCCCTGGCTACCACCCAACTACAACAGAGAGAGTCACAGATGAGATATGGAGGATTTGATGGTGCACATAGCCCTGGTTTTCAGGAATTTGAGAGCCATCTGCTCCTTGCCACGCTAGTGGCTTAATTAGTCAACGCTCCTTTATATTGTAACTCAGAATCCTTCCTTTAAGTTCCCTTTTAAGGCTTAAGATCATTTGAGTAGGGTTCTATCACTCGCAAACATAGTGAAATAAGATATGTATTAAAATTACATAGCTTGAGAGGATATGTTGCCTTGGGAGGATAGTCAAATCTGCTAAAAAAATAAGCCCAAAATTATGTAGAGCTTCAAAAGAGAAGCAGATGGCTTCTGGGTTATCAAGGGTTATTGAAGAAGGCTTCTTGATAGGAGCCAAATGTAGGTTTTTTTCCCCTCTATTCGACACCAGAGCCATCTGGCAGGCCCCATCCAATACCTGTCTCTGCTTTTTTTCTTTGCTGAGGTTGCCAAACGTTCAACCTGTTTTCTACTTCTCTTTAGAGTTGACATCAGATCTGTCCCTTAGAGTTCTCCGGTCTGGATTGAAAGTAGGATATGGTTTTAATCCTGCCTCTCTGCCTTGCTGCCCCCAAAGGGGAAAGCACCATAAATAGCCTCTTGTTCTCTGAGTTTTCCTTTACAAGTTTATGCTAATTACTAAAGGAATGAAAGAGAATGAACTGACAACATGGGAAAGTTGCTGGGCCAGAGAGCTCCTGCTCGCCCGTCCAGATGCACTCTCTGACCTTCTCTACCCAGCTCTCTGCTGTGGGAGGATAACCTACATGGACCACATTAATGGGCTTGCTTATCCTTTGGCTTCTGGTCGGACTTTTTAATGAGCTCAGGCTGGGGAGAAGACAGTGAGGTCAGGGTAGGCATTGCTGTGGCTTCTTCCCTATAGTGTCACAAGGTTGGCCGCTTCCCTTGGCTAAAGTCCACAGTAGCTCTTGACACAAGGGACTGACAAACCATGGCCCATGAACCAAATCCAATCCAGCCCACCACCTTTTGTATGGCCTGTAAGCTGCATACATTTTTAAATGGTTGAAAAAAATTTTTTTAATGAATATTAATTCATGATACATGAAAATTACATAAAATCCAAATTTCAGTATCTATAAAAAACTTCTATTGGAAGACAGCCACACTCAGTCATTTAGGTATTGTCTGTGGCTGTTTCTGTGCTACTATGGCGGGGTGGAGCTGTTGGGAGAGATGGAGATGAACCACAGAGACTGAAATATTTACTATCTGGTCCTTTACAGAAAAAGTTTGCCGATCCTTGCTCTACATGACTTTCTCCATCCAGTATTCTCTCCCTGCCTTTCTTCTCTCTTCAAGTGTGCATGTGGGATGGGAAGAATTGTGAAAGGATGGGGTGTAGTGAACTATGTGGTTTCCAAATGCTCTACCCGTATCTTGTGAAATAGTCTCTTTATTAAGCTCTTCTCAGATCCTAATTTGAGTATGCCACCTGTTTGCTGCTGAGACCCTGACTGATAATCCTTGTAAAGAAATGACCTTAAAAGACAGGAGTCATGGCATCCTGAGTATTCATGCTTCTCTATTTAATTGGTAGCTGGTGCTCAGTTGGACTTTGGTTCTCTGTTTTTATTACAAATGGTTGAAGTCATAGAACTTCCCCACTGCTTTAAAGTCACCCTCTTTCAGGAAGGCTACATGGGATGCAATGCTCCTTCTTCATTGCGTGTAATTATTTTTGCAAGTGAGATTACTGAATCATATTTCGACAGCAATGTGAGACTTTATCCACCTGCTGAGGATGGCAGGGCAAGAAAGAGAAAAAGCACCTGGGTCCTTGGCAAGGTCAGTTAGTTGCTGATTCATCCTGCTGCTTCCCTGTCTTTGGCCCTCCTGTTACATGAAATAGTAAGTTGCCAATTCTTTAGCCGTTTCTAGTGCAGCCTTTTGTTACCTCCGGTGGAAAGTACCCTAACTGATAAGAATTCCACTTTATTCATTCACCCTTGTCTTCTTTTCTTCTGTGGTGCACAGACTTTTTCATAGTATATAGAGTATACTAACATATAATACTGTTGAGTGGTGGGTTGAGAAATCTTTTCCCCTTCTTCTCCAGAAATGCCTTTTCTTTATGTCACGAGGAACTGCATGATTCCTTCCACTTTCACACATTAAGGTTCAGTTTATAGAATGTTAGAACTGGAAATGGTCTTGGAGAGAGTCTTGTCCTGGGCTTTTGAAAGGGAGCTCCTAAGAGTTATTCTAACTGCCCACTCCAGTGGGAAGAGGGTAGGACTCGGCAGGTCTCCTCAGCCAGAGAAGTGTGTGTGTTTGTGTGTATGTGTGTGTGTACTGCTGTTGATCATTGAAACATTTCATAATAGCTGCTTAAAAGTTTTTTTGGATAATTCCAACATCTATGTCATCTTAGAGTTGGTGTCTGTTGGTTGTCTTTTCCCACATGAATTGAAATTTTACTCATTTTTCATAGGCCACATAATTTTGGATTGTATTCTGGGCATTTCAAATATTTTGTTATTAGGCTCTGGGTCTTATTTGAATCTTATGAGAAAGGTCAATATTTTTATTTTAGCAGAAAATCAACCTGGTTAGATTCAGTCTGCAAGTTTCTACCAGCCTTCTGGGAATGTGGCTTCAATGTTAATTCTGTTTTCAAAGCATTTTGAAACCTCCCTAGTTAACATAGTTTTAAAAACTTTTTAAAGCACATAGTGAAGCTAACTAGAAAGTAAGGAAATGCTCAAAAATAAAAAACAAGAAGCCATGAGTCTGGAGAGGTGAGCAGTGACAATCCCTGGTATTTGAAAGGGCCCATATTTTGCAGGGAGGGGACAGCCAAGACCGATGTCCACGATAGGGGAGAAGTAAAATGGGAAAGTGCCTTCTCCTCCTGTAAGAGTACCCACACCCAAAGGCACCTAAATGAAACCAGAGAGAACAACAACACAGAAAGCAAAAGCCAGACAATCAAAACTTATACCAAAAATAAAAACAAGAAGTCTCTTCTGAGAATTCCTAATTGATAGCCAGCCTTTATGTAGATTTGTATACTGAATTCACATAGTATACCTGGTCCCCAAATCTGCAAGTTTAAAGTGACCTTAGATCGGTACTGCCCTAAAGAAGCAGCAAATACAAATCTTCTCTGGAAAAGTTTGCTTTAAACCCAATCCTTAATGAAGTCCCACAAATAAAGTTCCAAGTAACATAAATTCACAACACATATATTGATTTACTTTAGAATTTGAAGTTAAATATACATGATCAGATTTATAGCATAACTAGAAGAGAATATAAATAGAATATATAACTTCAAGATGAGAACAGAGGAAAATTTGGAATGTGGGAAAAAATAATTTCAAAAGGTGGCAAGAAAGAAGAGAAGAAAAAGAAAATACAGAAAATGTGAGGAAAATAGAACATAATTTATTAGTAATCAACAAATAATATAAATTGACTAACTTGTCCAGTTAAAAGATAATGGTTATCAAATTGGAATGATTCCAGCTTTATCCACTAATAAGAGGCATACTTAAAACATAAGAATACAACAAGATAGAAAGTAAAATAATAATACAAGGCCAGTTATGTTGGTTGTAAAATACATCTGCAAATTATTTGACACACTCCCCTTCAAAAGGTAGAGTCTAATTAATACCTCTTTCCTTGAATCTGGCTGGTCTAATAGCAAGTGGCAAAACTGATACAATGTGAAATTATAAAAAAGATATCATTCCACTTGACCCTCTGTCTCAGATTACTCACTGGGGGGAATCCAACCACCATGTCATGAGAACACTCAAGCAGCCTACGGAGAGGCCCCTTGTGGGTGGAACTAAACCCTCTTGCCAGCAACTAACACCCACTTGCCAGCTATGTGAGTGAGTCACGTTGGAAGCAAATCCTCTGGCTCCGATCAGGCATTCAAATGCTACATCCTCAGCCAACATCTTAACTTCAACCTAAGCCAGAGCTGCCCAGCTAAGTCTCTCAAGAGACTCTCCTGATCCACAGTATCTGAAAGAATAATAAATAAGAATTGTGATTTTAAGCCACTACTTTTTGGGGTAATTTGTTATGCAGCAATAAATAATAAATATATTAGGCAAATACTATAAAAATATAGCTGGTATAGCTATATTAGTATTGACAAAATAGTATTACTACAAACAAATAGGATAACCACATAAGGGACTTTAGTTCACATAAAAGAAATAGCAGTTATAAACTTATATGCACTTAATAATATAACTTCAAGATATATAAAGCAAAAATTGACAAAAATATAAGGAGAAATTTAAAAATCCATTATGGTAGGAGATTTTTCCATATCTCCTCCATAATTTATATATCAAAGAGTAAAAAGTCAATGGGATATAGACTTAAAAACACAATGAACATACTTAATTTAATAAGCACTGCACCCAACAACTGGGAGACTACCCATTCTTTTTAAGTATGCATGGAATAGCTACAAAATTTTGACCATATAACAGGAAAAAGAAAATCTACACATTTCAAAGGATTGTTATTATAAAATCTATAGAAGAATACTGAAGTGTATGCAGTAATTCAGTACTTCTGCATAGCTGGAGAGGAGTATATCTCACACAAAAGAGAGAGATAGGGAGACTGAAATATAGAGGCAGAGGGAGCGACAGAAAGGGAAGGAGGAAAAGAGAGAGAGAAAAAGAAAGAGAGAAAGAGACAGAGAGAGACAGAGAGGATGTATAGACCAGATCTACATGTAGGCAAATTAGGTGACAATTTACATGACTCCGTTTAAGAAGCACAAACATCTAATAAACAAATGTTTTGAAAAACAGCTATTGCATTCATTGTGCCAGTGCCTAAAAACTTTCCTATTTTATTCCCTCTTTTGCACTGAAAGCATTTGTTAAAATGTCAGTGTTATCTGGGAGGACAAACTCACAGGGATATCAATCTTTAGACTTGACTTTTCTGTTTTTCCTAGCCAGGCCTCTGGCAAGACCTTGAAGGAATGTAATGGGGAATAAAGAGAGAAAGTTTTATATGGGGCAAAAAAGAGACAATTGGCAAAGGTCCAGGGCATGAGATATCGCCAGTCTAGAACACAGTTCTGCAGAAAGGGCACAGTGCAGCAGTGAGGACACACGGCACATGGACAGGAGGGCACAGAGAGGAGGTGGAGACACAGTACATTTCAGTGTCAACATGCCCCCACCTACTTGCTAAGTGCATCTGAACTGGCCTGAAAATGTATAAGCAGCCTCATATGTGTAAAGAGGTGGGACAAGTGAAGGGCAGGCTCTTCCTCTAGTCACCAGCACATCTGCCCAGTCCCTGCGAATGGACTTATTTGCATCCCTTCCTTCTCTCCTGCTTAGATAAATCTCTTCCCTGAACTAGTCCTGTCTGCATACTTTTCCTTTCTCCATCTTGCCAGGCCCCTGGAGCTGTAACTTGTACTTCTTCTCCTGCACTCATTGGCTGGGGGTTACAGCCAATCCAGATGTAGTTCATAGATCGATCCTGGGAAACTGAGTTATCGTGTCCCAGATTGGAGTTATCTTTCATTCACCCCATGTTTTCCAGGGCACCTTAATGAGTTTAATTTGGATTGTTGGTCTCTGTGCTTGGAAGGGAGCCCCAGAGTTCAGTAAACCCCCTCTGGCTTGGTTTATTTGTTCTTACTTTCTCAACTTCCATGATGGCCATGGTTGAGACACTACTATACCTTGCATCTTATCTACCCATAAAATAATTTTTAAAAAAAGAAAAAAAGGACAAATTTACCTCTTTTAGTTTTACCAGGTAAAACCCAAATAATCACAAGGTCCATCTGGCCAAGTCTCAGACCAATGTAACAATCAAAATAATATTGTCAAGCATGCAAAAAAATCAAAATAATTTCAGCAGAATTCACACCTCTTTAAGATCACGAAGAATTCAATTCAAATCCCACTGTGACCCTTCTGTAAAAGACCATCTTTACTTCCGTCTGTTTCTTTTCTTTCACATCTCACACTGCTCCTGAGCTTTTCTAGTCTCCTTCATAAATAAAATGACTTTCTACCTCACTGGGAAAAGTGGCTGCTGGGACGTCTGTTTCTGCTCTCAGCACCATCACCACACCCACGTGCTCCAGGAGACCCAGTCTGCCCTGTCCTCAGCAATCCCTGAATTTTCACAGAACTAAGTTTGTGGAGCATCTGGTATAGGCCTCCTTCTTTGACTGCTTTTCTCATAAGAAATTCTTCCATGACCCTGGCAGCAAGGACTAGCATTTTTTCACATTCGTCATAAACTAGTAACTACAGGGAAAAATTAATATATGACAACAATGTTTCAAGTCGTGGAGAGCAGGCTGCCACAGAGCACAGTGTCTGGGATTTCGAGTGACTTTGAGAAGGGAAAGATCTGGAAGGAGATAAGCAATACATCCATCAAATCTATAAATGCTCCAAAACAGAAGCAGGCCACAAATATTTAGTAAGTGCAGAGAAGAACTATATAAATAAGGAGATTTGGAATCGATAGTCCAAAACAAGAATCAGCCTGTGATATGTCCACATGGATATATCTGTGCTAAACCCATTTATCTCAAAAAGCCCTTTAAAGACACAAAATTTTTTTATATTGGAAAGATAATGTGTAACTTAGGCTAAAAAATCCAGTAAGACAAGAAGTTAATGTGTTTAAGGCTCCTATCTCCTTATCAGTCTTCCATTCTTTATCTTTAACTACTTTTTCATGTGTCTTTTTTCTCAGTCTGTAAAAATGCTCATCTCTCCCTAAGAAAAATATCTAAGGAAAATATCTTTTGGTATCCACCCTTTCCGTTAAAACTAGGTTTCTTTAAAGAGTACTTTATATTCACTTTCATTTTTTCTGTTTTTAAAAAATTAATATTATTTCAATGGCAAATCATAATTATATATATTTATGGGGCACAATGTGATGCTTTGATATATATAAACAATGTGAAATGATTAAATCAGACTAGTTAACATGTCCAACACCTCGCCTACTTATTTTTTGTGGTGGGACATTTGAAATTTACTCTTACTTATTTAGAAACACATAATACATTAACTATAGTCACCCTGTTGTGCATTAGATCTCAAAACTTATTCCTCCTCTCTATCTGAGACTTTGTACCGTTTGACTAAGAAGTCCCCATTCGCTGCTTCCTCCCCTCAACTCTCTAGTTTCTGGTAACATCATTCTACTCTCCGTCTCTGTGATTTCAACTTAGATTCCACGTATAAGGAAGATCATGTGGTGTTTGTCTTTCTGTGCCTGCTTATTTTATTTTGCATAATACTCTTCAGGTTTATCCATGTTTTTGCAAATAACAGAAATTCCTTTTTTTTCCCCCTTAAGTCTCAGTAGTATTACATTGAGAATATATAACACATTACTTTATTCATTCATCCATTGATGGACACTTAACGTTGATTCTGTATCTTAGCTATTGTGAATAATTCTGCAGTGAACATGAGATTGCAGATATCCCTTCAACATGTTGATTTCAGTTCCTTTGGACATTTACCCAGAAGTGGGACTGCTGGATCAAGAGATTGCTGAATCTATTTTTAGTATTTTGAGGAACCTCCACACTGCTCCCTTAATGGCTGTAGTAATTTACATTCCCACCAACAATGTATAAGAGTTACCTTTTCTCCACATCCTTGCCAACACTTTTTATCTTTCTTCTTTCTGATATAGGCCTTTCTAACAGTTGTGAGGTTATGTCTTATTGTGGTTTTCATTTGCATTTTTCTTTCTTCCTTTTTTTTGCATTTTTCTTATTCACAGTTCAGTCCTCCATCCATTGCAGCTGGGCAAAAGTCACCCCCCCAAAAAATCTCATTATTAGGCACCATGGACACATCTGAGTATTTATCTTACTGGGCCCCTTACTGGCATTTATTTGATTTGTTGACCACTTTGTCCTTCATGTCCTTCTCCCTGGGTGCCCATGATATTGCCACCTCTCAATCTTTCTAGCTTGGCCTCCTCTGTGGACTTTGCTTCCTTTGCTCACCTCTTAAGTGGATGTAGATGATCCCGGAAGTTCCCTCCTACAGTTGCTGTTCATATTATTCTAGGCTCTTTTTTTGGTCTATCTTCTCCCCACTTGGGCTGTGTCCACATATTTTGCAAAGTGATCTTTTTAAAATACGAGTTAGAGCCATTTCTCTCCTGCTTAATCCCTTGCTCAGTGAGCTATAGGAAAAGTTGAAATCCCTTATCATGGCTTATAAGGTCTTCCTTGCTTTTGAAATAGCAAGCTCTTTTTTCAATGAATGTTTATTCAATGAGCAAATGGATGATTCACAGATCTGTGTCTCTAGCCCTGAACTTGTCTTTCAGTTTCGAACTTGTAGACCCAGAGGCTGCTGAACAGCACAGTAGTATGTGTCACAGACCCTTCAAACCCACCATATCCAAAACTGAACTCACCTCACCCAACCTACTTCTTTTACTGTATTGCCCAAGTTACCACCATCAGAAACATGACAACCATTTTGTGCATTGGCTCATTCTTACATCACTGAGTTGTACTGATCCACCTCCCAAATGTTCTTGAATTTGTTCTCACCTCTCTAGTGCCATAATTCATATCTTAGTCTTCTCTCACCTGCACCGTCACAATAGACACAAACTGATGGCCTCAATTCCAATCTTACCTCCTCCCGACTGCACATCCTCCACATTGCCATCAAAGGGATTTCTCTAAAAACGTTTTAATTTCCTATGCTTAAAAACTTTTCCATCTTATCTGTAAGATAAAATGCAAGCTTCATTGCACAACATAAAAGTCATCTATGATCTGACTCTTCTCTATAAACGTAAACTCATCTGTTTTCTGTCTCGAAGTCCAATAATGCACAGCACCTTGTGACTGTTTGAATTTACTAAGCTGTTTCACAGCTTGGGACATTTGCTCATGTTGTTGCCTGCTCCAGGCCAGACTTCAACTTCTTCATCCATTGAACTGTGTGCAGTCTTATCCTGCAAGATTTGTATTGGGCATCACCTCCACCAGGAAGCCTTCTCTGATTGTCTAGGTTTGGCTAGGTGCTCTGTGTTTACTGTGTTTCAGGAGGCAGAATGTCTAAGTGCTTGGTGCTCAGACTGCTTAGGTAGTTGGCCCAGAAACACAGTTTACCGGCTATACAACTTTGGGCACTTACTTAACAAATCTCTCTCGGACTCAGGAAATACTCAATGTTACCTACTATTGTTACTATCACTTGCAGCCCTCCTCTCCAGTGTAAATGCACAGTCTGCCTTCTGTCCCGGGAATCTCTGAGAAGAGTTTAGAGAAACTTCACTCTTCTGGATTGATGACTATCTTCAAAAGCCAACAAAGAAGAAGTACCTGGATGAGAAAGCAATGTGAATTACTCATTTTTCATTCTTGCAACCACCTTCCTAGCTGAGTCTTCTGAGGGCAGGGGGGTGGGGGGTGGGCATGGGACTCACTCTTTTATTGCTTTCTTTGCCTTCACCGTGTTTATCCAGGTGGGATCTCCTGCTCCTCTCCCGGAGGAGAGCTGGTGATCTCATATGTTTTATGTGACCTGAAATATCAATCATCCTATATAACATCATTATTTGGGCTTTTAATTAAAAATGACCGGAGGTACAAGTTAAAACATAGAATTCATTTATGTTGAGACCAAAGACAAACAAACAAACAAACAAAAACCTATGTGACAGCTATGTAAATTTGATTTGTTTTAGCAATTGAATTCAAAGCTATTCTTTTTACTGAAGTTTCTTTTATCTACCATGTTTCAAATCCTCCCCCAAATAAATTCTTTAGTAGAAAAGACAAACAAATCTGAGGTTTTATGTACAGGCCACAAGAAAGCCAATCATTGGCCACTGGACCCAGAAACTAAAATACCCATACTGTCACTGCATCTGCCCTTACCAGTGTAAAATTAGTGAGTGGAGAGTATTTTCCAACCCTCACTCCAGATCCTTTTTCTTTTTTTTTTTAGATCCATTTTTAATGACCCAAATTACGGGATTTGGAAAACTTCCTTTGGCTGCTCTTTTTAGAATATAGTTGACTTCACCATTAGGCAACATCTCCTGATATTTAAACTAATTGTTTTGTTCTGTCAGCTTCATCTCTCTTTTCTGGGTCACATTGTACTGATTTAATTCTAGCTAGATATTTGAGTTCTTATGTCTGAAAACTACTCAGTCACATTATAGGTCCATATGTAAACTCTTGTTTTAAGTCTGACGGTGACATGTTAAATCTTGATATTTTGGGGAATGAGTAGTTTTGAATAGCTAGACCTCTTAGTATTAATATTTCTGTATTTGTATATTTATAGCAAACATTTTACATGAAAGGCATTCTAAAGGGTGGTAGGTACATGCTGCCCCAACTTATTTGTTTTTAATTGAGATAAAAATTTATGTGGAATAGAATTAACCATATGAAAGTGTACAGTTCAGTGGCATTCAGTACATTCACAGTGGTGCACAATCATTACCTCTATTTTGCTCCCAAACATTTTCATCACCGCCAAAAGAAACCCCATCCTCTTCTCCCCTCAGCCCCTGACAACCTTTAATTTGCTTTCTGTTTGTATAGGTTTACCTATTCTGTGTATTTCATATTGCTCTAACGTTAATTATCTATCATCCAAATAATAGCAATACTTTATTTTTGGTTAGTGCTATGTAGATTTTAGGATTTTCATGTGAATCACCCCATTCTTTATAAATATTTGAGATATTGCTATCATCAGATAAATCCATGTTCTAATTCTTTATCAGAAAGGTGAATTCAGATTTTATTACCTTGGTTGTTAAAAATCTGATTTCTCAAAAAATATCGTCTATGCATCTACAGAAACAGAGGTCCAGCCATTTTGTCTGATTAATCAAGTTAATCCATCCCCCTCTCTGTGTGTCCCTGTGATCAGCTGATGCTTGAGACTTTTAATTGTTTGGTGATGCAAGTGTGTTTATAGATTGTACCTGCGCGGCTTGACTCAACATTGTCAAAAGAATGCCAACCCTGTGTGTGGATGAGGTAGGCTGATCTTGATTCTTTGCTCTACCACAGAATGCCAAAACCCCTAAAGCCAAAGTTAATTTTTGAATAAAGATTCTTTCATTTCTGCTTATTTGCTCGGAAGGCTAACACAGAAACACTGCGAGTTGTTATTTTGGGTTTGTCCTCCTTTGTATATCAGTGATGGGACTCTTACTTTTTAGCCGAATACATGACCAACCACCCCGAATAAAGATTATATTTGCCAGCCTCCCTTCCAGCTAGATGTGGCCAATTACTAAGTGCTGACAAGCCCAGCCAATGCGATGTCTGGGGAAGTGTCATGCCCACTTATGAAAAGGGTCATTAAAAGGGAGAACATGCCCCTTTTTTGCTCTTCGTTGTTCTTCTGGGTGGAAGGCAGGCACTATGCCCAGAGCTCCAGCAGCCATTCTGAGTATGAAGTAAGTGATCTTTGGAATGGAAAGCTGGGTTGGAAGGAGTCTTGGTCCCTGAACACAGAACCACAGGCCTTTTCTAGACTTTCATATGAGAAAGATAAATTCCAGTCCTGTATAAGTGACTACGTTGGGTTTCCTCTTATGTGCAGTCAAACCTAATCTTAACTAATACAGTTCTCGATATAGGCAGATTCCACCAAAACCTTGAAGTCTTTCTTTCATTCCATCTCAAGTTGCCCCCTTCTGAGATGGAAGGATCTTATCACATTGAGAATGTTGTCATATAGTGCACCCGAGGTCTTTTGAAGAAGATATCCTGATTTCCATAAAAATATTTGTGTTTCATTATTGTTATGATTGTTAATAGTATTAATACTATTTTCCAGAAATAGTACCCTAGAGAAAAGAATCACAGAATTTCAAAAAGACCTTAGAAGTTATCCAATCTAGTTACCAGTCTGGGATCCTAAAACCCTGGTATCTTATATGGAAATTGTAAAACTAGTATTGTTTTGAAAATTCTTTTATCTCTATTATGATTTCCATTGAAATAATTCACAGAGTAATTAAATATCAGGGTAATTTGTTTTTAGTAGTGACAGTCATACCTCATGTTGAACAAAAACTCTGAAAAGAAGAAAATGACTTATTATTATAATGAATACAGTTGTTTTTTAAAACAAATATTTCAAAGCAGAGGCATGTGTGGGAGAATATTTTAAAAGCTAATAGGTTGTGAACCACTGATCTAGAGTCTCTCAGAACTTTTAACCACTTATGTGATTTTTGAAAGCCATTGTAGCAACAGTAGTATCAAATAGAGGTTGGCATCTTCCTGATGCTCTTAGAGCAAACAGAAGTCAGAGCTGATTGAAACTGGATGGAATGGAAGAGTTGAGAGGAATAGGAAAGCAGCTGTACTGAAAAACAGCCATAAAAGCATGGAAGAAACATACCTTAGCCAAATCACCAGCTGTAAAGAGAATGAAAATTCTCTTCATTTTTGATAAAAGTTTCACATAACTATTTCACCATTGTTCCATATTTCATTATTCTATAAACCAGCTACCTCTTTCATTTTGTTTTGTGGCAGGGATGGGTTACACACACACACACACACACACACACACACACGTACACACACACACACATTCATGTAATGTGTAATATATACATTTAGAAGAGTATTCATAGCTTCTCCTCTTTCTAAATGGTAAAGATTCTGTTTTTGCCTACTTGATGGGCCCTGGAGATACATTATGAGGTTAGGGAATCATAGCTGGATAGACATTGAAAGGATGGAGAACTACTGTGAGAAGAAAACACGCACACGTATAAGGTGGAAGGGATGAGAGAAATAAGAGAAGATACGTGGGCTGAGCTGGAGGCAGAGTTCTAGGGGAATTTCAGAGAGAGGACAGAAATGGCTGGGGAATATTGCTACCTGTGGGCAGCAGTGCTAATGGGGAAGTAGACAAAAGAGGTTTTGCTGTGCATTGTGAACATAATTTCCCTTCTGACATTTTTAAGGAAAGTCAAGAAATAATTTACATTGTTTCCAGTTACTCTTGGATGTTAGGCTGATGTTTTGTGAATACAGCCCTGAGTTTGGCCTGGACCATTTTATACAGTTTCATGTATACATTCATTTTATATTTGCCTCAAGGACTTACTGGCAGTATTTTTGGATCAGAGTTACATTTTGCTCTTAGAATTAAATTTGAGCTCTTCCTCCTCCTCATCAGTCTTCAAAAGCCAAACTGCTGAGTTAGCTTTATTGACACCAATCTGAGC
Organism: Cynocephalus volans; assembly: GCF_027409185.1. Taxonomy (NCBI): domain Eukaryota; kingdom Metazoa; phylum Chordata; class Mammalia; order Dermoptera; family Cynocephalidae; genus Cynocephalus; species Cynocephalus volans. Next base: position 279,700,106 of record NC_084460.1, on the reverse strand, counting down.
ACTGGTGAGGGTGGTTTAAATTGTTTTGTTCTGGCTAGAAGAAAATGTGAGTTTTTGTCAGAAGAAATAAAAATAGATGTGTGAGACAATAATGAAGGTCTCTTCCTGTTTAACGAAGACCTGTAGGTAAATAAATCAATTTTCATGAACAGAATGAATGGATGTTTCCAGTTCCTTTTTTCCCTCTTTTTCTCCCTCCAACAAAATCCATTTCAGAAGTGAGCATTGAAAGGAGTGGCTGATCTTTAAGTTAACTCATGTGCGATATGTAGCAAAACGTCACAGGCCACTCACTGACCATCTAATGGGATTTTTTTCTTCCTCTTAATGAAAAGGCTTTTTAGAGAAAGCTTCTACATTTTAGTTACTTTGCTTTAGCTAATGAAACTGAAATTGTTGTAGCCTTTGGGAAAAGAGGGACTGGTCTCCAGTTAAGTGAGAGAGAATTCTTGTGCAATAAAACGTCTCCTTCCTTCCTTTGTTTCTTCGTTCCTTCGTTCCTTCCTTCCTTTTTGTTTCCTCGTTTCACTTTCTTTCCCCCAAACTGTAACTAACTTTGTATCCTATTCAAAATTAGATTTAAAAAAGGAAATAGATGCTCTTTGACTCTTTGGGCAATGTTTTGGACAGTTCCATTGATTGAGAAAATCTCCTTAAGACACGTACTTTAAATTGTTGAATATTTTGGAGTCGTGGATCTCATCGGGCCAGTTTTGCCTCTGTCCCTTCCCCCATGCCCTTAGAGGACATTTGGCTATGTCTGAAGATATTTTGGGCTGTCACGACTGGGATGGGGGGGTTGCTACTGGCATCCAGCGGGTAGAGGCCAGGGATGCTGCTAGACATCTTACAATGCACTGAACAGCCTCCCCCCGACCCCCCAATAACAGAGTTTTTCGGTCCAAAATGTCAATGATGCTAAGGTTAAGGAATTCTGTTTTAGAGAATTTTTCAACTATTTCTGAATCTTCACTTTAGGCATAGAGGTTACAAACTGAATTGAGAATTTTCAATAAACATGATAGCTAACACTGAGTTCTTGCTATGTTGCAGGTATTGTTCTAAATACTTTTAATTCTCATAATATTTCCATGAAACAGAAACAATTGCTCCATTTCACAGGTGAGAAAACTGAAGAAACAAGAAGATAAGTAACTCACCCCAAAACACATAGGTATTAAGAATTGTAGCTTGATTCTTCTTGATTCTCGAGGGAAACACAAAGCGGAGAGTTTGGAGAGTGGAGTTTGTCTAAATTGCCACCACTAATTCTGAAATTTTTTGACTAAGATGGACAAAAATTACCTTTTTAGCCATTACATTTTTGGAAATATTCAATTATATAGTCTGATGTTTATACTGAACACACAATTCTTCTGACTACTATTGGTGATATATAATACAGTACTTGGGCTGGCTGGTTAGCTCATTTGGTTAGAGCATGGTGTTGATAATTCCAAAGTCAAGGGTTCAGATCCCCATACTGGTCAGCCACCCAAAAACAACAAAAAAGATTCTAGTACAATACAGTACTTATACTTGTTCTGAAAAGTTTGGTTTAGGCAACAGGAAAAAAAACAATACAAATATTTTTTTCCCAAACCCTAAAATTTTCAACATGAAAAATGGAAATGACTGTGAATGATGAGTTCTTTCCTATTGTTACATGTAATCGTTTTGATATTTATACAAAAACCACAATGCATTTTCATACTGCTCTCATTAACTTTAAGACCCATGGGGAAAAAGAAAAAAAACCCTCAAGCTGGAGGAACAACTCCTTGTTTTCACGATGTCTCTCCAAGGGGCCAGCAGGGATATTGCTCAGTGGTTGTGTGGGCAGCTTAGGTCACAGGGCAAGGTCCCACATAAGGAAAGGCAAGCCCATTATTTTTGGCTCAGTGTCCAAGGAATATGGCTCTTCAAGAGCTCAACCTAAGAAAAACACTCTTCATTTGGTAGGGAAACAGAGGGATATAGGGCCCTGCCTTCAGAAAGTCTGCTTTGACTGTTTTGATGACTCCAAGTTGAGTCCACTGTTTTCCTGTGTGGTTATCCTGGGGGGAAGGGGAGAATAGCATCCATAGAGGTGGAGAAGTTGGAAGGGTGGGTGACGGATGGGGAGATGGGGTGGGATGTGGATACCACAAAAACAAATCTGGGTATCATTACTCCTAAGAATTCTAGAAAGCAGCTTCAGTTATCATCAGTATGAAACTCTGCACAAAAATATTTGACACCAGGTTCTCATCTGTTTCTTTTAAAAAAGTCAACTCACATTTCTCTGATTCCCTTTGATTCATTCCTGCTGAAAAAGACCCAGAATCTGATGTGAAACAAAGACACTTTTTCCTGAATCAGCACGTTGAAATCTGAACAAATAAAAAATTATAGCTGATTCCACTTTCCTCAGTCACATTAAAAAAAAAAAAAGCTAAAACAAAATCCAATATATGTATTCTCCTATCCAAAGCTGTCATATTCAATCCTTAAACTAAAAGGTGAAAAGCATAATTCAAAGTCCATCAGATTTCTAAATCACATCCACCTTCAGCATGGAGATGAAAGCTGATAAAAGCCAACAACCAGGAAACTATCTGCAGCTGTTTAACTTCACTGTGTTCGAATTAGGCATTTCACAACAAAATTAGATAATCCACATTGTAATCCATTTCCAGTTCCCTCGGTTTTCTCAGGAAGAGCAATAAAGATGTTTCCCTGACACTAGGGGCCGGATGTAATTGCCTTTCTGAGACTGATTATCACTGGCTTAACTTCAGGAAGGATTACAAGGCATTTTGCTCAGTTTATTTCTCTCTCTATTTCACCTTAATAGTTAACATGTTCATGTTCCTAGGCATATTAAAAAATTGCAGAGAATTCAGCACGTCATTATGCTGCAGCACTAAACTCAGCTCATATGGACGGCATAGAGTGATAAATAAACTTGAAAGAGAAAAACAGAATGTACAAACACTGAAGGTGTCCATTAGAGAAGCACGAAGCAGTACGAACTGCCTTATTCTTACTTCATTCCTTAGGTGTCATCGCCTACTGCATGGCAAGTTTGTCTAATCATATAAAAAGGAAATAGGACTATATTTATATTTTATTCATTAATGTTTTTTAAGGTTTATATATGCCCCAACCCATTTTTTAAAGAAAATTAACTCAGTCCATGAGTGAACTTTTTTCTTATGCCTAAAATTCTCTTAAAGATAGGTAAGATGTTGAACAACATTGAGTGGTTAGCACAGTATTGTCATTGTGCTAAAAAGGGGAAGAATAGGGTGGGTAAACAATAATCTACTGATTTTTAATATTTAGGGCTTTGTATTAGTCTGTTTTGTGTTGCTATAACAGAATAACTGACACTGGGTAATTTATAAAGAACAGAGGTTTATTCACTTATGATTCTGGGGCAGCTGCACCTGGAATGGGCCTCAGGCTGCTTCTACTCATGGGAGTAAGTGGCAGGCAGCTGGTGGGTACAAGCAGATCACATGGCGAGAGGAAGCAAGAGAGAGAGAGAAGGTCCCAGGGTCCTATAAACAACCAGCTCTTGCGGGAACTAATAGAGCGAGAACTCACTCATTAATGCCCCTTCCCCCAGGGAGAGCATTAATCCATTCATGAGGGATCAGCCCCCATGACCCAAACTGCCACATTGGAGATCAGATTTCCATGAGTTCCAGGAGGGCAATACATCCAAACTCCATCAGGCTTTTAAACTAAAGGCACATTGCTTAAGGTTTGTACATCAATTTGGAATGTATTTATCAGGGAGCCCTTTGAGCACAAGATGATGTTCCAAGATTGCCAGTGCAGAGAAAGGGTCTGGCTAGATTCCAGATGTCTCCCCTCTGCTCTTCCACTGAAAGGCGATGGCAGGCCCAGCTCAGAGCTGGATGGGTC